>NC_092707.1:115088339-116455080 GCF_047496885.1 Scyliorhinus torazame
GCAAACTCCGGCATTGTTACAACATACCTGTTTACACAGGCTGGACACAATGGTCCTGGCTTAATCTACCCTTAACTGTTTAAGTTAAAGGTGGTAACTGTTTACGTAGCAACTCTGACATATAACCCCTGGCCACTGTTATATTATGAATATAATTTGTCATATATCAAAAACAACTGGACTCTAAAGCACAAGAGCTGAAAATTCAGATTTTCTTATTTAACCATATCATATAGGTGTCACTGGAAATGCCAGCATTTGTTGTTCATCCCTAAGAGCCCCGGAGAAGGTGGTGGTGAGAGGCTGCGTTGAACAGAACCGAATGATTTGTGTTCTGAGATTGGTACTTCTATTTTGGACTCCAGGGAACTTGGTTCTTAGACAGACTGTAGACATACTCTGGTACCTGCCGAACCCTGGTTTATTAATAGCACATCTAAATAGGATGCCGAGTAGGCATGTAACCCTTCGGGATGAGTCCAACCTCTCTCAAGTGAATTTAATGCATGACTGACTGATGCAGTGATACATCATCACCGATGTCAGGCATGAGCATATTCCATCTGTTAACCCCTTTGTACACCAAGTATACTATCTTACTCTTTAACAACAACATTGAACTATTATTTAACTGTTTACATTACATTTCTGCAACTCCCTTTTTTACAACTTTCGATTCTGCCCAACTCAAACTCCTACTTGCCTCCGCAAGACATAATCCTGGGGGATTCAATCTCCCGCAGTATTCTCAGCCCTTGGGGAGGATGCCTTGGCGACATGAGGGCTTTCTTCAGCATCTGGTAGGACAGCATTGTGGTGTTGGGCGTTCTGACACACAGATGAGCCAACACGGTTGTATATGGTACAACGCTATTTTATTTAAACTTTCTATGTACAGTTTTGTCTTGATACTCTGCACGTGGGGATTCCCTGTTTGTGATCTTGTAACAGGTCTTGTCCGTGTCTTTGTCCCCAGACCTACTGTCCACTAGGTATCGTGCTCGTGCTTTTATGTGGTTGCTGTCCTTGTGTGTGATTGGTTGTGGTGTTGTGTGCTCTGATTTGTCTGTTGGTGTGTCCATCATGATGTGTGTGTTTGAATATCATGACATCCCCCCTTTTTACAAAGATATGTGCCTACGTGGTAATAAATATGATTGCGTCGTGAGTGCATCTAAGAGTGTGTGTGTGTTGTGTACAGCATGTGCATATGACGTAACTATTTACATGGGGCGATGTCGGGTGCGTCACATGAACAAGGTTGTACCATAACAGAACATGAATGCGAACGAGAAAAAAAAACTTGAACAGTGGTCCAGTCAGACGATATCTGGAACGATAAACAACAACATGTTGTCATATAAAATTGTGTAACTTGTTAGGCATATGAACGGTGTTATAAGTCCAGTCTAATGGGCTTGCGACGAGTTCGGGTTGACCGCCTCAAGGGTGGGTCAAGAACCACCGGCTGATGTGCAAGCATGGCCATGGGTGGCGATGGAGAGGGCGTGATCTGCGGCAGCTCCACAAAGTCATCCTCGGAAGCCTGTTGAGGATCTGGCGTGTGCGTACTGTGTGGCTGCAAGCGTGGAAGTCGGCGAAGGGCGCGCCGATTGCGGCGACGCACTGAACCATCCGGCATGCGAACCAGGAACGAGCGGGGAGCCACATGTCGGAGGACTTCGGCCGGTGCTGACCAGCCACCATACGGTTGATGGACGCGTACTTTGTCTCCGGAGGACAGGGGGGGCAGGTCCGTCGCTCGTGTGTCGTACTGACTTTTCTGGCGATCACGCTGCATTTGCATGTTCCGAAGAACCGTCTCATGGTCTGTTGTTGGTGCCAGGATGGACGGTACCGTCGTCCTGAGGGAGCGACCCATTAGGAGCTGCGCTGGCGAGAGACCCGTGGATAGCGGGGCCGATCGATAGGCCAGCAAGGCGAGGTTAAAGTCCGATCCGGCAGCAGCCGCCTTGCACAGGAGCCGCTTGGCAATGTGGACGCCCTTTTCAGCCTTCCCGTTCGACTGTGGATGTAGAGGGCTGGATGTCACATGAGTGAAACCATATGCTGCGGCAAAGGACGACCATTCACGGCTGGCGAAGCAGGGTCCATTGTCTGACATGACAGTCCTTAGAATGCCATGGCGAGCAAATGTTTCCTTGCAGGCCCCAATGACTGCGGACAACGTCAGATCATGGAGAGGCATGACTTCCGGGTAGTTTGAGAAGTAGTCTATAATAACGATGTGATCTCTGCCGAGCGCGTGAAATAGGTCAACACCCACCTTCGCCCAGGGGGACGTCACCAACTCGTGTGGTAGAAGCGTCTCCGGAGGTTGCGCCGGCTGAAACCTCTGACAGGTTGTGCAATTGAGCACCATGTTGGCTATGTCTTCATTAATACCCGGCCAATATACCGCCTCTCGGGCCCTTCGTCTGCATTTTTCGACGCCCAAGTGGCCTTCGTGTAGTTGATTAAGAATCATCTGGCGCATGCTGTGCGGAATAACGATCCTGTCTAATTTCATCAGGACCCCGTCTATGTTGGTAAGGTCATCTCGCACATTATAAAACTGGGGGCACTGCCCTTTGAGCCACCCTTTCGTCATGTGGCGCATCACTCGCTGCAGAAGGGGGTCAGTCGCCGTCTCTGCGCGTATGTGGGCCAGACTTGGATCATCAGCTGGCAGATTTGCTGCTGTCAGAGTCACGTGTGCCTCAATTTGACGCACGAACCCCTCCGCATCTGGTGGTGTGCTCACTGCTCGGGAGAGCGTGTCCGCCACGATGAGATCCTTCCCCGGAGTGTAGATCAGTTCGAAATCATACTTCCTGAGTTTAAGTAAGATGCGCTGAAGGCGAGGGGTCATGTCGTTCAGGTCTTTGTTAATGATGTTGACCAGGGGGCGGTGGTCAGTTTCAACCGTAAATCGTGGCAGGCCATACACATAGTCGTGGAACTTGTCCAGTCCAGTTGACAAGCCCAGGCATTCTTTTTCTATTTGCGCGTAGCGCTGTTCGGTAGGGGTCATGGCTCGTGAGGCATATGCAACCGGGGCCCATGACGACGTGCTGTCTTTTTGCAGGAGTACCTCTCCAATACCAAATTGGCTGGCATCTGTTGAGATCTTTGTAGGGCGAGTCGTGTCAAAGAACGCCAGCACTGGTGCCGTGACCAGTTTGTGCTTGAGCTCCTCCCATTCCAGCTGATGCGATTGCTGCCAGTGGAATTCTGTTGATTTTTTTACGAGATGGCGCATATTCGTTGTATGAGAAGCCAGGTTGGGAATGAACTTCCCAAGGAAGTTGACCATGCCCAAGAATCTTAGGACAGCCTTCTTGTCAGCCGGCCGTGGCATGGCTGTGATGGCGCTAACTTTGTCTGCATCGGGACGGACCCCTGATCGTGAGATGTGGTCCCCGAGGAATTTCAGCTCCATCTGGCCGAAGGCACACTTGGCGCGGTTGAGACGCAGGCCATTTTGTCGTATGCGGGTGAAGACACGTCGTAGACGATGCATGTGTTCCTGCGGAGTGGTGGACCAAATGATGATATCGTCCACATATACACGTACCCCTTCGATGCCTTCCATCATCTGCTCCATAATGCGGTGGAAAACTTCAGATGCTGAAATGATGCCGAATGGCATCCGGTTGTAGCAGAATCTGCCAAAAGGGGTGTTGAACGTGCATAGCCTTCGGCTGGCCGGGTCCAATTGGATCTGCCAAAATCCTTTGGACGCATCCAATTTGGTAAATATTTTGGCTTGCGCCATCTCGCTGGTGAGGTCCTCTCGTTTCGGGATGGGATAGTGTTCCCGCATGATGTTGTTATTCAGATCTTTAGGATCTATACATATGCGGAGCTCGCCAGAGGGCTTCTTTACACAGACCATGGAGCTGACCCATGGCGTGGGCTCCGTGACCCTGGATAGGACCCCTTGGTCCTGAAGAGCCTGCAGTTGCAACTTAAGGCGGTCTTTGAGTGGCGCAGGAACCCTGCGAGGTGCGTGAACGACAGGGATGGCGTCCGGTTTGAGTCGAATCTTGTACGTGTATGGCAATGTCCCCATGCCTTCAAAAACCTCCTGGTTGTGAGCAAGGAGGGAATGGAGATTTGCGTGGAACTCAGCATCCGGGAAGTCGGATATCTCATCTGGAGAGAGAGACATAATGCGCTGTACCAGGTGAAGGACCTTACACGCCTGTGCGCCCAGTAACGAGTCTTTTGATGAGTCGACAACTTCGAAGGGGAGTGTGGCCGTGTGCATCTTGTGAGTTATCTGTAGCTGGCAAGATCCTATGGACGGGATGACGTTCCCGTTATAATCAACCATCTTGAGCCGGGATGGCGTGATGGGTGGTTTGACCTTCATGGCCTGGAATGCAGAATATGCAATCAGGTTGGCGGATGCGCCGGTGTCCAGACGGAAGGTGACGCGCGATCGGTTGACCGTCAGGGTGGCACACCACTCATCGGCTGGATTGATGGCATTGACCTTGTTGACATCGATGACGGAAACGCGGAAGGCATCCTGGTCATCTGCATCACTTAACTGGAAGTCTTGATGCGTGGGCTGGACGGTCCTGACTTGTCTGCGAGATTGTCGGGGATGTGCAGGATCCATGGGTTGAGCCGAACGACAGTGGGCAGCATAGTGGCCCATCTTGCCACATCTGAGGCACTGTTGGTTTTTAGCAGGACATTGCCCTTTTAAGTGTACAGCTCCACAATTGCCACACGTCATGACGTCACAGCGTTCGTTGCGCCACTGCGCATGCGCAGTGCGATCTTGCGGTGGGCGCGCCTGCGCAGTGCGTCCCTCGATGTGGCCGTTATTTTTGGCGCGCACCAGCGCGGGAGACCGCGAAAAGCGCGGGAAGCGGCCGCTGTTGTCCGGGCCGTGGGTCGGGAAGTAATCGACGGCCTGGATGCGTTCGGCGTCGTGGGCGGCCTGGCTTGCCGATTCGACGGCTGGGGACCCCCTCCGTGCCAACTCGGACGCCTGAAATCGGGCAAAACGGCAGGTTGCATTTTCGTGGAGGACACAGGCTTCCACAGCAGATGCTAAGGTGAGGCTTTTTATTTTAAGAAGCTGCTGGCGTAGGCCACTAGAGGCAACGCCAAAAACAATCTGGTCCCTGATCATGGACTCTGTGGTGCTGCCGTAACCGCAGGACTGCGCTAGAATTCGGAGGTGCATCAAAAAGGGTTGAAAAAGCTCCTCCTTACCTTGCAGGCGTTGCTGAAAGAGGTATCTTTCAAAACTTTCATTCACTTCAACTTTAAAGTGCTGGTCCAGTTTGAGGATGACCGTGTCATACTTGGATTGGTTTTCGCCTTCTTCGAACACCAGTGAGTTGAAGACGTCGAGGGCGTGCTGACCTGCGTAGAAGAGGAGCATTGCAATCTTCGTTTCATCCGAGGCACTCTGTTTTTCGTTGGCTCGGATGTGCAGGTCAAATCGCTGCCTGAAGAGCTTCCAATTGGTACCTAGGTTCCCCGCGACTTGCAACGGCTGCGGTTTGTCGGTGCGGTCCATGTCCAGAATGGCAGGTTAGTTGGCAGGTATCGATCCACTCCTGTACCATGTGGTGTTGGGCGTTCTGACACACGAGCCAACACGGTTGTATATGGTACAACGCTATTTTATTTAAACTTTCTATGTACAGTTTTGTCTTGATACTCTGCACGTGGGGATTCCCTGTTTGTGATCTTGTAACAGGTCTTGTCCGTGTCTTTGTCCCCAGACCTACTGTCCACTAGGTATCGTGCTCGTGCTTTTATGTGGTTGCTGTCCTTGTGTGTGATTGGTTGTGGTGTTGTGTGCTCTGATTTGTCTGTTGGTGTGTCCATCATGATGTGTGTGTTTGAATATCATGACAAGCATCATCTGCAGAATGGGACAACACTTCATTATCATTGCTGTCAGCATTGTTGGGAAGCAGAGTGTGGATTGCAGATGACTGAACTGCAAGGACAATGTAAACTTGTCAATGATCTGGAAAGAGAAGAATGAAGAGAATTGACTTTTGGACCTTTTGGGACTAGAAGGGAAGAACTCAGGACACTCTGAAGAATGTGTTGCTCCCTTGAAGGATTCTAGGAAGAGGCTTCAAAAGAGGAATGATCTTCAGCTCCAGGGAAGAACATCACAACTGTATCATTCACAGCTATATCAAAGGGTGTGATTCAGCCCCTGCGTGGCACCTGGCGCGGAGCTGGGCGCAATGGGAGAATCCTGCCAGAGCTCCAAATCGGCCTCGGTGCCGGGTGGCGAGCCATAAGGCTCATTTAAATTCCCGGACGCATTGCCAGGGGTCAACATCCGCTTGCGAGAGCACAACTGGACTCAATTAGTACTGATCTCCACAAATGTGGACCAGGCATGATGGCATCTTGGGAGGGGGAGGGGGAAGGGTGGTGGTGGTCTCACATGCCATTAGAAACCCCAGGGATTGGACTCTGTACCCAGGCACTCCCCTTGGCACACAGGCAACTTGGCACTGCCAGCATGGCACCCTGGTAGTGTCACCCTGGCATTGACAGCGTGCCTGGCTGGTACTTCAAGGGTGCTAGGGGTACTTGCAGGGTACGAGGGGTGCTGTCGTGGTGGCATAGCCAGGGCCCAGGCCTGGGGGGGTGGGTCTTGCCCATTAGAGTGGGGTGCTGAAGGTTGTGGGTGTGAAGGGGTAGTCCATAAAGTGGGGGGGGCAGGGGTTGCAGTGATCGTTTCTGCCGATCAAAATGGCGCCCCAATCTGCGAGGAGCCATTCCTTTCACCAGCAGGAAATCGACTAAAGTGTGACATTGATAGTGAGATACCCCCGAGGCCCAAAAACCGGGAAAGTGCCAGTGAATAGCGGGTGATTCCTGGCACTGCAGCTGCAAAGAAACACCCCGCCAAATGCCCGAAAGCAGACTGGATTTTAAGTCCGCTGAATCCCACCCAAAGGTATTGAAGATCTGAGATTTCAATGACCTTTGAGGGTGTGGCAGCTTGAGGCAATGCTCTGGAGGCTTCCAGTAGTAACAAAGAGGTGTATTAATGAAAGGCAAAACCTGGTATATATACAGACACAGAACACAAGGGTCTAATCTCTCTAGCTCTGAGCTCCACACTGCCCATGCCCCAACTCCCAGGGCCCCACGCTTACTCACTATAGGCTGGCATTCTGGTACTCCTGCACGTTTGGCCCCGAGCCTGTCATGTAGGCCACTAGGTCCACCACTTTATGGGGCCATGCAACCAAATCTGCACCCCACCTCCCAAACCCTTTATTACATTTTACACAATAACTATGTATGGATTCTATGCACATGGCATCAGGGAGGAGAGAGTTCATCAAAGAATCAACCGCTCAGGGCACCTTCGAGTCCTCCAAGGCCTCCATAGTCCTCCCAAGGGCCCCACAGCCTCCAAGGTAGTCATGCTATCAGCGGCCGATGACAGCTCAAGAAATACCATCTCCTTAGTAGGGGAACTAGTCTCAATGGCTTCCAAAGGCCTAGTTGGCTGGGTTGACTCCTCTGCTCCCTCTGGTCAGGAACATTCACTTGAGTGTCAGCTACACCACTGGGACTTGTTTGCTCTGAAATAGGGAGCAGCCCCCCGGCTCCTCAAATGGTCAATATGCATTCTGACAGTTCAACCATTTACATTCACCACATATGACATGGATCCAGACCGGGACACAATCAACATAGCTAACCTCTTTCTGAAATCAAGGTACGCGCATAGCTGCAGCTTCAAGAACCATTCGTCTCTTCCTTGGAATGTGTAAACCAAATCATCCTGAAGTTCTTGGGAATGATATCAATGTCTGTCATTCAATGAAATAATGCTTTGAAAATAGAGGACAGTAACCTACAGCCCTGTTCGTCCCATCTTTCCCTGGACCCTATTGCTGAACAGTGGTTAGCATTGTTGTTTCACAGCATCAGGGTCCCAGGTTCAATTCCCGGCTTGGGTCACTGTCTGTGCTGACTCTGCACGTTCTCCCTGTGTCTGTGTGGGTTTCCTCCGGGTGCTCCGGTTTCCTCCCACAAGTCCCGAAAGATGTACTATTCGGTAATTTGGACATTCTGAATTCTCCCTCAGTGTACCCGAACAGGCGCCAGAATGTGGTGACTAAGGGCTTTTCACAGTAACTTCACTGCAGTGTTAATATGAGCCTACTTGCGACAATAAAGATTATTATTATTATGGTGGGCCGATGCGAAGTTTGTTGGGCAGTCTTGGCGTTCATGCTGCATTTTCACGCCACAATGCAAGAATCTCAAAATGGCTGCCAACGTGGAGTTTTTCTGTGTTTTTGCTTGATTTGGCGGGCTTACTAATGTGTGGGGCCAATGCTTGTGGGCCTACTCAGTCAACAGAGCCAGGTGAACCCTCGGAGCCACTCCAATTATAGCGATGAGGCCGTTGAATCTCGTGGGAGGCCCCACGTGAGATTTGCAATGCGAAAAACATCTCACCAAGATTCAACCGGAACTCGCGAGACGTCACGATCTGGATTTCACCATCACTGAGCAAGATTCAGATGTATATATTTAAATAAGCCATTATGCTCATTTAAGTATGTCTGCGCCGTATTCGCCCAGGGCCCGGGAGCTAACACCTGGGAGACATCGCCTTGGCGCCATGTAGCACTGGTCCACACAAACGTAGAGAAGGAGTAAAGGCACTTGGGGGGGGGGACAGGCCATTGGAGACAACCGGGTGGCCAGGCTCTGGGCAGGGTAGTACCCTGCAACACCCATTGACATTTGGGCACCTTGGCACTGCCGCCTGGCCACCCTGGCAGTGGCACCCTGACACTGCCAGTATGCCTGGGTGGCATTGGCAGGCTATCAGGGGAATTACCACGGTGCCAGGCTGACAGTGCCAATGTGCCCAGATGCCAGGTTGCCTCTGCCAGGAGTCAGGCCCGGGGTTACCTTGCCCACAAGAGGTGGAATGAGGGTGGGGTGGGGCTCGAGGACCCCGGGAGAGTTAAATTGGGTGTCATGGGGGGGTTCTGGAGGCCGCGGTAGGGTGGCTGAAGGGGAGTCGAACGATTGGGCGTCTTTTAAAAATGACGCCACGATCCGCGAGTACTCTTCCTGCACTGGCGAGCTCAGTTCAGGAAATGATGTAAAGTGTGGCCTTGACGTGGCGCTTCTCGCCGAGATCAAAAGAAATGGCAAAGTGCCGTTAAATAGCAGTGTCTTTCTTGGCACTGCCACTGAGAAACAACCCGCTAAATGTGCCGGAAATGTGACTCTGCATTCTTTTGAATAGATATAGGGGGCAGGATTCTCTCAGCCCGGAGCCGGGCCAGAGAATCCCTGCGACCGGCGCGAATCGCGCCGCATCGCCCGACCCTGTGACGCGATTCTCCACTATTGCCGCCGGTCGGAGGCCGCTCTACAGGGTGCCCCCACCGATTCTCGGCTCGGGATGGGCCGAGCGGCCATTGTAAAAATCCCGAGCGCCGCCGGCGCCGTTCACACCTCTCAGCAGGGGGGGGAGGGAGTTCCAGGATGTTGCCCCAGCGACAGCGAAGGAACGGCGATATATTTACACGTCAGGATGGTGAGTGACTTGGGGGGAAATCCAGGTGGTGGGGTTCCGAGGTATGTGCTGCTCTTGTTCTTCTAGATGGTGGTGGTCTTGGGTTTCAAAGGTGCTTTCTGAGGAACCTTGGTGAGTTACTGTAGTGCATCTTTTAGATAATACACATGGCTGCCATGGTTCATCAGTGGTGGAGGGTTTGAATATTTGTGAAAGGGGGAGCAATCAAGCCACTGCTTTGTCCTGGGTGGTGTTGAGCTTCTTGAGTGTTGTTGGAGCTGTACTCATCCAGACAAGTGGAGAGTATTCCATCACTCTCCTGACTTGTGCCTCGTAGATGGTGGGCAGGATTTGGGGGGCTCAGGAGGTGAGTTACTTGCCTAGGATTGCCTTTGACTTGCCCTGGTAGCCACAGTATTACTGTGACTAGTCCAGATCAGTTTCCGATCAATGGCAACCCCCAGGATGTTGATTGTGGGGGATTCAGCGATGGTAATGCCATTGAATGACAAGTGTCAGGGGCAATGCCCGGATACTGTCAGGCTACTGCTCAGTCATGACGCTCTCCTCCCTGGGGGCTGTATTTAGGCTCTGTTCGCCAGTTCCCTGATGTCACACCATGCTGGTGGTGGGGGGGGGGGGGGGGGGGGGGGGGGGGGGGGGGGGGGGGGGCGGGAAGAGTTCCCTACGTGGTGGGATGATATAGTGGGGATACCCCTAAGTTTATGTTGATGTATTATAATGGTGTTCCCGTCATTGCGTAACAGGAACCCCATTACATCACTGCCAGGTGGGAAGGGGCATGGAGACACTCAAGCGGGAAATCCCTCCAGCGTGAAAGCCAATTTGGGACTCATGCTAGCATTTCCACCCGCCAAAAACAGGGGTGGAATATTCCCCCAGAGACAATAATAAATTGTAGTCTTTTTTTTTATACCTCCATCTGTATCTCGACTTTGGCCGGGAATCTCCGACCCGGCAACGGGTCGGAGAATCCCTGGCGGGGGGGGGCGCTTCCCATTCCCCGGCGCCGTTTTTCAGGCGCCCGCGGGATCGTTGCCACACACCCGGTCAGGGGCCGTTGACAGCGGCCTCCCTGCGATTCTCCGGCCCCGATGGGCTGAGTGGCCGCCGAGTTTGGCCGAGTCCCGCCGGCGTGGCTTACTCAGCTCACACACCGGGGCCATCCTGGAGGGGGGGGGTGGCGGGGGGAGCTGACCCCGGAGGGGGGAGGGGGGGCATGGTGGCCTGGCCCAAGATCGGGGCCTACCGATTGGCGGGCGGGCTGGTTCCGTGGGGGCCTACTTTACTCCGTGATGGGCCCCTGTAGGGCTCCACCATATTGCCCGGGGGCCGGCGCGGAGAGGGAAACCCCCGCGCATGTGCAGAAATACGCCGGCCGCTCTGCGCATGCACGGACTCGCGCGGGCCGTTCCGCGCCGGCTGGAGCTGCGGGGACAACTCCGGCGGCAAGCTAGCCCCCTAGAAAGGAGAGAATTCCTCACTTTCGGGGGCCGTTCGCGCCGGAATCATTGGCACCGTTTTTCACGCCGGCGTGGGGACATAGCCCCATTATTAGAGAATCCCGCCCCTCGTGTGTAAATCAAATGAGTGAGGCACCACTGTTTAGAACAGTGTGTGGTAATAAATAACCAATTTTATTTTAAAACTCACAAAGAACGTGCTGCTGGGACAATTTACATTGGGGCAATCAATCTGAGGTTAACAAAACACACACTTTACGTACAGGCAGTAAGAAAACACCAAGGTTCTGTACATGACACCCGTAAAGGGACAACATATTCTGACGTGGAAGGGGAAAAAAATGGAGACCGACAATAGGAAATTGTGTTTATTGCCCTCCTGCAACAGTGTCTTTCTGGTTAAATACAATTTGTTTTGTGCAAGCAGATGCTCTGAAGACTGAGGAACCCATAACAAGCCTGTTAGGCGTCAGTTATCAATGAGATTTGAACACATGACTCCAGGATTGGGGAGTATCTTTCTTAACAAAAGGAAGTGCCTTTAAGAATGAAAAATTATGAGGATACTGGTGCTTCCAGGGGAAATTGTCCAGATCCTGACAAAGGACCAAATCACGATACATGTGGCCATGAAGATAAAGAACAATAAGTGGATTTCACAGATTCAGCTTCCTGTAGGTTTGTTCTCAATGTCACAGTAAAATGCGTCATTCCTATTTAATACAGGAACAATCAACTGACACGTTTCGCAAACTTCCTGTCAGTTCTCGAGTTAGTCTGCTCACTTCCTCCCTCAACAATTCAATGTCCTTCCACACAATGTCCTTCCACACTCAAAGTCCCTTTGGGAAATCCTGCAGTGCTGTTCACAACCCAGGTTCCGCTCTCCAATGATCTAAGATCATCCTGAACACACTGTGTACTGTGTATAGTTGATCTAATCAGTCCAACAGTGAATAGCCAGTTGATGTTAAATTTTACTTCTGTCAAAATACACATAACAGGAATTAACATATCAATACCAGAATATGTATCCTATTATAAAATTTGTTTTCCCATCTGCTGCATTTATGTGAGAGGAAAATAGAGGTAGAATTCAATTATCTGCAGAGAAACCCATTGTTACGTTGGAGAGATATACGTTCAGAGATGTTGGGTGGGATTCTTCTACCGTCCACAGAAGTGGGATTCTCTGGTCCTGCTGCAGTGAATGGGAGATTTGGCTGAGCGCCAAGTTCTCTGTCCTCACTAGCAGCGATAGCAGGGTAGACTTGCAACAGGGAATCCCAGCTGTTGTATTTCAGAAAAGGGCTGGAATTCACCGGCCATCGTGATTCGATTTTCCCGCTGACAGCCCCCCCCCCATCAGTGTGCTTCGCAGTGGCATGGGGTCGCTTCAATAGAAAATTCCATTGACAAGCGGCGGGAAGTGAGAGTCCCGCTGCCAACGAACGACCCATCAGGAAAGGTTGGACAGGCTAGGCTTGTATCTGCTGGAGTTCAGAAGAGTAAGAAGTCACTGATTGAAAACCTTTCAGATCCTAAGGGGTATTGACAGGGTGGATGTGGAGAGGATGTTTCCTCTTGTGGGAGAATCTAGAACTAGGGGGTCACTGTTTAAAAATGTGGGGTGGCCCATTTAAAATGGAGATGAGGAGAAATATTTTCTCTCAGAGGGTGTGAGTCTCTGGAACTCTCATCCTGAAAAGGCAGAATCTTTGAATATTTTTAAGGCAGAGTGAATAGATTCTTGTTAAGCCAGGGGGTGAGCGGTTATCCGGAGTCAGCAAGAATGTGGGATTAAGATTAAAATCAGATCAGTTAATGATCTTACTGAATGGCTCGAGGGGGTGAGGTGTGTCCTCCTGTTCTTAGTTTGGATGTTTGTTCGCACCCGGACTTTGGTTCTTGCTTCTGTTTAATTATGATTACACATGTCAAGTGCTGTCATTGGATAATTTATTCTCCACTGAAACTGTCTTATTAATATCAGCAGCATTCGTCTGTCGTCAGTTGTACTCTATTATGTAAACATTCACAGGTTAAATCCTATTTCTTAGAAGGACAAAGGTCTTGTTCATCTTTGATTGCCTGGTTTACGATGTAGCTGAAGCAACAGACGGTGTAAGACAATTGGGTTCAGTGAATTATGCTGCCTGTTATAACCCTCGCGGAGGTTACTGCATCAGGACTGTCAAATTCCCTATGACCTCCACTGCATACGAGCTTCCTCGGTAATGGGGGCGGGGCTTCCCCTTCACAAGGGATTAGATCACCAGTATAAAAACCTCGACCTGGATGCAGGTCGAGGAGGGAGACCCTTCAGGGATTGGAGATTATACCATAAATAAACCTTTGTTTTCTGCCTGCCCAGTCCATGAGTATTACTTTAGCGGGTTCTGCACTGCCCATATTCTAAGTTATTGCTGTTAGAAAATGTATGGATTGGGTTAGCTGAGGATAGGAGTAGGTTCAGTTCTGATTACCTCCCATCATAAGAGTTTAATAATCCCCCACGACTGATTGTCTAGTCTGTTTCTCATGAGGCAAAGCAACTCGAATAAGAGGTCTGAGAGTTTTCCCACGACATGGGGAACTGAAGTCCAACAATATCCAATATTCAATGTATTCAGGAGAAGAGGGGGGAATGTTAACAGCACACATTGTTGTGCAAGTGCTTGTTCAGTAGAAAATTGGTGTAAAAACTAAATTTTGTTTTCCAATTTGTGATTCATGGTGCATAGTTTCAAAATCACAGTTGTCTTGAAGGGTCATTTCTTGATAGGGAGCCTTACCTAGCCTTGCACTGCTCTGAAATGGCGTTATGTGCTCATGGCTGACGGGAGTGGGGAAATTTAAACAGGATGCACATTCCATCTTTTGGGGCACTTGATAGAAAGAATATTATTATGTCCTCAAGATATGAAAAAGATCATAAACTGTGAAATCAAACCTGACGTTTTTGCTTATTTAAAAAGTGGACTTTGCTGAACCAATAGGTGGCTACTACAGGTCACATGATTCACAAGTTGGATATAAGTTTTGTAAATTTCAAACAGCAGTTACAGGACTGAAGCTCACCCCTCATCTTTAAGGAATCTCACACCTTTTTCTACCTGGACACATTACAATCAACAAAACCGGGGACCAGCAGATGATCCATTCCCCAGCCTGGCCCTATAATAAAGTGGACATCAGTGTAACTCATTATACCTGCTGAGGCACTCAAAACCATCATTTACCTCCTAAGGTATGCAATGGATTTTTGATCAGAGGCATAGAAGCTGCTTATTAAACTACAACTTTAGGGCAGCATGGTAGCATAGTGGTTGGCATTGTTGCTTCACAGCTCCAGTGTTCCAGGTTCGATTCCCGGCTTGGGACACTGTCTGTGCGGAGTCTGCACATTCTCCACGTGTGCGCATGGGTTTCCTCCGGGTGCTCCGGTTTCCTCCCACAGTCCAAAGATATGCAGTTTAGGTGGATTGGCCATGATAAATTGCCCTTCGTGTCCAAAAAGATTAGGTGAGCTAACTGGGTTGTGGGGATAGGGTGGAGGTGCGGGCTTAGGTAGGGTGCTCTTTCCAAGGGCTAGTGCAGACTCAATGGGCAGAATGGCCTCCTTCTGCAGTGTAAGTTCTATGACTCTATGATTCTATGAATTGACTTATTATTGGGCAATATCACATGACCTGCGCTTCTAGCCTTTGGAAAGATTTTTTTTGTTTATAAATTTAGAGTAACCAATTATTTTTTTTCCAATTAAGGGGCAATTTAGTGTGGCCAATTCACCTACCCTGCACAACTTTTTGGGTTGTGGGGGTGAGAGACCCACGCAGACACAGGGAAAGTTTTAATATTATATTTCCAGACTTGCAACTCAGTCTGCTGTTTAAATTCTAGCCTGAAAACATCAGAACAGGGTTCCTGGCTGACCAACAGTCTGCAGCCTCCTTGAATAAAAAGTGAAAAAGCTGGAAAAACGCAGCAGGTCTGGTAGGACCTGTGTGGAGAGAAACAGAGTTAACGTTTTGATTCTGTATGACTATGACTAAGCGATTTTCATTTCTTCAGAGCAGACGAGGGCAGAAACGTGATGGATTATATAGTTGGGGGGTGGGGTGGAGGAGGTGAACCAGAATAGAAGGTCAGGGATAAGTGGGAGTTTAGGAGAGATTGTCAAAGCTCTCATGGACAGAAGACAAAGGGAGTGTTAATGGTACCCTTAAAGACGAAAGGATGTGTTAACAAAGGCATCGTGGTAAGGTCACGGAATGAGCTAATAGCAGAACATGGGTCAGTACTCTGCAAAAACAAAACAAGTTATAGACGGCTCTGTGGGGGAGGGGGCTGGGGAACAAAATACTAAAATGAAGGACAGAGTTCATGGTCTGAAGTTGTTGAACTCAATGTTCAGTCCGAAAGGCTATAAAGTGCCCAATATGAAGATGAGGTGCTGTTCCTTCAAAAATGGCCAGTGACAGGAAGATCTGGGTCCTGCATGTGGACTGAGCGAAGGTGTTCCATAAAGTGGTCACCCAGTCTGCGTTTAGTCTCCCCAGTGCAGAGGAGGCCGCATTGGGAGCAGCGAATGCAGTAAACCAAATTGAAGGAGGAGCAAGTAAAATGCTGCTTCACCCAAAAGGTGTTTGCGGCCTTGGGCGGTGAGGAAGGAGGAAGGGTGGGGCCTTCTTGAATCTTGTTTCTTGGGAGGATTCCTGTCACCACCTGCTGAACCGATCAAGACTCGGAACATTCTCTCACGTCCACTCTATCCAGGCCTCGCAGTATCCGGTAAGTTTCAATAAGATCCCCCCTCATCCTTCTAAACTCCAACGAATACAGACCCGGAGTCTTCAACCATTCCTCATACAATAAGCTTTTCATTCCAGGGATCATTCTTGTGAATCTCCTTTGGACCCTTTCCAAGGCCAGCACATCCTTCATTAGATACAGGGCCCAAAACTGCTCACAATACTCAAAATGGGGTCTGACCAGAGCCGTATACAGCCTGCTCTTGTATTCTAGCCCTCTCAACATGAATGTTAACATTACATTTGCCTTCCTAACTGCCGACTGAACCTGCACGGTATCCTTAAGAGAATCGTGAACAAGGACTCCCAAGTCCCTTTGTGCTTCTGATTTCCCAAGCATTTCCCCATTTAGAAAATATTCTATGCCACCATTTCTCCTTCCAAAGTGCATAACCTCACACCTTTCCACATTATATTCCATCTGCCACTTCTTTGCCTACTCTCCTAGCCTGTCGAATTCTTTCTGCAGCCCCCCTACTTCCTCAATACTACATGTCCCTCTACAGATCTTTGTATCATCTGCATCCTTAGCAACAGTGCCTTCAGTTCCTTCTTCCAGATCGTTAATGTATATTGTGAAAAGTTGTGGTCCCAGCACCGACCCCTGAGGCGCACCACAAGTCTCCTGCTGCCATCCTGAAAAAGACCCCTTCATCCCCACTCTCTGCCTTCTGCCAGTCAGCATATCCTCTATCCATGCCAGGATCTTACCATTAACACCATGAGCTCTTAACTTATTTACCAGTCTCCTATGCAGCACCTTGTCAAAGGCCTTCGGAAATCTAAATAAATCATGTCCACTGGCTCTCCTTTATCTAACCTCCTTGTTACCTTCTCAAAAAACTATAACAGATTTGTCAGACATGGCCTCCCCTTGACAAAGCAGTGCTGACTCAGTCCTATTCAATTATTAAAAATTGGTCCCACAGATGGACGATTTGGATAAACACGCCACAGCCTATTTCAAAAATTAAACTACATCTGCTTTCAATTAGACTGCGAGAAAATTAAAGGAATTCAGTTTTGCCTCTCACCTGTCAGTAACAATATGTGTATGAACATCAGATGATGATAGGAATGGGGGCAGTTGAGATTGCTTCCCTTCCCTACCAGGGGCTGGTTTAGCACAGCGCGGGTTCAATTTCTGCACCGGCCTCCCCGAACAGGTGCCGGAATGTGGCGACTAGGGGCTTTTCACAGTAACTTCATTGAAGCCTACTTGTGACAGTGAGCAATTATTTTATATTTTTTTTCTCCATGCATATAAAATAGGCTGCTAATCATCAATGCCATGAGAAAGCCTTCATTGGTTGACGGCAGAGAATCATGGCCGGGATTCTCCCGCAATCGGTGGGGCAGCCGTACTGGCGCCAAAGAGTGGCGTGAATCATGCCCGGAAGGTGTGGAATCCTCCACACCTCTTGGGGCTAGGCCGGCGCTGGAGGGGTTGGCGCCATGCCAACTGGCGCCGAAGGGCCTCTGCCAGCCAGCAGGAGTTGGCGCATGCGCAGGACCGGCAGCATGTTCTGCCGCATGCGTAGAACTGCTGGCGTGTTTCCTGTGCATGTGCAGGGGGTTTCTTCCCCGTGCCGGCCTCTGTACCACAATGGCCGGCGCGGAGGGAAAGGGTGCCCCCACGGCACAGGTCCGCCCGCAAATCGGTGGGCCCCGATCGCGGGCCAGGCCACCGTGGGGGCCCCCCTCAGGGCCGGATCCCCCGCGACCCCCCGAGGACCCCGCTAATTGCCCTCCAAGCCAGGTCCCGCCGGTGTGGACCTTGGCTATTTCACGTTGGCGGGACTGGCCAGGAACGGGTGGGCGCTTGGCCCATCGGGGTCCGGAGAATTGCCGGGGGGGCCGCTGCCAACGGCCCCCAACCGGCGCGGCGCGATCCCCGCCTGAAAACCAGCACCGGAGAATTCGGCAGCCGGCGCCAAAGCGGCGGGGCGGGATTCACGCCGCCCCCCGGCGATTCTCCGACCCAGCGGGCGGTCGGAGAATCCCGCTCATGGTCTATCCAAATGCAAAATGGTTTGAATCTATCCATTTCATTTAGTTAGCATTGCCTTTGCTATAGTAGTGACTCAGTGTCATTAACTGGGAGACCGTTTGAATCCCAGTCTTTCCTTGCAGACCTTGAATAGATTCTCTGCATATTCCCAAATGCCGGCAAGGCTACTGTTCAACAACTTCTGTGGTACTGGCATCAAATGGTTCATTAAATTCCTTCAGAGAAGTGTTAGGACTGTACATGACGCCCAACAATTTGTAACACAGTGAAGAATGACTGCTAAACCCCAGGTGTGATAACATTGATCAATAGTTACCTTTTATGGTAAAACAAACTTTAATTTAAACACAGAATTAGCCATATTAACAACAAGGGAATAGCTTTTTAATTAACAGTTAAAACAGTTCTTAAATAAAGGGGGAAAACGTCTAGCTTATTATCTACATCTGTCACTGTCCATTTCAATTAAGCAAACCAATACAGTTTGAATGCCACTTATGAATAAAGTTAACAATCAGGGTTATTTGCTTCTCTGTGCAGATCTTTGGAGCGAGACCCTCTCAGGAACAACCTGAAAATCCTTCTGACTTGTCAGACACATCTGTTCAACTTAAAATCCTATAGCAGACTGCAAAACTACTGACAGACTTAGCTCCCCCCATTAATTAAATAACCTGTATCCCAAGCATAAGGCATTCTCCAATCACCTTTCACCAAGATGTCCCATGGCCTCTTTAGCTAGAACTAAACATAATCCGTTATAAATTATCTGCACCCAGGAATCGTCTCAAATCAAAACAATGTTCCATCAGCTAGCTCTCTGCAAACAAGTAAATCATTAACATTAATGATGACCTCACCTTTACGACCCCCTTAATTGCAGATTTAGCAGACACACTGCCTGTGTGTAGTTGAAGCCAAGGGTTTTAATACCATTACTACAACAAAATATAAAATATAATATATATATTTTTTAATAAATTTAGAATATCCAATTCATTTCTTTCAATTAAGGGGCAATTTTAATGTGGCCAATCCACCTAACCTGTACATCTTTGGGTTGTGAGGTGAGACCCACGCAGACACGGGGAGGATATGCAAATTCCACATGGGCAGTGATCCGGGGCCGAGATCGAACCAGATAAAATATAATGTATAACAATTTCCGAAAGGTGGAAATCTACCATTGCTACTGGGCTGGTCTATGTGCAGCCAATCCACATAGAGGTTGACTCTGCTGGATAGTCTCTGACGTGGACTAACAAACCATTCAATTTTACATTAGGTTGACTGACTTCTACAAAACACAATGTGGAACAAGGGCACTAAAAGTGGCCTTGACATATAAAAAGCACTGATACCATTACAAAATTTAACAGACTTTAAAAGAGGAGCCAATAAAAGTTGTTAGAAAGGAGTAGATGTAAATCAGATTAGAATAGTGACATATCAGGTCTTCACTTAATTGGAACTGAATATATTTTTCATTAGTTCTGATATCTTATTAACATTGTTGTAAATCAAGGGCGGCATGTGGCGCAGTGGTTAGCACTGGGACTGCGATGCTGAGGACCCGGGTTCAAATCCCGCCCTGGGTCACTGTCCGTGTGGAGTTTGCATATTCTCCCCATGTCTGCGTGGGTTTCACCCCCACAACCCAAAAGATGTGCAGGTTCGGTGGATTGGCCACGCTAAATTGCCCCTTAATTGGAAAAAAAAATAATTGGATATTCTAAATTTTTTTTTTTTAAATGTTAAAACATTGTTGTAAATTCAGTGAGAAAAGGTTGGTGCTAATGTGTTGCAATATCACAGACACTTCCTGTTGTTCCAGTTTACAAGATGGATTATTTGTTTTCCATCACCTGTTGGGGTGGATTTTTTTGAAATGGTCTATGCCGAGGATTAGTGTTGTGTGTAGTTTCAGAAAATCCTTTACCAAACAAATTGCTCCGGTCCTATTTTAACCATGAAACCCCCACAAAAAGGGTTACGATTAGGACTCACCCCATGTGGCAACTAGGGACATTTCACAGTAACTTCATTGCAGTGTTAATGTAAGCCTACTTGTGACAACAAAGATTATTTTTATGTTGTCTTTGTGGATTTCTCATTCGGATTTGGCTCATTACCCTCCATTTTCCCACCATTGTTTTTTCAACACCGGCAGTAACAATTCTGTTCACCATTTACTCTGATCTTCCTTTGCTCTGACAATGTAACTCTGACAGTTTGGTGGAAAACTAGTTTATATGCAGATTACCACTATAAGAAGTCTTACAACACCAGGTTAAAGTCCAACAGGATTGTTTGGAGTAACTGGGCGTGATTCTCCCCTACCCGGTGGGACAGGCAGTCCCGGCGCCGAGGAGTGGCGCAAACCACTCCGGCCTTGGGCCGCCCGGAAGGTGCGGAATCCTCCGCACCTTCAGGGGCTAGGCCGGTGCCGGCGGGGTTGGCGCCGTGCCAACCGGCGCGGAAGGGACTTGGCGCCGCACCAACTGGTGCCGAAGGGCCTCCGCCGGCCGGCGCGAGTTGGCACATGCGCGGGAGCACCAGCGTGTGCTGGCGTCATCCCAGCGCATGTGCAGAGGGGTTCGTCTCCGCACCGGCCATGGAGGAGCTCCACTGCAGCCGGTGCGGAGGGAAAGAGTGCCCCCACGGCACAGGCCCATCCGGGATCGGTGGGTCCCGATCGCAGGCCAGGCCACCGTGGGGGCACCCTCTGGGGACAGATCCCCCGCGCCCCCCCCGAGGACCCTGGAGGCCGCACGCAGAGCCAGGTCCCGCCGGTAAGTACCGGGTCTAATTTATGCCGGCGGGACCGGCCGGAAACGGGCGCCACTTGGCCCATCGCGGACCGGAGAATCGCCGGTGGGGCCGCTGCCAATAGCCACCGACCGGTGCGGTGCGATTCCTGCCCCTGCTAGATTTCCCCGCATTGATTTAAAAGTTTATTTGTTTAAAAATCAACATCTGGCACAGCCAGTGTCAAATTGAGACAAACTTTACAATCAATCATTCCAAGCAAAATATAAATACAAAAATGATAGAAAGAACAGAGTGGAATAACATATCATTCATCAGATTGGTGTCTTTATGTTTTCAAGATTCAGAGTTTAAGTCATTAGAGTTAGTTCACTGTGAGGTTGAAATATTGCGACAACCAGCCCCAGGTGAGATTCCCCAAAAGTTGTTCATCGAGTTGAAGCCCCTTGATTTGTCACCATCCAGCTAGGAAACACCCACGTTGTTACAAACTCAAGTGAGAAGTTAGACTGGCTCCCTGTTTTAATTCAACCCATCATCTGTTGTTAGCAGCAAGGTTTAATCTAACAAAGTTCCCTTTCCCCGAGATGTCTTTTCCAGACCCAATAGTTATTTTTAACAAGGTGACAATTTAACCAGGCTTTCTTGGGATAAGATGAAGTGTAAGAATCCTTCTGTTTATTTCCTTTGTCCCATTTATTTTACATTATTTTGGTCGGGTGTGCCTTTAAATAGAAGACTGAAAGTGAAACAGCCTGCTTACCAGGACACTGTGTTCCCAGATTTTGTATTTTAGCAGAGGAGAAGCCAGAATCCTCAACACCAAATAGATCTTAGGAACCAGCGTTGGAGGGAATTGGTTCAATTGGTTAAAGGGCAACTGGTAGGTTGGACAGGGACAGTGTTCTGCCTGACAATGTTCAATGTTTCTTTTATTTGTTCATGGGCGTTGCAGACTGTGCCAACATTTATTGCCCATCCCTAATTGCCCTTGAGGGAGCAGTTAAGAGTCAACCACATTGCTGTGGGTCTGGAGTCACATGTAAGCCAGACCAGGTAAGGCAGATTTCCTTCCCGAAAGGACATTAGTGAACCAGGTGGGCATTTTACAACAATCAACAATGATTTCAAGGTTATCATTAGACTTTTAATTCCATGTTTTTATTAAATTCAAATTTCATCATCTGCAGTGGCGGGATTTGAACCTGGGTCCCCAGAGCATTACTCTGGGTCTCTGGTTTACTAGCCCAGTGACAATACCACTACGCCACCAGCTCTCTTCCTGAGTAATGCATTCTGAGAGAATTTAGCAGAAGTGTTTGGACTTTGGAAGTGAAGGGAACACTTTCTCTCTCTCTCTCCCCTGCTTGCTGAAGTGAAAGAACTGCTCTGTTGTTCCGAAAGCAGTGGGTGCCTGGCCCATCCTTTGTGGCGAACCTGAAATGATGCTGAGTCTGTAGAGAAAGTAGACAACCTTGCCAGAGAAATCTGCCTCAAGCCTACAACGAAGAAATGCCAAAATGAAAGCGTGAACTTCAGGAAGACATTAGGCCGTAACTTCCGGCTAGTGGCTGGAAACCAAGGCCCGCTGATTTTAAAAGATAAAACCGCGTGCTTTCCTGCACACGGATGATACGTCCAACCTTCCTCTCAGTGCGGCAACCTCGTGCCTCCAGTTTACCAGTCTGCGCAGGCTCCAACGCAACGCAGGGGGAGTGCAGATCCACCCCCTTGTGATGGGGCAAGATTTGGGAAGGCCCATTAATGGCAGGCACTTAAACAGTTGATTTAGATTCAAGACAACAAGCAACATACTTAACAAGTGTTTTAAAGATATGTAGAAGGTTTTTAAATTTGCCCTTTCTTTTACACGCCGGTGGTCCCGGCGGATTGGAAATTAGCATACGTGACACCACTGTTTAAAAAAGGAGGTAGGCAGAAAGTGGGTAATTATAGGCCAGTGAGCTTAACTTCGGTAGTAGGGAAGATGCTGGAATCTATCATCAAGGAAGAAATAGCGAGGCACCTGGATGGAAATTGTCCCATTGGACAGACGCAGCATGGGTTCAGAAAGGGCAGGTCGTGCCTAACTAATTTAGTGGAATTTTTTGAGGACATTAACAGTGCGGTAGATAACGGGGAGCCAATGGATGTGGTATATCTGGATTTCCAGAAAGCCTTTGACAAGGTGCCACACAAAAGGTTGTTGCATAAGATAAAGATGCATGGCATTAAGGGGAAAGTAGGAGCATGGATAGAGGATTGGTTAATTAATAGAAAGCAAAGAGTGGGGATTAATGGGTGTTTCTCTGGTTGGCAATCAGTAGCTAGTGGTGTCTCTCAGGGATCAGTGTTGGGCCCACAACTGTTCACAATTTACATAGATGATTTGGAGTTGGGGACCAAGGGCAATGTGTCCAAGTTTGCAGACGACACTAAGATAAGTGGTAAAGCAAAAAGTGCAGAGGATACTGGAAGTCTGCAGAGGGATTTGGATAGGCTAAGTGAATGGGCTAGGGTCTGGCAGATGGAATACAATGTTGACAAATGTGAGGTTATCCATTTTGGTAGGAATAACAGCAAAAGGGATTATTATTTAAATGATAAAATATTAAAACATGCTGCAGTGCAGAGAGACCTGGGTGTGCTAGTGCATGAGTCGCAGAAAGTTGGTTTTCAGGTGCAACAGGTGATTAAGAAGGCAAATGGAATTTTGTCCTTCATTGCGAGAGGGATGGAGTTTAAGACGAGGGAGGTTATGCTGCAATTGTATAAGGTGTTAGTGAGGCCACACCTGGAGTATTGTGTTCAGTTTTGGTCTCCTTACTTGAGAAAGGACGTACTGGCACTGGAGGGTGTGCAGAGGAGATTCACTAGATTAATCCCAGAGCTGAAGGGGTTGGATTACGAGGAGAGGTTGAGTAGACTGGGACTGTACTCGTTGGAATTTAGAAGGATGAGGGGGGATCTTATAGAAACATATAAGATTATGAAGGGAATAGATAGGATAGATGCGGGCAGGTTGTTTCCACTGGCAGGTGAAAGCAGAACTAGGGGGCATAGCCTCAAAATAAGGGGAAGTAGATTTAGGACTGAGTTTAGGAGGAACTTCTTCACCCAAAGGGTTGTGAATCTATGGAATTCCTTGCCCAGTGAAGCAGTAGAGGCTCCTTCATTAAATGTTTTTAAGATAAAGATAGACAGTTTTTTGAAGAATAAAGGGATTAAGGGTTATGGTGTTCGGGCCGGAAAGTGGAGCTGAGTCCACAAAAGATCAGCCATGATCTCATTGAATGGTGGAGCAGGCTCGAGGGGCCAGATGGCCTACTCCTGCTCCTAGTTCTTATGTTCTTATGTACACAGGCATTGCTGTTGTTATTGATTATTTTAAAGGAATTTTCATTTTTGATGATTAAAGGTGATTATTTATAAGTGAACATAGGTTTGGTTATTTGTTTTAAATCTGTGAAACTATTTAAATCTGCACCATATTTTTATATAACTTTACATGCGGCATGCTTAAAAGTGTTTGCATGTTTCAATTTACATTATGGTCATAAGATTTTAAAAGCGCTCCAGGGTTTTTTGCTGTCACTGACCTTGTAATATCTGATATATTTTTGATTTGTGTTTACAGAATCATAGAATCACTATAGTGCAGAAGAAAGCTATTTGGCCCATCGAGACTGCGCAAACACTCCAAATGAACACCCTACCCAGGCCCACATCCCCGCCCTATCCCCAAAACCCCATCTAATCTCTGGACACGAAGGGGCAATTTAGCATGGCCAATCCACCTAACCTCCACATCTCTGGACTGTAGAGGAAACCGAAGCACATGGAAGAAATGGTGGCAGCACAGTGGCACAGTGGTTAGCACTGCTGCGTCACAGCGCCAGGGACCTTGTTCAATCCCTGCCTTGGGTGACTGTCTGTATGAACTTTGTACATTCTTCCAGTATCTGTGTGGATTTCCTCCAAGTGCACTGGTTTCCTCCCGCAGTCCGAAAATATGCAGGTTAGGTAGATTGTCATGCTAGGTTGTCCCTTAGTGTCCAGGGGTGTACAGGTTATGTTCTGGGGATGGGGCGGGGAGTGGGCTGAGGTAGGGTACTCTTTCAGAAAGTCGGTGCAGACTTAATGGACGAAATCGCCTCCTTCTGTGGGAATTCTATGGTTCTATTCCATGATTCTAGGAAACACGTGCAGACACGGGGAGAATGTGCAAACACCACACATTCACCCAAAGTCCAAATTTAACACGGGCCTCTGGTGTTGTGTGGCAGCAGTGCTAACTAGTATGCCATTGTGTTATTATGTTTCTGCCTTGTTTACTTCAATTATCTTATTCATTTATAATGATCTCATAATTAAATGTTATGTTTTGATGTTTCAGTAAGACCTTTGTAGAAGCTTGTAACGTTTAATGCAGAACGTTTTTTTTGTAAGTTTAAAGTACCCATTTCTTATTTTGCACTTAAGGGGCAATTTAGGCAATCTATGTACCCTGTACATCTTTGGGTTGTGGAGGTGAGATCCACACAGACACGGGGGGGAATGTGCAAACTCCACATGTGCTGACCCGGGGTCGGGATCAAATCCAGGTCCTTAGCACCATGAGGCAGCAGTGCTAACCACTGTGCCACTATGCTGCCCAATGTAAAACATTTATTAACAAAAATGATTTTATAAATACAAAACGTTGAAAACAATGAACATTTAACTTAACATTTAACCTTATCAACTGAACAATGACAAATTATTTGCAATAAAGTATATTTTCTCACTTAAACACAATGATCAATACATATATATCTCTGTATAAACACAACAGTTCTGTCTATTTGGAAAGAGTGGGGGAAGGGGAAATTTTCGACATATCAATTGTTAATGTTACAAAATCCGAAAGCAGCAGCTGCTGAAGTGCAGTGTTCGGTACACATCTCCTCTGACATCACTTTGGACTGTCCTTCTTCAGTATACCCTTAGGGGTGGGTAGTTGATTCGATGCGATACCTGTCAGAGAGATTGTTCACATTAGTTTACAGGAGGCTTGCATATGTCAACTAAGATATGAAACTTTGTTAAAGCATTTGGAGTAATCACTGGGGTTTGTAAGGATGGACATTACATCAGGTAGATTCTTAAACAATACAGTTTAGAACACATTGCAAAATCCAAATGTACTTTATGCAGGTACAGTATGTAATAAAAAAGGCAAATGGAATATTGCAAAAGGACTGGAATATAAAATTAGAGAAGTGTTGTTGCAATTATATGGGGTGTTGGTGGGACCACATCTGGAGAATTGTGTCCAGATTTGGTCTCCTTATTTAAGGATGGATGTAATGGCATTGGAAGCAGCTCAGAGGAGATTCACCAGATTGATTCCGGGGATGAAAGTGTTGACTTATGAGGAGAGATTGAACAGTTTGGGCTGATACTCGCTGGAGTTTAGAAGAATGGGAAGGGATCTGATTGAGGTATATAAAATACTAAGAGGGATTGATAAAGTAAATGTAGACCAAATGTTTCTACTTGTGAGGCAATCTTGAATGAGCGGTCACAGATATAAGTTGAGATTTAAAACTAAGATGATGAAGAACTACTTCCCGCAGAGGGTGGTGAATTTGTGGAACTTGAATCATTAAATGGTTTCAAGAAGGAGATAGGTACATTTCATTTTTTTCCAATTAAGGGGAAATTTAGCGTGGCCAATCACCTATCCTGCACATCTTTAGGTTGTGGGGGTGATACCCAAACTCCACAGAGACAGTGACCCGTGGCTGGGATTGAACTCGGGTCCTCGGCGCCGTGAGGCAGCAGTGCTAACCACTGCACCACCATGCCGCCCAAAAGAAAGCTATATTTCTGATAGAAAATGGGTTAAAAGAATATGGAGAACAGGCATGGAGGTGGATTTGTGACCAGCAAGAGATTTGCCATGATCTGATTGAATGGTGGAGCAGGTTCGAAGGGCTGAATTGCCTACTTTTGCTCCTAATTGCTATGTTGTTTAGCTCTGAATCAACTGGGAGGACAGGCATTCTAACATTAGTGGCCTTGAAGGAATCAATAGCACCAGTATCATGATCATCTGAAACCAACTCCACTGGACTGTCCATATGTTTAGGATGTCAGAGTCCCGACTACCAAAGCAAATCTTCTTCATTTAAGTCAAGGAAGGATGCCAACCAAGAGGAGGACAAAGGAAGCTCTTCAAAGACACCTTGAAAGCTTACCTCAAGAAATGGAATAGAGACGTTAATGCCTGGGAGACCTTTGCTCAGAAGAGACCTACTTGGAGGAACTTCTTGATTGAAGGATCACAATTATTCGAAAACACCCCACGGCAAAAGGAAGCCTGGGAAAGGGATACCTGCGACCTAGCATCCAAGGACCGATCCCATCTTTTGGAAACTCCTGCCAAGTGAGTGATTGAAGGTGCGGCTCTAGGATCGGACTCATCAGCCACGCAAGGACCCACAGAACACGTGACCAGTAACAAAGATTATCTTAGGTGGACAATCATATTCATGGGCAAGTGATCGCCACATTGTACCCATTACAGTTCCTATCCTGGAATAAAATCCTCATAACAAACCTAAGTTTTGAAAAAAATCTTTCTTTCACCTTCTGTGACTCCAAACTCACTTTGTACAGTAAAGCATCTTTTTAATGAAATTAACAGCCTCATGACAAACCAAAGTTTAACAAAATAAATCTTCCTTTCACTTTACTTGCATTTAAACATATTTATTAAATTTTTATTTTTTAAAATAAATTTAGAGTACCCAATTCATTTTTCCAATTAAGGGGCAATTTAGTGTGGCCAATCCACCTACCCTGCACATCTTTGGGTTGTGGGGGCGAAACACACGCAGACACGGGGAGAATGTGCAAACTCCACATGGACAGTGACCCAGGGGCGGGATCGAACCTGGGACCTCGGTGCCGTGAGGCAGCAGGGCTAACCCACTGCGCCACCGTGCTGCCCCATTTAAACATATTTATAAACGCTGAACATTAATAATATAAAACATTAACCTTGCAAAAAAATGTCTTCCGATGTCTCCTGCCTCTGCTGGACCAAAAAATAAAAGCGCAAATAAAAAGGTGTAAAAACTCACCTTACATCAGGGTAAGTGGTCCAAGTTAGCGCTGTCCCTGCATTTTTCATTCAGCAGCTCCAGCACAGCGCATGGCTTCAAGCAGAGAAAAAAATAACGTACGGGAGTTCGAATGCCACGCACATGTCTGTAAGCCCGCACTTTCGGGTCGTCACGCCATGTATGTGCGGCGTACCAGCGACTTAAGTCGCTGACCGGAGAAGAAGATTTTTTTTTTTAAATAGTTTTTTATTCTCCTCCTTTTTCACATTTTCTCCCAAATTTACACCCAACAATAAACAACAATCCGTAACGAATGTAATGTCAATCCCCATATCAATAACAACGATCCCATCCTCCCACCAAACCCCAGACATTAGCTCGCATGATAACAAAAACAAATTACAAAAAGGAATCAGGAATCACCCATAGTCACCATTAACACATACAGTCCCCCTCCCCCAACCCTCCCAGCCCCCCCCCTCAATGTTCAATGTGATCCAATTCTTGAAAGTGCATAATGAATAACGCCCATGAATTGTAGAATCCCTCCATCCTTCCCCTCAGTTCAAATTTGACCTTTTCAAGCGTCAAGAATTCCAGCAGGTCCCTCCGCCACGCCAGGGCTCAGGGTACAGAAGTTGATCTCCACCCTAACAGGATCCGCCTTCGGGCGATTGACGAGGCGAAGGCTACAACACCTGCCTCCGCTCCCATTTCCAACCCCAGTCGGACCGACACCCCGAATATGGCCTCCCGCGGGCCCGGGTCCAGTTTCACGTGCACCACTTTGGAGATTACCCTAAGCACCTCCTTCTGGTAATCCTCCAGCTTTGGACAGGACCAAAACATATGAACGTGGTTTGCGGGGGCCCTCTGCAATGTTCACACACATCTTCTATCCCCTCAAAGAGCCGGCTCATCCTCGCCCTTGTAAGGTGCGCTCTATACGCTACCTAACCGGAGGGAAAGTTACGGGCCATTGACAAAGTCATCTCAGTACATCAGGGATCCTTTATTCTTTTATTTTTATTAATATTTTCTTTCTCTTTCCACCACCCTTTCCCCTCTGTTTTTTGTCTGTGTGTGTATAGAGTGGGGCGTGTTGGGAAAGGGGGGTCGGGAACAGGGGGATTAGATAGTCAGTTACATTTTTGTCCGTTTAATTATAATACTGCTCATAATAAAAGGTTACTTGTGGTTTAAAGTTACAAACCTGGTGACTGCAGGTTATTGGGCTCAACCAAGGGCATCGGGTATTTTAAATAAAAGCTAATTTCATCTGTGTTGCGACGCCAGGTCCATTGGAGCAGGAATTTACTGCATACTAGCCCAGGATATCCCCACAAGAATATGTTTAGTAACTTCTAAAAAGATAAGGAGAAATAGTAAAACACATATATCTACATTCATATGGGTTAAAAGTAAGAACTGAATCCAATAGTAAGTAAGTATAAATAAAATGTAATATGGTACAGTCCTTGAGTTGTGAAGAATAGATGATGAAGTACCACAGCCGTTAAGAATGAATTCTGGTAAAATTGATTTCTGCAGGTGAATAGTTGATTCTTCGATTCAGATGTTCTGTGGTTTGGTAGAGATATTTCCAGCTACGATTGACTTCCACAGTCAGAGAGTGAGTTTTCGATATTGGGACAAAAGGTGGTTATTTCCTTTTAGCAGGGGCACAGCCTCTGGTACTGTATCACGCATCTTCAGTGAGGAAAATCTCAACATGCTTTTCCTCACAGCACACACACACGCACACACACACACACACACAGAAACACACACATACAGAAACACACACACACAGTCTGGCAGGGCAGGCACGGATAGGCATCAGACAGGCCCTGGGCAGCTCTCTCAGTTAGCTTTTAACCCCCTCTTTGTATATTCCTACTGGAAACCAGAAGACACCAGTCCATCTAAGCAATTACGCCCAGGGTCTTTGAGATAAGATAGCCATTATGTTCCTTTGTCTTTACTAGATGTGGCAATCAGTCTTTCGATGCTTTTAGAAGTACCTTGTCTGGAAACAGGGAGGGGTTCCATTGTCCCTTAGAGAAACACCCTGCAGCAATTCCTGTCAGTGGCTGACTATACTTTCACGACCACCTCGGGATTGTGTCCATTTTATAATTTCAAGTCCAATATGTGTATAATTCCCATGTATTTTCTCCATGTTTTCTCCATCACCATGACAATGTGGCATTGAACTGTTCTTAAATCTTATTGTTTCACATTCTGAATTCAGTTTATTGCTTTGAACTCCATATGGCTGTAAAAAAAAAAGAACTTTATACATAACAGTTTATCAGATCATCTGAACACCTCAATTCATCACAACCTTATAAGATATCCTATTTTATGTGTTCACCCACTTGTAATCTGCACATTTGAGTTTCAAAGGAATTCTCACCCAGATGTTGCTTGGTGCACGAGGAGATCTACGTAACCATATATCTCTTCATTTTCATTCATGGGATGTTGGCAAGGGCAGACTTTATTGACCATCCCAAATTGCCCTTGGAAAGGCGGTAGTGAGCTGCCATATTGAACCACTGCAGTCCATGTGATGTGGATACACAGTCCTGTTTAGGAAGGAGTTCCAGCATTTTCATCCAGTGACAGAGATGGGCAGTGATATAGTCCAAGACTTGTGGGGAGCTTGGAGATGATAATCACATCTGCTCAGTTTGACGTGAATCCCATGATCCGGGTTTGAAAGAATTTGCCAAAAAAAACACCCACAAAGAGCATCCGCTAAAATATATAACTTGTTCATCTTGTGATGTTGCTGTCTTTAATATGGTTGAGCCACTGCATATGTGTCAGTTGGTTAGACTTTTGCCTCTGAGCTGGACAGTTGTGGGTTCAAACTGTACGCAAGGAACTGAATGTAAAAATCCAGGCTGTGACTCTGGTACATTCTGAGGAGTTCTGTATTGTTGAAGGGGGCAGCTTTTATAATAATAATAATCCTTATTGCCGCAAGTAGGCTTACATTAACACTGCAATGAAGTTACTCTGAAAAGCCCCGAAGTCGCCACATTCCAACACCTTTTCGGGTACACAGAAGGAGAATTCAGAATGTCCAAATTACCTAGCAGCACGTCTTTCGGGACTTGTGGGAGGAAACCGGAGCATCCGGAGGAAACCCACGCAGACAGGAGGAGAACGTGCAGACTCCACACAGACAGTAACCCAAGCCAGGAATCGAACCTGGGACCCTGGAGCTGTGAAGCAATAGTGCAATTGCAATGGATGTTATTTTGAAGAAGACAAGGGGAGTTATCCCTCATGTCCTCGCCAATATCTATCCCTCCGTTTATCTCCCCATGCTATAGGACATGATACTCATTGTACTACCACAAGGGGACAAAAAGCCAAACAAATTCTAACCAAATTTAAACCCAAGTTCTGTTTGTCATCTCACTGTTACTAATAAAATCTACATCTGAACAATGGCTCCAATTTCATTACAGAGGAACTTCACAGCAATTTCAAAGAGTTGGAGAAGAATAATTCATTTATTTGTCCCCTTTCACAGCCTCAGGATGTCCTTAAATGCTTCACAGCCAACTAATGACTTTTGAAGTGTTAGGCAGTAGCTAATTTGCATGCAGCAAGATTCCCAAACAATCCAGTTTCAATTTCTGTTGGGTGCTGTTGGTTGGGGAATGAATACTGTGAGGGCACTGACTGAGCCTCTCTTCTTCAAATATTATATCTTAACTAACTCTGCATTACACTATGAATCATATCTTCGTCAGCTCCAGTCTAATCTCCTCCCCTTAGTTTAAGAGCCAGTGCAAATTATAGTTCTGTCTCTTAGCTCCCTCGAGTGGCTAGGCTTAACATAACATTAACTCTTCACATGCTGTACATTTGTATCATGTCACATCCCCCTTTCTTTGAGAAAAATGTTAGCTGTACGTTTTCTTGTTTACATTATTATACAGCATGTCAACAATGATAGAACTAATGTTAGATTTACAGATTTACAGATGTAATCTATTTGGAGGTTTCCTACGTCTTGTAGACCTTCTTAATGTTACAACAGTGTTATTTGAATTATCTGGTACATTTGACAATATAGTTTTTGGAAAGTCGTTTGTAGGGAATATGAGTTGTTGACTCATGCAACTGATTCTGTGAATATAACAGGTTGTTTAAGTTTCAAGAAGTCTCTTCTTTTCTACGAAAAATCTTTCCAGATTCTGTTCTGTTCACGTATGATTTTGGTGTGAGTTCATTTAGTACTTTTGCAATGTCCATCCATCCACCTTCAGCATTACAAATGTGTACAATATTACCTTCTTTGAGTGTAGATACTGGTTTGGAGTTTTTATCATAATACTTTTTTTACTTACTCTTCAGTTGCTGCATTATGCACGACTTGTTCATCTTTGTTTGGAACTATTAGAATTGGTAATGTGGTACGTATTCTTCGTCCCATCAATAGTTATGCTGGAGAAAGCCCCGATGACAATGGTGGAGCCCTGTATGCTAACAGTACTCAGTCAAAGTCCTTTCTGTCCTCCATAGTTTTTTGGAGAAGCTCCTTCACAATTTCTAACCCTTTCTCAGCTTTCCCGTTTTGCCTGCAGGTATAGTGGGCTAAAAGTCACATGTGTGAAGTTATAGTCATTGGTCTGAAGTGGAATTTAAACCAAGACTTCCTGCTTCAGAGTCAACCTGCTGCCAACTGACCCAAGCGGGCATTGAGCATATTGGACATATTAAATTTATTTTGTAATGAAGACCTTTTCAAATCTACTTCTGTGGCACTACAGAGTCCTCTACAAACATTTGGTCTAAAACTGCAGGCTGTATTGTTCTAAAAGAGCATTTTCTGCTATTTGTTGCTTCTGTTTATGAAGTGATATGGAAACTGTACTAAAATCCAAAAAGAACAAAGCGGGTAATGGAACAAGGAATGGGTCAGGACAAAGAGGTCACCTTGAGAACAAACCTTTACACAGAGTGCAAACAAAGGAAATGTACTGCATTGATAATCATTAAAACAGCAATACCATGGAATAAAAATCCCTCAAGAACTTAGCATTGTTTACTTTTTAAAAAAATTTAGAGTACCCAATCATTTTTTCCAATTAAGGGGCAATTTAGCGTCACCAATCCACCTACTCTGCACATTTTTGGGTTGTGGGGGCGAAACCCACGCAATTGCGGGGAGAATGTGCAAACTCCACACGGACAGTGACCCAGAGCCGTGATTGAACCTGGGACCTTCACGCCGTGAGGCAGCTGTGCTAACCACTAGGCCACCGTGCTGCCCCGGATTGTTTACTTATTAATGGAGAGATGGTGGTGTATTGATAATATCATAGGATTAGTAATCCAGTGGCCCAGGCTAAGGCTGTGGGGACAATGGCTGCTGGTGGAATTTAAATTCAATAAATAAAATCTGGAATTGAAAGCTCGTGCCAGTAATGGTGGTTGTGACACTATTGTCAATTAGCATAAAAACAAATGTTATTTAGGAAAGGAAATCTGCCATCCTTACCCGATCTGGTCTACATGTGAATCCAGACCACAGCAATGTGGTTGACTCTTTTTTTTAAATATAAATTTAGAGTACCCAATTCATTCTTTCCAATTAAGGGGCAATTTAGTGAGTCCAATCCACCTACCCTGCACATCTTTGGGTTGTGGGGGCGAAACCCATGCAAACACAGGAAGATTGTGTAAACTCCACATGGACAGTGACCCAGAGCCGGGATCGAACCCGGGACCTCGGTGCCATGATGCAGCAGGGCTAACCACTGCGCCACCCCGTGCTGCCCCTTTGAGGTTGTCTCTTAACCGTCCTTTGAAATGGCCGAGCAAACCACTTAGTCCCAAGGCAACTAGGGATGGGCAAGAAATGCCAGCCTGGCTAACAACACCCACATCCCCTTAAAAAATAAAGAAAAATTTCAACAGAGATGATTGCTCAGTTAAGCCAGGTTGTGTCATAGTGTTGTTGGTTTTAAGTAACTGTAGATCAGGCTTATGAATGGGTGCTTCAGGTTCCAGAAATACTAGTAATAAACATCCAACTTGTATAATCATGTCCGAGATCTTCTCTGTAAGATTTTAATTAGACAACGACGGCATTACTCATACATGATTCAAGTTCCAGTACCTGGGAAAATAAAGAATGCACAGGTGAGCCTTGTATCTGCTAACTCATACAATACAGTTCATTGTTATTATGCCGTAATGTTTTTGTTGCTGACTCACTGGCTGCTTTGTCTTCCTGTTGACTTTCCTCAACTGGCTTTTTGCTTCGATCAGCTGACACTTTCCCTCTGATGAAGATAATGATTCACGGTAGGAATGGTTCAACGAACAGCAGCCACCTCCTCTACCTTATCTATCTGCTCATTCTCAATCCAGGAGCAATCCAATCCTGACCTGGATGGTGATGAAGATTAGGAATTCTGGCAAATTTCCTCTCCTCCGTACCATGCGGTGTGACGGCAAACAGTCTCAAGACAAGCGTTACTCTTGTTAAGATCAATTTACTCAGCACAGTTTGAGATCTAGGATGGAATGTGATAACATGCCTAACATGGCATATTGATCCATTTATTCTGAAATCGTTTTAAATTAACAACATCTGAATAATAATAATAATAAAGTGTTTCCACTTTACTTTAATGTCACAGATATAAGTGCACTGGTATTTCCATTTTACCATTGCTCCATGTAAGGCCAATTTAGCAGCGCATGACCTTATTTGCACCATTTTGGGGCAGCCAATCTTGTTTGATGTCTATCCTTTTCCCCGACTCTCCCATTCACAACTTCTCACTCCTTCTCAATCCCTCACTCGCACCCGCTCGGTCACTGACCTTCTCCCAAGCTTTCGTTCACAGGACAGGTTCAGGAAAAGGGGCAAGTGAGAGGGAGAGGAATAAGAAAGCAAATAGGAGAGGTGGGGAGGGAGAGAGGTCGGGAATGGGAGAGGTGGGGAGTGGGAGAGTGGTGAGGATGGAGAAAGGTGGGGAGTGAGAGAGGTGGGGAGGGAGAGAGATGGGGAGGGGGAGAGGTGGGGAGTGGGAGAGGTGGGGAGTGAGAGGGGTGGGGAGTGAGAGGGGTGGGGAGTGGGAGAGGTGGGGAGGGAGAGAGGTGGGGAGCGAGAGGGGTGGGGAGTGAGGGAGCTGGGGAGTGAGTGAGATGGGGAGTGGGAGGGAGATGAGGAGTGAGAGAGGTGGGGAGGGGGAGAGGTGGAGAGGAGGAGAAGTGGGGAGGGAGAGAGGTGGGGAATGAGAGAGAGGTGGGGAACGGGAGAGGTGGGGAGGTGGAAGTTCGGAATAGTGAGAGGTGACAAGTTTTAACGATATTTTTTCTGACAAGAAAGGTTAAAGAAACTATCAACGTTTCAATATTGGTTATCATGGAAAAATCTGATTAGTTAATTTAAAGTTGCACTATTCAGGAATGCAACAACAAGGTTGAGTGAAGAATTTCTATAAGCACAGCTTCTAAAATCCGACCCCGGGGATGCCCCCACGGTGGCCTGGCCCTCGATCAGGGCCTGCCGATCTGTGGGCTGGCTGGTTCCGTGGGGCCCTTCTTTCCTCCACGTCGGGCCCCTGTAGGGCTCCGTCATATTGCCCGGGGGGCCGGTGCAGAGAAGGGAACCCCCGCGCATGCACAGAAATACACCGGCCATTCTGCACATGTGTGGAAATACGTCGGCCAGTCCGCGCATGCGCGGACTCACACGGCCCTTTCCCCGCTGGCTGGAGCTGCGGGGACGCCTCCGGCGGCAACCTAGCCCCCTAGAAAGGGGCGAATTCCTCACTTTCGGGGGCCGTTGACGCCGGAGTCGTTGGTGCCGGTTTTCCCGCCAGCGTGGAGACATAGTCCCATTTTTAGAGAATCCTGCCCAGAGTCACAATACTGGCCACATTACCCGCCGCATGTTCCACAGTGATGGAATCTTCAGTTATCAACAGGTTTTCTAGTTGAATGCAACCCTCGCCGCTGTGATACCCCGGTGTTGGCGGAATGCTGCACTGTCAGAGGGACAGTACTGAGGGAGCGCTGCACTGTCAGAGGGTCAGTACTGAGGGAGTGCTGCACTGTCAGAGTCAGTACTGAGGGAGTGCTGCACTGTCATGGGGTCAGTACTGAGGGAGTGCTGCACTGTCAGAGTCAGTACTGAGGGAGTGCTGCACTGTCAGAGGGTTAGTACTGAGGGAGTGCTACACTGTCAGAGTCAGTACTGAGGGAGTGCTGCACTGTCATGGGGTCAGTACTGAGGGAGTGCTGCACTGTTGGAGTGTCAGTACTGAGGGAGTGCTGCACTGTCAGAGGGTCAGTACTGAGGGAGTGCTGCACTGTCATGGGGTCAGTACTGAGGGAGTGCTGCACTGTCAGAGTCAGTACTGAGGGAGTGCTGCACTGTCATGGGGTCAGTACTGAGGGAGTGCTGCACTGTCAGAGTCAGTACTGAGGGAGTGCTGCACTGTCAGAGGGTTAGTAATGAGGGAGTGCTGCACTGTTGGGGTGTCAGTACTGGGGGAGTGCTGCTCTGTTGGAGTGTCAGTACTGAGTGAGTGCTGCACTGTTGGAGGATCAGTACTGAGGGAGTGCCGCACTGTTGAAGGATCAGTACTGAGGGGAGTGCCGCACTGCTGAAGAATCAGTACTGAGGGTGTGCCGCGCTGTTGGAGATGTTTTCCTTTAATCTATTTAGAAATTAATTTTTTTTCCCCCAATTAAGGGTCAATTAAGCGTGGTCAATCCACCTACCCTGCACATCTTTGGGTTGTGGGGTTAAGATCCACGCAGACATGAGGAGAATGTGCAAATTGGACAATGGCTCGAGGCCAGGATCAAACCCGGATCTTCGGCGCTGTGAGGCAGCAGGAAATTTTATTTTAAGCAGAGGGAGACATAAAATACCCCAATTGTCTTATCTGATGAAGCTCTTGTTAAATTGGATTGGATTGGATTGGATTTGTTTATTGTCACATGTACCGAGGTCAAGTGAAACGTATTTTTCTGTGAGCAGCTCAACAGAATTTCCCCCTAAGCAAAGATAGATTAATTTGTTATTTATTTAATTTGCTGTTGCTGGGACCCTGCATCGCTAGGGATGTTTGCCTACATCGCTAACGTGACTATTAACCATGGAGCTCTTGGGGATAATCTGAGGGTGGGAGTGCTGTAAATCCATCTCCTTTAACACTGCAACATTATTCTGCACACTGTCCTAAAAAATGTCAAACCATTTACACAGTCGAGGACATTCAGTAAAGCACAAATAACAAAGAATCAGACACTGCAAAAAGACTCACATTTATATAGCAAATTTCACAACATTAAAATATTTCAAAGTGCTTTACAGCCAATAAAGTACTTTTTATTCGTAAGTGTAGTTACTGTTGTAATAGGAAATGTGGCAGCCAATCTGCACACACAATGTGATAAAGTGGAATGATAGATAAAGTGTTGCTTTGAAGTTGCATTCAGCACTTGTGGACTTTGCTCAGCCCGACTCAGAATCAACCTCTAAAATAGGTCAGTGAAGTTGGTAGAGATTTTCCAGACATTCGTAAACACGCCGTCACGGAGGTCATGGGCACGGTCTGTTTATTCACGAGGAAAGTGACAAAGTGAATGAGTCAGCCACAATATCACCAGAGACTTATCAAAACCAGACTGCATGCAATGAGTTTGTTTTAAAAGTAAGTAAATACACAACTATGGTTGACATCCCTCCTTGCCCCAGAGTAGAGCACGCTTCCATTGAATCAAGGCCAGTCAGCTTAATGAAGAAATAATATTAATTTATGTGATGCCATTCATTTTCTCAGAACAGGTCACAGCCAATGAAGTGTAATCACGGTGGTCAAGCAGGAAACAGAGCAGCCAACGTTCACACAGCAAAATCCCACAAACACAAATGAGGGAAATTAGAACTTTAGAGCTCCACCGGCAATATCTGGGTCACAGGGTGTGGATCACAGGGTGTGAGTCACAGGGTATGATAGTCAAGGAGGCATCTGGAAAGGAGAGTCAAAAAAGGTATATTTCCAAGTATATACAAACAACAGTCCAAGTCCCAGCCAGGACTATTCTGGAACTCTGGTTCTTACCTGGGCTGAGTTTTATCCTGTGGACTTAACAAGCCCACTGATGGGCCATTGCCCCTGAATGGGGGAGCTCGTACTTCACAAGGCTCATGAGGAGATTAATCGTTCCTGTGGGTCTCGTGGGGGTTATAAAATCCCTCCCCCCCACTCAAAGTTGGTAAGTTCCTTTGAAGTAGGGGGTGTAGAAGGTCCTCTTCTCCCTTTGCTCGTGGCTGTGCCTCCTGTGGCTTCCGGGCTGGGTCAGAATGTGTAGTGTGTCGGTGTACGTCTTTTCTGCAATGGCCGTCTGAAGTGCGGGGGGAGCGGGGTGGTGGGGGAGGGGAGCGGGGTGGTGGGGGAGGGGTACCGCTGGCAAATGATCCATGGCAAGGTTCGCTTTCGGAACCCTCGGATGCCGGGGTCTACATCTTGAAATCCAAGTCCCTCACCTCTTGCATCTCGGTGTCCGGGCCCCCGGGGGCGACACCCCCAGTCCCCAATGTGCCGGGCTGATGTGGCTGGAAAATGATTCCTCTGGTGAGGCATGTCCTAGCACTGACCCCTTCCTCCTGAGGCGATGGCGATGCTTCCGCGCCATCCTTTCGCGTGTCTTTACTTGGTACAAGACTGGTCCGGTCTGTTCTACAGCTGTCCCTGGAATCCAATGGGCTTTGTCCCCAAAGTTTCGGAAAGACGCTGCATCCCCCAGTTGGAAACCCCTGGTCAGTGTTCGCCTGCCTCGACCTTGCCTCTGCAGATCCTGACAGTGTTGCCCTCTCCCCTCAATATCGGGGAAGACGAGGCTAAGTCCTGAGCCTCCGGCCCATCAAGAGTTCAGCTGGTACTACGCCGGTCGAGGCATATGGCATGGTCCAGTAACTAAATACAAATTGTGCAAATCATGTTTCCTTGGATCCCATGGTTTGTTTCTTCATCCTTCTCTTGAAGGTCTGCACTGCTCGACCAGCCCATTCGAGGTAAGAGGCTGTCCGGATGTGTCTCACCCTGTTTGCCTTCATAAAGTGTGGAAACTCGTCACTGGTGAATGAGGTAACATTGTCCGTAACTAGCACCTCCAGAATGCCCTGAGTGTTGAAAGAGAGTCGTCGCTTTTTATTTGTGGCCTTCAACATGGTGGATAACATCTGATGGAGGTCCAGCCACTTGGAGTGGACACATACCCGGAGTAAATACACTGAAGGGCCCTGGAAAATTGGAGTGCAGGTGCACCTAAGGCCGGTCTGACCAATCCCATGGTGCAGTGATACGGCTGGCGGAATCTTCTGATGCTCCTGGCATGTGGTACACTGTTGGGCCAGTTGTTCGATCTCACCATCTAGACCTGGCACCACCATAGCTTCTGGCCAGCATCTTCATTTTTGACACCCCTGGGTGCGCATTGTGTAGGTCCTGTAGTATGAACCGTCTGTCCTGGCATAGGATCATGATGCGAGCTCCCCACAGGAGATTGCCATCTTCCACGCTGAGCTCGCCCATCTTGGTGTCAAAGGACTGTAGTTATTTGGGCAGATTCCCTTGCTGGCCCCCTTGCAAGAAGATGTGGTGCTTTTTCGCCGATACTGAGACCTTCTGCGTTCAGTTGTGTATCTGGGCAACGGTGACTGGAAAGGTATCCATCAAGTTCAGTGTTTTTTTTAAATGTTTTTCTAAGAGTAGCCAATAATTTTTCTTTGCCAATTAGGGGGCGGTTGAGCATGACCTAACCTGCACATCTTTGGGTTGTGGGGGTGAAACCCACGCAGACACGGGGAGAATGTGCAAACTCCACACGGACAGTGCCCCAGGGCCGGGATTCGAACCCGGGTCCTCAGCAACGCAGTCCCATTGCTAACCACTGCGCCACATGCCACCCATCAAGTTCAGTGTTGAGACTACCTTGTCAGCCTTGGTGGGGATGGGGGGCATGTTGGTAATGGGAGCCGGCTCAGCGGGTCCGCATCCGTGATCTGTGTGCCTGGGCGGTGCTGAAATACATAATCGAATGCCGCTAGCAATAAGGCCCATTGCTGTGTTTGGCAGTCACGATTGAGGGGATCGTCTTGTCCTCTTTAAAAAACCCTAGCTCTGTCACAATGGTGAATCGACACCCATATACATATTGATGACATTTCTTCATCGCAAAGATGATGGCCAGCCCTTCTTTTTCGATTTGGGAGTAATTGCATTATGCCGCAGCCAAAGTCCATGATGCATATGATGCTGGCTTCTCCCATCAGCCCTCCTTATTATGGTGGTATAACACTGCCCCGATGCCAGAAGGTGAGGCATCGCACTTCGCCAAAAGTGGCTTGGAAGGGTTGTAATGGGTCAACAACCCCAACGACGTTAGCTGCAGCTTTACCCTAGCGAAGGCATCCTTCTGAGGCACTCTCCACGCGTTTGTTGTGGAATAATAATAATCGCTTATTGTCACAAGTAGGCTTCAATTAAGTTACTGTGAAAAGCCCCTCGTCGCCACATTCCGGCGCCTGTTGAGGGAGGCCAGTATGGGAATTGAGCCCGCGCTGCTGGCCTTGTTCTGCACTGCAAGCCAGCTGTTCAGCCCACTGTGCTAAACCAGCCCCACTTAACTCTGTCGCTTAACTCTGCCTATTACTTATTGCTTGCGCTGTTTGGCACACAAGTAGTCCTGTGTTGGAACTTCACCAGGTTGACACCTCATTTTTCGGTATGTCTAGTGTTGCTCCTGGTGTGCTCTCCAGCACTCTTCATTGAACCAGAGTTGATTCCTGGCTTGGTGGTAATGGTAGAGCAGGGGACATGCCGGGCCATCAGGTTGCACATTGTGGTTGAGTACAATTCTGCTGCTGCTGATGGCCCACAGCACCTCATTGATGCCCAGTCTTGAGTTGCATGATCTGTTCGAAGTCTATCCCATTTAGCACAGTGGTAGTGCCACACAACACGATGGAGGGTATCCTCAATGTAAAGATGGGACTTCGTCTCCACGAGGACTGTGCAGTGGTCACTTCCACTGATACTGTCATGGACAGATGCATCTGCAGCAGGTACGGTGATGAGGATGGGGTCAAATATATTTTTCCTTCTTATTGGTTCCCCCACCATCTGCTGCAGTCCCAGTCTAGCAGCTATGTCCTTTAGGACAGAGCCAGCTGGTCTGTGTTGGTACTACTGAGCCATTCTTGGTGATGGACATTGAAGTCCCCCACCCAGAGGGGGAGACTTACCCCTTACCACCCTCAGTGCTTCCTCCAAATGGTGTTCAACATGGAGGAGTACTGATCCATCAGCTGATGGTGGACAGCATGTGGTAATCAGCAGGAGGTTTCCGTGCCCATGTTTGACCTTCAAGTTGCTCAGGTGCTCCTTTCTGTGGCTCCAGTAACTAGGACCGTTGCCCAAGTAGACCGCCACACGCGGTAGCCCCCTTAGGATGTTCGCCATGACGCGCTGGAAATTCTTGCAAGCCGATGACACTCCAAATGGCAACCTTGTATACTCATAGAGGCCCTTGTGTGTATTGGTGGTCATGTAACATCTGGAATTGGCATCCAAATCCAACTGGAGATAGGCGTGACTCATATCAAGATTGAAACAAGAATGACCCCCAGCTAACTTTGTGCAAAGGTCTTGCTACCTTGGCATCGAGTGCCTGTCCAGATAAGAGACCTTGTTCATGCTTTATAGTCCCGACACAGCCGTATCGTTTTGTCAGGTTTTAGTATCGGGTCTACCGATGCTGCCTAATCGGCAAAACTTATCAGCCAGATGATACCGAGGCCTTCCAATCAGCTGAGCTCATCCTCAACTTTTGTCAGCAATGCATAAGGGACCGGGCGGGCCCTGAAGTGTTTTGACTGGGCCTCAGGGTCTGCGTGTATTTTGCCACGGCCCCGTAATTTTGCCCAGGCCCTCCTAGAAGACCTCCGGGTACTTATACAAGACTTTGCAAATTCCACGGGTGCCCTTCCGGAACATCTGTTGCAACTTTAGCTGGAGGCATTTTAGTCAATCGCGGCCCCATGACTATCATTAACGGTAGCCTAACGGACTGTTGCCCATAGGTGACTGGGGTCATAATCATGCCTGCTTTGGCGAGGGGTTCCCCCATGTGGTTGCTAGCCTTGCTTTGGTGTCTCGCAAACCCAGCTGTTGAATCCCTGTCTTCATTTTCTTGAATGTCTGTCTCCCTATTACTGAAACTACGGCTCCCATGTCCAGCTCTTATCCAACGGGTAGCCATTTACCTGGACAGTTATTCGGATTGGGGCAACCCGATTGCATGCACCCACCTTCAGCAGGTTGTTCTCGGTGGAGGGTCCTGGCCCTGGGCTGGCGTCACTCTCAGGCAGGGCGGCTGGCTTGCTGGCTGATCTGTGGTTTCCTATCTCTGCAGCTTCACCGGCCACAAATGCTGCACCGCCGCGGATCATCCTCCATTGACTGCGGGGAGGTTACAGCAGTCCTCAACCAATGGGCTTGGTCCCGACATGTTTGGTCAGGGTGGGATTCCTGGGGTCCCACCCCTAGGGGATTGTGCATCCAAATGGGGGGCATTGGATGTTGTTTAATTGCACCCCTGACATCCCCTAGAGTTCCTTAACTCCCTCCTTTGCATTCTCTAGTGAGTGGGAGATCTCAACGGCCTTTTTAGGTCCAGCAACAGCTCAGCCAGCAATTTCTGCTGAATTGCCATGTTAATTACCCCGAATACATGGTGGCCCCGTAGCATTTCAGGTGACAATACACTGTTAGTTTGCGCAGACGTGGCAGAAATTCGGTAACGGACTCCCCTGGGGTTCTCTTGGCTATTTTTAATTGGTATTTTCCCACAATGATCGATGACTTGGGGTCGTTGTGGTTTGCCACGAGCTCCACCAGCTGTTTGAACATCAGGGAGTCTGAAGCTGTGCGGTACAATAAGGCTTTTTATGACGCTGAAGGTGGGGGCGCCACAGACGGTCAGAAGAATGACCATCTGGTAATCATCCCCATTGATAGCGTTTGCCTTAAAAAAATGTCACATACGCTCTTGCTTCTGAGCCCAGTCCTCCACCACTGCATCGAATGCAATAAGTCTGCCAAGGAGCGGCATTTTCAAAATGGTGCAAACCTGATTCCTTCATGAAGAGAGATGGCTGTCCTCCAAATGGTTCGCAGCACTGATTGTTGTTCCATTTGATCCTCATCGACAACATGGTAATCAAGGAGGAGTCTGGAAAGGATCATCACAAAATGCTATAGCGGCCAGCACGGTGGCTCAGTGAGTAGCACTGCTGCCTCACGGCGCCAAGGTCCCACGTTCGATCCCGGTTCTGCGTCACTGTCCGTGTTGAGTTTGCACATTCTCCCCGTGTTTGCGTGGATTTCGCCCCCACAACACAAAGATGAGCAGGCTAGGTGGATTGGCCACGCTAAATTGCCCCTTAATTGGAAAAAAATAATTGGGTCCTCTAAATTTTTTTTAAAAAATGCTTTAGTTCCAACCCTTGTTTTAGGAAATGTATGTACAAGCAACTGTCCAAGTCCCAGCCGGGGCTATTCTGGAACTGCAGGGTCACAGGGTCTGTGTCACAGGGTGTGGGTCACAGGGTGTGTGAGTCACAGAGCTAGGATCACAGTGTCTGGGTCACAGGCTTAGGGTCACAGTGTGTGGGTTACAAATTTATGGTCACAGGGTCTGGGTCAGTGTGTGGGTCACAGGGTGCGTGGGTCACAGAGCTAGGGTCACAGTGTCTGGGTCACAGGGTTAGGGTCACAAGGTGTGGGTTACAGGTTTAAGGTCACAGGGCCTGGGTCACAGTGTGTGGGTCACAGGATTAGGATCAACAGAGTGTGTAAGTCACAGAGCTAGGGTTACAGTGTCTGGGTTCCAGGGTTAGGGTCACAGGGTCTGGGTCACAGAATGTGGATCACAGGGTTAGGGTCAGCAGGGTTGTGTCGCAGGGTGTGGGTCAGCAGGGTCTGGGTCATAAGGTTAGGGTCATAGGGTCTGGATCACAGGGTCTGAGCTACAGGTTGTGGGTCACAGAGTGTGTGGGTCAGCAGGGTGTGAGTCGCAGGGTTAGGATCAACAGAGTGTGCAAGTCACAGGGCTAGGGTTACAGTGTCTGGGTTCCAGGGTTAGGGTCACAGGGTCTGGGTCACAGAATGTGGATCACAGGGTTAGGGTCAGCAGGGCGTGAGTTGCAGGGTGTGGGTCAGCAAAGTATGTGTCATAGGATTAGGGTCTTTGATCTGGTCACACGATGTGGGCCATAGGGTTAGGGACACAGGGTTTAGGTCCTAGGTTGTGGGCCACAGGTGTGGGTCACAGGGTGTGGGCTGGCAACCAAACCACGCCAGCAGTAAGTGGTCAGAACTGCTTCAAAATCCGCCTCATTTAAATAAAACCGTCAAGTTATGATGCCAAATATACATTCTTGATTCAATTTACGAATCTGACACTGCTTGGATATCCTGCAGCCCATCGCTCACCTGACCAGCAACAAAGTTATGGAGAGGTTTCGTGGCCTCAGAGCAGGAGGGGGTAGAGTGGGTGGTGGGACGGGGATGGGTAGTACTTGGGGAGGTGAGGAATGGGGGTCAGGGCATCAGAAGCCTTGAATCATTCTGTTGCAGCCTGGAAGAGTACTGCAGTTTCTCCTGTCCCCACAGCAACTATGTAAAAGTCATTTTTCTAAGGTGCCCACTGCTGCATTGGCAATGGGACAGGGCACAGTGCACAGTTCCACACAGGGCTACCCGAAATCGTCAATCCGAGTCCCACATCCATCATATGAAAGAAGCCTACACGCTGAAACAGGAAGATGCTTGGAGCAACCAGTGGTGACGCCTTCAAATAGACAGGTGGCATGATTATCAGTGTTAATACTGCGAGAACTGAAATCCTATTCTTTGAATGGCACCATGGTTTCTTACATGTCTATCTGAAAGAGCAGACAAGGACTAACACCCTGTCCTGTGCCCTGAGCTCCCAGTATAAGCTCAATCAATGGATTCAACCAAATGCTACAAACGCTTGATACAATATTGAAGGAGCGGCATGCACAGCTCTGTGAAGTCAGTGACATGTGTTGGTATTTCATGGGCGCGATCGTACTTCAGCTTTATGATATCTAGGTGATTTTCAGAGAGGGAGCCTCTTTTGCTGCAGCAAATTGGATTTTAATATTAAGAGATTGGCTGAGAAGAAAAGTCATAACTATAATATCCACTTGAATAAATTAAAATATGTGTGAGACATTAATTGAGACCAGAATACACCACTAATGATGGGTCTGATAGTTTCAAAATAACACCTCTCTGCTCTATTTATGGAGATTTTGTGGTACAGTGGATAACAGAATCACAGAATTGTTACAGCGCTGAAGGAGGCCATTCAGCCTCACATGTCTGGACCAGCACTCGAAATGTGCATCGTGTTTGTGTGCCATTCCATTGACTTTGCCTCGTATCCTGCACATTGACCTAAATCCTCCAGTCCTGCCACCACAGGCATCGTCGTGGGTGCAAAGGTAAACATGGCAAACAAGCCAAAGGTCTCTTGATCTCGGGCAGGATTTTCTGGAAAATCCCGCCCATTGTTTCTGCTCAAATAGCATCTAAATCTCCCTTGAATGCCTCAATTGAACCTGCCTCCATACTCCCATGAACCATACTCCCAGGCGGTGCATTCCAGACCCCAACTACTCACTCTGTGCAAAAGGTTTTCCCTCATTTGTTTCTTTACAAATCACTTTAAATCTGCTCCATCTCCCTCTTGATCCTTTTACGAGCGGGAACAGTTTCTCTCCATCTCCTCTGTCCAGCCCCCTCATGATTTTGTACATCTCTATCAAATCTCCTCTTAACCACCTTCTCTCCAAGCAGAACAGTCCCAACATGTCCAATCTCTCCTCCTGACAGGTTTCTCAGCCCTGGAACCACTCTTGCCAACCTCTTCTGCACTCTCTCCAATGCGCTCACATCCTTCCGATAGTGTGGCACCCACAATTGTACACAATACTTCAGCTGAGATCTAACTAGTGTCTTGCATAATTTCAGCATCACTTCTTTGCTCTTGTACTCTATGCCCCTATTAATAAAGCCCAGAATACTATATGCTTTATTAACTGCTCTCTCCACCTGTCCTGCCATCTTCAATGATCTAAGCACATATACACACTCAGCTCCTGTACTCCTTATTTTACATTGTCTCTCCATGTTCTTCCTAACAAAATGCATCACCACACACTTCTCTGCATTGGCCTTCAGCTTCCACCTATCTGCCCACTCCACCAATTTGTGCTTTTGAAGTTCTGCACTGTCTTCTTTACAGTTTACAACACTTCCAAGTTTTATATCATCCGCAAATTTTGAAATTGTGCCCTGCACAGCAAGATCGAAATCATTTATACATCAGGAAGGCATGATGGCACAGTGGTTAGCACAGTTGCTTCACAGCTCCAGGGTCCTGGGTTTGATTCCCGGCTTGGGTCACTGTGTAAATTTTATGAACAAGGGTCCCAATACCCACCTCTTGGGAAAAACCACTACAAACCTTCCACCAGCCTGAAAAGTAACTACCAACTGTTACTCTCTGTTCCCTATTACTCAGCCAATTTTGCATCCATGTTGCTACTGCCCCTTTTGTTCCATGAGCTATAACTTTTCTCACAAATCTGTTGTGTGGTACTCTATCGAATGCCTTCTGGAAGTCCTTGCATACCACATCAACAGCATTACCCAATCTACCCTTTCTGTTACCTCCTCAAAACACTCCAGAAATATAGTGAAACATCATCCCCCCCTTAAGAAAACCATGCTGGCTCTTCCAAATCAACTCATATTTTTCCATGTGTCTGCTAATTCTATCCTGAATAATTGTTTCTGGAAGCTTGCCCAACAATGATGTTAAATTGATTTGTCTCTAATTTGCCTCTAATGGGGCTGTCCTTACAATCTTTTTTGAATGAGGCTATAATATTTACAATTCTTCAGCTCTCTGGCACCTCTACTGAGTCTAGAGAAGACTGCGCGATTATGGCCAGCGCTTCTGCAATTTCCATTCTCATTTCCTTCAATATCCTTGGATATATCTCATCTGGTCCCAGTGCATTGTCAACTTTCAATACCGACAGTCGATGCAACACTTCCCAGCGACAAAGTTGTTTCGTCTGTCACCATGGTCTGCGTAGAATCTACCTCTGCGGTAAAGATGGATGCAAAGTATTAATTCAATATCTCAGTTATGCCCCAACCTCCATACGTACATTCTTTTTTAGGACTCTAATTGAATTGGATTGGATTTGACTCCATCTACACCTCCCGCTGCCTGGGGAAAGCGGGCAGTATAATCAAAGACCCCTCCCACTCGGCCTACTCACTCTTCCAACTTCTTCCATCGGGCAGCAGATACAGAAGTCTGAGAACACGCACGGACAGACTCAAAAACAGTTTCTTCCCCACTGTCACCAGACTCCTAAATGACCCTCTTATGGACTGACCTCATTAACACTATACCCTGTATGCTTCATCCGATGCCAGTGCTCACGTAGTTACATTGTATATGTTGTGTTGCCCTATTATGTATTTTCTTTTATTTCCTTTTCACGTATTTAATGATCTGTTGAACTGCTCGCAGAAAAATACTTTTCACTGTACCTCGGCACAAGTGACAATAAACAAATCCAATCCAATAATTGATCCTACTCCTTCTTTTACCGCCCTTTTACTATTTATTTGTTTATAGAAGACTTTGGAATCCCCCCTTACATTGACTGTCTTTTCTGATGTTCCCTCGCTGTTTCTAGAATGTGCTTTTTCACCTCCCCTCTGAACCTTCTCAGCCATATGGGTTCAAGTCCTACTTCAGGACTTGATGGCCATGGAAGATGTGCTCATAATGTGCCAAAAGAGGTGGCACATTGCACAGTGGTCAGCATTGCTGCCTATGGCACTGAGAACCCGGGTTCAAATCCCGGCCCTGGGTCACTATCCGTGTGGAGTTTGCACACTATCCTCGTGTCTGCGTGGGTTTCACCCCCGCAATCCAAAGATGTGCAGGTTAGGTGGATTGGCCACACTAAATTTCCCCTTAATTGGAAAAAAAATTTAAATAATTGGGTACTCTAAATTTTTTTTTTTTAAATGTGCCAAAAAGGTTGCTTATCAACCTGTAAATCCATCCAATATAATATAATAATCTTTATTGTCACAAGTAGGTTTACATTAACACTGCAATGAAGTTACTGTGATAAGCCCCTATTTGCCACATTCCGACACCTGTTCAGGTGCACAGAGGGAGAATTCAGAATGTCCAATACACCTAACAGCACGTTTTTCGGGACTTGTGGGAGGAAACCGGAGCACCCGGAGAAACCCACGCAGGGAGAATGTGCAGACTCCGCACAGACAGTGACCCAAGCCGGTAACCGAACCTGAGACCCTGGAGCTGTGAAGCTCCAGTGCCAACCACTGTGCTACCGTATTGCCCATTGTGCTACCGTGCTGTCCATAGCCTATAGCAGGAGGAAAGAGTGGGAGAGTTTCCTGGTCAGCCAGAACCATGTGGCATCTGCAATGCAACAGCCTCCCCATGTTAAAAGACTCCGGGCGGGATTCTGTGGTTGCCGATCCCGAAATCGCATTGGGCGATCGGCCGGAGAATCCCCGTTTGCGTCGAAATCGGGGGGGGGGGGGCGCCGCATTTGCAATGCTCCGCCCCCTCAAAACGGCGTACTCGCAGAGTATACCGCATGACGTCGGGGCGGCCTCAGGACATCACCAGAGGCCCTCCCCTGATGCTCCGCCCCCGATGGGCTGAGTTCCCGACAGGGTGGGCCACACATGCTATTTATTTTTGGGAACCCGGCGTGGCGGCAGCGGACTGAGTGCAGCGCCACCACAGTCGGGGAGGGGGCAGTTTCGCGGATATGGGGGGCTTTGGCGGGGGCTGGGGACACTGTTGGGGGTGTTCTGGTGGTGACGAGGCTGATTACAGGGGGAGAGTTTTTGGCAGGCCGGGCCCACGCGCGGCCGGCGCCCTGTTTCACGGCACGGCCACTGCAGGCCGCCGCCGCGCGCATTCCGCAGCCTCAGACCCTGCAATTCTCCGGCTATATCCGCAGGGGCTTTTTGCTGCGTGCCTGCTAACCCCCACCAGACAGAGGATCCGTGCAGATTTTGCGTCGTTGTACCGGGCGTAAAACTCCGGCATCAGCACTTAGTCTTCAAATTGGAGAATCCGGACCTTCGTGTACGGGATGCGCTCTGTGGTAAGCATCCTCCTCTCTTTGAGGAACTAACAGGGGGAGGAGGGTTTGTATTCCATACAAATTGGTTCAAATTTTGTAATGTTAAAAATCAATGATGACTGTGAATCAGACACTTATCTTTATATATTTTAGCTTATGCATCTTTAAAGAGGGTATGGTTATCCCATTGCATGCTAATTTTTCACTTCACAATCTAACTCACAAGCCTGTGCCATATATTGTTGGCTTTCCATGTGACTAAAATCTTTATGAATCCTAAACTATTGAACCTGTTTCCCTTTGACCCACCTTGGAAATGTAATGCAAATTAATGATACTATTGTTCTTTACAATCATATTTATCTCCTGGCAGCCAGCCACCTTTCACCTCAACGTTGAAATACCTGGGGTTGAATTTTGTCAGTGACAGAAAAAGCCCCATCACCAGGACCAAAAGTGGGAAACCATCCCGTTCGGGTGGGCGACAGGGCCCTGGACAGCATTCTGCCAATCCCGGCCAATTAATAAAGCTGGTGGTCATTAGCCACTGCTTCAGGTGGTCAGTATTTAGATGACAATATGAAAGTGAGGTCACCTCGATGCCAAGACGCCTTCAAAGAGATGGTCGGTGTTTTTGATCAAGCTGGACCGGGCTGGCAGACCTTGGTACTCAGTGAGGTGGAAGGTGGAAGTTCATGTTACAGTGGCAGTGCTTGAGCTGATGGTGGCCAATGCAGTAAGGAGGCTCTTCTGTGAACCATGGAACAGCCATTAAAGTAGGCACCCATCTCTCCCCTCACCCCTCCCCTCACTCCTTGGTCTCCTGATGAACCTGATGCAGGCTAAATGCCAGAAAGGGGAAATTACCCTTAATTGAGCCCAATTGAATCATAGAATTTACAGTGCAGAAGGAGGCCAATCGGCCCATTGAGCCAGCACTGGCTCTCGGAAAGAGCACCCTACCCAAGGTCCACACCTCCACCCTGTCCCCATAATCCAGTAACCCCACCCAACACTACGGGCAATTTTGGACACGAAGGGCAATTTAGCATGGCCAATCCACCTAACCTGCACATCTTTGGACTGTGGGAGGAAACCGGATGATCCGGAGAAAACCCACGCACACACAGGGAGAACGTGCAGACTCTGCACAGACAGTGACCCAAGCCGGGAATCGAATCTGGGACCCTGGATCTGTGAAGCAATTGTGCTAACCACTATGCTACCATGCTGCCCTTGGTCATCCAAGGGCTGACCACACCACAGAGGTTCCTGTTGTCATGGTGAAGTTCCATGCTCCATCATAGTACCAGTCCTCTCACCTCCCAGCTCTTCATCATTTGAATGACAAAATTCAGCCCTAGGAGATTCCAGATTTTCAGAAGGGATCCATTCTATACATCAAAGCCTGCTCATTTTATCTGTTGGTCAATTGCATCCAACAGCTTCAATTTGCTGGACAGAGTATGTGTGTGCTGAGGTGACAACTCTCTTCATTAAGGCCTCGGTTCTATGATTTTTAGCAACAGGATAAATGGATTCTTGAGATAATGTGCATCTCTAACTGGATTCAAGACTGGAACTATTTGCAGAGCCCGTTTTATCTTGATGACTCATAACAGGAGGAGGCTGCAAAGTGAGATCTAAAGACTGCCAATATCTCACAACATCTCACAAACGTCAAAAATATAATTATATCCTTTCAGAAACAGCAAATCTGCATCATATTCAGTTAACAGAACATTAGCTTCCTGGATTTATGTCAACAACTGAACTCCTTGGTATGCAATTCATTGTATGTGTGCTTTGTAATATATTGAAAACTATATCGCATTTTGACTCTGGGTTGAAATGTCACTGTGCAGTATTTGTCAAATGATTTCACTAAATAAATTTCATGATCTTATTGGTTGTACTGATGGTTCAGATGCATTTGAATCGAGACTCAATCTCAAACAGGTGTTTCCTGATAGACAGCAGCAACTCATTAAAACTGCAGAATGATTTCTGCAAGTGTCCCATTTTTATCTCATCTTCAACACCTCCTCTCTCTCTAATTGGTCCTCTGTTACTGCCATATTTAAGCTATTAACAAAAAGGATTTGAAGAGGGAAACTGGCAGAAGCTGCAGGATTGATAGTTATCCAGAGGATAGTGGACTTGCGTGGGAGATGCACGTTCTGTAGAAATGGGCGGGAAGCCGGATGAGCTCTGGCTATGATGCAAACCCACTCACATTCAGAGCCAAGGCAAACACATAAAGAAGATTCACTTGAACCAGAGGAACATTGAAAATCTTGTGCAAAGTTTATTGCACAGAGTAGGACTCTCGGGCCAGAATTTTATATCTATAAAGTTCGACGGCGAGCCCAGCCAGGAAGTGTGTAAAATCATGTGAGAAGACGTCGGGGCGTCCATCCCAATGTCATCGTACTATCGTGTGATATTTTGGTTGGCAGACAGGCATGCACGTAAGCCAGAAGCGTGCCTGCCAACAATGAAGAAGCCAATTTAAATTAGTTAAGCAGCAATTGGCTGGGATTTCATGTGGTCCATCTGTCTTTATGGTGGATGGGCAGGCCGATTGGCAGCCTTCACCTTTAAGCTGCAGCCTTGGCCCAGGGATGAGGGCCAGGACTCACATAAAAATAACAAATGTGTCTGGGGACGGAGGCCTGTCTTTGATTGTGCTGCCGAGGCACTCGTGGCAAAGTTTTAACATTGATATTTATTATTCACAGATCTACAACTGCCCCTCAGAGAGAGCATGTAGGGAGCGCCAGCCCACATGCTCTATTTTCTTGGTGCCCGCCGTCTTCACGCTCTCCTCAACAACACACACCCTTTCACAGAGCGTGTTTTAGTCTGAGCGGTTGTTAAGTGGCCAGTCAACGTGAAATTGCGGTCTGGGGCCGCCTGCTGCTGGGAACGTGTTCCACGCTCCATTTCAGGCCTGCCGAGTGCACGGCCAACGGGCAAATAATTCAGGCCTTGCTGTTAAGGTGATACTTTAGCACTGAGGGGGAATTGGCTAAATAACAGGAAACAGGGAGTCGGGATAAATGGGTCATTTTCAGCTTGGTAAACTCTAACTAGCGGAAGGCTTGTATAAAGTGATAGAATAGTTTGTAGCCAATTTTGCTGATAATACAGCGATAGGTAGGAAAGCTACTTATGAGGAGGTTGCACAGTGTTTGCAAAGGGAGAGACATAGGGGAAGTGAGTGCGAAGAATAGAAAAGCAGAATATTTTCAAAATGAAGAGACTGCAGAATGCTGCAGTACAGAGGGATCTGGGTGCCCTATGGTACAGAGGGATCTGGGTGTCCTGTGGTACAGAGGGATCTGGGTGTCCTGTGGTACAGAGGGATCTGGGTGCCCTATGGTACAGAGGGATCTGGATGTCCTGTGGTACAGAGGGATCTGGGTGTCCTGTGGTACAGAGGGATCTGGGTGCCCTGTGGTATAGAGAGGTCTGGGTGTCCTATGGTACAGAGGGATCAGAGTGCCCTGTGGTACAGAGGGATCTGGGTGCCCTCTGGGACAGAGGGATCTGGGTGCCCTGTGGTACAGAGGGAGCTGAGTGTCCTGTGGTACAGAGGGATCTGGGTGGCCTGTGGTACAGAGCGATCTGAGTGTCCTGTGGTACAGAGGGATCTGAGTGTCCTGTGGTACAGAGGGATCTGGGTGTCCTGTGGTACAGAGGGATCTGGGTGTCCTGTGGTACAGAGGGATCTGGGTGTCCTGTGGTACAGAAGATCCGAGTGCTCTGTGATACAGAGGGATCTGAGGGTACAGGGGGATCTGGGTGCCCTGTGGTACAGAGGGATCTGGGTGCCCTGTGGTACAGAGGGATCTGGGTGTCCTGTGGCACAGAGGGATCTGGGTGCCCTGTGGTACAGAGGGATTTGGGTGCCCTGTGGTACAGAGGGATCTGGGTGTCCTGTGGTACAGAGGGATCTGAGTGCACTGTGGTACAGAGGGATCTAAGTGTCCTGTGGTACAGAGGGATCTGGGTGCCCTGTGGTACAGAGGGATTTGGGTGCCCTGTGGTACAGAGGGATCTGAGCGCCCTGTGGTACAGAGGGATCTGGGTTCCCTGTGGTACAGAGGGATCTGGGTGTCCTGTGGTACAGAGGGATCTGAGTGCCCTGTGGTACAGAGGGATCTGAGTGCCCTGTGGTACAGAGGGATCTGAGTGCCCTGTGGTACAGAGGGATCTGGGTTCCCTGTGGTACAGAGGGATCTGGGTGTCCTGTGGTACAGAGGGATCTGAGTGCCCTGTGGTACAGAGGGATCTGAGTGCCCTGTGGTACAGAGTGATCTGAGTGCCCTGTGGTACCGAGGGATCTGAGTGCCCTATGGTAAAGGGGAATCTGGGTGCCCTGTGGCACAGAGGGATCTGGGTGTCCTGTGGTGCAGAGGGATCTGAGTGCCCTGTGGTACAGGGGATCTGGGTGCCCTGTGGTACAGAGGGATCTGAGTGCCCTGTGGTACAGAGGGATCTGAGTGCCCTATGGTAAAGGGGGATCTGGGTGCCCTGTGGTACAGGGGGATCTGGGTGTCCTGTGGCACAGAGGGATCTGGGTGTCCTGTGGTACAGAGGGATCTGGGTGCCCTAATGTACAGAGGGATCTGAGTGCCCTGTGGTACAGGGGATCTGGGTGCCCTGTGGTACAGAGGGATCTGAGTGCCCTATGGTACAGAGGGATCTGCGTGCCCTGTGGTACAGAGGGATCTGAGTGCACTGTGGTACAGAGGTATCTGAGTGCCCTGTGGTACAGAGGGATCTGAGTGCCCTGTGGTACAGGGGATCTGAGTGCCCTGTGGTCAGAGGGATCTGAGTGCCCTGTGGTACAGGGGATCTGAGTGCCCTGTGGTACAGAGGGATCTGAGTGCCCTGTGGTACAGAGGGATCTGAGTGTCCTGTGGTACAGAGGGATCTGAGTGTCCTGTGGTACAGGAGGATCTGGGTGCTCTGTGAACATGAATTACAAAATATTAGCAAACAGATACAGAGAATCATTTGGAAGACCATTGGAATGGTGTTTTGTTATTGCAAGGTGGGTGTGGAGTATAAAAGCTATAGCTGAGCAAGGCATTGGTGAGACCAAACCTGGAGCACTGTGTACAATTCTGGTCTCCTTACTTGAGGAGAGGTAGACTTTCACTGAAGCCATTCAGAGAAGGTGCACAGGACAATTCCTGGGATTTCTTGTGAGGAAAGGTTAAGCAGCTTGGGCCTCTACTCATTAACGTTCCGAAGAATGAAAGATGATCTTCTTGAAACGTTCAGTTTTGAGGGGGCTTGACAGGGCAGATGCTGGGAGAAAATTGCTGCCATATTACCATAATGATGGGCTTAGTCACTGTACAAGACTTCTTTTTAAAATAAATGTGGTACCCAATAATTTTTTCCAATTATGGGGCAATTTAGCCTGGCCGATCCACCTATCCTGCACATCTTTGGGTTGTGGGGGTGAAACTCAGGCAGACTTCAGGTGAATATCCACATCATGACCTTATGATGGAAGGAAGGTCATTGCTGAAGCAGCTGAAGATGGTTGGGCCTAGGTCCCTACCCTGAGGAAATCCTGCAGGGATGTCCCAGGACAGAGATGGGCGCGATCCTGTGGCCACACTGCGCCGGAAAAGCAGCTCGCCGTGGCGCAGCATGGCTGGTGAATGCCAGGAGACCCTGCTCCCAGGATCTACCCGCTCACAACGCCTCGCAAGATTCAACGCAATCTCGCAAGATGTTGCAAGGTGAATCCCGCCCACAGTGGGAGGGATCACCTTTTGACAAATCTGCATATTAGAGCGAAGCAGTAAGCCGTACTCTAATGTGCAGATTCCCGAGGTACCTGAGGCTTTGGGATTCATTCCCTTCGCCACAGGGACCTCGGGCGAGCGCCGTTTGGTACTGGTTCCCACAGGGGTGAAACCACGATCTTTTGGCAAAGAGGATTTCGATGTCGATCGTGGATTGGAGAACACGGAGCAATTAAAGTCGTCGAAGAGGAAACGTTTAGAGCTCTGCTGCTATTGGTGGATCTACATGCTGGTCTAAGCCTCTGGTTTAGGCTTAACGCCGATACAGTTTAGACTCAACGTGTGAGCTATGGCTGCAGCTGCATCCCGACCACCAGGCTGGGGAATGCGAAACACTGTCCGAGTCACAGCGAAGAAGTCGGAAGGGGTGTCACCTGTGGACCGCAATTTATTCGTGAAGCGGGTGCTGCTCGAATGCTGCGGGTTTCAAGCAACAGATATCTTCTGCTTGCAAGACTTCCCCAACAATGGATATTTTGACGTCACCTTCAAGAGTGTCGCAGCTTGCATCAAATTCTTGAACGTGTTCAAGGAAAAAGGTAACCAGAGCCCCTGTCTATCCTGACTGCGGAGCCTCTGTTTACGCTACCGTCGCAGCAAAACCGGGTTGTTACACTGCACACGTACAACCCCCACGTCCCCGTGTCTGATGTGCTCAGGTTCCTCGCCAGGTACGTTGAGCTGAAAAGTAACAGCGTGCAACTGAAGGACACCTTTGGCATCTGGACAAGTGAGCACCAGATCAAGGTGACTCTGAGAACAGACGGCGATGGAACCATCCTGCATCCCCCCTCCAGTTTCGCCATTGGAGGAAATCGTGGCTATCTCTACTACGTGGGACAGCCACAAGTATGCCGCACCTGTGGCAAAACGGGGCATGTTGCCGCCAACTGCAATATCACCGTCTGCAAAAACTGCAGGCAGGAGGGACACATGACAAAGGACTGCAAGGAAGACCAGTGCTGCAACCTGTGTGGGGAGGCCGGCCATCTTTACAGGGCCTGCCCAAAACGCGGGGCAACGTACGCACAAATCATCAGCGGCGGAGTCAAAAAGGCGACCACAGAGGAGGTTTATGCACCCTCCATCGACAAAGACACCACAGCACAGAATGCTGAAAATCAACAGAAGGGCCCTCAACAAAAAGTTGAGGCCCCAGCTCAACCTGACAACTCAACCCCAACCTCATCTGACGAGGAAGACTCAATGGAAGAGGACGGAACGAATAATCAAGAGCCCTGGGAAACGGTGAACAGGGACAAACGAAAGAGGGAACAAAAAAATGAACTGAAGAAACCCCCGATGGGGAATGGCAAAAAGTGGCACCTTTCAGCCAGCGAGCTTAGCGCCGACACCTCCTCCGATGAGGGAAAACAAGACAAGAATCGGCCTCAAATAAAGAGGCAAAGTACCAATGTAGAACGGATGCACAGACCCCCCAGACCACAGACAGGAAGGAAATAAAGCACGCCGAGATCATCAACCTCTGTTGGATGGGAACAGCAATATGACCAACGGACACCAAACGCCGGACATTAAAAATAAAGCCACAGACCAACTCCAGAAATTAACAAGCAGCAACAACCCAGGCGAAAACTGGCCTGCAACCCCAACACCCACTGAATGCCACGACGGACGCCAGGGCTACACTACCCCCCACAATGCATCCCCGCCGAGTTCACGGGCCCAGTGCGGACCAGGACAGCTTTCTCAGCCCTGCAACTGTGCAACAGTTTGCGAGCACCACCGGCTTGCTGGGGAACATTCAACAGCTGGAACACCCAAATGCATAGACTCTGGACTCTGAGACTGGTAAATCTACCTTTTTAAAATGGGGTTTAAAAGTGCATCTATTAATGTGCGAAGCATTAAAGATACTTTGCGGTGTGTAGCCACAGTCGGCTGCTTAGCAAACGTGAAAGCCGACCTACTGTTCCTGCAGGAGTGTGGAATTCCTCACCTCAGCAACTACAGGCGCTGGTCGAGCTGGTGGTCCCACGGGCCACCCATCTGGTCAGGAGGAAACGAATGTCGTTCCTCCGGCCTGGGTATTCTGCTGCGGGGAGACAACTTCACCATCTCCAACGTTAAGGAGGTGGTGGGTGGACGCCTCCTTGTAGCAGACGTTAAATACAAAAACGCCCCTCTCAGACTCATTAACGTGTACAATCCGGCCGTAAAGAGTGAGCGGCTGCCAGTCCTTCAGCAACTCCCGCTGCTGTTGGCCACCTCCAAGCCTGTCATTCTGGGTGGTGACTTCAACTGCATCATCAGTGCGGCTGGACGATCCAGCAGAGGCAACAGCAAACTAGATGCTATGTCCAGGCTCCTCATGGAAACGGTAAAAGACGCCAAGCTGCTCAACGTCTTCAGCAACCCGGCAGACGGAGCACAACGTAGATACACATGGTCACGGCCAGACGGGTCCGTCCGCTCCAGGATAGACTTCTTTGTGTCCCGTGCTTTCACGGTCAGGTCCACCGTCGTTAAGCCGGTGTTCTTCTCTAACCACTACCTCCTACTGGCCAACTGCCACCTGCAGGAAAACCAGGGGGCGGGCAGGGGGACATGGAAGCTAAATGTAAAACTGTTGACTCCAGAGAACCTCGAGGAACTTAAAAGGGATTACGAAGGTTGGAGAACCGTTAAAGCCCTCTTTGAGTCTCCACATCTCTGGTGGGAAGCAATCAAGGGGAACATCAAAAGGTTTTTCATCCTCCAAGGCATTCAGAAGGTGAGAGAGAGATGAGGGGCCATGTCCCGGCTCCAGAAATGTATGCAGAATTTGCTCCAGCTGCAGTCGATGGGGGTTGATGTCAAGGAGGATCTCCAAGAGGTGAAGAGCCAGCAAGCCTCGCTCTACACTTCGGAGGCCTCCAAGGTTATCTTCCGTTCCAGAGTCCGCTCCGTGGAGCAGGATGAAAAGTGCTCACGCTTCTTCTTCCAAAAGGTGCACAGAGAGACCTCTGTGATCAGCAGCCTGAAGGAAGAAGATGGCTCTATATATAAAGTCATCGCAGTTTGACATCCTGAGGATCAGCAAATCCTTTTATGCCGGACTGTATGACCTGAAGCCAACAGATAGCACTGTTTCCCAGACCTTCCTGTCGTCTATCACGGAGGTCTTAGGCGACAGCGAGCCGGAAAACCTGGACAAACCGCTAACTCTGGATGAGCTGACAAAGTCCGTCAGGTCCTTTGAGACGAGTGAAACTCCTGGAAGCAATGGCTTACTGGCTGAGTTGTATCCGGCTCTGTGGGACTGGATGGGCCCAGACCTGCTGGAAGTGTACGAGAGTATGCTTCTGGATGGCAGCATGTCAGAATCCATGAGGAAAGGCATCATCACCCTCATCTACAAGCAGAAGGGGGAAAGGGAAGAAATTCGGAACTGGCGACCCATTTCACTGTTGAATGTGGATTATAAAATTCTAGCCAAACTCATCGCCAATCGAGTCAGGTCTGCTCTGGAGTCAGTGATCCACTCTGACCAGATCTGTGCTGTACCCGGCAGGAAGATCTCTGATAGCCTCGCGCTACTCAGGGATACGATCGCAGGACAGGAAGGTGGACACCTGCCTCATCAGCCTTGACCAGGAGAAGGCTTTTGACAGAATATCGCACACCTACATGATGGATGTGCTCTCCAAAATGGGGTTTGGGGAGGGAATTTGCAATTGGATCAAACTGCTCTACACAAACATTTATAGCGCAGTTTCAATCAAGGGGTGGGAATCAGAAAAGTTCCAGATCAAATCAGGAGTCAGGCAGGGCTGCCCTCTCTCCTCGGCCCTGTTTGTGTGCTGCATAGAACCTTTTGCCGAGTCCATCAGGAAGGTTCCGGGTATAAGAGGAGTGACGATCCCAGGCAGCGGAGGCGTGCAAGTTAAGGCCTCCCTGTACATGGACGACGTCGCCGTCTTCTGCTCGGATCCCGCGTCTGTACGCAGGCTCTTGAATGCCTGCGACCAGTTTGAACTGGCCTCGGGAGCCAAGGTAAACCGCGGCAAGAGTGCGGCCATGTTCTTTGGGAACTGGGCCGACCGGTCCTTTGTCCCCTTCACTGTCAGGTCAGATTACCTGAAGATGCTGGGGATACGCAGCAGTCACCCGGGCCATCTTCAAATTCATCTGGAGATCCAAGATGGACCGTGTCCGAAGGGACATGCTTGGTGTGCGTGCTGGAGGGTGCGGGGAGGGGAGGGGGTTGAGGGGCTCTCCCATATTGCATTTGGGCTGGGGCTGGAGATCGGGGATTCTTTTGGGGTCCTTGGGGACCAGAGCGGCATTTAAAAATGGAGTCGTGATCTCTCGCTACAACAGGGAATTCCGGCGAGCGGAGCTTCCCATTATCAATAAAGAGGCCACGTGCGGCCTCGGCTGCATGTTTCCCGTTCAGGTCGGGAAACAGGCAGCTAAACGTGCTCGCTCGGGGACTTTGTTCCCTTTTGGGAAGATCGTCTGTATTACTGTTATTGCTGAGTAAGTGTCGCTTGATAGCACTGTTGATGATCCCTTCCATCACTTTACTGATGATCGAGAGCAGACTAATGGTGTGTGGGTGTGCCCGCACATGTGTGTTAGAATTATATACAAAGTCAGGATTTAATAGGCTCAGCTCCAGTGACCCAGAGTCAAATTATTGGACATTCACTCTCTGGCTGCCATAGGAAGCAAAACATTTGAGTCTGAGAAGGCAGCAGGCAGTTCCAAAACCTTAGGATATAAAACTGATTAAATGTGTTTTTAAAAAGTATACGTGCATGTTGCGCAACCATTTAAAGAGCACACAAACACGCACCCTCTCTCTCACACACAGACACACTCTCACGCACACTCCCTCACACACACTCTCTATCTCTCACACACACCCACTCACATTCTCTAACTCTCCATCAGGGCAGCACGGTAGCACAGTTGCTTCACAGCTCCAAGGTCCTGTCATAATATCCACTCATGTATATAATGAGATGCAGACAGGCAGTGATTGACACACAGGATAACCAATGAACACACACGACACATAACAACCAATCACCAGATAGGACACCACCACTATAAAGCACACAGGGCATTAAGACTCTCCCTCTCGCTACAGGACACAGCTACTGAGATAGTAAGAGTGCACAAGCCAGTGAGCACTATTACCATGAGGTAGAGAGTTAGTCGAGTCAAGCCAGTAGGAGGTTATCAGTTAGATTGATAGAGTGTCAACTCACAGCAGACTATGTACAGCAATCAGGAAGTTCAATAAAACAGTGTTGGACCATCTCCTGTGTCAGAAGCATGTTTCTAGTTTCACTGCATCCAGTTGCAGTCAACGTTAAACCAACTTACTTAACACATCATGGTACCAGAGAGCTATTAATCCTAACAAATCTACCTCGAGTGCATCTGCAACGACCAGCAAGCAGCTATCCAGTGGCATGGAAAGGATCCAGCCTCCTTCGCAACTCCGGATCTCCGGCAACCTCGGTGACAACTGGAAAGTCTTCAAACAAAAGTTCCTCCTGTACATCGAGGCCTCCGACCTTGAGGCAGCATCGGATGCCAGGACGATCGCGCTGTTCCTGTCAACTGCGGGGGATCACGCCATCCACATCTATAACTCGCTTACGTTTGCCGATGGCGAAGACAAGACAAAGTTCAAGACAGTTCTGCTGAAATTCGACAGCCACTGCGACATTGAGGTGAATGAGAGCTTTGAATGGTACATCTTCCAACAGAGGCTTCAGAGTAAGGATGAACCTTTTCAGTCCTTCTTGACCCATCTCCGTATCCTAGCGCAGTCATGTAATTATGACTCGACGACTGATTCCATGATCCGGGATCAGATTGTTTTCGGGGTCCAGTCCGACTCCCTGCGGGAGCAGCTCCTCAAAATCAAACAGTTGACCCTCTCCGTTGCCATCGAAACGTGTGTTGTCCATGAGCATGCCAGACATCGCTACTCCCGCATCAGGGTGGCAGGAACTGCAAAACTGGCGTCCCACGAGGCAGAAAGGGTGCAGGCCATAGTCAAAATGCAAGGCCTGAGCATCGAGGAGAGTGGTCGTTTTGTGCGCTTTTCCCAGGCCCCTACGCATGCGCTCCACAACCGGGTGGATGATGAGGCCGAAGACCCTAATGCGTATGTGTGAACGTTGGCCGACCGCACTGCGCATGCGCGATGGCGCACAGAACGTGCTGATGTCAGCGTCATGACGTGTCCGAATTGTGGCTCCGGCCATTTGAAGCGGCAATGTCCAGCCAAAGGCGATGCCTACAATGTGGAAAGCCTGGCCACTACTCGGCCTTCTGCAGGTCCGCTCCACCGAAGAACAGCCAGCGATCCCAGCTGCAGCGCAGACGAGTCCGCTGCGTACGACAGGGCATGCAGGATTCTGATCCAGACAGCCCAGCGGACCCCGATGCTGACTGCCTCGAGTCTCCATATCGGGTGGGCATCATCACCACACGCGAGTGTGTCTCTACCGTGCCTGCAACCGCCTTTCGATCCTTAGTGTGGATCCTGACGACGAGTGGTGTGCCGTCATCACGGTCAGTCTCGCATCCGATTTAAATTGGACACTGGCGCGTATGCAAACATCATATCACAGTCAGACTTCGACAGCATCCGACACCAACCTAGAATTCTTCCACCAGCCTGCCAGCTCCTTGACTACAATGGCAATGCCATAGCTGCCAATGGGTGATGTCAGCTAGGTGTCTCTCACAAGGAAATCAAAGCCATGTTGAGATTCGAGATCGTCCGGCCTGACAAGGCATCCCTGCTCGGTGCTCGCGCATGAAAACTCCTAAATCTGGTCCAGCGAGTCCATGCCATGTCCTCGACACCAGCGACGGCCTTGCCGAATGCGAATCTCGAGGCTGAGATAGACGACATTCTCACACAATACCACAGTGTGTTTGATGGGATGGGCACGCTCCCATATCACTACAAGATATTGCTCAAGCCGAATGCCACCCCAGTCATCCATGCACCACGCCGGGTACCGGCTCCTCTCAAGGATCGTCTGAAAACGCAGCTACGAGAGCTCCAAGTCCAGGGCATCATCTCAAAGGTCACGGAACCCACAGACTGGGTCAGCTCCATGGTCTGCATCAAGAAACCCTCTGGTGAACTCCACATTTGCATTGATCCCAAAGACCTGAATCGCAACATCATGCGAGAGCACTACCGGGTCCCGAAGCGTGAAGAATTGACCTGTGAGATGGCTCACGCCAAATTCTTTACCAAGATGGACGCCTCCCGTGGCTTCTGGCAAATCAGCTGGATGAGTCCAGTCGGAAGCTATGCACTTTTAACACTCCGTTCGGCAGGTATTGCTACAACCGCATGCCTTTTGGTATCATATCAGCTTCCGAAGTATTTCATCGCATAATGGAGCAAATGATGGAGGGCATCGAGGGGGTGCGAGTCTATGTGGACAACGTGATCATCTGGTCCACGACGCCCGAGGATCACATTGCTCACCTCAAACAGGTTTTCCAGAGCATTCATGAAAATGGCCTCCAGCTCAACAGGGCCAAATGCTCGTTTGGGCGGTCCGCTATCAAGTTTTTAGGTGACCACATTTCACAGCAAGGTGTACAACCTGATGCCGACAAGGTGCTGGCAATCAATGCCATGAAGACACCAGAGGACTAAAAGGAGGTCCTCCGCTTCCTCGGGATGGTAAATATTCTCGGAAAATTCATTCCCAACATGGCATCCCACACCACGGCCCTCTGGCATCTCGTTAAAAAGTCGACCGTGTTCCAGTGGCTTCCCGCACATCAAGCGGAGTGGCTTGAGCTGAAGGCGAAGCTCACCACAGCCCTAGTACTGACATTTTTTGACCCAACCAAGGATACCAAGATGTCCACAGACGCAAGCCAGGACGGCATTGGGGCGGTGCTCCTCCAGCGTGATGATTCCTTGTCCTGGGCTCCAGTGGCATTTGCCTCCAGGGCCATGACTCCGACCGAACAACGGTATGCCCAGATCGAAAAGGAGTGGCAGGAATAGTCAAGTTTCATGACTACGTATACGGTCTGCCGAAACAGACCACAGGCCTTTAGTCCACATAATTCAGAAGGATTTAAATGACATGACACCTCGGCTGCAGCAAATTCTTCTTCGTCTCCGCCGATATGACTTCGAACTCGTCTATACACCGGACAAGGAGCTGATCGTCGCGGATGCCCTATCCCGATCCATCACCATGCCATGTGAACAGGGCGACTTCATTCGCCACATCGAGGCACAGGTGCAGATGTGTGCCAGCAACCTCCCAGCCACTGATAAACGAGTTGTCCAGATACACGAAGAAACTGCCAAAGATCCTCTACTGCAGCGCGTGATGCAACACCTTGCCCATGGCTGGCAAAAGGGGCAGTGCCCCCAGTTCTTCAATGTTAAGGACAAGTTAACGGTTGTCGAGGGGATCCTTCTTAAACTAGATAGAATCGTCATTCCCCAAAGCATGCAAGCCATGGTGCTCGGACAGATCCAGGAGGGTCACCTTGGAGTCGAAAAATGTCGACGCAGAGCTCGGCAAGCAGTCTACTGGCCTGGCATCAGCCAGGACATTGCCAACATGGTCCTCAACTGCACAACATGCCAGAAGTTCCAGCCAGCTCAGCCCAAGGAAACACTGCAACAGCACGAGATTGTGACTTCTCCGTGGTCCAAGGTGGGGATAGACCTCCTTCACGTGATTACGTGCTCTTGGTCGACTAGTTCTCCAGCTACCCGGAAGTGGTGAAACTGTCGGACCTCACGTCCAAGTCAGTGATTAAAGCCTGCAAAGAGACGTTTGCCAGGCACGGCATACCACTCACAGTAATGAGTGACAACGACCCATGTTTCTACAACCAAGAGTGATCCGACTTTGCATGATCCTACCACTTTAGTCACATCACATCCAGTCCCCATTACCCGCAGTCAAACGGGAAGGCCGAAAAAGGGGTCCATATTGTCAAGCGGTTGCTGTGCAAGGCTGCAAACTCAGCCTCGGATTTCAACCTGGCGCTGTTGGCGTACAGGGCAACCCCTCTGTCGACTGGTTTGTCTCCGGCGCATCTGCTCATGAACCGCAACCTGAGGACGACTGTTCCAGCCATCCATGTTCCAGACCTTGACCACCTCACAGTGCTGCAGAAAGCGATCCAGGGACCAGCCGAAGATCACGTATGATGCTCATGCCAAGGATCTACCTGCGCTGGCTCCAGACAATGTTGTTCGCATCCAGTTGCCTGAGGGAGGTTGGTCAGCCCCAGCTATTGTCGTCAGGCAGGCTGCCCCCAGGTCCTTCGTTGTCCAAATGGCTGATGGCTCCATTCTACGGCGCAACAGGAGGGCGCTACGAAAGGTTCCCTGCCCACCGCCTGGCCGCACTTCTCCGCATGTCATCATGCCTCCTCTGGACATCTTGCAACACGAGGCCACCGATCTGGCAGCGATCCCGCCTCTCCATGAGGCCACCGACATGGCAGCAATCCTGCCTGTCCAAGTGCCGGCGTCCCCCCCACCACCACTGAGGCGATCAACAAGAATTTGTCACCCGCCACAAAGACTGAATCTATAGACTTAAATCTTGTAAATTTTGTTCAGTTTGCTCTGTATCTGCACGATAGACACCTTCCCATGTACATATGTTCATTCACTCACCACTTGCATATAATCATGCATGTATATATAGCGCCACGTTCCAAAATTTACTTCAGAAAGGGGAGATGTCATAATATCCACTCATGTATATAATGAGATGCAGACAGGCAGTGATTGACACACAGGATAACCAATGAACACACACGACACATAACAACCAATCACCAGACAGGACACCACCACTATAAAGCACACAGGGCATTAAGACTCTCCTTCTCTCTAAAGGACACAGCTACTGAGGCAGTAAGAGTGCACAAGCCAGTGAGCACTATCACCATGAGGTAGAGAGTTAGTCTGCTCAAGCCAGTAGGGGGTTATCAGTTAGATTGATAGAGTGTCAACTCACAGCAGACTATGTAGAGCAATCAGGAAGTTCAATAAAACAGTGTTGGACATCTCCTGTGTCAGAGGCCTGTTTCTAGTTTCACTACATCCAGTTGCGGTCAACGTTGAACCAACTTACTTAACACATCAGGTCCCAGTTTCGATTCCTGGCTTGGGTCACTGTCTGTGTGGAGTCTACACGTTTTCCCCATGTCTGCATGGGTTTCCTCCAGGTGCTCCGGTTTCCTCCCACAGTCCAAAGATGTGCAGGTTCTGTGGATTGGCCATGCTAAATTGCCCTTCGTATTCAAAATAAAAAGGTTAGGTGGGGTTACTGGGTTACGGGGATAGGGTGGAGGTGTGGACTTTCGTAGGGTGCTCTTTCCAAGGGCCGGTGCAGAGTCGATGGACTGAATGGCCTCCTTCTGCGCTGTAAGTTCTACGATTCAATGATTCAATGAGCACAGACACATGCACACTCCCACTCTCCCTCACAGACACATACACACATACACTCTCCACCTCCCAAACACAAACACTCTCACGCATGCACACACTCACACACACTCTCAAACACAATTAGCGGGATTCTCCATCCTGGGACACCAAAAATGCATTCCATGATAGGATGAGAGATCAGGTGTCGACGGAACATTGGGACCCCTGTACTAGGGAGACCCCCCCCACCCCCCCCACCCCCGCAGCTGGTTTGTGATGCAGAACAAGGCAAACAGCGCGGGTTCAATTCCCATACCGGCTGAGGTTTTTCATAAAGGCCCGCCTTCTCATCCTTGTCACTCGCCTGAGGTGTGGTGATGCTCGGGTTAAATAACCACCAGTCAGCTCTCCCCCTCAAAGGGGAAATAGCCTTTGGTCATCTGGGACGATGGTACTTTACTATTAGAACAGTTATAAACCTTGGTGATTCAACCAAACTATTGTATTTTGGCGAATCCAGGCAAGTGGAAGATGTTTTAAGTTACAGGGGGAAAAACAATTTCAGTGGATGTAAGTACACCCTGTGTAACATAAATTTATTAGGTGACATTCAACTATTTTAGTGAATTCCAACCGAGGTTAAAAGAGTAATCAAACGTAAGACAACAAGAGAAACATTCTTGTCTTTATCCAGCTGTATGCAATGTTTACAAACTAATTATTGAATAGACAATTTATCGGGGCAGCAGAGTGGCGCAGTGGTTAACCCTGCAGCCTCATGGCGCCGAGGTCCCAGGCTCGATCCTACCCTGGGTCACTGTCCGTCTGGAGATTGCACATTCTCCCTGTGTTTGCGTGGGTCTCACCCCCACAACTCAAAGATGTGCAGATAGGTGGATTGACCATGCTAAATCCCCCTTAATTGGAAAAAAAAAGTATTGGGTACTCTAAATTTATTTTAAAAAAGACAATTTATATTTGCTTAAACGTTACTTTGTGTCAGCAGGGTTTACTTTTTGCATTTTGGACTTCATTTAAACATTCTAAGGATTTTTTATATTTTGAAATCAGTGTCAGTCCTTTTTGCAAAGTTTCAACAGAGGGTTGGAGAAGCAAATTAAACAAACACGCATAACTCAGAATGATCAGTATCTGTTCATTTTTTTCCAATGCCTGCCTTTACGATATATGGTTAGTGCTTAGTGGGAAGTGAATGGAGGAAGGTTAGTCGGGAAGTCAAGTTTTTGCACTATGGATGGTTCCCAAGTGCTAGGTTAAAATGACTGCTGTTGGACTTCCGGTGATGGCGGGCGGGAGGCAGCCGCGCGTTGGAGGGCTCCCGTTCGGGAACAGCATTGTCGCGGATTAACGCCCGGTCCTAGGGCCAGCGAAGGCAGTAAAAGTCGGGAGACAGCACAGAGGAGAAGAATGTTGAAGAACAGCAAAAAGACGGCCGTGAAAAAAGCGGCTGAAAGTCCGTTGGGGAGTGGAAAGGTCACCGCGGGGTCAGGAAAGAAAATGGAGGCTGGAGCACCAGGGGAGGCCGCAGTGCTTACGGCTGAAGGAATAACTAAGGTGATGGCTGCGGAATTCGAAAAGCAGTTGGCGCAGATTGCGAAATGCCTGGAGACGGTGAGGAAGGAGATGAGGGAGGTTTTGAGTGCGCTGGTGGAGGAGGTGGTTTCCCCGGTGATGACGGCGGTGGCGAGCGCAGTGACGGAGGTGCGAGAGTAAGGGGAGGCGCTGAAGGAAGTGGAGGAGACGTTATTGCAGCACGGTGATCAACTTGCCTCGATTGGGAAGGAGATGCGGAAGGTGATGGACGAGGAAAAATGGAAGACCTGGAAAACAGATCCAGGCGACAGAATTTGAGGATTGTGGGGCTGCCCGAAGGAGTTGAAGGACCGAAGCCGACTGAGTATTTTGCCGCGATGCTGGCAAAACTATTGGGGGAGGGGGAGGATCCCTCCCGATATGAACTGGATCGGGCTCATCGGTCGTGGAGGCCTGTACCAAAGGCGAGTGAGCCGCCAAGTGCAGTGACTCTGTGCTTCCGTAGGTACAGTGTGAAGGAGAAGGTCCTGAGCTGGGCCAAGCAGAAGCGGGTGGTGCAGTGGGCTGGAGCTGGTATACATGTATACCAGGACTTTACGGTGGAGCTGGCAAGGAGGCGGGCTGCCTTCAACCGGGTGAAGAGGGCACTGTACATTAGCAAGGTGCGGTGCGACATTGTATATCCAGCGAAGCTGAGGGTGACTTATAAGCTCAGGGACTTTTATTTTGGAACGGCGGAAGCAGCGGAGGAGTTTGCGAAGGCAGAAGGACTGTGGCAGAACTGACAAATTGAGGAATGGCCATGTGCCGCTGTAACCTCATGACTGTATTTTCTTCTTTTTTGTATCACTGCACGCGGGTGTAGGGGCTAAAGGAGCCAATGTTGTGTATATTTGGACAAGGGAAGGGATGGGACTTTCACTCGAAATGAGGGCTCTTTGGGGTGTAGGTGGGTATGCAGGGTGTGTGTGCTAAAAGGGGATCTCTGGGCTTTTCTAGGGCCGGGCAAGGGGGAAAGGGGCCTTGGGCGGGGGGCCTCCACGCTGGCCGGTTTAAGCCGGCCAGTGAATGGGAGTGAGGTGGGGGGAGGGGCTGCGGCCATCGGAGCCTGGCAGAACAGGGTCCGAGTGGTCTAGCCGGGGTGGAAAGTTTGGGGGAAGGAACCGAGGTTGGGAGGAGGAGTTTTACAAGAGGCAGTGGACGGGAGGAGCTGGAGACTTGGGGGGGGGCGGGGGTTACAACTCTGGGGTATCATGTACGGTACTCTTTCAGAGGCTGGATGGCGTTGGTTGGGGTGGGTGGGGGGTGGGGTGGGGGGGGGGGGGGTGGGGAGCTGTGTATATTAAGGGCGACTACGGGTAATCCCTGATTCCTTTTTGTCATTTGTTTATGTAAACATGCGGGCTGATGTTTGGGGGTTGGTGGGCGGATGGGATCGTTGTTATTATTGGGATTGACATATCTTGCTGATTATTGTTTATTGTTAATGGGTGTAAATGTGGGAGAAAATGTGAAAAAGGAGAATAAAAAAAAAATTTTTAATAAAAAATGACTGCTGTTGTACTCAGGCTTTCTTTCGCGTATTACAATGACTATGCAGTCATTACTGTGGGAAAAATTACATCAGATGAGGATCATGGGTTCTGAAAACGGATATAAAATTACAGTATAGGATCACAATGTACTTAATGACCCAACCCAAAGCCAATAAGCCAGAATTCATTTCAACGTGCTTCACATCTCCTACCATTGGATTGTTTCCAGACTCGGACTTAGTAAACAGGATCTAGAAAGACTTCCTGATCCCAAAAACTGTTAAGGCAGCAAGAACCACATAGTCCAGGTAGGGTCCTTGATTAAATTAGAGAGTGGGTGGTGGGGGGGTGGGGAGGTGGGGGGGTGGGGGGTGCGGGAGGATTGTGGGAAGTGTCAAAATCTCAGTAACTCTTGGTTGTGGAGGAGTGTTATACCCAACGTTCCTTCTGATTGATGCCCAGAAACTGAATGTGGATGGGAGTGGGTGTGGGATATGGATATGGGATGGACGTGGGTGTGGGTGGGAGATATGAATATGGGATGGATATGAGTGTGGGTGTGGGATATGTTTATGGGATGGATGTGGATCATAGAATTTGTTTTTTTACAGTGCAGAAGGAGGCCATTCGGCCCATCGAGTCTGCACCAGCCTTTGGAAAGAGCATCCTACACAAGCCCACACCTCCACCCTATCCCTGTAACCCAGTAACCCCACCCAACCTTTTTGGACACTAAGGGTAATTTATCATGGCCAATCCACCAATCCATCTTTGGACTGTGGGAGGAAACCAGAGCACCCGGAGGAAACCCACGCAGACACGGGGAGAACATGCAGACAGGGACCCAAGCCGGGAATCGAACCTGGGACCCTGGAGCTGTGAAGCAACTGTGCTAACCACTATGCTACCGTGCTGCCCATGGGTGATTGCCCATGACTGCCCATGTGTGTGAGTGAGAGATATGGATATGGGATGGATATAGGTGTGGGATATGGATATGGGATGGATGTGGGTGTAGGATATGCAATGAATATGGGTGTGGGATATAGATATGGAATGGATGTGGGTGTGGGATATAGATATGGGATGGATATGGGTGTGGATGCGGGATGTGGATATTGGATATGTGGGTGTGGGATATGGATATGCGATGGATGTGGGTGTGGGATATGCAATGGATGTGGGTGTGGGATATGGATATGGAATGGATGTGGGTGTGAGATATGGATATGGGATGGATATGGGTGTGGATGCGGGATGTGGATATGGGATATGTGGGTGTGGGATATGGATATGGGATGGATGTGGGTGTGGGTGTGGGATATGGAATGGATGTGGGTGTAGCTGTGGGATTATGGATATGGGATGGATGTGGGTGTGGATGCGGGATGTGGATTTGGGATGGATGTGGGTGTGGGATATGGATATGGGATGGGTGTGGGTGTGGGATATGGAATAGATGTGGATGTGGGATATATATATGGGATGGATGTGGGTGTGGATGTGTGGTATGGATATGGGATGGATGTGGGTGTGGGATATCGATATGGGATGGATGTTGGTGTGGGTGTGGGATATGGATGTGGGTGTGGCATATAGATATGTGGTGGATGTGGGTGTGGGTGTGGGATATGGATATGGGATGGATGTAGGTGTGGGATATGGATATTTAACATAGGATTTACAGTGCAGAAGGAGGCCATTCGGCCCATCGAGACTGCACTGGCTCTTGGAAAGAGCACCCTACCCAAGGTCAACACCTCCACCCGATCCCCATAACCCAGTAACCCCACCCAACACTAAGGGCAATTTTGGGACACTAAGGGCAATTTATCATGGCCAATCCACCTAATCTGCACATCTTTGGGCTGTGGGAGGAAACCGGAGCACCCAGAGGAAACCCACGCACACACGGGGAGGATGTGCAGACTCCGCACAGACAGTGACCCAAGCCGGAATCGAACCTGGGACCCTGGAGCTGTGAAGCAATTGTGCTATCCACAATGCTACCGTGCTACCCATAATATGGGATGGGTGTGGGTGTGGGATATGGAATGGATGTGGATGTGAGATATAGATATGGGATGGATGTGGGTGTGGATGCGTGGTATGGATATGGGATGGATGTGGGTGTGGGATATCGATATGGGATGGATGTTGGTGTGAGTGTGGGATGGATGTGGGTGTGGCATATGGGATGGATGTGGGTGTGGGATATGGATATGGGATTGATGTGGGTGTGGGATATGGATATGGGATGGATGTGGGTGTGGGATATGGGATGGATGTGGGTGTGGGATATGGATATGGGATGGATGTGGGTGTGGGATATGGATATGGGATTGATGTGGGTGTGGGATATGGGATGGATGTGGGTGTGGGTGAGAACACAATAAGGCTCAGCAGCATTGCCCATCATCAGCCCATGGCACTCACCTGAAGAGTTGCCACTCAGGTGAGGAGGTGGAGGGAATCTGCTGCCAATGCAGCCACATTGCAGCAGGTTAGTCATTTCAGGAAAGGGGGGGACGGATGAGGAGAGGAGGGGAGACAACTGAAGGAGAAGGAATTGAACCATGACGATCATTTGTAATATGAGCTTTGCCATATTTAAATTGGCACTTTGACTAGTTTGCTTCAGGCTCCACTCAGTCATCCATAATATTTACAATACTACATATTGTGGACTTTTGAAATGCACTTAATTTTACATTTTTAACTTTTAGCTTGCCAGAAACATTCAAACTAAATCAAGAGCTTGTTTTGTGACAGATTACATCAGGTTGATATTCATATATTCCAGTCTTAGCATCAATCTCAGCTCTGGAGCCAATGTGGAATCTTTACAAAGTAGACAGAGTAATATGCACAGTGTCTACACTGATTTTCAGATTTCTGTAAATTTCATTCATCAAGTAGTAATAATCAAGCTCAGCATTCTGATAGTCTGATGCTGATATCTGTGGACCTACCGAATTTATATTTAGGTGAACGCCACTCATTTTGGACTCATTTTAAGTTCTATCAATTTAAAATATTTACTATCCATTCTTATGCATGTGCAATGTGGCCTTAACATATATTCACAGGTTTTTCATTCTACCTTTTGACCAAGAGTTCTTTTGGCTCTCTTAGTATCTCCTTCTTTGTCTTGGTGCCATTTGTTTTGTCTGATTCAGCCTCTGTGAGGGAGAGACTTTGAGATATTTTCTTTGTCGAAGGCAATCGGTAATAATAATCTTTATTAGTGTCACAAGTAGGCCTACATTAACACTGCAATGAAGTTACTGTGAAAAGTCCCTGGTCGCAACACTCTGGCGCCTGTTCAGCTACATTGAGGGAGAATTCAGAATGTCCAATTCACCTGACATGCACGTCTTTCTGGACTCGTGGGAGAAAACCAGAGCCCACCCTGAGGAAACCCACGCAGACATGGGGAGAACATGCAGGCTCCGTACAGACAGTGACCCAAGCCGGGAATCAAATCCGGGTCCCTTTGCTGTGAAGGAACAGTGCTAACCACTGTGCTACCGTGCCACCCCAAGTAGCAGCAGTTCGTGAGGGTGACAACAGTGTATAGTATGGTATTGAGAGTACTACAGTGTTAAACTGCTTCCAACATGAGATTTAATCATGGAAAATGCAGGTCAGATTTCAATGTAGCCTTTTGCCACAAGAGCTGAATGTATAGCCCATTGGGATGGTAAAAAGAATATGTGCCAAATCAAGAAACGTTCTGTGGTTTCAAACATTTCTCTCATTCTTGGTAGCATTTGTCATTCGTAAAACATAATTTCTTGCAGATGTCACAGTTCAAAATAATACTGAAAACTGTCCGTCCTAGCTTTAAATCTGATAAAACTCAGATTTTATTATATGTCATCATGACACAGCAGCCAGCATCTTCACTGGTTGTAGACACAGCAGGCAGAACTTTCAAATAAAAGCATATCAACTCCTGTGCCTCTAATATACATTAGCAATTTTACATTACATGTAAAAACCTCCATTCACTTACTGTCAGTTTGATTGTATAGATAATAAGGTACATGTGTCCATACATGAGAGAGCCAGAAGGAACTAAACTTTTCACAAATATCTTGTCAGTTATATTACAGGTTCTGTGATTGTGTACTTGATGCAATTGCCATTGCCTTGTTCTGAGTTTTGTAAAACAAATGAAAAAGATCAAGACCCTGATGAATATCTTATCAAATCACAGAAACATCTCAAAACACCCACCATTTTCCTTACTCAGTGATCACAATGCACAATTTCCCCAGAGGTAGCAGGAATCCTGTGGTATGTGGTTTAGTATTGAGTCAGGGGGAGTGAAAACTGGTTTGCATTGTGTGTGCTTTCCTAGTATAAAATGAGTACGAAACAGACAAATGTATCTAGTGGGACAGCCTATGCACAACTTCTACAAGCTTTGGTGTCACTGCTAAATTTGTGGAGCCACTTAATTTAACTATCTTAGCTTGCCGAAAGCAGATGTTTCCCTTGAATGTGTAAATTGGGGACAGAATGCCAGTTAAAGGACTCAATATTTTTCAGAGTTTGTGGATGATTAGCAAAAATGTTTTGTTTTAATCCACATTGTGCAAAGCCAGAAGGAGCAGGGGAACTCCCACCTCTTGGTCCCAACGCAACCCGCCCCCCCCCCCCCCCTCCCAACACATGGGAAGGGCCCCAGGCTGCCTGCCTGACCATGACAATGGTGTCTTTGCTTGGGAATGCTGTCTGGGGAGGAGGTACAGCTAACCAAGAACTCAAAGCAGGAGATGGGCTGAGACCAAAATCTAACCCACGTTGTTGGATCAGGTAGAATGAGATATCTGTACTCGGAGTGGTCCATATTGATATCCAAGTCAAACACTGCGGCACTGGAAATCAAAAATGAAAATAGAGGATGTTAACAGGTCAGCCAGCATCTGTGGAGAGAGAAATAGAGTTAACATTAACCTGATTTGTTAATTGTTTCTAGCTGAAATACAATTCCCCACTATTAACACCCTTTTGCAATGATGAAACGTACAAAAAAAAACACAGAACATTTTGTTGTGTTTATTGTGTGAACACTTGATTCATTCATGAGATGTGACCATTGTTGGCTGGGTCAGCATTTATTGCCCATCCCTAGTATCCCCGGAGCAAACCCACACAGACACGGGGAGAACGTGCAGACTCCGCACAGACAGTGACCCAAACCGGGAATCGAACCTCAAACCCTGGAGTTGTGAAGCAACTGGGCTAACCATTGTGCTACCATGCTGCCTATTTTGGGGATGTGGGCATTGCTGGCTACCCATCGCTGGTTGCCTTTCAGAAGGTGGTGGTGAGCTGCCTTCTTGAACCACTGCAGTCCCTGAGGTGTTAATGAGGGAGTTCCAGGATTTTGACGTCAATATATTTCCAAATCAGGAAGACAAGTGGCTTGGAGGGAACTCCCAGCTGGTGCCAGTCACAGGTATCTGCTGCTCTTGTCCATTCAGATAGTAGTGGTCGTGGGTTGGGAAGGTTTTCTTTATTCATTAATAAAGTTCATCTATTATTTATTTTAATTTTAATGTATTTATTCCTTCCCTAAAGGACATTAGTGAACCAGATGTGGTTTTCTGACAATTGACAATGGTCTCATGGTCGTCATTAGACTTTTAATTCCAGATTTTTATTGAATTCAAATTTTATCTTCTGCAGTGAGATTTGAACCTGAATCCCCAGAGTATTGCCTGGGTCTCTGAATTACTAGTCCACTGATCATACCACAATGCCACCACCCGTAGTGCACCTTGTATGTGGTACACGCTACTGCCACGGGCGGCACGGTAGCACAGTGGTTAGCACTGATGCTTCACAGCACCAGGGACCCGGGTTCGATTCCGGCTTGGGTCACTGTCTGTGCGGAGTCTACACGTTCTCCCCATGTCTGTGTGGGTTTCCTCCGGGTGCTCCGGTTTCTTCCCACAAGTCCCGAAAGACGTGCTTGTTAAGTGAATTAGACATTCTGAATTCTCTCTCGGTGTACCCGAACAGGCGCCGTAGTGTGGCGACTAGTAGATTTTCACAGTAACTTAATTGCAATGTTAATGTAAGCCTACTTGTGACACCAATAAAGATTATTATTATTTCTGTGCGTCGGTGCTGAAGGGAGTGGATGTTGAAGGTGGTTGATGGGATGCCAATCAAATGGCAGATTTGTCCTGCATTGTGTTGATTCCCTTGAGTGTCATTGGAGATGCACGCATCAAGGCAAGTGGAGAGTATTCCATTACACTTCTGATTTGAGCCTTGTAGATGATGGACAAGCTTGGGGGTTCAGGAGGTGAGTTATTCTCTGCAGAATTCCTAGCCTCTGACCTGCTCTTGTAGCCACAGTATTTATATGGGTAGTCCACTTAGTTTTCTCGTCAATGGTAACCCCAGGATGTCGATAATGGAGAATTCAATGATGGTGATGCCATTGCATGTGAAGGAGCTGAGATTAGATTCTCTCTTATTGGAGACGGTCATTGCTTGGCATGAATATTGCTTGTCAGTTATCAGCCCAAGGCAGAATGTTGTCCCATACCATGCTGATTGTGAGTACAAGCTGTTTCATTATAGGGTACACTCTGCAGTCATCAGCGAACATCCCCACTTTTGATCTAATGATGGAAGGAAGGTCATTAATGAAGCAGCTGAAGATGGTTGGGCCTGAGGAATTCCTGCAGTGTTGACCTGGAGCTGAGATGATTGACCTCCGACAAACACAACCATCTTCCTTTGTGACAGGTATGATTCCAACCTGTGGAGAGTTTTCCCCTGATCCTATGGACTCCAGTTTTGCGAGAGCTCCTTGATACCACACTTGGTCAAATAATAATAATAATCTTTTTATTGTCACAAGTAGACTTACATTAACACTGCAATGAAGTTACTAGTTGCCACATTCCGGCACCTGTTCGGATATTCGGAGGGAGAATTCAGAATTCTCAGCTGGTACGGGAATTGAACCCGTGTTGCTGGCCTTGTTCTGCATCACAAATCAGCTGTCTAGCCCACTGAGCTAAACCAGCTTATGCTGCCTTGATGGCAAGGGCAGTCAGTCTCATCTCACGTCTGGGTTTAGCTTGTTTGCCTCTGTTTGGACCAAGGTTGAAATGATGTCAGGAGCTGAATGACCCTGGTAGAACCCTAAATTGAGAGCCAGTGAGCAGGTTATTGCTGAGTAAGTACCAGTTGATAGCAAAGTCGACAAATTCCTTCACTTGCTGACGATAGAGACCAGACTGAGGGACAGCAATGGCTGGGTTGAATTTGTCCTGCATTATTTTGGACATAACAAATCTGGGCAATATTCCACATGGCCGGGTGAATACCAGTGTTGTTGCTGGACTGGAAAAGCTTGGATCGGGCATGGCTAGTTCACAAATGATTCAAAAGATAGGCAGAAAATATGCTTTTCAATGAGACAGGAATCCAATAAAAGTGTTGAAAACAATGAACGATTTCAACTGCGAACTGAGCGAATGATCATTTCCACTATTTGATGAAATGGTAACAAGAAACATAAACTCAGAATTTTCACTACAGTTATGAAGCGGAATTTATTTTGCATAGCAATTGGAGCATGCTTTGCTTTTTTGCAAGTGCCCTTCAAAGCAGGCTGCTACATTGCTCGAGGGGAAAGGAGATAAAACATAAAATATAAAAGAATGTAGGAAAAGTCAGGAAAATGTGACTGGAGTAGATATCTCCTGTTCAGAGCTCACAATCATCAGACATAATGAGCTGCATAACTTTGTTTTGAGCTGCAATTCTCCCCATTGTATAAACCCTGCCATTCATTTTGGCTATTGTACTGAACTCTTCCATTGATACATCTGTCCAAGATCATCTGTCCAAGTAATAAGATTCTCTGACACAGATTCCCTTTTCCAAACACATCTTGCATTTCACCATAGTGCCAATGGCGAGGCTTCTGTTGGCAGATAAAGACAGAGCTTTTAAAACCATTGCAGTGACCCAGATAGACAAGGAAAGTACACAGCCTGGCTTCCACTGAGTGCTGAGCTGGTTGACCTCAGCCAGATGAGAGTATTAGACAGAAAGAGAGAAAGGAGAACAGTGGAGAGGAGGGAGGGAAAACAATTATAGAGGGTGCGAACTAATGGAAAAGTTTATGGGCGGGATTTACCGGCTGTGGGAATTTCCGGTCCTACGCCGGCGCAAGGGTTTCCCAGCAACGAGGGATTGTCAATGTTGACAACGGCAAGATTGGTGGATCCCGCTGGGGGCTGCCTCCGCCACTGAAAAACTTGCAGCGGGGTGGTCGGTAAATCCTGCCCTCTAAGTGTCATTTGTGGTGATTTTCTTTATAAATTTGGAGTACCCAATTCTATTTTTCCGATTAATGGGCAATTTAGCGTGGCCAATCTACCTACCCTACACATCTTTGTATTGTGGGGGTGAGACCCTCACAGACATGGGGAGATTGTGGAAACTCCACACGGACAGTGGCCCAGAGCTGGGATCGAACCCGGGTCCTCAGCACAATGAGGCAGCAGTGCTAACCACTGTGCTACCGTGCTGCCCCTGTGGTGGATTTTGCTGGGAGTTTCACCCAGGTTCTGTCAGTGAGTTCCCCACCACTATCTCGCCACAGTTAGGTCGCAATCTAACCAAATTCGTTCTAAGTGTTAGCGAGCAGGAAATGCCAGAGGTTTCCCGACAGCCAACCCGGCGAGGCCATCACCAGTATCTAATGGAGTATCTAATACACTTACCGGAGCCCCACGGGCTTCATGCCGCAAATAACTGTCCCACCGACTGATTCGCCAGGACCGCACTCAGCAGCTCCCCGCTAACGAGGGGGAGCAGCACTTAAATCGGTCCCGCAGAGCAAACCCCAGACACCACGCAGCCAAGCCACCGCGCAGACCAGCACCATGATTCAGAGATGCCAACCTGGCCAGACTGATGGATGCAGTGGAGTCAAGACAGGACACCCTATTCCCCTGAGGGGTTTGGAGGGTCAGAAGCAGGGCAGCCAGTGCTGCCTGGGAGGCAGTGGCAGGGGCTGTTAACTCAGGGAATCTATCTCCTGCAGCACATTCTGTCCATCATCTATTCGAAGGACCAGTGACGCCTGTAAACCTTGGGAGATTGGGGAGTGAAGGGTAAAGGCTATTGCTAATAGGAAATTGGCAATCATAGTTAAGTGAACACTTCACAGCTCCCGAGTAGATTCCAGTGGCGTGCCATTTGGCATGTGGGAGTTACTGCTTAGCATCCCAGTCGGGCCACGATGCCTGGACACTGTGACTGAACGTCAACATCGCGAACGTAGCAACCAACATCTGAAAGCCCATGGGCTGGGCCCCCCTCATGGGAACATTTCCGCATTTCCGTGACCAAAGGGTGGGTGTGTGCACTGGGGGGTGTACTAGCGCCCGGTCCAGGTAACGTTAAGTGTGGATGTCTGGGGTACAGGGTCAGGAGCCTCCTCTGCGCCCGAGAGCGTGTGGGCTGAGCGTGGGGAGCACGTCATCCCAGGGTAACGGGACTGTGTTGGCACTGTCAACGGGTCACTGTCGATGGCAGGGGGATTGATAATAACCTATCGAGAGCTGAGCGCTGGTGCTCCTCAATCTATGTCATCGTCTGACTCCAGTATGTCTGCTGAGTGCTCACTCACAAGCATCACCTGCACGTGGTGTGCCAGTGTGTTGTGGAGATGGGAGGGGGAAGTGCTGGACCACCATGCCCGGGGGTGGGTTGTGGCAGGGGATTGGTGGTTGGACAGGGTTGCGGAAGAAAGAGCCAGAGGTGTATTTCTCAGGTTTAACGCTTTTTAATGCCGAACATATGTGTCCCCAACTGCCCCTAGCCCCCAATAGTGCTGCTCCCAAATGTCTGAAGCACGGTGTCAACGCCCTTGCCGATGCTCCTCAGTGACTGGGACATGCTCTGGAGTGCCTCATACACGTCTAGCTGGGAATGGGTCCTCCAGCGAGTCGGCCATGCCACTGTGGCACTCAGCCATGGCCATCACTGACTGAGCCACGCCTTGGACATCTCCAGTCATGGTGCTGACGTTGTGCACCAGGCTTTCCACGACGGTTGCCACCCTAGCAGTGTTGGCCCCGGTGCCATGCATTTTCAGCAGTATTTCCTGCGCCCATAGACTCTGGAACTCCTCCAAACAGCTATAGATCTGCTGGGGTGTCGCTGACATCACCCTCTGAATATCACGGCCGCACCCTAAAGACTGCATCAGTTCTGGGTAAACCTGGTCCAGAGGCTCAGCATCATGTGATCCCCAGTTGGGTTCAGGGACCCAGCAGACTGCCGACTGCTGTCTCACCTGGGCATTCCTGCCTCCACCTGATGTGCATCAACAACTCTGTGATGCTCACCAGAATGTGCCCCAGAAGCCTGTCCACTGCTGTCGTCCCTGAAGAGGGTGAGGATGACAGCTATGCCGCAACAATAGTGGTCTCCTCCGAGCTCCCTTTGAGATGTTCTCATTGTACGCATGGGCAGGGACCACCCAGATGGGTTGGCACTGTCGGATGGAGAATAATGGACATGTGGTCAGTGGGAGGGATGGTTCATTCTGTACGACATTAACAACTCATGTGTGACAGGTCATCCTAGTGCGGACCAATGGATCCTCACCTCTGCGGTGTATGCCAACATCTACATTGGCAACTGATCTGGCCTCGGTCAGCCCCGCGACCTCAAGAGCCAATAACTCGTAGGGGGTGCGGACTCTGATGTCTGGAATCCTGCCGCCCGTCTGGGCCCTCTCCAGTCTGTAGTGAGCCAACTTCACCTGGGGGACATATAGGTGGCATCGTGAGCCACAAGCTTTGGTCATCGCGGGTGGAGGGGGAGTGGGAAGGGACGGGGGGATTGAGGATGGGGGATTATGGGGGCTTGGGGGAGATGGGGCGGCACTGTTGAACATGAGTGGGCTGGCGCACATTATGGTGCTGGGCAGGGGCGGGGCCAGCACATGGTCATGGGGGGTTGGGTGCTGGTGGGCGGGGGGGTGGTGCCAGATGACTGTGGCAACCCACCCCCACCCTGGGGCCCGTGGAGATCGTTGATTGATCTTCTTACGGCGCTGGGTGTCAGTCCTCCTGGTGAAAGTGCCTTACTCCAATTGAATGGCAGCACGGTAGCATTGTGGATAGCACAATTGCTTCACAGCTCCAGGGTCCCAGGTTCAATTCCGGCTTGGGTCACTGTCTGTGCGGAGTCTGCACATCCTCCCCGTGTCTGCGTCGGTTTCCTCCGGGTGCTCCGGTTTCCTCCCACAGTCCAAAGATGTGCAGGTTAGGTGGATTTGCCATGATAAATTGCCCATAGTGTCTAAAATTGCCCTTAGTGTTGGGTGGGGTTACTGGGTTATGGGGATAGGGTGGAGGTGTTGACCTTGAGTAGGGTGCTCTTTCCAAGAGCCGTGCAGACTCGATGGGCCGAATGGCCTCTTTCTGCACTGTAAATTCTATGATAATCTATGAATGAAGCCTAAGACCACACCTGCAGGACCAGATAATACGGCAGGTCTCCCCAAAGGAGGTAACGCGGGACACTGTCTGGCTGTTCAGCCAGAGGTTGAGACCCCCATGAACTCCATTAAATTCTGCTCAATGTTTTGGGTCATTGATCGGTCATCAGGACTGGATTTGCCTAAATTTATAATCTGGGCTGCAGTTTAAGATGCTTATTGAAGCACAATCTGTATAATCAACCTTATTGTGTCTGGGACTTAAAAACAGTTCAACAGGGTCCTTGTCTGAGGTGACAACTGAGCTAAGCTGTGTCAAACACCAGTCCCGTGGCAAATTCCCACCCAAAGTCGACGGACCTTTGACTGGCTTGTCAAATTTTCCATCTCCCGCACAACCCCCCCCCACCACACAACTGACTATTCCCACCACACGTGGGTTTGGAAAATCCTGGCATAGTTCTCTGATGACTCATCCCCAATCTGAGCCGGGAGTGGTTGAACCAACATTCTCAGGAGCAGAGAGGAAACACATTTTGTACATACTGAAGTTTTTTTCATTTGAGAAACACGGGAAAAGGGATGCAACTGAAATTATAGAAGAGGCGCAAATAATAAATTCATGACAAACAGACCGCAAAATAGGAAAGGAAGGTAAAGCGGGAGCTTATAATACAGTTTATACAGTATTATACCTTCTTTCAACTTCCCAGTATAAGCATGGTGCTTGCTCATTTGTGACAGTCTGTGAGAGGGATGTTTGAATATTAGGTCACAGGATTTGAATACCACAGGCCAGTAGTCAATTATTATTAAAACAGGAGATGTAACCCAATGCCTCCACTACGTCAGGTTGACCAGGTAAAAGAGTTCACTGGTTATGAGAATGGAGTTTTAATATTTCAGTCAGATTTCTGCTGAGTGCACTGAACTGCATTGACTAAAGTACTGAAGCCCTCTTTGTGGAATCATCGTCACCCAACACTTACTCTGAGGTTGTCATGTCGGGTTTATTTCTGCAGTAAACATTTTTTTTTATAAATGTTTTTATTGGGTTTTTGAACAAAGTATATTTACAGTTATGTACACAGAATAAAATATATATATAGAAGAGGAAATTTTTTTTTTTAAAAAGACTGGTATGATATTGTGCACTAGCTCATTAACAGCAACTCTGTACAGTTAGCAATATTATTTTTAACAAATAAACAGGCACCTATTTGTGGGGGGGGGGGGGGGGGGGGGGACTGAGGAAGTCCATATACATTTGGGTGCCGGAGAAACCTTTACATTAGTATGTCCAATACAGAGAGGGCAATACGTGAATGGATCTGGTGTTGGTGTTGTTACTTGCTTCTCCCGGATGGTTTTCGCTGCCGTTGTCATCACGCGTTCACCTCCGCTTCGGCCGTTCGTCCCGTCTTTCGCCTGCATTTTCCTTGCCCTCTGTTACTATATTTGCCAAGTTTGCTGTCGTTTCCCGTGCTCTCCTTACGGCTATCATTCCCTTGCCTCCCCCCCCACCTCTCTGGTTCCCCTCTATTATTCCCTGTCTCCTCCCTCTTCCCTCTTCCCCACCCCTCCCCCCTTCTGCCCCCTTACTCTTCTCCTTTGGTTCGCCTTTCTTTTCTATTAGGTTTAGCCGTCCCCCCCCCTGTCTATCCCTCCCTCTCATGCCTTGGCTACTTTCCCCTGATTCTTGGCTACCTGGTTATTCCTCTGCTTGTTCTTTGGCCACAAACAGGTCCCGGAACAATTGGGTGAATGGCTCTCACGTTCTGTGGAAGCCGTCATCTGACCCTCGGATGACGATTTTCTCCATTTGGAGAGACTCTGAGAGGTCGGACAGCCAGTCTGCAGCTTTGGGTGGTGCTGCTGACCGCCAGCTGAACAAAATTCTACGGCAGGCAATCAGGGGGGCAAAGGCAAGGACGTCCGCCCTCCTTCCCAGGAATAGATCTGGCTGGTCTGAAACCCTGAAGACCGCCACTTTCGGGCATGGCCCCATCATCATCCCCACCACGTTGGACATTGTCTCGAAGAAGGCTGTCCAGTTCTCCACAAGTCTGGAGCAAGACCAGAACATGTGGGCGTGGTTGGCCGGGCCTCCTTGGCACCGTTCGCGTCTATCCTCCACCTCCGGGAAGAACCTACTCATTCTAGTTCTTGTTAAGTGGGCTCTATTGTGGGGGTAGTTTAGTGTAGAGTAGGGGGTTAGAAAAGGTGGGACCTGTGAGAGAAGAAGATGGCTTTTGGACTATGTTTATAAATGTATTTACACTGTTTCTTCTGTTACTGTTATAAAACCATAAATACCTCAGTAAAATGTTTATTTAAAAAAAGTGGGCTCTATGTACCACTTTTAGTTGCATCAGATTGAGCCTTGCGTACGTGGAGGTGGAGTTGACCCTATGCAGTGCTTCGCTCCAGAGACCCCACCCTATTTCAATCCCCAAATCTTCCTCCCGTTTCTTTCTTGTTGCGTCCAATATGGTGTCGGCCCTTTCTACCAGCCGATCATACATGTTGCTACAGTTCCCTTTATCTAGGATACTTGCGTACAGTAACTCTTCCAGTAATGTCTGTCATGGTGGTTGTGGGTACATCCTTGTCTCCTTTCGTAGGACGTTTTTGAGTTGCAGGTACCTTAGCTCGTTCCCCCTGGCTCGCTGGAATTTCTCCGTCAGTTCGTCCAGTGTTGCAATCCTGCCATCCGTGTATAGGTCCCTGTCAGTGTCCCTCTGTCCTGTCCCCACTTTTTGAAGGTGGCGTCTGTCAGCGCTGGTGTGAACCTATGGTTGTTGCAGATGGGAGCTTTGTCCAACATTTTGGTCAGGCCAAATTGCTGCCGTAGTTGGTTCCAGGACTGGAAGTTAGCTATCACCACCGGGCTGCTGGAGTGTTTTTTGGGTGGGGATGGGAGCGCCGCCTTGGCGAGGACCCGGTGGGAGGTCCCCTTGCAGGAGGCCTCCTCCGCGCGCTCCCACTCGGCTTCTGTCTCCTTGATCCATCCCCTTATTCACACGGCTGTCGCCGCCCAGTGGTAGAATTGTAGGTTTGGGAGGGCAAGCCGCCCCCTGGTCTTTGTTTTTTGTAAGACCTTCTTTGGGATCCGAGCATTCGTGTCCCCCCCATACGAACCATATGATTGGTTTGTCTAATGCTTTGAAAAAGGCCCTGGGGACGTAGATTGGGATAGATCTAAGTAGGAAGAGGTACCTGGGCAGTACGTTCATTTTGATCGTCTGGACTCTCCCCGCGAGGGAGAGTGTTCCATCTTTGCAGGTCCTTTTTTACTTCCTCTGTCAGACTGATGAGGTTCCATTTGTGGATCCCTTTCCAGTCATGGGCTATTTTCATCCCAGGTAGCGGAATTTGTGTCGGACTTGTTTAAATGGCAGTCCCATTAGTGCTGCCCCCTACTTGTGGGTGTACTGGGAAGATCTCGCTATTGCTCATGTTGAGTTTGTAGCGCGAGAAGGCGGCAAACTCTTTCAGGAGCATGATGATATTTCTGCAGTAAACATAGCTTTTTGGTGATATTTAACCAAAACGTTTCTATGTCTGGTTTCGGGCGCGTTTAGCGGTGTGTTTCTGAGCACTGTTACTTTGCCATTTTTTTTAGGCCTGTCCAGACCGCACTTACAACATTTCCTGCACTGCTCAGATACTTGTGGATCGGGGCAGATCTTTTGACTGCAGCCTCCGTACCCACCCCCTCCTCCACTTCAACAAACATATCTCTTCCGGGGTCCTCGAGATCCCCTTACCTCACCTCTTATGTACAAGGCACTCCCATGCCCAACTCCTGGCATGGGCAACCTGGTACCCGGGCACCTTGGCAGTGCCACCCGTGCAGCCTGGATGCAGGTCGGGGAAGGAGACCCTTCGGGGAGTGGAGAGTAGAGTTGTAAAATAAACAAATCTGTGTTTGTTTGTATCCAACCATTCATTCCCCTGTACTCGCTCAGTCAAGTTGCTGGCAGGCAGCAGTTTTGTTACTGTGAATGATGGATTTCAGGTTTGGACATTAGCTTTAACCTTAAAGGCCCAAACACTCTTCACTGGCAGATATACAAATGTTGTTATTCAGATTCGGTTATCAGCTTCAAAACTAGTAAAAACATATTTAAAACACTAAAACAAAAGCAAAATATTACAGATGTTGTCCATCTGAAATACAGAGAAAGCTGTCCATGGAGGTGATATTGTGTTAGTGTTCTGTCATTTGTAATTATCTTAATTCTTAACGAGCAATATAGTTAACTCCCACCAATTGTTTGCATTCAAATCCAGTCACAAGACTGCATTTCAACTGACTCGGAATCTTCCAATGCAAAAAGTGTGCAGCATAAAGCACCACTTAGTGTACACATTGCATCTCACCAATCACGGCAATGCACAGGAACTGAAAATATAACGGGCTTTATTCTCCACTCCTGAGGCTAAGTGTTGACACTGGGGCAGGATTCATGGACTTTCACGACAGCAAGACTGGCGCCGAACCTGAACTGATTCAACGACTGTGGAGGGGCTGGCACCGGTGTCACATGGAACACAATCAATTCCAATGAAAATTGGTGCGGGATTTGCCGGGTCCGTGATTGACACTCGGGAGGCCGGCAAGCTGCAGCCGCATATACACATTACACTCCCTACACACTCCATCCCAGTCAACAAGATGGCACTGGTTGTGCTGGAGCGTGCCCGTACAGCAGATGGGTCGGCTGGGTCCAGAGGGCACTCAGGGGGGTGGCCTGGGGGGACACCTATATGACCCGTGACACTAAGTTCACAGTGGGCTGTGAACAACCTGTGTAGCTGCAGGGCAGCCTTTCCGACTGTGGCAATGGTGTTCCGTGCCCATCCACCACAACCCCACCACCCACCTCCTGGCCAACCCCCACTACTCACCCCGACCAGCGGCACAACTGTCAGCAAACTATGGCGATCTTGGACACTCTCTCCCTCAACAGCCACAACGCCGGTTTCACAATTTTTAAAAGCCCAAGTGAACCGCGCCATCGGGAACTCAGCCCATAATAATAATCTTTTCAAAAAAAATAAATTTAGAGTACCCAATTCATTTTTTCCAATTAAGGGGCAATTAAGCGTGGCCAAACCATCTAGCCCCCACAATCTTTGGGTTGTGGGGGCGAAACACACGCAAACACAGGGAGACTGTGCAAACTCCACACGGGCAGTGACCCAGAGCCGGGATCGAACCTGGGACCTCGGCGCCGTGAGGCAGCAGGTCTAACCCACTGCGCCACCGTGCTGCCTTATAATAATAATCTTTATTGTCACAAGTAGGTTTACATTAATATTGCAATATCAGAGGCAGAGCACCGGAGAATACCAGGTCAGGCTCGCTAATGTTGTGCAAACGGCATTTACTGTACGTGCGTTCCGGACCACATTGATGTCGCCGTCAAGATGTTGGAGAATTGTGATTCGGCGTCAAATTGGCGCCTGCCGCGATTTTGGCGTCGGAACCGATTCTCTGCCCAATCGCGTTTCGGAGTCAGCCAACATGTTCTAAACCAAGAAGCCCAATGAAGAGTTATATGTCAATCTCATGGAATGATAGTGTTATAACCCCCACAAGGCCCAGGGGGATGACCTGATTAATCTCCACATGAGCCTTGTGGAGTACGAACTCCCCTGCTGAGGGGTGCAGGCGAATGCTGGGGATAATCACCAGATGGCAATTCTTCTGACTGTCTGTGGGGCGCCCATCTTCAGCATCATAAAGAGGTTCATGTACCCCACCGCCCCGGACTGCAAGACATTCGAAGAGTTAGCTGCGCTCATGGCAATCCATTAAAACTCCAAGCTGTCAGAGGTACTGATTCAATAAGGCCAAGAGGACCCCGTGGTAGTCCATTACCGAGTTTTTGGCGTGATTGTCCAAATTGGCAGAGTTTTGAGACTATGGGAGTCTCTACCCAAGATGCTATGGGGCCGCCTTGTATGTGGAATTCTTTTTTAAATTAAGGGCAATTTAGCGTGGCCTATCCACCTACCCTGCACATCTTTGGTTGTGTGGGTGAAACCCACACAGACACAGGAAGAATTTGCAAACTCCACAGGCACAGCGACCCGGGGCTGGGATCGAACGCAAGCCCTCGACGCTGTTAAACAGCAGTGCTAACCACTGCAGCACCATGCCATACTCGATATAAATAACATGGTGGCCCAGGGGAAGTTGCTGTCTGAGTTGCTACTGGACCTAAATAAGGCCGTTGCGATCTCCCTCTCACAGGAGAGTGCAGACAAAGGATTCCAGGAAATCCTTCTATCAGGGATATAGGTAAACTGTATAGGATGCCCCCATTCTGCCGCAGAGTGCCCCCCTAGGACTGGGACCCCCGAGACTCCACTCGACCCGAACACCGCCGGGACCAGACCTGTTAGTCAGGGGTCGCTACAGCCAGGCGGGACACACCCCTGGAGTTGATCAAAGGCGTTCCAAGGCAGTGCGGCACATGTGGCCAGCAGAATCGCCTGGTTAAGAAACAGCAGGCCAGCCAGCAATGTTATACGTTTAGCTGCTGTTGTATAAAGAGTCAAAGGTTCTTCTCCTTTTCCACAAACACCTTTAATTTACTTCAACAGACGCTGCACAAAACTCTAACATCACATCACCTGCCACAAAGGCCACCTGAAGCCCCTTTACATATCAGTGTCAATTATTGGATACTTAACATAAATGAGACAACGAATTGGAATGTCTCTTAACCCATTACTTAACGGTCTCCCCTTCCTTGGAGAAAAAAAATAATTAGGTGAAAACAAAATTACAAGAAACTCAAAAACACACATGCAATTTCCCCCCTTCTTTTTTTTTCATTTTTGGAAGAAAAAAAAAACAGTCACAGAAACAGGCGCCCTTCATTAACAATATCCCAAAGTTTCTGTGAGCTAGCCCCTCTTTTTATAAAACTGTTTGACAATTGATAGCTACTGTCAACCCATTTAATTTTTGCTATTTCCCCTCTGTCCAACATCTGCTTCAAACTTGCAATGTCTCTCCTTAACCTTTTTTTCATTGACACTTTTTGTAGCGTGCACATTTTCCCACAGGGATTTATTGTCAATGTGCCATTCAATAGGTATATTACCCAAATTCCCGAATCCCAAAATTTCTGTCACTATCTGAGATATATAAAAGGCCATATCCACCGCTCTACAAGACTTACCGTCTCAGCAGCCAAAGTGCTTTTGACCACTCTCCTTATTTTCTTTGTTTCCCATACAAGAGGGCAACATTTATCATTGTTCCCGAAAAGGAAAATTATAAAACCTCAAAACACAATCCTGCATTTTTAGTTTGACCAATGCATTATTTGCTCTTATTATGTCTTCCACTTTGGGATCATTCATTTTTGTACTCAACTCTAAGACATCAACACTCACGTCCGGTCTAGCCTGTCTATCTAACCAATTCAGTTACTCAATTAAATTTCGCAGTTGCTCTTTTTCCATCTTTGAAACCACTGCATCTTTTTGTGAAACCCGGCCACGGCTAATTGCTATTGGGCTGATGCTTTCCAAATAGGATTGCTGATGTAAAGTTGCCCCTAACTTAGTCTGTCCAATTTCCAGTCCAATATATTTAAATGTACCGGAAGCCTAACTTCCAACCCTGAATTCTTTCCTCAAACCAGAGATTACAATAGCTTCAAAATCACTAGTCCCACCCACAAAAAATCATCGACATGCATCATAAAGGTGCCAGAAAGTTTTCCTTTATAGTGCCAGTAAAACTTTGCCGGATCTGCTTTCAACTGGCAACAGCCGAACTTTAACAAAACTGACCTTACCGAAAAATACCAGACTCTAGACGCATCATTCAATCCATATACACATTTGTTCAACTTCCAGAGTACCCCTTCTGTATTAGCTGCCTCTTTAGGAGGACAGAGAAAATGTCTCTCAGGAGCTGATGCCCCTGCAAGATGGCAGCTTTTATATCTATAGATCGTTAAAATAACTTTTCCTGCCGTAGGTGAATCTACCCTTAAATCCTGGTCTTCTAAGTTTTCTTCAAATCCCCTCGCCACAAGCCTGGCCTTTGCCTTATAAGTTCCATCCAGAAGAACCTTTTCCGTGCAAATCTCTATGTGGGACAGAGTTCTTTGTCCCCTATCTGGTACTTCCGTGTATACACCAAATTCACTCCAACTATGCAGTTTTTGCTGTTTGGCATCTTTGATAACTTCTTCATCTAACTTATTGGAAGCCACCAAAATCTCACGTACATGTGGGCATCTACTCCCATTAGTATTTGTAGTCTTACTCATGTTCCGAGACCTTGATGAACTACATCCCCTCTCCCGCCTGGTATCTCGTTATGTACTGCTACTGCTTGATCTTTCCCTTCTGCTGTGGAATGTCCTTTCAATAGTTCTCGACCTTTTCCTGTGGACCTGTTCACTATCCGATGTACTATCTGAACTGGCACTGCGTTTCTGTGCCCTCCATTTTTGAAATTTGTGTTCCCAATCCATTGTCTTGACTCCCTCCCCTGAATGCTGTACATTCAACCAATGTTTATACATTCAGTGGCCTTCCCTGCTCTACTAATAACAGTTACATCCTGCCATTGACTAGACTCTTCAGGCAAGTATGTCACTTTTGTACCAACTTTTGGCAGTTATCTTTTCGGAAAAATGGCCTGTTCTAAATCATCAGAAGTGTTGTGTTCCTCTACAGAAACCCTGTCTATATCAGTTAACTGGTCCTCATAGTTCTGTAACACATGCGTACCAGATGACCCTGGTTCCTCATCATGTCTGTCTGCTCTGTCTAAATTTGAAAATTTGTAATCTGTACCCATTATCCTTGATGAATGTACCCTAACAGTTTGATTGCCATGTTGCAAAATAATTGTTTTGCCATCTATGCCAATGATCCCCCATTGTCCTGAAGGAATTTTGCTGGTGGGCCCATTCCTGTCCCTATCCATTTTTCCATGATTTGATCCAGAATTACTCTCTTTTCTTTACTCCGTACAATCGTTGATTGACTAAATCTGGTTGCTAAATCTACAAAATGCAAAATAAATATATTATTGGTTTGATCCCAGATCTTAAGGTCCATGGCCGCAATGCCATTAAAATCCCTGGCCAAAGGTAGGGTTACTATCGGTCATGCTGGTGTCCTTCTGTACTTTCTACAAACTTCACAGACGATCACTCACCTGTTCTATTAGCTTAGTATAGCCTTCATCCCTTACCCCTGCATCCTTTAATAAATTTTTCAGACTCCGAGGAGACCGATGCGCAAATTGCCTATGCAGTTTTAATACAACAAGCTTTTTATCAGCTAAAGTCCCATTTTCAACTACCATTAACACACCCTTAACAACTATACTTGAAATATTATTTGTCAGTAATGGAATATAATAGTGTCCCGATTGTGTAAATTGTAAGTCCACCATCTTTCCAAAAACTGTTGTCTTATCCTATTCCATATCCAGTTTCATGTGTGCTTTTTTCATCGACGGTCTGCTCAGAAGCAAAGGTATCTCACTTGATACAACATCGGTGCTAATGAAATGATTCATCCTGCAATATTGCAAGGGATCACCACTCTTTTCAGCGACTTCAGAGTATTATCATCCCCAAACCTGAAACTTGTGGAACTTTCAAATTCCTTAAACTTGTTACGATTTTCAGCATTCAAGGTAACATTTTAACCAGTCAATTCCACACACAGTAGATGTGCAGCCATTGTCCAATACAGCACAATTGAAGAATTCTGCAACCAACACCCTCATTACCGGCGTAAAACTGCTTGTTAATAGAACAATGCCTTCTTTCTGGTCATTATCTTTTTCCTCTTCTGACTCTTCCGTGTCATGTGTCACTTCAAACACTCCATTATAACGTGTTGGACAGTTGAAAGCATAATGGTATTGAAAGTCACATCGAAAACATCGATTTATCATGCCCCGTGCATTTCTGGGGTTCATCGTCCTATTGTAGGTTCTAACTGGGTTTCTGGCTTCATATTTTCTGGGTCCCGATCTCCTTCTGTAGTCTTGGAACCTGTTTTTAGCCATACGATATCGCCATCCGATTAATAGTGTCATGCGAGCGTGCCTTTAAGAACTGGATGTTTAAGCAATGTACCTTTAAGAAAACAGTGATTCATTGAGTGGGTGGAGCTCAGTTCAGGTCAGCCATTTTGCAGGTTTATAGTTGCAGTTTAAAAAGCAGTGTGTGTATCTGTGTGTTTCCAGAGAGCTGCAAGTTTTGCAGTTTCGTTTTGCAGTTGGAGAAAGCAGGTTGTGTGTGTCTGTGTGTGTCCAGAGAGTTGCAGGAAAAAAATAAGGTGCTGGAGCTGAAATCAACCAAGCTAATATATCTCTGCCATTCTACAGAAAATATATATATCCTTTAACCTGATGTGGTACTGTTTAAAGGTGTTAAGTCTCTTGGAAGTTTGAAGGAATATTTTAAGGAATTATTTACTGTTGCAATATTTTCTGAGTTATCTTTGAAGTAAGAACTGGATGTTTAAGCAATGTACCTTTAAGAAAACAGTGATTCATTGAGTGGGTGGAGCTCAGTTCAGGTCAGCCATTTTGCAGGTTTATAGTTGCAGTTTAAAAAGCAGTGTGTGTATCTGTGTGTTTCCAGAGAGCTGCAAGTTTTGCAGTTTCGTTTTGCAGTTGGAGAAAGCAGGTTGTGTGTGTCTGTGTGTGTCCAGAGAGCTGCAGGAAAAAAATAAGGTGCTGGAGCTGAAATCAACCAAGCTAATATATCTCTGCCATTCTACAGAAAATATATATATCCTTTAACCTGATGTGGTACTGTTTAAAGGTGTTAAGTCTCTTGGAAGTTTGAAGGAATATTTTAAGGAATTATTTACTGTTGCAATATTTTCTGAGTTATCTTTGAAGTAAGGGGTGTTCAGAGAGCCAATGTTTATTTAAGATGTTAAGTTGAGTTCATGGAATAAACAGTATTTTGTGTTTAAAAACCCACGTGTCCATAATTGTAATCCCACACCTAGGGAAAAAAGCCACGTGCTCGGAAAAGCAACAGATCCATTAAAGGGAGAGGTTGGTTGAATTCCATGATACATTTTGGGGTTCTGAAAACAACTGTTAGATTTGGCAAAAACATTGCAGTTAACATTACCTAACAAAATGCGAAAAGATGCGGTAATTACGGCGGTGGTTAAGCATTTAAAGTTGCCTGAGATAGAGTTTGACTCATTGGAAATGGCAAAAATTCAGTTGCAAATTAAACAGATGGAACATGAGAACGATTTAAAGCGGCTGGCATACGAGAGTGAGAGAGAGGAAAAAGAAAGAGAAAGCGAGAGAGAGGAAAGAGAAAGAGAGAGAGAGGAAAAAGAAAGAGAAAGAGAGAGAGAGGAAAAAGAAAAGGAGAGAGAAGAAAGGAGAAAAGAAAGAATAGCCCTAGCAGAAAAAAAAGAAAAAGAAAGGGAGATACAGATCAGGGAAAAAGATAAAGAGAGGGAGTTTGAACTTCAGAAAATGGCAATGAAACATGACAATCAGTTAAAATTGGCAGACATAAAGGGAAACATACAGTTGGATGATAGTGATGAGAATAGTGAGAAAGAGTGTCATAGTCGAAGACTTGGTGGGAATCTATTTAAATATGTCCAAGCATTGCCAAGGTTTGACGAGAAGGAACTGGAAGCCTTTTTCATTTCATTTGAGAAGGTAGCTAAACAAATGAAATGGCCACAGGACATGTGGGTGTTACTGATTCAAACAAAGCTGGTAGGTAGAGGGAGTGAAGTGTTTACATCACTACTCCGGAGGAGGTATCTGGAACGTATGAGGAGGTGAAGAAATCCATCTTAAGTGCATATGAGCTAGTGCCTGAAGCCTACAGACAAAGGTTTAGAAATTTAAGGAAAGAATTTGGTCAAACACACATGGAGTTTGAAAGGCTCAAACAGAGTAATTTTGATAGGTGGATAAGGGCTTTGAAAATAGATCAAATGTCTGAAGCTCTCAGAGAAATTATACTTTTGAAGGAGTTTAAAAATTCAATTCCTGATGTAGTGAGAACTCATGTGGAAGAGCAGATGGTTCAAACTGCGAGATTAGCTGCGAAAATGGCAGATGATTATGAATTAGTTCATAAATCAAAGATTGGTTTCTGACATCAGTTTCAGCCGGTGAGGGATAGAAACTGGGGACATGAGAAATACTCAAGTGGTAGAGGTAAAGGTGATCTGATGGGAGATAATAAATAGAGTGTACCTCAGATTAAAAAAGAAATCCAGGAGGGTGGAAAAGAAATAAAAAGCTTCAAATGTTTTCACTGTCATAAACTAGGCCATGTAAAGTCACAGTGTTGGTGGTTGAAGAAAAGCACTGGGAAGGCTGATGTGGTAAAACAGGATAAGAAGGTGCCAGATGTCTTTAAAGAATTTACTTGTGTGGGTAAAGTTTACTCATGTGTATCAGGAGGAGCAGGTAAAGAAGTCACAATTTTAAGAGATACAGGGGCTAGTCAATCTTTAATGGTAAGAGATGAGGAATTATGTCGTTTGGGAAGAATGTTGCCAGAAAGGGTGGTGATATGTGGAATTCAGGGTGAGAGGAGTAGCGTTCCAGTATATAAGGTAAGGTTGGAAAGTCCAGTGAAGAGTGGTGAAGTGGTAGTAGGAGTAATAGATAAACTATCTTGTCCAGGAATACAGTTTATCTTGGGTAATGACATAGTTGGATCGCAGGTGGGAGCAATGCCTACTGTGGTTGATAAGCAGGTGGAAAATCAGTCAACTGAAGGGTTGAAGGACGAATATCCTGGGATTTTTCCAGATTGTGTAGTAACAAGGTTGCAAAGTCACAGGTTAAGACAAGAGAAGAAATCAAAGAGTGAAGATGAAGTTGAAGTGCAATTATCAGAAACGATTTTTGATCAGATGGTTGAAAAAGAACAAGAACAGGTGGAGGATGAGGCGGATATTTTTAGTTCAGGAAAATTGGCGGAGTTACAACAGAAAGATGTAGAAATAAAATGGATATACCAGAAAGCATATACGGAAGAGGAATCTGAGAGTATACCAGAGTGTTATTACTGTAAAAATAAGTAGTGAGGTCATGAGTAAGGTTTCAAAGTTGCAGGAGTGTACCGGCAGGCAGGAAGGTGGTTTAAAGTGTGTCTTCTTCAATGCCAGGAGCATCCGGAATAAGGTGGGTGAACTTGCGGCATGGGTTGGTACCTGGGACTTCGATGTTGTGGCCATTTCGGAGACATGGATAGAGCAGGGACAGGAATGGTTGTTGCAGGTGCCGGGGTTTAGATATTTCAGTAAGCTCAGGGAAGGTGGTAAAAGAGGGGGAGGGGTGACATTGTTAGTCAAGGACAGTATTACAGTGGCAGAAAGGACGTTTGGTGAGGACACGTCTACTGAGGAAATATGGGCTGAGGTTAGAAACAGGAAAGGAGAAGTCACCCTGTTAGGGGTTTTCTATAGGTCTCCGAAAAGTTCCAGAGATGTAGAGGAAAGGATTGCAAAGATGATTCTGGATTGGAGCGAAAGCAACAGGGTAGTTGTTATGGGGGACTTTAACTTTCCAAATATTGATTGGAAATGCTCTAGTTCAAGTACTTTAGATGGGTCCGTTTTTGTCCAATGTGTGCAGGAGGGTTTCCTGACACAGTATGTAGATAGGCCAACGAGAGGCGAGGCCATATTGGATTTGATACTGGGTAATAAACCAGGACAGGTGTTAGATTTGGAGGTAGGTGAGCACTTTGGTGATAGTGACCACAATTCGATTACGTTTACTTTAGTGATGGAAAGGGATAGGTATATACCGCAGGGCAAGAGTTATATCTGGGGGAAAGGCAGTTATGATGCGATGAGGCAAGACTTAGGATGCATCGGATGGAGAGGAAAACTGCAGGGGATGGGCACAATGGAAATGTGGAGCTTGTTCAAGGAACAGCTACTGCGTGTCTTTGATAAGTATGTACCTGTCAGGCAGGGAGGAAGTGGTCGAGCAAGGGAACCGTGGTTTACCAAAGCAGTCGAAACACTTGTCAAGAGGAAGAAGGAGGCTGATATAAAGATGAGACATGAAGGTTCAGTTCGGGTGCTCAAGCGTTACAAGTTAGCTAGGAAGGACCTAAAGAGAGAACTAAGAAGAGCCAGGAGGGGACATGAGAAGTCTTTGGCAGGTAGGATCAAGGATAACCCTAAAGCTTTCTATAGATATGTCAGGAATAAACGAATGACTAGGGTAAGAGTAGGGCCAGTCAAGGACAGTAGTGGGAAGTTGTGCTTGGAGTCCGAGGAGATAGGCGAGGTGCTAAATGAATATTTTTCGTCAGTATTCACACAGGAAAAAGACAATGTTGTCGAGGAGAATACTGAGATTCAGGCTACTAGACTAGAAGGGCTTGAGGTTCATAAGGAGGAGGTGTTAACAATTCTGGAAAGGGTGAAAATGGATAAGTCCCCTGGGCCGGATGGGATTTATCCTAGGATTCTCTGGGAAGCTAGGGAGGAGATTGTTGAGCCTTTGGCTTTGATCTTTAAGTCATCTTTGTCTACAGAAATAGTGCCAGAAGACTGGAGGATAGCAAATGTTGTCCCCTTGTTTAAGAAGGGGAGTAGAGACAACCCAAGTAACTATAGACCAGTGAGCCTTACTTCTGTTGTGGGCAAAATCTTGGAAAGGTTTATAAGAGATAGGATGTATAATCATCTGGAAAGGAATAATTTGATTAGAGATAGTCAACACGGTTTTGTGAAGGGTAGGTCGTGCCTCACAAACCTTATTGAGTTCTTTGAGAAGGTGACCAAACAGGTGGATGAGGGTAAAGCAGTTGATGTGGTGTATATGGATTTCAGTAAAGCGTTTGATAAGATTCCCCATGGTAGGCTACTGCAGAAAATACGGAGGCATGGGATTCAGGGTGATTTAGCAGTTTGGATCAGAAATTGGCTAGCTGGAAAAAGACAAAGGGTGGTGGTTGATGGGAAATGTTCAGACTGGAGTCCAGTTACTAGTGGTGTACCACAAGGATCTGTTTTGGGGCCACTGCTGTTTGTCATTTTTATAAATGACCTGGAGGAGGGCGTAGAAGGATGGGTGAGTAAATTTGCAGATGACACAAAAGTCGGTGGAGTTGTGGACAGTGCGGAAGGATGTTACAAGTTACAGAGGGACATAGATAAGCTGCAGCGCTGGGCTGAGAGGTGGCAAATTGAGTTTAATGCAGAAAAGTGTGAGGTGATTCATTTTGGAAGGAATAACAGGAAGACAGAGTACTGGGTTAATGGTAAGATTCTTGGCAGTGTGGATGAGCAGAGAGATCTCGGTGTCCATGTACATAGATCCCTGAAAGTTGCCACTCAGGTTGAGAGGGTTGTTAAGAAGTCATACGGTGTGTTAGCTTTTATTGGTAGAGGGATTGAGTTTTGGAGCCATGAGGTCATGTTGCAGCTGTACAAAACTCTGGTGCGGCCGCATTTGGAGTATTGCGTGCAATTCTGGTCACCGCATTATAGGAAGGATGTGGAAGCATTGGAAAAGGTGCAGAGGAGATTTACCAGAATGTTGTCTGGTATGGAGGGAAGATCTTATGAGGAAAGGCTGAGGGACTTGAGGCTGTTTTCGTTAGAGAGAAGAAGGTTAAGAGGTGACTTAATTGAGGCATACAAGATGATCAGAGGATTGGATAGGGTGGACAGTGAGAGCCTTTTTCCTCGGATGATGATGTCTAGTAGGAGGGGACATAGTTTTAAATTGAGGGGAGATAGATATAAGACAGATGTCAGAGGTAGGTTCTTTACTCAGAGAGTAGTAAGGGCGTGGAATGCCCTGCCTGCAACAATAGTGGACTCGCCAACTCTAAGGGCATTAAAATGGTCATTGGATAGACATATGGACGATAAGGGAATAGTGTAGATGGGCTTTAGAATGGTTTCACAGGTCGGCGTAACATCGAGGGCCGAAGGACCTGTACTGCGCTGTAATGTTTTATGTTCTATGATGAGAAAATGGAGACCTGTACATATGCAGGCGGATGAAAAATGGGCAGAAGTTCATCAAGTTGTATTGCCGGTAAGGTATAGAAAGGAGGTGTTGCGTGTTGCACATGTTGTACCAGTGGGAGGTCATTTGGGAATAAGGAAAACTCAAGCTAAAATCCAGAAACATTTTTATTGGCCTGGACTACATAAAGATGTAGTTACATTTTGTCAATCATGTCACACATGTCAGGTGATATGGAAACCTCAAGCAGTGATAAAACCAGCACCCTTAATATCCATTCCAGCATTTGAGGAACCTTTTACAAGGGTCCTAATCGATTGTGTAGGACTGCTTCCTAAAGCAAAAAGTGGGAATCAATATCTTTTGACTGTAATGGATGTGTCTACTAGGTTTCCAGAGGCCATTCCAGTATGTAATATTACAGCTAAAAGGATTGTGGAGGAGTTACTTAAATTCTTTACTGGATATGGACTACCCACATAAATTTAATCGGATCAAGGAACAAATTTTACTTCAAAGTTATTCAAAGAAGTAATGGATAGCTTCGGAATAAAACAATTTAAATCAACTGCGTACCATCCAGAATCGCAGGGAGTGTTAGAAAGGTGGTATCAGACATTAAAGGCAATGTTGAGGGCGTATTGTCAAGATTATCCAGAGGATTGGGATAACAGAATCCCATTCGTATTGCTTGCAATTAGGGATGCACCTAATGAGTCTACCAAATTTAGTCCTTTTGAACTAATTTTTGTTCATGAGGTAAGAGGACCACTTAAATTGATTAAGGAAAAATTGGCGGGTGAGAAATCGGAAATTACACTATTGGATTACGTGTCAAATTTTAGGGAACGAGCAGGTGAATTGGCTAGACAACATTTGAAAGTTGCACAAAATGTGATGTAACGGGTAGCGGACAAGACGTCCAAAGTTCGTAGTTTTGCCAGTGGGGATAAAGTTTTAGTGTTGTTACCAGTGGTAGGGGAGCCTTTAAAAGCTAGGTTTTGTGGACCGTATCAGATTGAAAGGAAATTAAGTGCGGTGAATTATGTGGTAAAAACACCAGATAGAAGGAAGACTCACAGAGTGTGTCATGTGAATATGCTTAAAAGGTACTCTGAATGGGAAGGAGAAAAAAAGGAGGTTTTAATGATTCTAACTCAAAATGACGAACCAAATCCAGATGACTGTGAATTTGACATACCTCAAATTAAATTGGAAAATGAGGATGTTCTTAAATATTGGAATGTATTGTTAAGTTATCTTCCAGAGGAAAAATGAACTGACCTGAAAGAGTTATTGATATCACATGGGCAAGTTTGCAGAGATAAATTGGGAAGTACTAAAATGGCTATACATGATGTAGATGTGGGGAATGCTGTTCCTATCAAACAACATCCATATTGACTTAATCCTTTAAAATTGGCACAGGTTAACAGAGAGCTTGAGAGTATGCTAAAGAATGGCATAATTGAAGTGGGTTACAGCCAATGGAGCTCACCCATAGTGATGGTACCTAAGCCAGACGGTACCCAACGTTTGTGTGTGGACTACAGAAAGGTGAATGCAGTTACAAGATCGGACTCTTATCCTGTCCCACCATTGAAGGATTGCAAGGAGAAAGTGAGACAATCTGCTTTTATTTCCAACTTCCAGACATGGAAAGAACATTTAAAACATCGTATGGAGTTCTTCGATCGACTTCAGGAGGCGGGTTTGGTGATGAACCTAGCCGAAAGTGAATTTGGAGAAGCCCAAATCACTTTCCTTGAGGAGTTTCTGATACCCTCAAGACAAAGAGAGACAATGCGATCTCTTAACATGAATGAATTTGATCGAACCTTTGTGCAAAAGGTTTGTAGCGTGGTTGCTCCACTGATGGACTTGCTAAAGAAACCTAAAAAATTTCAATGGACAGCAGACTTTCAACAGGCATTTGGCTGCCTGAAAGCTGTGATCACCAATGCTCCTGTATTGGAGAATTGCAAGGGACTAAAGTATCTGATTCTAAAGATAAATGCCGAGGAGTAGAGGAATGGATGGATCATGCAGAGACTTTGTTCAAAGAGACTGTCAATCGAGAAGGATTTTGGTTGGAGGAAGAAGAACAAAAAAAAATGGACTATATTATTATACCTGTTTGCATGTGTTGTTGTTTTTTAAAAACAAAGAGGTATATTTATTGTGTACATTTCTTAATTGATGGTGCAAAGGTGAAAAATGAAACCATCTTGAAGTTGATGGTTTATTTTTTTTTTCTTTGGGGGAGGTGTCATGCGAGAGTGTCTTTCAGAACTGGATGTTTAAGCAATGTACCTTTAAAAAAACAGTGATGTCATAGAGTGGGTGGAGCTCAGATCAGGTCAGCCATTTTGCAGGTTTTTAGTTGCAGTTTAAAAAGCAGTGTGTGTGTCTGTGTGTTTCCAGAGAGCTACAAGTTTTGAGTTTAGTTTTGCAGTTGGAGAAAGCAGATTGTGTGTGTCTGTGTGTGTCCAGAGAGCTGCAGGAAAAAAACAAGGTGCTGGAGCTGAAATCAACCAAGCTAATATATCTCTGCCATTCTGCAGAAAATATACATATCCTTTAACCTGATGTGATACTGTTTAAAGGTGTTAAGTCTCTTGGAAGTTGGAAGTAACATTTTAAGGAATTATTTAATGTTGCAATATTTTCTGAGTTATCTTTGAAGTAAGAGGTGTTCAGAGATCCAATGTTTATTTAAGATGTTAAGTTGAGTTCATGGAATAAACAGTGTTTTGTGTTTAAAACCCCACGTGTCCATAATTGTAATCCCACACCTAGGGAAAAAGCCGTGTGTTAGGAAAAGCATCAAATCCATTAAAGGGAGAGGTTGGTTGAACTCCTTGATACATTTTTGGGTTCTGAAAACGCCTCGCCCCATAACAATAGTGTATCTTCCATATTCTGCTTTACTGCAGGCTGATCTATTTGAGTCATCAGAGCCATCGGAATCGAATGTTTCCCCAGAAACTTCTTTAAAGCTTCTGTCATCTGATCGAATAAGGTATCCTTATCCGCAAACTGAACTCCTGTCAAAACCAGGAGCCTATCCATGTTGCTCACTCTAGCACAGTCAAGTAATGTAAAGGCCAACTCAGACTGTGGAAATGCCAGGTTGTGTTTCTGCAGCCTTTTATATAGTCTGCCAAATTCCATTATATAGTCTTCAATGGAGAAATCCTCTATTTTCCGGAACCTATCAAAATCCGACCATACTTCATATGAACTTAACGAGTCATCCTTCTTATAAATCTTATCCATATAATGTAATAGAGGCTGCAGACCTTCTTCTGAGTCTAACTCTTCCAAATCCAGCTCAGAAAACACTTTGCTCCGGATTCTACTGTCATAATGTAGAGAAAGAGCCAATGCCATACCTTGTTTTCTCTTTCCCAAGGCAGTTACCTTAGTCCACATAACTACTGCACTTCTCCATTGGTCGTACGATCCCCTTTCAGAAAATAAGGGAGGATAGTCATATCATGCCATCTTTATCCTGTGTTCAGCCATATATCTTTGTTTTGTTTTCTTCTCACTCACTCCCTGGTTTGGTCTGGAAAAGTTGTATCTTTCAGCCCTTCACATTTGCGCAGCAACCATCCTATGATACCATTTGGTATACGTTTAGCTGCTGTTGTATAAAGAGTCAAAGGTTCTGCTCCTTTTCCACAACACCTTTAATTTACTTCAACAGACTCTGCACAAAACTCTATGATCACATCACCTGCCACAAAGGCCACCTGAAGCACCTTTACATATCAGTGTCAATTATTACATACTTAACATAAATGAGACAACTAATTGGAATGTCTCTTAACCCATTACTTAACAAGCAAACTCTCCGCCCTACCCAAGGGAGACGCCAGCCCAGGGCCCAGACCCTCCATTTGGAACAACCTGATGACGAGGAGTGTGTGCAATTGAATTGCATCATCATGAGTTGCCCCATCAGGATTACCGTCCAGGTGAATGCCCACCCGATAGGGATAGAGTTGGACACAGGGGCCACAGTTTCAGTAATTGGGAGACAAACGTTCGAGAGAATCAGAACTGGAGTTCAATGGTTGAGTTTGTGGGATACCAAGTGAGGCTGGCAATCTATACAGGGGATCCCCTCATCATAGCGGGTATGACGCTGATCCCGGTAACTTATGGACACCAGTCCGTTAGGCTGCTGTTAATAACTGTGAAGGGCCCTGGACCAAATTTGCTGGGCCGTGATTGGCTACAACGCCTCGGGTGTATTGGCAACAGATCTTCTGGATGGGCATCGGAGGACTCCACGAAGTAGTGGGTAAGTACGCTGAGGTTTTTCAAGAAGGCCAGGGCAAAATTAAGGGAACTGTGGCCAAACCATATGTGGACCCTGAGGCCCAGCCTAAGAACTTCCAGGCCTATTCAGTCTCCTACAGGTTGAGGATGAACTCAGTGGACTGGTATCATCCAACCGGTACGGTTTGCTGATTGGGCAGCGCTAGTAGTCCCGGTACTAAAACCTGACAAAACAGTATGCCTGTGCAATGATCATAAGTTGACCATCAACAAAGCTGCCTGTCTAGACAGGTACCCAATGCCGTGGATAGAAGACTACATGCAAAGTTGGCCAGAGGTCATTCCTTTTCCAAGCTTGACATGAACCATGCCTATCTCCAGTTGGAGCTGGATGCCGATTCAAGGCATTACGTAACCATTAATACCCACAGGGACCTCTACGGATACACAAGGCTGCTGTTTGGAGTGTCATCGCCTTGCGCAATTTTCAGAGCATTATGGAGAACATCCTCAGAGGGCTACTGCATGTTGCGGTCTACTTGGATGGTGTCTTGGTCATTGGAGCCACGGAATGAGAGCACCTGACAAACTGGAAGAAGTCGTTCACCGGTTTTGTGAGACGGGCAATTGCCTCCAGAGAGGAAAGTGCATTTTCTACGTCAAGGAAGTTACATACTTGGTAGCATGTAGACCGGGATAGACTACACCTGCTAGAGAAGAAGGTGCAGGTAATCACCTAGGGGTGCACATCTCCAAAAATCTGTCCTGGTCCACCCACGTCGACGCTGCCACCAAGAAAGCACAACAGCGCCTACACTTCCTCAGGAAACTAAGGAAATTCGGCATGTCCACATTGACTCTTACCAACTTTTACAGATGCACCATAGAAAGCATCCTATCATAGAATTTACAGTGCAGAAGGAGGCCATTCGGCCCATCGAGTCTGCACCGGCTCTTGGAAAGAGCACCCTACTCAAGGTCAACACCGCCACCCGATCCCCATAACCCAGTAACCCCACCCAACACTAAGGGCAATTTTGGACACTAAGGGCAATTTATCATGGCCAATCCACCTAACCTGCACATCTTTGGACTGTGGGAGGAAACCGGAGCACCCGGAGGAAACCCACGCACACACGGGGAGGATGTGCAGACTCCGCACAGACAGTGACCCAAGCCGGAATCGAACCTGGGACCCTGGAGCTGTGAAGCAGTTGTGCTATCCACAAGGCTACCGTGCTGCCCCAGCACAGCCTGGTATGGCAACTGCTCGGCCCAGGACCGCAAGAAACTTCAGAGAGTCGTGATCACCGCCCAGTCCATCACACGAACCTGCCTCCCATCCATTGACTCCATCTACACCTCCCGCTGCCTGGGGAAAGCGGGCAGTATAATCAAAGATCCCTCCCACCCGGCTTACTCACTCTTTCAACTTCTTCCATCGGGCAGGAGATACAGAAGTCTGAGAACACGCACGAACACATTCAAAAACAGCTTCTTCCCCACTGTCACCAGACTCCTAAATGACCCTCTTATGGACTGACCTCATTAACACTACACCCTGTATGCTTCATTTGATGCCAGTGCTTATGTAGTAACATTGTATATGTTGTGTTGCCCTATTATGTATTGTCTTTTATTCCCTTTTCTTCTCATGTACTTAATGATCTGTTGAGCTGCATGCAGAAAAATACTTTTCACTGTACCTCGGTACACGTGACAATAAACAAATCCAATCCAATCCAATCAAAATGGTGATTTAATAGTGATTGCACTTTAGCTCACCATCTTGAACAATTCAAATAATTCAATACAAATCCTACTGCATGTGGTGCCTGTCAGATTTCCAAGGGAGGTGTTATATGATTCCCAGGCTGGCACCTGTATGCTCATGTCTTACAGTTCACTCAGGAAGTCTGAATTGTTGGGGTAACATATACTTTCCATGCATGGGAGCAGCACGGTGGCGCAGTGGTTAGCACTGCTGCCTCACGACGCCGAGGACCCGGGTCACTGTCCATGTGGAGTTTGCACATTCTCCCTGTGTCTGCATGAATCTCACCCCCACAACCCAAAGATCTGCAGGGTAGGTGGATTGGCCACGCAAAATTGCCCCTTAATTGGAAAAAGAATTAGAACATAGAACATAGAACAATACAGCGCAGTACAGGCCCTTCGGCCCACGATGTTGCACCAAAACAAAAGCCATCTAACCTACACTATGCCATTATCATCCATATGTTTATCCAATAAACTTTTAAATGCCCTCAATGTTGGCGAGTTCACTACTGTAGCAGGTAGGGCATTCCACGGCCTCACTACTCTTTGCGTAAAGAACCTACCTCTGACCTCTGTCCTATATCTATTACCCCTCAGTTTAAAGTTATGTCCCCTCGTGCCAGCCATATCCATCCACGGGAGAAGGCTCTCACTGTCCACCCTATCCAACCCCCTGATCATTTTGTATGCCTCTATTAAGTCTCCTCTTAACCTTCTTCTCTCAGCCTTTCCTCATAAGATTTTCCCTCCATACCAGGCAACATCCTGGTAAATCTCCTCTGCACCCGCTCCAAAGCCTCCACGTCCTTCCTATAATGCGGTGACCAGAACTGTACGCAATACTCCAAATGCGGCCGTACCAGAGTTCTGTACAGCTGCAACATGACCTCCCGACTCCGGAACTCAATCCCTCTACCAATAAAGGCCAACACTCCATAGGCCTTCTTCACAACCATATCAACCTGGGTGGCAACTTTCAGGGATCTATGTACATGGACACCTAGATCCCTCTGCTCATCCACACTTTCAAGAACTTTACCATTAGCCAAATATTACGCATTCCTGTTATTCCTTCCAAAGTGAATCACCTCACACTTTTCTACATTAAACTCCATTTGCCACCTCTCAGTCCAGCTCTGCAGCTTACCTATATCCCTCTGTAACCTGCTACATCCTTCCACACTATCGACAACACCACCGACTTTAGTATCGTCTGCAAATTTACTCACCCACCCTTCTGCGCCTTCCTCTAGGTCATTGATAAAAATGACAAACAGCAACGGCCCCAGAACAGATCCTTGTGGTACTCCACTTGTGACTGTACTCCATTCTGAACATTTCCCATCAACCACCACCCTCTGTCTTCTTTCAGCTAGCCAATTTCTGATCCACATCTCTAAATCACCCTCAATCCCCAGCCTCCGTATTTTTTGCAATAGCCTACCGTGGGGAACCTTATCAAACGCTTTGCTGAAATCCATATACACCACATCAACTGCTCTACCCTCGTCTACCTGTTCAGTCACCTTCTCAAAGAACTCAATAAGGTTTGTGAGGCATGACCTACCCTTCACAAAGCCATGCTGACTATCCCTGATCATATTATTCCTATCTAGATGATTATAAATCTTGTCTCTTATAATCCCCTCCAAGACTTTACCCACTACAGACGTGAGGCTCACCGGTCTATAGTTGCCGGGGTTGTCTCTGCTCCCCTTTTTGAACAAAGGGACCACATTTGCTGTCCTCCAGTCCTCTGGCACTATTCCTGTAGCCAATGATGACATAAAAATCAAAGCCAAAGGTCCAGCAATCTCTTCCCTGGCCTCCCAGAGAATCCTAGGATAAATCCCATCAGGTCCCGGGGACTTATCTATTTTCAGCCTGTCCAGAATTGCCAACACCTCTTCCCTACGTACCTCAATGCCATCTATTCTATTAGCCTGGGGCTCAGCATTCTCCTCCACAACATTATCTTTTTCCTGAGTGAATACTGACGAAAAATATTCATTTAGTATCTCGCCTATCTCTTCAGACTCCACACACAATTTCTCATCCCTGTCCTTGATTGGTCCTACTCTTTCCCTAGTCATTCGCTTATTCCTGACATACCTATAGAAAGCTTTTGGGTTTTCCTTGATCCTTCCTGCCAAATACTTCTCATGTCCCCTCCTTGCTCGTCTTAGCTCTCTCTTTAGATCCTTCCTCGCTACCTTGTAACTATCCATCGCCCCAACCGAAACGTCACACTTCATCTTCACATAGGCCTCCTTCTTCCTCTTAACAAGAGGCCTGCCCCTGCAAAGACAAGTGCTTTTAAAGGACAGACTTACCTCCCAGCAACCACTTCCGCAATGCTCCCGCTGAAACTGACTCACCAGCTGTTCTACCGCCGAAATCGACTGGCCTGCCCCTGCAAAGACAAGTGCTTTTAAAGGTTGACTTACCTCCCAGCAGCCACTTCCGCAATGCTCCCGCTGAAACTGACTCACCAGCTGTTCTCACGCCGAAATTGGGTACTTTAAATTCATAAAGAATAAAATAAATAAATAAATATAATTATAAACAACAACAACAAAAAATACTTTCCATGCATGTTGCAATCTGGAGCGATGGATAGTAATGGCAGAGGCTCAAACATTATTTTCATCACCCCAGCTGAACAGACATCTCTCCCACTCTTACTGGCTGTCATTGGCCTGTGTTGGAATGATTTGCAGGTCGATAATCAACCTGTTTGGCTGCTTTATGAACACACCTTCCTTGGCCATCAAATCCTGACGTGGGACTCGAACCTGGTGCTTCTGGCTTAGAGCAGAGATACTGCCCACTGCGCCACAAAGCCTTCCTGCAAGCTTATGTATCTGAGGCAATTGGTACAATCAAAGTACAGATAAATACTCAAAATAGTGTTGCATTTTCAAAAAAAGCTATTTGTTTTGAGCAGCTGTGGATTCCATTGGAGCTGGTGCTACATGAAGCAAAGCTCTATCTACTTTAGTGTCTGCCCTGAAGAGACCGCAGAGTTGAATTATATTAGTGGAAAATGCATATCAATTGGGAAGATTTTTCCTGTGTACACTGAGACAGAGTGGGACTTAAATTGTGATGTTCCACAACTTTTACCCCAAAAAGGTGAGCCAGCTGACATTGGAAAAATAGTGAGCAGAGGAATAAAACGAGTTGTTGTTATGGGATAGTGTAGTCTACTGAAACTTTGTCCTTTAACCTCAGAGCCTCGATTTCAACTTGAGCCATGACAAATTGGATATAGAGGTATTTTTCACGAGCAGCTGTGAGGTTCTAAAGTCCCAGTTCAATTGGCAATAAACCTGCATCCAAGAAGGCTTGTCCTTCAAATTCATTATTAAATAGAATTGAACTAATCTGACTTTAAAAAAAATAAATTTAGAGTACTCAATTATTGTTTTCCACTTAAGAGGCAATTTAGCATGGCCAATTCACCTATCCTTACACACATTTTTGAGTTTTGGGGGTGAGACCCACGCAGACATGGGGAGAATGTGCAAACTCCACATAATAATATAATAATAATCTTTATTAGTGTCACAAGCAGGCTTACATTAACGCTGCAATGAAGTGACTGTGAAAATCCCCTAGTCGCCACACTCCGGCACCTGTTCGGGTACACTTAAGGGGAATTCAGAATGTCCAATTCACCTAACAAGCATGTCTTTCGGGACTTGTGGGAGGAAATCGGAACACCGGGAGTAAACCCACGCAAACACAAGGAGAATGTGCAGACTCTGCACAGACAGTGAGCCAAGCAGGAATCAAACCTGGGTCCCTGGTGCTGTGAAGCAACCGTGCTACAGTGACCCGGGGCCGGGATCGAACACGGGTTCTCGCCGCCGTGAGGCAGCAGTGCTAACCACTGCATCACCGTGCCACCCTGAACTAATCTAACTTAAGCAAGCTACAGTGATAGAACCCATATCCTTGTCTAATTGAGCGGCTTCAAATTGTTGACCTGGGCTTAGTAGTCAGCAGCAAGGTGACAGTGAAATTGCCCACCTCAAAGGATGCTACCCAAAACAATACTGATCTCTGTGGATTCCTCCTTATCTGATGCCACTTTGAATCTTGCACCAACCATCGAGGATCTCCAGTGACAAATAACAATGATGTCATCGAGCAGGCTAACCAGCTAATGTCATTGAAGAATTCTCACAGGCAGCAAACCGGAAAGTAAAACCCTGTTTTATTCTTTATTACTTAATCATCTAACTGGGAATGCACACGTTGGATTAAGGTAGAAAATGAAATATTATAAACAAGCTTTAATTTTCTTTATTATTCCAAAAATCTATGGAATTTTAAACACAATCAATACATTTGACATTCTACAAATATACTGTGGGCTGGATTTAATACAGCTTTTCACTTGGGACACATGATGGCCAGCCGCTTAGTCGCAGGAGAGGCTGGCAGGCATATCAGTCTGCTGACAGTGGGAAGACAAAGTTGAAAGCAGGAATGGGGCCATGGGGGAAACACACCAAATACAATTGGGTTGTCATTTAGGTTCATTATTGAACCAATTGAGATCAATTTTCCTTGAGGTGACAGTTAAGAAGGCAAATGCAATGTTAGCATTCATGTCAAGAGGGCTAGAATACAAGACCAGGATGTACTTCTGAGGCTGTATAAAGCTCTGGTCAGACCCCATTTGGAGTATTGTGAGCAGTTTTGGGCCCCGTATCTAAGGACGGATGTGCTGGCCTTGGAAAGGGTCCAGAGGAGGCTCACAAGAATGATCCCTGGAATGAAGAACTTGTCGTATGAGGAACGGCTGAGGACTCTGGGTCTGTACCCGTTGGAGTTTAGAAGGATATGGGAGGATCTTATTGAAATTTAAAGGATACTGCGAGGCATGGATAGAGTGGACGTGGAGAGGATGTTTCCACTTGTAGGAGAAACTAGAACCAGAGGACACCATCTCAGTCTAAAGGGTCGATCCTTTAAAACAGAGATGAGGAGGGATTTCTTCAGCCAGAGGGTAATGAATCTGTGGAACTCTTTGCCGCAGAAGGCTGTGGAGGCCAAATCACTGAGTGTCTTTAAGGCAGAGATCAATAGGTTCTTGATTAATATGGGGATCAGGAGTTATGGGGAGAAGGCAGGAGAATGGGGATGAGAAAATATCAGCCATGATTGAATGGCGGAGCAGACTCGATGGACCGAGTGGCCTCATTCTGCTCCTATGTCTCATGGTCTTATAGAATGGTGGCTCAGGGATGACATGTAAGTGACATTGCTTTCCCATGGGTCCAGAAGGCCACTTAGTGCCTGATCGTTTGATCCAGAATCAGGCACGAGGGTGGTCGCTGAAAACTATCCCCTTGCCCTTGTCTCTAAAACTCCTGCAAACCCATGTCAGTCACTTTAAATTCCACCCAATTAGCTTTTCTTGGCTAGAGATGTCATCCAGCAGGATGCCATTACAAATCCAGTTACACCTCATTCAACAAGGCTTATGTTATATCATATGATCAAACTCCCTCACAATCTGAGCAAACTAGCTCCCGAGTTGTAGAAATATGACCCTGACTAAAAATAGGATTGTTGAAGGTTTCACAGTTCTGGTTCCTGGCCATCAGGTACTTAGGGAGAAAAGTGCTGGGAAGTTCAACCAACAGTTGAACCAGACACGGCACCAATAGCTCAGATAGTGAGATGCTGTAGTGTGTTGGGCAGAATTTAAAGCAGTATAAAATCCCAGACTCAGGCCCACCCTCAATACCACTCCCACCCCCTCCCCTGCCTCTATGTTGTGTTCACTGATAGGAGGCAGGTTGAAAAAAACAAGCGTTACAATATACTTGTGAACCTCTAGGATAAGGGGGGTGTTGGGGGAGTGTGGTCGGGGCTGGGAGGTTGGCGAGAGTTGTGGGGAAGGTGCTGAAATCAATCTAGATTCTCCGTTTAATGGTTGAAATCCACTGGCCACTATTTTCAACACAATGGATAAGGTGCTCATGCATATCTGTGCAGTGTTTTATCAAACTCATTAGCCTATTAGTGTGACGCCAATGACCCAGGTTCATTTCTGGCCCTGGGTCACTGTTTGAGTGGAGTTTGCACATTCTCCCTATGTCTGCGTGGGAGACACTACCCAAAGATGTGCAGGTTAGGTTGGTTGGCCACACGAAATTGCCCCTTAAATGGGGAACAAAATAATATAAATAGTGACTTAATAATAATAACCTTTATTGTCACAAGTAGGCTTACATTAACAATGAAGTTACTGTGAAAATCCCCCAGTCGCCACATTCCGGTGCCTGTCCGGGTACACAGAGGGAGAATTCAGAATGTCAAATTACCTCATAGCACATCTTTCGGGACTTGTGTGGAGCACCCAGCAAAAAGCTGTTGATCACTAATCAGTGACTCTACTGGAAAGTAGTCAATGCAGATACTGAGTATACATATAATATACATGCAATATACACTTCGTCTGTCCATGGCCAAATCATCAGTTGACATTCAATTTACTGATTTAAACATTTGGAATAGGCATTTTGATAGTACTAAAATGGGCTTGTCCACTCTTGTGCATTGAGGAAGGGTTTACCCAGGGAATGAAAAAAAACCCTCAGAAATAGATACCAAACCAAGGTAGCGGAATCTGACCAAGTTCACAGTTACAGCTCTCACTTTGTTCTGATGTCTTTACTATAGTTGCATCTGCCCTTCAGGAAATATGTTCATGGTTTGGAAATTTCTCTGATGGCAGAATTCTCTGTGGACCTCTTGTGGAATAAATGTGTTCGCAAACACATTGAACATCCAGCCAATATCTAATTTAAACATTAATTTCCTTAAATCAAATTGTTAAAGTACCAGCAAATTGATGTCAGATGTTTTCAGCATGTTCAGTAATTACCCTTCATATCTTCTAGCAGTGCTGACCAAGCTGGGGCTGATGGAACTCATGTGGCTCTTGAAGCCATCGCAACTGAGTCTTATTTGTACATATTTGCTCATTTGTCCTATTTGAATTTTGTCGACGAGGAAATTTGGAAAAGGCACTAATTAGTGCTCTTGTCTCATATATGAATATGTCTAAATCTGAGCAGCGATCCTGATAGTTGCAGCAATTTAAGATATTCCAAATAGTGATGTGATGCTGTGCATGAGCAATCATGTATATAATGATATAAACGACCTCCGGACAGCAGGTGGCAGTGTAAATATACCATGTGACTCTGCACCTTGAGGAGTTGGGAGTTAGTTGTGTCAATGGATAGCCATACCTGCAGTAGCTCTAGTATAATTTATCAGTATTAGTAGTTTGTAATATATTTCTTGTAGTTTACCACACATTTATTTTATAATAAAATACTTTAACTAGTCAAGAACTAGACATTCTACTGTGCATCATTCCCGCCGGCCAAGTACCAGAATGTATCAAATAACATCTGCCTTGTGATCCATGACATGAATCTTTGCAACAATTCAGAGCAGAAGTTTTGCCACCCCTCACTATAGCACACACAAAAGGATTGAAGTGATATTGAATGAGATGGTAATGTCACGACACCCTGGGCTAGTGCACGGTCAATTCCACCCCCATTTGACCCAGAGTTGTAACACAGGTGAAAATTAATTTTATTTAAAATACCTGCGGTCCTTGGCTTAGCCCAATAAACTGCAGTCACCAAGTTTGTAACTTTGACATAAGTAACCTTTTATTATGTACAGTATTATAATTAAATTTCCCACCCCTCACTTCCGATCCCGCACCACTCTCTATATACATACAGACAAACAACACAGACGGGAAAGGGTGGTGTAAAGGGAAATAAAAAATATTAATAAAAATAAAAGAATAAAAGGTCTTTGATGCACTGGGATGACCTCCAGTCAATATCTTTCTGAAGTTCAGGCATTTATTTTGGTACTTCTTCTTCCTAGGCTTGAGATGGGCCTCCTTGGTAAGGTTGTCTACTTGCTCTGCAGGCGCAGCATTATTTCAGGTTTAGAGCAAAGGACATGCGAGGCACTCACAGCTTTCAGAACAATAGAGCAGTTCTTTCATTTCAGCAAGCAGGGGAGAGAGAGAGAGAGCTTTCACTTCCAAGGTCTAAACACTTCTGGCCACTTCTCTCAGAAAGCAACACGCAGAAACCAATCACTAACAGTTGTCAGGCCGAACACTACCCCTGGCCAACCCACCAGTTGTCAGTTAACCAATCGAACCAACTCCCTCTAAACCTGTTTCCTAAGATCCACTTGGTATGAAAGAATCTGGCTTCTCCTTTTGTAAGGATCCCTGCTGTTTGTTTCCTGTTTATTCCTTTATTTACCCTTTCTTTTATTTTTGCTATTACTATTTTGATCCATGGATGTGTAACGGACCTGTGACTTTAACACAGCCTTTATCTTTAAGGCAAAGCAGCTTGTAGGTGGGTTGTGCCTTTAAATTCAAGCAGAGGATTGCGACAGCAGGAGACATCAGTAATGACTCGGATTGATTGATGTGACTGGTGGCCAATGAATGGGCCCAGAGGGCTGTGCCATGCCCGATAACAGGTGGTGATTGGATATTACCTCACTGGAATGTTTCCCAGAGCCACGAGGTTCCATTGAAGTTTCACTTCCGATTCTGCAGGCTGGATGGAGGAATCTAACAACCCCACTCCAGGAATATCCAGTTAATTCTCACCAAAAGGCCACTCTATGAATCTGATAACTCTCTTTCTCCAGAAAAGGCTATGCAAGCAGAATCCAGAATCTGATAACTCTCTCTCTCCTCAAAAAAGAGGAGCACCCGGAGGAACCCATGCAGACATGGGGAGAGGTTGCAGACTCTGCACAGACAGTGACCCAAGCCGGGAATCGAACCTGAGTCCCTGGCGCTGTGAAGCAACAGCGCTAACCACTGTGCTACCGTGCCACCCATAGCTCTCTCTAAGAGGAGGCTGACCTGAAACCAGAAGTCTCTCCTGGAAAAGCTGTGAGCAAGATACACTGCTGAACTGCAAAGAAGATCTTTACATGCTGTAGACCAGAGACTTTTAATCGCACTTATACTGTGAAGAGAGTGCACTGAAGAACTCATCATCTGAAGCAAGGACACTTATCTTTTGACCTTCATCCTTAGTAATGTTCAACCTTTTCCTTCCCCTCTGTGTTTGTCTGTCTTGTGTGTGTGGGTAGAGGGTGGGGCAGTTAGTGGGGAGTTAGATGTTAAAAGGCTTGAACCAACTGTGTTCACTGCACATTTTATATTCTCGTTATAAATAAGCAGTCATTGTGTTTAATCTTACAACCCTGGTGACTGTTATTAATAGGAAGCCAAGGGCCAAAGATTTTGGTACTTTTTCAATGAATTATCAGTTAATGCACTTGTGTTGCGACTCCTGTGCATGTGGGGCTGGAATTGACTATACAGTAACCCAGGGTGTCATAACACTTTACAAAATACAAAACCTGGGAACACTTTGCCCTGAGAAGCAGGCTGATTCAACTTTGAGACTTCTGCTTAAAGGCACATCCCGATTATGCATCCACGGACCAAAATAATAAAAGAAAATAAAAGAAATGGGAACAAAGGAAATAATCAGGATGGACTTTTACAGTAAAGATTGAATAACATTTGGAACAGATTTGAATCTTATGATGGTAACTGAATGGGTGGTTGGTTAATTACATAGAATTAGCTGCTTTTGATAAACATTTGACTCCCACTGGGGACCAGTTAGCATTTTAATTGGACACAGTATAAGCTGCAGAGATATATCCAGTATCCCAGACCTTGGAGCAGTGTGTCAGTTTCTACCTCACAGTTACCCACTCGTGCAAAACCCATCTATAATTAAAAACTGAGGTGAGTGAGTCCAGGATGAAGAGGGTGGGTAAAACTGGTCTTTTGGAAAATTGGTCTACGCTCCTTCTCACATTGCAGATGTATTACTGTTGTGTGTGTGGACATCAACTGAGTGCAGAAGTGAACTCTGCCATGTCCCACTCTGTAGCCAACATAGACACTGGTTTGATCTCTGCCAGCACCCACAACCACTACATCAGCAAGAAAACAATCACCTTTGCATCAGAAGGGGAGAATTATAGAACCGGAAGATTCATAGAATGGCTGAAGCTCAGGATGAGGCTATTCAGCCCATCAAATAGAAAACATATTGAGCACGATTTAGCGGCCTCGCTGCACCTGACATGGTGTTGGGACGAGGCCATTGAATCTCGCGAGAGGCCTCTTGTGATATTCACGACACTCTAAATGTTTTGCGAGATTCAACCGAACCTTGAGAGATGTCGCGATCTGGATCTCGCACTTGTTCATTGCGATCCAGATCGCGACATTCATATGAATCATTAAGTTCATTTAAATATGCGTGTGCCAGATTCCACCAGCTCCCAGGACCTAACAACCTCTCCTGGGAGGCCTTGCCAGGGTGCAAATGTGGACCAAGAGTAATGGCACCTGGGGGATCTCCCTGGCCATTGGAGTTTCCTTAGTGATTAGGGACAGGGCAGGGTGGCACCCTAGCACTCCCCTGGCACCTGGGATCACATCAGTGCAGGAAATTACACTGAGTGTGGCCTCGGCGGGGTGGGGGAGCGGTGCGGTGGCATTCCCCGCCAGGGCCTAAAGAAAAATCAGAGTGCCGTTAGATAGCGGGGTCGCTCCCAACGCTACAGGCGCCGGGGACAACTCCGCTGTTGGCATCTAGAATGGACTTTATTTTTTTGAGTTAGATTGCACCCTAAAAGTGTGGGTGAATATCAGTGTGGATCTCACCCAAAAGGTCAGCGGGGAACTTACTCAAAATGGCACTTCGGAATTTATTGGTTGAAGTTGCCCACTGTCATAACAAATAGATTGAGAAAGGCCAGAAAAACAGAGTTGTCACTGTTTGAAGTTATACAGTACCAAAGCTTTATTTATAGCTTTAAACCAGGCCACAAAAAAGTCTTATTATAACTCCTCATTGGCAATTCAGGATGGATGATAAATGCTGGCCTTGCCAGTGACATTCCCATGAATGAACAAGGGAATGCACGATGTGGCAATCCTTCGGTTCTCCCAAATATTTGCGAGACTTCTCATGCAACGTCAAAAGAAATTCCTGCAGGAAGTGAAGAGAATGTGATTAACATCAAATGTATTTGAGCTGCAACTGAGTGCTGACTCTTGTCTGGCATGAGGCCACATGTTTGGGATACATGAAACAAAGGGATAATTTTAACAGTGAACAACCAAAGAGATGAATTAACAGGAATGATAATTCACTATTCATGTTGTGTTACTGCAATGAGCCACAATACACAAGAAGCAAAATGAAAGAATTCTTTGTTTTCCTTGTGTTTCTCTGTTTTATTATAAATAAGAATCGTGGTCAAGAAGTATTAAAAATGGAACATTAGCACCAGCTGGAGTTATCTACAGTATTAATTTTGAAGTGAGAATGTCTTGGGAGCTTGCTGTATATATATCCTGCGACCTGCACAAATAGCAAGAGTAACATTTATTCTTGTTTGTTGTTAAGTTCTGCTCTGATTCTGTAGCAATGAGCACACACTGAAAGCTACTAAACCAATTTTCCCAAATATCCTTTTCTCCGATCTGGGGCGTCATTCTCCGACCCCCCGCCGGGTTGGAGAATCGCCGGGGGCTGCTGTGAATCCCGCCCCCGCCGGTTGCCGAAGTCTCCGGCACCGGAGATTCGGCGGGGGCGGGAATCGTGCTGCGCCGGTTGGCGGGCCCCCCCCCCGCTCGATTCTCCGGCCCGGATGGGCCAAAGTCCCGCCGATAAATTGCCTGTCCCGCCAGCGTGGATTAAACCACCTTTTGAACGGCGGGACAAGGCGGCGTGGGCGGGCTCCGGGGTCCTGGGGGGGGCGCGGGGCGATCTGGCCCCGGGGGGTGCCCCCACGGTGGCCTGGCCTGCGATCGGGGCCCACCGATCCGCGGGCGGGCCTGTGCCGTGGGGGCACTCTTTCCCTTCCGCCTCCGCCACGGTCTCCACCATGGCGGAGGCGGAAGAGACTCCCTCCACTGCGCATGCGTGGGAAACTGTCAGTGGCCGCTGACGCTCCCGCGCATGCGCCGCCCGGGGATGTCATTTCCGCTCCAGCTGGCGGGGCAACAAAGGCCGTTTCCGCCAGCTGGCGGGGCGGAAATTCCTCCGGCGCCGGCCTAGACCCTCAATGTTGGGGCTCGGCCCCCAAAGATGCGGAGCATTCCGCACCTTTGGGGCGGCGCGATGCCCGTCTGATTGGCGCCATTTTGGGCGCCAGTCGGCGGACATCGCGCCGTTTCGGGAGAATTTCGCCCCTGAAGTCAGTGCCTGTTCAGCCACTATCTGACTCCAATAGCTAATCTTATGGTCTAAACCCTGGAAGTGACAATCTGTTACAGTGAAGTCCAACGCATGAGAAATTCAACTGTACCAGGGGTCATATCACTTGTGGGGAACTTGGTTATTCACTGATTTCTAACTGCGAGAAATAGATCTTCATGGTCCACTGCATGATGGTGGCTCAGGCATTATCTTTGTCAAATGTTTGCTGTGTTTATGATGGGGTTTTGAGCCAGAAATCCTTTAGCTGTGCTTGCTATTATAAATAAATTGCTTGAACTCTCCCCCCCCCCACCACCATCCCCCCGCTACTCCCAAAGAAATGTCATCCTGAATGGCAGCTCACAAAGGCTTATCTTTTCCTCACACAAGAACCTACATGTCCAGTTAACAGCAGAGATCACGGATCAGGAGCAGGAAACCAGTCTGAAGATGTGCAGGTTAGGTGGATTGGCCATGCTAAATTGCCCCTTAGTGTCCAAAGATGTGTCTAAGGTTAGGGGGGTTACGGAGAAAGGGTGAGGGAGTGGGCCTGGATGGGCCTCGTTTGGAGCGTCGGTGCAGACTCGATGGGCTGAATGCCCTACTTCTGCACTGTAGGATTCTATGGATTCTATTAATCTACTTTTCAAATTCCCACTATTTCCCTGGTTGAGGTCAGCCTAAGACAGGGCTGGAAAACAGAAATTTAATTGGCCCATAATCAAACCGTGTTGTCCACTTACTATTGAACGGCCACTATTTAATTTATATACATGAAATGTACACAAATCCATATGTCACATTGTGGGAATCCCCAGTCAGAAGCTGAAATGCTGCACAATGGTGGGAGGAAGTGACGGTAAGACAGTAATGAAGGGGTTTGCGATCCGGAGAGTGAAGCTGCCAGAAGCTCAGCTGTCAGCCTCCTCACGCACATACAATTCTTTATGCAATCTTAAGATTAGCTCTGAAGACCTTTGAGTTAGAAGATTATTTCTTAAAACCCAATTTCAGGATTAGCGAATAGGAACCCGAAAGGAATTTCAGTACAAGGCTAAGAAAGTGCTACTGTGCTGTGGTGCTCAACAACAATTTTTATCCCCATTATATACTTGGGGAATTTTGGCCAGGTTTTCAGCTGGAATTCAGTTCCATCAGATTGTCACCGGTCGTGGAATTTGTTAAGAGTGTACCTCTTGGATAGGAGGCAATTTGAAGCGTGTTAAAGATAAGTATTTCAGACCATTTGTGAAATGTTTTCAAGAGGGAATTGGAATACTATTTGAAGAGGAAGAAGGTGCAGGGTTACAACGAGAAGGTGAGAGAGTGGCTCCAGGTGAACTGCTCTTGCAGAAAGCCAGCACAGTTAAAAAGGACTGAATGGACTCCTCCTGCGCTGTAACAATTCTGATTCTGTGGAGAGGATTTCCACCCTGTAATTCTGTTTCTGTTGGAGGCCATTCAGCCCATTGAGTCTGCACTGGCCCTTGGAAAGAGCACCCCACTTAAGCCCACACCTCCACTCCATCCCGTAACCCAGTAACCCCACCTAACCTTTTTGGACACTTAAGGGGCAATTTAGCACGGTCAATCCATCTGACCTGCAGATCTTTGGACTGTGGGCAGAAACCGGAGTACCTGGAGGAAACCCACGCAGACACGGGGAGAAAGTGCAAACTCCACACAGACAGTCACCGGAGGCCGGAATTGAACCCTGGTCCCTGCAGCTGTGAGGCAGCAGTGCTACGCACTGGTTAGCAGTGCTAACCACAGGGTTCCTGAGATATTCTGTCGTTCCACCAGTGACTACACACCTGAATTTGCAGATTGGTGTCATGCTGTAATGCTGATAGAGGATTTAATTTACTCGAATAGAAAAGTGAGCCAGCAGATCCCTGCTGGTATCACATCTGTGTGAATGGCTGAATTTTGCTGAATGGTTCTTCCGTAGCATGCCAATCACAGCACGCCATGTTTTATCGAGCGCTGTGTGAAAAGCAGCAAGCCAGAGTGACCTAAAACTGGTGCTGCTGCAACTCTGACCCAGCAATGACAGAGGGAAATCACCTTCCCAGACTCAGTCACAGAAAGGCTGATCTGTGCCATCTGATTGAAAGGAGTATCACAGCAGAGTTTGGCTGGCAATGGTTCGTTAGAAGGCTTCACCTTCTGCAGCATGTTACAGAGCTAACCTCTGCAAATAGTGCCGTGGGGTTGAAGTGAAAGAAAAGCTTCACTAAAGAACCTCATACTGTTGTCACCTCAACTTCAGCAGCCAATTAACAAGAACTGCTCTGTCATCAGATTCACACCAAAGCCAAAATTAACCCTGATATTGCGACACGCTCTTTTCATTGGAGCAACGATGCCAATTTGGTCCATGTGCATTCTTCCTTTTATTTATCAGTGATGGATTTGATTCTGTAGCTAGTGTTGTGAATCATTTTGCAGATAAGCACACAGCAGAGATTTGACTGCTGTTAGATTTTGATATTTTGGATGAGGATTTGCTGTAGTTTTTTTCCATTTAGTAGTAAATTGCATCAGATACCTTTTTAGCATATCTTCACGCACACAGGCACACACACCTTTTTCCTTTTGAGGAATAGTGGGGCAACGATTCCTGAGCTGATTATCAGCCTGTTGAACATCATTAGCAGCACGGTAGCATGGTGGTTAGCACAATTGCTTCACAGCTCCAGGGTCCCAGGTTCGATTCCCCGCTGGGTCACTGTCTGTGCGGAGTTTGCACGTTCTCCCCATGTCTGCGTGGGTTTCCTCCGGGTGCTCCGGTTTCCTCCCACAGTCCAAAGATTTGCAGGTTAGGTGGATTGGCTATGCTAAATTGCCCTTAGTGTCCAAAATTGCCCTTAGTGCTGGGTGGGGTTACTGGGTTATGGGGATGGGGTGGAGGTGTGGACTTGGGTAGGGTGCTCTTTCCAAGAGCCGGTGCAGACTCGATGGGCCGAATGGCCTCCTTCTGCACTGTAAATTCCATGTAAAAAAAAATAAAAATTACTAATGCTCCTTCTGTGCCAACAAGTCCTGGCGTTGGACTCAGACCTGGAGCTTCTGGTCCAGAGGTAGGGACACTACCCATTGGGCCACAAGACCTCTCATTTGCGGTAGTAAATGTGAATCTCACTTAAAGGTTGAAGATCAGAATGGGGGTGTTGCAGAGTGGCTTTTCCCTGTTGTAGAGGCATTGCCCCATTATATAGGACAGGGTTATTTAATAAAGGTTATAGGTCAGCTGATTCAATACGGCAAAGTTTATATTCTCCACCAAAGTAACATGTTGATTGATTGATTGATTTATTGTCACATGTACCGAAGTACAGTGAAAAGTACTTTTCTGAAGCCGAGGGAACGTACACAGTAGACAAAAAGAATAATCGGAAAGTACATATTACCCATGGTGTCTGGTCCAATACTGCTTCAATCTCCCCCAAAGAAAAGCAAATAATAGTTTGTTTCTCTGCCGGCTTTGGGATCCGCCTGTGTGCAAAATGACTGCAATCTTTGCATACATTTTTTAAAATATAAGACATTTAGAGTACCCAATTATTTTTTTCCAATGAAGGGGCAATTTAGCATGGCCAATCCACCTAACCTGCACATCTTTGGGTTGTGGGGGTGAAACCCATGCAGACATGGGGAGAATGTGCAAACTCCATACGGACAGTGACCCAGGGCCGGGATTCGAACCCGGGTCCTCAGCGCCGCAGTCCCAGTGCTAACCACTGCGCCACATGCCGCCCCAATCTTCGCATACATTACAATGAGTGCTCTTCAAAAGAATGTGTTCCATGCAAATTGCTCAGGGGAACTTTCAGAGAGACACAATAAGGCATTATGTTAATGTAAATCTTACTTTATATATATAGTGATTGTCTTTAACAGATATAACTGTTGGAGATGAAAACCTATGTGCAAGTGGCACCCAATGTCTAACTCAACCCAAGTCAGGCCATAGGTAGCATTGATTTGGCACAGACACAATGGGCTGAAGTCCTCTTTCCATGCTGTAACACTCTATGACCCTATGACTTTATTTACAATTAGCCTACAATAACTTGAATTTATACAGCATTTTTAATGTACTAAAATAGTCCGAAGCATTTCACAAGAGCATATTAAAACAAAATTTAACACTGAACCACATTAGGAGATTTAGACATTATTCCGAAGGAGAGGAGTTCTCCCTGATGTCCTGGACAATATTTTTAAAAAGTTTTTAAAAATAAATTTAGAGTATACAATTATTTTCTTTTTCCAATTAAGGGGCAATTTAGCGTGGCAAATTCACCTCCCCTGCACATCTTTGGGTTGTTGGGGTGAGACCCACGCAGTCACAGGGAGAATGTGAAAACTCCACACGGACAGTGACCCGGGGAGGGATCGAACCTTGGTCCTAAGTGGTGTGAGGCAGCAGTGCTAACCACTTTGCCACTGTGCCGCCCACATCCCAGACAATATTTATCCCTCAATCAACATCACAAAACAGATTGTCTCATCATCATCACATTGCTGAGTGTGAGATCTTGCTGTGTAAAAATTGGCTGCTGTGTTTTTTACATTACAACAGTGACAACACTTCAAATGTATCTCATTGGCTGTGAAGTGCTTTACAGTTGTAAATGGTGCTATAGAAAGGAAAGCCTTTCGTTCTTTGTGGATCCCAGAGAAAACCACACATGATAAAAATCTTCACATAGATTTACATTCCAATGTACTCAACCTAAGATATTTAATCTCTTTGTTATCGTGTCTGTCATGTGCTGGAACATCGAATGGAGCTGTGTGAATGTATTATTATCCACAAAGACAAGCTGTAAATATTTAAAGTTTATCCTCCTTTACCAATAAATTCACCATAGATAGCATTGATTTCACTGGAAGAATTAGCTTACAATTGCAGCTGTAAATAGTTTGGTCACAATATCTCTCGGATGGGATAGATATCATTCCTCTCACTGTCTAAAAGGAATGAAAAACCTTGGGCAAAATTCTCCGATCCCCCAGCCGTGTGTTTCTCGGTGGCGCACCGTTCGCTGGTGGCGGGATTCTATCTTCCTGCCGCTTGTCAATGGGTTTTGCCATTGAAACCACCCCACGCCACCGCGAAAAGTGAATCCCAAAGACCGGAGAATTCCGACCACCGTCCGGATGTCTATTTGTTCTGTCGGGGTTATTTTGCATTAAATCCAATACAGGAACAAAACATTCAATCCACACCCTGCCAGCATGTATACCCCAAGTCAAATCATTACAGACTCTGAGCTCACCCTCTTCTGCCCAAACTCTGGACCGTGTCAAACTGCCTAAGTCACTGTGGAATTCCCACCCCAGACTGTCTTATCATTGCTTTAAAGTAGAGATGCTAATTGGATGGCATCAGTAGCATGTGTAGTCTTTTACATCTTCGACTTTCTCACAGATTACAAAGGGTTTGTTCAGCCCATTATCTCTGATTGAACATACCCCCATGGAGATTTATGTGACAGAGAAAGTAGCAAAGTCATTAACTCACATGTCCTCGCAGACACAGTTCTGTGCTGGGCATAACCAACTCTTTGAGGTTTCAGTGACGTTTGTAAAAGAGAAGTTCTACACAGTGAGGTTGCTAAGAAGTCTCTTAAAGCTGCACTCACTCATTCAATCAAAACATGTTGCACTTATCGAAGCAAAAAAATCCCAATATATCACAGTGCAGACACAATGGTGAGTGCCCATTGCTTCAATTGATAAACAAGAAAGATGAAATTTTGATTAATTTCATTCAAACCCATTATCACAATTGAAAACATATTCTGAGTTTAGACAGATGTTGGGGAACTCTACCCACTGCCAGAATGTGTCTGGAGAGTTGGTTCCACTGTGCACCAAAACCATTAAAGTGCCAAGTTCCCATTTTATATTTTGTGCAAGCATTCTCCCTGTCTCCTCTCCATGAAGATTATTTTGGGGATACTCTTCCACGGATGCCTGGCATGTTAACGTGCCTGGAGCTTTAGTTAGTAATCAAGCACATTGAATGGTTGATTATCCCCTCCCTAGCCCAGGGACACAAAAATTAATTGTACTCTACAGCTGTCCTGTTTAAAACAGCAAACTAAACACAGACTGAGATTTGAACTGTGCTCCTTTTGGACTATATGCCTATAGTAACGCATTGACTTCATCAACTGGGAAGCTGTCCTTCCTTTCAACAGAGTTTTGCAGGATTTCCTTTCCAAACATCTTTGAATAAAGAAAATATCTTGCATTTTGCAATCAGTAAGAGGATGTGCAGTCCTCAGAAATCTGCTATCAGAGCTTTTCAATCTATAGCAATCATCTGAACAAAATCCAGGCTGTAGCTTTGGAAATCTTCGCCAGGAATTCTGTGCTTGGAAACAGGAAATTCCTATTTACAAACAATCATTATGAACAGATAAACGGCAGGAACATTGGTGTATTCAGTAGCAAAGATAGGCATGAAATTGCTGTGTTTTGCCTTTCTTAAACATGCACCACTTAACAACTTTTGCAAGTGGTACTGGGAATTCTAATTCCTCACTGATTCAAGGTTGCACCAAGGTTACACTCAATGTAGGAACTGCCTTGTGTAGAGTGGAACCTACAACAGCAACTTGGATTTGTTTGGCATCCCAACATAATGAAGTATCCCAAGTGTCAAACAAAGTACCAAACCACATAGGAGACATGAGGTCAGATGACTGCAGGCTTAGTCAAAGAGGTAGCCTGTAAGAAACATCCTAAATGATGAAAGCAAGACAGAGAAACAGAGAAAAAATGAAGAAAATCAGAGATACACAAAGGGTTAAAATAGGAGGCGCACAGAGACGTCAGAGAGATGTAGGGTTGGAGGAGATTACAGAGATAGGGAGGGATGAGGACATGGAGGGACCTGAAAACAAGGATGAGAATTTTGAAAGCGAGGCATTGCCAGACAGCCAACCTATGCAAGTCAGCACACATGGGAGTGATGAGTGAAGAGAACTTGGTTTGAGTTCATCTGTTTTTTTATTTTAGAATACCCAATACATTTTTTCCAATTAAGGGCAATTTAGCGTGGCCAATCCACCTAGCCTACACATCTTTGGGTTGTGGGGGTGAAACCCACGCAAACACGGGGAGAATGTGTAAACTCCACAGTGACCCAGAGCCGGGACCAAACCTGGGACCTCAGTGCCATGAGGCAGTAGTGCTAACCACTGCGCCACCGTGCTGCCCTCGAGTTAAACTGGTTTAAGCTCAAAACCAAGAATGTCCAAAATCTGCTAACTCTGTATTGATCTGAGTTTGGGCTGGAGTATATTTGCTACGCTGGGCTCAGTGCCAATTGTTTAGGGTAGGAACTAAACTGGGTCAGGTATCCCCTTACTCATCTTTACCCAGTAACTGCTGCTGGAAGCTGTATGTAAGCTTACTGCATGCCTAATGAGCAGAACAGGATGAAGTTTAGCTGTGAGGCTCATTGTATAGTTGAGTAGCCTCTCATTACTCAAAATGTCACCTCCTGAATGAAGAATTGACATATCTTTGGTATGAGATGGAAGACAATGCTATGGAATTGGATCCAATCATCTTCAGAGGAGAATAAAAATTAGGTATATTCAGAAGTTGAAATTAAGACTCATCTCTAGTTTTCATAATGAGTAACAGTATACATGAAAACTCACACAATCCTATCCTTAGAACTGTCCAGAAAGGGCGGCATGTGGCGCAGTGGTTAGCACTGGGACTGTGACGCTGAGGACCCGGGTTCGAATCCCACCCTGGGTCACTGTGGTGTGGAGTTTGCGCATTCTCCCCATGTCTGCGTGGGTTTCACCCCCACAACTCAAAGTTGTGCAGGTTAGGTAGATTGGCCATGCTCTTAATTGGGGAAAAAAATAATTGGGTACTCTAAATTAAAAAAAAAGAACTGTCCAGAAAATTAAGCTCTCATCACCTGACCTAACCCCTGAATCTAGGGCCAATTACCTGAGAACACATTGGGCCCTTTGTCTTACACACCAACAGTCACATTGAAAAGTCATAGACCACTGTGGCTGATCGGGATTCTCCATAGTCAGGGGTTAATAATCTGCCATCACCTGATTGCTCTGAGGACAAGACACTTTTAATGTACACAGAGCTTCCAGGAGCACAAATTCTGACCTTCAGGTTTTCACATTAACTTCCAGAAAAGAATAAGCCATAAAGATTTGACTAGCAGTCGACAACAAACAGTCTGTACTTACTTGAATTCAACTTGTGTGGAAGTTTGAAAAGTACAATCAGGAGTTTACCAGCAAGGGAAAGCAGCCAAGGTTCCTGCTCATGATCATTAACCAATGGTCCCTGTTGAAAACAAGCTTCAGGTGATGACAACAATGGAATGGACTGTATTTTGATGGTTCAATGGCCGAAAATACCCAAGGCTAGAAGATAATCAGAACTGGGCTTGTGTTTTCAATATCTATGGAACCGCGCGACAGTAAAAGCCCCTGGACCTCCAGTCAGCAATTTGTCAACAGTTCCAGAGTGACGGTCAAAGAGAATAAATAAGTATTATAAAGGAAATATCACCTTATTTCTTAAATACTATGGCGATCTTTCAATTATTTGTGGAATTTGTTATCTGGTCTCAATTTTGCTCCTCATGTTGTTGTGAGTCGCAATATTTTTGGGGCTTTTGCCCATCTAAATCTTTTGGCCATCAAAGGAATCTAAATTTCAGCTCAATTCTTCTTACCGAATGATTGTTCAATGAAAATTAGTCACCCACTTATACTTGGTCAAATTAGTCATCCTATAACACAATAGCACAGTGCTTAGCACTGTTTCACAGCGCCAGGGACCCGGGTTCGATTCCCGACTTGGGTCACTGCCTGTGCATGTTCTCCCAGTGTCTGCGAGGGTTTCCTCTGGGTGCTCCGGTTTTCTCCCACAAGTCCCGAAAGACGTGTTGTTAGGTGAATTGGACATTCTGAATTCTCCCTCAGTGTACCCGAACAGGCGCCGGAATGTGGCGACTAGGGGCTTTTCAAAGTAACTTCATTGCAATGTTAATGTAAGCCTACTTGTGACACTAATAAAGATTATTATTACCTGTGGGTGCCTGACAGTGAGGATTGTCAAACTATGCAGCTTAAAACCTCAGTCCTATTCTCACACAGGCACCCTCCAAATGGGATTGTCGGACAGGATTCGGGGCAGAGATTCTGGCTGGTTTAGCTCTCCCTTGGCCCAGGATGTTGACCAATGCCCTATTTCTGCCTCAGTTTACATCAGCCAATGAATCAAACTTGGCATTTTTCTGGCCTTTGTGGATCAAGCTACCAATTGACCTAGAGTTTTCCCCCTTGATCGTGCTGCTCAATCCAGCTGAAATCAAAGTAACTGGTACAAAAGATCATGGAATTCTAAACACTTTTTGTTTTCGGGGCAACCTGAATTTATGTCATTGTTTGTGTTTGTTTTATAAACTTTACCTGGGAGGTGGCTCTACCCTCAGGATGGATTCATCACTATTTGGCTAATTGTGCCCATTCTTAGGTCATTGAGGAGGCTCCAAAAATTAATCTCGAACATGTGGATGCAAGGACATGAATATAAATGTTTTCAAAGCTTTTAAATGTGATTGTTGTTTGAAAGAAACCACTGAGCCCCAGAGGAACTGCTAAATAGTTTTTTTTAAAGTAAATTTTCAGTACTTTTTAATCAAGTTAATCAGAGTGGCATTCTGATTAAAAATGTATAATAAACATTTTCAGCTGTTGTAATCGAACTTAAACAAGTTATTGCTCTTCTCTATAAGAAGGAATGTTTTTAAAGAATTTCTTTAAAAGATCGCATTCTAAAACAAGGCCGAATGTGATGACTTACAGCAGAAGTTGGATTTACTGAGATTCAAATGGCTTTGAGAGAAATTGGGGACAAAAAGCACTTTTTGAAACTGTGGTGAGCCACGCATGGCTACGTAAGGCTGTTGTATATATATTCACTATTGTTCTACTGTTCTATTAGTATTGTTATCTCCACTGTTGTATATACTTATTGTTATTGCTGTTCTGTTATTGGTTGTTGCTGTTGTACTGTTGGAATGTTATTATTGGTGCTGCTGTTGGCTCCGCCTGTGGCTCCGCCCAGCTGTGGAGGTATAAAGTCTGTTGATCTGGGGCAGATTTGCAGTGCAGGAGGAGCTACAGGTTGGCACATATTTAGAATTATAGAATCATTGAATTTACGGTGCAGAAAGAGGCCATTCGGCCCATCGAGTCTGCACTGCCCCTTGGAAAGAGCACCCCACATAAGCCCACGCCTCCACCCTATCTCCATATCCCAGTAACCCCACCTAACCTTTTGGACACAAAGGGGCAATTTAGCACCTTTTGAACACTAAGGGCCAATCCACCTAACCTGCACTTCTTTGGACAGTGGGAGGAAACCGGAGCACCCGGAGGAAACCCACGCAGACGCAGGAGAAAGTGCAAACTCCTTACAGACAGTTACTCGAGGTCGGAATTGAATCCAGATCCCTGGAGCTGTGAGGCAGCAGTGCTATCCACTGTGCCACCATGTTACATTACAATCAAACACATCTTCCCTTCTCCGCATTCAGAAGGAACTATTCCCTCTAACACTCTGGTCCACTCTTCAGTGACCCCTAACACTCTGCTCCTCCTCAAACACACACAAGAGGTGCCCTTTCACCTCCTCCCTTCTCACAATCCAAGGTCCCAAACACTCCTTCCAGGTGAAGCAACAATTTACTTGCCGTTCCTTCAACTTAGAGAATAATACTGCATTTGCTGCTCACAATGTGGTCTCCTCTACATTGCGGAGACCAAACACTGACTGGGTGACCACTTTGCGAAACCCTCTATTCAGTCCAAAAAATGTGACTTGTAGTTTCCGGTCGCCTGTCCTTCTCTTTTTTTTAAAAAATATTTATTTATTCTCCTACTTTTTCACATTTTCTCCCAATTTTACACCCACCAACAATAAACAATAATCAGTAACAAATATGCCAATCCCCATATCAATAACAACGATCCCATCCTCCCACCAAACCCCAAACATTAGCTCGCATGTTCACACAAACAAATGACAAAAAGGAATTAGGGATCACCCATAGTCGCCATTAACACACACAGCCCCCCTCCCCACCAACCCTCCCACCCACACACCCCAACTAATGTTCGATGTTATCCAGCTCTTGAAAGTGCATTTAGTTTATTAAAGCAACGGTTCACTGCTTCTCAAGGTCTCGTCTGAATTGATGTCTATCAATTTAATAAACTAAAATTTTGATAATGGATGCTGTCCTCAAACCTGAACATCTCGAACTGGACCCGCAGGTCGCTGAAGCGCCGGCTATCTTTGAGCATTGACTCAGCTGCTTCGAGGCCTATCTCGAATCCTCGACTGCTGCGGTTTCCCCGGCACTCAAGCGACGTCTCCTCAACGCCCGGGTGAGCCACCGGATATTCCAGTTAATCCGAGATGCGGGCTCGTATACGGAGGCTGTAGATGTACTCAAGGAACAGTTTGTGAGGCCGGTCAACGAGGTCCTCGCCCGACACCTCCTCATCACGCAGCGTCAGCGCCAGGGTGAGTCGCTTGCGGAATATCTTTGTGAGTTGAGGGTACTCGCCCGCAGTTGTAACTGCCAGGCGGTCTCTGCATCGGAGCATTCAGAGCTAATGATACGGGGCACTTATGTGGCTGGAGTCCGGTCCAGCTCTGTCCTCAAGAGAGGGGCTCTCAACGTCGAGGCGACAGTGAAGCTGGCTACCTCATTAGACGTGGCTTTCCAGAGCCTCGAGGCCTTCCCGTCCGACCATGCGGCATCCTCGGGGACGTCAGAGGCAAAGCCATCACCCGACCCAGGCGTATCTCAGTCCTCTGCAGCACGGCTGCTGGCCAGCTCCGGAGGACCTTGCTGTTATTTCCGTGGGCAGGGTCAGCATCCCCGGCAGCGCTGCCCAGCACGCAGCGCTGTGTGTAATGAGTGTGGCAAGAAAGGTAATTTTGCGAAGGTATGTCTGAGCCGCTCTAAAGCCCCAAAATCAAAAGCCTGAGGCTCACAGACCCCACAACGTGGCATCGTGCCTGCCGGGACCGCCCCCTTCCGACACGTCATCCGCCGCGTGCGACCGTGGGGATGCCATATTGGTCATCGTCGCTGACGCGGCCAGCCACGTGCGACCTGTGGGCGCCGCCACCTTGGCCGACATCGTCAATGCTTCCATTTTGTGACCACGCTGCTGCCACAGATAGTCCTTCGCATTACCTCAGCTCGACCCAGCTCGACCAGTCCCAGCCTTACCATCTGCGAAATTCGATGATGGCTGTCAAACTCAATGGGCAGGAGGCATCCTGCCTCTTCGACTCTGGGAGCACAGATAGTTTTGTCCACCTGGATATGGCAAGGCACTGCGCCCTCCAGGTCCTCCCCGTCTCGCAGACTATATCCCTTGCGTCCGGTTCGCACTCCGTACAGATCCGGGGGTATTGCGTTGCAAACCTGTCAATACAAGGCGTAGAGTACACTAACTTTAAGCTCTACGTCCTCCCTCATCTCTGCGCTCCCCTCCTGCTCGGGTTAGATTTCCAGTGCAACCTCAGAAGCCTAACACAAAAATTTGGGGGTCCCCTGCCCCCTCTCACGATCTGTAGCCTCGCGACCCTGAAGGTCACCTCTCCCTCGCACTTCGCGAACCTCACCCCAGACTGTAAGCCCGTCGCCACCAGGAGCAGACGGTACAGTGCTCAGGACAGGGCCTCCATCAGATCAGAGGTTCAGCGGCCCCTGGAGGAAGGGATCATCGAGGCCAGCAACAGCCCCTGGAGAGCGCAAGTGGTGGTCGTCAGGACCGGGGAAAAGAACCGGATGGTAGTCGACTACAGTCAGACGATCAACCAGTACACGCAGCTCGATGCGTACCCCCTCTCACGCATATCTGACATGGTCAATCAGATTGCGCAGTATTGAGTCTTCTCTGCGGTAGACTTGAAGTCCGCATACCACCAGCTCCCTATTCGGCCGGAAGACCGCCAGTACACTGCCTTCGAGGCAGATGGCCGCCTCTTCCATTTCCTTAGGGTCCCCTTCGGCATCACCAACGGGGTTTCGGTCTTCCAATGAACAATGGACCGAATGGTGGGCCAGTACGGGCTGCGGGCTACGTTCCCGTACTTGGATAATGTCACCATCTGCGGCCATGACCTGCAGGACCATGACGCGAACCTAGACAAATTCCTCCACACCGCCCGACTCCTTAATTTAACCTACAATAAGGAGAAATGTGTTTTCCGCATAACCCGGCTAGCCACCCTCGGCTATGCCATGGAAAACGGTGTCCTGGGGCCCGACCCCGACCGCATGCGCCCCCTTCTCCAGCTCCCCCTTCCCCACAATCCCAAGGCCCAGAAACGATGCCTGGGGTTTTTCTCGTATTATGCCCAGTGGGTCCCCAACTAGCAGACAAGGCCCGCCCACTCATTAAGTCCACCATTTTTCCCCTGACGGCTGAGGCCCTCTTGGCTTTCAACCGCATCAGAGCCGACATTGCCAAGGCCACGATGCATGCTGTGGATGAATCCCTTCCATTCCAGGTGGAGAGCGATGCGTCTGACTTTGCCCTGGCCGTTACCCTCAACCAGGCAGGAAAGCCAGTCGCCTTTTTTCCCCGTATCCTCCATGCCTCCAAGACTCGACACTCTTCCGTCGAGAAGGAGGCACAAGCCATTGTGGAAGCTGTGCGACACTGGAGGCATTACCTGGCCGGCAGTAGATTAACTCTCCTCACAGACCAACGGTCAGTTGCCTTCATGTTTAATAACACGCAGCGGGGCAAGATTAAGAACGACAAGATTTTGCGGTGGAGAATCGAACTCTTCACCTATAACTACGACATCTTGTATCGCCCTGGGAAGCTCAACGAGCCCCCAGATGCCCTGTCCCGCGGTATATACGCCAGCGCACAAACAGACCGGTTACGGGCCATCCACAACGACCTCTGTCACCCGGGAGTCCCCCGGCTTCTTCACTTCGTCAAGGCCCGCAACCTGCCCTACTCCACTGACGATGTCAGGGTTGTGACCAGGGATTGCCAAATCTGTGCAGAGTGCAAGCCGCACTTCTATCGGCCGGGCAAGGCTCACCTGGTGAAAGCCTCCCGCTCTTTTGAGCGCCTCAGCATGGACATCAAAGGGCCACTCCCCTCCACTGACCGTAATGTGTACTTTCTCAACGTTGCTGATGAGTACTCCCACTTCCCGTTTGCAATCCCTTGTCCTGATATGTCCCCTGCCACTGTCATCAAAGCCCTGCGCAGCATTTTCTCCCTGTTTGGTTTCCCCGCCTACATACATAGCGATCGGGGCTCCTCTTTTGTGAGTGAGGAGCTGCGTGAGTACCTGCTCAGTAAGGGCGACGCCTCGAGCAGGACTACCAGCTACAACCCCCGGGGGAACGGGCAGGTGGAGAGGGAGAATGCTACGGTCTGGAAGGCCGTCCTTCTGGCACTATGGTCTAGAGGTCTTCCAGTCTCCCGCTGGCAGGAGGTCCTCCCTGACGCGCTCCACACCATCCGGTCGCTTCTGTGTACTGCCACAAACGAGATCCCTCACAACCGTCTATTTGTCTTTCCCAGGACATCGATCTCCGGGGTCTCTCTCCCGGCCTGGTTAACGAAACCTGGGCCGGTCCTCCTACGGAAACACACGAGGAGCCATAAGGCCGATCCCCTGGTTGAGCGGGTTCAGCTTCTCCACGCGAACCCTCAGTACACGTATGTGGCACACCGCGATGGACGACAAGACACAGTCTCCCTCCGGGACCTGGCTCCCGCGGGTACCCCCGCGCCCATTATCACCGTGCCCCTCCCAGCCACCTCCCCACCCACTTCCCCACCTACACCTTCACCAACATCTCCAACAGGGTCCTTTAGCCCTGCCTCTGCGTCGTCACCCTATCCGGGACCGTGTTGTGCGGACGATGTGCTCTCGGAGCTGAAGGTTTCGACGCCAGTGTCCACGCCGCAGCCGGAGCTGAGGCGTTCGCAGTGAACAATTCTTCCTCCTGTGAGACTGAACTTGTGAGTCCCTTTCACCCCCGCCGGACTTTTTTTTTAACGGGGGGTGAATGTGGTGAGCCACGTATGGCTACGTAAGGCTCTTGTATATATGTTCACTATTGTTCTACTAGTATCGTTATCTCCACTGTTGTATATACTTATTGTTATTGCTGTTCTGTTATTGGTTGTTGCTGTTGTACTGTTGGAATGTTATTATTGGTGCTGCTGTTGGCTCCGCCTGTGGCTCTGCCCGGCTGTGGAGGTATAAAGTCTGTTGACCTGGGTCAGCCCTGCAGTGCGGGAGAAGCTACAGGTCGGCACATATTTAGCTTATTAAAGCATCGGTTCACTGCTTCTCAGCGTCTCGTCTGAATTGATGTCTATCAGAAATGAGCACAGTTCTGGGTGCAATTTGCATTGGAATCAGTGACAGAAACAAATCCCAATATGGAACTACTCAGCTGAATCATTGGAATTTGGTATTTTTTTCTCTTGGATGGCTGTTTACAATTCTGAGCCATGAAGAATTATACCTTGAACTGAAGAAAACTCCTTGATTAGTGACACACATTCAGTGAGTCATTAAACAGTATTTCCCTTTCTTGTGCTTCCTTTGATCTTTTCTATCATTCGTTGATTGATGGGCTTTCATGAGAAAGGTTTTCTTCAAAAACGATCCGTGAACAAAGATAAAACGATGTAGGGCTGTTTAAATGAAACCAATACTAGTACCAAGAGAGACAAGTTAGAAACAGGCACACCCTCAGTGGAGATGCAGAAGACACTGTCCAAAGGGGTTGGTTAGAGTTAATTCCATAACAACTGAAATCTGTGGGATGGAATGCAAGTTCACAGTGACACTCGTGACTATGTTGCTTTCTGGCTGATGTAATCTTCTCTGAAAGATGTCAAATATTATCAGGTCACGGTAAGTTTGCGTTTTATGCATCACCTTTGATATTCCCATCCGGGAGAAATTCCAATAAAATTTCAAGGCCCAGCTCCATGGGCTGGATTTTACAGGCCCCCACCTGGGGCTTTTTTGCTGGGGGGCCAGGATGGGGGGGTCACATAAAATAAGTTGGCTGGCTAGACCACCTTAAAATCCACCCCCATCTCAGCCCATAGGGGCTGGGTAAGCTCACCCCCTTAGCCTACAGAGGCTCTTAAGAGACCAATTTTTGCCCACTTATGGTCCTCAATCTACCTCCACTGCCATAATATGCAGGAATACTTAGTTACAGGGGCAGCACGGTGGCCCAGTGGGTAGCACTGCTGCCTCATGGTGCTGAAGACCCGGGTTCGATCCTGGCTCCAGGTCACTCTCCGTGTGGAGTTTGCACGTTCTCCCAGTTTCTGCGTGGGTTTCAGCCCCACAACCAAAAAAATGAGCAGGGTAGGTGGATTGGCCATGTTAAATTGCCCCTTAATTGGAATTTTAATTTAATTTAGAAAAGGAACACTTAGTTACAGGATGGTTTCATGTGTTTGTGCCGTGAGTCAGTGTGGCTCAGTCAAAGAGGCAGGTTTTAAGGAGCAGAAAGGAGGAAGACGAGAAGGAGAGACAGGGACTTTTGGGTAGAGAATACCAGAACCTAGGGCCCAGGTGACGGTTCGGCCACCAGTAATGGAGTTATTAAAATCAAGGATGCACAAGAGGCGCGTTCGAATAGTTGAGTTTGGAGGTAACAGACAAGAGAATGTTTCAGCAGACTATGAACTGAGGGATGGAGTGAAGCAATGTTGTGAAACTGGAAGGATAATGCAGGAGAAATGCAGAGAACATGTGATGAATGGAAGAAATTGTCATACTTTATCATTTGTATTTTCGCAGTAATGTTATTAAAATCTAGGTTAAAATGCTGAACAGTGGGCAGGATTCTCCGTCGGCGGAATCCTCTGCCTCGACGGCAGCACACTCACGCCCACGGATTTCCCAACGGCGGTGGGGGTAGCCACAATGGGATACCCTATTGGCCGGCTGCTGGGACGGAGGATCCTGCTGCCGGTGGGGTGTGTCGCCCCACAAAACAGGTCTGGTGGGACGGAGTATCCCACCCAGTATGTTTGTTAGAGTTGTGATTAACAGTCAGGTAATCAGTGATATTTGCAGGGGAAGTGTTTTGCTAATAGATGTTAAAAGCCATTATACCTGTTTGCAGATATAGAGCTAATGTAGCGTTGTCACTGTTTGAGCCTGGCTAAACAAATCAAGGCACATCTTGTAACGAGGGACAAACGAATTGTGGTAGTCGGTATTAGGGGTATTACGGTACCTAGGTTGAGGCTGTAAGACCATTGGTGTGGGAGGTACCTGAGACAGGAAGATCATTGGTGAAGCCTGCCTGCTGGTTCCGCCCAGTAAGGCGGAGTATAAGAGTCTGTGTCTCCCTAGCAGCTGCATTCTGTACCTGCGCTGCTGGGGGAAACATCTAGTCCAATAAAGCCTTCAATTGTCATCCAATCTCACTTCTGGAATCATTGATCGAGCATCAAGAATGCTGTGTGCTTTGAATGCAGCTGGTGTAGCTAATGTAAGGGGCCAAGTCTGTATGGAAAAGGCATTTTTTCCACGACTCTAAGCAGAGCAGGAGGCTTTCAATTTGGTCCTAAAAAGGTTTCTCTCTCCAAGAATTCCATACCAGGATAAGCAAGTAAAACCTGGATGATAACTGTATACATGAGTGGTATTTGAAATATATGGGTTTGCTTAATTGGAATGTAGAGGGCGGTTTAAGAAGCAAGTTAAGATGTTGTACCTCTTAACAATCTAGCTATTTATTTGTTGCTATTGTGCTTTATTCTCTATTCAAATTAAAGTTTGTTTTAATATAAAAGCTGTCTACTGGTCAATGTTATCACTCCTGTGGTGCAGTAACATTTCCTCAGTTTTACCAAATGCAAATAATTGGATTCTAGTCTGGGATCTTAACCAAAATTGGGGTTCTGGTCCAGACCCATAACAAATAAAATGAACACTTGTACATGGCCTTCTTTGGCCTCAGAAAGGCCTTCAAGGCTGTCAACCGTGAGGAATTGTGGAGCGTCCTCTTCTGTTTTACCCATCCCAAATGTTTGTCACCATCTTCCACCTACTCCATGATAACATGGCAAAGCAAGGCTGTGTCATGCTCTTCTCGATCTTCCTTGCTGCAATACTCCATCTCACTCTCAGCAAGGTCCCAGCTGGAGTGGAGATAAACCACAGAACAAATGGGAATCTGTTCAACCTCTGCAGCCTGAAGGCCAGATACAAGGTTGTCCCACCTTCTATCATTGAACTAGAGTATGCAGATGATGCTTGAATTTGTACACATTGGAGGCCAAGCTGCAAGCCATCATCAACACATCACCAAAGTGTACAAGAGCATGAGCTTTATATTAAACATCCATAGGACAACGGTCCTCTACCAACCTGCCCCCGCCACACTGTACTACCTTCCAGTTATCAAAGTCCATGATGGGGCCTTGGACAATGTGGGCCATTTTCCTTGCCTTGAGTTCCTACTATCAACAAGGGCAGACATCGATGAGGAAGTTCAAGACTACTTTTAGTGTTCCAGCGCAGATTTCAGTCACATGAGGAAGGAAGTATTTGAAGAACAGAACCTCAGAGCCAGCACCAAACCCATGGTCTACATATCAGTAATGATACTCATCCTCCTATATGGCTCAGAGACATGGGGGCGGGATTCTCCGGTTGCCGACGCCAAAATCGCGTTCGACGATCGGTGGAGAATACCCGTTTCCGACCAAATCGGGGAGGGGGGCATTTCGCGATGTTCTGCCCCCTCTAAAGCGGCGTACTCTGCGAGTATCGCGCGCCGTATCGACGGCCTCAGGATATTGCCTGAGGCCCACCCCCGATGCTTCACCCCCGACTCAGTCCAGCGCCATCACAGTCAGGGTAGGCCGATCCGCTGGCAAGGGGGACTTTGTCAGGGGCTTGGGGCACTGTTGGAGGTGGTCTGGGGCTCGTGAGCCGGCCAAAGGGGGGGCACTATCTTGCAGGCCAGGTCCGCACGTGGCCAGCGCCATGTTGCACCGCACGGCCGCTGCAGGGCACCGCCATGCACATGCGCGGCTATGGACCCGGCAATTATCCGGGCCATATCGGCAGCTATTGCCGGGTGCTCTATGCTGCCAGCATGCTATCCCCCAGCCAAACGGAGGATCGGTGGCCGTTTTGCACCAAATCTTCGGGCATAAAACACCATTGTTCCCATGCCAGCGTGAGGACATAGCCTGAGAATCGGAGAATCCAGCTTACGAGCTATGTACAGCAGGCACCTCAAAACCTTGGAGAAGTACCACATGTGCAAGATCCTGCAAATCCTCTGGCAGGATAGCTGCACCAATATCAGTGTTCTCACTCAGGCCAACATCGCCAGCAGCGAAGCATTGACCATGCTCGATCCAGCTGCACTGGACAGATCACATCGTCCACGTGCGGGACACGAGACTCCCGAAACAAACGCTCTAACCAGATATTCAACCCCACCAAAGAGTCCAGGAGGGCAGAGGAAACACTTCAAGGACAGCCCCTCAAAGACCCCTTGGTAAAGTACAACATCCGCACCAACACCTGGGAAACTCTGGCCCATCACCACCCGAGGTGGAGGAAAAGCATCCAGGAAGGAGCTAAATATCTCAAACTTCATCGCTGCGAGCAAGCTGAATCCAAGCGTCAATAGTGAAGGGAGCATCTGGCAACCTGGGCACCCCACTCACCCACTCCTCCAACCTCCATCTGCCCCACCTGTGATGGAGGCTGTAGGTCATGCATTGGACTCCTCAGTCACCTGAGAACTCATTTGTATTGTGGAAGCAAATCATCCTCGACTCCGAGGAACTTCTTGAAACAAAGAAGATAGTAGAGAGTCTATGGGGTCTCAAGCTCACCTCAGAGTCAAAACGAAGTCCGAACTGTTAGAATCACACACAAAATTGACATCTAACAATGGGAAATAAGTTGTGGCATACGTGCTAATATTTTATTCGGTAAAGTCGCCCGAGTGCGCTTCTCCTTTGAGGGGAAGAGCCCACTGGTGGTGATTTAACCTGAGGATCACCGCACCTCAGATGAAGGGTAAGATTGAAAAGGCGGGCCTTCATGAAAAACCTCAGCCGGTACGGGAATTGAATCCGCGCTGCTGGCCTCGATCTGCATCACAAACCTGTTTTCTAGCCAACTGAGCTCAACCAGCCCCTAATACTTTATTGCTAATCTGAGGGACATTGATTGTACCAGAGTTATCACCAGCATTGGACCACACTGTGCCCTGGGTCCATCATGACCCCATGGACTTGTATGGATTTTCACTCAATTCCTTTTCAACAATTATTAATTAGGACTGTTTTACCAGCCACAATCCATTGTTCAAGTTGGAGAGAGAATAATTCTCGGGCAGCAAACAAGCCAACTGAGTGAGGTGTTCGGCTTCAAAAGCTTTTTAATTATTTTAAATAAAATGGGAACAGTTTTCTTATAAGCCATTACCGTCCCTTTAATCAATTTAAACATGAAAATTAGTGACATACTCATACGAATTACTGAAGATTCTTCCTTCATTCCTCTTACAGGCTGCATTTTATCATCCCTTCACCCAGGAAACCATCTAGATGTAGATTTTCATGATCATTGTTCATGATGAGGTGATTGGAGGTTCAACTGGACTTAGAGGAAAAGGGAAAAATAAGTTTTCATGTGATAATTTTCGTAATAGCTAAGCCACAAACTGATAAAACTCTGAATCACCTTATTGAAAACCAAGGGTTCTTTGATTAAGCAAACAGCCAACATTTTACCTAAAGCCTCTGCCAGTTATTGGTATGTATATTGATCACTTTTTTGTACACCCTAATCCTGACCTTTCTCACTAATGACTTCTATGTAGATGAACAAAGAACAAAGAACAATACAGCACAGGAGCAGCCCCTTCGGCCCTCCAAGCCTGTACCGGTCATGATACCACCCTTGGCCAAAACCCTCAGCTTTTCCTAGTGTTGTATCCCTCTATACCATCCTATCCATGTATTTGCTGAGAAAAGAACAAAAAACAATGGGAAGGCAAATTTTTAATCTGACGTCAATGTAGGTCATTATGCACAGGGATATGGGTGAATGGGACTTGAGTAGAACACAGGCAGCAGAGTTTTTGATTACCTCAAGTTTACAGCAGAATATGGGACAGGAGCCAGGCGTGTGTTGGAATGTGCATTTATATATCATCTTTGACACAGAAAAAAGCCCAGTTGCCTTTCATAGAAACAGGTAAAAGTGGATTCCGAGCCAAATGAGGTGTTAAAGGTGTCAAATGGCATGGTTAATGGGGTGTTATTTGAATAAATGTTGAGTTGTGCAGAGGTGGATGAGTAAATGGAAGGAATTTCTGTGTGTGAAGCCTAGGAGGAGACACAGTCACCAATGATGGACCAAATGGAGGGGGAATATGTTAGAGCCCAGAGTGAGAGGCAGAGAGCGAGTTGGAGTTTGGGCTGGAAGAGATTATATAGATAGGGAAAGGTGCAAAGATTTAAATGTAGGGATTAAATTTCCATTTGGAAATATGGGAGTGTGGGGAGTTAATGTAGGTCATGGAGATTAGGGGAGTGATGGGTGAGTGGAACTTGGTGCAGGATATATTGTGGCACTTTTCCCTCTTGTGTGGTCTTCATAACCATTGTCCTGCTCAATATTAAGCAGTTTGAGACCTTTCTGAATCTGAAAAGCACTATGGAGATGCAAGGATTTGTCATATTTGGGCAGCACGGTAGCATTGTGGATAGCACAATTGCTTCACAGCTCCAGGGTCCCAGGTTCGCTTCCGGCTTGGGTCACTGTCTGTGCGGAGTCTGCACATCCTCCCCGTGTGTGCGTGGGTTTCCTCCGGGTGCTCCGGTTTCCTCCCACAGTCCAAAGATGTGCAGGTTAGGTGGATTGGCCATGATAAATTGCCCTTAGTGTCCAAAATTGGCCTCAGTGTTGGGTGGGGTTACTGGGTTATGGGGATAGGGGGGAGGTGTTGACCTTGGGTCGGGTGCTCTTTCCAGGAGCCGGTGCAGACTCGATGGGCCGAATGGCCTCCTTCTGCATTGTAAATTCTATGATAATCTATGATATTTCCAGTGGAATAAGAGGCCCAGATTTAATTCCAGTGTAAACATGGTCAGTAGGCCTTAACAAGTGCAGTACGTTTGTTCACATCTCTCAGGCAGATGATAGATAGAACATACAGTGCAGAAGGAGGCCATTCGGCCCATCGAGTCTGCACCAGCCCACTTAAGGTTCTGTATAGAACCTTAGTTAGGCCACACTTGGAGTATAGTGTTCAATTCTGGTCGCCACACTACCAGAAGGATGTGGAGGCTTTAGAGAGGGTGCAGGAGAGATTTACCAGAATGTTGCCTGGTATGGAGGGCATTAGCTATGAGGAGCGGTTGAATAAACTCGGTTTGTTCTCACTGGAACGAAGGAGGTTGAGGGGAGACCTGATAGAGGTATACAAAATTATGAGGGGCATAGACAGAGTGGATAGTCAGAGGCTTTTCCCCAGGGTAGAGGGGTCAATTACTAGGGGGCATAGGTTTAAGGTGAGAGGGGCAAGGTTTAGAGTAGATGTACGAGGCAAGTTTTTTACTCAGAGGGTAGTGGGTGCCTGGAACTCGCTACCAGAGGAGGTGGTGGAAGCAGGGACGATAGGGACATTTACATGAATACATGAATAGGATGGGAATAGAAGGATACGGACCCAGGAAGTGTAGAAGATTGTAGTTTAGTCGGGCAGCATGGTCGGCACGGGCTTGGAGGGCCGAAGGGCCTGTTCCTGTGCTGTACATTTCTTTGTTCTTTGTTCTTTGTTAAGCCCTCACTTCCATCCTATCCCCATAACCCAATAACCCCTCATAACCTCCTAACCACTAAGGGCAATTTATCATGGCCAATCCACCTAACCTACACGTCTTTGGACTGTGGGAGGAAACCGGAGCACCCGGAGGAAACCCACGCACACACGGGGAGAACGTGCAGACTCCGCACAGACAGTGATCCAGCAGGGAATCGAACCTGGTACCCTGGCGCTGTGAAGCCACAGTGCTATCCATTTGTGCTACCGTGCTGCCCACATGTTTACAATGAAATGGAAGCCACATTTTGTAATTGTGTCAGAATCCTCCATTATGAGACTCTGTCCCCATGCCGTCGTCAAAAGAGTGGAGTTTTACTCCTGAACATCCTGGAAAAAAGTGAAACGAATTCATAGCCCTGCAGGGGGCTAGCAGGGACCCGGAGTAAATCTCGCAACATTTCCTGCAGCTACGGGCCCCCGCACTTCCAGGTCAGAGGCCGCGCATGCGCACGGCAACAGCCTCCAGCGGCCGCGCCATGCTCATGGCGGGCTCGGACCGCGGAGGTAGACCCATAAAGGAGACCCCCCCGATCGGCCGTTCCCCCGACCCTCAAACCCCGCACATTAATTCTCCGGCCGCCTATAAGGCCCCCTGGCCTCCAATCCGCCTGCCCCAGACCAGGGTGGCTGCGGACTCAGTCCACAGCCACCATGCGAGCATCCCGACCGGCAATAGTCAGGAACTTGGTCGGTCGGGGGCGAAGAATGTCGGAGCAGGCCTCTGGCAATGGTCCCCGGCGACGCGTCCCGATTACGGCGTCCAACTGGATTCTCCGCCCCGCCGCCAGCCGCAATTTCAGCGTCGGGGTGCAGAGAATCCAGCTCATTGTGCCTTGAAAACATGTTGTCATATGAATGCTCATGGTATAAAGCACAGCTTCAGCTGAGCTTTCAGTGCAAACTATTCTTGGCAATGCTTTCTCAAACAACCTTCCTTGCAAAATAACAACCCTTTAAAATAGGTAATGTAAAGATATCAGTTCCTGCTGTTTGCTTTGGTTCATGTTGTTGGGGTGTGGCAGTCTGTGTCACCACCTGACATGTTCCAATAAGAAAGTAGATTAATGGTGTTTGCACAGATAGGAGGAGTCAGTAGAACGATTACTATCCTTTATTGAATATTTGAACTCAGGCCAATTACCTTTTCATTGTCAGTAAAATGAGAAAAACACAGCTGTACTGCAAGTACAGAAAATCGGTTGAAGTAGATTAGGGATTATTTCCAAATGGTTTGGAACACAAATACTCCATTGCAGTGTTAGCTGAGGGTTATGGAAATGACTCCGCAATGCTTTGAAGTGGAGTGCACACCCACGACATGGACAAGTCTGTTCTGTCTAGAATTCTACCCTCGCTGCTGAATGTCACCAGCAGTTTCTGTTGCAGATTTTCTCAGTATTTTTCTTTACATGCTGTCCCACATCAGGAACCCTCCACTTCTGTAAACTATCATAGGCTTATTGGAGCGGAGTTAACTGCCCCTGTATATATGCTTATTTCATAGTTAATTTAAAGATGTTACATTTAACATTTTGCCATACCTTGTACTTGATTGCTTTGTAAGGGTGTATTTCAGCAAGACTGAAACCATATTGCTGCTCTCTGTGTGTTGGTGATTCAGCTAATTCCTCTCTGCATATACATTGTAACCTCTTCTGAGGCAAGTACCATCTTGTTTAAATTGTCACCACCTTTAAACTATGATTGATGGTAAACTGATAGAAGAGTCATTGACTTGTTTTTGGCTCCTTATCCACACAAACACGTGGTGATATTCACCTTTTACATATTGTCGAAGGTATTTTGTCTATCCTATTTGAAACACAATGGCCGGGATTCTCCCCTACCTGGCGGTGCGGGCCGTACCGGCGCGGAGGAGTGGCGTGAACCACTCCGGCATCGGGCCACCCGGAAGGTACGGAATCCTCCACACCTTCAGGGGGTAGGCCGGCGGCGGCGGGGTTGGCGCCGTGCCAACCGGCGGCAGCCGGGTTGGCATCGCACTAACCAGCGGCGAAGGGCCTCCGCCGGCCGGCGCGAGTTGCCGCATGCACGGGAGCGCCAGCGTGTGCAGGCATCACATGAGGTGTGTTTCGGTACATGGCCAGGAAGCTATTGATACATTGAACTAATGAACCCTCCCCCTGTGACGCTTTCAATTAGTGCTTCAATGATTGCATGAACCTTTCTGCAAGATCATTCGTTGAGGGATGATAAGGTGCTGACTTAATGTGCCGAATGCCATTCCATTCCACATAGTCCGTGAATTCCTGCACGAGGAACTGAGGACCATTGTTGCTAACAATCTGTTCAGGGTTTCCGAACCTCGCGTATGTTTCATCCAATTTCTCAATGAGCAGTTCAATTGAAATGGACTGGCACCTCCAGCCACTTGGAATGGGCATAAATCACCAGCAGCAGCATTTGACCCTCAAGGGGTTCGACAAAATCAATGTCAGCAACAGTGGTGGTGGGTTCCTGATTTTGGCTTTTTCCTCAATCTGAGCATCCACAAACGGCCACCAAAAATAGCTCCTGGCAAGCTTCCATCCTCACCACCCTGGATGGCACTGGTGCAATTGCTCCAGCACCTTGTACCTTAAGATCAGATGACTGAGCACCTGCAACATCCCATAATAAGCAGCTGTTTCGAACCGATAACTCCTCCCGCCGGGACATATGTGGCTTCAATGCCGGATGGTTCCTACCGACCCTTCCTTTCAGGACCAGGTCCATCACCTGGCTCAGAACGGGGTAATTTCTGGTAACATTCTTTACTTGAGCTGCCTTAACCGGCACATTTTCAGATTGGGAGAAGTAGAGAATCTTCAACCCACTACTGGATTGCTCTCCATTCTAGGGCTGGGGCAGTCTGGACAATACATCTGCGTTTGAGTGCTGCTATGACTGAGTCATAAATGTTTACAGTGTGGAAACAGGCCAATTGGCCCAGCTGGTCCATGCCGCCCGTATTTGATATTGTACGAGTGCGCCGAGAAGAGTAGGGCCCACCTCCGAAGCCTACTGACCATCATTGAGAGAATCCAGGAGTTTTGGCGGAAGATGGATGTGAGTGGACGATGATCTATCAGCAGCACGAAGCGACGGCCATATAAGTAGTGGTAAAATTTCCTCACGGTGAAAATTATCCTGCTCTAGTTCTGCTTATCTCATTTCTGCACTGGTTAGAGAGGGTGAATTGAAGACAATTGGCCTCTCCTCTCCATTGCATAGGGTGTGCGACAGCACTGCACCAATTTCGCAGGTGAGGCATCACACGCCAGTTGCAAGGACAACCTAGGGTCGAAGTGAACAAAGACATCCGGCCTCTGAAGTGCCTGTTTGACAGTGAGTTAAGTTCACTCACGGTCCTTGCTCCCATTTCCACGATTGACCTTTACATAGAAAATTGTGGAATAGTTTTAAAAGGGTCACCAAAAAGGAATCTGCGGTCCTTTCCCCTCGCTCTTTCCTACCGGGTCCTGCAGCCAAGTGAGGTCCTCTCCTGTTGGTCTGATTTTTTTTTTAATTCATAGGATCATAGAATTTACAGTGCAGAAGGAGGCCATTCGGCCCATCGAGTCTGCGCCGGCTCTTGGAAAGAGCACCCTACCCAAGCCCACACCTCCACCCTATCCCCATAACCTAGTAACGCCACCCAACACTATTTAGCATGGCCAATCCACCTAACCTGCACATCTTTGGACTGTGGGAGGACACCGGAGCCCCCGGAGGAAACTCAAGCACACACAGGGAGAACGTGCAGACTCCGCACAGACAGTGACCCAAGCCGGGAATGGAACCTGGGACCCTGGAGCTGTGAAGCAATTGTGCTAACCATAATGCTACTGTGCTGCCCTTCTCTCGCGTTGGCAGCCGTAAATCCCATCCTCATTGCCAGTTGTTCTGCACTGGGCCATTTACTAGTCTGCAGTCAGAACCAAAGAACATACAACTTGAGTATTGCTGTAACTCGCAGGTAGGTTTTTATTATCTTATTTGGTGTACTCTCACAGGCTTAAATACAAGACTGGGCCGAAAGTCCGCACACCTGACTGATGATGTCACCAGTGCTCATGTGACTCACCTCTTAGAGGGCACTGCCCCAACATAACAGCCACCAACCATAATACTTAACAGATTCTGCCAGTTCAAGGACACTTTTGTAGCACTCCTTGTGGGCATGGAGCAGCCTCTATCCTTCGCTCCCTCACTCCACGATGGCTGATCACATTCTCTCCTCCATCTCTCACTCCCACCCTGCCCTGATGACTCGCCTCCCCCTCACCACTCTCCATCATTCCCTTGAACCCCAATCACAGACACAGTGGCAAGACATCATCAGCTTTTGACAAAAACGTGAGATTCAGTGTGAGCTGAGCAAATTTATCAGCTGGCTCAGTCATCTGAGGTAAAACATGTTCAGGCTGCAGGTTTTTACTGAATTAGTTGATTCCAGCCAATGAACTGGGGACAAGGTTGGGAATGGGAGAAGGAGCTGAAGTAATTTCCCAACAACCTCAGCAAGATGTTTGTATGATCGTATGTATGTATCTCTGTGAGTGTATGTGAGAGAATGTGAATGTATGTAAGTTTGCATGTATGTTCGTAAGTCTGTGTGAGTGGTTGTGTGTTTTTTTCTAATTAACGGGATAATTAGCATGGCCAATCCATTAAAAAAAAATTAATTTAGAGTACCCAATTCATTTTTTTCCAATTAAGGGGCAATTTAGCGTGTTCAATCCACCTATCCTGCACATCTTTGGGTTGTGGGGGCCAAACCCACGCAAACACGGGGAGAATGTGCAAACTCCACACGAACAGTGACCCAGAGCCGGGATCGAACCTGGGACCTTGGCGCCGTGAGGCAGCAGGGCTAACCCACTGCGCCACCGTGCTGCCCTAATTGGAAAAAATGAATTGGGTACTCTAAATTTATTTTAGAAACATGGGGGTTTCAGAGATGGTAATGCCATTTAATGTCAAGGGATGGTGGTTTGATTCTCTCTTATTAGAGATGGTCATTATCTGGCACTTGCGTGGCATGAATGTTACTTGCCACATCTCAGCCCAAGCTTGGATATTGTCCAGGGCTTGCTGCATTTGGACTGTTTCTGTGTCTGAACACCCACATCCCATGAAGGAATATAAAAAATGTTATGATGAGAAAATCAGTTTTGTTACACAATACCAGTATGAAAGCATTCTGAAGTCAAGATTACTTTTTCAGTTCTACTTCCTCATGAGATTTTACTTTATGTCTGGTTCATATTGACAGGGTAGGTACTCCTGCGAGTTCAGTGAGAAGTTGGTGTACAGTTACCTCATGAATAGGTTATTAGAGCCTTGATCTCCCTCCCTGATGTTCATTAGTTTAGATTGTTGTATTTTGTAAATAAGAAGCTTACAATCTCCTTGTGAAACCGGAGTCAAACAATAATGGAGCCAAACACCCATGAACAGTTAAACCACATGCTCAACACAGAACAGGTGCTGTCTTTTCTGAGTGCACTCCTTCAGCTTGTGAAATGAATATATTTGCAGCATTTCTAAGCAGCAGCAGTGAAGGGTATATTTATTTCCCTGCAATGCCTTTTGCTTCATGAATGCAGGCTGATATACCGACAGTTCTATTAAACCAAGACTTTCACTGAGATGCAAAATATAACAACAGCCTTGCTGGTGTCTCAATGGGAAGCTGCTGTGTATAAATGTGTTACTGTGAATGCGGAAGCAATTCAGGAGCACATTGTAAACGCGAGGCCCTTTGGGCTTTGGGGGGGGGGGGGGGGGGCGTGGTAAACCACTGTGTTACATTGTGTTGTGTTGTACATGCCTGGGCTTGTCCCGGCTGGCTCTGCCTGTGGCTCCTCCCCTCGGGGTCATGTATCAAGGTGGCTAGTCTCTGCCACCGCCCCAGTTCGGGACCAGAGGCCAGGAGGCTTGCTGTTTAGTGTATTAAAGCCTCAGTTACATTCATCACTCGTCGTGTGTTTATTGATGGCATATCAATTTAATACACTAAACTTTACAATGAACTCATCACTCAAGCCTGATCGCCTGGAGCTGGGCCCACAGGTAGCCGACGCCACAGAAACTTTTGAGCACTGGCTAAGCTGCTTCGAAACGTACCTCGCATCCTTCACCGAAGACTTCACAGACCTCCAGAAGAAACAGATCCTCCACGCACAGGTGAGCCCAAGAGTCTTTCTTCTCATCAGGGACGTCCCCTCGTATGCAGAGGCAATAATGCTGCTGAAGGGACAATACGTGAAGTCCGTTAACGAGGTGTATGCTAGGCACCTCCTTGCCACGAGACGGCAACGTCCGGGGAAATCACTTGCAGAATTCCTGCGTGCTTTGTGTGTACTCTGCCAGAACTGTGATTGCCGGGCGATATCGGCTACCCAGCACGCGGTGCTGCTGATCAGGGACGCTTATGTCGCGGGCATGAAATCAAATTATATCCGCCAGCGATTACTAGAAGGGGGTACACTCGGCCTCCCAGAGACAGTACAGCTCTCCAACTTGCTGGAGGTGGCCTCCCAAAACATGGAGGCCTCCACCTCCGACCGCGCGGCACCCTCGTGGGCCTCGTGGGCGCAGCCATCACCCGACCCGGGTGCGACGCAAGCCTGTGCCGCGCAGCGGCTCGCCAATGCCGGAGGCCCGAGGTGCTACTTTTGCGGCCAGGGCAGCCACCCCAGACAACGCTGCCCTGCACGGAACGCAACTTCCAAAGGCTGTGGGAAGAAGGACCACTTTGCAAAAGCCTGCCAAGCCCGATCTTCCCCTAAAACGTCTAGCCCCAGCAGCGCTACCTGCTGCCTGTCGGGGCCGTTCCCAGCTGCCGCGCCACCTGCCATGTGCGACCCATGGACGCCGCCATCTTCGCTGCCATCTTCAATTTTGGCAGCCACGTGCGACCCATGGGGGCCGCCACCTTTAGCGCATCCTCCAACCTCCACGCGTGACCCACGGGGCCGCCATCTTGGACGCTATCGGCGCTGCCACCTGCCACGCGTGACTCATGGGGGCCGCCATCTTGGACGCCGTCGCCGATGCCTCCCGCTATGCGCAACTCATGGGGGCCGCCATCTTGGGACCACTCCGCTGTCTCCCAGGAGCCTGGATCACACGACCGTATGCTGGCCGCCGCTACCTCCGACCGGCCTACCGACCCCCTTCCGAAGCTCGCCTCCATCACACTTGACCAGTCCCAGCCGCAGCACCTCGCGAAGTCTACGATGACCTTCCGGATCAACGGGCACGAGACAGCCTGTCTTTTCGACTCCGGGAGCACACACAGCTTCATTCACCCAGATACGGTAAGGCGCTGCTCCCTCCCAATCTTACCCGCGACCCAGAAAATCGGGGGTACTGTGTCGCGACCCTTACTGTACAAGGCGTAGAGTACGCTAACTTCTAACTCTACGTTCTTCCCCATCTCTGCGCTGCCCTATTACTGGGGCTCGACTTCAAGTGCCACCCCCAAAGCTTTACTTTAAAGTTCGGTGGACCCCTGCCCCCCCCTCACCATCTATAGCCTCACGACCCTTAAGGTCGACCCACCCTCGCTCTTCGCAAACCTCACCCCGGACTGTAAGCCCGTCGCTACCAGGAGCAGACGATACAGTGCCCGGGACAGGGCCTTTATCAGGTCAGAGGTCCAGCGACTCCTGCAAGAGGTGATCATTGAGGCTAGTACCAGTCCCTGGAGAGCCCAAGTGGTGGTCGTCAAGACTGGGGAGAAGCACCGGATGGTCAGCGATTACAGTCAGACCATCAACCGGTACACGCAGCTCGATGCGTACCCCCTCCCCGGCATATCTGGCATGGTCAACCAGATTGCGCAGTATCGAGTCTTCTCCACAGTTGACTTGAAATCCGCATACCAGCAGCTCCCTATCCGCCCAGAGGACCGCCAATACACTGCCTTCAAGGCAGATGGCCACCTCTACCACTTCCTCAGGGTCCCCTTCAGCGTCACCAATGGGGTCTCGGTCTTCCAAAGAGAAATGGACCAAACGGTTGACCAGTACGGGCTGCGGGCCACTTTCCCGTACTGAGACAATGTCACCATCTGCAGCCATGACCAGCAGGACCATGACGAAACCTCCGGCACTTCCTCCACACCGCTAAACTCCTGAATCTCACCTATGATAGAGAAAAATGCGCCTTCCGCACAACCCGCCTAGCCATCCTCGGCTACGTCGTGGAACACGGAGTCCTAGGGCCCGACGATGACCGCATGCGCCCCCTCCTGCAACTTCCCCTCCCCCACTGCCCCAAGGCCCTGAAGAGATGCCTGGGGTTCTTCTAGTACTATGCCCAGTGGGTCCCCAATTATGCGGACAAGGCCCGCCTACTTATCAAATCCACCATTTTCCACTGACGGCCGAGGCCCGACTGGCCTTCAATCGCATCAAGGCAGGTTATGCCAAAGCCGCGATGCACGCGGTGGACGAGTCCATCCCATTCCAAGTGGAGAGTGATGCGCCTGGCCGCTACCCTCAACCAAGCGGGCAGGCCCATAGCTTTCTTCTCCCGTACTCTCCATGCCTCCGAAATTCGACACTCCTCCGTCGAAAAGGAAGCCCAAGCCATCGTAGAAGCTGTGCGACATTGGAGGCATTACCTGGCCGGCAGGCGATTCCCTCTCCTCACTGACCAACGGTCGGTTGCCTTCATGTTCAATAACACACAGCGGGGCAAGATCAAGAATGACAAGATACTGAGGTGGAGGACCAGGCTCTCCACCTACAACTACGATATCTTGTATCGACCTGGGAAGCTAAATGAGCCCCCAGATGCCCTATCCCGCGGTCCATGTGGCAGCGCACAAGTAGACCGACTCCGGGCCCTCCATAATGACCTCTGTCACCTGGGGGTCACCCGTTTTTTTCACTTCAAGGCTCGCAACCTGCCTTACTCCATCGAGGAGGTCAGGACCGTGACCAGGGACTGCCAGGTCTGCGCGGAGTGCAAACCGCACTTCTATCGGCCAGACAGAGCACATCTCGTAAAGGCCTCTCGCCCCTTTGAGCGCCTCAGTATTGACTTCAAAGGGCTCCTCCCCTCCACTGACCGTAACGTGTTCTTCCTCAACATTGTTGACGAGTACTCAAGATTACCCTTCGCCATCCCATGCTCTGACATGACCTCTGACACCGTCATCAGGGCCCTGCACAGTCTTTTCACCCTGTTCGGATTCCCCGCCTACATCCAGTGATCGGGGATCCTCCTTTATGAGCGACGAGTTGCGTCAGTTCCTGCTCAGCAAGGGCATCACCTCCAGCAGGACGACCAGCTATAACCTCCGGGAAAACGGATAGGTAGAGAGGGAGAACGCGACGTTCTCGAAGGCCGTCCTCCTAGCCCTACGGTCCAGGAGCCTCTCAGTCTCCCGCTGGCAGGAGGTCCTCTCCGGTGCGCTCTGCTCCATCCGGTCGCTCTTGTGTAGGCTCCCCAGCAACCATCACCACCATCACTGAAACATGGTTAAAGGATGGTCACGACTGGGAGTTAAATATCCGAGGGTATCAAACTTTTCGGAAGGACAGAGTGGATGGTAAGGGAGGTGGTGTAGCTCTGTTATTTAAGGATGACATCCGGGCAACAGTAAGGGATGACATCGGTGCTATGGAGGATAAGGTTGAATCCATTTGGGTGGAAATCAGGAATAGTAAGGCGAAAAAGTCACTGATAGGAGTAATCTATAGGCCACCAAATAGTAACATTATGGTGGGGCTGGCAATAAGCAAAGAAATAACAGATGCATGTAGAAATGGTACAGCAGTTATCATGGGGGATTTTAATCTACATGTTGATTGGTTTAACCAGGTCGGTCAAGGCAGCCTTGAGGAGGAGTTTATAGAATGTATCCGCGATAGTTTCCTCGAACAGTATGTAATGGAACCTACGAGGGAACAAGCGGTCCTAGATCTGGTCCTGTGTAATGAGATAGGATTGATTCAGGATCTCATAGTTAGGGATCCTCTCGGAAGGAGCGATCACAATATGGTGGAATTTAAAATACAGATGGAGGGTGAGAAGGTAAAATCAAACACTAGTGTTTTGTGCTTATACAAGGGAGATTACAATGGGATGAGAGAAGAACTAGCTAAGGTAGACTGGAGCAAAGACTTTATGGTGAAACAGTTGAGGAACAGTGGAGAATCTCCCAAGCGATTTTTCACAGTGCTCAGCAAAGGTTTATACCAACAAAAAGGAAGGACGGTAAAAAGAGAGAAAATCGACCGTGGATATCTAAGGAAATAAGGGAGAGTATCAAATTGAAGGAAAAAACATACAAAGTAGCAAAGATCAGTGGGAGACTAGAGGACTGGGAAATCTTTAGGGGGCAACAGAAAGCTACTAAAAAAGATATAAAGAAGAGTAAGATAGATTATGAGAGTAAACTTGCTCAGAATATAAAAACAGACAGTAAAAGTTTCTACAAATACATAAAACAAAAAAGAGTGGCTAAGGTAAATATTGGTCCTTTAGAGGATGAGAAGGGAGATTTAATAATGGGAGATGAGGAAATGGCTGAGGAACTGAACAGGTTTTTTGGGTCGGTCTTCACAGTGGAAGACACAAATAACATGCCAGTGACTAATGGAAATGAGGCTATGACAGGTGAGGACCTTGAGAGGATTGATATCACCAAGGAGGTAGTGATGGGCAAGCTAATGGGGCTAAAGGTAGACAAGTCTCCTGGCCCTGATGGAATGCATCCCAGAGTGCTAAAAGAGATGGCTAGGGAAATTGCAAATGCACTAGTGATAATTTACCAAAATTCACTAGACTCTGGGGTGGTCCCGGCGGATTGGAAATTAGCAAACGTGACACACTGTTTAAAAAAGGAGGTAGGCAGAAAGTGGGTAATTATAGGCCAGTGAGCTTAACTTCGGTAGTAGGGAAGATGCTGGAATCTATCATCAAGGAAGAAATAGCGAGGCATCTGGATGGAAATTGTCCCATTGGACAGACGCAGCATGGGTTCATAAAGGGCAGGTCGTGCCTAACTAATTTAGTGGAATTTTTTGAGGACATTAACAGTGCAGTAGATAACGGGGAGCCAATGGATGTGGTATATCTGTATTTCCAGAAAGCCTTTGACAAGGTGCCACACAAAAGGTTGTTGCATAAGATAAAGATGCATGGCATTAAGGGGAAAGTAGGAGCATGGATAGAGGATTGGTTAATTAATAGAAAGCAAAGAGTGGGGATTAATGGGTGTTTCTCTGGTTGGCAATCAGTAGCTAGTGGTGTCCCTCAGGGATCAGTGTTGGGCCCACAACTGTTCACAATTTACATAGATGATTTGGAGTTGGGGACCAAGGGCAATGTGTCCAAGTTTGCAGACGACACCAAGATAAGTGGTAAAGCAAAAAGTGCAGAGGATACTGGAAGTCTGCAGAGGGATTTGGACAGGCTAAGTGAATGGGCTAGGGTCTGGCAGATGGAATACAATGTTGACAAATGTGAGGTTATCCATTTTGGTAAGAAAAACGGCAAAAGGGATTATTATTTAAATGATAAAAAATTAAAACATGCTGCTGTGCAGAGAGATCTGGGTGTGCTAGTGCATGAGTCGCAGAAAGTTGGTTTTCAGGTGCAACAGGTGATTAAGAAGGCAAATGGAATTTTGTCCTTCATTGCTAGAGGGATGGAGTTTAAGACTAGGGAGGTTATGCTGCAATTGTATAAGGTGTTAGTGAGGCCACACCTGGAGTATTGTGTTCAGTTTTGGTCTCCTTACTTGAGAAAGGACGTACTGGCACTGGAGGGTGTGCAGAGGAGATTCACTAGGTTAATCCCAGAGCTGAAAGGGTTGGATTACGAGGAGAGGTTGAGTAGACTGGGACTGTACTCGTTGGAATTTAGAAGGATGAGGGGGGATCTTATAGAAACATATAAGATTATGAAGGGAATAGATAGGATAGATGCGGGCAGGTTGTTTCCACTGGCGGGTGAAAGCAGAACTAGGGGCATAGCCTCAAAATAAGGGGAAGTAGATTTAGGACTGAGTTTAGGAGGAACTTCTTCACCCAAAGGGTTGTGAATCTATGGAATTCCTTGCCCAGTGAAGCAGTAGAGGCTCCTTCATTAAATGTTTTTAAGATAAAGATAGATAGTTTTTTGAAGAATAAAGGGATTAAGGGTTATGGTGTTCGGGCCGGAAAGTGGAGCTGAGTCCACAAATCAGCCATGATCTCATTGAATGGCGGAGCAGGCTCGAGGGGCCAGATGGCCTACTCCTGCTCCTAGTTCTTATGTTCTTATCACCCCCGCCCCTACACCATCTTTCCCCAGCCCTGCCCACCTACCTCACGAACTAGCATCCGCAGGCCAACCGGCGACCATTACCACCACCTCCGCCCATACACCGACCCCCCTTCACCGACTCAACAACTGGGTGAAGAAGAGGACAACAAGCTCCTGGACACGTAAGTCTCGACACCGGTGCCCACACCACAGCCGGGACTGAGGCGATCACGGCGGAATGTCAAGGCCCCCGCCAGACTTGACCTTTAAGACCACTTCACCCCTGCTGGACTCTTTTTTAAACAGGGGGTGAATGTGGTAAACCACTGTGTTGCATTGGGTTGTGTTGTACATGCCTGGGCTTGTCCTGGCTGGCTCCGCCTGTGGCTCCTCCCCTCGGGCTCATGTATAAAGTTGGCTAGTCTCCGCCTGCGCCCCAGTTCGGGACCAGAGGCCAGGAGTTTAGTGTATTAAAGCCTCAGTTACATTCATCACTTGTCGTGTACTTATTGAAGGCATATTGGGGATGAAGGTTAGATGGGTCATGTGACCCGATCGGCCAATTGAGCCGGCGATCGCTAATCCTGGAGCTGAGAGCGGTTTTCCCCTGCCTGTCTGGGACTGGGGTCGAAAATGTCGGTCGCATATTTCATTTTCCAATATAAATTTAGAGTACCCGATTATTTTTTCCAATTAAGCATGGCAAGTTAGCATGGCCAATTCACCTACCTTGCACATCTTTGAGTTGTGGGAGCGAAACCCACGCAAACACGGAGAGAATGTGCAAACTCCACACGGACAGTGACCCAGGGCTGGGATTCGAACCCGGGTCCTCAGAGCCATAGTCCCAGTGCTAACCATTGCGCCACTGTGCTGCCCTGGTCACATATTTCTTACACCGTGTGCATAGTTTATTCCTTACAATAAATAGTTCATTTAGTTACTAAACGTGGTGGTCGCCCATCCTTGGATTATTACACTGGCGACAAGGATCAACAGGACGCATTCAAATTGCCATAAAGAAAGACAGAGCAGACTTGTGTGCAAGTCATTCAAGCTACATCCTTTCAAGCCTCAGCAAGTTACAACAATGCCTCTATTCGGAATATTAGAGCCATTTGACCCTAATTCGTAAGATTGGGTCCACTATGTCGAACACTTGCAATATTTTTTTCAAAGCAAACAAATGGAGGGGATAGAAGAAGAGTATAATACTGTGAACAACCTGCAGTGACCAAACGTACAATTTAATAAGAAACTTGACTTCTCCAGAAGCTCTTGCCTCTAAATCCTTCAAAGAGCTAGTTGAAATGGTAAAAGGGCATTACCAGCCGGAGCCCTCGATAATCATGAAGAGTTCATAAGTGAATCAGAAGTTCAACTCAACAGCAAGAGCCCCTGGGGAAGCGATAGCAACTTTTGTGTTGAGATTGAGGCAAACAGCTGAACATTGTGAATTTGGGCCTGCCCTTAATGATATGTTGACAGACTGTGTAATGTGTGGGGTAAATAATACTGCCGTTCAGAACAAACTGAGGCAGAAATAACACTAAAGAAGGTGCTAGAAATTTGCCTTGCCATGGAAAGTGTAGAAAAGGGCACGATGGAGCTTCAAGGTGTGAAAGACGGTGAGGTCCCCCAGGTTTGGAGGGAAGCTGCTAGTGCACTTCTGTCAAGGATGAGGGGCGAGCAAAGAAATGCAGAACTAAGGGCAGCAGTGGTTATCACTGCTGCCTCACGGCGCCGAGGTCCCAGGTTCGATCCCGGCTCTGGGTCACTATCCATGTGGAGTTTGCACATTCCCCCCCCTGTTTGCGTGGGTTTCGTCCCCACAACCCAAAAGATGTGCAGGGTAGGTGGATTGGTCATGGTAAATTTCCCCTTAATTGGAAAAAAATAATTAGGTACTCTAAATTTATTTTAAAAAAGAAATGCAGAACCTGAGAGTGCAGAGGTATAAGAGATTCATCCAACAAACCAAGATTTGTGATGAGTGTTTTCGGTGTGGGGGAAACCACCCCCAGGAGAAGTGTAGGTTCAAGGAATCTGTGTTATATCTGTGGCAGCAAGAGTCATATCAGAAGCAAATGTAGGGTCAAGCAGGGCCAGCCTGATGCTAGCAAGGTCAAGATTCCAGCTCCAGTGCACAGCATGGGAAGTACTTCTGAAGGGGGACCAAATATAAATGAGTTGATTAATGTTAAGGTATCTCTCAATAATACTAATGGTCAATGGTCATGCACTAAAAATGGAAGTAAACACAGGAGCCTCTGCCACAGTAGTGGGAGAGCAAATTTATTCATATCTACAAAGAGGGGCCCAATGCCTGAGATTAAAAAATATTACTGTCAAGCTGGCTATGTATATGGGTGAAGCTATATAGATCTTGGATAAAGCCCATGCACCTTGCAGAGTGGGTAACTCCCATTGTGCCAGTGGTCAAGCCAGATAACAGCGTAAAAATATACGGAGACTCCAAAGTAACAATAAACTAGTTAGCAAAATTAGACAGGGAGCATATACCCAAAATAGAGGAATTATGTGGAAAATTGGCTGGGGGTCTAACATGCACCAAGTCAGATGTGTGTCATGTGTACCATGGGCAGCATGGTAGCATAGTGGTTAGCACAGTTGCTTCACAGCTCCAGGGTCCCAGGTGCGATTCCAGGTTTGGGTCACTGTCTGTGCGGAGTCTGCATGTTCTTCCCGTGTCTGCGTGGGTTTCCTCCGGGTGCTCCGGTTTTCTCCCACAATCTAAAGATGTGCAGGTTAGGTGGATTGGCCATGTTAAATTGTCCTTAGTGTCCAAAAAGGTTAAGTGGGGGTTACGGAGATAGGATACATATGTGGGCTTGAGTAGGGTGCTCTTTGTAAGGGCTGGGGCAGACTCGATGGGCTGAATGGCCTCCTTCTGCACTGTAAATTCTATGTCTATTCTATGTCTATGTACCGCCAGCTAGATCTGGATGACAGTTCCAGGGGAGTTTGTCACTATTAATACATGTAAGGGCCTGTACCATGCACCAGATTGCCAGCTGGAGTCTCACCTGCTTGTGAAGTGTTTCATTGCACAATGGACAGCCCATTTCATGCTTTGCCGAAGTCCCTAAGACCATAAGACATAGAAGCAGAATTAGGCCACTCAGCCCATCGAGTCTACTCCGCCATTCAATCATGGCTGATATTTCTCTCATCCCCATTCTCCTGCCTTCTCCCTATAACCCCTGATCCCCTTTTTGGATGATGTGCTAATCCCAGGCACCACAGAAAAAGAGCACCTAGCTAACCTGGAGGGGGTTTTAAAAAGATTCCAGAAAGCTGGAATAAGATCTAAAAGAGAGAAATGTAATTTTCAGGTGAGTGAAGTGACTATTTTGGGTTTTAGAGCGCATGCACAAGGATTGTGTCTGATGCGAGAGAAGATTAGAGATGTTCAGGAAACACCAGCCCTGAAGAACACATTCCAACTAAAATTGTTCCCTGGAATGGTAAATTGCTGTGGGAGATTCATTTCAAACTTGCCTACGATGCTCGCACATTTACATGCATTATTAAAAATCATGCAGCTGGTGCAGTAAACAAAACAGAGGGCGTGGCCTATTTCACTTCAACGGAGTCTGAGTCGGAAAGTTATATACATTTTTTAAAATTGTTTGGGGTTCTCTTCTGATATCCTAACAAATGTTGGGGTCTGGTCCAGTATCCTAACAGGGTAATACTGGCCTTACCAGTGACACCCATATCCCCTGAAAAAATAAAGAAGAAAAAGTCTCCTGGCAGCAGCATAACCTCCCGTGATAATGCAGAAGTCAGAAGGGGCTGATTTGGGAATGGTGAGATGTCAATTACCCTCATTAATGAGCCAATTAACACATTATTTCTGAGCCTACTGCAAATTTATTGGTGACTCATGGCATCTGCAAACTGTCGAGGTCAACGGGAAGTCCCAACAGTGACCACATTAGTGGCGAAACGGCACAATACCATTGGGCCTCCCCCATGGAATTGATGGGGGTTTCCAGCTGGTTCCCAGAATAATGGCAGAGACCTCCATTGGGTGACTAAATCCAAACCTTTGTTGCCTTTTCTTGGTAATATTCACTCGCAATCTTTCCTCCTCTATCATCCTGAGAACTTCTTCATTGCTCTTGTGTTCTCTCTGACTGACACACTTCATCCTTTTCCAGACCACATTTCACAACTTTCTAGTCTTTGAACTGTCCATCGTTCGCAAGGTCCAAATTTCAGCCCCGTACAAAATGCAAAGACCCGGCAAGAACACACACAAACAGATTCCAAAACAGCTTCTTCCCCGCTGTTACCAGACTCCTAAATGACCCTCTTATGGACTGATCTGATTAATAGTACACTCCCGTATGCTTCACCTGATGCAGGTGTCTATGTATTTACACTTGTGTCACCCTGTTATGTATTTTCTTTTCTTTTTATGTACTGAATGATCTGTTTGAGCTGTATGCAGAAAAATACTTTTCACTGTACCTCGGTACACATGACAATAAACAAATCCAATCCAACCAGACAGTCCAAAATGCCTTGACTCATTCCTATGCCAAGCAATTCCTTAAGTTTGGAATATGTGAAAGAAACAAGGGAATTGCCTTTCAGGATATTCCCTCAAAGTGTTTCATCAGCAATTCAGTATTTTGGAATAAAGTTACTGTTGTAATGCAGGAAAATTTTGGAGCCAGGTTTTGTACAACACAGATTCCATAAACAGCAAAGAGACTATTTGCATTTGGTTGAGGGGATTTTGTTGGTTTGGGCTCCCGGAGAACTCTCAGCACATCTTTGAATAGTGTTGTAATATACAAATGTCAAAATACAAATGAGAACTGTGGTAGCTGCCGGAGATGTAACATTTCCCGCTGCACAAGTTTTCTTTGTTGATCAACATAGCGACATTTAAACTCAGCTTTATTGCAAACTGTGTCAAGAACTCTGAGTGCCCAATAATTATACAAGGCACCAGGAATGGCCCCTTTATTTAAAGGACTAATTATGCAATCTGTGGGTGGGATAGGTTTACTGTCTGTGAGTCCTAATGGGACTGGTTTAGCACAGTGGGCTAAACAGCTGGCTTGTAACGCAGAACAAGATCAGAGCGCGGGTTCAATTCCTGTATCAGCCTCCCCGAACAGGCGCCAGAATGTGGCGACTAGGGGCACTTCACAGTAACTTCATTGAAGCCCACTTGTGACAATAAGCGATTATTATTATTATTACAGTTCAGAACCATCTGAGACTCAATTTCCGGTCTGTGTTCAGTTAACCAATGATTGTCAAGGTGTGAAAAGTATCTGTGTGTATCCAATGAGGGCAGTAATGGCTTCATAAGAAGATGGAAGAGGAGAAAAATGTTATGCTTTGCACTTCAGTAGCTTGGATAGAGGCGGGAGACATGTGTCTAGCTGTGGTTCCTCAGTTTTACAGAGGCGATGTATGAGGCTGTAATTCTGTCCTTAAATTAGATGGCAGTGCCCCTGTCCCCAATTTAGAAAATTCGGACATGAAGCCTAATTTCTGGGGACCCTCACATTTAATCAAGGCTGACACGGTGTTGAAGTACTGCCGCTTTGTTGGAGGTGCAGGTTTTCAGTAAAGATGTTCAAACCCGGGTTCTGACCATATGTTCAAGCAGATGTAAAAAATGTAATGGCTCTATTGGGGGAAGAGCAGTAAGTTCATCTGGCTTTCATGGCAAAATTCTTCCCCCAGCTACCAACATCACCAAAAATAGATAACTGATTTATCTCATTGATGTTTGTGGGATCTTTGTGTGTTGCTATGAATGTAACAGGGACAATACTTCGACCATAAATAACTTTGGAATATTGAGAGGATGTTATGAAATGTCAGTTCTTTCCTTTTTAAACATCAGGGGCGAAATTCTCCTACCCGCCCCGCCACATTTCTGCGCCGACCGGCCGGCGGGAGTCTCCGTAACACCGGCCGGTCAATGGGGTTTCCCATTGTGGGGCAGCCCCATGCCGTCGGGAAACCCCCCAGTGCCGGCAAAACGGAGACTCCCGCCGGCGGAGAATGACGCCTCAGGGGTGGACACATGGACATTAGCTTTCTGGAATCCAAACATTCCTAATTATAATTCTAACTGCATTTTCAGTTGCCTCAGCCCCAAGCTCTTCAATACCCTCACTACACCACTGCACCTCACTTTGCCCCTTTAAAACACATGTAAAACCTACCTCTTTGACCAAGGGTTTGGTCACCTGACCTAATATCTCCTTTCGTGGCTCAGTGTGATACTTTTTTTCATAAGATATGAGCATCGCTGGCAAGGCCAGAATTTGTTACCCATCTCTAATTGTCCTGGAACTGAGTGTCCTGCTCGGCCATTTCACGGGGCAGTTAAGAGTCAACCAACCACGTTGCTGTGGATCTGGAGTCACATGTTGGCCTGACCAGGTAAGGATGGCAGATTTCCTAAAGGACATCACTGAACCAGATGGGTTTCTACAATCATTGATGATAGTTTCATGGTCACAGACGAGCTTTCAATTCCAGATTTATTAATAGAATTTAAATTCCACCAGCTGCCGTGGTGGGATTTGGACCCATGTCCCCATAACGATAGCCTGGGACTCCGGCTTACTGATCCAGTGACATTTCCACTGCGTCACCATTGCCCCATTATACTTCGCTTATACCCCCTTCGGATGTTTCATTCTGATATACATGCATTATAAGTATAACTTGTTTGTTATTGCTAGAAATGCTAAAGTAAATATGCTGTATTTGACAGGACATTTTGTTAAGAGAAGTTCTGTTTAGATCTTAATGAGAGAATCATGTTTTGATTAGGATTAAATGTCGTCATTGCACGAGGTAGTTTTTCAGGTTGGCTCTGTTTCTGGACTAGCTGGGAGCAATGAGTGTCTGCCAAATGCTGCAGGTGAATTAATGCAACAATAGCCATTCTCTGCTGCAGCACACCCTTTACACTGTATGTTTTTAGTTTGGACAGATGTTATTGTTAATGTCACAAGGGTCACCATGTCATTGAATATGTCCTTGAAAAGGCTTGTGTTTATAACCTGGTACGTTTCCAACTCAAAATTCGGAACAAAGCTTCTTTAAAAAGCTTCCATGAAAGCATCCAGTCGGGGTGTGACAGATTTGTACAGCAATGTATCAGTGATGGACTCTGATCCATAATGACTAACAAACTGATTCAATTCCAAAAGCACTTGTAAAGCAAATAAGAGGTTTGTTAATAATGGATACTTATTAAGAGAGGCATGTTTCGGCATTACCACCCCCAGCATTAAAGGTTAGTGGTATCTGATTTTGTTTCATTGAAGTCATGCTGTGTGTTGCTTGGGAGCCTTTGATGCCAGTTATATACATCAGGGAATCACACTTCCTTGATACATGCAGACAGCGTGCAAGACTATCCAAAGGCAGCACAGACTTGGGAAATGATCCCAAATGTATTAACCAACATTCTGACATCAGGAATAATCCCATGTCAGGTACGGTCAACCCATTCTGGTGTAACCTCACTTGCATTTCCTGAAGTTGGTTTAAATGCAAACACTATTGTTCCGACAATACTGCACCTCATTTATATATCATGCTTGTGTAATTTTGAACAATTATCTACATATTTCCATAGAACACATTGTACTCCAGTTTAATTGTACGCTCATTTACTAAAGCTGAAACTTTGTGCCTATCTTCCCTTGTTTAGCTACTTATTGTGTCAGAAAAATGCTAACTGTAGGTGTATTTCTTTTGTCACAACTCATCATTCACACTCACTGCACAAATTCACACTGGGTTTCCATTCCAAAGATGCTCACAGCTCTGTTGTACCCTAGGGATTGATCAATTCCCACCTGACGTGAGTTGACCGTGAGAGGATCAATATAATTTAACTTTCTAGTTTTACGTTCCGCACCTATAAAACATAACAAATAGGGGTAGGAGAAGACCATTCGGCCCATTGAGCCTGCACCTCCATTCAATACAATAATGGCTGAACTTCTGTCTCACTCCACCTCCTGTCTGTTCCCCATATTCTTTTTTTAATAAATTTGAAGGACCCAATTCTTTTTTCTTTTCCATTAAGGGGCAATTTAGTGTCACCAATCCACTTACCCTTTGGGTGTGAGAGTGAGACCTACGCATACACGGGGAGAATGTGCAAACTCCACACGGACAGTGACCCGGGGCCGGGATCGAACCTGGGACCTATCCACCGTGAGGCATCAGGGCTAACCCACTGCGCCATCGTGCTCCCCCCCCCCCCCCCCCCCCCCCCCGGTTCCCTATATTCAATGATTCTCTGAGATCAAAAATCACGCTATCTCAGTCTTAGATATTTTCAATGATGGAGCATCCATAACCTTTTCCATGTGGAATTTCAAAGTTTCACAACTCTTTGGGTGAAGCGATTTCTCCTCATCTCAGGCCTAAATGCTCACCAACACCCCCCTCCCCCCAAACCCGCCACCCTCCCATCCTGAGGCTGTGCCACATGTTCCAGTTTCCCCAGCCAGGGGAACAATTGGGCCATAACTTCCACGGATTGGCAATCAGCATCGATTGCACTCCTGTGTCGAATTACATATGCAATTTTTCTTCTGATCCTGTCTGCCGGATTCTTCATTGCAAATGGCATAACCGTAAACTGGTATACGTCATTTGATGTGACGAAAAACGAAACATCCTTTACCCTTTCCAATAATGGTGCCAGTATCCTTTTAGTAAGTCAATTTTGGAAATAAAATTTGCTTGTCCCAGCTTTTCAATACCGACTTCCAAATAAGAAATAGGATACAAATTTGACATTGTAACTGCATTGACTTTCCTGTAATCCACACACAATTGTTGCATTCCTCTGGTTTTGGTACCATCACAATAGGTGAGTTTAGGGTTGCACGATGGCGCAGAGGGTAGCCCTCATGGCGCCGAGGTCCCAGGTTCGATCCCAGCTCTGGATCACTGTCCTTGTGGAGTTTGCATTCTCCCCGTGTTTTCGTGGGCTTCGCCCCCACAACCCAAACTTCATTTGAAGCCTACTTGTGACAATAAGCAATTTTCATTTCATTTCATTTCATGCGCAGGCTGGGTGGATTGGCCATGCTAAATTGCCCCTTAATTGGAAAAAATGAATTGGGTACTCTAAATTTATTATTTTTTTAAAAAACAACAGGTGAGCTCCAATCGCTGCAACTAACTTCAGTGATATCGTTCTTAAGCATAGAACATAGAACATAGAACATAGAAAATACAGCACAGAACAGGCCCTTCGGCCCACGATGTTGTGCCGAACCTTTGTCCTAGATTAATCATAGATTATCATTGAATTTACAGTGCAGAAGGAGGCCATTCGGCCCTTTGAGTCTGCACCGGCTCTTGGAAAGAGCACCCCACCCAAACTCAACACCTCCACCCAACACCAAGGGCAATTTGGATATTAAGGGCAATTTATCATTGGCCAATTCACCTAACCCGCACATCTTTGGACTGTAGGAGGAAACCGGAGCACCCGGAGGAAACCCACGCAGACACGGGGAGGACGTGCAGACTCCGCACAGACAGTGACCCAAGCCGGAATCGAACTTGGGACCCTGGAGCTGTGAAGCAATTGTGCTATCCACAATGCTACCGTGCTGCCCTTAAGAACAAATAAATCTACGCTATATCATTTTACCGTAATCCATGTACCTATCCAATAGCTGCTTGAAGGTCCCTAATGTTTCCGACTCAACTACTTCCACAGGCAGTGCATTCCATGCCCCCACTACTCTCTGGGTAAAGAACCTACCTCTGACATCCCTCCTATATCTTCCACCTTTCACCTTAAATTTATGTCCCCTTGTAATGGTTTGTTCCACCCGGGGAAAAAGTCTCTGACTGTCTACTCTATCTATTCCCCTGATCATCTTATAAACCTCTATCAAGTCGCCCCTCATCCTTCTCCGTTCTAATGAGAAAAGGCCTAGCACCCGCAACCTTTCCTCGTAAGACCTACTCTCCATTCCAGGCAACATCCTGGTAAGTCTTCTTTGCACCTTTTCCAAAGCTTCCACATCCTTCCTAAAATGAGGCGACCAGAACTGTACACAGTACTCCAAATGTGGCCTTACCAAAGTTTTGTACAGCTGCATCATCACCTCACGGCTCTTAAATTCAATCTCTCTGTTAATGAACGCGAGCACACCATAGGCCTTCTTCACAACTCTATCCACTTGAATGGCAACTTTCAAAGATGTATGAACATAGACCCCAAGATCTCTCTGCTCCTCCACATTGCCAAGAACTCTACCGTTAACCCTGTATTCCGCATTCATATTTGTCCTTCCAAAATGGACAACCTCACACTTTTCAGGGTTAAACTCCATCTGCCACTTCTCAGCCCAGCTCTGCATCCTATCTATGTCTCTTTGCAGCCGACAACAGCCCTCCTCACTATCCACAACTCCACCAATCTTCGTATCGTCTGCAAATTTACTGACCCACCCTTCAACTCCCTTATCCAAGTCATTAATGAAAATCACAAACAGCAGAGGTCCCAGAACTGATCCCTGCGGTACGCCACTGGTAACTGGGATCCAGGCTGAATATTTGCCATCCACCACCACTTTCTGACTTCTATCGGTTAGCCAGTTCGTTATCCAACTGGCCAAATTTCCCACTATCCCATGCCTCCTTACTTTCTGCATAAGCCTACAATGGTGAACTTTATCAAATGCCTTACTAAAATCCATGTACACTACATCCACTGCTTTACCTTCATCCACATGCTTGGTCACCTCCTCAAAGAATTCAATAAGACTTGTAAGGCAAGACCTACCCCTCACATATCCGTGCTGACTATCCCTAATCAAGCAGTGTCTTTCCAGATGCTCAGAAATCCTATCCTTCAGTACCCTTTCCATTACTTTGCCTACCACCGAAGTAAGACTAACTGGCCTATAATTCCCAGGGTTATCCCTAGTTCCTTTTTTGAACAGGGACACGACATTCGCCACTCTCCAATCCCCTGGTACCACCCCTGTTGACAGTGAGGACGAAAAGATCATTGCCAACGGCTCTGCAATTTCATCTCTTGCTTCCCATAGAATCCTTGGTTATATCCCGTCAGGCCCGGGGGACTTGTCTATCCTCAAGTTTTTCAAAATGCCCAACACATCTTCCTTCCTAACAAGTATTTCTTCGAGCTTACCAATCTGTTTCACACTGTCCTCTCCAACAATATCGCCCCTGTCATTTGTAAATACAGAAGAAAAGTACTCGTTCAAGACCTCTCCTATCTCTTCAGACTCAATACACAATCTCCCGCTACTGTCCTTGATCGGACCTACCCTCGCTCTAGTCATTCTCATATTTCTCACATATGTGTAAAAGTCCTTGGGGTTTTCCTTGATCCTACCCGCCAAAGATTGTTCATGCCCTCTCTTAGCTCTCCTAATCCCTTTCTTCAGTTCCCTCCTGGCTATCTTGTATCCCTCCAATGCCCTGTCTGAACCTTGTTTCCTCAGCCTTACATAAGTCATCTTTTTCCTCTTAACAAGACATTCAACCTCTCTTGTCAACCATGGTTCCCTCACTCGACCATCTCTTCCCTGCCTGACAGGGACATACATATCAAGGACTCGTAGTACCTGTCCCTTGAACAAGTTCCACATTTCACTTGTGTCCTTCCTTGACAGCCTATGTTCCCAACTTATGCACTTCAATTATTGTCTGACAACATCGTAATTCCCCTTCCCCCAATTGTAAACCGTGCCCTGTTGCACGCACCTATCCCTCTCCATTACTAAAGTGAAAGTCACAGAATTGTGGTCACTATCTCCAAAATGCTCCCCCACTAACAAATCTATCACTTGCCCTGGTTCATTACCCAGTACTAAATCCAATATTGCCCCTCCTCTGGTCGGACAATCTACATACTGTGTTAGAAAAGCTTCCTGGACACACTGCACAAACACCACCCCATCCAAACTATTTGATCTAAAGAGTTTCCACTCAATATTTGGGAAGTTAAAGTCGCCCATGACTACTACCCTATGACTTCTGCACCTTTCCAAAATCTGTTTCCCAATCTGTTCCTCCACATCTCTGCTACTATTGGGGGGCCTATAGAAAACTCCTAACAAGGTGACTGCTCCTTTCCTATTTCTGACTTCAACCCATACTACCTCAGTAGGGTGATACTCCTATGCTTTCAGTTTCCTTTTGCACCTGTGCTAATTTGAGTGGATTGAGTCCATATGGGTGTTGCTTAATTGGAATAGAATTTCCTACATCTACATCATGTGTACTCACCTTTGTACTTACTAGCTAGTAGCCACACATAGCTCTATAATAACTCTTTCTGGTCACTCTAATTTCCCCCGGAAGATAACTCAGTAATTTATCCAAATTTCTTATTACTTTCTCATTGTCCAATCTAACTTGAGGAATGTCAAATTCAGAATTGTCTGGATTATTCTCTGCTCTCTGAATTATAATTACTAACACATCCTCCTTCTTTCCTTCCCTATCAAAAGAACTTTTGAGCATATTAACATGGCACACTCTCTGAACTTTCCTTCTATCTGGTGTTCTTTTCAAATAATTCACCTCACTCAATTTCCTTTTGATTTGACAAGACCCATTATATCTTATTTTTAATGGTTCATGCTTAAGTGGTTGTTTTTGACTGGTACAGACACGATGGGCCGAAGAGCCTTTTCTGTACTGTAGCCGTCTATGACTCTATGACCTGACTGGTAAACTACTAATACTTTCTCCCCACTAACAAACTACGAATTTTAGATTTTTATCTGCCTCTTTTTCATCACATGCTGTGACAATTTTAAATGTTTTCTAACCAACTCACCAGCCTTATTTAATATCTCCCTAAAGTTTGCACATAGTCAATAATGTAGTCTCAGAATGGTGACTCACAAATTTCCCCTTAATGAATTTAAGTGGTCCTGTTAACTCATGGCCAAAAATCTACTTGAACGGACTGAATTTAGTTGATTCATTAGGTGCATCCCTAATTGCAAATAGTACAAATGGAATTCCTTTATCCTAATCCTCTGGATAATCCTGACTATAGCACCTCAACATGGACTTTAAAGTTTGATGCCACCTTTCTAATGCTCCCTGTGATTCTGGATGATACACAATTGATTTAAATTGCTTTATTCCCAAGCTATCCATAACTTCCCTGAATAACTTCAACATAAAACTGGACCGCTGATCTGGTGGGTTCCTCTTGGTAGGCCGTATCTGATAAAACATTTAGTTAACTCCTCTACAACCCGCTTAGCTGTAATATTCCATAATGAAATGGCCTCTGGAAATCTAGTATACACATCCATTATGGTCAACAAGCACTGATTCCCACTTTTCATTTTAGGCAGGGGTCCCATACAATCAATTAGGACCTGAGTAAAAGGTTCCTCAGATGCCGGAATTGCATTAAGTGTGTTGGTTTGATTACTGATTGACGTTTTCCTATTACCTGACGTGTGACATGTATAGCAAAATTCAATTACATCTTTATGCAGTCCAGGCCAATCAAAATGTTTTGTATTTTTGCCTGAATTTTCCTTACTCCTGAATGACCCCCCACTGGAAACCCATGTGTACCCGCAAAACCCCCTTTCTAGAGCCCACTTCTCATCTCCCTGAATACGTAACACTTCCTCATTAAAACATTATTTCTAATGTAAAGGGCTTCACAGTAGTGCAGTGCTTAGCACTGTCGCTTCACAGCGCCAGGGTCCCAGGTTCGATTCCCGGCTTGAATCATTGTCTGTGCAGAGTCCGCACGTTCTCCTCGTGTCTGCGTGGGTTTCCTCCGGTTGCTCCGGTTTCCTCCCACAAGTCCAGAAAGACGTGCTGTTAGGTAATTTGGACATTCTGAATTCTCCCTCTGTGTACCCGAACAGGCGCCGGAATGTGGCGACTATGGGCTTTTCACAGTAACTTAATTGCAGTGTTAATGTAAGCCTACTTATGACAACAAAGATTATTAAAAATATTATTATTAAAATTAATAACATTCTGGTCTCCACTCAGATTCTACTTTTGTGTATGCTCTCTGATCCAACAGCGACACGGTGGCACAGTGGTTAGCACTGCTGCCTCACAGCACCAGTGACCCGGGTTCAATGCTGGCTTTGGGTGACGGTGTGTGGTTTGCATGTTCTCTCCAAATCTATGTGGGTTTCCTCCAGGTGCTCTCGTTTCCTCCCACAACCCAAAGATGTGCAGGTTAGGTGGATTGGCCATGATCAATTTCCCGTTAGTGTCCAACAATGTGTAGGTTAGGTGGAGTTCCGGAGATAGGGCAGGGAACTGGGCCTAGGTAGGGTGCTCTTTCAGAGGGCCGGTGCAGGCTCAATGGGCTAAATGGCCTCCTTCTGTGCTGCAGGACTTCTGAGTATTCTGAGTGATTGCAAGTTTTTCAGGGGTGGAGGAGATAATAGGGTCAGAATATACTTCCCAGCCTAATTTCCTTGAAATATTCCACTTGGCAGAGAACAGCGCTCACACCCATAGCAATTCAGACTCAGTGCTTGTCAAATCTGCGGAGCAACCAGCGGATAACTGGTAAATATTTTACATTTTAATCTAGGTCATCAGATGTATGTTGACACCAGTCAGAAGATGCATCATTTCTGCTATCGCAGGTGTCTCAGGATGCTAACAGTGACACAATGACATCACCATAGCACGGAAATTTATCCATCTCTGTTTACAAGATTTGTGGAGCAAAACATTCCACAAATGAAAAGATTCTTTTAAACACTTGTTTCCCAATGTTCTTCTCGTCCGCTTCTGAAAGTATATATTCTCCCTCCCATTGGGACCCAGTACATGGCAAATATTCACATTCTGATCTGACAACAAGTGGCCAAAGGTTAACCCATAATGACATCACAGACAGACATGGCCTCACCTTCAATGAGCATCGACTTGGATTCACTTTTCAACAGGGAAATATTGGCTAGTTGTAGTGTTTCTGCAGTTGTCCCAGCTGTACCGACTGGCTAGCAGTCCTGGAAACATCCTGATCTCAATGCCTTAGAGACATACCTTAAACCCATAAAAATGGCCAAATAATCGGTCATCTTGTGCTGCACTTTTGATTATTGCGCAAAATTCCTATTACAGTCCTCAAGGGTAGAAGCTAGCACTTTGACTTGATGAATTATTAAGTTTTTGTTTGGATTACAAGAAGCAATCATTTTTTGCCATGCTTTGCCGCCTTTGAAAGTCAATGGATCTCTGTGCTGTTTGTGGACAAGCTCAGCTCACCTCACAGTGGGTGAAAACCATAGCAACTATCAGATATGTGTTTTGTTTGTAACAGGAGTTCTCCCGGGTAGGCAGACTGGAGATATGGAATCACTCTTGGCTCCAGTTCAAATTTCCATTTCCTCCAGGGGCAAGTTCTTCTCCACAGCGGGAGCCATTCAGCTGTGCTAGCTTGTGCTGATCTTTTTGACACTGCTCCCCACAGACATTCAGTCTTTGCAATAAAAGCATAGACAACCCAAAGGAAAACACTTCAGAATCAAGCAGACACACAACTGACTCCAGAGCGACTACACTGTTGAAGAGGCGCCTCCCTGAATCCACTGGGTCCTACTCACCGCAGTAATGATTCAGAACAAAACATCTTTATTGGATTGAAACTCTTTTTACTTTTTCTGTTGTCTACATATCTGAAGACTCTCACTCAAACTGGCCGATGATCCCAGGTTATGTTTCTATGAGCACCAGCACCATTCCACTGCCTGTTCTTTGTGGCCTTTTTTCAGATCAGAATAGGCTTTGATGTTGATAAACATTTCATCATAGTCTCCAGCCCCAGTACTACCTTCAGCCAATGACCAGACCGGATGGGGCTTTTGGTGCCAAGTCAGAAAGATTCCTGGTAATAATAATCTTTATTATTGTCACAAGTAGGCTTACATTAACACTGCAATGAAGTTACTGTGAAAATCCCCTAGTCGCCACACTCCGGCTCCTGTTGGGATACACGGAAGGAGAATTCAGAATGTCCAAATTACCTAATATCACGTCTTTCGGGACTTGTGGGAGGAAACCAGAGCACCCAGAGGAAACCCACGCAGACACAGGGAGAACGTGTGGATTGTCACAGTGTTAATGTAAGTCTACTTGTGACAATAATAAAGATTATTATTGCCAGGAATCTTTCTGACTTGGCACCAAAAGCCCCATTATTATTGCCACATTTAACTCCTGCTGCCCATATTTGGATAGGTGCATGTACCTCCAGCACAGCAAAGAGTATCTGCCTTCAGCTACTCCCAACTCACTTTATGCATCGAGTTGTCTTGGCATCGCTGTAAAACCAACAGAATGATGGAGGAAAATATAATTTGATATTTAATGCCTTTGTGTATTAGGGGCCAATTGCTAAGCTTTATATAACTCTATTAATGTATCTTTCTTCATCCTTGCTTACTATAATGGCTTAGTGAGATTTTCCAATAAATATCTGAACCATCCCCACTGGGTGCTGCGTGGCGCTGAACAAGCTGATCTCGGTCGGATTTCTTTTTTAATTCTTTAATTTGACGGCCTTGCCAACATTGCCCATCCCTAATTGCCCTTGAACTAAGTGGCATCGGCCACCGTGGGATTTGAATCCCTGTGTCTCTGGATTACTAATCTGGTGACAATACCACTGCACCACAGCTCCCTAGGCCAATGTCCTAACTAATTAGGCAGGAGGAAGTCTGCCAAGGTTCCTGCTCCTGGGGTGAAATTCGCCGGAAACGGCGCGATGTCCGCCGACTGGCGCCCAAAATGGCGCAAATCAGTCGGGCATCGCGCCGCCCCAAAGGTGCGGAATGCTCCGCATCTTTGGGAGCTGAGCCCCAACCTTAAGGGGCTAGGTCGGCGCCGGACGAATTTCCGCCCCGCCAGCTGGTGGAAAAGGCCTTTGGTGCCCCGCCAGCTGGCGCGGAAATGACATCTCCGGGCGGCGCATGTGCGGGAGCGTTAGCGGCCGCTGATGGCATTCCCGCGTGTGCGCATTGGAGGGAGTCTCTTCTGCCTCCGCCATGGTGGAGACCGTGGCGGAGGCGGAAGGGAAAGAGTGCCCCACGGCACAGGCCCGCCCGCGGATCGGTGGGCCCCGATCGCGGCCCAGGCCATCGTGGGGGCACCCCCCGGGGCCAGATCTCCCCAGGACCCCGGAGCCCGCCCGCGCCGCCTTGTCCCGCCGGTAAGGTAGGTGGTTTAATCTATGCCGGCGGGACAGGCATTTTAGCGGTGGACTTCGCCCATCCAGGCCGGAGAATCGCGAGGGGGGGCCCCGCCAACCGGTGCGGCGCGATTCCCGCCCCCGCCGAATATCCGGTGCTGGAGAATTCGGCAACCGGCAGGGGCGGGATTCACGCCAGCCCCCGTCGATTCCACGACCTGGCGGGGGGTCGGAGAATCTCGCCCCTGATGTGGGCTGGGTTCAAGGTGGTCAGGATTAAGAAGGGTCTTGAACCACGAGAAGGAAAGATAAGGGGCAGGCAGGGTTAGAGAGGGAATGCCAAGGCATCTGTGGGGTGAAGAGATGGGCATTGTACAAGAGGCTAGAGAAAGGGATTTGGGGGGAATGTTGTAGGGCAAAAGGAGGTCATATAGAAAGGAAGAGGCGAGGCCATAGGGGGACCTGAGTCCAAGATGAAAATTGGAGGCATTGGGAGACCAGTAAATAAACCAGGTCAAGAATAATCCCTCACATGGATAGAGGCAGGAGCATCGAAAGTTAAAGGCCTTTAATTCCAGCCAATTTTGTCCTTAGTTCTTGCCTCCTGAGTCCCACTGGGAGGTGCAAAATGAATGAGAAAATCTCTGGGCCTATTGTGCTTTTCATCATGAACTATCCTGCTGACCTGTTTCCTTGGGTCAACATATGGGTCAGCTTCAATGAGCTGCTAGAATGTGTGTGGTGACGCAGTGAAAGTGAACCCTGAGAGAGAACTGAAGAAGTTGGGAAACTGAACTGGACTCGTCATCCAAATACTGTGGCTACCAGAGCAGGTCAGAGGCTCAGAATCCTGTGGTGAATAATTCACCTCCTGACTCCCCAAACCTGTTCACTATCTGCAAGACACAAGTCAGGAGTGTGATGGAATACTCTCCATTTGCCTGGGTGAGTGCAGCTCCTACAACATTCAAAAGCAGTGGTTGGCACTGCTGCCTCACGGTGCCGAGGACCAGGGTTCGATCCCGGTCCCAGGCCACTGCCCATGTGGAGTTTGCACATTCTCCCCATGTCTGCGTGGGTCTCACCGAAACAACCCAAAGCTGTGCAGATTGGCCACGCTAAACTGACCCCCAAATGGAAAAAAATATTCAATTGGGCATTTTAAATTTATTTTAAAAACAAGCTAGACACCATCGACAAGCAGTCCACTTGATTACTACCCCTTCTGCAAATATTCACTCCCTTTACTACCGATGAACAGTGGCAGCTGTGTGCACCTTCCATAAGATGCACTGCATCTTTGGCAGCACCTTCCAAACCCAAGACAATGACCATCTAGAAGGACAAGAGCAGCAGATATCTGGGAACCCCACCACCAGGAGGTTCCCTCCATGTCACTCACCACCCTGACTTGGAAATATATCACCGTTTCTTCACCGTTGCTTGGTCAAAATCCTGGAACTCCCTCCCTAACAGCACTGTGAATGTACCTACACCTCAGGGACTGCAGCAGTTCAAGAAGGCAGCTCACTACCACCTTCTGCAAGGCAACTAGCGATGGGTAATAAATGTTGGCCTAGCCAGCAACACCCACATCCCATAAATGGGTGGCATGGTAGCACAATGGTTAGCACAGTTGCTTCACACCTCCAGGGTCCCAGGTTCGATTCCCGGCTTGGGTCACTGTCTGTGTGGAGTCTGCACGTTCTCCCCGTGTCTGCGTGGGTTTCCTCCGGGTGCTCCGGTTTCCTCCCACAGTCCAAAGATGTGCAGGTTAGGTGGATTGGCCATGATAAATTATCCTTAGGTTAGGGGGAGTTACGGGAATAGGGTAGAAGTATGGGCTTAACTGGGGGGCTTTTTCCAAGAGCTGGGATGTGCAGACCTGATAGGCCGAATGGCCTCCTTCTGCACTATAAATTCTATGATTTTATAAATGATTTTTAAGAAAGGTTGTCATGTGTTGAAACCAGATAAAGAACAAGTTGTTTCTAGATGGTGTGCCTGATCCATTGAAGTCAATTATTAAACAGCGCAGCACATTCTGATGTAATTTTTTCACCCAGTGTCCATTCTCCAGCCAGAAGACAGAGCGGAGAGCTTGGAATAAATTGAAGGCAGTCTAACCTGAAGCAGCTCATCTTAACTACAGTGTAAACACACTAACATGGTCCCCAACTGCTTTAAGAGGTCACATGAATACAGTACGGGGTAATATTTCACTGAGATTTAATGATTTCTGTTTAGTTTATTTTGAACTCTATCTCACATTACTCCATTCCTGCAGCTCCACAGGGATGTGAAAGTTTATTGATTGTGTAGAATGCTGGAAGGAAGTGAAATGCAGCTGATCCCACTCACTCGGGGCAGCAGTGTATTTTCCACACATTGTCAGTCACCACACTGAACTCACACACAGCCAGATTTGCAATTTCGCACAATTATAACTCCTGAAACACCCCAAAGCTCTTGCCTGTAGTGAATGATGAAGACTTTTGTTATGTGGGCATATGCAGCAACCAGTCTTTGTGCAGTTAAGATCTCGCAAACAGCAATGAAATTATTGGCTAGTTAATCTGTTTGGTTGAACACAAACATTGGTCATGTCACTGAAAGATTCCCTTTTCTGAATGTTGCCTCTTAAACATCCTTCTGAGTCACCACATCAGGCGGACAGGACTTTGGTCTGTTGATTACCAGCATGGGATATAATGTCACAGAAACCGGCCATTCAGCCCATGGTGATTGTGCTCCCCTTGTGTCTCCTCCCATCTTTTCTCATAGAAATCTAATCATCTATTCCCATCTTCCACATCCATTTCATTTCATTTCATTATCTAGTTTCTCCTTAAATAAAACCAAACGTTTTGCTTCAACCACTCTCTATGGGAGCGAGTTCCATATTCTCGTCACTCTCCGGGAAAGAGGGGCAAAATTCTCCGTTATCGGCGCAAAGTCCGCCGATCGGCGCAAAAAACGGCGCAAATCCGACTTGCGTCACGTCGGAAAAATGGGTCGAAAGTCTCCGGCCCGAAATAGGCTAGCAGCGACGTAACGGGATCCGCGCTTGCGCACGTGGTTGACGCCGTGCAGCATCATACGCGCTGCACGGCGTGACGGCTCATAAGGCCGCGCTGCTCCCCCCCACCCGACCGGAACACCCGACTGGATGGCTGGCCGCCGCTCAGCCCCGAGGTTCGAGTCACGGGACGTGGAGACGCTCCTGGTCGCGGTGGAGCAGAGGAGGGACGCCCTGTATCCCGGGTACGGCCGCAGAGTTGCCCCACGCCACAGCCGGCGTCTGTGGAGGGAGGTGGCAGAGGCCGTCACCGCTGTGGGCCTGACACCACGGACAGGCACCCAGTGCCACAAGAAGGAGAACAACCTCATCAGAGCAGGCAGGGTGAGCCTCCTCCATATCCCCCTCCCCCATATCCCCCCTCCCCATATCCCCCCTCCCCCATATCCCCCATATGCCCCCTCCCCCATATTACCCCCCATATCCACCATATCCCCCTCCCCATATCCCCCCTCCCCCATATCCCCCCTCCCCCATATCCCCGATCCCCCATATTCCCCTTTCCCCCATATCTCCCATATCCCCCGTTCCCCATATCCCCCCTCCCCCATATCCCCCCTTCCCCCATATCCCCCCTCCCCCATATCCCCCCAGCCCCATATCCCCCCTCCCCCATATCCCCCCTCCCCATATCCCCCCCTCCCCCATATCCCCCCTCACCCATATCCTCCCTCCCCCATATCCCCCCTCCCCCATATCCCCCATATCCCCCTCCGACATATTCCCCCTCCCCATATCCCCCTCCCCATATCCCCCCTCCCCCACATTCCCTCTCCCCATATCCCCCCCTCCCCCATATCCCCCCTCCCCCATATCCCCCCTCCCCCATATCCCCCATATCCCCAAGTGAATCCAGCCCTAACCTTAACCTCTGCAATGCACGCGCAACCGATGGCGTGCATTCATATACCTGCCTAACAGTGTTGCCTTTTACCCCTGCCACCACCCCCACCCCCCACCCCCCACAGGAGAAGCGCGCACACAATAGGGAGCATGTGAGGACTGGAGGAGGCCCCGCTGATGAGAGGCCACTGACCGAACACGAGGAAAGGGCCCTGGAACTGGCTGGCGGACCTGAGGACCGGGAGGTTGCTGATGCAGAGGTTGGGGGCGTACTAGCAAGTGAGCCACCGACAGCCCGTCCCCATATCCCCCTCCCCTATATCCCCCTCCCCCATATCACCTGATCACTCCTGCGTGTCTAACCATGCATGCTTCATTGTGTATCGCAGGACCAAACGTCCAGGCACCCAACCCCGCAGATGCAGACCGCCCGCAGGATGCCCCTCGGAGGCCACGGGAGACAGAGAGACCCGGACCCTCCAGCATGCGACGCCCGCAGGATGCCCCTCGGAGCCACGGGAGACAGAGAGACCCGGACCCTCCAGCATGCGACGCCCGCAGGATGCCCCTCGGAGGCCACGGGAGACAGAGAGACCCGGACCATCCAGCATGCGACGCCCGCAGGATGCCCCTCGGAGACCACGGGAGACGGAGAGACCCGCACCTTCCAGCATGCGACGCCCGCAGGATGCCCCTCGCACACCATGGGAGACGGAGAGACCTGGAGCAACAGGGAGACGACACCCCCGTCACGTGCGGGAGCGACCACCCAGCGACGAGGGGGGCAGCCACAGGCCCCCGTCACATCCGAGCCAGGACACCACTACCCAGGACACCACTACCCAGGACACCACTACCCAGGACACCACTACCCAGGACACCATTACCCAGGACACCACTACCCAGGACACCACTACCCAGGACACCACTACCCGGGACAGCACTGCCCAGGGCACCCCTACCCGGGACAGCACTACCCAGGAAGACGAAATACCGGACAGTGACTCAAAGTGGATGGGTGGAGACGAACCCCCACCCCAAAGTACCATGGACTCAGAGTGGGACGAAGAGCACGACACAACGCCACTGCTGTCACCAACACCCTCCACCATCGCAGAAACACTCACCTCGGTTGGGCACTTTAATGATGAGGCGTCTGGTACACTCACTGGTGCGCACAACACAGCCATCCCGGTACAGCAGGTGGAGGTAGGAGCAGCAGAGGGGCCGGGCGGTCGGAGGGCAGCCCAGCCCAAGCGAACATCTGCCGCCCAGGTGGATCCCGGGTTCCAGGAGTTTCCACACCCACCCATAGATCCGATGCAATCACCGACCCGGAGACGAGCGAAGAGGGTGACGGCCGGCTTGCGGCGGCTGCAGTCGCAGGTGGAGGAGTCCACCCGCGTCCAGGAGCTGGGAGTGGTGCCGGTCATGCGTGCCACTAGGCCGACACTGCACGGGTGGCGTCCGCGGTGGAGGCAATGGGTGCGACGGTGTCAGACATGGGGAGCTTTCCGTGCAGGCGGCGTCTGTGGCCCAGGACATGCCTGCCCTCTCACAGGAGGCCATGAGCCAGTGCCAGCGCCAGATGGCAGAGGCGCTCAACACCATAGCCCAGCCTCAGCAGGCCATGGCCCAGTCTCTGCAGGCCATGGCCCAGTCTCTGCAGGCCATGGCCCAGTCTCTGCAGGCCATCGCTGAGGGCATCGGCGCCAGTGGCCATGTGCGAGCCGGCGTCGCACTGTCACAGACAGGGTTTGCCAACCCCCTGGGCTCCATGGCTGCAAACCTGCAGACCCCTGTCGATACCAGCACGGGCCTCCAGGACTGGCAGCGCCAGATGTCGGGGGGGGCGGCGGATGGCCAGTCCGTTCGCATCCCCCACCCATGTAGAGGCCTGGGGGCCATCGGGCACCCCGAGGGAGGAGGAGGTGGCGTGGTCCGTCCCGGCTCCCCCTGTAGGGGAGGTCCCGGAACACCTCGACCCCTCGGACTCCCCCCCATCCGTCCCAGGTGCATCGGGTGGGCAACGGGCAGGACAGGCTGGCAGCTCGCCATCCCAGTCGCCCGGGCCGCAGCCTGGCCCATCTAGGCCAGGTCGCCCCAGAAAACGGCCGCCAAATGGATCCAGTATCAGAGGGCAGGAATCACAGGAGTCCACCTCCAGTTCTGCTGTACCGTCTGGGGAACCACGTAGACGTAGTCAAAGGGTCCGTAAGGCCAAACAATTAGACACTGAGTAAGTTGGCACGGGTGCAGGGCACAGATGAGTTTTAGGGGCTAGGGCACGTGCATGAACTTGTTTGGTTATTAAAGTCAATGTTACACCTACAGAAGCTGCCTTTTGCTCTGTCCAAAGTGTGCGGGGGTGTCATGTACGTTGAGCGCAAGTGTGTGTGTGAAGGGTGGTCTTACCTCAGGCCCAGGTGAGTCTGCCCCGTCCCCCCTGGGCCGCCATCAACTTCCCCCCGGGCAGAGGACGGGGCCGTGCGCTGCAGTGTCACAGCCGCATGCAGGGATGGTCCGGGTGGATGGTGGTACTGTGGCCATGGGTCAGACATAGTCCAACGATGTGGAGCCAGCTCACCGCAGGGCGGGTTGTCATCATCCTCCATGGCCAGCAATAGACACGCGTCCACCCGCAACTGTGTGAGCCCGGCCCGTTGTGCCGCAGGTGGACCGGCAATGGGGGGGGGGTGGTGTGCATGCGGGTGGGGTGTGTGGGGTTGGGGAGGGGGGTGAGGGTGCTGGGTGGGTGGATGGGTGGGGGGTGTGGGTGGTCGGCTGTTGCCATGGTGTGCGGTCTGTGGCCATACTACCCGATTCCCACGCCCATCTAGTCAGTGAAGCGGGCGGCTATCAGTCTGTCCCGTGCCCGCTGGGCCAGCCGGTAACGGTGGACAGCCACCTGCCTGTGTCTACCCCATCTGCCCTGACCATTACCCCCATCCCCCTCATCTGGGGAGGACTGCGCCTCTTCCTGCTGCTCCTCCACTCCGCCCTCATCTGCCTGCGGCACATCACCCCTCTGCTGGGCTATGTTGTGCAGGACGCAGCACACCACAATGATGCGGCCGACCCTATCTGACCGATACTGGAGGGCGCCCCCAGAGATGTCCAGGCACCTGAAACGCATCTTCAGCACGCCAAAGCACCTCTCTATCACTTCCCTTGTCGCTACATGGGCATCATTGTAAGCGGTTTCTCCGCCTCATTGCGTGGCCTCCGTATAGGCGTCATCAGCCACGATCGCAATGGGTAGCCCCCTGTCGCCCAGCAACCAGCCCCCTCAGCCGGGGATGGCGTCCCTCGTACATGCTGGGGATGGATGACCGCGACAACACGTATGAGTCGTGTACACCGCCTGGGTAACGGGCGCAGACGTGCAGGATCATCATGCGGTGGTCGCAGACCACCTGTACGTTCATCAAATAGGTCCCCTTCCTATTGGTGAACACGGCCCTGTTATCTGCAGGTGGCCGCACGGCGACGTGCATCCCATCAATCTCGTTGCCCTGGACCATGGGGAACCCGGCCACGGCAGAGAAGCCCACGGCCCGGGCATCTTGGCTGGCCCGGTCCACAAGGAAACGGATGTAGCGGTGCGCCATGGCCTATAGGGCATCTGTCACTGCCCGGATGCGCCGATGCACCGATGTCTGCGATATGCCGGACAGGTCCCCACTCGGTTCCTGGAATGACCCCGTTGCATAAAGGTTCAGGGCCACCGTAACCTTGACGGACACGGGGAGAGGGTGTCCCCCGCCAGTGCCTACGCGGTGACAGGTGTGCCAGCAGGTGGCAGATGTGTGCCACGGTTTCCCGGCTCATCCGGAGTCTCCTCCTGCATTCCCGGTCTGTGAGGTCCTGGTATGACTGCCGGGGCCGGTACACACGGGGCGCCCTCAGGTGCCTCCGTTGCCGTGGGGCCGCGACGTCCTCCTCCCCCTCCTCGTCCTGTCGGTCAGGTGTCCCTCCAGCCTGGGCGGCTGCCGCCTGCCCCTCTGCGGCAGCCTGCGCCGCCTCTCTGGCACGTTCCTCCTCCTCCTCCCTCATCCAGGGCAACATGGACATTAGCGGCTGCCGCCACGGCGGCCAACATCGCTGGATGATCGGAAAACATGACGGCCTGGTTGGGGGCGGGGGGGGGGGGGGCGGGGGGGGGGCGGGGGTGGGGGGGGGGGGGGGAACGACGACATGTCACCATTGCCCATATCCCCTCCTTCCCCCCAGCCAGGTGGCATGGACCGCATGGGTCCAACTGTTGGAGGCTGGCACCTGGCCAGGTGGACCAACTCACTTGCCCTCGCACCCCCCCTCCCCCGGCACGGACCCCCCCCCCATCCCCCCTCCCCGGCACGGACCCGCCATCCCCCTCCCCGGCACGGACCCCCCATCCCCCTCCCCGGCACGGACCCTAACCTCCTCCCCGGCACGGACCCCCCCATCCTCCTCCCCGGCACGGTCCCCCCATCCCCCTCCCCGGCACGGACCCCCCATCCCCCTACCCGGCACGGACCCCTCCAACCTCCTCCCTGGCACGGACCACCCCCATCCCCCTCCCCGCATGGACCCCCCCACCCCCCTCCCCGGCACGGACCCCCCCTCCCAGCACTCCCCCGGAGCCCAGCCCACTCTAACCACCACCCCCCGCCGCACACACACACACACAACCCGAGACACACCTCTCCCCACACATTCAGACTGCGGCCACGCCATCGCCTGCCCAGAGCCAACCCCCCAGGCCGTCACTCACCTCCACGCTGGTCGGCGTGAACCTGGAGCACAGGTTCACACCGATGAAAAGGAGGTTTGATTTACGTCGACGTGAACGGTCATCACGTCGACGGGACTTCGGCCCATCCGGAAGGGGACATATCGGCAGGCCGAAAATCGGCTGCCTTGCGCAGACCCGTGCCATTCTCCGACGTCAGCGGCGCCATTAACGCCCCGCCGACTTTCTCTCTTCGGAGACTTCGGCAACCGGCGGGGGCGGGATTCACGGCGGCCAACGGCCATTTCTCCGACCCGCTGGGGGGTCGGAGAATGACGCCCCAGGTTTCTTCTGAATTCCAGATCCAATTTCTTGGTGACTGTCTTATCTCGATGGACTCCACTGGTTGGTTTAGCACAGTGGGCTAAACAGCTGGCTTGTAATACTAAACAAGGCAGCAGCGTGGATTCAATTCCCGTATTGGCCTCCCTGAACAGGCGCCAGAATGTGGTGACCAGGGGCTTTTCACAGTAACTTCATTGAAGCCTACTTGTGACAATAAACAATTATTATTATGTTCTGTCAGTGCAGCATTTGATTAGAATGCGACGGAAAGTAGCCCTGGATCAACAGATTTCAAACTGGGGTCCATAGAGACTTTTTGGGGTCCATAAATAATGGCCTGGATTCGCCGCTGCCCACCGCCCTGTACCAGAGTCTTCGAACAGCGGGGAGTCGAGCGTCAGGCGGTGTCAATCTTGTTCCAATGCTGTGGTCCCATGCCCACCGCCGTCAGTGAGCTACATGCCCCGCGCCAGTGGGAGGTGGCAAATTGGGTCGTTTCAATCAATATGCATCTGATTAACGCATTGGAAGCCCGATCTTCGAACCCTCGTGATGCTCGCGTCCTCTCGGCCGGGATTCATGCGGGCGTGGATTGATGCAAGTATTTTCAAGTATGGCTTTGAAGTAGTGGACCCCATGGTGGGTCAAAGTGGTAAGTATGTAATGTGGGTCCCCCCCCAAAGTCCATTGCAAGGCCCCATCCCCCACAACACAAATTCTCCCAAGCTTCCTATCAGACCCGCAACAGAGACCCCCATCAGACCCCTGACAGAGACCCCCTCCCACATCAGAGATCCCTGCATGAAAATTGAAGAGCAGTCCAGGCAGTAGTTGAAAAAATCAATGCATTTTTCACTTATCCTTTCATAATATTTGCTGGTCTCAGACAAAAGTGTTTAAAGCAGCTGCTGTTACAAGTGTCAGAGGCTTCCTCGAAAGCCCGATACACTTCGAAGGGCTTGAAATCCTTTGTCATGCAGTACTTCAATTCAATTTCACACAGCAATACATTACATTAGCCAGTGATTGACAGGTTTTATTACTCTAGAGACAGCTCCTTGGTGGATTGCTCATTGATCTTCCTTTCGCACTTGAATGCATCTTCATTACCCTGCTTTGATGCTAACCACAATGTTTATAAACACACTTGCTATAATTGACAGCCCATCACCACATCAAAGGCAGCTAAGTACTTTGACTAACTCTTTTTCACAGCGGGAGGCACTGCATTGTGGAGGGGAGAGGGGCCCGCTGGCAGACCTCGGTATCCAGCCGACCGCTCAAAATGGTGGTCCAATAGCGGGATTCCGATGGAATTCTGCAAGCACCCTGCCATGCATAAATTTGCATGGCAAGGGAGGGGGAATTGTTCCTGGGCGAAACTGTCAGCGCAGACCATGAGCGATTCTACTCTGGTGGGAGGACTTAGTCTCCCAAACGAAGAATCCAGCACAATATTTGAGGATTTATTGGACAGGAACCATTATACAGGTGGATGATGTGGACACCATGATCAGGACTTGAATTTAATCTCGCCACTGTGTAGCCTATCAGGACCATCTGCTTCAAACATTAGGGGCGGAATTCTCCACTCCCGCGCCGAAGTGCCCACGCCGTCGTGAACGCCGTTGAGATTCATGACGGCGCGAAACGGCCCCTATCCCGACCGATTCAGGCCCCGACAATGGACTAGGATCGGGGGCCGCGTCATCTACACGCGCCAGGCCTTGTCGCCGCGTAAAGGCGCCGCCGCATAGATGACGCGGCCGGCGCTGCATAACTGCCGTCACCCGCGCATGCGTAGGTTGGCCGGCGCCAACCCGCGCATGCGTGGTTGCCGTCCTCTCTGAGTCCGCCCCGCAAGAAGATGGCGGACGGATCTTGCGGGGCTGCGGAAGGAAGGAGGTCCTCCTTCAGAGAGGACGGCCCGACGATCAGTGGGCACCGATCGCGGGCCACCCCACATTTGCGGTACCCATTGGTGCAGGATTCCCCCTCCCCCCCCCCGCAGGCCGCCCCCCCCCAGCGTTCCCCGCGCTGTTCCCGACGGCAGCGACCAGGTGCGTGAATCCCGCCCCCGCCGGTTGCCGAATTCTCCACCACCGGATATTCGGCGGGGGTGGTAATCGCGCAGCGCCGGTTGGCGGGCCCCCCCCCCCCCACCGATTCTCCGGCCCGGATGGGCCGAAGTCCCGCTGCTAAAATGCCTGTCCCGCCGGCGTAGATTAAACCACCTACCTTACCGGTGGGACAAGGCGGCGCGGGCAGGCTCCGGGGTCCTGGGGGGGGCGTGAGGCGATCTGGCCCCGGGGGTGCCCCCACAGTGGCCTGGCCCACGATCGGGGCCCACCGATCCGCGGGCGGGCCTGTGCCGTGGGGGCACTCTTTCCCTCCGCCTCCACCACGGTCACCACTATGGCGGAGGCAGAAGAGACTCCCTCCAATGCGAATGCGCGGGAATGCCGTCAGCGGCCGCTGATGCTCCCGCGCATGCGCCGCCGGGAGAGGTCATTTCCGCGGCAGCTGGCGCGGCACCAAAGGCCTTTCCCGCCAGCTGGCGGGGCGGAAATTCGTCCGGCGCCGACCTAGCCCCTTAAGGTTGGGGCTCGGCCCCCCAAAGAAGTGGAGCATTCCGCACCTTTGGGGCGGCGCGATGCCCGACTGATTTGCGCCGTTTTGGGCGCCAGTCGGTGGACATCGCGCTGTTTCCGGAGAATTTCGCCCCAGATGTGGATGGCGCCGGAGGGAACCCGCCGTTTTGGCCTGGCCACTCTGCCCATCCGGGCCTGAGAATAGCGGGGGTGCCGGAGAATCACCATTTTGGGTGTCTCCGGCAATTCTCCAGCCTGCGGCCCACGGAGCTCGACAGGGCCGTTCCCGCCACTTGGGAGAATCGCGGGAGGGCGTCGGACCGGCATCCCGGGAAATTTTGGCGCCCCAGGCGATTCTCCCAACCGGCGCGGGAGTGGAGAATCTCGCCCTAGGTTTCTTTGGCAAAATGTCCTGTGTGAATAAAAACTAAGAGCAGGAGTCGGCAACTCAGAACCTCGAGCCCGCTCCGCCATTCAATACAATCATGGCTGATCTCCTCTCGGCCTCAGCTCCACTTCCCTGCCCGTTCTCCATAACCCTTCAACCCATTACTAATTAAACTTCTGAGTTTCTCCTCCTTTCATTTACTCAGTGTCCCAGCATCTACTGCACTCTAGGGTAGGGAATTCCATAGATTCACAACCCGTTGAGAAAAGTAATTTCTCCTCATCTCTGTTTTAAATCTGCTACCGATTATCCTAAAACTATGACCTCTCGTTCTGGATTGCCCCACAATGGCAAGCATCTGCTCTATGTCTACTCTGCCAATTCTTTTTATCATCTGATATACCTCAAATAAAAATTGGTAATAGTCGAGTGTATGGCAAATGTTAATGGAGGCTGCAGCCTCTGTCATTCACCTGAAGAGACGCTGAAAGCTGTAAATATGGGGCGCAATTCTCCCATCGAGAGTCTAAGTGCCGACTCCGGACTGAAAACTGGGGCGTCATTCTCCGACCCCCCGCCGGGTCGGAGAATGGCCGTTGGCCGCCGTGAATCCCGCCCCCGCCCCCGCTGAAGTCTCCGGTACCGGAGATTGGGCGGGGGCGGGAATCGGGCCGCGCCGGTTGGCGGGACCCCCCGCTGGATTCTCCGGCCCGGATGGGCCGAAGTCCCGCCCAGAAATTGCCTGTCCCGCCGGCGTAAATCAAACCTGGTATTTACCGGCGGGACCAGGCGGCGTGGGCGGGCTCCGGGGTCCTGGGGGGGGGGGCGCGGCGCGATCTGACCCCGGGGGGTTCCCCCACGGTGGCCTGGCCCGCGATCGGGGCCCACCGATCCGCGGGCGGGCCTGTGCCGTGGGGGCACTCTTTCCCTTCCGCCTCCGCCATGGCCTCCACCATGGCGGAGGCGGAAGAGACTCTCCCCACTGCGCATGCGCGGGAAACTGACAGCGGCCGCTGACGCTCCCGTGCATGTGCCGGGAAACTGACAGCGGCCGCTGACGCTCCCGCGCATGCGCGCATTTCCGCGCCAGCTGGTGGGGCAACAAACGCCATTTCCGCCAGCTGGCGGGGCGGAAATCCCTCCGGCGTCGGCCTAGCCCCTCAATGTTGGGGCTGGGCCGCCAAAGATGCAGAGCATTCCGCACCTTTGGGCCGGCGCGATGCCCGTTTGATTGGCGCCGTCTTTGGCGCCAGGCGGCGGACATCGCGCCGTTGGGGGTGAATTTCGCTCCTGGAGTGTTTCATCCGGCATCGGAGCCCGCTCCCAGCACCCTATTCTCCCGCCCCCGGGGGGCTAGGATCGGCGTCGCGTCATTTACACGCGCCCGGCCTTGGCGCCGTGTAAAAGCAGCACCGCATAAATGACACGGCCGGCGCCGCGTAAATGATGTCACCCACGCATGTGCGGGTTGGCCGGCACCAACACGCGCATGCGCGGGGTGGACAGCAACCGATGTCGGATGGATCTTGTGGGGGGGCGGAGGAAAGGAAGTCTCCTTCAGAGAGGCCGGCCCGCCGATCGGTGGGCACCGATCGTGGGCCAGACCCCATTTGAGGCCCCCCCGGTGCAGGAACAGCCCCCCCCCCCAGTGTTCCCGCGCTGTTCCCGCCGGCAGCGACCAGGTGTGGACGGCGCCGGCGGGAACCCGTCGTATTGGGCAGGCCACTCGGCCCATCTGGGCCGGAGAATCGCCGCTCGCCCGTTGCAAACGGCAAGTGCCGATTCTCCCAGCGGCCAGCCATGATTCTCGCCGTGCCGGTTTGGGGGGGGGGGGGGGAGAATCGCCGCGGGCGTCAGGGCGGCATGGCGGGACACACGCGGCGCCCTGGCAATTCTCCCACCCGGCGTGGGGGGGGGAGAATTCTGCCCCCTGACTCTGCAAAGTTACTGCTTCACCAGACTGAGTAAAACATGAGTAATTATAAGGGGGTTTTACCGGTGTTTAGGGGACCACATCCTTCCACTGCATCTGCTTCTCCCGGAAATACAAGATAACTGAGTATAAAATAATTTACAAGTGTCATTATTAAAAATCATACCCAGTAGAGAGAAACTCTGCAAGAACACCCATCTCATGGATATCTGTAAGTAAATAGAGGTTTTCTTAAAGGCATAATTTTAAAACTTTTTCCAGGCAACACTTCCATATTATGGGCAGTGTATGATATGATCCTTTGGATTGGAGGTGAGTTGTGTGATTCCTGATCCATTTGAAAAGAGGTCCCTCAATCAAAGTAGCTTGAGGACCACTGGCTTAGATTATAGTATCACATGAAATCCTGGAGCAGGTTTTGAACCCACATCCCTCTGACTGACAGGAAGGAATGTTACCAACTGAGCCAGGCTGACATTTCTCCACATTTCTCCAAATTTTGCACATGCTACTTGCAGTTTCCCCATTTTTTTCCTTCCCCTCCTGAACGCACAGATCTCAGCAGCCATCCATTTGCTGAAATGCACATTTTTCACCTGTGTTTCCACGCAGTGAGCTTTGGCAAGCTGATCAACTGAAGACCCCAACAAGTGCCAATCCTGACTTCACCCAAAACATGCCCAACTTCCAGCACCCTGACCTGCTGGTTTCAGCTGCTCTTTCCAATCCTCCGAGCAGTGTACTGCACCAAGAATGATCTCAACTGAGTTTTAAAAAACTCAGAACAAAGCAAGGACTGAAACTGAGCCTCTTGGTTTATTCGGTTCAATATTGGACAGAATATGTATTTATTCAGACACCTCCAGACACTGAGACTCCCTCCGTCCGACAATCATTGCACAAGATGTCCAATTGTCCGTCCATTCATTACAACAACAAAAGTTAATTTACTTCATCTAAGTTTAAATAATTCTCATTTTAACATTAGAATCTGAAATGCGGCAACCTGTACAAATCTGCAGTTATTTTAACACTAAGCAAGGTGACGTACCGAGAAAATAATTACGTTGATTTGAATGTGATAACATAGTAGAGATCAGCAAGGTCGAACTGTGTGCTGCTGCTCCAATTTCCCATATCGTGGATTTACAGAACCACCTCACTATGTTCCCAGTCACAGGAATATAGTTAGTAAGAAAAGATTGCATTCCGATAGCAACCTTTACACTCAGATGCCCCAAAGAGCATTACAGCCAATTGAGTAATTTAGTCATCTTGGGACTGTGGTAAAGTAGGAATGTGGCAGTGGATTTTCCCAAAAGACGTTCCCACAAACAGCAATGAAATGAAGGACCAGGGGTGAGATTCTCCCATACCCGGCGGGGCGGGGGGTTCCGGCGTGATGGAGTGGCGGGAACCACTCCGGCATCGGGCCGCCCCAAAGGTGCGGAATACTCCCCACCTTTAGGAGCCAAGCCCTCACCTTGAGGGGCTAGGCCCGCGCCGAAGTGGGACTCTCCTTTGCCACCCACAAATCCATCCAATGCGGCGTGTGGTCAAATCCAACCACCCTGCCAACAGCGCCTTGTCCAGCACAGAGAAGTCAATCTGGGAGTATACCCAGTGGACGTGCGAGAAGTACAGACAGTCACCCAAAGTTGGAATTGAACCAGGTCCCTGGCACTGTGAGGCAGCAGTGCTTTTTTAAAACTTAAACTGCCCAATTCACTTTTTCAATTAAGGGTCAATTTATCATGGCCAATCCACCTAACCTGCACATCTTTGGGTTGTGGGGGTGAAACCCACGCACACATGGGGAGAATGTGCAAACTCCACACGGACAGTTACCCAGGACCAGGAGCGAACCCGGGTCCTTGGCATCGTGAGGCAGCAGTGCTAACCACTGCACCACCGTGCTGCCCAATGAGGCAACAGTGCTAACCACTGTGCCACCATGCCACCCGTGATGGTGTGAACCCATTTTGTAGCAGCGAGGTTTGAATAATGAGTTGAGATTTTTGTTCTTCTTCATCAAGTCTTTGATAGTTTGAACACCTCTCTCAGCTTTGCCATTTGCTTGAGGATACTGAGGTTCTGAGCCACATGAATGAATCCATATTCCCTCGCAAAGTTGTGTAACCATTCATTAGAAAGTTGTCGACCATTGTCTGACACTACAATGTCTGGGATGCCATGTGTTGCTTCGATGCTCTTTAGTGAGTGCATGACTCTGTTCACCGTGATGCTGTGAACTCTGTTCACTTCAATACACCTTGAGTAGTAATCAATGAAGGAACATTTTGCCTTTAATATCAAATAAATCCATTCCCAAACACTCAAATGGCCTTGATGGAAAAGTGGAGAGTGACTGATGATCTTTGCTCTTGGCTGTTCACTGTACACAGTTCCAGGCAACAGTAAGGGATGACATCGGTGCCATGGAGGATAAGGTTGAATCCATATGGGTGGAAATCAGGAATAGTAAGGCGAAAAAGTCACTGATAGGAGTAGTCTATAGGCCACCAAATAGTAACATTATGGTGGGGCAGGCAATAAACAAAGAAATAACAGATTCATGTAGAAATGGTACAGCAGTTATCATGGGGGATTTTAATCTACATGTCGATTGGTTTAACCAGGTCGGTCAAGGCAGCCTTGAGGAGGAGTTTATAGAATGTATCCGTGATAGTTTCCTAGAACAGTATGTAATGGAACCCACGAGGGAACAAACGTTCCTAGATCTGGTCCTGTGTAATGAGACAGGATTGATTCAGGATCTCATTGTTAGGGATCCTCTCGGAAGGAGCGATCACAATATGGTGGAATTTAAAATACAGATGGAGGGTGAGAAGGTAAAATCAAGCACTAGTGTTTTGTGCTTAAACAAAGGAGATTACAATGGGATGAGAGAAGAACTAGCTAAGGTAGACTGGGAGCAAAGACTTTATGGTGAAACAGTTGAGGAACAGTGGAGAACCTTCCAAGCGATTTTTCACAGTGCTCAGCAAAGGTTTATACCAACAAAAAGGAAGGACGTTAGAAAGAGGGAATATCGACCGTGGATATCTAAGGAAATAAGGGAGAGTATCAAATTGAAGGAAAAAGCATACAAAGTAGCAAAGATTAGTGGGAGACTAGAGGACTGGGAAATCTTTAGGGGGCAACAGAAAGCTACTCAAAAAGCTAATGTTGCTAATGCTTCCTCCCCAAATGGAGTGTATATTGTTTCCTGTGTCCGTGAGCGATCTTGAGGTGTAATAAACTGCCTTCCATTAACCATCTCCTTGTACATGTAGGAAAGCTGCACCCAGACCTACAGATGGTCCAACTGCTGATACTATGGGCAACAATTTTGGATCATGGTGTACGAACATTTTCAGAGAAAGTAGAACATTTTTGATCTCCTCCAAAGCATTTTGCTGGTCCACACTCCAACATCACTGATGACCTTGTCTCAGCTCAAGCTGCCAGTTACAGGATTATGGTGGCTTGATTCTCCCCTGCAGTTGTAAAGGAAGGCTAATAAGTTCAAAACCACCTTGACACACCAAAAGTTGCACAGTTGGTTTTAAACAAAGTAATTTATTCTCACCTGAATGACTCTGCAGAAAGTACCAGAAGTGGCCTTAAAAAGCAAATATAAAGATCATTTACTGAAGCCAATTTCTGCTCATTTATTCTCACAATGAGGACCTGTTGCTGCCAATAAGCATGCCTGTCAAGTGTGAATTGTGGGCTTTACAATTGTGTTCCAGAGATAAAGGAAAGGATACATTCCGTTGTCATTATGAAGTGACCGAGGCATTGAGATAGACTGTTTTTACCGCCATCAAAATTGTGTCTATGCTAATAAGCAATGAAAGGTGCAAGTCCAGCATCCAGCCAGGGCCCAGGTGGATTTAGAACTCGATCCATCACCATTATGATTGTTTTTGACTCGGGCAGTAGAAACAGTCTTCCAATCAAACTACTGCTCATTTTGATCATTTAAAATCCAAACACCTAGTCCAGCAATTGTTTAAAAATTACCATATTTTCTGCAAACTGTTTGATTTTTTAAAATTATCTACTCCTTGATTGCTCTTTGTGGTGGTGAGTCAGTGCATCATCCAGGAAAGGAAGCAGTTACCTCCAATCCTCTCTCTGTGATCAAATAGAGGCTCTCTGCAGCCACTGTGATTGTAAAGATGCCTCAAAGATGCTCCTCAAAATCCAAAAGTTTGGCCGGAGAAAATACAAACTGGTCACTTCTAATTGACACCGGCCCAGAATTGGAGTGTATGTGTGTGGTGGGTGTGGGTTTGTGGACGTGTGCAGTGTGTCAGGGGTGGTGGGGTGTGCGTGTGTAACTGTGTATGCGTGGGGTATGTATGCATCTGTCTGTGGGGTGGGGTGGGGGGGGGGGGGGTGTATGGATCTAAGTTGTTATCAGACTGGGATCCACTATGAATCCTGTTGCTACTCACAAAGTCCAACCCTGGGACTTTGCTTTCAAACTGACCGTTTTCCTTTGCTTAAAAACAAATTGAATTCGGCAAAGTTTATTGCCTGGGAAATTTTACTGAAATCCACCTGTTGTAAAATGGATAACTTGAAGAAACTAACTTCAGGATTTTTACTGAAATGTTGTACTTATTTATATATTCGGCCTGCAATGAAGGCAGTCTCCATTGCTCGGGAGCCCAGGAACCCGGGCTGGAGCTGGGTGTAGCGCACAAAGACTCCGAGAGACGAATAGAGTGAAGTCAATGAGGCTTTATTAAGCCTGTCTGTTCCCCCGCAGCTCGATAGTAGAATGGCCTGCGGGGGAGGACTCCGGCTTCTTATACTCCGCCTTCAGGGCGGAGCTAGAGGTCAACGGCCAACCAGGACCCGGGATCTGTCAGCCAATGACATTAGGGCTTCCAGCCCCACATGATCCCTAATACATACTACCACACTGGGTACAGGAGGCAGCAAGTTGGGCACTTCTTACCGAAACAGGCCAGAAGCAGAAGTTATTCTGTCTCTCTCCACTCGCTGCCTTCAAAACACAGATGGCTACAGAACAATTCAGAACCTATTGCTGTTGGCTTTATTTCATTTTTTTTACAAATGTTACTTTTGAATATTTTCCTAAACAAATGTTAATATGATTTCTGCATTACTCTCAGAAATATAGTGGATCCATTGTTATTTGCACCTACATCAGAACCAACAGAATGGTCTTTATAGGAGCAGTTGGATAGAAAAGAGTTGGCTGTTTCACTATGATTAACGACGTAGGAACATGGAAATTAGGAGCAGAAGTCGGCAATTCAGCCCTTCGATCCTGCTCCGCCATTCAATCAGATCATGGCTGATCTCTTCCTGGTCTCAAATCCACATCCCTATCTGTTTCCCAAATTCCTTTAACCCATTTTTAAAATCAGCAATATATCTGTCTCCTTCTTGAAACCATTTAATGACTCAGATTCCATCACACTATGGGGCAGCAGGTTCCACAAATTCATCATCCTCTGCGAGAAGTAGTTCCTCCTCACCTCAGTTCTAAATCTACTATATCTGTGACCTCTCATTCTAGAACTAAATTGATATTAACACAAGTACTCAATGAATTTAACATTTAGGAGCATTTTTAATTTTACTTGAATATTCCTCTTTACTTTGTGTTTGTGAAAGTTTAGAACACAGCAGTAGGCGTGTGCTAGTGGAAATACAGCTTCAATTCATCCATTGTTTACCATCCCATTCAGTTCCTGGTCTCGTCTGTGCAGAGACACAAAGTGCAGAGCAGAGAAGCAAAAATAAATCAGGCGGGTTTCTCTTTTCACTCTTCGCTGGTTTGGTAGCCATTCAGCATGGTATGATAAAGCAGCTCAGAGGTCCATGTGGAACTGGACAGAAGCTTACTAATAAACGTTTCTTCCTCGGGCAGCATGTGGCTCAGTGGATATCACTGGAACTGCGGCGCTGATGACTTGGGTTCGGATCACGGCCCTGGGTCACTGTCCGTGTGGAGTTTGCACATTCTCCCCATGTCTGCGTGGGTTTCGCCCCCACAACCTAAAGTTGTGCAGGTTAGGTGGATTGGCCATGCTAAATTGCCCCTTAATTGGAAAATAAAAAATAATTGGTACTCTAAATGTGGTTAGAGTGAGAGAGAAAGTAATAAATAAATGAACGTTTCCTCCTATGACACTGGAAACGTCAGTTTGCATTGCATTCCTCTGAGACCCTTCATGACTTCAGGCCAGCCCAATGCACTTTACAACCAATGAAATACTTTCAAAGTGTACTCACTGTTGTGAGGTGGGAATCATGGCAACCACATTGCACACAGCAAGCTCTCACACTCAGCAATGTGATAATGACCAGAAACCCTGTTTGTGCAAAGTTTATTGGCCAGGACACCGCGGATTATTCCCCTGTGAATATTGCTACCGGATCTCTTACATCCACTTTGCAGAGCAGCCAGAGGTTTGAGTTAACATCTCACCTTAAAGGCGCTAACTTCAACAGTGCAGCATTCCCTTAGGGCTGAACCGAAGATTCAGCCTAGATTTTTGTGCTCAAATCTCTGGAGTGACTCTCAAATCCACAAATTTTTGACTGAGCTACCCATTGAAGCTGAGACAGTTGCTTGAAAGGACAGGAGGAGTGAGAGGCCTGGAGGGGAAAAGGGGAGGGAGTGGAGAGAAGATGTGAGTGGTGATTTGGTGAGGGGTAGGCGGGGAAGAGGGAAGAAGTAGGACTGATGGTTTGGGAGGTTGCTGGGGGCAGCATTTGCACAATTCTATTTATTAGTATTAATAAGGTTTATTAACAATAACAAGATTACTAATTAATAAATAGAGGGATGACAGGGTTCCTCCAATCTTGAGAGTGCACATCCTCTACATGTGGAAAGTCCAGGTTGCTTCCCATGTTCTGGATTGCCATTGGTGCAGGAAGCACCATAAGTTGCAGCTGTTTGAACTCTGGGTTTCAGAACTGGAACAGTAACTGGCATAACTGCAGTGTATCCTTGAGACGTAGAGCTCCTTGGATAGCATGATTATAGATGTGGTCACCCCACAACTTAAGCAGGGAGAGAGGAAGTGGGTGACCACCAGTCAGTCAGAAAGAAAAAGGCATTTAGTTTAGGAATCCCCTGGGTGCTACCCAGTCTCCAACCAGTTCTAAATACTGATGAGAGTGATGGTATACCTGGGAGTGCAACCAGAGCCAGGTTTATGGCACCACGGGTGACTAAATTGTACAGGGGATTACAAGGAATACTGGAAGAGCAATAATGATGGAAGATTCAATAGTTGAGGAATTAAATGATTGTTTCTCTGGCCATAGACATGGCCACACCAGGACGGTGTGTTGCTTCCTTGCTGCCAAGTTCAAAAGAGTACCCGAGGGAGGAGGATGAACAGCCCACAGTCATAGACCACGGGCTGGATTCCCCAATTTGGAGACTATGTTGCCACGCCGGCATGGGAACGGCAGGAAAACCGGTGCAAAACGGCCACCAGTTCCCCGTTTTGCTGGGGGCTAGCGGGGAGGCAGCGTAGAGCCTGGCTCTAGCTACCGATACGGCCTGAAGACTTGCCGGGTCCATGGCCACGCATGCGCATGGCAGCGGCCTGAAGTGGCCGCGCCGTGTTTCATGGCGGATGCCTCTCGCGGACCACCCCACCACAGCGCCCCCAGTCCTGAATATGGCCACCACTGCCTGCGGATCGGCCCTCCCCCAACTGTGGCAGCGCTGGACTAAGCCTGCAGCCGTCACGCTGAGTTCCCGACGGTGAGACCATGAGAGACCCACACTGTCGGGAACTCGGCCGGTCGGGGACGGAACATCGCGGGGCGGGCCTCAGCCAACGTATGGAGGCTATGGACACGGCGTACGGCGTACTCGCTTTTCAGGGGAGGAGCATCGCGAAAGTGGCACTGCCCCCAATTTCAGCACCATCAGGAATTCTCCGCCCCGTCGCCGAACGCGATTTTGGCATTGGGGATCACAGAATCCAGCCCCACATTGGTGTGAACGGCATAGACAGAAAGAGGGATGTGGTCCTGCAGACAGAATTTCGGGAGCTAGGTAGGATGTTAGTGAGCAGGAATTCAAAAATAGTCATCTCTGGGATTAGAACATAGAACATAGAACATTACAGCGCAGTACAGGCCCTTCGGCCCTTGATGTTGCGCCGACCTGTGAAACCACTCTAAAGCCCATCTACACTATTCCCTTATTGTCCCTATGTCTATCCAATGACCATTTGAATGTCCTTAGTGTTGGCGAGTCCACTACTGTTGCAGGCAGGGCATTCCACGCCCTCACTGCTCTCTGAGTAAAGAACCTACCTCTGACATCTGTCTTATATCTATCTCCCCTCAATTTAAAGCTATGTCCCCTCGTGCTAGACATCACCATCCGAGGAAAAATGCTCTCATGTCCACCCTATCCAATCCTCTGATCATCTTGTATGCCTCAATTAAGTCACCTCTTAACCTTCTTCTCTCTAACGAAAACAGCCTCAAGTCCCTCAGCCTTTCCTCATAAGATCTTCCCTCCATACCAGGCAACATTCTGGTAAATCTCCTCTGCACCCTTTCCAATGCTTCCACATCCTTCCTATAATACGGTGACCAGAATTGCACGCAATACTCCAAATGCGGCCGCACCAGAGTGTTGTACAGCTGCAACATGACCTCATGGATCCTAAACTCAATCCCTCTACCAATAAAAGCTAACACACCATACGCCTTCTTAACAACCCTCTCAACCTGGGTGGCAACTTTCAGGGATCTATGTACATGGACACCGAGATCTCTCTGCTCATCCACACTGCCACAAATCTTATCATTAGCCCAGTACTCAGTCTTCCTGTTATTCCTTCCAAAATGAATCACCTCACACTTTTCTGCATTAAACTCCATTTGCCACTTCTCAGCCCAGCGCTGCAGCTTATCTATGTCCCTCTGTAACTTGTAACATCCTTCAGCACTGTCCACAACTCCACCGACTTTAGTGTCATCTGCAAATTTACTCACCCATCCTTCTACTCCCTCCTCCAGGTCATTTATAAAAATGACAAACAGCAGTGGCCCCAAAACAGATCCTTGTGGTACACCACTAGTAACTGGACTCCAGTCTGAACATTTCCCATCAACCACCACCCTTTGTCTTCTTCCAGCTAGCCAATTTCTGATCCAAACTGCTTAATCACCCTGAATCCCATGCTTCCGTATTTTCTGCAGTAGCCTACCATGGGGAACCTTATCAAACGCTTTACTGAAATCCATATACACCACATCAACTGCTTTACCCTCATCCACCTGTTTGGTCAGCTTCTCAAAGAACTCTATAAGATTTGTGAGGCACGACCTACCCTTCACAAAACCGTGTTAACTATCTCTAATCAAATTATTCCTTTCCAGATGATTATACATCCTATCTCTTATAAACCTTTCCAAGATTTTTCCCACAACAGAAGTAAGGCTCACTGGTCTATAGTTACCGGGGTTATCTCTACTCCCTTTCTTGAACAAGGGGACAACATTTGCTATCCTCCAGTCTTCTGGCACTATTCCTGTAGACAAAGATGACTTAAAGATCAAGGCCAATGGCTCAGCAATCTCCTCCGTAGCTTCCCAGAGAATCCTAGGATAAATCCCATCCGGCCCAGGTGACTTATCTATTTTCTCACTTTCCAGAATTGCTTACTCCATGTAGCACACGCAAACCAGAATAGGAGGAGATTGCAGTTGAATGCGGATATGGAAAGATGGTGCAGGGGTAAGAGCTTTACAGGCCGGACAGGTTGGACCTGAATAGATCTGGGGCTGAGTTCCTTGTCGGCGTGTTTTGCTAGTGTTCTTGGGGAGTGTTTAAACTATATTAACAAGGTTGTGGAAACCAAAAGGTAATATCTAGAGGAATACAATTGCACACAAAATACTGGGAGAGACAGATAATAATAATCTTTATTGTCACAAGTAGGTTTACATTAACATTGCAATTAAGTTACTGTGAAAAGCTCCTAGTCGCCACATTCCGGCGCTTGTTTGGGTACATGGAGGGAGAATTCAGAATGTCCAAATTATCTAACAGCATGGGCGCGATTCTCCACTCCTGCGCCGAAGCGCCCACGCCGTCGTGAACGCCGTCGAGGTTCACGACGGCGCGAAACTGCCCCGATCCCGACCGATTCAGGGCCCAAAAATGGGCTAGGATCGGGGCCGCGAGAACCTCGGGGGGGCGTGTCGCGAATGCCGCGTCGTCACCGCGCGACGCCCGAATGACGCAGCGCTGCGTCATAAACTGCGCGCTCTGCGCACAGAGGACCCGGAGGAGAAGAGAGGAGATGGCTGAGCCCCGAAGAGCCGCACCGAGGTTCCGGGACACAGACCTGGACACCCTGGTGGATGGGGTGGAACGGAGAAGGGACACCCTCTGCCCAAGACGTGGGCATCGCCAGCCATCCAGCGCGGTGAGGCGCCGCTGGCGGGAGGTGGGCACTGCAGTCAGTGCTGTGGGGCAGACCCCCCGGACGGGGAGCAGTGCCGCAAGAAGCTGCACGACCTCACCCGGGCTGCCAGGGTAAGTGCTATGAGGGTGCCCCACGCCCCCCCCCCCCCCCCCCTCCGGCACGGGGGGGAAGTGGGGTGGGGGGGGGGGTTGGGAGTGTTGGGGGGGATTGGGGCATCAGGGGCGGTGCTGGGGGCGGACCGGGGCGGTTGTAAGTGTTGGGGGGGACTGGGGCATCAGGGGCGATGTTGGGGGGGGTCAGGGGGGTTTGGGGGGGTCACGGTGCCCAACTATCTACTCGACCCACATGAGCACCGGGACCACCCCTGGAGCGAAGCCATGGCGTGCTGTCTCCTGAACCAGCAACAATGTTGTCTATCTCTGCATGCCCTGATGATACCCGCCTAATGGTGATGCTTTATCCAACCCCCACACCCCCCGCCCCCCCCCCAGGACAAGATAGCGCACAACCAGCGTGAGCGCATGAGAACCGGAGGGGATTCTCCGGTCCTGCACCCCCTAACCGTTCACAAGCAGAGGGCCCTGGACCTCGTTGGGCGATCCGCCACTCGGGAGGTCGCGCCATGCCAGGTCGGAGGCGCAGTAGCAAGTGAGAGAACCCTGCATGTCCTCTCCACCCCCAACCCGTCATCGCCCCCCCTCACACTCTGGCCACTGCACCCCCGATCCCCTCCCCCCCACACTCTGGCCACTGCACCCCCGATCCCGTCCCCCCTCACACTCTGGCCACTGCACCCCCGATCCCCTCCCCCCTCACACTCTGGCCACTGCACCCCCGATCCCACCCCCCTCACACTCTGGCCACTGCACCCCCGATCCCATCCCCCCTCACACTCTGGCCACTGCACCCCCGATCCCCTCCCCCCTCACACTCTGGCCACTGCACCCCCGATCCCACCCCCCTCACACTCTGGCCACTGCACCCCCGATCCCATCCCCCCTCACACTGTGCACCCACCACCACCATACACCCGGGCCACCGGGCCTAACGAACCCCGAATCTTTTATGTTCCCCAGGGCCAGCCGCCGAACCTTCAGGGACGTCTTGCCCAGGAAGCAGCGCAACATCGCCCACCGCAACTGCACCCAGGGACGCACGCCAGAGGTTGGCAGTCGGTCGGACAGGAGGGCAGACCTCTCAGTCTGGGACGCAGGACCGGGACGCTGAGACCACCGGGACAGACATTAGTGAGGGGCACAGGGTGGACAGTCATGCCGAAGCCCACATCACGGCCACACACCCACTGGATCGAACTGGAGGTCAAGACGACATGGCCCACATGGAGCTTGCGCCGGGCCATGAGGGGGAACAATACACACCAGACCTCCTGACGGATGATGACCTTGATCTTGCGGCACTGCTGTCTCCCACACCGTTCACCATCGCAGAGACACCCACCTCGGTTGGGCATATAAGTGATGAGGCTCCCGGGTCACGGTCTGGTGCGCACCCCACAGCCAAGCCGGTACAGCAGGTGGAGTTTGGAGCAGTCGAGGGGCTGGACGGTCGGAGGGCAGCCCAGGCCCAGCAACCAGCTGCCACCCAGACGGTTCCCGGGTTCCTGGATGTAATTGACCCACCCGGACAACCGATGCGTGTGGACACCCAGGGACTGAACGGGATGAGGGCCATCTTCCAGGACCTGCACACGCAGCTGGAGGAGTCTATCAGGAGCAGGGAGTGGTGCCGCTCATCGCAGCCACCCAGGCCGACACCGCACGGGTGGCATCCGCGGTGGAGGCAATGGGTGAAGGGGTTTCGACCATGGGTCAGGTTCTGCAAGGCGTTGGGCTTCACGTGCACGCGTCATCCATGGCCCAGGAGTGGGCTGCCCTCTCACAGGTAGCCATGCGCCAGAGTCATCACGACATTGCCGCCGCTCTCCGGGCCCTGGCTGAGTCTCACCATGCCATGGCCCGGTCCCAGCAAGCGATGGCACTGTCCCAGCAGTCGGTTGCGGAGAGCATTGACCGCCTGGCGCACGTGATGGATGGCGTCGCGCACTCACAGGTCGAGATCGCACAGACCTTGGCAGGAATGTGGCACTCCCTGGGCCCCGTCTCGGCGAATATTCGGACCGTGGTCGATACCGCTGCAGGCCTCCAGGACTGGCAGCGCCAGGTGTCGGGGGTGCGACGGGGCACGTCTCCGAGCGCATCTCTGTCCCACAGTGAGGCCCGGGGGCCACCGGGCTCCCCGAGGGAGGAGGAGGTTCTGGGCCCGTCCTGGTAGCTCCATCAAGGGACGTCCCGGTACACTCGGCCCCCCCCCCCCGTTCCGTCCCTGGCGCATCTGGTGGGGAGCGGGCAGGTCAGGGTGGCACCACGCCATCCAGCACGCCCGCAGAGCAGCCTGGCCCATCGAAGCCGGGCCGCCCCAGGAAACGTGTGCCGAAGGGGAGCCATGTCGAAGGGTGTGATTCTCATCAGTCCCCCTCCACTCCTGCTGTACCATCTGGGAACACATCTAGACGTACTGGTAGGGCCCGTAAGGCAAAGTCGTTAGGCACATAAGAAGTTGGCACGGGTGCAGGGCACAGTCTAGTTATAGTGGGTAGGGCACCTATGTTTACCACACGAATAAACGCACTGTTAAATCTGACTTGTAAGACTGTGTGCTATGTCCGGTGCCAGGGGGCTCGTGAGGGTGCCCAATTGGCGTAGTGGTATACGAGGCGTTCAAGATCTGTTCCGGATGTGCTGACCCTTTCCCCCCCCACCCCCCATAATCGGACACCGTTGTCCTCGGTACACCGACGCCAGCCACCCCACACGGGCATGTGGTGAAATATCCGTCACGAAGGCTGTGACCACCGGAGTTCATGCTTCAGCTATAGCCATGAGTCAGACCTCGGCTGGCGAATCTGAGCACACAGCTCGTCGCAGAGCGGGCCGTCATCATTCAACATGGCACTGTTCACACCCGCTTACCCAATCATCACTGTTGTGCAATCCCGTAGTGCCGCAATGGTAAGGTGATGTGGAATTGTTGCCGTGAATGCGGTGCGGGGGTGCGGGTGCGGTGGGGGGGTGGGGAGGTGGGGGGCGCTGTGTGGTGCCCGTGTGCAGGAGTGATGGTGCAAGTGGCAGTATTCAGCGAATCCCACCTCCACAGTGCGTGAACTGTGCGGCCACCAACGCGCCGCGTGCCCGCTGTCCCCGGCGGTGCAGTCGCGCAGCCTCCTGGGCGCAACGAGCAGCCGTGTCTGCGTCCTGCGCCCCTCCCCCCACCCTGATGCGCCCCATCATCCTCATCCTCCGCATCCCCCTCTTCCCCATCCCCCTCGTTTGCGTGAGCGTCGGTGCCGTCGGGTCCTCCCTCCGACTCCTCCACCAGGTCATCTCCCCTCTGCATGGCTATGTTGTGCATCGCACAGCAGACCACAACTATGCGACCGACCCTGTCGGGCCGGTACTGCAGGGCCCCTCCGGAGCGGTCCAGGCATCTGAAGCGCATCTTCAGCAGCCTGAAGCACCGCTCCACCACACCCCTGGTTGCTGCATGGGCCTCGTTGTATAGGCTCTCTGTGTTGGTCTGAGGCCTCCGTATTGGCGTCATCAGCCATGATCTCAACGGATAGCCCTTGTCGCCCAGCAACCAGCCCCTCAGCCGGGGGGGGCATCCATCGAACATTGCGGGAATGAACGACTGTGCCAGAATGTAGGTGTCATGCACACTGCCGGGGTACTTTGCACACATGTGCATGATCTTCATGTGGGGGTTGCACACCACCTGAATGTTCATGGAGTACGCGCCCTTCCTGTTCATGAACACTTCCCTGCTGTCTGCAGGCGGGCGCATGGGGACGTGCACACCATCGATGACACCCTGGACCATCGGTATCCCGGCCACCTTGGCGAATCCACGTGCCCGTGCTTCCTGATGTGCTCGGTCCTCGGGGAATTGAATTTACCTGTCCGCGATGGCGGCCCTGATGCACCTGTGGACCGATGCCTGTGATATCCCGGAGAGGTCCCCGCCCGGCGCCTGGCAGGAACTGGTCGCATAAATGTTTAGGGCCACCGTCACCTTGACGGAGACTGGTATCGTGTGTCCTCCACCCATTCAACGTGGTGCGAGGTGCCCCACGAGCTGGCATATATGTGCAACCGTCTCCCTGCTGAACCGTAGTCTCCTCCTGCATGTGATGTCCGGTAGGGCCTCGAACGACATTCTGTCACGGTACACCCTCTGCCTTGCTGGACGCGTGTGGCGCCCTGGCACCACCATCAGTGGATCCTCCTGCTCCACCTCCTGCTCCCCCTCAAGCACTTCCTCTGCATTCCTCGCCGTCTGGCGGTCAATGTTCCCCTCGGCATCCCCCTGTACATTCAGGTCCTGAGCGCCTGCGGCCTGCGCGGCGACGACGGGCCACTCCGCGGCCATCCCCTCTGCTGAACCGGCAACCGCTGCATCTGCAGCCACTGTGGGCCGTCCGACTCTACGCTGCCGGATGGCAAACTCCAGAGCTGCTGCTCCAACCACGGCAGTAAACATCGCTGTCTGGTTGGCATACATGGTGACCTGCAGGAGGGTGGGGGGGGCAGAGAAACGACATGTTACACGGAGGTTCTTCCACACCTCGCCAGCCGGGTTGCATGGGATACCTGTGTGCCCCGGTGGCCTGGTCGCGCTGCAGACACGCAGCCAGCCTAACACCTGGTCACTGTCTGCGCCCAACGGTCAGTTCACACCGTACTGCTCACCAGTGTGCCACTCTCCTGTGCCCATCAGCCACACGGCAACCTGCAGCCGTGTCCTCGTCACCTTCCTGCCATATCAGGGCGGCTGACCTGTGGCATCCGCGGATGGACGATACCATCCACACTCTCCTTAACCCCCCTCCCACCTGCACGCCGCTCCCTCATCCCCCCCTCCCACCTGCACCCTCTCCCACCCCCCCCCCCCACCTGCACACTCTCCCACACCCCCCTCCCACCTGCACACTCTCCCACCCCCCCACCTGCACACTCTCCCACCCACCCCCCCTCCCACCTGCACACTCTCCCGCACCCCCCCCTTTGGCCGCAGCCTTCTCAGGTAAGCCGGCCTGGTCTCCAGGCGCTGCGCAACAGTCCGCTCACCTCCTCCCTGCTCAGCGTCAGCCAGCACGACAGGTTCACGCCGTCGGGACTTCGGCCCATCCGGGCCTGAGAATAGCAGGGGGTGCCGGAGAATCGCCATTTTTGGAACTTGTGGGAGGAAACTGGAGCTACCGTGCTGCCCAAGGAGGGTTGGTGATGGTAGTGCAGTGGATATTATCTATATGGGTTTCAATAAGGCATTTGACAAGGTCCCACATGGCAGATTGGTCTGAAAAGTAAAAGCCCATGGGATCCAGGGGAAGGTGGCAGGTTGGATCCAAAATTGCCTCAGGGACAGCAAACAAAGTGACAGGAAACATCGATTGATATTTTAGCGACTGGAAAACAGTTTCCAGTAGTGTTCCACAGGGCTCTGTGTTGGGGCCCTTGCTGCGTGTTGTATATATTAATGATTTAGACTTCAATGTGAGAGGCATGATTGGCAAATTTTCAGATGGCACAAAGGTTGGCCATGTCGTTGATAGTGAAGGATAGCTGTTGACTCCAGAATTATATTAGTTTGGGTTGAGTGGACAGAGACGTGGCAAATTAAATTCAATCCAGAAAAGTGTGAGGTAATGCATTTGGGAAGGGCAAATAAAGCAAGGGAATGCTCATTAAACATGAAGATATTGGGGTGATGAGGGGAAAAAAAACAACCAAAAAAACATGAAGATATTGAGAGGGGTTGATGACTTGAGGGACCTTGGAGTGCATGGCCACAGGTCCTTCAAAGTGGTGAGACAGATGGACAAAGTGGTTAAGAAAGTATATGGAACACTTTTCTATTGGACGAGGTATTGACCACAAAAGCAGGAACGTAATGCTGGAACTGTATAAAGCACCAGTTCGACCACAGCTGGAATTTTGCATACAGTTCTGGGAACTACATTACAGGAAGGACATAATTGCTCTGGAGAGAGTGCAGAGGGGATTTGCAAGAATGTTGACAATCTGGAAAATTGCAGCTAAGAGGAGAGATTTGATACACTAGGGTTGTTTTCGTTAGAGCAGAGGAGGCTGAGTGGTGAACTAACTGGGGTGTACAAAATTATGAGAGGCCGAGACAGATTTGATAGGAAAGATTTGTTTCCCCTAGCTGAGGGGTCAATTACCAGGGACATAGATTTAAGATGATGGGCAGAAGGATTAGAGGGGGAAAATTGAGGTCTGATCACCCCCACTCCTCCCTGAGGTCTATCGCTATCCCCTCCAGAGGTACAACCTCCCCAACCTCTTCCCACCTCTTCCTCTCCGCCGAGGGCCTCCTCCCTGAGGTTTGACCCCTCCACCTCCCAACCTCCAATCCACCTAACCTCCGATTCCCTCCACTGTACTCCAATCTCCCCCAACCTCTGACCCCCTACCCTCTTTTGACTGGCCTGTGAATTTGAATGGGATCTTTGCAGCACCTAATCATAGAATCATAGAATTTACAGTGCAGAAGGAGGCCATTCAGCCCATCGAGTCTGCACCGGCTCTTGGAACGAGCACCCCACTTAAGCCCAGCCCATCCCCGTAATCCAGTAACCCCACCTAACCTTCTTTTTGGAGAATTTATCATGGCCAATCCACCGAACCTGCACATCTTTGGACTGTGGGAGGAAACCGGAGCACCCGGAGGAAACCCACGCTGTTCAATCTGATTCTGCCAGACTGTGACCTTGACAACACACTGTGCTGAAAATTCGCAAAGGTAATTGGACACGGAGCGGAAATCCGATGTCAATTGCCACTTTGAGGAAGTTAAGGCTGTCATGTGAGAGTACGTTTAAGAAATGGGTGTTTATAAATGGGTGTGTTTATACATATCTGTAGCGAGAGTACCTTTAAGAAATGGGTGTTTATAAATGGGTATGTATATAAATATCTGTAGTGAGAGTACCTTTGAGAAATGGGTGTTTACTACTGCAGTGATGTCAGAGAGTGGGTGGAGCTGGGCTGTCTGTCAGCTTTTTACTTTCATTTTTGAGCAGGCTGCAGAGTGTGTTTTAGTTTTGTTTTCAGTGTTGGAGCTGAAGCCAGACCAAACAGGTGTACTACTGTTCTCTCTGCCATCAAAAGACTATCTCTTGATCATTTGGTGAATTCAGAATTATAAATGTTTTCAGTAGTGACTTTAACCTGATGTGCTTCTGATAAAGGTTTTGTTTTAAGTCGTATGAATGTTAAAAAGGAGAGCTTAAAGGTTTACTTAGTGTTGTAGTCATTGGGGGTTGTATTTGAATTAATGGTTGCTAAGATGTTCACTGTATGTTTTAAAAAGGTTAACTTGAGTTCATAGAATAAACATTGTTTTGCTTTAAAAAATACTTTTCCATTTCTGCTGTACCACACCTGTAGAGTGGGACGTGTGCCCCCCATACCACAATCTAGTAAAATTTGTGGGTCAGATAAATACACTTTGGAGTTCTCTAAACCCTGGCCCATAACAAGGCCAACAGATAAATTGGTAGATTGGACAAAGGGGTAGCAGCTGAAGTTCAATGTGGATTAATATGAAGTGATTCATTTTGGTAGGAAGAACATGGAGAGACAATATAGGCACCGTGTGTTCCCCTATTATGTATTTTCTTTTTATTTTATTTTATTTTCATGTACTTAATGATCTGTTGAGCTGCTCGCAGAAAAATACTTTTCACTGTATCTCGGTACACATGACAATAAATCAATCCAATATGAGTATGATTGTAAAAGAGGTACAGGAGCAGAGGGACCTGGGTGTAGAGGTGGAGAGATCATTGAAGGTGAAAAATCAGGTGGAGAGAGCAGTTAATAAAGCAAATAGTGTTCTTTGATTTATTATAAGGTGTATAGAGTACAAGAGCAAGAGATTATATTGAACTTGTATGAGACACTGGTTCAGCCTCAGCTAGAGTATTACGTCCAATGCAGGTGCCACACTACAGGAAAGCTGTGAAGGTATTATAGAGAATGGTTCCAAGGATGAAGAACTTCAGTAATGAAGATATATTGGAGAAGTTGGAACTGTTTTTCTTGGAGAATCAATGGCTGAGAGGTGATTTAACAGAGGTATTGAAAATCACGAGGTGTCTGGACAGAGTAGATAGGGAGCAACTGTTCCCACTCGTAAAGGATGAACAACGTGAGGGCACAGATTTAAAGTGATTAATAAAATAAGTAAAAGTGACGTGCAGAAACCTTTTTTACGCAACGAGTGGTTAAGATGTGGAATGCTCTGCCTGAGCGTGTGGTGGAAGCAGATTCAATTATCTGAAAAGGAAGAATGTATTGGGTTACAGTGAGAAAATAGGAGATTGTCACTAAGGGTTAGTTGGGGTGCTATTCAGCGAACAAAGCCACAGCGAGTCATTTATCCGTGTGTTTCCCGGTGCTCACAACGTCGAGAAACACATGGCTATACAACGGGCTCGAATTGTATAAGGAACCGCAGTGGCATAGGCCACACATAGCCCCGTTTTGCTGGCCAGAACTCCCCAGTGCAGCGAGAGATTGGGACGCCATCCGATCTCCGAGACCCCTGAAGCGACCCCCGACCCCCTCAACCCAAGCGCACTATGGGAGGGTCCCTGACACGTCCCCCCAACACACATGCAGGGTACCCCCAGCCCAATCACACAAGTGCACAAAATGGCAGCTTGGCACCTTGACATGTCAACCTGGTAATGCCCATGCCAACTCAGTGCCACCTGGGCACCATGGAAGTGCCAGGTTGGCACTGACACTGCCAGGGTGCTGGACTGACAATGCTGGGTGCCCAGGTTGTACCAGCAACATCAGGGCACCATGAGCAAAGGGCATCCAGCTGGGGGCCTTCAATGCCTTGGGAGACCCCCGTGAGTGCCATTCCATCTGGTCCCATTTGTGGAGACCAGAGCTGAACGCCGCTCGCCCGAGGTCTCCGAGGCGAAGGGGGTAGATCCCAAAGCCTCAGGTACCTCAGGAACCTGCACATTAAAGTGAGACTAGCTTTCTCGCTCTAATATGCAGAGTTGTCAAAAGGTGCTTCAGCCCTCAATAGACAGGATATAAATCGCAATATCTCGCGAGATCTTATTGGATCTCGTGAAGCATTACGGTAGAGCCTGGGAGCGGATCTCCCGGTGTTTATCGGCCATGCTGCACTGCAACAAACTGCTTTTCAGGCACAGTGTGGCCATTGGATCGCGCCCTAAGTGTCATTTTGGGGTGGTTTGGCGAGTGTTTCTTGCTGGCTTTTTGGGTGAGATCCAGACCTGGATTCATCAATACTTGGTCATTTTTTGGAGCGTTTGGGAGTTTCTCCCCAGTCTTGCCCATACTTAGAAATTCTTCCAGCGGTGACGAGCTGAACACACCGGCGAGACTGGCTCCTCAGAGTTCAGGGTGCCATTTTGAAAGGGTGCCCTGATCTCTAAGTGAGCTTGAGGGTCCCCCACATCCCCAGATAATGCCACCTCAGCAAACATGGGCATTACCCACCCCAAGTGAGCACACCCTGCTACAAATTCACTGAGGGCCACCCCTTTCAGCCCCCCCTAACACGCATTTCAGGTCCCCCGTCACACCCCAACCTTTGTGAAGCCCCTACATCCACCTTCACCCTCCCTTTTATGGGCATAGCCAACCTCAAGCTCTGACCCTTGCTAGTGCCAACCTGGCTTTGAGCACCAAGGCATTGTCAACCTGGCACCTTGGCAGTGCCCCTGTCACCCTGGCAATGCCACCCAGCCACCCTGGCAACTGCCAGGGGGCCTGGCTGCCAGGAAGAGTGCCAGGACACTGTCCTGCCCCCGAACACCCGGGTGGCTCTAATGGCGTCTGAGAACCCCCGAGTGGCCAGCACACCTGGTCCCCAATTGTAGAGACCAGTAATAATCGGCGCCAGGTTGAGGCCTTGCCGGTGTGGCACCACGGTGACTTCCAGGCACCATGAGAATGTGGCCTCACATAAGCCATGCATATTTAAATTAGCCTAATGGCTCATTTAACTATCATTACCTCCATCACAGCCAGCGAGGGTGACTCAGGCAAGGATTTGGGTCTGGCATGAAGCCTGATTTGGGCTTCTGGCATGCCCAGATCAGCACCAGGTTCAACGCAGGGGGAAAATCGCACCCAAAGTGAATTACTCATTCAGAGAGCCAGTGTCGACACAATGGTTTCCTTCTGTCCTGTAACAATTCTCTGATTCTATGAATTCTAAATATACTGCGTAAAGTCCAATCTCATGGTGAATAGCATCTGCTTCAAATTTCCCAGTTGAAAGGAAACAATTGCAAGAAAAGAAAATTAATTTAATCTTTTATTCTCCAGTTAGAAATCATCTCCTGGCAACGAGATGCACATAGGGTCAGTTAAACGAACGACAAACTAAACCTCTCTGTATAATACAGGAAATTAGCGCGGACGAGAAAAATGTGGTGTGTATATATACAACTGTTTATAAATATGGAAAATGCCAATAAAAAGATTTTAAAAAAAAGAAATCATCTACTGAAGGGGTGGCATGTTGGCGCAGTGGTTAGCACTGCTGCCTCACGGCACCAAGGACCCGGGTTCTATCCCGGCCCCGGGTCACTGTCCGTGTGGAGTTTGCACATTCTCCCCGTGTCTGCCTGGGTTTCGCCCCCACAACCCAAAGATGTGCAGGTTAGGTGGATTGGCCACGCTAAATTGCCCCTTAATTGGAAAAAGTGAATTGGGCACTCTAAATTTATTTTTTAAAAATAATTCATCTACTGATAATAAGAGAAAGTTTAAAAACATCAAGAAAAATGATTCATTCCCTAATAGCAATTGGAATGTCATTTATACTGGGGCTAGTTTAGCACAGGGCTAAATCGCTGGCTTTGAAAGCAGATCAAGGCAGGCTAGCAGCATGGTTCAAATCCTGTACCAGCCTCTCCAAACTGGTGCTGGAATGTGGCGACTAGGGGCTTTTCACAGTTACTTCATTTGAAGCCTACCTGTAACAATAAGCAATTTTCATTTCTCCTGCTTTTAAAGTGTTAAAAATAAAACATGTACGTTCATTGTAAATCCCAAAATACTGGAAAATGCAGCAAGTACTTTGTCACATTTTCTTGGGAAGAGATGGATGTTAGCTATCTTGATAAATAACTCCTGCTCCTTCAACACAAGAGTTCCAAATAGGGAGGTTTTTCAGTTGTCAGCTTCTGTTAGCTTTCTACGTTGGACTGATGAATGTTGGAATTTCAGATATATTGCAATGTAGGTATTTGGTGCAGTATGGGTTAAAAGACTGCATTAGGTGTATGTGACTGCTGCAGTAGTGTTTTAAAACAAATCCTCGTTTGAAAGACAACAAATGTGTTGGGAACCAGTGGTGCAATTAAGCCATCGTAAAAAGGCTGAAGCTAATGCAGTTTTGTCTGGATTAAAGGGGATTTGCTGTGGAGTTAATTAGATTTCAGCTTGGTAAGATGATGTAATCATTGGGTGGAGCTAAGGGATCAGGCATTTTGCAGAAAGCAGGCCAGTGAGGTTTTAGAAACTGTGAACAGAAAAAAGCAATTTGTTCTCTGCAGTTCTGTTCAAGATACATCTGAAGAGGGTGGCACATGGCACAGTGGTTAGCATTGCTGCCTACGGCGCTGAGGACCTGGGTTCAAATCCTGGCCCTGGGTCACTGTCTGTGTGGAATTTGCACATTCTCCTCGTGTTTGTGTGGGTTTCACCCCCATAACCCGAAGATGTGCAGGGTAGGTGGATTGGCCACGCTAAATTGCCCCTTAACTGGAAAAAAATAATTGGGTACTCTAAAGTTTAAAAAAAAGATATGTCTGAAGACATATTTGCAATCTTTCAAAGGGTTCAGATTGTGTGATTAGAAGGTGAGGAGAAGCAGCTTCTGAACAAATACAGCCAGAATTTCTGCATGGTTCTGATAGGAGTCAGATCTTTTTTGTAAAGTAGTGGCACAAGGTCTCTCTTTCGCCAAGAACGTCTCTGTACAGCAGGTATTCCTTTGTGCCATTGGTAGTTTAAGTGGATTGAGAACGGAGTGGTATTTCCTGTTGTTTGAGTGGGGTAAATATAGTTGATAAGGGTAGTGTATTCAACATGTTGAGTAGCATTGTTTAAGGGTAATTGTTAGCTATTTTCTGGTGTGATGTTTTTTTTGTAAAATAATTTTTATTAAAGGTTTTCATAAAATATCAGTAACAAAATGAGAAAGAAAAAAGAACCCAATGGGGTTAAGTACAAAACACAATCTAAAAAAGCAACCCCCCAAACCCCTCCCCCCCGTGCCTAAATAATAAATTAACATTAACACCCCGACTTAAGACAACAGGTGTATACGCCCCCTCAGACCCTTCCAGTGTAAATAACATAAACAAAAATAAAGTAAACCACCCCCCCCCCCCACCCCCCCCACCCCCGAGCTGCTGCTGCCATTGACCAATGCCTATCGTTCTGCCAGGAAGTCTAAGAACGGTTGCCACCGCCTAAAGAACCCTTGTACCGACCCTCTCAAGGCGAATTTCACCCTCTCCAATGTAATGAACCCTGCCATATCGCTGATCCAGGATTCTACGCTTGGGGGCCTCGTATCTTTCCACTGAAGGAAAATCCTTCGCCGGGCTACCAGGGACTCAAAGGCCAGAATTCCAGCCTCTTTCGCCTCCTGCACTCCCGGCTCCTCTGCCACCCCAAATATTGCGAGCCCCCAGCCCGGTTTGACCTTGGATCCTACCACCCTTGACACCGTCCTTGCTACGCCCTTCCAAAATTCCTCCAGCGCTGGGCATGCCCAGAACATATGGGTGTGATTTGCTAGGCTCCCTGAGCACCTAACACACCTGTCCTCACCCCCAAAGAACCTGCTCATCCTTGTCCCGGTCATGTGTGCCCTGTGCAGCACCTTAAACTGTATGAGGCTGAGCCTCGCGCACGAAGAGGAAGAGTTCACCCTACCTAGGGCATCTGCCCACGTCCCCTCTTCGATCTCCTCTCCCAACTCCTCCTCCCACTTACCTTTCAACTCCACCACCGAGGCCTCCTCCTCCTCCTGCATCACCTGGTAAGTTTCCGAGATCTTCCCCACTCCCACCCACGCCCCCGAGAGCACCCTGTCCTGTACTGTGTGTGGCAGTAGCCGTGGGAATTCCACCACCTGCCGTCTGGCAAACGCCCTTACCTGTAAGTACCTGAAGGTGTTCCCCGGGGGGAGCCCGTACTTCTCCTCCAGCTCACCCAAGCTCGCGAACTTCCCGTCCACAAACAGCTCCCCCAACTTTCGTATCCCTGCCCTGTGCCACCCCGAAAACCCTCCACCTGTTCTTCCTGGGGCGAACCGGTGGTTCCCCCGTAATGGGGTCCACGCCGAGGCCCTAACTTCCCCCCTATGCCGCCTCCACTGCCCCCAAATTTTGAGGGCCGCCACCACCACCGGGCTCGTGGTATACCTCCTTGGAGGGAGCGGCAGCGGCGCCGTTGCCAGCGCCCCCAGACTCGTACCCACACAGGACGCCGTCTCCAGCCTCTTCCATGCAGCCCCCTCCCCCTCCATCACCCACTTGCGCACCATTGTTGCATTGGCGGCCCAGTAGTACCCACAGAGGTTGGGCAGCGCCAGCCCCCCCTATCTCTACTCCGCTCCAGGAACACCCTTCTCACCCTCGGAGTCCCTCGCCCCCACACAAACCCCATTATACTCCTGTTAACCCGCCTGTAAAAAGCCTTCGGGATAAACACGGGGAGGCACTGGAACAGGAACAAAAACCTTGGGAGCACCGTCATTTTGATTGACTGCACCCTACCCGCCAGGGACAGCGGCAACGCGTCCCACCTCTTGAACACCTCCTCCATTTGCTCCACCAGCCTTGTAAAGTTAAGCCTATGCAGGGCCTCCCAGCTCCTGGCCACCTGGACCCCCAAATATCTGAAGCTCCTCTCCGCCCTTTTTAGCGGGAGCTCGCCAATCCCCCTCTCCTGGTCCCCTAGCTGAACTACGAACAGCTCGCTCTTCCCCATATTGAGCTTGTACCCCGAAAAATCCCCAAATTCCCTAAGGATCCTCATTACCTCTGGCATTCCTCCCACCGGGTCCGCCACATACAGCAGCAGGTCGTCCGCATAAAGCGACACCCTATGCTCCTCCCCACCCCGCACCAACCCCCTCCAGTTCCTCGACTCTCTCAGTGCCATAGCCAGGGGTTCAATCGCCAGTGCGAAGAGCAGGGGGGACAGGGGACACCCCTGTCTCGTCCCTCGGTGCAACTGAAAGTACTCGGACCTCCTCCTATTTGTGGCCACACTCGCCATCGGGACCTCATACAACAGCCTAACCCACCTGACAAACCCCTCCCCAAACCTGAACCTCTTCAGCACCTCCCACAGGTACCCCCACTCTACCCTATCGAAGGCTTTCTCAGCGTCCATCGCCACCACTATCTCCGCCTCCCCCTCCCTCGCCGGCATCATGATAACGTTCAAAAGCCTCCGCACATTCACGTTCAACTGTCTCCCCTTCACAAACCCCGTCTGGTCTTCATGGATGATCTGCGGCACACAATCCTCAATCCTCGTGGCTAAGACCTTCGCCAGCGCCTTGGCATCTACATTTAGCAAGGAAATTGGTCTGTAAGACCCACATTGCAGGGGATCCTTGTCCCGCTTCAGGATTTCTGGTGTGATGTTAAAGATATTTTAATCCCGTTTTAATAATAAAGTTTGTTTTAACGTACCATATCCCTATTTCTTCGTGAAATCACTCCTGCAGCAAAGTGTCCTTTCCTCACAGTCTTGCAAAATTAAAATAAAATATTGGGGTTCCTGTCCGGTATCCTAGCTCCTGTTGGGGTCTGGTCGGGGATCGTAATAGTTTCCCTGTGAAATTGTTGACATGTGGTCAATGCAAACCTATTGAACAAGAAAAATAATCAGCAACATTATACCAAAACAAATAAATAAAAGGTAATTAGGTCCAAGTCATAAGGAGTTTGAAAAGAACTGTTGAGTCTTTAAAAGACTTTCCCACTCAACACAAGCCCTTCTTTGTTAATGATAAACTACCAGCTGATGGATTACAATAGTGCTATGAATGGCACACCACAATATCAACAAAATTAACTCCACAACTCCAAGGCTTCAGGGATAGGGATAACAAGTATGTCTTAATGTCTCATGACATTATCTATGATCTGTCCAGCAAGCATCAGTCTGCAGCCACATAGATCAAATGATACAGAAGCCATCTCCACTTGTGTAAATAAGTACACAATATAAAGTAGGAAAGTCATTCAATGATTTCAGAATAGAAATTGAAAGGAGAATGGGTTTAACAATGTTATCTAGTGATAAAATAAATGATTCAAATTGTAAACATAATAAAGACTTATGGTAATAGTAATCAAATTAAACATCAACTAAAGTTGCAGAGACCTCAGTCTTTCTGCAATTGCATCCTTCTAATTTGATGAATTTCAATGCAAAACCAATGATTTCAAAGACTTACCCTTTCTAACAATAATCAAGTTTGAAGAAGCAGAAGATGTGAACGCAAGCAGCAACCCCAGAGTTCGTGCCTTTCGATTGATACCAACTTGGAGCATCAGCCATGAGTGTTGATAAATCACAAAATATTATCTTCCTAAGGCACATCATAGCTTTTCTTTCATAATGGCTGATGCTGTGAATGTTTTAACATTTTGGCCTCTTTAATCCCTCCATTTATATCTGATGTGGGTCAGTTAGCTCATTTGGCTGGATGGCTGGTTCATGATGTCGAGGAATGGCAACAGCGCAGGTTTAATTCCCGTTCTGGCAGAGGTTATTGATGAAGCCCCCGCCTTCTCAACCTTGCCCCTCACCTGTGGTGTGGTGACCCTCAGGTTAAATCACCACCAGTCAGCTCTCAAAGGTGAGAGCAGGGGGACTGTGGTGACATTTAAATTGTGCATATCTAGTGTAGGAGCATTTATTGCTGAGCAACAAGAGGCAACAGATTGTAACCTTAATATCCTGAAGAGGAAAATGAGTCTTTTCGTTTTCCATGGAAACTGAACAGTGCAAGAACTTGTCTTGCAAATATAAATTTTTATTGATCTTGAGCCCAGGCAGGGTAGCACGGTGGTGCATTGGTTAGCACTGCTGCCTCACGGCGCCGAGGACCCGGGTTCGATCCCGAGTCACTGTCCGTGTGGAGGTTGCACATTCTCCCCGTGTCTGTGGGTGTCACCCCCACAACCCAAAAGGATGTACAGGGTAGGTGAATTAGCCATGCTAAATTGCCCCTGATGAAAAAAACGAATTGGGTACTCTAAATTTAAAAGAAAATCTTGAGCCCAGTATATGAGCGTCCTCCGCTTTTACTAACCGTCACAAAGCATGTATGTAGCACTTACTTAGGTATTCCAATATATCATTAGTCTGGCTCTACTTCGAAAGACTATAAATTAATTCTGCTGTGCAGAGCAAGGCTACAGTCTGGTCATTCACGAGGGACTCTGCAATCTGTCTTGTACTGTAATATTTTATTTACACACAAAATGTTACATAATTAGCTGCTTTTGCATTGCTCAGCAAACTGAAATTTGTCAACCCAATACCTGTCAGTCATCATTCATTAACTGAACAATGATTTCATGTAAAAGATTGGCACTTTGGATAATGAAGGAGTACGAGATATATTCAGTGGGAGTACATATGATTAAATGGGCAGAGGTACAAATTAAGCATTTGTTTTTAATAAGCAATCTATGGAGATCCTGATCCAAGCATTAAATATCTTGGCAGACCAATTATACATTCATTATAATTCAACAGTGTCCAAACAGCAATGGAAAGACACAGGGGCGTTACACAATGAAATCATTTAGGTGATATTAAAAAATGAGACTGAGGTTTCAGCAGTTTATATCATCAAAACTATTTCTCAGCTAATTATTGCCAATGCACAATTCATTTTTCACATTTGTTCAGTTCAGAAAATCCCTGTTGACTTCCTGCATAACTGTTTGGATAATTTTAGATTTGGATCCTATGAAAGTGATGTCCACACCACTAGATTACATTGTTAAAACTAGCTCCACTAAGGGCAGCACGGTGGCGCAGTGGTTAGCATTGCTGCCTAATGGCGCTGAGGACCTGGATTACGATCCCGGGTCACGGTCCGTGTGGAGTTTGCACCTTCGACCCATGTCTGCGTGGGTTTCACCCCCACAACCCAAAGATGTGCAGGGTAGGTGGATTGGCCAAGCTAAATTGCCCCTTAATTGGAAAAAGTGAATTGGGCACTCTACATTTATTTAAAAGAAAATTGGAAAAAATTATTGGGTGCTCTAAATTTATTTTGAAAAACTAGTTTCATTATCCTAACAGCAGAATCATCAACATTTGCAAAGTGGGTGTGATGATGGAGGAGACAGAATTGGGAGGGTGCAGGAGGGCGAAAGGAAATCTGGGTGTAGTTTAGGGGTAGAGGAAAATGTGTTTTGTCATGATCAACCCAATTACAATCCCATCAGTCTACTCTCAAACATCAACAACCCAATGACCACCCATCAGTCTACTCCCAATCATCAACAACACAAATACAAATACCACCCCATCAGTCTACTCTCAACCATTAACAACACAAATACCACCCCATCAGTCTACTCCCAATCATCAACAACACAAATACAAATACCACCCCATCAGTCTACTCTCAACCATTAACAACACAAATACCACCCCATCAGTCTACTCTCAATCATCAACAACACAAATCCCACCCCATCTGTCTCCTCTCAATCATCAACAACACAAATACCAATCCATCAGTCTACTCTCAATCATTAACAACACAAATACCACCCCATCAGTCTACACTCGATCATCAACAACACAAATACCACCCCGTCAGTCTACTCTCAATCATTAACAACACAAATACAACCCCATCAGTCTACTCTCATCATCAACAACACAAATACCACCCCATCAGTCTACTTGCAATCATCAACAACACAATTGCCACCCCATCAGTCTACTCACAATCATCAATGATCCAATTACCACCCCATCAGTCTACTCTCAATCATCAATAACCCAATGAACACCCCATCAGTCTACTCTCAATCATCAACAACTCAATTATCACCCCATCAGTCTACTCTGAATCATCAACAACCCAATTCCCACCCCATCAGTCTACTCTCTATCATCAACAACCCAATTCCCACCCCATCAGTCTACTCCCAATCACCAACAACCTAATGACCATCACATCAGTCTACTCTCAATCACCAACAACCCTATTAATCCCCATCAGTCTACTCTCAATCATCAATAACCCAATTCCCACGCCATCAGTCTACGCCCTATCATCAATAAACCAATGACCACCCCATCAGTCTACTCTCAATCATCAACAACCCTATTAATCCCCATCAGTCTACTCTCAATCGTCAATAACCCAATTCCCACGCCATCAGTCTATGCCCTATCATCAATAAACCAATGACCACCCCATCAGTCTACTCTTAATCAACAACAACACAATTTCCAGCCCATGAGTCTGCTCTCAATCATCAATAACCCAATAACCACCACATCAGTCTACTCTCAATCATCAATAACACAATTCCCACCCCATCAGTCTACTCTCAATCATCAACAACCCAATAACCACCACATCAGTCTACATTTATTCATCAATAACCCAATTCCCACCCCATCAGTCTACTCTCAATCATCAACAACCCTATTAATCCCCATCAGTCTACTCTCAATCATCAATAACCCAATTACCACGCCATCAGTCTATGCCCTATCATCAATAAACCAATGATCACGCCATCAGTATACTCTCAATCATCAACAACCCAATGACAACCCCATCAGTTTACTCTCAATCATCAACAACCCAATTACCCCCGCATCAGTCTACTCTCAATCATCAACAACCCTATTAAACCCCATCAGTCTACTCTCAATCAACAACAACCCAATTACCAGCCCATGAGTCTACTCTCAATCATCAATAACCCAATAACCACCACATCAGTCTACTCTCAATCATCAATAACCCAGTTCCCACCCCATCATCTACTCCCAATCATCAACAACCCAATTAACCAAACCATCAGTCTACACTCAATCATCAACAACACAATTACCACCCCATCAGTCTACTCGCTATCATCAATAACCCAATTCCCACCGCATCAGTCTACTCTTAATCATCAACAACACAATTACCACCCCATGAGTCTACTCTCAATCATCAACAACCCAATTCACACCCCATCAGTCTACTCTCAATCATCAATACCCCAATCACTACACTACTAGTCGACTCTCAATCATCAGCAACCCAATTACCACCCCATCAGTCTACTCTCAATCATCAATAACCCAATTCCCACCCCATCAGTCTACTCTCAATCATCAATAACACAATTCCCGCCCCGTCAGTCTACTCTTAATCATCAACAACACAATGACCAACCCATCAGTCTACTCTCAATCATCAACAACTCAATTACCACCCCATCAGTCTACTCTCAATCATCAACAACCCAATAACAACCCCATCAGTTTACTCTCAATCATCAACAACCCAATTACCACCCTATCAGTCTACTCTCAATCATCAACAAACCAATTACCACCCCATCAGTCTACTCTCAATCATCAACAACCCAATTACCACCGCCTCAGTCTACTCTAAATCATCAATAACCCATCCCACCCCATCAGTCTACTCTCTATCATCAACAACTCAATGACCACCCCATCAGCCTACTCTCAATCATCAATAATCCAATGACCACCCTATCAGTCTACTCTCAACCACCAACAACACAATTACCACCCCATCAGTCTACTCGCTATCATCAATAACCCAATTCCCACCGCATCAGTCTACTCTTAATCATCAACAACACAATTACCACCCCATGAGTCTACTCTCAATCATCAACAACCCAATTACCACCCCTTCAGTCTACTCTCAATCATCAATATCCCAATTACTACACTACTAGTCGACTCTCAATCATCAGCAACCCAATTACCACCCCATCAGTCTACTCTCAATCATCAATAACCCAATTCCCACCCCATCAGTCTACTCTCAATCATCAATAACACAATTCCCACCCCGTCAGTCTACTCTTAATCATCAACAACACAATGACCAACCCATCAGTCTACTCTCAATCATCAACAACTCAATTACCACCCCATCAGTCTACTCTCATTCATCAACAACCCAATAACAACCCCATCAGTTTACTCTCAATCATCAACAACCCAATTACCACCCTATCAGTCTACTCTCAATCATCAATAACACAATTACCACACTATCAGTCTACTCTCAATCATCAACAAACCAATTACCACCCCATCAGTCTACTCTCAATCATCAACAACCCAATTACCACCGCCTCAGTCGACTCTAAATCATCAATAACCCATCCCACCCCATCAGTCTACTCTCTATCATCAGCAACTCAATGACCACCCCATCAGCCTACTCTCAATCATCAATAACCCAATGACCACCCTATCAGTCTACTCTCAACCACCAACAACACAATTACCACCCCTTCAGTCTACTCTCTATCATCAATAACACAATTCCCACCACATCAGTCTACTCTCAATCACCAACAACCCAATTACCAGTGCATCAGTCTACTCTCAATCATCAACAACACAATTACCACTCCATGAATCTAATCTCAATCATGAACAGCACAATTCCCACCCCATCTGTCTACTTTCAATCATCAATAACCCAATTCACACCTATCAGTCTACTCTCAATCATCAGTAACCCAATTCCCACCCCATCAGTCGACTCTCAATCATCAACAACACAAATACCACCCCATCAGTCTACTCTCAATCATCAATAACACAATTCCCACCCCTTCAGTCACCTCTCAATCATCAACAACCCAATTCACACCTCATCAGTCTACTCTCAAAAATCAATAACCCAATTCCCACCCCATCAGTCTACTCTCTATCATCAATAACACAATTACCAGTGCATCAGTCTACTCTCAATCATCAACAACACAATTACCACTCCATGAATCTAATCTCAATCATGAACAGCACAATTCCCACCCCATCAGTCAACTTTCAATCATCAATAACCCAATCCACACCTATCAGTCTACTCTCAATCATCAGTAACCCAATTCCCACCCCATCAGTCGACTCTCAATCATCAACAACCCAATCCACACCTATCAGTCTACTCTCAATCATCAATAACACAATTCCCACCCCATCAGTCAACTCTCAATCATCAATAACACATTTCCAACTCCTTCAGTCAACTCTCAATCACCAACAACCCAATGACCACCCCATCAGTCTACTCTGTATCATCAATAACACAATTCCCACCCCATCTGTCTACTCTCTATCATCAATAACACAATTCCCAACCCATCAGTCTCCTCTCTATCATCAACAACCCAATGACCACCCCATCCGTCTACTCCCAATCATCAACAACCCAATTACCAAACCATCAGTCTATTCTCAATCATCAGTAACCCAATTCCCACCCCATCAGTCTACTCTCTCTCATCAACAGCCCAATGATCACCCCATCAGTCTACTCTCAATCATCAGCAACACAATTATGACCCCATCAGTCTACTCTCAATCATCAATAACCCAATTACCATCCCATCAGTCTACTCTCAATCATCAATAACCCAATTCCAACCCCATCAGTCTACTTTCAATCATCAATAACCCAATAACCGCCCCATCAGTCTGCTCTCAATCATCAATAACCCAATTACCACCCCATCAGTCTACTGTCTATCATTAACAACACAATTACCACCCCATCAGTCTACTCTCTATCATCAACCACCCAATGACCACCCCATCAGTCTACTCTCAATCACCAACAACACAATCACCACCCCATCAGTCTACTCTCTATCATCAATAACACAATTCTCACCTCATCAGTCTACTCTCAATCATGAACAGCACAATTCCCACCCCATCAGTCTACTTTCAATCATCAATAACCCAATTCACACCTATCAGTCTACTCTCAATCATCAGTAACCCAATTCCCACCCCATCAGTCGACTCTCAATCATCAACAACCCAATTCACACCTATCAGTCTACTCTCTATCATCAATAACACAATTCCCACCCCATCAGTCAACTCTCAATCATCAACAACCCAATTCACACCTATCAGTCTACTCTCAATCATCAATAACACAATTCCCACCCCATCAGTCAACTCTCAATCATCAATAACACATTTCCAACTCCTTCAGTCAACTCTCAATCACCAACAACCCAATGACCACCCCATCAGTCTACTCTGTATCATCAATAACACAATTCCCACCCCATCTGTCTACTCTCTATCATCAATAACACAATTCCCTACCCATCAGTCTCCTCTCTATCATCAACAACCCAATGACCACCACCTCCGTCTACTACCAATCATCAACAACCCAATTACCAAACCATCAGTCTATTCTCAATCATCAGTAACCCAATTCCCACCCCATCAGTCTACTCTCTCTCATCAACAACCCAATGATCACCCCATCAGTCTACTCTCAATCATCAGCAACACAATTATGACCCCATCAGTCTACTCTCAATCATCAATAACCCAATTACCATCCCATCAGTCTACTCTCAATCATCAATAACCCAATTCCAACCCCATCAGTCTACTCTCAATCATCAATAACCCAATTACCACCCCATCAGTCTACTCTCAATCAACAACAACACAATTACCACCCCATCAGTCTACTCTCTATCATCAATAACACAATTCCCACCACATCAGTCTACTCTCAATCACCAACAACACAATTACCACCCCATCAGTCTACTCTCTATCATCAATAACACAATTCCCACCACATCAGTCTACTCTCAATCATCAATAAGCCAGCCGATTACCACCCCATCGATCTACTCTGAATTAGAGGCCAAATGATTGTCGACAATGCTCTGAAGTGCCTTTGTCATTTGTCGCTCGACTTTTCTGAAGCAATCTTGATGCAGCTCACGAACAGGCAAGCTCATTTCAGAGGACTGTTAAGAGTCAGGTAAATTGTTATGGATCTGGAGTCACACAGACCAACCCGCATAAGCCAGGTTGATTTCACCCGCTCGGGGCATGGGCAAATCCGATGGCATGAAAATCGGGTTGTTTCCTGTCCCCATTACTGAGACTAGCTTTTAATTCCCGATTTACTTAATTAATTGAATTTCAATTCCTCAGTTGCTAAGGTTGGAATTGAACTGATATCTTTAGATTCTTAGTGTAGGCCTCGACTTTCCTACGTTAGTGTCACACCTGCTATCTGTACCCTATCGTTGGGCTGTGAAAAGGGTGACATCAGTGAGCAAAGATCTCAAACACTGAAACAATCATATGAATACTCATTCATAACAGGATCGGTAAAAGGATATTGAAAATATATTTATGCATCTGATGCCCTGGTGTTTCACAGCTTTTGGAAGTATTGGGCCCCAAGTTAAAAAGAGGAGATAGTAGTGTAGTTTCAATGCCCCTGGAGACTCAGGTTTTTGCTGTGGACACATGGGGTGCGATTCTCCAACCCCCCCGCCGGGTCGGAGAATCGCCGGGGGCTGGCGTAAATCCCGCCCCCACTGTGTCCCGAATTCTCCGCCACCAGAGAATCGGCAGGGACAGGAATCGCGCCGCTCCGGTCGGCGGGCTCCCGCCGGTGATTCTCCGGCCCGCGATGGGCTGAAGTCTCGCCGCTGTCATCCCTCGCCAGCCGGTGTGGATTGAACCACCTACCGTACCGGCGGCAGCAGATGGCGCGGGTGGGCTCCAGGGTCCTGGGGGGGCGCGGGGCGATCTGGCCCCGGCGGGTGCCCCCACGGTGGCCTGACCCGCGATCGGGGCCCACCGATCGGCGGGCGGGCCTCTGCCGTGGGGGCACTCTTTTTCTTCCGCCTTCGCCATGGTCTACACTATGGCGGAGGTGGAAGAGACCCCCTCCACTGCGCATGCACGGGGATGCCGTGAGCGTCCGCTGACGCTCTCGTGCATGCGTCGCCCGGCGAAGTCCTTTCGGCGCCGGCTGGCGTGGCGCCAAAGGCCTTTCCCGCCAGCCGGCGGAGCGGAAATCACTCCGTCGCGGGCCTAGCCCCTCAAGGTAAGGGCTTGGCCCCTAAAGGTGCGGAGCGACGCCGGAGTGGTTTCCGCCACTCCATTACGCCGGATTCCCCCGCCCCGCCGGGTAGGCAAGAATCCCGGCCCAGGTTTCAAATCCCACCACTTCTGTTGGTAGAATTTAAATTCAATTAATAAATCTGGAATATGAAGCTCGCCTCAGTAATGGTATCCATGACAACGATCTTCGATTGTCATAAACACCCACCTGGTTCACTAATGTCCTTTCGGGAAGGAAATCTGCCATCCTTACCTGGTCTGGCCTACATGTGAATCAAGACCCACAGCAATGTGGTTGACTCCTAACTGCCCCTCTGAAATGAACTCAGTTCAAGGGCAATTAGGAATGGTAACAAATGCTGGCCTTGCCAGTGATGCCTACATCCCATGAGTGAATTTCTTTGAAGCACAATATACTCCAGGTAACTTTGTGTTTTTTTTCTGTCCTTTTCTAGGTTGATAGCTGCTGTTGACAGGATGGTGACAGGCAAAATTGCTGAGGATTTACAGTGACCGTGAAGCTACATATCCCTGAACCAGGCTTTTCTTTTCATTTAGCTCCCAATTAGAAAACAACCTGGTTATCCTGAATAAAATCCAATATTTACTGCTGATGTGGTGCTGGGTGTGATTTTGTTCTGTTATGCCACGTTATAAGCCTCACTTACATTCCTTCAAATAAACCAAATCCATTCCAGCAAAAGCGGCTTCAACCTCAAGAGCAAAAAAGGTCAATTTTGCTGCATCATCTCACTTTTATCACAGTCCAAATCAGGATAATAACATACGTATTGGATTGTAAGGAGCATAAGGATCCGAAGCTTGGAGTATGATGACCAGACATCCCGGTTCAGCCGGATCAGTCCCAGTTTTTCATTAAACGTTCTGCTCTCCTGATAATTTGTCCAAAATAGCTCAAATGTTCCAGTTTGCAGATTTTCCCTCTTCTCAGAGATTTTTGGCTGTACGTCACCTTTCCGCACAGCATCAGCATCACTTCTCCTCACCCTTCCCCTTTACCTCACACTCCACTTGCAGCCTGCAACACCAGGAGAAACCTTCTTGGCTGCACTCTGGGATTCAGAATGCTGTCCCCTCACTGACATTTAAGTGATTGTGTCCAGCAACAGAGCTACCAAGTGGAACTTACTTGACAATAACCTGCTCACTGATGCTTAGTTTGGGTTCTGCCAGAGTCACTCAGCTCCAGACCTCATTACAGCCTTGGTTCAAACATGGACAAAAGAGCTGAATGTCAAGCATGAGGTGAGAGTGACTGCCTTCTCATCAAGGCAGTATTTGATCAAGTATGGAATCGAGGAGCCTTAGCAAAACTGGCATCAATGGGAATCATGGGAAAACTCCTCGGCTGGTTGGAGTCAAGCTTAGCACAAATGAAGATGATTGTGGTGGTTGGAGGTCAATCACCTCAGATCCAGGACATCACAGCAGGTGTTCCTCAGGATAATGTCCTAGCCCCAACTTTCTTCAGCTGCTTCATCAATGACCTCCCTTTCATCAAAATGTCAGAAGTGGGGATGTCCGCAGATGACTGCACAATGTTCAGCACAATTTTCGACTCCTCAGATACTGAAGCAGTCCACGTGCAAATGCATCAAGACCTGGACAATATCCAGGCTTGGGCTGACAAGTGGCAAGTAACATTCACGCCACACAAGTGCCAGGCAATGACTCTCTCCAAGAGAGAATCTAACCATCTCCCTTCAATCTCGTTCAATTACCATCACTGAATTTCCCATTATCAACAATGCTGGGGTTACCATTGATCAGAAACTGAACTGGGCTCGCCACATAAATACTGTGACTGCAGGAACAGATCAGAGGCTGGGAATTCTGAGGAGAGTAACTCACCTCCTGACTCCCCAAAGCCTGTCCACCATCGACAAGACACAAATCAGGAGTGTGATGGAATATTCCCCACTTACCTGGATGAATGCAGCTCCAACAACAACACAAAGCATCCCCACTTGATTGGCACCCCTTCCACAAACATTCACTCCCTCCACCACTGACGCACAGCAGCAGCCATGTGTACCATCTATAAGACGCACTTCAGGAGCTCACCTTCGCAGCACCTCCAAACCCATGACCTCTCACAAAGAAAAGGGCAGCAGATGTCTGGGAAATTCACCACCTGAAAGTTCACATTTGAGCCTCACACCATCCTGACTTAGAAAGATAACACTGTTGAGAGTGGTGAAATGGAGCAAGACTGCAGAAAGCTGCAGCATGGAGGGTTTGGGGGGTCCCATGCATAAATCACAAAAATATAGCATTGCAAGTTCAGCAAGTAACTGGGAAGACAAATGTTGGCCTTGATTCAACAGGGAATGGAGTATTAAATTAGGTGAGTCTTGCTAAAGTGATATACTGGCATAGCGCGGCACGGTGGCACAATGGTTAACACTGCTGCCTCACAGCGCCAGGGACATGGGCTCCAATTCCGGCCTTGTGACACTGTCTGTATGCAGTTTGTACATTCTCCCCATTTCTGTGTGGGTTTCCTCCGGGTGCTCCGGTTTCCCCCCACAGTCCAAAGATGTGCAGGTGAGGTGGATTGGCAATTCTAAATTACCCCTTAGTGTCTAGGGATATGCAGGTTATGTTATGGGGTTACGGAGATAGTGGGAACTGGGCATGGGTAGAGTGCTTATTTGAAGGGTTGGTGCAGTCTCAATGGGCCGAATGCCCTCCTTCTGCGCAGTAGAGATTCTATGACTTATGATTTATTCAATGATCTAAGGAGGCAGTCCAGAAAAGGTTCACAAGGTTGATCATGGGTACAGAGGGATTTTCTTACAAAGAGAGGTTGAATAAGTTGGGCCTATACTCATAGAAGAATGAGAGGTGACATTATTAAGACTCAGGGAGCTTGACAGGGTAGATGCTGAGAGGATGTTTCCCCTTGTGGGAGAGTCTAGAATCAGAGGGCATAATTTCAGAGTATGGGGCCGCCCACTTAATACTGAGATGATGAGGAATTTCTTCTCTCAATAGAGGGTAGTGAATCTGTGGAATTCTTTACTGCAGAGAGCTGTAGAGGCTAGGTCATTACGTATGCTCAATGCTGATATATACAGATTGTTAATCAATAAGGGAATCAAGGGTTATGCGGATAATGCCGGAAATTGGAGTTGAGGAATATCATATCAGATCAGTCATGATCTCATTGAATGGCGGAGCAGATTCAATGGGGCGAAAGGTCTACTTCTGCTCCTCCATCTTATGCTCTCACTGTTCCTTCGATGTCACTGAGTGAAAATCCCTAACAGCACTGTGGGTGTACCTACACCTCTTGAACTGCAGCGTTCAAGAGGGTGCCTCACCACCATCTTCTCAAAATCAATTAGAAATGGGCAATACATTTTCACTAGTCAGTGACACCCACATCCTGCAAAGGATTTTTTAAAAATGGTTGAGACCAGATGCAGGACAGGAGGTCAGTGAAGGAGTGCAGAGGAGAGAGGGAAGGACACCTCTGGAACAGAGCAGGAGACTAGCTGGGTGGCAAGGGGTGGGTGCAGAGGCAATGAGGGAGAGCCTGAAGCCAAAGCATGGGACAATGATCTATAGGAGTCAGTGGGTTCATTCATAGGACTTACTGGAGGTAATTTACCCCCATGGCTTCTTTAAATTTACCCTATGACCACCTGGGAGCCAGTAGGTGAGGGGGAGGGGGCTGCAATCAGCCTATGGGTGATGACAGGAAATTGACAGCGATGCTCACCAACCGCAAATCATACCTGAAGAGGCAGTCAGATAGTGACCATGGGTAAACAACTATCAGTGCTTCACAAGACACAGGGTAAGTTCCCAGGTGAGCTATGTCACATTCAACCAAACTTCGCCTTGAAAGATTGCATTCTTTCTTGCTTCCAGCTCTGGGTGCAAAAGAAATCTCCCACACATCAGGTACATTGGCTCATTTAAAATCCAGCTTCTGGCTGAAACCATCTATTGTTAGAACCTAGTGTGCAAATGAAAACAAACAAGGCTTTTAAATGGAGATTGTGGGGTATCGGATGAGCCAAAGCTACACATGGGGAAAAGGGTGTGGTGAACCACTGTAATAGGAGATGTAAGGTAGGACCTGCACTACAGGTTCGCCGGTCGCTCCTGCCGGCTGGCTCCGCCCAGGGAGATCTGTATAAATATGCATGACCTCCAGTGCCCTGCTATTTCGCCAGCTGCAGCAGGAGGCCACGCACCTGACTGTAATAAAGCCACAGTTGTAACCAACTTTAGTCTTTGTGCAATTGATCGTGCATCAATTTATTACAGTCAGATTTTCCACAGAATGGATATCGGATTAAGCCCGATCGCCTGCAGCTTGATCCTCACTCGCCCGACGCCAGGAAAGACTTTACTCACTGGCTAGCATGTTTCGAGGCTTACATCAACGCGGCGGACCCCGCGTCAACGGAGGCTCAGAAGATAAACGTCCTGTACTCCAGACTGAGCTCCAGCGTGTTCCTGTTGATCCAAGACGCCACGACTTACACAAAAGCAATGGAACTCCTCAAAGAACACTACACACAGAAGGCGAACACGCTCTTCGCCAGGCATGTACTCGCCACCCGCTCGCAACTACCTGGTGAGTCCATCGAAGACTTCTGGCGGGCCCTAATTCCACTCGTCCGGGACTGTGACTGTCAGGCCACCACGGCCGCCGATCACTCGAATCTCATGCGCGATGCCTTCGTGACGGGGATTGCGTCGGACCGCATCCGAGAACGATTGCTAGAAGGAGCCACGCTCGAACTGGCAGAGATGAAAATCTTGGCGCTCTCCATGACGGTCGCATCCCGTAACACGTACATTCTCAGTGTGGTCGACGAGTACTCCAGATTCCCCTTCGCCATTCCATGCCCCGATATGACGTCTGCCACCGTCATCAAGGCCCTCAGCACCATCTTCGCCCTGTTCGGTTTCCCCGCCTACATCCACAGTGACAGGGGATCTTCATTCATGAGCGATGAGCTGCATCAGTTCCTGCTCAGCAGGGGTATAGCCTCCAGCAGGACGACCAGCTACAACCCCCGGGGCAACGGGCAATTAGAACGGGAGAATGGGACGGCTTGGAGGGCCGTCCAGCTGGCCCTACTGTCCAGGAACCTCCCAGCCTCTCGCTGGCAGGAGGTCCTCCCTGACGCTCTACACTCCATCCGGTCACTATTGTGCACCACAACTAATAACACACCCCATGAACGTGTTTTTACCTTCCCCAGGAAGTCCACATACGGGGTGTCACTCCTGACTTGGCTCGCTGCTCCAGCACCGGTCCTTCTCCGTAGGCACGTCCGACTCCACAAGGTGAACCACTTGGTGGACAGGGTTCACCTGCTCCACGCCAACCCTCAATACGCCTACGTTGAGTTCCCCAATGGCCGCCAAGATACTGTCTCACGGTATGCCTGACGGTGCCAGGTCCCACCCCAACACACACACCCCACCAATGCGCCCCCCCCACCGCCCACCACGCCACCAATATTGACCTCACCAGACCACCCTCCCTCCCCTTTTCTGCACAAGAGGACTTCTGCACGCTCCCGGAGTTCCCCGATGTCCTGGCCAGCATCAGCACCGCCATCGGTGCCACCTCCACCACCTCCAGCACCGACTTCGCCGCCACCGTTACGCCGCTCCCAACGAAGCACCAAAGCACTGGACCGGCTGAACCTTTGACGGACTCCGGACCGTCAACATGGTCTTTTCTTTCCTTCCCACTGTACATAATTGCACTAATTGTATATAGTTTCACGTCACCCCCGCCGGACTCATTTTTAACAGGGGGTGAATGTGGTGACCCACTGTAATAGGAGATGTAAGGTAGGACCTGCACTACAGGTTCGCCGGTAGCTCCTGCTGGCTGTATCCGCCCAGGGAGAACTGTATAAATATGCATGACCTCCAGTGCCCTGCCATTTCGCCAGCTGCAGCAGGAGGCCACGCATCTGACTGTAATAAAGCCACAGTTGTACCCAACTTTAGTCTTTGTGCAATTGATCGTACATCAGAGGGCTAACGCCCTTGCCTCCCCCTCCCTAATCGCACGCTGGAGAACCCTGCTTGGCTTGCAATCAGCAGCACCACCCACAGCTGCAGACTGACTTGCTGACCTCTCGGAATTTCTCCACCTGGAGAAGATTAAGTACGTGAGGCACGATCAATTTGGCTGGAGACGAAGTTGAATTCAAACTGAGGCTTTATTAGTATCTGATGTGTGGCCTCCTACAGCAGCTGATGAAATGGCTGCTAGCTGAAGGCCACGCATGTTTATAACCCAGCTCCTGGGGTGGAGCTAGCATGCAGGGGCCCAGGTGAACCTGTAGTGCAGGTTCTACCGTACAACCCTTAATATAGGAACACAGTGGTTTACCACATTCACCCCCTGTTAAAATTGAGTCCGGCGGGGGTGGTGGATAACTCTATTCAATTTGCAATCTTTAATATTTACAGAACAGTGAAAAAAAAATGTCTCTGCTCATCTGGTGGGCCGGTCAGAGGTTCAGCCGGTCCGGCGCCTTGATCGTCCTCTGGGATCGACGAAGTGGAGCCGGCGATGTTGGTGCTGTCGTGGTCGAAGATGACTCCGGGAGCGTGCCAAAATCCTCTTCATCAACGGGGGTGGGCAGGGGGCGGGCGGACGGTCCTAGGGGGAGTGATGGCGGTGGCGGAGGAGGGGAGGGTGGCGCCGGGGGCGACGGGGGTGGTGTGGGAGCGGAACCTGCTGGTGCCAGGTCCCTGAGGGAGACGGTATCCTGGCGGCCATCGGGGAACGCCACGTAGGCGTACTGTGGGTTTGCGTGGAGCAGGTGCACCCTTTCCACCAACGGGTCTGCCTTGTGGAGCCGCACATGTTTACGGAGAAGCACGGTTCCCGGTGCTGTGAACCAAGTTGGGAGTGATACCCCGGATGTAGAAGTGCAGTTTGCACTCCGCACAGACCTGGCAGTCCTTGGTGATCATCCTTACTTCCTCGACGGAGTAGGGCAAACTTTGTGCCTTAATGAAATGGTACAACCGAGTGACCCCTGGGTGACAAAGGCTGTTGTGCAGGGTCCGGAGTCGGTCTACTAATAAATTGAGGCATGATCAATTTGGCTGGAGATGAAGTTGAATTCAAACTGAGGCTTTATTAGTATCTGAAGTGTGGCCTCCTACAGCAGCTGACAAAATGGCTGCTAGCTGAAGACCACGCATATTTATAACCGGGCTCCTGGTCGGAGCTAGCATGCAGGGGCCCAGGTGAACCTGTAGTGCAGGTTCTACCGTACAACCCTTAATATAGGAACACAGTGGTTTACCACAGTTCGCCATCTGAGGGTTGGAGGAAGGCTTCCTGGATATTTGGGGGCAGTTTGTTGGCCTGTTCCAAAACCTGTTCGAGGCCAGCATGAGGAGTAAGTTAAGAATTAAAAACCAAGATAGGCGAGGAACCAGAGACAGAAGGAAATGGGGAAACCACAAGAGAAGAGGAAGTGGGGGGGGGGGGGTAAAATAAAAATAAAACAGAGCTGAAGCCAAAGCGGGGGGGCAACGGGAAGGGGGGAGGAACTATAGACCGATCCAGAGGGCAGCGAAATGTATACAAGGTCAATTAAACGAAGGACAAAATAAACCTCTCTGTATAATAGAGTAAATTAGCGCGGGTAAGAAAAATGTGATGGATCTATACAATTGTTTATAAATGTGAGAAATGCAAATAAAAAGATTTTTTTTTAAATAAATGGAGATTGATCTTATCCATTGTGCATTGTACAGAAAGGTTAGTGTGGAAAAGAGGATTCTAGGATATATTGATGAAATGAAACCCGGCTTCATTTTTTTGATAAAAGTAATCAGAAATGTGATTGAAATTTTGTTTGTGGTCTATAACTTCAATAATTGTCTTCAGTAATTGACTGTCTTTCGGGTTGCCAAAGCTGGGAGATATCAATATATATTTTTTAATACATTTAGAGGACCCAATTCTTTTCTTCCCAATTAAGGGGCAATTCACCGACCCTGCATATCTTTTGTGTCGTGGGGATCAGACCCACGCAGATACGGGAAGTATGTGCAAACTTCACATGGACAGTGACCCAGGGCCGGGATCGAACCCGGGTCCTCGGCGCCGTGAGGCAGCAGTGCTAACCATTGCGCCACTGTGCCACCCTGGGAGATATCAGTATATGACCTTCAACAGTCCCTCTGCCATCTGGCCCTTCGAGCCTGCACCACTATTCAATATGATCATGGCTGATCATACAAATTCTGTGTCCCAGCTTTCTCTCCATACCCCTTGATTCCTTTAGCTGCAAGGACCACAACCAGCTCCCTCTTAAATATATCCAACAAACTGGTCCCAGCCGCTTTCTGTGGTAGAGAATTCCACAAGTTCACATCTCTCTGAGAGAAGTTTTTCCTCATCTCAGTCCTGAATGGCTTCCCTCTTATTCTTACACTGGTCAGCGACATTTCTTTTGCTTTTTATAATTATAGAGTACCCAATTTTTATTTTCCAATTAAGGAGCCATTTAGCGTGGCCAATCCACCTATCCTGCACATCATTTTGAGTTGTGGGGGTGAGACCCACGCAGACATGGGGAGAATGTGCAAACTCCACATAGACAGTGACCCAGGGTCGGGATCGACTTGAAACCACCAGTTATCGTTCAACATTTCCGTTTCCACATGGCTTCTCAACGGCAGGACAAACCTATAGCGGAATTCCTGGGCCAGCTGTGCAAACCCACCGGGTTTTGCGAGTTCAGGCCGGCATTATAAGAGGCGCTGCAAGACTGGTTGATTTGCGGAATCAGAGACATAGCGACCCAAGAATATTTATTGAGTGAGACTGACAAGGACCTGAAAAAAACAACCGAGTTCGTGTTGTTCCAGGAGGGCGCAAAGCACGGTGTCCACGAGTTCTGAGGGATGGCTGTCCTGAACCTTGGATGTTCAGCAAGGCGCGCGCGCTCCCTCCCGGGTGAAAATTTCAGACTCTGGCCATTGGGGGCATAGATCATCAATGCGAAGGATGGTAATTATAAATAAAACTAAAATAAATAACCTTTATTGGCACAAGTAGGCTTGCATTAACACTGCAATGAAGTTACTGTGAAAAGCCCCTAGTCACCACATTCCGGCACCCGTTCAGGTACACGGAGGGAGAATTCTGAATTCTCAGCTGGTACGGGAAGTGAACCCGCGCTGATGGCCTTGTTCAGAATCACAAGCCAACTGTCTAGACCACTGAGCTAATTGCAGCTTCTGTTGAAAATGTCAGACTCTTGGGGACCCGTATACCGGAGTTTCTTGACGTGTGAAATGAGAGCGATGGCGCCAGAAGGAGATGGCGGGATAGACACCAACAGGACACTTCACTCACAGGCAGCACTGTGGTGCAGTGATTAGCATTGCTGCCTCAGGGTGCCGAAGTCCCAGGTTTGATCCCAGCTCTGGGTCACTGTGTGGAGTTTGCACATTCTTCTGGGTTTCACCCCCACAACCCAAATCTGTGCAGGATAGGTGGATTGGCCACGTTAAATTGCCCCTTAGTTGTAAAAAAAGAATTGGGTACTCTAAATTTATATATAAAAAAAGGTCACTTCACTCACCCACCACCGCTGCATGGACAACTGCCCAGAATATGGACACATGTCATAGACGACGAACCAGAGGTAGCCCATCGCCTTTATTGCATTATGGCACCACGGGTGGCACCTATCCGGGTCACGGTCCAAATCAACGGTTCCCAATTGCGATGGAACTTGATACCGGAGCTGCAGTCTCTGTGATCAGCCACCGCATGTATGATAAGATTCGCTCAGGGCATGCGCCTTAGCTAGCGACGTATACAGGGGAACCATTGGGGATCACATGCACCTCAGAAGTCCCTGTGGAATACGGCTCACAGTCGGCAAACCTACCACTAGTGATGGTGAAAGGTTCCAGCCCCCAGTTTGCTGGAGCACGACTGGCTGAAACGTCTCCATCTGGGCCTCGGCACCATTTGTGGGACCTCCGCCAGAATATCAGGGGACCCAGAGGCTCAACCACGCTATTTTTGGGCCCGACCAATTCCTTACGCTTTGAGGCCGAAGGTAGAGGCTGAATTGGGCTGCTTGGAAAAGCTGGGAATAACCCGCCCAGTGCAATTTGTGGATTGGGCTGGACCTGTCCTGCCGGTTATGAAGCCCGACAGGTCCGTCCGCCTTTGTGGAGATTACAAAGTGATGGTCAACCGGGCGTCCCGTCTGGATTGCTACCCAGTGCTGAAGAAGGAAGACTTATATGTGAGGCTCAGCAGCGGACAGACTATCACCAAGCTTGACATGAGCCATGTCTATCTCCAGTTACAACAGGTTTGTTTCGAATCAGCTTTCGAAGCACAGCTCCTTCATCAGGTGAATGAAGAGGTGGGTTTCAAAAGCTAGTGGTTCCGAAAGCTGTGCTCCAAAAGCTAGTGGTTCGAAACAATCCTGTTGGACTTCAACCTAGTGTTGTAAGTCTTCTTACTGTGCCCACCCCAGTCCAACGCTGACATCTCCACATCGTATCTCCAGTTAGTTTTAGGTCCATCCTCATGAAAGTACATAACCATCAACATGCAAAGGGGGTTGTATGAATGTACCAGGCTGCCATTCGCGATCTCGTCATCATGTGCCATATTCCAGAGAGTAATGGAAAATATCCTCTGAGTGTTGCCACAAGTGGCAGTTTACCTGGACGATGTGTTAACACCAGCTCTTCTGACCAACAGCATCTAAAAAGAGTGGAGGATGGGCTATGCCGGTTCGAGGCAGCTGGGGTCCACCTGCAGAGTGAAAAGTGTGTGTTCCATGCAATTGAAGTGGTCTATTTGGGCTCCAGGGTCGACAGGCATGGACTACACCTGGTGGACGATATAGTTCGGGCCATCTGACAGGCGTCCGTACCAAGAGATCCCATGGAGCTGTTTGTTTTTGGGCCTGGTCAACTATTACGGGGAGTTCATCCCGAATTTGGCAACAGTTTTGGCCCCACTGCATATGTTGTTGAAGAAGGTCCAGCAGTGGATTTGGGACCCGCTAGCTGTCTTCTTCCCACTTATTGACGCACTTCGACCCAGCAAAAACCTTGTTGCTCACGTGTGAAACCTTGCCCTATGGGATCAGGACCGTTTTGGTACTGAGGATGGATGATGATGCTGAGCGGCCCATTGCATTCACTTCACGTACGTTGGCAGCGGCAGAGTGACATGATGCCCAAATAGAAAAGGAAGGTTTGGCATTGGTGTTTGACATTCGACGATGCCATCAAAACATCTATGGCCATGCGCCCATTGCTTATACCGACCCAACACCGTTTTGGGGGTTATTCAAAGAGGACAAGGGAATTCCCCTGATTGCGTCTGTTCGCATTCAACGTTGGGCTCTCCTTCTGGTGGTGCATGAATATGTTTTGGAGCATCGTGCCGGATCGAAGACGCTCTCAGCCACCTCCTGCTGCCCACTAGCGGCATCAGAAAAGGTTGACACAACCTTGTATTTTATGGACTCACTGTCGGTAACTGCAGCTCAAGTAAAAGCTTGGATACAGATGGACCCGCTGCTGGCCAGGGTCCATCACATCGAGCTGTACAGGGCCCAGTACCGTGCCCTCCTGGAGGACCTGAGGGCTTTTACCATGACGGTGGCGGAACTCTGCGTAGTGGACGGCATTCTCCTGTGGAGTTCCCAGGTGGTCATCCCCAAACGCATCCAAGAGGCCATTTTGCAAGACCGCCACAGCGCCAAAATGAATACGTTGGCCCGGAGCTGTGTATGGTGGCCCAGCATCGACACAGCGATTGAGAACTTGGCGAAACGATGTACCCTTGCCAGGCAGCTCCACTTCACCCATGGGAATGGCCCAGTTGGCCATGGTCCTGCCTCCATATGAATTTTGCGGCACCTTTCCAGGGGGCAACATACCTACTGATAGTGGACGCACACTCTAAATGGTTGGATATGCACAGAATGATGACGACCACCGTGCGCACCACCACTGAACAACTCCGGCAGACCTTTAGTGTTCACGGACTCCCGGAGGTCCGCGTGCCGGACAACAGCTCTGGCTTCACTAGTTCGGTGTTTGTGGATTTTCTGAAGCAAAGTGGAGTTCGTCATTTCCGCACCGTGCCTTATCACCCATCCACGAAAGGGTTGGTAGAATGTGCCGTACAGATTTTCACACTGGGAATGAGGAAACAGACCATGAGCTCACCAGAAACCCACGTCACCCGCTTCCTATTCCATCACAGGACCACACCGCACACAACCACCGGGGTGTCATCAGCGAAGCTCTTGATGGGTCCTCGCTTGTACACACGGTTGAGCCTTGATTCGACAGACATCGGGATAAGGCCCGTGACCAGCACGAATGGACCGGAGCACAGCGAGCCAGGCCTGTGAGAGAATTTGCGCTGCCGACTCTATTTAAGTCCAGAATTGTACTGATGCGACATTATGGATTCCGGGAACCGTCGTACAACTCACCGGGCTGCCCTCTTAAATGGTGCGAGTGCAAGGGAATGCCTCAAATTGACACGTGGGCCATCTCCGGAGCCGGGTGGAACAGGTACCCGAGGACCCACAAAGACAGTGGCATTCTCAGCCAGGAAGTGTGATATCCTGGTCAGATTACAATGGGTACAGTCACTGGGCCACAATTTAGACTATCATCGATTCAGATATTGGGTAACAGAGACACATTCCTGTATGTAACACAATGAACATGCCTGAGAGTGAACAGTATAGCCAAGACTGAGAGGAAAGTGTTGATCCCAGCCTGGGATTTGTTGATTTAGAAAGTTGTGAGAAGACTTCCGGGTGCGGCGATGACCAGCTGAGTCGCACGTTTCGGCAGCTCCCTGTGAAACGGACTTTTGGGCTCTTGATAGGAGCCCCAACGGCAATTTTAACGGCTGAAAACACCGTGCGGTAAACCAGAAGGGTGTTCCCCCTGGACACGGATGGAAAAAGGAGAGGAAAGTGGCCGGATTGCAGCGGATCCTTTGGAACAACGGCAAGGAAGGCAAGCAGAAACCAAGATGGCGTCGGAAGGTGGCAGTTTCATATGGGGCCCTGAACAACAAGAGTTTTTGAAACGCTGCGTGGAGGAGATAAAAAAGGAAATGAAGAAAGAGTTGTTGGCCCCGATATTACAGGCGATTGAAGGGCTGAAAGAGGAACAAAAGACCCAGGAGCAGGAGCTTCGGGTCGTGAAGGCGAAAGCAGCAGAGAATGAAAACGACATACAGGGCCTGGTGGTGAAGTCGGAGATACAGGAGGCACACCAGAAACGATCTGTGGAGAGGTTGGAGGCACTGGAAAATAACGCAAGGAGGAACAACTTGAGGATTCTTGGCCTTCCTGAAGGTGTGGAGGGGGCGGACGTCGGGGCATATGTGAGCACGATGCTGCACTCGTTAATGGGAGTGGAGGCCCCGACGGGTCCGTTGGAGGTGGAGGGAGCATACCGAGTTATGGTGCGAGGACCGAGAGCAGGAGAAGCTCCCAGAGCCATAGTGGTGAGATTTCTCCGTTTTAAGGATAGAGAAATGGTCCTTAGATGGGCGAAGAAAACTCGGTGTAGTAAATGGGAGAACGCGCTGATCCGCGTCTATCAAGATTGGAGTGCGGAGGTGGCGAGAAGGAGGGCGAGCTTTAATCGGGCCAAAGCGGTACTTCACAAAAAAAAGATAAAGTTTGGAATGCTGCAACCGGCAAGACTGTGGGTCACATATCAAGGGAGGCACCACTACTTTGAGACGGCGGATGAAGCGTGGACTTTTATTGTAGAAGAAAAATTGGAATGATTGGACTACGAAAATGAACGTTTGGACAAAGTGGTGGGACGAGTTGGGGGGGGGGGGGGGCGAAGAGGGATTGTATGATTAATCCTGCGGTATGGTAATTTTTCTTTCTTCCACAGGTGGTGATGGGGGGAGGTGGGGAGGGAGAGGAGATGGGGCGTTGGCCATGGGAGGCGGGGCCGAGGGAGAGGCGCGGGCTTGGTTCCCGCGCTATGATAATTATGGCGGGAATAGAGAAGCAGGAAGGAGGGGGCGCCGCACGGGGCGAGCCGTGATCACAGGGGGAAGCCGAGGTCAGCCAGAGTTTGCTGACTTCTGGGAGCAACATGGGGGGAGTAATTACGCTAGCGGGGGGTCTAGCGGGGGGGGGGGAGGGGGGAATTACTGGGTTGCTGCTGCTGGGGAAAGGGGGGAGTGGGTGCGGGAAAGGATGGGCGGGGGGGCACCGTCTGGGAGAAATACAGCCGCGTGGGAACTGGGCGAGAAGCTGGAAAAAGATGATGGCTAACCGGCAAGGGGGGGGGTGGGAAGCCCCCCAACTCGGCTGATCACGTGGAACGTGAGGGGGCTTAACGGGCCGATAAAGAGGGCACGAGTACTCGCACACCTTAAGAAACTTAAAGCAGATGTGGTCATGTTACAGGAAACGCACCTGAAACTGATAGATCAGGTTAGGTTGCGCAAAGGATGGGTAGGGCAGGTGTTCCATTCGGGGCTGGATGCGAAAAACAGGGGGGTGGCTATATTAGTGGGGAAGCGGGTAATGTTCGAGGCAAAGACTATAGTGGCGGATAACGGGGGCAGATACGTGATGGTGAGTGGCAAATTACAGGGAGAGATGGTGGTGTTGGTAAACGTGTATGCCCCGAATTGGGACGATGCCAATTTTATGAGGCGAATGCTAGGACGCATCCCAGACCTAGAGACCGGAAAGCTGATAATGGGGGGAGACTTTAACACGGTGTTGGAACCAAGGCTGGATAGGTCGAAGTCCAGGACTGGTAGGAGGCCGGCAGCAGCCAAGGTGCTCAAGGATTTTATGGAGCAGATGGGAGGGGTGGACCCGTGGAGATTCAGTAGACCTAGGAGTAAGGAGTTCTCGTTTTTCTCCTATGTCCATAAAGTCTATTCACGCATAGACTTTTTTGTGTTGGGTAGGGCATTGATCCCGAGGGTGAGGGGAACGGAATATACGGCTATAGCCATTTCGGATCATGCCCCACACTGGGTAGACTTGGAGATAGGGGAGGAAACAAGAGCGCGTCCACCCTGGAGAATGGATATGGGACTAATGGTGGATGAGGGGGTGTGCTTAAGGGTGAGGGGATGCATTGAAAAGTACTTGGAACTCAATGACAATGGGGAGGTTCAGGTGGGAGTGGTCTGGGAGGCGTTGAAGGCGGTGGTTAGGGGGGAGCTGATATCAATAAGGACACATAAAGGGAAGCAGGAGAGTAAGGAACGGGAGCGGTTGTTGCAAGAACTTTTGACAGACAGTATGCGGAAGCACCGGAGGAGGGACTGTATAGGGAAAGGCAAAGGCTGCAGGTGGAATTTGACTTGCTGACCACAGGCACTGCAGAGGCACAATGGAGGAAGGCGCAGGGTGTACAGTATGAATATGGAGAGAAGGCGAGCAGATTGCTGGCACACCAATTGAGGAAAAGGGGAGCAGCGAGGGAAATAGGGGGGGTGAGAGACGAAGATGGAGAGACGGAGCGGGGAGCGGAGAGAGTGAATGAAGTGTTTAAGACATTTTATAAAAAATTGTATGAAGCTCAACCCCCGGATGGGAGGGAGAGAATGATGGAGTTTTTGGATCGGCTGGAAATTCCCAAGGTGGAAGAGCAGGAAAGGATGGGATTGGGAGCACAGATCACGGTAGAAGAAGTGGTGAAAGGAATTAGGAACATGCAGACGGGAAAGGCCCCGGGACCGGACGGATTCCCAGTTGAATTTTACAGAAAATATTTGGACTTGCTCGCCCCGCTACTGACGAGGACCTTCAACGAGGCAAAGGAAAGGGGACAACTGCCCCCGACTATGTCAGAAGCAACGATATCGCTTCTTTTAAAGAAGGAAAAGGATCCGCTACAATGCGGGTCCTACAGACCAATCTCCCTCCTCAATGTAGATGCCAAGGTCTTGGCCAAGGTAATGGCAATGAGAATAGAGGAATGTGTCCCGGGGGTGGTTCATGAGGACCAAACTGGGTTTGTGAAGGGGAGACAGCTGAACACGAACATACGGAGGTTGTTAGGGGTAATGATGATGGCCCCACCAGAGGGTGAAACGGAGATAGTAGTGGCGATGGATGCCGAGAAAGCATTTGATAGAGTGGAGTGGGATTATCTGTGGGAGGTGTTGAGGAGATTTGGGTTCGGAGAGGGGTATGTTAGATGGGTGCAGCTGTTGTATAGGGCCCCAGTGGCGAGTGTGGTCACGAATGGACGGGGATCGGCATATTTTCGGCTCCATAGAGGGACAAGGCAGGGATGTCCTCTGTCCCCATTACTGTTTGCACTGGTGATTGAGCCCCTGGCGATAGCGCTGAGAGGTTCCAAGGGATGGAGGGGAATACTTAGGGGAGGAGAAGAACACCGGGTATCTTTATATGCGGATGATCTGCTACTATATGTGGCGGATCCAGCGGAGGGGATGCCAGAAATAATGCGGATACTTGGGGAGTTTGGGGATTTTTCAGGGTATAAATTGAACATGGGAAAGAGTGAGCTGTTTGTGGTGCATCCAGGGGAGCAGAGTAGAGAAATAGAAGACCTACCGTTGAGGAAGGTAACAAGAGACTTTCGTTACCTGGGGATCCAGATAGCTAAGAATTGGGGCACATTGCACAGGCTAAATTTGACGCGGTTGGTGGAACAGATGGAGGAAGATTTCAAGAGATGGGATATGGTAGCATTGTCAATGGCAGGGAGGGTGCAGGCAGTTAAGATGGTGGTCCTCCCGAGATTCCTTTTTGTGTTTCAGTGTCTCCCGGTGGTGATCACGAAGGCTTTTTTCAAAAGGATAGAAAAGAGTATCATGGGTTTTGTTTGGGCCGGGAAGACTCCGAGAGTGAGGAAGGGATTCTTACAGCGTAGTAGGGATAGGGGGGGGCTGGCACTACCGAGCCTAAGTGAGTATTATTGGGCCGCTAATATTTCAATGGTGAGTAAGTGGATGGGAGAGGAGGAAGGAGCGGCGTGGAAGAGATTAGAGAGGGCGTCCTGTAGGGGGACCAGCCTGCAGGCTATGGTGACAGCCCCATTGCCGTTCTCACCAAGGAACTATACCACGAGTCCGGTGGTGGTAGCTACACTGAAGATTTGGGGACAGTGGAGACGACATAGGGGAAAGACCGGAGCACTGGGTGGGTCCCCGATAAGAAACAACCATAGGTTTGCCCCGGGGGGAATGGATGGGGGATATGGAATGTGGCAAAGAGCAGGTATAACGCAATTGAAAGATCTATTTGTGGATGGGAAGTTTGCGAGTCTGGGAGCGCTGACCGAGAAATATGGGTTGCCCCAAGGGAATGCATTCAGGTACATGCAATTGAGGGCTTTTGCGAGGCAGCAGGTGAGGGAATTCCCGCAGCTCCCGACACAAGAGGTGCAGGACAGAGTCATCTCAAAGAAATGGGTGGGGGACGGTAAGGTGTCGGATATATATAGGGAAATGAGAGACGAAGGGGAGACTATGATGGACGAACTAAAAGGGAAATGGGAAGAAGAGCTAGGGGAGGAGATTGAGGAGGGGATGTGGGCAGATGCCCTAAACAGGGTAAACTTGTCGTCCTCGTGCGCCAGGCTAAGCCTGATTCAGTTTAAGGTATTACACAGGGCACATATGACTGGAACACGGCTCAGTAAATTTTTTGGGGTGGAGGATAGGTGTGCGAGGTGCTCGAGAAGCCCAGCGAATCATACCCATATGTTTTGGTCATGCCCGGCACTACAGGGGTTTTGGATGGGGGTGACAAAGGTGCTTTCGAAAGTAGTAGGAGTCCAGGTCGAACCAAGCTGGGGGTTGGCTATATTTGGGGTTGCACAAGAGCCGGGAGTGCAGGAGGCGAAAGAGGCCGATGTTTTGGCCTTTGCGTCCCTAGTAGCCCGGCGCAGAATATTGCTAATGTGGAAAGAAGCCAAGCCCCCGGGGGTGGAGACCTGGATAAATGATATGGCGGGGTTCATAAAGTTAGAGCGGATTAAGTTCGTCCTAAGGGGGTCGGCTCAAGGGTTTACTAGGCGGTGGCAACCGTTCGTCGAATATCTTGCGGAAAGATAGATAGGGGAGAACAAAAAAGGCAGCAGCAGCGGCCCAGGACTTGGGGGGGGGGAGGGATGGGGGGGGATGGGGGGGGGGGGGGTGTGGCCTGAGACAAGGCAGTTGCCAATTAGGGCTAGTTTTTATTTTATTTTTATTTTTTTTGTTATTTAATATTTATTTATTTGTTGTTGTTTTTGTTTAAATTTAAAAAAGGTCATTATTATCTGTATTGTTACAATGTTGTGTAAAGGATGCACAATGTACTGTGTTGGTTGACCAAAAATTTTCAATAAAATATTATTTTTAAAAAAAAGAAAGTTGTGAGAAGCTCAGTCAGACTTACCAAGCCATACTTATCTCAAGTAAGTTATTACTGATTATAACGAAACAGCAATTGTTCCTGCAAGTTTCACATTAAAACTTAATGCAATTCAATGCCTCAGAAATTCTGACAATTTCTAGCAATATGGCCTTGTAACATTAAACTATTGGAGAAAAATGTGGTCACACATTGCAAAGATCAGGAACAAATTGACTGCTGAGCTTCATGGCACATATTATAGAATGCAACATTAAGTTACCAATTTGCATTTTGCACATACTAGGCTTATTGCAGTGAGCTGTGAGGAACATTCTTCCAACCAACAGCAAGACCTAATCAGTGACAATAGATTTCTATTTCAACAAGACAATTAGCTGGATTCTCCGTCCCGCCGTGCCAGATTTGTGGTTCAGCACGCCGGCGGGACGCTCCATTTCGCCGGCTGGTCAATGGGCTTTCCCATTGTGGGGCACCCCATGCCGTCGGGAAACCCCCGGGCTGCCGGCAAAACGGAGCATCCCACCGACGGAGAATCCAGCCCAATATCTTTTTTTCTATTAGTTCATTTAAAATAATTTAAAAGATTCAAATCAGCACCACAATTCGGGATATTTGTGGGAGTGATTTTTATTACAAATTCAGACACAGACTTTACTTAACTGCTGTTGTGTTGGGCTGTAAGGTGTTGGACTGTGTTGCAGTGTTGGGCTGCGTTCGTAGTGTTGAGCTGCCATGCTGCGTTGTTGTCTGTGTGGTGTTATATTATGTTGGACTCTGTTGTGTTAGGGTGGCATGGTAGCACAGTGGTTAGCACTGTTGCTTCACAGCAATAAGGTCCCAGGTTTGAATCCTGCTTGGGTCACTGTCTGTGGTAATGCCATTGAATATCAAGAGGGAATTATTAGATTCTCCCTTCTTGTGGATTGTCTTTGTCTGGCACTTGTGTGGCAGCTGTGTTACCACTTATCAGCCCAGGCCTGAATGTTGCTGGACATTGACACAGACGGTTTCATTATCTGAGGAGTCACAAATGGAACTGAACATTGTGCGAATGGAGCTGAACATTGCGCAATCATCAGTGAACATCCCGACTTCTGAGAATATGAAGGGGGGGAAGGTCATTGATTTTTTAAAAAAAAATTTAGAGTACCCAATTCATTTTTTCCAATTAAGGGGCAATTTAGCGTGGCCAATCCACCTAGCCTGCACATCTTTGGGTTGTGGGGGCGAGATCCACGCAAACATGGGGAGAATGTGCAAACCCCACACAGACAGTGACCCAGAGCTGGGATCGAACCTGGGACCTTGGCGCGGTGAGGCAACAGGGCTAACCCACTGCGCCACCGTGCTGCCCGGAAGATCATTGATGAAGCAGCTGAGGATTGTTGGGCCAAGGACACTCCCCTGAGGAACTCCTGCAGTGATGTACTGGGATAAGAACGATTGACCTCCAACTACCACAACCATCTTTCTTTCTGTTAGGTATGTCTCCAGCCTGTGGTGAGATTTCTCATACTGCCAAATGGCACAAGACTTTGCTGGGCAGTGCCTCTCCAGATAAACCATCGCAGGGCAGAACATTGGGAAGAGTTTTGGGGTTCAGGATGTTTGGGGTTTCGGGGTCCAGGTGAATACAGATAATTTATGAGTTATTTGTCCCTGTAATGATCCCTACATTCTAGTGTATTGTGGAATCTCAATATCCAAGGAACTGACACCCAACCCTCAGGATATTATGTAAATTATTGAAGCACAGGGTGAAATCCTGACAGTTCCCAGATCTGGGTGTGCTGTCATGTAACCACTCACTTTCATGCTCAGTAGCCCTAAGCTAGGGATGGGAAATTTTGCCAGACTTCGCTCCTTATTGTTATCTATTGGCTTCTGCTGAGCCACTTTATAATGTTACAGAAACACTCTTGAAAATATATTTTTATTCCAAACATTGGAAAAATCTCACATACACTAAGAAATGCTCACTCATATAATACAAACAGTTTTTTAATTTTTGTTTTTACAAAATAACAGTAATATCCACAAGACCCCCTATCCCACACTGCTGGTGTCCATCCAAGCAGGACTCATTACCGGGCTATCAGAGGCAAAGGCCAAGATGTCAACCTTCTTTCCCTCAAGGCGCTCTGGCAAGTCCGATACCCCAAAAATCACCACGCATGGACACGGTTCCAGTCTAACCCCCACGATCACTGACATGGTCTCAAAGACCCAGAGTGCAGCCAATTTTGTGCAGGACCAGAACTTGTGCGAGTGGTTTTGCCGGTCGCTGAACACTGCTCACATCTGTCCTCTACACCAGGGAAGACCCCACTCATGCGCGTTCTAGTCAGGTGTTCCCTATGGACAATTTTAAATTGTGCCAGGCTCAGCCTGGCGCAAGAGGAGGTGGAGTTCACCCTATACAAAATCCCACTTCAGACTCTTCCCTCCAGGCCCAGGCCCAATTTCTCTTCCCACTTCCCCTTTATTTCCTCTAACGGAGCATTTCCTGCCAGCAACCACCCGTATATGTCAGATATCTTTCCTTCTCTCCCATTTCATCAGGAGATAACATCCTTTCCACCAGTGTAGGTCCTGCTAACTGGGGGAACAGAGAGAATTCTTTGCAAACAAGCTCTCGCACCTGCAGATTCCTAAACGTATGGTAGTTGATATTTTTCCATCATCTACTTGAGTCCTGCAAATCTACCCTCCACAAACAGATCCCTGAATATTTTGGCCCCACCCCCCTTCCAAATCTTATACGCTGTATTCATCACTGACTGTGCAAACTTATGGGGCGAGATTCTCCCCTACCCGGCGGTGCGGGCCGTACCGGCTCCGAGGAGTGGCGTGAACCACTCCGGCGTTGGGCCGCCCGGAAGGTACAGAATCCTCCGCACCTTCAGGGGCTGGGCCGGCGCAGGCGGGGTTGGCGCTGTGCCAACCGGCGCCGAAGGGCCTCTGCCGGCCGGCGCGAGTTGGTGCATGCGCGGGAGCGCCAGCGTGTTCTGGCGTCATCCCAGCGCATGCGCAGGGGGGTTCTTCTCTGTGCCGGCCATGGTGGACCGTTACACCGGCCGGCGTGGAGGGAAAGAGTGCCCCCATGGCACAGGCCCGCCCGCGGATCGGTGGACGCCGATCGCGGGCCAGGCCACTGTGGGGCCCCCCAGGGCCAGAGCCCCCCGAGGACTCCGCAGGCCGGCCGCAGAGCCAGGTCCCATCAGTACGGACCTGGTGTATTTTACGCCGGCGGGACCCGCCGAAAACGGGGGGCCACTCGGCCCATCGAGGGTTGGAGAATCGCTGGGGGGGGCCACTGCCAACGGCCCCTGACCGGCACGGCGCAATTCCTGCCCCCGCCGAACAACCGGCAGCCTGCGTCAGGACGTGATTCACGCCGCCCCGTGGCGATTCTCCGACCCGGCGTGGGGTCGGAGAATCCCGCCCATGGTTCCTGCAAATTGACCACAATAATGACATGTCCGCAGTTTAAAATGCTGCCTGAATTGGTTCCAGATTCTTGGAGAAACCATCCCACTCCCGGGCTCGTTGTGAATCTGGCCCGAGAGAATGGGAGAGGGGCAGTAACCAGTGCCGGTAGACATGACTCGACACAGGAGGCCTCTTTCATCTGCCCCCACCCCAACCCCAGCTTCTCGAAACACCCTCGCACCATTTCAATGTTCGCCCAGGAATAGAACATTAAATTTGGTGACGCCAGCCCTTCCAAACACCGTCCCCTCTGCAGAAAGGCTCTCAAAATCCTGTGTGTCTTGCCCGCCCACACAAAGGCCGTGGTTAACTTGTCCACCCGAATGAAAAAAGATTTGGGGAGGAAGATCGGGAGAGACTGGAACACAATTAAGAATCTCGGCAGAATATTCATTTTAATCGTCTGCACCCTCCCTGCCAAGGAGAGCGGGAGGGCATCCCACCTCTTCAGGTCTCCTTTCACCCCCTCTACCAGACTGACCGAGTTCAATTGATGCAACAGGGCGGCACGGTAGCACAATGGTTGCTTCACAGTTGCTTCACAGCTCCATGGTCCCAGGTTCAATTCCCGGCTTGGGTCACTGTCTGTGCAGAGTCTGAACGTTCTCTCCGTGTCTGCGTGGGTTTCCTCCGGGTGCTCCGGTTTCCTCCCACAGTCCAAAGATATGCAGGTTAGGTGGATTGGCCATGCTAAATTGCCCTTAATGTCAAATAGGTTAGGTGGGGTAACTGGGTTACGGGGATAGGGTGGAAGTGTGGACCTAAATGGGGTGCTCTTTCCAAGGGCCGGTGCAGACTTCTGCACTGTAAATTCTATGAACTATGATCTATGAACAGGGCCCATTCATGAGCTACTTGAATCCCTAGGTACCTTCGGACTTGGCCAGCTTGAGAGGCAGCGTTCCCAAATTTCCCCTCCCCCTCCCACCCCCCTGCCCTCGCCCCCACTCCCCCACTTTCCCAGAGGGTTTACTGGGAAAATTTCACTCGTGCCCATATTTAGTTTGTACCTTAGAAGGATCCAAACTTCCTCATCAGCTCCATTACCTTTCGCACACTAGATAGAGTGTCGGAAATGTGCAACAACAAATCCTCCACATAAAGGGACACCCTACGCTCCTTGCCCCTCTTTCAATACCCCTCCACCCATTCGATGACCTATGTGTGATGCCCAAGAATTCAATTGCTAGCACAGCGAACAGCGGGGACAGCGGGCAATCTGCCTCATGCCCCAAGCTCACCGCATTAGTCTGGACACTTGCCGTGGGAGACAACAGTCTCACCCAGGAGATAACTGTTGGCCCAAACCCAAATGGTCCCAGAACCTCAAAGAGGTACCTCCACTCCACCTGATCAAAATCTTCACTGCATCCATGGAGATGGTTACTTCAGGTCCCTTCTTCTAGATAGGGACAGGACCACATTCAAAAGTCGCCTGATATTGTCTGACAACTGTCGGCCTTTGACAAACCCAATCTGGACCTCACCTCTGGCAAACAACCCTCCAGATACTTAGCCAAAACCTTAGCTAATAATACCTTTGCATCGGTGTTAAGTAAAGAAATAGGCCTATGAGACCGACACACCACCGAATCCTTGTCCTTCTTCGGGCTCAGGGACATCACGCCTGCGACAACATGGCCAGCAGTTCTCCCCCTGACAGAGACTCAGTGAACATCCCCAATGAATGGGGTGCCAGTGATGCTGCAAACTGCTTGTAAAACTCCATCAGAAAACCATCCGGCCCCAGTACCTTCCCCGATTCCATGAAACTGATACACTCCATAACCTCCTCCAGCCCCAATGGCGCCTCCAATCCCTGCCCTTTCACCCTCTCCAGCACTGGGAAGTCCAACCCTTTCGATCCCCGAGCCCTCCTCCTCAGACTTATACAGCTCCAATAGAAAGCCTCAAAGGCACCATTAGTCTTGTCCGGAGCCATCACCAGCCCTCCCCACTCATCCATAACCTGGGCTATCTCTTGTGCGGCTATCTCGGTGAGCCAATAGATGGATGGCCTTCTCACCGTACTCATAAAATGCCCTTTGTCAGCACAGTAGTTGGTTCACTTCCTTCCCAGCCGATATCAATTAAAATTCTGTTTGTAATCTCTTGCTCTCCGCTAACAGCTGCGTTGTCAGGGTCATGGAGTACTGCCAGTCCACCTCCAGAATTGAGTCAACCAACGTCTGCCTGTCCAGCCTCCCAACCTTGTCCCTGTGGGCCTTGTGTGAGATTATCTCCTCTCTGATCACTGCCTTCAGCACTTCCCAGAACGTTGAAGGTGAGAATTCCCTGTCCTGATTGATACCTACATAACCCCTTTTGGCCGAGGCTACCATCTCACAGAACCCCTTGTGCGCAAAGACCGCCGCTTTTACCCCCCACTTGAAGCACTGGCTCGGTCCGCCTCCAGCTTCACATCCACATAATATGGTGCATGGTCCGATATTACTGTCGCCAAGTACTCAGCCCCACTACCCCTGGGAGTGTCGATTTTTCCACCACAGAAAACGATTCGGACTATACCCGATGCACATTGGAGAAGAAAGAGACATCCCTCCCCCTTGGGTGACTAAATCTCCACGATTAACCCCCTCACATTCCACGTGACCATCCTGAAAGGGGGTCTCTGACCCCCCCCCCCCCCGACCCCCGACCCCCCCACTATTAATATCTGCCATCTCCACCTCGTGAGGAGATCCAACTGGGTCCAGGCTTGCCTTGGTTCCAGGCCCACCCAAAATGGCCGTCCTCACCCAAATCCCTCAACAAAGAAACCTGCATCACTAACATTCTACCATCACCTCTCCCCATCCCTGCTTCTCCTTATCTTCCTAGCCACCCTCCACCCTCTCTCCCATTCGATCAGTCAGCCAACCCACCCAACTCCAAACCACCCCCCCTCAGCCCCCACCCCTCAACAAAGAAGACCCGGGGGAGTGGGGTAAGGGGTTGTTTGGGCTTCTTCTAGTTGTTTTTTTTACCTGTTTTTCAAGTGGCGGTCACCACGTTAGCAGCTATGCTAGTTAACGGAAGCAATATGAGGGAGGGGGCTGTGGCTGGAAGGGGACGGGGGGTGGTTTGTGTCTGGTTTGCGGAGTGAGGTAGATTTTCCCGTCGTGAACCTCCCGCAGATTCTCTGTTCGCACCGGCCCTTAGCCTCAGAAACAGAGAATCCAGCCCACGGTCTTTGATCTTAAACGTGACCCACAGTTCGCTGGGTACAGAATTCCGAACCGTACTTTGATCTTGAAGAGCACCGTCTTGGCCTTGTTGAACCCAGCTCGACATTTAGTCAGATCAGGCCCAATATTCTGATAGATCCGAATGGAGTGTCCATCCCAGCTACACTTCCGCATGGCCTTCGCTCACTTTAAAGTTTGTTCCTTCGCCAAATACTTGTATAGACCAACGATGACCACTCACGGCGGATTCCCGGACTTCGGCGCAATGACCAGTGGGTCAGGTCCACCTCGGGGAAGTTTCGCAAAGCCTCCATCCCCACCTAATTTCCCGAACATCTTTGCCACGTATTCGGTGGCACTCGTACCTTCAATTCCCTCCGGTAACTTGACTATCCTCAGGTTCTGACGCCTGGATCGGTTCTCCTGATCATCCACTCCGGCTTCAAGACTTTGTGGTCCTCCGCCAACATTGATACTTCAGCCTCTATAGAGACAATCCGGTCACTGTGGTCGAAGACCACCCTCTCTACCTCCCAAAACATCACGCCCTGCGACTCCAATCACTGCTCCACCCTTTCCATTTCCACACGAAGGGGAGCGACTACCACCTCAATCTCCTTGGACAGGCCTTCCCGCATCGCCTGCCTGTGTTTCAGGAATTATCCCACGATCAATTCCATTGGCTTCTCCGTCAGCAATTGGGAGGGTGTCAACGACATAGCAAGGTCCGCCATGTTCGCTTTCACTCCGCCACAAGGGTCCTGTGATTCCAGAGCGGGGACATTATTCGATTTTGGCCTCGTGTTGTATCCCGCAGACATTCCACACTGGAGGAAAAAACAACCAACTTTAGTTAACTTTCTTCCCTCCACAACATCCGCTTTCTGAACAAAATGGACCAAAAACGAAGTCTCCAATGGGGAGTCGCCTTGTGCACGACCGCTCACCTCATCGCTGCCACCAGAAATCAGTGTTACAGAACCATAAATGTGGTGAGTAATTCAACAGCCATGCAATAAAAAGACAATTCAACATATTGGTCAGAGCCCATTCCAATTTGCTCTGAAGAAAGATTCTGCAGATGCTGCATATTTCCACATTTTATATTTGCATTCCATTTTTCATTTTTGTATATTTGCATATATATTTAGATTGCTTCCCAATATTCGGCATTCGAAGTCCGCTCTGAATATTTATACTATTCAATTTGGTTCCCTTTTATCAGGCAACAGAATAGGCCCAGTTTTTCATTGATTCTCAATTCTCACATCAATGGGAAATGGGAAATACTTTGTTACTGACAATGCTGGGAGTTTGTTCACAAATGCCAGTCACGCAGCATTAACTTGGGTTCACTAGTAGCTCTCTCCCCTCTAACCAAAAGAGTCATGGACTGAGGTTCCAGCCTTGAAAACCGAAGCTCGTATTCTAGGATGTTGCCGCAGTGCAATACTTAAGGGGTGTCACACTGTCATTGGCAAGTCCTTTGTATGGGATCTTGGATTTTATTAATGGAGGCATAAACAAAAACAAAGCAAAGAAAAGCAAAAGCAAAGAAATTATGCTGAACCTTTCCAAAAGAATAGGCCTCAGCGGAGGTATTGTATTCAATTCTGGGCACCACACTTCCGGAAGGATGTGAAGGCCTTGGGGAGTGTGCAGAAGACATTTACTAGAATGGTACCAGGGATGAGGGATTCTAGAGCAGAGAAGGTTATAGGAGGAGATTTGACAAATGTTTTCAAAATCATGAATGGCTTTGATGGAGAGAAATTATTTGCAATGTGTACAAGAGTGAGTTACCAAGGTGACATGGATTTAAGGTGATTGTCAAAAGAACCAGAGACGTCATGAAGAAACAGCTTGTTATAGAGTGAATTGCTGTGACCTGGAATGTGCTGCTTGAAAGGGCGGCGGACGCAGATTCAATAGAAGAGGATAAAATTGAAAGAGCTGTGGGAAAAGAGCAGACGCGTGGAACTAATTGGATAGCTGTACAAAGAACTGCACAGGTGCCATAGGCTGACCGAATATACTTCTCTGTTGTATTATTTTGAAAATTTATATTAACAAAACAACATAAATGGAGCATTACAGTAGCAGCAGGAGGCAGCTGAGAGCAGTCATGGCCGAGAGGGACGGAGGGAAACAGGAGACAAAATAGAGCAATTTCAGGAATTCAAAAGAATACCCCAAAAACTCATTTTGGTATGTCAAGCAGCTCTTTGACAGGTTATAAAGGACGTGGTGTCATTTTAAACATCTTCAAAGAGTTTGCATTTAAGGATGTAGGAGTCCTTCACCACGTTTTGCAATTTGCACTGCATTAGCCACACATCTGACACTGGACCTTTTATAATCACACGCGCATATATAGGACGGAATTTTCTGAAAAAATGAAGTGTCAATTTTGGCACAAAGATTTATTGTCATTTCCGCTGGCCCCAACAATCCATACCACCATTTTCAGGAACTTAGAAGAAAGATTGTTCCCCACATGAAAAGCTCAATGCCTGAGGCAGAAAACATCAGATTCGCTCGCCACAGGGGTCGTCTAAACACTTTAATGAAGGGGGTGCTGCATTTCAACAGCTCCAAGGCATTTGCTCTCATTCCAGCCAGGAGGTTGGTAGTGAAGAAACCTGCCCCTCGATTCACAGAGGGGGCTTCACCATTATGTTAGATGCTGTGGGGGAGAGACTGCCCACAATATACCCTCATGTTGGCAGGAGACCCCCAGCAAGGTGAAGAAAGCCGCCTGGGAGACGGTCACAGCACTGGTCAGTGCCAGCAGCCCTGACGGGGGTGCAATGCTGCAAGAAGCTGAATGACCAACTCTGTTCTGTCAGGATAAGTGCTCTGTCTCCTCTCTGCACTCCAGCTTGCCGTCAGCCCTCGGAATGCCACCTCAATCCCACATGCTGCCAGCAGGGCCCCAGCACCCGACATTTGACAAACTTCCTCACATCCCTTTGTACTTCTCATCAGAATCCCTCCCTCCTCACGCGCAGTGCCCACACACGCCAGGGATCATCGATATCTGATCTGACAGGGGCCAGCTCACATCAGCACCATTTGTGTTCCTGCAGGAGAAGCTTAACCACAACAGCCGTGAATGGGGGAAGACGGACGGTGGGATGCCTGAGCTGAAGATTCTGACTCCTTTTGAGGAGAGATCCCTGGAGCTCGAAGGGGAGGAGCAGGAGCTGGCCTGTGCTGAGAGTGAGCTGGGCATGTGGGGAAAAGGTGAGGGGCATTTCACCTTCATCCAGATGACCAATTTCAAGTGAGTTCTGCATATTCCAAACCTTTGACCTGGCCATGACCATGTACGAATACCATCTTCCTTGCCTTGCAGGAACATCACCCGATCAACCTGGCCCATCCATCAGCAGTGCTCCTCAGCCCACCCTCGACATGATCTCTGAGGAAATGTTGGAAGAGGACAGTGAAGAAGCGTCACAGCTGTCACCCGCACCATCCACCAGCACAGAGATACATGCCACGGTGGGCGACCTTAGCAGGCAGGCTTCTGGGTCACTATTTGGTGAGCACTGCACTGCTTCTGATACACATCAGGTAGAGACAGGAATGGCCCAGGGATTGGACAGTTGGGGTTCTGCTGGATGCCAGGACTCATCTGCGACCCAGCAAGGTGCGGTGCGTCTGGAAATGTTCATCCCTCAGCTGCTGGGGATGCAAAGGCACAGCCGGGAATACGAGGAAGGGGTGTCAGCAAAACTCCTGCGACTGCAATACGGAATGGAGGAGTCTCACAGCCTTCCAACTCAGGAGATGGTGCAATGCATGGTATCCAGACCAACATTGCAAGGGTGGCATCCACAGTTTAAAGCCAGGGGCAAGAGGTCAGATCAACGATGGGAGAATTCCAAAGCAACCGCTCAGTCCCTGAGGACCATCCTGAGGGCTTCAAATGCATGGTTCAGGCAATGGTGGGACTCCAGGACTGGCAGCACCAAATGACAATGAGGCTTCTGCAGCTCACTCCAGCTGCCGCAGGAGAGGAAGACCCACTGGAGTACAACCCGGGGTCTTCCTCGCAGGAGACCCTGTGAGTTCCCAGCCAATCTGAATCCCCCTTCCTGAGACCAGCACAACTCAGGCAAGGTGGCACAGAGAGCAGCATGGTGGCACAACGGTTAGCACTGCTGCCTCTCAGTGCCAGGGACCTTGGTTCGATTCTGGTCTTGGGCAACTGTCTGTGTGGAGTTTGCACATTCTCCCCGTGTCTGAGTGGGTTTCCTAAATTTGCCATGCTAAATTGTCGCTCAGCGTCCAAAGATTGGGTGGGGTTACAAGGATAGGGTGGGTGAGTCGGCTTAGGTAGAATTCTCTTTTAGAGGGTCGGTGCAGACTCAATGGGCTGAATGGCCTCCTGCATGGCAGGGATTCGGTGATTCTATGACAATTGTTTCTCACCATGTTAATGCCTCAGAGTCTTTAACCCTCCTCCCAGAGGCCTGGCGCTTCTCCCCATCGGGACACAGCTGTTCTCACTGGGCCTCTATGCCCACCAAATGGTTAGGCCCCTTCAGAGTAAATGTTCCAATTGCAGTGACAGGATTCTGGCACGATTCAGTGAATCCTAGACCCTCGCCCTTAATTCCCCTCTCGAGCAAAGGGACAAAGGATTTAAGCACGGAACCTCACTCAGACATGAGCTGGGGAGTCAGCGTGCTGACAGCAGACAGACAGGAGTCAGACATAAGCAATAGCTGATGTGTATCACTCACTGCGAGTCATCATCACCCTCCTGCAGCGATCAGGCAGCAGGCACTCAAAATCTCCCCAGCCCCACACCCTGAAGATCAATATCTCGACCACCTTCATCTCCTGGTTGTAGAGGAGTCACGATGTCCTTGGGGGGTGGTCCCACAGTCAGACAGCGAACTAGTCCTCCTCTGTGAACAAGAGGCGATGAGGGTGTTTCTGGCCCTCTTACCCATGTGCACCCTCGCCCCCGCTTGTCCTCCATCCTATGGATTCTAAGTGGGCTCTTCCTTAATGCTCTCCTGTTCACCCTCCTCGGCCAAGGGCACGTGCTGCTCGTCGAGGTCGTCCTCAGGAAGCTCCTCGGCCCACTGCAGAATCAGGTTGTCGTGGGCACAGCAGACCACAACAATGCGGAAAACCTTCTGGGGACAGGATTGTAGGGTCCCAGCGGACCTGTCGAGGCAGCCAAACCACATTTTCAATAGGCTGATGCACTGCTCAATGGCAGCTCTTTTGCCTCATTTTACCTGGTCTTGGCAGCGGTCTGTGGCCTCCGCACTGGTGTCCTCAGTCATGATCTGAGGGGATATCCCTTGTCCGCAAGGAGCCATCTCTGTAGTCTGGGGTGTGCTTCGAAGATCCCAGGGATTTGCAACTGGTTGAGGATGGAGCTGTCATATACACTCCCTGGAAAATGGGTGCATATGCATGAAGCGCAGCTGGTGGTCACTGAGGGAGTGGAACATCTTCCGGTTGATGAAGGAGACCTCCTGGTTTCACAGGGCGCAGAGAGCGACATAGGTGCAGTCTCTCACCCCTTATACCCATGCCAGACCAGCTCTGTGCCCAAACCCTGTCACCCATTCATCCTGCCAGGCCTGGTCCAGGTCAATATGGATGTAATCCAGAGCCCGTGCACACAGTGCATCCATCACCTCACGGATACACTTTTTAAAAAGGAATTTAGAGTACCCAATTCATTTTTTCCAATTAAAGGGCAATTTAGCGTGGCCAATCCACCTAGCCTGCGCATCTTTGGGTTGTGGGGGTGAAACACGGGGAGAATGTGAAAACTCCACACGGACAGTGACCCAGAGCCGGGATCGAACCTGGGACCTCAGCGCCGTGAGGCAGCAATGCTAATCACTGCGCCACCGTGCTGCCCCTATCTCAAGGATACACTTATAGAGGCACACAGTATTTACAGCATGGAAAGAGGCCCTTCAGCCCATCATGCCTGTACCAGCCATCAAACACCTATTAACTCTAATCCCAATTACAGCACTTGGTCCGTAGCCCTGTACGCTCTGGCGTTACAAGTGTTCAATTAAATGCTTCTTGAATGTTGTGAGGGTTCCCGCCTCTGCTACCCTATCAGGCAGTGAGTTCCTGATTCCCACCACCCTTTGTGTGAAAAATTTTTTTTTCCTCAAATCTCCTCTAAACCTCCTTCCCCTGACCTTAAATCTCTGCACCCTGGTTATTGACCCCGCTGCTAAAGGGAAAAGCTCCTTCCTTTCGATCCTATCTATGTCTCTCATAATTTTGTACACCTCAACAGCTCCCCCCCCCCCCCCCCCACCCCCCTGAAACAACTCCAGCCTAACCAGCCTCTTTCCATCGCTGGAACGCTCCACCCCATATGACATCCCAGCGAATCTCTCCTCTGCCACTTCTCTAGTGCAATCACATCCTTCCTGTAGTGTAGCGACCAGAACTGAACACAGTACTCCAGCTGTGGCCTAACCAGCCTTTTATATAGCTCCCATCATAACCACCCCAATCTTACATTTTATCCTGCTGTCTTCAAGGATCTTTGGACATGCACCTCAATGTCCCTTTGATCCTCTGTATTTCCTAGGATCCCACCATTTATTGTATATTCCCTTGCCTGGTTAGTCCTCTCAAAATGCATTACCTCACACTTTTCAGGGTTAAATTCCATTTGCCAATTTTCTGCCGGTCTCACCAGTCAGCCTATTTCATCTTGTAACCTCAGGCTTTCCTCCTCACTATTTACCACACGACTAATTTTTGTGTCATTAATGTATACTGCAAACAGCAAGGGACCCAGCACCGATCCCTACTGAACACCACTGGACACAGGCTTCCAGTCACAAAAACAACCTTCGAACACCACCCTCTGCCTCCTGCCACTCAACCAATGCTGGGTCCAATTTGAGAAATTGCTCCGGATCCCATGGGCTCTATCTTCTTGACCAGTTCCCTATGTAAGACCTTGACAAAAGTGTTGCTAAAGTCTATGTAGACTACATCAACTGCATTACCATAATCTACACATCTGGTCACCTCCTCTAAAAATTAAAGCAAAGTTGTAAACATGGCCGGGATTCTCCGATCCTGCGCCGGGTCGGAGAATCACCGTGGGGGGGGGGGGGGGGGGGGGGGTCGCGAGGCGCCGGGCCACCGATTCTCCGGCGACCGGAAAATCGGTGGCAATTGTGCCCGAGCGGTCGCCGCCGCGCCGGTCTGGGGCTGCTGTTGATAAAGGCCCCCGAGGCAATTCTCCGCGTTCGACGGGTCGAGTGCCTGTTGAGTTCCGCGAAGTCCCGCTGGCGTGGGTTATGCATGGTTCTACCCAGTGGGACCTCGCCACCGTGGAGGATGACTCGAAGATGAAACGGTTCCTTGACGGGTTGGACATACCTGCCGTGGGGGTGGAAAAGAGGCAGGACTTTGGAGCACCACTAGAACTGGGAGAAGTTATGGGGAGTATCAACTTCATGCAGGCGGGGAAGGCACTGGTGGACTTTGATAAGAAAATTTGCACCAGCACTGGCCCCGCATCTGCAGGAGATGTTCAATGCGTCTCTATCGAGAGGTACCCTGCACCCACACTGGCTCAGGCCTCGATATCATTGATCCCTAAAAAGGACAAAGTCCTGACGGAGTGTGGGTCATACAGACCCATCTCACTCCTTTTTGTTAAAATTTCACAGAATCAGAGAATTTACAGTGCAGAAGAAGGCCATTCAGCCCAGCAGGTCTGCATCAGTTCCTGGAAAGAGCACCCTACTTAAGTCCACACCTCCACCCTATCCCCGTAACCCAGTAACACCGCCAAACCTTTAATTTAGAGTACCCAATTATCTTTTTTCCAATTAAGTGGCAATTTAGCATTGACAATCCATCTGCTCTGCACATCTTTTTCGGTTGTGGGGGTGAGACCCACACAGACATGGGGAGAATGTGCAAACTCCATATGGACAGTGACCCAGGATCGGGATCAAACCCGGGACCTCAGCGCTGTGAGGCAGCAGTGCTAACCACTATGCCACCGTGCTGCCCCAACCCATCTCACTACTAAACCCTTACGCCACAATTCTAGCGTAGGTCCTGGCGAGAGTTGCTTACCAGAGGTAGTCGCGGAAGATCAGATGGGCTTTCTCAAGGGCAGACAACTAACAGCGAACATCAAACGCCTGCTGAACATGATTATGACCTCACCCGGGCTGGGGACACCCGAAGTAATCATCTCCCAGGATGCAGAAAAGGCCTTCAACAGAGTCGAATGGAAGTACCTCAATAGAGATACCGGAAGGTTTTGATTTTGGACCAGGGTTCACCTCATGGGTGAAACTACTGTACAGCGCTCCCATGGCGGGCGCCACCAGCTCTGAATGCCTCTGGGTGTGCAGAGGCACAAGGCATGGATGCCCTCTATCCCCGCTGCTATATGTCAAGGCATCGAGCCACTGGCAATCGCTCTCAAAGCAGCGAAGAGGTGGAGAGTCATTCAAAGGAGAGGCAAAGAGCACAGGGTTTCACTCTCCGTAGGTGACCTGCGTACAGGAACAGGTTCAATGGGCCAAATGGTCTACTCCTGTTCTTATTTCATGTGATAATAAAAACGATTGTTTTTTTTTAAATTCTATAACCAGAATTTTACACACCCCAAACGGATTCTGAGGCTGGGAGGGCGGGGCGGGCCCAGGAAAGAGGGGGGAGTTGGTAGTGTAAAATTGCATGGAGAGGATTCCCTTCGGGATTCCACCCGCCCTGACCCAGATGCAATTTCACGGCGGGGACGGGTACCCATCCATGCCCCTATTAAGGCCCTTTAGTGGCCACTTAATGGCCTTTTCCCACCTGACCTCAATCTTTAGTCTGGCAGGCGTTGGTTGGAGCAGGGTACCAAATAGAAAAATGTTAGCAATCTTGACAGGAATTGTGTGGGGAGGGGGTGGGTCCCTCAATCTGAAGGCCCCTTCAGATTTGGGCACCCTCCCATTAGGGACCTGGGAGTTCTAGCTCTTCCTCTCCCTGTGGCTTATCCCCCAACACCGATATTGCCGCCCCTGAGAATGGAAAGCAAGAGCAAACTATCACTAACAAAACTGCCACGAAAACAGTCAGGATGGATCCTCAGACAATGAGCCAAGGAGCTGTCTGAGGGCAGAGCACACATGAACACACATGAGCACACATGAGCACACATGAATGAATGACTAAGATAACAAAATCAGGAGGAGAGACAAACGTGAAAAACAGCAAACAACAAAATTATAACAGTAGATTTTAAATTAAGCTTAATATACTTAAGTAAAGCTATAATTCACTCTTGGGGAGAAAGGATTGGACATTATACGTTGGTACCAATATTAAATGAGTTGGTTTAGCTTGAATCAAATCACCTTGTTTTGCTGCAAAGATGATTGGAGTGTCGGTAGCTAGCCACCTGTCCACTATTTGCTTTTCAAAGCCGCTTTGTTCATTTAGATTCAACTGATCTAATTTCTCTTGTTTTGCGTTGGATTTGAGAGAAAGAAAGCAGCTATCAGCTTATAGTGATGTCAACCGTGGAGGGTCAAAGGTTGAAAAACTACCTTCACAAGCAATCCCACTAAACGAAGCATTGAGAGAATGGAGCTTTGTCCCAACCTGGGTGATGCCGTGTGTTCCACTTAAGTATATTTCTTTTAACCTTTTCATCAGTTCCACAAAAAGCTCATTAGAGTTCTCCCCTCAGCTTCAAGTTCAAAATGGTATAGTAGCAAAAATCCAGCTTAAATCTGAGGGAAAAAAAATACAAATTTGTTTTTCAAAGATTCTACCAGTTTTTGTTAACCTACTTCTTTTCCCTTTGCTGATTGTACAGATTCCTTGCTCATGTTAAGTTCCATAAGTGCTGGCAGCTCTGTGGTACCTCCACCAATGGCATTTTACAAGCGTGAGTGTGTCAGTGAGATTCAGAAGGTTATTTCACAGGACAGTCTCCAATCCAAAATCCATCCCTTGTCCCAATCAGGACATTTTCATGCACTCCAGGAGGGGTCAATTTATAGTGATCGGCACTGGGAACCATCAATGATCTCCTCCTGTATGCACTGGGGCATTGTGGATCATCAAAGCATCCATACCGATTCCTTAACCAAAAGTGGTTCAACCAAGATGGGGAATGAACCATTGGTATTCCTTACCATAGAATTAAGATTCCCACTGGACCAACACACCATGGCATTCAGGGAACTTTCGCTTTAAAAATTGGAATTGCAAAATGGTACATCTAAAAGTTTGGCAATTATATATCACAGGGACAGATTTGCATGGTTACACTCTGATGTTAATTTTAGGTTGGAGAATATAACACTACAGTCCACTATCTCTGACAGAATCTAGCTTGCCTCTGAGCCAAACGCCAGATTGGATGCTATAACTTTTCAAACTCCCCAATAATGTTGCCCCACATTTATATCTCATCTTTAATGCAGTAAAATGTCCTAAGACACTTCTGAAAGTCACCATAGTCCGTGTGAACCATAGGCCGCTCTCCTCTTTTGAGAGAGAACTGGCTGATGGTGATTTAACCTGTTATAACCCACACAAGACCTACGGGGTTGGAACAATTAGTTTCACCATGAGTCTCGTCGAGTACAAGCTTCCCCACTGAGGGGCAGGAGCCCCATCAGCAGAGCAATGGGCACTAAATCTCGGCCGAGCAAAGTAGGCCCGGCTGAGACCTGTGTACATTGTGTGAATAGTTACTTCAATAATAAATAACCAGTTTCTTTATGCCTCTCACATGACTCCTTTGTGGTCCCAATATTGGCGAAGAGGATAAAGTGGAGCTGCAGACTGCGCCACAGGCCATCTTAACTCGTACCAATGGGGTAAGGTTTAGCACAGTGGGCTAAACAGCTGGCTTGTAATGCAGAACAAGGCAGCAGCGCGGGTTCAATTCTTGTACCAGCCTCTCCGAACAGGGGCTGGAATGTGGTGACTAGGGGCTTTTCACAGTAACTTCATTGAAGCCTACTTGTGACAATAAGCGATTATTTAATGTGAGTGTAGATGATTGGACACAATACGCAGAACGTGTGCATTGCATTTTCAGGCTGTAACTGCAGACGAGTGCCACATGACGTAGGCGTCAGCCTAGATCCTGCATCTTTTTCTTGGAATAACCAGAGGATGAGTGCATGCAGCGAAACTGCATCTCGGCATCCAATGTTACTACATTAGGATAACCTTTCATTTAAACGGCCATTGTTTGGAAATTGAATTGGACACGGGAGCCATGATCTCGATCATTGGCAAGCAATCATTTGAGAAGATCAAATCAGGACTACAATGTCTGCAGTTATGAGATACTGAGGCCAGATTGGCCACATACATAGGAGAACCGCTGGCCACTGCCCAGAGAGAGGATTGCGATCATCCCAGTAGTCCGTAAGGCATCCGCTGATTATAGTGAAAGGACATGGCCCCAGTTTGCTAGGCTGCGACTGACCACATGTGAACGGCGTCGGCGGGACTCAGCCTTTCTTGGCGGCCACTCGGCCCATCCTGGGCATGCCGGCGCCAATGACGCCGATTCTCCATTCACCGGAGAATCCCACCCATGGAGTGGGCATGGAGAGTGCCGCAGGAAGAGGCATTTGCTAAAGTGAAATGGCAGCTGACTTCATCGGACCTGCTGATGCATTATGATCCCGCCAAAACCCTCCTAGTCACATGCAATATCTCGCCAGACGGCATCAGAGATGTTCTGTCACATCGATGGACACCGGTAGGGATCGGCCGGTTGGCATTTGCCTCCAGAACACTAGCAGCGGCTTAGCGCAGTTATGTGCAAATCAAGAAAGAAGGTCTCTCCGTGGTCTTTGCAGTCAAGAGGTTCCATCAGGGAGGCATGGTGGCACAATGGTTAGCACTGCTGTCTCATGGAACTGAGCCGTGTGGAGTTTGCACATTCACCCTGTGTTTGCGACGGTCTCACCCCACAACTCAAAGATGTGGAGGGTAGGTTGAATGACTATGCTAAGTTGCCCCTTAATTGGAAAATAAATAATTGGGTATTCTAAATTTAAATTTTTTAAAAAAAAAGTTCAATCAGTACGTGTATGGGCGTCGTTTTGTGGTAGTTGATGGACCACAAACCGCTGTTGGGACTCTTCAAGGAGGTTAAGGCTATTCTGCCCTTAGCATCGGCCGGAATTCAGAGATGGTCCTCTTACTGGCGGCGTTTGAATATACATTGGAGCATTGGCCAGGCATGCAGGTAGGAAATGCAGATGCGTGAGTAAACGTCTGCTGCCAACGAGACCGCCGACATCCCCCAGAACCGAGGAAGTCATAGCCGCATTGCACTTCATGGATACGTTGCCAGGTACAGTGGCCCAAATATATATGTTTTTAAATAAATTTAGTGCACCCAATTCATTTTTTCCAATTAAGGGCCAATTTAGAGTGGCTAATCCACCTAGCTTGCACATCTTTGGGTTGTGGGGGTGAAACCCACGCAGACACGAGGAGAATGTGCAAACTCCACACGGACAGTGACCCAGAGCCAGGATCGAACCTGGGACCTCGGCATCGTGAGACAGCAGTGCTAACCACTGCGTCACCATGCTGCCCAGTGGCCCAAATAAATGAGTGGACACTCCTTATTGTCCAAAGTTCACCATATAATACTATACGGACTCAGCACCGGAAACAGCCTGGAATTAAAGGCTTTTCCCACCAAAATAGCAGAGTTTAATGTGGAAGATGGCATCTTCCTCGAGGGGACTCGCGTTGCGGTCCCGTACAAGAGTCAGAACCTCATATTGAGGTATTACATGCTGCATCTGCATACCGACTTTCTGCGATTCATGAACAAAGACACCCAGATCCCTCCGCCCAGTCGCATTTTGCCTGACCAGGAATCGAACCGGGGCCACAAGTGGTGAAAGCGCCAAATCCTAACCACTAGACCACCAGGGACTGATCAGTCGTATTTTGATCCTGCTTTCCATTTAGATAATAATTTGCCTTTCTATATTTTCGGTCAAAATGGATAATCTCACACTTATCCACATTAAACTCCATCTACCAAATTTGTACCATTCTCCTAGCCTACCTAAATCCGTCTGTAAACTATGTTGGCTTCACTGCCTGCTTTCCACCTATTTTAGTATCATACGCAAATTTTGCTATGTTACACTCTGGACCTGTTTGCAGATCATTTATATAGATTGCAAACAGCTGAATTGCGAAGACTGACCCCTGCGGCACTCCAATAGTTACAGTTTGTCCAGGGAAGGACCCATTTATCCCGACCCTCTGCTTTCTGTCAGTCAGCCAATCCTCAATCCAATCTAGTACTCCACGCCCAATCTCCTGTGATCTCACGTGCTGGATCAGTCTTTTATGCGGTACCTTGTCAACCGCCTTCTGGAAGTCTAGGGGCTGGATTCTCTGATTGCCAATGGCGAAATCGCGTTCGGCGATCAGCTGGAGAATACGTTTATACGCTGGAATCGGGGGCGGTGCTGTTTTTCCGATGCTCCGCCCCCTCAAAAATAGTAAACTCGAGGAGTATGCCGCCGCAGTCGGGACGGCCTCAGGATGTCATCTGAGGCCCTTCCCCGATGCTCCACCCCGATGGGCCGAGTTCCAACGACATGGGGCCCGTGTCCTCACAACTTTTGGGGACCTCGCCTGACAACTGCGGACTGTGTCCAGCACCGCCACAGTCAGGGGTGGAGCCATTCCGCTGGCAGGGAGAGCTTCGACGGGGGCTGGGGGCTGGTGGGGGGTGGTCTGGGGGTGGTGAGGGGAGTTACTGGGGCCAGTTTTTGGCAGGCTGGGTCCGCGCGCGGCCGCGCCATGTTGCACGGCATGGCCGGAGCAGGCACATGTGCGGCCACAGACTCAGCCATGCTGCGGCCCTATCCACAGGTAAAGCCGGGGGCTTTATGCGGCCTGGCTGCTAGACCCCCACCAGGCGGAGGATCGGTGCAGGGGCAGGGCCAAGTTTTTGGTTGTAAGACCAGATGGATCCTGCGGACATAGCCTCAGGATCGGAGAATCCAGCGCCAGATATAGTGTGTCCACCAGTTCTCCAATTTTCACCCTGCTGGTTACATCCTCAAAGAACTCAAGCAAGTTTGTCAACCATATTGACAGTGGTAGATTGAGCTTTGTCTTTCCAAATGTTCAATCATCTCCTCCTTAATGATTGATTCCAGCAATTTTCCCAGCACAGAGGTCAAGCTAATCAGCCTATAGTTTCCTACTATTTGCCTCTCTCCCTTTTTGAATAGGCGCATCACATTAGCGTGTTTGCAATTCAAGGGGCCTTTCCAGAGTTCAGGGAATTTTGAAATATCGTAACCAATGCTTCCACTATCTATGCTGCCACCTCCTTTAATACCCTAGGGTGCAGGCCATTAGGTCCCGGAGACTTATCTACCCTTAATCCCTTTAGTTTATTCAATACCTTCTCTCTAGTAATGGTACCAAGTTCCTCTTCATTAACTTCAGGTTTTGGGAAATTTTTATTATCCTTTGAAAACAGAGGTAAAATATTGGTTCAGTGCCTCCGCCATCTCTGTGTTCCCTATTATTACCTCACCAGTATCGTCCTCTAAAGGGCCACCGTTGACTTTAGTGATTCTCTTCCTCTTTATATACTTATAGAAGCTTTGGGATCAGTGTTTATTATTTCTGCTAGTTTCCTTTCATGGTTCATCTTAGCTCTTTTGATTTTATTTTTAGGAGCCTTTTGCTGAACCTTAAAGTTCTCTCAATCCTCCAGCTTACCACTAGCTTTTGCCTTGACTGCTCCCGCCCAAGAAGCTCTCGCCCGCTGCAACTCATCATCCCTGGGAGTGGCCGGGACGGCTAGGGTACAGTTTCACCCCAATTTTCCCGGGCTTTTTCAAGGCCCTATGTTTCTGATCATAATCGATGCGCATTTAAAATGGCTGGAGGTCCCCAGGATGTCACCCATGACGTTGAATGTGTCGATTGATAAACTGTGACTCATTTAGCATATTCGTATTCCGGAAGTATTAGTCAACGGCACGCCATTTACTAGCGAGGAGTTTGGGACTTTATGAAAACTAAAGGGGTGTGACACATCTGCATAGCCCCGTATCACCCAGCTACAAAGACGAAAGAGCGGTGCAAACGTTCAAGAGAGGTTTGAAAAAGCAGGCCTCAGGCTCCCTCCAGACGCGCCTGGCCAGGTTCTTGTTTTGTTACCGTACCACCCGATGTGCCACGACCGGCATAGCACCGGCAAAACTTTTGATGGGCAGCAGACCTCGCACCCACCCCAGCCTCGCATTTTCAGATATTGGCGGGAAAATACGCCGCAGTCAAGCGTAATGTAAAGGCAGTGCCCAAGCAGGCGTAAACAAACCAGGCAGTCATACCAGGTGACGCAGTCTACATTAGAGACTTTGGTAAAGGTGCCAAGTGGGTTCCGGGCACAATAGTTTTATAAATTTAAAGGGCCCAATTCTTTTTTTTTCCAATTAAGGGGCAATTTAGCGTTGCCAATCCCACTTACTCACTGCATACCTTTTGGGTTGCGGGGGTGGAACCCACGCAGACACGGAGAGAATGTGAAGACTCCACATGGACAGTGACCCAGGGCCGGGATCGAACCCGGCGCCATGAGGCAGCAATGCTAACCACTGCAAACAGAACCAATTTAGTACCACGTTCGGGTACAGGGCTGAGAAATTAAGAGGCATTGAGATCATCTCCGCAACTCGAGGCCAGCGGTGTGCAAAGCGAAGCTGGAGGAGTCAGCTTCAGTTCAGACAGTACCGGCACCAGCAGCTCCGACGGCAATGCCCCAAAGGGACCTGATGCAGAAATGAAGGATCAAGATTTTGACTTCGACATGGAGACCCAGTCATCGGACGCTCCGGACAGTGAACATACCGGTGATCAGCCACCATGGTGATCCAACCATGACGGTCAGCGAGGAAGCAGTATTCAGCGTCTAGATATATTCCGCTTGATCCAGTTCCACAAGTGCACGATGTGCAGCCACAAACGAGAAAGAGCATCGCCCCCCCCCCCCCCCTTCCACCTTCCTCGAAAGAGTCTTCAGACTTTGCAGAGGAGGGACCTTATACCCGCACAAGACCTACAGGATCCGGCAAATTAGTCTCCCTGTGGGCAGCACGGTGGCGCAGTGGTAGCACTGCAGTCTCACGGCGCCGAGGTCCCAGGTTCGATCCTGGCTCTGGGTCACTGTCCGTTTGGAGTTTGCACATTCTCCCCGTGTTTGCGTGGGTTTCGCCCCCACAACCCAAAGATGTGCAGGGTAGGTGGATTGAACACGCTAAATTGCCCCTTAACTGGAAAAAATGAATTGGGTACTCTAAATTTATATTTAAAAAAAATTAGTCTCCCTGTGATTCTTGCCGAGGATGAACTTCCCCATTGAGGGGCAGGGCCCCCCACAGCAGAGCAAAGGACACAAAAGCTCGGCCCCGGTGAGAGCTGAGCAGAGTTGTTCCGACTGGGGCCCATCTACACCTCCCGTGTGGACTCCTCAGTGGTCCAAATATAACCCGAGGGTCACCATACCCTCAGGCCAGGGGCAAGTTTGAGAAGGTCCACTTGCAAATGTCCACTTGCAAGCTCAGATTGGACGTCATTTCAACCTGTCATTGAAATACTATCGCCTCTGACGTGCAGTACTTCCTCAGTGCCGTGCTGGCAGAGTCAGCCTGGATTTGGCTCTCGAGTGAAACTTTGAATCTATGCATTTCTGACTCTGAGGGGAGTCAGCTGCCTGAGCCATGGCAAGCTCTTCATGTGATTAGCTTGGTGCGTGCAATGTGTATGTAATTTTCGTGGCACAAAATTTAATCAAGAGTCTCGCCTCTTCCAGCCTCTCATCAGTGATACCACGTTACTATCCAGCTGTTATAACGATAAGAGCAAATGAGTCATCTTCCCAAAGTTATTGCCTCATTCTTGCTGAGTTCTATGGCTGTACGTGCATCCCTGAGTATGTATTGAACAGAGGTGCCTGCTTAAATAGTGAGCTGTAGTGTTCCTCTCCACAGCGCAGAGTGGATTAAGAAACTTGGACAAAGCACAGAGGTGCATGATGAACCTAATAATCATTTGCATTGTACTGCCTCAGTCTAGATCGCAGTTCATGCCCAGCCAAGAGAAGTGTACGTAATGCCAGGGGCAAGTCACAGCATGAAATCTGAGCAGTTTACACTGACAATGGGAGGTTGGGCTTTAGGATCCGCTGAAAAGTCTGATCATTCAACCTTCAACTCCACACACTCTTCCACTCCTCACAATCTTGTGCATCCCATCAACTCCCACCCAACATGTGTGTTGACTGAAAACAATATCCAATACATGCTCTGGTTTGGGTCAGGGGTCAGTTTTAATGCTAAGGAGATCAAATTCAGCTGTAACTCAACTTAATCCAAATTGAATTCAATCTCCAGTGTAAAGGTTGGGTGTGGTGATGGTGGGGGTTTGGGGGTTGGGGGTTGGGGGGGGGGGGGGGCGGAGTAGCTGACATTTCTGAACTAGCGCGGTGGAGAGGCCGTTCCCAAAGGCGCAGTGTAACCCCTCAAGTGTAAAACTGACTTTCCATATTTTACATTGAACTGCAGTTTTCTCTTCGGAACGATACAGAACTGTAAAGCACAAAATGATTCCATCGAAACAGGGGAGATTGGGGAAATTAAAACAATCTTTATTCACCTTTACATTGTCTGAACAAATACCTGGCTGTTAAACTGACACAATTTAAACAATGAAGAGATTAATATTTGATATGGGTGAATTGGTGTTCAATAGCTTGTATATTCAGACTGCATCATGTTTTTGAGCATTTCTCATTAACAGCAGCAGATTTACACAGCCGACTCCCGGAAGATTAACCCGCTTGTCTTTTTTTCCAACATTTTTGTTTCATTTTAGAATTCCAGCTGATTTCCAATCTGTCTTCAAATAGAAACTGCATTATTTCAAAAATACAAAACTTCTTACTGTCTTGTTTTTGATGTTATTTGTTAATTTTCTTGAATACGTTTAGTGATGAATGTGCACCACCTCATCTGAATTGGAGAGAGGTTCCACTGCCAGACTGTGTGAATTGGATAAATTAACATCAGTATGGATACAGTCATTACCCATGCATACTTGTGCAACCATGTGATGTATTCCATCTATTTATGTTAATTGTGGTTCCTCATTGTTGGCTTCAGTAACTCCCCCTCCCCCCCAGTGCTACCTGATGATAAAAACACCACGGCTGTTGATCAGAATCCTTTGTACTGCCTGATTTTTGTTGAAAGAATCATCATCCTAAACTCCTTCTTTAAATTCAATGGCATCTTTATTCTATATCCAGTCAGACCATCTTCCATAAGAATGGATGGGAAGAGCAAAAAGAGGTTTGTTTTTAATGAGCTGCCCTTCAGATTTACTGGGCATATCCAATGGGTTTTTAACAAGGATAAACAAGTGAGCACCCATAACAGCTTCCAGATTTCTCCCCTTGTCTCCAAAAAATGCTACGTCTTTGCTACAGTTCCACAGATGCCAAAACCACTACTATATCTCCCAGGTGGTTTTCTGAGCGTGAGTAGAGATTTTTGGCAGGATATTTAAACCCTGTGGAAAGCATTACTGCCTAACCCCAGATCCTTTCCTGACATGATCATTACACTGCCACTTATAACAGGAAAATGATGGAAAGGACTTGACCCATTGAGTTTGCCATGCACAATCACAGCACATGCTGTAGCCACCTGGGTTAGCCACTTCCCGACTTAAAATGGAGAACCGCAAAGGCTGAAGGGAAATTCAGCCAACACAGGCAAAGACTAGCAAATACAGAAATCATGTGTATTGAAACCTGCAAAACAACCAGACAGCACTGAAACCAGCAGCCATCTGCATAGTAATGCAGCAGCCATCTACATAGTAATGTGCGATTCCAAGGCACAATGGCAACAGTTAAGGTGAATAATGCCAAGCCAGACTCCTCAGCGCCAGCAGGAGCCAAGACACAGGAAGGCCAACGGACATTTAGGGACCGCCCAGCGATCAGGGAACCGCTCCAGCATTGGAGAAATCGATCCAAGTGATCGGAATGCAGTCCAATCATTTGGAACCAGGTACAGGGTCCGCCCCGAAGGGCGGGAAGCCCCTGGGGACTATAAAGTAAAGCCCCCCAAGTTCAAATTGTTCTTCTTTGGCAGGGTCACTCAGCAGCTTGAACCAATCCTTGACAGTGACCTGCCTTGCTGCCGCCAACCAAGTAAGTCTCAAGTCAACGCTCGCTACGAGATAGGCGCTCCTAGCTACCAGTCCATACCAGCTTTGAATCCTGCAGACTCAGAACCTGAACGAAAGGCCATTCGTTCCCCTGACCTGGTGGGCCAGTCCGAAGCTACATATAGGCCTTTTAGTGATAGGAGTAGTCTAGAAAGTAGAGTTTATGCATGAGTAGTGATTTACTGTGTATAATAAATGTGTTTTGATTTGAATCTTACTAATTGGTGTGTTGAGTTATTGATCATAGATTATCATAGAATTTACAGTGCAGAAGGAGGCCACACGGCCCATCGAGTCTGCACCGGCTCTTGGAAAGAGCACCCTACCCAAGGTCAACACCTCCACCCTATCCCCACAACCCAGTTACCCCACCCAACACTAAGGGCAATTTTGGACACTAAGGGCAATTTAGCATGGCCAATCCACCTAACATGCACATCTTTGGACTGTGGGAGGAAACCGGAGCACCCGGAGGAAACCCACGCACACACCATTTTTGAGAGGCCCAGCTCTCTAAAGCTATTGTGATAACTGATGACCTTTAAACTCTGTAACGATCTCTTCTGGCAATGCATCCAACACTCTATTTGATAATGCATTAGCTTCACCGCTAATACAACGTGAAGTTATACTGCTTTTAATTCTGTTAAAGGAATAGATTGTTACTTTGAACACTTGTATTGGAATATGGTTCTACATTTGTTAGCTATCTCGATGTAACAGAAATAAAGGGCGCACGTTAGCAGCCTCGTCGCGCCCGACTTGGTGCCAGGGTGAGGCCGTTGAATCTCATGAGAAGCCTCTAGCAAGGTTTGCAATGCTCAAAACGCCTCGTTAATTTAAAAATAAAAAATTTATAGTACCCAATTATCTTTTTTCCAATTAAGGGGCAACTTAGCATGGCCAATCCACCTAACCTTCACATCTTTGGGTTGTGGGGGTGAAACCCACGAAAACAAGGCGAGAATGTGACCCAGGGCCGGGATTTGAACCCGGGTCGTCAGCGCCGTAGTCCCAGTGCTAACCACTGCGCCACCGTGCTGCCCACGCCCCGTTAAATTTAACAAAATCTTACAGGACAACGGGATCTGAATCTCGCCCTCATTGAGCGTGATCCAGATCTACATATTTAAATGAGCAATTAGGCTAATTTAAATATGCGTTCGTGGGATTCCCACATGCCCAACGTGTCTGGGAGACCTCGCCAAGGTGCCTTTCAGTGCTGGTTTCCACAAATGTGGACCAGTTGTAATCACCCCAGGGTGATCAGGGGAAATGCAGGGTGGCATCCTGGCACTCCCTCAGGCACCCGGGCATCTTGGCACTGCCATCCTGGCACTCTGGCAGTCCCAACGAGGCACCCTGTTAGTGCCAGGGATTGGGGCCAAGGTCCTTACCAGATGGAGGGGTGTGCGGGCGTCCCCGGGGTCCTGTCGAATTTGGGGGAGGTGGTGGGAACAGCGGGAGGGGGGTGGAGACCGGGCAGCCAGACAAAATGGCGACCTGATCTGCGAGAAGCCTTTCCCGCTTCTCTCGCCAGCAGTAAATGACTCAAGTGCTGTCTTGGCAGAGAAAAACTTCCAAAGAAATGCCAAAGTGCATTTGAAAAGAGGGGTGTGTCTTGGCGCTGCAGCTGTTCAGAAACACCCCACTAAATTCACCCAAAAACAGACATAGATTTTTTTTCCATTGAATTGCGCCCAAAGAAAATAATTTTTGTCATTTACGAAACATGCAAATTTCAATTAACTTTCAGAACACAAAAAAGTTAATCTGGATAGATAAGCACTGGAAAACCAGGCTGATTTGTACATTGAATCCTAACGCCACTGAAGACATTTTAAAAAAAAATTTAGAGTACCCAATAATTTCTTCCAATTAAGGGGCAATTTAGCGTGGCCAATCCACCTAGCCTGCACATCTTTGGGTTGTGGGGGTGAAACCCACGCAGACACGGGGAGAATGTGCAAAGTCCACACGGACAGTGACCCAGAGCCGGGATCGAACCTGGCACCTCGGCACCGTGAGACTGCAGTGCTAACCACTGCGCCACCGTTCTGCCCGTAGCCGGGAGTCTTGCCCAGCGCCGCTGCTAACCCCTCACTGATCCCGGAATCTCACATTTCTCACGTCGGCGTCGGCACTTAGCCACAAAATCGGAGAATCCAGCCCAAGGTGTTGTGAAATGCTAACTGTTTTCCTCTCCACAAATGTTGCCGGATCTGCTGACTTTTCAATTTTAAAAAAAACGTTATTTTGTCATTTTTGATGTGTTGAGTAAGTTGCTTCAACGTTGACTGCAACTGGATGCAGTGAAACTAGAAACAGGTTTCCAACACAGGAGATGGTCCAACAATGTTTTATTGAACTTCCTGATTGCTGTACATAATCTGCTGTGAGTTGACACTCTATCAATCTAACTGATAACCCCCTACTGGCTTGACTCGACTAACTCTCTACCTCATGGTGATAGTGCTCACTGGCTTGTGCACTCTTACTATCTCAGTAGCTGTGCCCTGTAGAGAGAGGGAGAGTCTTAATGCCCTATGTGCTTTATAGTGGTGGTGTCCTGTCTGGTGATTGGTTGTTATGTGTCGTGTGTGTTCATTGGTTATCCTGTGTGTCAATCACTGCCTGTCTGCATCTCATTATATACATGAGTGGATATATTATGACAATTTTCATCCAGGTTTTCGTTTTTTTAAAATTTTAGAGTACCCAATTCAATTAAGGGGCAATTTAGCGTGGCCAATTGACCTGCCCTGCACATCTTTGGGTTGTGGGGCGAAACCACGCAGACACGGGGAGAATGTGCAAACTTTGCACGGACAGTGACCCAGAGCTGGGATTCGAACCTGGGACCTCGGCGCCGTGAGGCAGCAATGCTAACCACTGTGCTGCTCCCTTTATCCAGGTTTTCAATCCTCTCCGTGGCCTTGTCCCTCTCCATCTCTGTAACCTCCTCAAGCTCCATATCTCTCAGAGTTCCTGCAATGTGCCTTCAACTACTTGGGCCCTAGACTCTGGAATTCCTACCTTGAACCTCTCCACCTCACTACCTTGCATCATTTAAGATGCTTCTTTAATCTGACCTCTATACCTGGTCAACTGTCTCAAAATGACAATATGTGACTCTGACAAATTTTGTTTTCTAACACTCCTGTGAAGCTTGGGATGTTTTGCTACTTTAAGGGCACATTGGGTTGGCAAAGCTGTAAGGTGAGCAAATTTCAAATGTGAAAAACTAAACTCCCCCTCCCCCTCCTCTACTCAGCTTGTGGTGTTTCCGAATGTTGACTGGACTGCCAACATCCCTTTCCAATATCATTTGGGGAAAGATACCAAAGTGTTGGCAGTACCTTTACTCCAGTATCGGGTAACACCCTCCGAAGGGAAGGGAATAAAAAACATTTAAAAAAATCATTTCACTTTTATTCACAAATGTTCACAACATTCAAGAAAGATATCCCATACAAAATCTCACGCTTTGTAAACATAAACTGGGGTTTAGACCTGTTCATTAAAGCAAGGACCCTCAAGACTGTGTCAACAAAATTAATACGTTTGGTCAGTTTACTCGGGTTAATTGCATGAAAGATTGTTCCCACTTCAAAATCAATGTAGTCCGAGATAGTCCTGTCAGACCCTCGCCCATTGAACACAATGAAAGATTTATATTGCACAGAAGGACAGAATGTGTTGCTATTGTTTTCTATTAATACTATTTTCAATGCATATTTGGATTTTTATTGTTTTAATCCTCTATTATATAAAGCCCTGATGTAAGAAGGGCCAAATCATCTGACTACAAACAAAGCATTGGTGTAGGGTAATGTTATTGGGATATTTTTGGAGATAAATCCATTGGATTTAATGAACAAAGACAGGTTCTACAGCCTGGGGCAGCAGCAGTGAGACTGAAACAGTAGGATCACTGTGTGCTCTGGGCAGACTTGCTGTCCATGTGAGCTGTCAATCCCCTGTATTGTTTGGAAAAGGTTGAGGGTGAAGTTAAATGTGGCCTAACAGAGACAGCAAAGCATATCTGCAATGCATGGAAAGGTGGATTTGTTTTTGAATCTCAAAAACTAACATTTTAATGAGCTTTTTAACGGGACCCAACCCTGCAACTAAGAAAGAAATAAATGAATTGCACTGATACTTGCGAGTCTCATTGCCTTATGGCAGAGAGCAATTGTTGTGCCTCGCATGTCAAGACAGACTGAGGATTAAACTTTAGCTCCACTAATCAAAATGAACTCTGGGGCGCAGTAGATTTTAATAAACTGGGCAATTGAGATAGACAGCATATTCATAATGGCGCATTAACATGTACATATTGGGTGCATTTTAACCGGAAAGTTTCTTGGTGTCATATAGGTCGCGATTTCCCGAAGGCCAAACCGGCGAGAATGCGCCCATATTTAAAGGCACTGAGATTGGGAAATGAGCCCCCCACGAACTTCATGGCGATCTGGCTGCTCCGCCAGCTGATTCACGGAACCCCGTCCAGCATTTCCCCACTAACAAGGGGGAGCTGCTCATAAACGCTCCCTCCGAACTAACTCCCAGGCAGCAGACGACCAGGGCACCACATAGACCTGCTCCATGCTTCGGGGATGCCGTCCTGGCCAGGTTACTGGACACTGTGGAGGCAAGATGGGACATTCTGTTCCCCCGAGGGGGTCGGAAGATCAGCCACAGGGCCACAAATGCCGGCTGGGAGGCAGTGGCAGTGGGAGCGGCCATCAATTCGCACAGCATGACCAGAAGGACCGCTGTACAATGCTGGAAGGAGACCAATATCCTCCACCAAACTACAAGGGTTAGCTAACACAAGCATCAGTCCTGCCTGCCACTCCCCTGAACTTCGTCACCCCCCCCCCCCCACCCAACAAGTCAGCGCTGGCACTTCGCAACCCCCCTCCCACACGCATATCATCACGCTTGTGCCCGAGCACACCCTGGCACCCCAGCACAACCCCTTCATGCCCAGGAGCCGTGCCCACACATGCCACCTGCCATAGACCCCCACTGATTCAGCAAGCGTGCGGGTCGCACTACCCCCTCTCTGTCCCCGCAGGAGAAGATGGCCCGTAACAGGCAGAAAATGGCCCAGACGGGTAGCAGAATTCTGGACATCAGAGTCCCCATCCCCTATGATGAACGGGCCCTGGGAATCACGGGGTTGACTGAGGAGAGACCAGCTACTGAAAGCAAAGTTGGTCAGCATCGCAGAGGTGAGGATCCATTGTCCCTTCACCCAGATGACCTGTCTCAAGTGAGTTGTTCCTGTCAGACAAAATGATCCTCCCCTCTCAGCGACCACATTGCCATTCTTTTGCAGAATCTCTATCCACCTGGAGTCGGCCCCGCTCCACATAACCCAACAGTACACCTTGGAGGACAACTCTGATGAGACCACCATTAAGGGGTCACAGCTTTATATCCAACCTCCACCAGTGCAGAGAATCACGCCTCAGTGGGTGACATTAGTGGACAGGGTTCCAGGCACATTCCGGTGAGCACCACAGTTACTGATGCACATCAGGTGCAGGCAGGAACATCCAAGGGAGTCAGCGGTCAGACTCCCAGGCTGGATCCCAGGACTCAACTGAGTCCCAGTCAGATGTTGAACCTCCGGTCAAAGTTATCATGGAGCTGGTGCAGATGCTATGGCATGGCCGTGACATTCAGGAGGGGATGTGGCATTCAGGAGAGGATGTCAGCGACATTTTGGTGAGTGCATAGCCGATTAGAGGTGTTCCAAAGGCTACAGGCACAGGAGATGGCACCAGTAGTGAGTGGCACGAAGGCCAAAACTGTTAGGGTGACAACCACAGTGGAAAGTCTGCAACACAAGTTCAGCGTCATGAGTGGTGGTGTCCAAGGCATGGCTCAGTCAGTAATGGCCATGGCTGAGGGCTTCGACATCATGTCCCAGTCGCCAAGGGACGTGTCCCAGACACAGTTGGACATTGCCGAGACACTCCAGAGCATGTCCAAGACACTGAGGAACATCACCAAGGACGTGAACACCATGGTGCAGACAACAGAGAGGTGGCAGGGCTCCAGGGGCAGATGACACAGAGGCCTCTGGAGCTCACACCAGCTGCCCCTCCATCCCATGGAGACCCCCAGGCACCATCCGGGAGGAGGGAGCGCTGGAGGCCAACCCGATGCCTGCCACTGGGGAGGCAACGGCGGTCTCCATCTCACCCGAACCACCCCCCCCCTCTCCTGACACGGGCATGTCTCAAGGTCAGTGGGCAGAACAGGGTGGCACAGCGATGCCAGTGACACCGGTAAGTTGGCCGGGGCCCTCCCACTCCAGGCCCCTCAGAAGGTGCCTGCCAAGGGCATCAAAGGCCACAGGGCATGGAAGGCAGCCGCTGCCTCCTCCTCTGATGTGCAAGCTGGGGGTACACCTAGCGTAGCAGTACAGCACGGAAGATTAAGAAGAGAGAGGAGCACTAAGTGGACACTGAAGACAACATCTGTAGCTGGGAAAATGGGTATTTAGAATGTTCACTATTAAAACATGTTACACTTGATACATGTGAAGCCTCATGTCACGTTATTCTTCACAGCGGGCCTGTGTGCACCCACCCCAGTTGCCATCTGCTCCCCCCTCTCCCTGCCCCCCCGCACAGTGATTCAACAGCAAGACCCTCCCCCGATGCAGACCCCGTGCAGGTGACAGGTGTGAGCGCGCTGCCAGCAGAAAGACAGGAATCAGAATTTGGCACGAACTGAGGAGCACCAGAGCTTACCTCACAGCGAGTTATCATCACTCTCCTGCCTTGGATATTGACCCGCTGGCAGTACCAACACAGGCCCTGGGAGGGTAAAACAGGGTGGTTGGGGAGGGGGTTTGTGGGAGGGTCGGGGAATGGGGCGGGAGTGGGGGGAAGGGAAATGGGTGGGAGGGTGGGGAATGGGGGTGATCAATGGGGTTGGGGTTGATGGGGTGTTGGGAGAGGGAAGGGGGTGAGCTGACGGACAAAGCCTCGTTCTATGAGAAGTGGAAGAAGATGAAGCCCTCCCTGGCCCGCCGGGCATGCTGGCCCCTCGCCGCTGCCTGTCTTCTATCTTTCGGCTGCTTCCGCGGGTCCTCTTCGGGCTCAACACCCAGCCCCTCCTGGTCCGCCTCCTCCCCAGACAAGGCCACATGTCCCTCCTCACCCTCCTCCAGCATGTTGCCCCGTTGCTGTGTCAGATTGTGGACTGCACAGCAGACCACCACAAAGCGGGAGAACCTCTGGGAAGTGTACTGCAGGGCACCACCAGAGCGTTCAAGCATCAGAACCGGATTTTGAGCAGTCTGATGCACCGCCTAATGACAGCACGGGTGGCAACATGGGCCTCATTTTATCGGGTCTGCGCATCAGTCTCCAGTCTCCACACTGGGATAATCAACCAGGACGTCAGTGGGTGCGCAAGAGCCAACCAGTCGTCCCAGGGTGGTCCTCGAAGATGCCGGGGATCTCCGAGTGTCCCAGGATGTAATTGTTATGCATGGTCCCTGAGAAACGTGCACACATGTGCATGATCTGGAGGTGGTGGTCGCGCATGAGTTTAACATTCAGAGAGCAGCACTGTGGTGCAGCGGTTAGCATTGCTGCCTCATGCCGCCGAGTTCCCAGGTTCGATCCTGGCTCTGGGTCACAGTCCATGTGGAGTTTGCACATTCTCCCCGTGTCTGTGTGGGTTTCACCCCCACAACCCAAAGATGTGCAGGCTAGGTGGATTGACCAGGCTAAATTGCCCCTTAATTGGAAAAAATGAATTGGGTACTCTAAATTTTTTTTTTTTTAAATGTGTTTAACATACAGGGAGTCCCGGGACCCTCAGATCCCTCGTACCTCCCCCACCCTTACATGTCCCACCTTCTGCCGGGGTGCCACCCACTGAACTAGTTGAAGGATCCCGCTCTGCACGCTCATTCCCAGCCACAGCAGGAGCACCTGCCGGAAACATGAGGAATTGCGTGCTCAGGTACCCTCCCGTGATCCACACAATCACCCTCAGGCTACAGGGATACCCCCAGTTCTGAAGCCCAACTCTATTGTTTGATTGTTGGCTGCTGCCTCTGTGGTATTGATGCCCCCAAGGTTCAGGCAAAGTGTCCAGGCCTCACCGATTGATTAGAATGATACATTAAAAAAAATATATATATGTAAAAAACATGAGTGTCCACAATCGCGGAGGATGGCCTGTAGGTACCAGAGACGCCGAGCCCCTCACCCCCCTGTCCCCCGCACAGGCAAGCGAAATAGCACCCATGCACCCTCTTGCTGGGGAGCCAGTTAGTTCCTGGGAGGTCGTTAAATTGGGCTTCCATCTCGCTAATGAGACGGAGTTGCCCTTAATTGGTGTCTCACCATGTCTAGGCGGAATCCCGAATCCACCAATGGGCGCGGGCCGGTTAGATCATGAACCAATTTGCACCGTTATGGCTCCTAATTTTGGCCTCTCCCGTGATTTAACTGCCGCACCCAGATCCATTCCGGGCGCAACGCAGCTCTTAAAGTGCGCCCACAGACACACTAACTGAATAAATGTCCTTTTCAACCTTCATGCTGCCTTTTCATTCATACAAATTAATTTCCGTGAAACTTTTTGTTTAGCTTTCCCCTCTCTTGAAGATCTGGACTCCTGCACAGCTAAGAATCCATTTGGAACATCTTTTGTCTTATATTGTCAATTCATTTTTGGATTTATTCCTAACCTATAGTTAAAAGCCTAACCACTCACTCAGTCAAACAAACAGCACATCCTCAATGCCCGATTAATAAAAGAAAATGTAGGGCAGTACAGTGGCGCAGTGAGTTAGCCATGGCGCCGAGGTCACAGGTTCGATCCCGGCTCTGGGTCGCTATCCGTGTGGAGTTTCCACATTCTCCCCATGTTTGCGTGGGTTTCGCCCCCAGAACCCAAAGATGTGCAGGCTAGGTGGATTGGCGATGCTAAATTGCCCCTTAATTGGAAAAAATGAATTCGGTACTCTAAATTTATTTTAAAAAGAAAATGTTCACAAACAAGTTATAAAAACACATCTTTCTTTCATGCTCCTGTGATTTTCCCCTCAGGTTTCCTGTAACAGTATCATGGGATTAATGTTTAATTCCTGGAGACTCCTGTACAGATTTGGCACCTCTTGTGCTCAAATATCTCTGAAAGAGGCCAATATTCATTTTGAATCTTGACAGTATGGGCAGCCTCAGCAACAGTTGCTGGGCTATTAAGGCCAAGTCAGATCAATTCTCGGTCAACACCCAAAGATGGATCCAAGGATTCCCCCATTGAAGCAGGAACTCAGAATGATTTTTCCTTCCCATTGCATAAGATTCTTGATTAACAAGGGGGGGAAGGTCATTGGGGTTGGGGTGAATAGGCAGGAATGTGGGTTTGAGGTTACAATCAGATCAGCCGTGATCTTATTGAATGGTGCAGCAGACTAGAGGGGTCGAATGGCCTCTTCCTGCTCCCAATTTAGAACAACTGACGCAATACTGAGAATCAAACATCAGCTCTAATCTCTGGATCAGCTAGATGGGCCAGATTATCTGGAAAGTTTAATTTAAAGTATTTTTTTTTTTTTTTATAATTTAGAGTACCCAAATCTTTTTTTTCCAATTTAGGGGCAATTTAGCATGGTCAATCCACCTATCGTGCACATCTTTGGGTTGTGAGGGTGAGACCCACACAGACACAGGGTGAATGTGCAAACTCCACTTGGACAGTGACCCAGGGCCAGCATCGAACCTGGGTCCTCAGCGCTATGAGGCAGCAGTGCTAACCATTGCACCACCTTGCTGCCCATTAATTTAAATTATCCATACAATGAGGTAAAGTTTGCTTCATGAAAGTTAATAGTATCTTAAAATATAAATGAGGAAAGGTTGCTGCAATATTAAAATTATTCCTGACTATAAATTACAGGTGAAACATTTATTCCTAAAATGCATTATTACCAAAAACAATTGATCGAGTAAAATAAAGTTTAATGTAACCGGGACCTGAAAATTTCCTTGTTCCCTCCCCATTCCCCCAATTCGTGCAGTATCATATACACACCAGAATTAAGAGCTGACAAGTTGAGGCAATTTCACAGATCTGGATTTAGGGCAAATTTAATGTCTTTCCTGGGAAAATGGAAACTGGGACTCCTGCCAAGTATTGTCAGAGAAGAACAGGTCTATTAGCTGTTCAAATTTAGCCTGGATTTGACAGGAGTTCATTTGCTAATCCTCAATACAGAATACACTCAGATTGTCACTTTGGGCAATTTTATCAGAAATTAAATGATCAGATTAACAAGGTCCCTGGATTAATAAAGCACATCTTATTTTAAATCAGTTAATAATACAAATCCTTCTGTACACTCAGTACAATTTGATGTAAAGTAAACCTGTAAAGTGTGCATAGCGAGGTCACAAGGTGGATTTGCTTTGAAATGTAGCAGTAACACAAGAGTGTGTACAGAAAGGATGACTTACAGTAAGTGTTATTATGTTAACTAGTCACCTTCATTCACTGTATAGGTTGCAAGAATTGTTGCACCTTATAATCATACTTTCCAGGGCGGCACGGTGGCGCAGTGCTGCTTCAAGGTGCTGAGGACCCGGGTTCGATCTCAGCCCCGGGTCACTGTCTGTGTGGAGTTTGCACATTCTCCCGTGTCTGCGTGGGTCCCACTCCCACAACCCAAAGATGTGCAGGGTAGGTGGATTGGCCACGCTAAATTGCCCCTTAATTGGAAAAAAACAATTGGGTACTCTAAATTTATTTTTTTAAATAAAATAATTCTGATTGCAAGCCCTTGTTTCGTTCATAGAAACAAACACAATAGAGAAACATCTCTTTCACCTAATGAAGGAATTTGGTTGCACAGTGGTGCAATAAGTTTTTATTTTAAATTTAGAGTATCCAATTCTTTTTTTTTTTCCAATTAAGGAGCAATTTAGCATGGCCAATCCACCTACCCTGCACATCTTTGGGTTGTGGGGGTGAGACCCCACAGACATGGGGAGAATGTGCAAACTCCAAATGGGGACCGGAATCGAACCCGGGTCCTCAGCACCGTGCGACAGAAGTGCTAACTACTGCGCCACCGTGCCACCCTTATTGGAGCAATACGCTTTTTTTAAATTCAGAGAACCCAATTCATTTTTACCAATTAAGGGACAATTTAGCGTGGCCAATCCACCTTCCCTGCACATCTTTGGGTTGTGGGGGCGAAACCCACGCAAACACGGGGAGGATGTGCAAACTCCACACGGACAATGACCCAGAGCCAGGATCGAACCTGGGACCTCGACGCCGTGAGGCAGCAGGGCTAACCCACTGCGCCACCATGCTGCCCTTTGGAGCAATAAGTTGACATGAGGAAGAACTCCTTTACGCAAAGGGTAGTGGGTGTATAGAATTCACTGCCTGTGTTGGTGGTGGAGGCAGAGATCCTAAACTCTTTTAAAAAGTACCTGGATCTGTACCTTAAGTGCTGTAACTCACAGGGCAATGGACCGGGTACAGGAAGGTGGGATGAGAAAGGGCACCTGGGTGTCCTTGGACTGGCATGGACAAGATGGGCTGAATGGTCTCTTTCTGTGCTGTAACTTTTCTAAGATTCTATGGTTTCCAACAGTAAACATCTGGAGTAGTGAGGAGTTGCCTGATTCAATTAGTAAATAACCAATTCTTCCACAAAGGGACAAAAGTAGTTCTGAATCAGCAGTCTTGATCATGTCTACCTGGAGCTAAGGTGGTTTGAAAGAGATTCCATTCACTTGCCCTCCCTCCAAGGAAGATAGAGACCCATTGATTGTTGGTAAAGTCCCAGAATGGCATTTAAATCCACAATTTGATAACTGAGAGGTGTAGATCTTCTAAATGAACCAAACTGACATATATTCCACGTGCCTCCCTCCATTCCACTCTAAATGATGTGAACTCTGAGTTTCTATGGACAGATGAGCAGTTGAAATAAACCACTGGATTGAACAGCTGAGTGAGTGGGAGGTGACACAGAATAATCCAGTTAAACAGATTCCTTCCCAACATTTCTCTCAACCATTACTATATTTTAAAAAAATTGGTCATTCATCTCATTTGTAGCTTTGAGAAAATTAGTGTGTTTGTAAATTGGCTGTAATGTTTGCTTATATCTCGTGATCACATTTCATAAAATAATTAGTTAAATGCAGAGCTGTTAGCCCAGATATGTGAGAAAGCACAATGTAGTATAAGGTGTTTTTTTTCTTGTTGAGACTGTATGATGCTGGTTCTGGCATAATGATTATCGTTGGGCAAATGCATTGAAACATAGTTCTGCACAAATCTTGTCATAGCAGACAGAGCATGAAACAAGATTCTCAAGATTGCAGGTTAGTGTAAACTGCATTCAGTAACACCAGCAGATTACTATGCACAACTCACAAGATGCACCAAGTCCATGGATTCACTTGTATCATCTCTGCACTGTCAGCAATGGAACCCTGGGAAACCACAACTCTCTACACCAACAACCTTTATGTCAAAAAAATGACATTAGAAGCAAAGTTGCATCATGCTCAGGAAGAACCACCCATGTTGATTTGAAAATACCTTCTGCATATGTTCATGTTGTACAGTTTGCAGAATGTATCACAAGTATCAGCTAACAAAGGCACTGTTATCAATTTGAGTCCAACACAAACATTTCCTCAGATTCAGTCATGTGCATGCTGTGAGCGCCTTACCACAATTATAGGAATTGACTCGCACTTCATTTAACTGATAGATAATCCAGAGCTTTAACAGATATCCGTTTCTTTAGCATCAGTATTAGCTCAATCTTTCTAAAGTTGGACCAAATTGTCAGCAAGTGTGGTGTTCTTTGTGTTGCTTATTCAGGATGGATTGCATAGTGTAGCTTTTACACTACACTACGCAAAGCTATGATTTTATTCACACTACTAAACTGGGTTTTGACACTTAGTCCTTATTAGAATACAGAATTGATCAATAACATCTAACTACATTCACCTACTGCTAATCTCATTCATTGGTATAACTTTAATCTAACCTTCTCACTAACTGCTCTTATGACCTCGCTCTAGCTGTCTCCTGCTTACTCCTCCCCTAAGGTCTAGCATCACTGCTTTATATAGTACTCTCTGCGGCACCCTCTAGTGGCTATTCATGGTACTCGATTAACCCTTGTAATGCTGATAGTTATGATAATGCTACAGTAAGGCGAGTTCAATCTGAATCATTAATATTCACAGTAAAGTGAACATACAAGGCAACAGTTAGGATCAGATTCTGTTAATTCAATTAATCAAACATGTTCGGATGTAATCATTCAGAAATAATAAACTTGCTACTTCACTGCTGTGGTCACTTTAATGAAACCAGCATGGTCACTTTTGGAGCTTCTGGGATGATAAGTCTCCAATAGGGTGGACAGGAAACATGTGCACAATTCATTGAATCACACAGTACAGAAGAGACCCTTGATTGCCACCACTCACACCACTTCACCCCTAACTCAACCATCACCGCTAATCTCTATATCATCCTCTCTCCACCACATGGTCCTCGCCCACATTGACCCAGCCTGATCCTCAATCATCCTCACTCAAGCCAGGCTAACCCAATTCCAGCATAGGAGACATTTTAATCCCTGCCAGTTAGTGATGTTTAATGAGTGAGTAGGGGCTATGCATGTCCTCTGAGATAAGGGAAGAGAAAATCATCTCCTCGTTCAACTCCTTCAGCTGGTATGGTAGGGGAGATACCTGTCAATTGTTTTAAATTTCTGGGATGGGATGGATAATCTCACTGCAAATTAATAGTGGAAACATACCCTCAAAGAACATTTCACTGTGCCACTTTTTAATAGTATATTTGTAATATATATGAAACAATGTGCCAGATGATCATTTCCAATATTGGCAGTCTTCATATTACATGAATAAAATAAAACTATGTTGTTACTGACAGTTTCTGAGGGAATTTAAAAGGAGCTTTGATTCTCTCTCTTCTGGCATGGCCTCATCACCTCCTCCTCGCTCAGGGTGCCCGTTGACCCCCGGGCTACTCCCTGGGATGGGGGTGCACCCGGAGCAAGCTCCATGGGCACCGCCATCATTGGCGCTGCCAGCCCTGGAGGCCTGCTCTCGTCTTGAACAGGTCTCCATGCGCGTGGCCATGGAGCACAGGGACTGGGCGATATCCCTCTGGGACTGAGTCACATCCCTCTGGGACTGTGCCATGTCAGTCAGGGACCGTGCCAGGTTCCTCTGTGTCTGGTTCAGGTCAGCCAGTCTCAGGCAAATGCTCTCGATGCCCGTAGCCATGGCCTGTTGTGACTGGGCCAGGCTCTGGAGCGCTGCAGAAATGACCATGTGGCCATGGTATATGCTTGCCTGTGACATGACAGCCCTGTCTTGTCCCTTAAACACTGCCCAAACACTGTACCTCAGGCCTTCGACATCCTGATCCATGGCCGATACATGAGTATCCAAGGCTTCTGGTGCGAATGCCACCCATGTGGCGTTGGCTGGGCGGCATGCATGTCGGCACTGCCTCTTTCTCCTGCAGGTAGTTGCGCTCCTCCAACTGCACCTGCAGGCGCTGGATGATTGCTGACACCCCTCATGTAGTTCCCTGTTCTGCGCCTGCATTCCCGACATTGATGAGATCGCCCTTTACAAAAGCACGAGACCCATCTGGACGTCAGCAAGTCCCTGGGGTCGGGCCGGCCGCCGTCCCCTTGGGGGTTCCTATCTCCACTTGATGTACCACTGCATGTGTGTGGTGAGCACACATGGTTAGATCACAGGTAGGCACAGTGTTGGGGAGGGGTTTGACTCTTGTGCCAAAGGGACGGCGCATGCATTGGGGACTCACTTGGTTGTGCCATGCCAACCTCCGCCTCTGTGACTGCCCGCTCTCCCACCCCGCCGACCAGTTCCAATGCTCTCAGCTCTGCAACAGTGAAGGGCTGCAGGGCCCACTTCCGTTCTTTCTCACTCTCTGCGGTTGGGGGCCGCCTTCTCCTAGGGGGAAGAAATAATGGACAGCATGAGACATTTGGACGCGGGCAGCAGAGGATGTCCGCAGCTAGTGGCCTGTGTGTGCAGAGCACCCGGCCATGGCGGACGGTGTGTGGTGCAGGGTGGGTTGCGAGGGGGCTGCCGGCAGGTGGGCAGCTGTGGCCCTCGGGGGAGCGAGAGGTGCGTGGTCTAGGGCACGGGCATGTAGGACAGGGGTGGTGCCAGGGGCATGGAGGTGGTGGCTCAGCACATCTGGCTAGAGTGTTGCCCATTGTGTAGCATCACTGCCTGCCTGTCAACCTGCTGGAGGCCGCATGAGGGTGGGAGGAGGGGGGAGGTGGGGGTAGGGGTTGATGTGCTGGGTATGCCGGGTCTGCGAGGACTGTGTTTGCTGCAACAGTGAGAGAGACAGGCTTCCAACACTTGAAGAAATGCAACTCGATTTTATTGAACTCTTAACTATCATACATACTTTAACTGTGGGTTGACACTATGCTGACTTGACTGGAGACCTGAGGCTAACCTGACCAGACTATCTTACTACCACATGGTGTATGTTCTAGTTGCTGCTCATGGGCTCTGACTGTCTCAGAGGCTGGATCCCAAGAGATCGGAAAAACTAGTGCCCTCTGGCTTTATAGTGGTCGTGTCCTGTCTGGTGATTGGCTGCTGTGTTCTGTGTGTTCACTGGTCATCCTGTGTGTCAATCACTGCCTGTCTGTGCACCATCATATACCTGTGTGTATATTATAACATCTCCCCCCCCTTTTCTTTTTTTTACTTATTTAAAAGCATATGTGTAGGTCAATAAATAGTAAGTGTGTGTGTGTACAGGAGCCTGACTATATACAAAGTATGTTAACGTATTTACATGGGAAGGTGTCGAGTGCAGATAGAGGGCAGATAACAAATTAGGAAGAAACAATGTGTACAGATGTGTAAACGGATCACAAGGTAATGCAACATTCAGTCTATAAATTCAGTCTCTGTGGCAGGTGACGAGTTCTGGTTGACCGCCTCAGGGGCCGCCTGCACTTGAACGGGCGGAACTGCCTCCAATGTAGAGGTTGGTAAACGAACTGGCAGATCGGTGGCCTCGTGGAAGGGCGCCTCCTGAGGAACCAGCATGCGAGGCGGGACATCACGTTCAGGTGGCGGGCGTGGAAGTAGCCGCAGTGCCCGCCTATTACGCCGAAGAAAGCAGCCATCATGCATGCGAACGAGGAACGATCTCGGGGCCACTTGCTTAACCACCACAGCCGCGGCAGACCAGCCGCCGTCAGGTCGCTGAACACGAACTCGGTCAGCAGGAGCCAGAGCAGGGGGATCTGTGGCGTGGGCGTCGTACGCCAACTTGCATTGATCGTGAGACTGTTGCATCCTCTGCAGTACCGGAAAATTGTCAAGGTCCGGGATGTGGATAGCCGGCACCGTCGTCCGTAGTGTGCGGTTCATCAGCAGCTGTGCAGGGGACAGGAAAGCGGACAAAGGAGTCGCCCTGTAGACTAACAGCGCCAGGTTAAAATCCAAAACCGAGTCAGCAGCTTTGAACAACAGTCTTTTAACAATGTGGACCCCCTTTTCAGCATTCCCATTCGACTGGGGGTAGTGGGGGCTTGAAGTGACGTGCGTAAAATTGTACAGCCGAGCAAAATCCGTCCACTCCTGGCTGAAGAAACAAGGGCCATTATCAGTCATAACTGTAAGTGGAATGCCATGACGGGCAAAAGTCTCTGCATGCCTTGATGACCGTTGCTGATGTGAGGTCAGTCAGTCTGACCACCTCGGGGTAGTTAGAAAAGTAGTCCACGAGGAGGACATAGTCTCGGCCCTTTGCATGAAAGAGGTCAATACCAACTTTGGACCATGGGGAGGACACCAGTTCATGCGGCTGTAGACTCTCATTGGGCTGAGCCGGCTGGAACCTTTGACATGTTGGGCAATTGAGGACCATGTTGGCGATATCCTGACTGATGCCTGGCCAATATACTGCCTCTCGGGCTCGACGGCGACACTTTTAGACCCCCCAGGTGACCCTCGTGGATTTGGCCGAGGACCAGCTCTCGCATGCTCTGTGGGATTACTATCCTGTCCAGCTTCATTAATATGCCGTCCACTACCGCTAGATCGTCCGCACTGCCCCTTTTGCCAACCATCCGTGAGATGTCGCATCACCCGCTGGAGTAAAGGATCCCTGGCCGTCTCCTGACGAATTTGCACGACCCTTTCATCAGTGGCCGGAAAGTTGGATGCACAAAACTTCACCTGAGCGTCTATCTGACAGACAAAGTCCGACTGCTCACACGGCGTGGTGATGGATCTAGGGAGTGCATCGGCCACAGTGAGCTCTTTTCCCGGGGTGTAGACCAGGTCGAAATCGTAGTGGCGGAGTTTGAGGAAGATACGTTGTAGCCGTGGCGTCATATCATTGAGATCTTTTTGGATGATGTGAACCAATGGCCTGTGGTCTGTCTCGACCGTGAATTTGGGGAGTCCATACACGTAATCATGGAATTTGTCAATCCCTGTGAGGAGGCCCAGGCATTCCTTTTCAGTCTGAGCATATCGTTGCTCAGTAGGTGTCATGGCTCTAGAGGCATATGCGACTGGGGCCCAGGAGGAGGATTCGTCCCGCTGGAGGAGTACTGCCCCGATGCCAGCCTGGCTCGCGTCGGTGGAGATCTTCGTCTCCTTGGCGGAGTCGAAAACCGCCAGTACCGGGGCCTTGGTGAGTTTCGCCCTGAGCTCACGCCACTCTTGCTCATGAACGGGGAACTACTGGAAGTCCGTAGTTTTTTTGACAAGATTGCGGAGAGCTGTGGTGTGTGATGCAAGGTTGGGGATAAACTTCCCAAGGAAATTGACCATCCCTAGGAAGCGGAGGACCGCCTTCTTGTCCTCCGGGGTCTTCATGGCGTTGATCGCCGCCACCTTGTCTGCATCTGGCCGCACACCGAACTGCGAAATATGGTCGCCAAGGAACTTTATTTCTGCTTGACCGAACGAGCATTTGGCTCCATTGAGTCGGAGGCCATGCTCGTGGATCCTGTGGAACACTCGCTTGAGGCGATCGATGCGCTCCTGAGGAGTTGTGGACCAGATAATAATATCATCGATGTACACTCGCACCCCCTCGATGTCCTCCATCATTTGCTCCATTATGCGGTGGATCACCTCCGAGGCGGAGATGATGCCAAAGGGCATCCGGTTGTAACAGTAGCGACCGAACGGGGTGTTAAATGTACACAACTTTTGACTGGATGTGTTCAGCTGTATTTGCCAAAACCCCTTGGAGGCATCCAGCTTCGTGAAAAGCTTGGCGTGAGCCATTTCGCTGGTGAGCTCTTCTCGCTTAGGTATAGGGTAGTGTTCCCTCATGATGTTACAGTTCAAATCTTTGGCGTCGATGCAACTGCGAAGTTCCCCTGACGGTTTTTTGACACAGACCGTGGAACTAACCCAGTCCGTGGGCTCAGTGACCTTAGAAATGACGCCCTGGTCCTGGAGGTCTTGCAGCTGCTGCTTGAGGCAGTCCTTAAGGGACCCGACGCGGTGCATGAACTACAGGTGTGGCATTCGGCTTCAGCAGTATCTTGTATCGGTAAGTTAGTGTACTCAAACCTTCGAAGACGCTGTGGTATTGTGCTATGATGTCATCTAATTGGGCTTGGAAGTTGACATCTGGCGAGGCCGTTGCGTCTGCGGACGACATGGTGTGAACCCGCTGCACAAGATTCAGGATTTTGCAGGCCCGAGCACCGAGCAGAGAAGATCTGTTGGTTCCTACAATTTCAAAATGCAGGGTTGCTTCTAAAGAATGATGGGATACCGCCAGCTCGCATGAGCCACTGGCAGCAATGGCATTGCTATTATAGTCGAGGAGCTGGCAGGGCGGTGGACGAATGCTTGGTGTCAAGGTCAGACTTTGAAATGAGGTTCGCTGAAGCGCCGGTGTCCAGCCTGAAGCGTATGCGAGCCTTGTTGACCGTAAGGATGACACACCACTCGTCGTCCGGATCAATGCTCATCACTGGGAGTTGTTTCACCTTCTTCGCTGAAAGCATCGTATGCTTGGTGATGATGCCCACCCGGAATGGGGATGTGAGGCCCTCGGTGTCGGAATCTGGAACCATGTCAGAGTTGGAGTCTGCAACGGGTTGCTGTACTGACCGGACGTTCCTGCGCTGCGACTGGGATCGCTGTGTATTGGGCAGTTGAGCAGATCTACACAGGGCTGCGTAGTGGCCAAATTTGCCACACTGGAGACAGCGTCGAGATTTTGCGGGACATTGCCACTTTAAATGGGCGGAGCCACAGTTGTTGCACGTCATGGCACCGACATCAGGACGCTCCGTGCGCCATCGCGATGTGCGCACCTGCGCAGTTCGGTTGTCGGCCTCGCCGTCCCCTTGGTCGTGGTGCGCATGTGCAGGAGCCCGGGAAAAGCGCGTGAAATGGCCGCCCCCATCCAGACTCAGGCCCTGGAGCTATTTTACGGCCTGCACCCGCTCCACATCGTGGGGGCCTTGCCGTGCCATCTCTGCCGCCTTGATATGGGAGTACCGGTTGTTAGCGTGCTCGTGGAGGACTCAGGTTTCGATGGTGATGGTAAGGGTGAGCTGCTTAACTTTAAGGAGTTGCTGGCGAAGGGGATCGGAGTGGACCCCGAAAACGATCTGGTCGCGGATCATGGAGTCGGAAGTGGAACCGAAGTTGCAGGACTGCGCGAGGATACGGAGGTGGGTTAAGAAGGACTGGAAAGGTTCATCCTTACCCTGCAGCCTCTGCTGGAACACAGCGTTCAAAGCTCTCGTTGACTTCGATGTCACAGTGACTGTCGAACTTCAGCAGGACTGTTTTAAACTTTGTCTTGTCGTCGCCTTCAGCAAAGGTGAGGGTGTTGAAGATGTGGATAGCGTGGTCCCCGGCTGTAGAGAGGAAGAGTGCGATCTTCCTGGCATCCGATGCGGTTTCAAGGTCGGTGGCGTCAAGATACAGATGGACCTTCTGCTTGAAAATCTTCCAGTTAGCACCGAGGTTGCCGGCGGTGCGGAGCTGCGGGGGAAGGCGGACGCTGTCCATGTTACCGGATCGCTGATCGCTGGTCAAAGGCAGACTATCTCAAGGTAGGTCCGTCAACCTCGAGCATAACTCACTGGTACCATGATGTGTTGGGTATGCCGGGTCTGCGAGGACTGCGCTTACTGCAGCAGTGAGAGAGACAGGCTTCCAACACTTGAAGAAATGCAACTCGATTTTATTGAACTCTTAACTATCATACATACTTTAACTGTGGGTTGACACTATGCTGACTTGCCTGGAGACCTGAGGCTAACCTGACCAGACTATCTTACTACCACATGGTGTATGTTCTAGTTGCTGCTCATGGGCTCTGACTGTCTCAGAGGCTGGATCCCAAGAGACCGGGAAAACTAGTGCCCTCTGGCTTTATAGTGGTCGTGTCCTGTCTGGTGATTGGCTGCTGGGTTCTGTGTGTTCACTGGTCATCCTGTGTGTCAATCACTGCCTGTCTGTGCACCATCATATGCCTGTGCATATATTATGACAGGGGTGGTGTGGGACAGGGGTGATGCCAGGTGCAGGGTGGTGGTGCTGCCTCGCCCTGGCCACCCTGAGAAGGTCATGCAGTTTCTCCCGGCACTGCTGCCTAGTCCTGGCAGTGGGACCCACGGTGCTCACGGCCTCTGCCATCTGTGCCCAGGTCCGGTTAAGGTTGGAGGGAGGCAGCCTCTGTCTCACCCCGGTAAAAGGGTGTTCCATCTCTCCTCCATAGTGTCCAGCAATGTCTCCAGCTCTGCATTGCGAATCTGGGGGCTGCTCTCCAGGGTGGCATCACCTTGGCTGGAATGAGAGTGTGTGGGGAGCAGTGTACTTATATGCAGCTCGAGCTTGTCAACTCTCCGGTGCCCATCCCGAGAGCAGCGAATCCAACGCCGGATTCTGTTGGAATTTCACTAGTTCCACGTGGCGCACGGGCTGGCATTCCCTGAATTGCTCTGGCAGTCGCACCCACGTTGTGGTCTTAATGGCCTTATTAACCAGCATTGCAATATACTGAAGGAAGATGAAGCATGAAAACCAGCCGCATTCAGTGTTCTACTCGGCGTACAAGACTAAAAAATTCGAAGTAGTCTTCTAGCGATAAAAATTTCTGCAAAATAATGTTCTGCTTGTGCAGTTTTGGCTGCTTCCTCATAAAAAAGATGATTCGTTTTCTAAAGAGTCACCAAGCTGCTGTCAGTTATGAGGAGAGATTTCTCCAGAAAATAGATTTTAGGGCTTTAAAGGAGGGAAGGAAGGTAGGGAGCAGGCGACGTTTAGGGACGGAATTCCAGAGCTTGACACCCAGGCAGCTGAAGACACAACCACCAATGATGAAGGAATTAAAATCAGGAATGCTCAAGGGGTGGGAATTAGAGAGTGCAGAAAGTTGTGGAGTTGGAGGAGGTAATAGAAAGTGGGAGGGGTGAGGCCATGGAGGAATTTGAAAACAAGGAGGTCGTGTGTGATTTAATGGGGGAAAAAAGAGTACCGTCTTGGGCACGAATAGTGGGGTTGTTCTCAGCGCTTTTGTTTATATTTTGGGCATCCGCAAGGAACGCCCCGCCGGAACCGCATTTACCTCACTTTCTGCAGGGACAGATCGGTCCACCATTTATAAATGCCGCCCAGATCTCTTGGCTTCCTCATCCTCCTCACCGAGGCCTCCAGTCCACCGCCAGGGCTTTGGGATGATTGGGCGCAGACATATTTAAATGAGCCATTATCTGGATCTCACCCAGTGAGGGCAAGATCCAGATGGTGACATCTCCCGAGATCTCATTAGAGAGGCCTCTCGCGAGATCTAATAGCCTTGTCGTGTCACCAAGTCGGGCGCGATGAGGCCGGTCGTATGCGCCTGAGAACGTTAGAGGCAATGCATTGCTTGAATAGGAGTTAATGGAGGTCAGTGAGCACAAGGGTAATGGGGGAAAATGACTCACTTCAAGTTCAGACACGGGCAGCAGAGTTCGGGATGACCTCAGTTTTATGGAAGGGAGAATGTGGGAGCCCAGCCAGGAGAACATAACCAGATTGAGAAACTAGCCGGCTGGGTGGAGGTTGGGAAAGTTTTTGCCAAACAAGCAAGGATTGGACAGGGAAGGGGAGGGAATGATCATCAGGGTGGGTGGGGTTGGGGGAGACTGCCGAGGGAAGGAGTAGGGATATTGGATTAAGATGAAGGAGGGGGTTAGGTGAGGAGGAAGCACTCCTGCTCCTGCTGGCCTACAAGCAGTTCTGAAAAATAATTTACTGGCTGGGTCCAGCTGGGTCGAGCACGCTCGCTTCCCTTCAGCTTCCTGCTTTCCCAAACCTCACTCAAATATTTTTTTAAAATAAATTTAGAGTACCCAATTCATTTTTTCCAATTAAGGGGCAATTTAGCGTGGCCAATCCACCTAACCTGCATATCTTTGTGTTGTGGGGGTGAGACCCACGCAGACACGGGGAGAATGTGCAAATTCCTCATGGACAATGACCCAGAGCCGCGATCGAACCTGGGACCTCGGCGCCGTGAGGCAGCAGTGCTAACCAACCTCACTCAAATATAAAGAATTCTGGGCTGGATTCTCTGCACCCCGAAATCGCGGCCGGCGCCAGGGCGGAGATTTCAGTTTGACGCGGAAATTGGGACCGGCACTGGTTTGCCGATTCTCCGGCCACCGAAAAGCGGCGTCACCGGGGAGTACGCCGTGGGGCCATTGCCAGAGGCCTGCTCCGACAATCTCCACCCCTGACTGGCCGAGGTTCTGATGGCGTGGAACTAACCTGGTCCAGCTGGTCTGGATACTCGTGTGGTGGCCGCGGACTCAGTCCGCGGCCGCCCTGGCCGGGGGCGGGCGATCGGAGACCAAGGGGAGCCTTATAGGCGGCCGGGAAATGATTGTGCGGGGTTTGAGGGTCGGGCACGCAGATGATCGAGGGGTCTCCTTTGTGGGTCTACCTCCGCGGTCTGAGTTCGCATGGAGCACAACGCGGTCGCTGGAGGCCGCTGCTGTGCACACGCGCGGCCTCTAACTCGGAGGTGCAGGGGCCCGTATCTGCAGCAAAACCTGCGAGATTTACACCGGGTCCCTGCTAGCCCCCTGCAGGGCTGGGAATTCGTGTCCCTTTAATCCTTGATTTTCAGGCGTAAATCTCCAGCGTTTTGACACCGGTATGGGAACACAGTCCCAAAAACGGAAAATCCAGCTTTCTGTCTTCACAAAAGAGGACACGAATCAGATACCAGATATGTTGGAGAATGAAAGGTTTAGTGAGAGGGAAGAACTGAGGGAGATCAATATTAGTAGAGAAATGGTGTTGGGAAAATTGATGGGATTGAAGGTGGATAAATCCCCAGAGCCTGATAATCTGCTTCCCAGAGTGTTTAAGGAGGTGGCTCTGGAGGCAGTGGATGCATTGGTGGTCATCTTCTGGGATTTTATAGACTCTCGAACAGTTCCTGCAGATTGGAGGGTAGCTAATGTCACTCCAATATTCAAAAAGGGAGATAGAGAGAAAACTGGGAATTATAGGCCAGTGAGCCTAACATCGGTAGTGGGGAAATGCTTGAATCCATTATCAAGGACTTTATAGCGGACATTTAGAAAGCAGTGGCAGGATCAGTCAGAGTCAGCATGGATTTATGAAGGGGAAATTATACTTGACAAATCTGTTGGAATCCTTTGAAGATGTAACCAGTACAGTTGACAAGGGGGAGCCAGTCGATGTGGTATACTTGGACTTTCAGAAGGCGTTTGACAAAGTCCCGCATAAGAGATTATTGTGCAAAATTAAAGCGCCTGGGATTGGGGGAAGTGTACTGAGGTGGATAGAAAACTGGTTGGCAGAGAGGAAACAAAGATGAGGAATTAATGAGTCCTTTTCAAATTGGCAGGCAGTAACTAGTGGGGTGCCACAGGGATCGGTGCTGGGACCCCAGCTATTCACAATATATATTACTGATTTGGATGAGAGAATAAAATGTAACATTTCAAAGTTTGCATATGATACCAAGTTAGGTGGGAGGGTGAACTGTGATGAGGATGCAGATATACTACAGCATGATCTGGACAGGCTGGGCGAGTGGGCAAATCAATGGCAGATGCAGTGTAATTTGGATAAGTGTGAGGTTATTCACTTTAGAAGCAAAAACAGGAAGGCAGATTTCTACCGAAATGGTTGTAAAATGGGAGAGGGAAGTGTGCAGCAGGACCTGGGTGTCTTTGTGTGTCATTCGCTGAAGGTAAGCATGCAGGTAAAGAAGGCTGATGGCATGTTGACCTTCATTGCGAGAGGTTTCGAGTACAGAAGCAGGGATGTGTTGCTGCAATTATACCGGGTCTTGGTGAGGCCACACCGAGAATATTGTGGGCAGTTTTGGTCTCCTTTTCTGAGGAAGGATGTTCTTGCTCTCGAGGGAGTGCAGCGAAGGTTTACCAGACTGTTTCCAGGGATCGGTATTCACCAAGGAGAGGGACATGATGGATGTTGAGGTTAGGGATGGATGTTTAAATACTCTAGGTCAAGTCGGCATAAGGAAGGGGGAAGTTTTGGGTATTCTAAAAGGCATTAAGGTGGACAAGTCCCCAGGTCCGGATGGGACCTGTCCCAGGTTACTGAGGGAAGCGAAGGACGAAATAGCTGGGGCCTTAACAGATATCTTTGCAGCATCCTTGAGCACGGGTGAGGTCCCGGAGGACTGGAGAATTGCTAATGTTGTCCCTTTGTTTAAGAAGGGTAGCATGGATAATCCAGGGAATTATAGAACTGTGAGCTTGACGTCAGTGGTAGGCAAACTGTTGGAGAAGATACTGAGGGATAGATCTATTCACATTTGGAGGAAAATAGACTTATCAGTGATAGGCAGCATGGTTTTGTGCAGGGAAGGTCATGTCTTACAAACCTAATAGAATTCTTTGAGGAAGTGACAAAGTTAACTGATGAGGGAAGGGCTGTAGATGTCATATACATGGACTTCAGTAAGGCATTTGATAAAGTTTTCCATGGCAGGTTGATGGAAAAAGTGAAGCCGCAAGGGGTTCAGGGTGTACTAGCTAGATGGATAAAGAACTGGCTGGGCAACAGGAGACAGAGAGTAGTGGTGGAAGGGAGTGGCTCAAAATGGAGAAGGGTGACTAGTGGCGTTCCACAGGGATCCGTGCTCGGACCACTGTTGTTTGTGATATACATAAATGATCTGGACGAAGGTATAGGTGGTCTGATTAGCAAGTTTGCAGATGATATTAAGATTGGTGGAGTTGCAGATAGCGAGGGGGACTGTTAGAGAATACAGCAAAATATAGATAGATTGGAGAGTTGGGCAGAGAAATGGCAGATGGAGGTCAATCCAGGTAAATGCGAGGTGATGTATTTTGAAAGATCCAATTTAAGAGCGGACTATACGGTCAATGGAAGAGTCCTGGGGAAAATTGATGTACAGAGAGATCTGGGAGTTCAGGTCCATTGTACCATGAAAGTGGCAACGCAGGTCGATAGAGTGGTCAAGAAGGCATACAGCATGCTTGCCTTCATCGGACGGGGTATTGAGTACAAGAGTCGGCAGGCAGGTCATGTTACAGTTGTATAGGACTTTGGTTAGGCCACATTTGGGATACTGCATGCAGTTCTGGTCGCCATATTACCAGAAGGATGTGGACGCTTTAGGGAGGGTGCAGAGGAGGTTCATTAGGATGTTGCCTGGTATAGAGGGTGCTAGCTATGAAGAAAGGTTGAGTAGCTTAGGATTGTTTTTATTGGAAAGACGGAGGTTGAGGGGGGACCTTATTGAGGTCTACAAAATTATGAGAGGTATGGACAGGGTGGATAGCAACAAGCTTTTTCCAAGAGTGGGGGTGTCAATTACAAGGGGTCACGATTTCAAGGTGAGAGGGGGAAAGTTTAAGGGAGATGTGCGTGGAAAGTTTTTTACACAGAGGGTGGTGGGTGCCTGGAACGCTTTGCCAGCGGAGGTGGTAGAGGCGGGCACGATAGCATCATTTAAGATGCATCTAGACAGATATGTGAACGGGCGGGGAACAGAGGGAAGTAGATCCTTCGAAAATAGGCGACAGGTTTAGATAAAGGATCTGGATCGGCGCAGGCTGGGAGGGCTGAAGGGCCTGTTCCTGTGCTGTAATTTTCTTTGTTCTTTGTTCTTTGATGGTGGGACTGACGTATGAGGAGAGATTGACTAGGTTAGGATTGTTCTCACTGGAGTTCAGAAGAATGAGCGGGGATCTTAGAGAGACTTACATAATTCTAACAGGACTAGACTGGGTAGATGCAGGGGAGATGTTCCCAATGGTGGGTGTGTCCAGAACCAGGAGTCACAGTCTGAGGATTCAGGGTAAACCATTTAGGACAGAGATGAGGAGACATTTCTTCACCCAAAGAGTGGTGAGCCTGTGTAATTCATTACCACAGGACGTAGTCGATACTAAAACATTGAATATATTCAAGAGGTGGCTAGATATAGCACTTGGGGTGAATGTCGTCAAAGGAATGAGGAGTAAGCAAGATTAGGCTATTGAGTTGGTTGACCAGCCATGATCGTGATAAATGGCGGAGCAGGCTTGAAGGGCTAAAAGGCCTCCTCCTGCTCCTATCTTCTAGGTATCTGCGTATGCAATTGCTGAAATCTGATCCATCTCTCAAGAACAGGATATCCACCCAACTCCCAAACTACTGCAGTTAGAAGGAGAAATGTCCCAGTGGGTTGTGGGTGGGTTTCCCATTTCTTTTTTTCCCCAAAATTTAGAGTACCCAATTCTTTCTTTTTCCAATTAAGGGGCAATTTAGCATGGCCAATCCACCTAAGCTGCGCATCTTTGGGTTGTGGGGGAAATGATTATGTGGGGTTTGAGGGTCGGGTACGCGGACGATCGGTGGGGGGGGGGGGGGGTCTCCTTTGTGGGTCTACCTCCGCGGTCCGAGTCCACCATTGAGCACGGCGCAGCCGCTGGAGGCCACCGCCGTGCCCACGCGCGGCCTCTGACTCGGAAGTGCGGAGGCCCATATCTGCAGCAAAAGCTGCGAGATTTACTCCGGGTCCCTGCTAGCCCCCTGCAGGGCTGGGAATTAGTTTCCCTTTAATCCAGGATTTTCAGGAGCAAATCTCCACCGTTTTGACGCCGGCATGGGACATATTTTTTTATAAATTTATTTTTTCCAATTAAAGGGCAATTTAGCGTGGCCAATCCACCTAACCTGCACATCTTTGGGTTGTGGGGGTGAAACCCACGCAGACACAGGGAGAATGTGCAAACTCCGCACGGACAGTGACCCAGGGCCGGGATTTGAGCCCGGGTCCTCAGCGCCGTAGGGTGCCATGTGCCACCCCAGGTTTCCCATTTCTAAGGATTTATTCACACCATATAATCCCACTTCCTGTGTTTAAAAAAAATTATTTCATGGGCTACGAGCATCGCTGGCTGGGCCAGCATTTGTGATGCACCCTAATTACCCTCGAGAAGGTGAAGAGCCACCGTCTTGAACCACCACAGATTATGTGATAAAACTGGCTGACTTGACTTCCGGTGCGGCATGTAGTGGAGCGGTCGCACGTGGAAGGGCTTCTGCCAGGATCGCTTTTTTTTTGTTGGGAACATACGCCCAAAATTATATAGTTGATTTGTTTCAGCTCCCCCCGGCAAGAGGATGCAGAATAGGTGTCAAACCAAACACCAAAAGAAGAAAGAAATCGGAGACCTCGAGTGAATCATAGAATCATAGAATTTACAGTGCAGAAGGAGGCCATTCGACCAATCTAGTCTGCACTGGCCCTTGGAAAGAGCACCCCACTCAAGCATTCCCATCCCAATAACCCAGTAACCCCACCCAACGTTTTTGGTCACCACGGGCAATTTATCATGGCCAATCTGAACGGTCATATCTATGGGGCATGATCAGAGATCACCATTGCTGAGTATCCCGACTCTACCACCCCCAGCAGCAAGGACCTACCGACTACAAAAAAGTCAATCCTAGAATAGACCTGTTTGGCCTGAGAGAAGAACGAGAAATCTCTCTCCCCCGGATGTAAAATATTCCAAGGGTCAGCTCCCCCCATCTGCTCCATGAAGGTCAACAGAGCCTTCGCTATCCCAGAAGGCCGTAACACCTAAGGTCTCAATTTATCCAGTCAGGAGTCCAAAATGCAATTAAAGTCCCCACCCATGATCAGTTGAAGTGAATCCAAATCCGGGATCAGCAACAGCAACCTATTAATATAAGTTGCGTTGTACCAATTTGGGCGTATACATTGACCAGTGAGACCTGTGCACCCACTAACAGCCCACTGACCATGACATACCTTTCATTCGGGTCCATCAAAATCCTCCCTGCTGAAAGGCTACCCTCCTGTTGATCAGCATCGCATTCTCCCGGATCTTGCCGTTGAACCCTGAATGAAAAACATGTCCCACCCAGCCCCTCCTTAACCTTATCTGGCCTCTAATTTGCAAATGGGCCTCCTGCAGCAGCACCACATCAGTCCTCAGAGACCCTGGATCTCTTAACCAGGCCACTTAGTCTCCTCAAATTCCACGTGTCTAGCCGAATGGGGGGATATCCATCCCTTCCCCCACCGGAGTCAGTCATGCCTATCCTGTGAGGCAGCCCAGCCGCACTCCAGGAAGGGTCGACACCAGACTCATCCAAGATGGCCGTCAAATTCCCCAGCACAAATCGACAAAGAAAAGTCTCCAGTCACCATCAAAGAACTAAATCTCCCTCCCCCACCCCCTCCCTGCCCTCCATCGATACCTCATTCAAACATCCAGATGAACTGTAGACAAAACCCCAAACACCCCTCCTCCCTTACTGCACCCCAACCATCCCATTAACAGAACCCCTGAACTTAAACTAAATGAATCTCCCCTTATATGAACCACAGGTAACACCATCTCACTTCCGTTAGCTAACTAATTAATCCAGCTAGCAGAGTAGCCCCTGCTCAGATTTCAAAATACCCAACCAGCTGCTTTTGCCCAAAAAGCGTCCCACCCGTGACCATTTTGATGTGGGAGAGGTGGAAGAATCCAGCCCCAAGTATCTAATGAGAGGGCCAGTGAAAGATTCTACCTCAGGCGCCAGCCATTTATTTCCTTTTTCAGAGCGTTGGTCACCATCAGATGTTGGGGGTGGAGGGGGGGGCGACATTAGGGAATTATTTGGGAGGTTGTGGGAGGTGGATGAAAAGATTGGAATAATGTGTATAAATGATTGTATAGGTGTTATACTGGAAAATTGTTAAAGTAATATTTGTTTTTAAATTGGGGGGACAGAGTTAGGTGGTGGGGCATATTTTTTGTACATTGTATGAATCTGATTAAATATTTTATATGTTTGTAAAGTGAAAATTTGAATAAAAATATATTTTAAAAGCTGGCTGACTCTCCCCAAGGAGTTTCCATGGTGCGAAACATCCCATATTCTACAAAAAGAGACAGGAAAATGTTACATCCTCGTGGGACACAATTCATAGAAGAATAGAATTCCTGCAGTGCAGAAGGACGCTAATTCAGCCCATCGAGTCTGCACCAACCTCCTGAGAAAGCATCTGACTCAGGCCCACTCCCCTGCCCCACCCCTGCAACCCTGTAACCCTATTTATTTATTTTTTTCTTTATAAATTTAGAGTATCCAATTATTTTTTCCAATCAAGGGGCAATTTAGCTTGGCCAATCCGCCTACCCTGCACATCTTTGGGTTGTGGGGGCGAAACCCACACAGACACGGGGAGAACGTGCAAACTCCACACGGGCAGTGACCCAGAGGAGGAATTTGAGCCCGGGTCCTCAGCGCCGTAGGCAGCAATGCTAACCATTGTGCCACCGTGCTGCCCTCTGTAACCCCATCTAACCTACACATCTTTTGACACTATGGGGAAATTTATCATGTCCTGTTGGATAGGTACATGGATTACGGGAAAATGATATAGTGTAGATTTATTTGTTCTTAAGGGCAGCAACGGTAGCATTGTGGATAGCACAATTGTTTCACAGATCCATGGTCCCAGGTTCGATTCCAGCTTGGGTCATTGTCTGTGCGGAGTCTGCACGTCCTCCCCGTGTCTGCGTGGGTTTCCTCCGGGTGCTCCGGTTTCCTCCCACAGTCCAAAGATGTGCGGGTTAGGTGAATTGGCCAATGATAAATTGCCCTTAATGTCCAAATTGCCCTTGGTGGTGGGTGGAGGTGTTGAGTTTGGGTAGGGTGCTCTTTCCAAGAGCTGGTGCAGACTCAAGGGGCCGAATGGCCTCCTTCTGCACTGTAAATTCAATGATAATCTATGATTAATCTAGGACAAAGGTTCGGCACAACATCGTGGGCCGAAGGGCCTGTTCTGTGCTGTATTTTCTATGTTCTATGTTCTATGTAATCCACCTAACCTGCACATCTTTGGAATGTGGGAGGAAACCGGAGAATCCAGAGGGAACCCATGCAGACACAGGGCAAACATGCAAACGCCACACAAACAGTCAACCCAAGGCCAGAATTGAACCTGGGTCCCTGGTGCTGTGAGGCAGCAGTGCTAGCCACTGTGCCACCGTGCCGCCCCAATTTTTGCAAGTATCACTACAATCAAATTATTTCAGAAAGTATCATGTAGCCACTTTATTGACCATAATGGTCACACAAATTGGTCCATTTTCTCTGTGGTAACCCCCAGGATCTCCAGTGTAATCCCCAGGATGTTTAATGTATCTTGAAGTAGCCAAATTGAAAACTGCCTTCAGTAAAATGGTAAGACCTTTACTCAGAGAGACTGGCATGAAGACAAAAGGTCTTTGATGTTTTCAGTAACTTTCTGCAGCTGCCAGCTCTTCCTTCTCGTGTGGTGAATGTTTATCAAGCTTAGATCAGAACATGCTGACTGCAAGATTGCTGCATGCGAATCGACACCGGCCCTGTAACCTGGCACAGTTCATGACTTCCTCACCATATTCCTGAGAATCGGCAATTGATGATGGTTTCCTGTCTACATTGCAAAATGTATATCCTGATGATATCAACCATAATAAAAACATAATTGTCAGACTTCACCTCAGAGCTGCAAGCTGCAGATTTATCATTGGTGCAAATTCTCTCAGCCCACAGCTGGTTTCCCCTCCATTACTGTACAAAATCTAAACATGGGCTGAATTTTACATGGAAGCAGTGGGCCTGCACCTGAGATGCATGGTCACATGTGAACTGTCGTGTTGTTCACCCTGGGATAACACGGACTGCACACGATGCAGTTAAATGATCAAGCATACACCAAACATAGGAGTTGGTTCAATATGAGATTTATTGAACTTCAGTAACGAAGCACACAGCTGCCTGTGGGTTGACTCGCTACTACTCTAAATAAACTAACATTAACTATCTAGACCAGGCTAGCTCTGATCCACGTGTAGAAGGTGTTGAATGATTTGTACACTCTGACTGTCACTACAGCTGTCACCAATGGAAAGAGGCAGAATGCTGATGCCTCGTGTGTTTTATAGTTGGAAGCCCCCCTCTGGTGTTCTGTCCGGTGATTGGTCGTGTTTTGTTGATTGACTCACCCGGGTGTCTGTCACTGCCTGCTTTTACCTCATGATGTGCATGGGTGCATATTATGACATGAACCTGCATCCCTCCTCCCAGAAACCTGTAACCAGATTTGCTGAATCCCCACTCTCAACATCCTGGGGGTTACCCTTGATCAGACACTGAACTGGACTAGCCCTATAAATACAGTGGCTACTGTGCAGTGGTTAGCACTGCTACCTGAGGGCACTGAGGACCCAGTTTGTTCCTGGCCCTGGGTCACTGCTCGTGTGGAGTTTGTACATTCTCCCCGTGTCTAATAATCTAAATATAATCTTTATTAGTGTCACAAGTAGGTTTACATTAACACTGCAATGAAAATGTGGGTCTCACCCCCATAACCCAAAGATGTGCAGAGTAGGTGGATTAGCCATGCTAAATTGCCCATTAACTGGGTAAAACAATATAGTGGCTGCTGGAGCAGTTCAGAGGCTTGGCATCCTGCAGCGAGTATCTAAGCTCCTGACTCCCAAAAGCCTGTGCACCACCTACAAGGCACAAGTCAGAAGTGTGATAGAACACTGTCCACTTGCCTGGATGAGTGCAGCTCCAACAACACTCAAGAAGCTTGACACCATCCAGGACAAAGCAGCCCGCTTGATTGCTCCCCCTTCCACAAACATTCACTCCCTCCACCACTGACGAACAGTAGTAGTAGTGTGTACCATATACAAGATGCATTTTAGGAACTCACCAAGTTTCATTCGGCAGCAGCTTCCAAGACCGCGACCACTACTATCAGCAAATACTTGGGAACCCCACCATGCAGAGGTTCCTACCAAGTCAGTCCCCATCCTGATTAGGAAATATATCACCGTTCCTTCACTATCCCTAAGTCAAATTCCTGGAACCCCCTCCCTAACAGCACTGTGGGTGCACCTACACATCATAGAATTTACAGTGCGGAAGGAGGCCACTCGGCCCATCAAGTCTGCACCAGCCCTTGGAAAGAGCACCCCACTTAAGCCCACGCCTCCACCCTATCCTCATAACCCAGTAACCCCACTAACCGTTTTGGACAATAAGGGTAATTTATCATGGCCAATCCACCTAACCTGTACATCTCTGGACTGTGGGAGGAAACCGGAGCACCCGGAGGAAACCCACGCAGACACGGGGAGGATGTGCAGACTTCGCACAGACAGTGACCCAAGCCGGAATCGAACCTGGGACCCTGAAGCTGTGAAGCAACTGTGCTAACCACTGTGCTACCGTGCTGCATTGTGCTATCATGGACTGCAGCAGGTGAAGAAGGCAATTCACCACCATCTTCTCAAGGTCATTTAGGTTCGGGCTATAAATTATGAGCTAGCCAGCGATGCCCACATCCCATAAATGATTTTTGTTTTCATTAAAAAGTGTCACCAGGGGGCAGCACGGTGGCCTAGTGGTTAGCACAGCTGCCTCACGGCGCTGAGGTCCCAGGTTCGATCCCGGCTCTGGGTCATTGTCCGTGTACAGTTTGCACATTCTCCCTGTGTCTGCGTGGGTTTCGCCCCCACAATCCAAAGATGTGCAGAGTAGGTGGATTGGCCACGCTAAATTGCCCCTTAATTGGAAGAAATAATTGGCTAATCTAAATTTTTTTTTTTAAGTATCACCAGGAAAGGGCAGTTCCTGTCAAGGAACCATGCAGGTTGCCAGTCTGGAAGATAAGTGGGATGCCTCTTCAAGGCAAGTCAGGTGTCTACTTTGATGGGGAATGGGTTTTGGTGATTGAGGCCAGGCAGCTTGTGCTTTACGATGTCGTGTCTCTTTCCTCTACTTCCATCCACCATTATGCACAAGATCCACAAACAGGAGGGACTGCACTGCCAAGCTGGCAAACTTTGCCAAGTGGCCACTTGTGGGCCTCAAAGATGTGCAGGTGAGGTGGATTGGCTCTTCTAAATTGTCCCTTAGTGTCAAAGCTGGTTTAGCACACTGGGCTAAATCGCTGGCTTTTAAAGCAGACCAAGGCAGGTCAGCAGCACGGTTCAATTCCAGCCGCCCCGAACAGGCGCCGGAAAGTGGCGACAAGGGGCTTTTCACAGTAACTTCATTGAAGCCTACTTGTGACAATAAGCGATATTCATTCATTCAAAAGGTTATGTGGGGTTATGAGGTTACAGGGATGGGGCAGGGAAGTGGATCGAGATAGGGTTCTTTCTAGAGGGTCAGTGCAGATTCGATGGGCCGAATGGAGCATTAGAGGGTTTCTATAATTCAATTGGCCCATGGGTGGGCAGGATGGCCAGCGTCGAAATAACTGCGGATAAAATCCCTGCTGAAGTGGATAGGTGATGCACATGGCCTTCTCCCTCTCCATCCCACATGATCCCACCACTCCCCCAGCAGCCGGTTCCTGGGAGCAGTGTAAAATTCCAGCCGTAGTTATGGGGCCGGCGATTCTCCGACCCGGCAGGGGGGGCGGCATGAACCCCGCCGGCCGCCGAATCTCCGGCACCAGAGATTCGGCAGGGGCGGGAATTGCGCGCGCCGGTCGGAAGGCCCCTCTCGGCGATTCTCCGGCCTGCGATGGGCCGAAGTCCCGCTGCTGTAATGCCGGTCCCACCGGCGTGAATTAAACCACCTCCCTTACCGGCGGGACCAGACGGCGCGAGCGGGCTCCAGGGTCCTGGGGGGTGCGTGGGGCGATCTGGCCCCGGGGAGGTGCCCCCACGGTGGCCTGGCCCGCGATCGGGGCCCACCGATCCACGGGCAGGCCTGTGCCGTGGGGGCACTCTTTCCCCTCCGCCTCGGCCATAGCTCCCGCGCATGCGCGGACTTCCGCCAGCCGGCGGAGTCCCTTCGGCCCCGGCTAGCGTGACGCCAAAGGCCTTCCACGCCAGCCGGCGGGATGGCAACCACTCCAGCGCGGGCCTAGCCCCTAAAGGTGAGGGCTTGGCCCCTAAAGGTGCGGATTTCTCCGAAGTGGTTCACACCACTCCATCCCGCCGGGACCCCCCGCCCCACTTGGTAGTGGAGAATCCCGCCCCTGATGCTGCTCTCTTTAGGCAGGGGAACAAATTACATCAAATCATCTGAGTCGGCTCCAGTTTGTACAGTAAGTAACTGAGGCACCCCAGTAAGACAGCCATTAATTCAATCATTCATTCATCGTGTCATTATTGTAGCCTCATAACCTGGATTTGGGGGCTGAGGGTTTCAACCTTTGTTCTACTTCCTGTTTGCTGAGTAGAGATTCCTTGGCAAGATGTGAAAGTGAATTTATTAAATAAAGTAATTTATGATCGAGAATAATGATCATCAAAGCTGCCTAATTGTCATAAACACCCAACTACATCACTAATGGCCTGAAGTGAAGTGAAGCTCATCAGGGTGTGGTGTACATGTGACTTTAATCCCCCATGTGTTAACTCTAAATTCCCTTGATCTGAACTCACCCATGGAGCATACCCCAGGACAAGGCTGGGCCTTCAGGAGTGGAGGAGAGAAAATTGGAACGCATCAACATCACTGGTTACATTCCCCATTCCTTTAATATTCCACTCTCTGTTACCTTGTCTCTGAGAATGAGCAGGAAGCACTGCGCATTCATCTAGGTTGATAAAATCACTAGAATTAATTTCTAGAACTTGGCAGTGTTCAATATTTGTGTGGGAGTTTGAAGCTAGGTGTTAATTCTTCACATTCCTGGGTTCATCAGATGAAGATCTGACATTTTAACTCACTGACACAATCACCAAAATATTTCTCAGGTACACCAGCTAAAAGGGATTAAACAAAATGATCCTGAGACTCGAGTTCCTGCCGCACTGTTGACTCAAACTGTAGGTTGTTTTCCTTTAGCAGAAAGATATTTGATCAATCTGCGACGTATATCACTTTGCTAATCTAATTTGTACTAAAATATTCATAAATTCAAAATTTGTAACTGGAAAATAAAGATCATATTGCAGTAGATAATGTATAGATTCAACCATTTTGCAAACTTTGAGTCGAACCTTTAGATTGGATTGGATTTTGGATTTTGTTTATTGTCACGTGTACCGAGGTACAGTGAAAAGTATTTTTCTGCGAGCAGCTCAACAGATCATTAAGTACATGAAAAGAAAAGGAAATAAAAGAAAATACACAATAGGGCAACACAAGGTACACAATGTAACTACATAAACACCGGCATCGGGTGAAGCATACAGGGTGTAGTGTTAATGAGGTCAGTCAGGGCAGCACGGTGGCGCAGTGGGTTATCCCTGCTGCCTCATGGCGCCGAGGTCCCAGGTTCAATCCCGGTTCTGGGTCACTGTCCGTGTGGAGTTTGCACATTGTCCCCGTGTTTGTGTGGGTCTCGTCCTCACAGCTCAAATATGTGCATGCTAGGTGGATTGTCCATGCTAAATTGCCCCTTAATTGGAAAAAATGAATTGGGTACTTTAAATTTATTGCGGGAAAAAATGAGGTCAGTCCATAAGAGGGTCGTTTAGGTAACAACGGGGAAGAAGATGTTTTTGAATCTGGTCGTGCGTGTTCTCAGACTTTTGTATCTCCTGCCCGATGGAAGAAACTGGAAGAGTGAGTAAGCCGGGTGGGAGGGGTCTTTGATTATGCTGCCTGTCTTCCCCAGGCAGCAGGAGGTGTAGATGGAGTCAATGGATGGGAGGCAGGTTCGTGTGACAGATTGGGCTGTGTTCACGACTCTCTGAAGTTTAGGATTTAATTGCATTTTAGGATATCACTTGTGCAGCTGGATAGTGGGGGAACTGAAATTTAAACCCAGAGTTTGTCTAATCATAACCTGGGACATGATCCTGCAATTGAATTGCTGGGAATCTGGACGCATTCATACAGCTATGCTGCTGGGAAACAATTCCACACCTGTACGGTACCACTGGGAAGCTGGAATGCGAAACCAAAGCTAACGGATGAAAAACTGGAATACCACCAGTGTTATACTGCTGGGAAAGTGTGCTGTTATCCTATAGCTGGACTGCTCAGAACCAACATTTCCTTCTTCAAAAAGGATTCTAGTTACTTACTAAATGTTGCCCTCAGTGATCAGTTTCATTATTTAGAGATGAGCACAAAAATCAAACACAAATAAATTAGTTCGCAGCCAGGTGTAGGGAGAACTGCCTATGACTGGCTTCAATATTCCCAGGCTGGGAGATAACTCAGTCACAATTCCCAGTCCTTTTAAAAAAAAAATTTAGAGCACCCAATTAATTTTTTCCAATTAAGGGGTAATTTAGCATGGCCAATCCACCTACCCTGCACATCTTTGGGTTGTGGGAGCGAAACCCACGCAAACACGGGGAGAATGTGCAAACTCCACACGGACAGTGACCTAGAGCCAGGATCAAACCTGGGACCTCGGCGCCGTGAGGCAGCAGTGCTAACCACTGCACCACATTAACCGCAATTATTAACTCTGGTTCTCGCTCCACAGATGCTTCCTGACCTGTTGGATATTTCCAGTTTTTATTTTAGATTTCTAGTATCTGCAGTTTTTGCTTTTAACTTCAGCTGGGAATTACATACTAGTGGATATTGTACGATTAAGGACAGCATTGAGCTCTATGATGTCCTCAATCAAACAGATCACTGATACTTGTTCCCCAGACTCAGACTCAGACACAGGCTCACTCTTCAGAAACATTCCCTTAACTAATTCATCAGCATCAGAGCAGCAGGGGAATGAAGGAACAAAATGAGAGACTTCATAACTTAACCATCCAATTATATTTTTGATCACTGTCAAACCAGTCAATGTGATTGATCTTTATGCCTTCCAATCTAGTTGCTAAGAGACAAATATGTAAAAAGTGAAAATAATTACACCTAATCAGCATTGATTTTTTTAGTGCAGCTTGTATATATAGTCAATAATTCTCCAATAGTATGGAAAGTATGAATAATATTTCTGTTAAGCATCAATCAACTGGAAAATGTAATAATTGCTGTACATGTATATGTATAGAAAGCTGCTGCTTTCTCAATGGAAATGGTGTCAGAGAACTGATAACAATAACGAAGAAACGATTATCCGTCCAAAATTGGAAAACAAATGGACATAAGGATAACAAACATAGATGAATCATAGCATATAGTCAACTACATGTCCTGATGCCGGCATGGGAACGGTGGCCTTTTATGACCGAAAATTTGGCGCAAAACGGCCACCAACCTCCGTTTGGTGGGGGACTTGCAGGAAGGCAGCGTAGAGCACCCGGCTCTAGCTGCCAATATGGCGCCGTGCAACCTGGTGCTGGCCGCGTGCGGACCCGGCCTGCAAAATAGTGCCCCCCTTTGGCCGGCCCGCGAGCCCCAGACCACCCCCCAACAGTACCCCCAGCCCCTGACAAAGTCCCCCCTCCCCGCAGATTGGCACTCACCCGACTGTGGCGGCGCTGGACTCGCCACGCCGAGTTCCCGATAGGCAATGCCATGAGAGACCCATGCCAATGTGCCGGCTGGGGGCGTGAGACGTTGGGGAGGGCGGGTTAGGGTTAGAGAGAAGTGACAGAGCACAGTGCCAGAAGTGTGAGCCCGCCTTGTATGACAGCTTACCCAGTGAGTGAGCCTTACCCATTCATCGTCCCCAAACCTCCCACCCCACCCATCACCCCCTCCACCCCACAGTGCTCCCCTTCCCCCAACGATATATGGACCCATGAGATGGATTGGCCAGCAGACATGCAGGGGTCACCCGAACAAACAGTGGAATGTTTGGCAGGAGATAGGCTCTGTCAGACAATAAGAAGCACCGGAGCTCATCTCACAGCGAGTCATCATCATCTCCATCCCGTGGACAAGACCCACTGATACTGTCAACCCAAGGCCAACACCCTGTGGTGATGCTGATAGGATCCTCAGATGAGGGAAGGGGAGCTGGGGTGATGGGAAGGAGTGAATGGCTGAGAGCCAGGGAAATGGAGTGAAGGGGGAGGCAGGAGAAGGTGGAGTGAAGGGCTGACAGACAGAGAAGGTGCAGTGAAGGGAGGAGGGACAGGGAAGGGAAGTACGATTATGGGGTAGGGTGGGGGGCGGGGAGGGGGAGTGCAAATGGCAAGATTTGACAGGGCAGCAGAGCCTGGCCTCTTAATTGACAAATCAGGCCGCGATGCGGCTGTCACATTTAAAAAAATAAATTTAGAGCAACCAATTATTTTTTTCCCAATTAGGGAGCAATTTAGCGTGGCCAATCCACCTACCCTACACATCTTTGGGGGGGTGAAACCCACGCAGACACGGGGAGAATGTGCAAACTCCACATGGACAGTGACCAGGGTCCGGGATGAGGTTGTCACATGTGCGACGGACGTGGAGCATACTTTGGGTGGCCTGCCCTTCCAGCCCAGGTTCCACGCCCAGTTCACCCTGGACATCCTCCTGATCCTCCTCAGATGAGGCCTGCCAATCTCCTCTCCTGCAGCACGCCACCCCTCTGCTCACGGTGTTATTCAGGACACAGCGGTCCAGCACAATGTTTTGAGACCCTTCTGGGGCATAATTGAAGAGCCCCACCAGTAGTCCAGACATCAGAAGGGCATCTTTAGGTCACACACCAACTGCATATTCAGGGAGTGGATCCCCTTCTTATTGATGAAGGGCAACCCCTGATGAGCCAGTGCTCAGAGGGAGCAATGGCGGTCTGAGCCAGGCCACCCCAATCCCAAAAAAGATACCCAGAGTCCATGGACTTGGCACCAATTCATTCCCCGCTACTCCCCCCAGCCCAGGAAGCCACCCTCCAGCAAGCCCAACAATTTAGGAGAGTTTTAAGTCTTTTCTTACCCTCTTGTTCCCCCTCAAGAGCCTTGGCGCCCAGACCCCACTTGTAAATAATTGCACCAAGGGCAGCATGGTGGCGCAGTGGGTTAGCCCTGCTGTCTCACGGCGCCGAGGTCCCAGGTTCGATCCCGGCTCTGGGTCACTGTCCGTACGGAGTTTGCACATTCTCCCCATGTTTGCGTGGGTTTCGCCCCCACAACCCAAAAGATGTGCAGGATAGGTGGATTGGCCAACGCTAAATTGCCCCTTAATTGGAAAAAAAGAATTGGGTACTCTAAATTTATTTTTAAAAAAATAATTGCACCAATTCGCGCCTGTATAATTTCCACCTAAGAGGGGCGGACCATGCAGGGGGTGGAGCCTGAAGTGTGCAACCCACTAATAATATTAAATTCCATGCAAATTATAGTTTTGCATGGATCCACCGGTGCGGGGTGCAAACTTCGATTTCGCTGCCAGCGAGGGATCAGAGCATAGCATCGGAATAGGCGGCAGGTGCAAACCTCAATTTTTCAATTTTGTGGATTCTCCCCCAGTGCGATTCATATTTCCGATGTTGGCAAGCAGAGAATCCAGCCCATATATTGCATTGTTAGCATGTTGGGCCTTTGTGTCGAGGACCTTCTTCTAGTTATTGCTGAATTTTGTCTCGGAAGCATTTTAAAATCATTTTCTTTTTTAGAGTGCATTGCAAAATGCGTTGCTTATCAAGTTCTCATTTTTGTCAATAATTAATACTAAAATTAAATTAAATTTACGGTGGATCTTACTCAAAGAATTACACTAGTTCACTCAAATCGCCTGAGAGAGTCTGTGACTTTGCTTTGCAGTCTTGGAAATAAAGCTGTTTTAATCTACAGGTTCTTCCTCAACATACAATTAATGGAATTAACAATGGGGAGTGTTTCTTGCCGTGGAGGCTGATGGGAAATCCCACAGTATCTTGCTGCCCCAGTGTAATTAATTATGCAGTCAGGGGTTTCCCAATGACTTACCCAGTGGACAGTCTGAATGGCCCACACCTCACACCGTATCCAGGCTTACTGACAAGACGCATAAAAATAGCAGAAAGGGGCAGTGATCTCTTGTGTCAGAGTTCAGTGACACACCCCTGCACGTCCTCCTCGACCAAGTGGAGATCAGGGGGTGCATTCTTCACCCGGTTGATGGGGGTGGAGACTAAGCAGGGAAAGCAACCCTGTATGGACGCAGGTCACCGGTATTGTCTGTGTCCAGAGTGTCCAGCACAGGCCAGCCTCCAGTGACAGAACAGAACAACTCCATCCGCTCTGCCTAGGTAAGTGAAGTTTCAGCTGCTCACCCTAACCACAATAAAACCAATGAATGCCAGGGGACATGGGCCTCAGGGACAACAGCACAACGCCATTCCTCATAGCCCCAATGCAGTGGAATGAACACTGTGCCTACTGCAGCCTTCAACGCAGAGGGATCAGTGCTTTATGGAAGGGGGATGTAGATCCAGCTACAAGGCGAGCACCCTGGAGGGAGATCGGAATACTTGGCAAAGCCTCTGAAGCAAGGTTTAATTCCATGATAAAGGTCCCTGAGTAAAGTTGCTGCACCAAGAACAGCCACCTCCTGGGCACTGCTTCATGGAGAAGTTCCAAGTGGTTGAAGCTCCACCCACCCACTGCTGAATATGATGATCCAGGATTTAGTCGCTGGAGGCCTCTATTTTCTCCTTGGATCTCAAGGAGTTGCTCTTAGAACCTTAGTTAGGCCATAGAACCTTAGTTAGGCCACACTTGGAGTATAGTGTTCAATTCTGGTCGCCACACTACCAGAAGGATGTGGAGGCTTTAGAGAGGGTGCAGAAGAGATTTACCAGAATGTTGCCTGGTATGGAGGGCATAAGCTATGAGGAGCGATTGAATAAACTCGGTTTGTTCTCACTGGAACGAAGGAGGTTGAGGGGCGACCTGATAGAGGTATACAAAATTATGAGGGGCATAGACAGAGTGGATAGTCAGAGGCTTTTCCCCAGGGTAGAGGGGTCAATTACTAGGGGGCATAGGTTTAAGGTGAGAGGGGCAAGGTTTAGAGTAGATGTACGAGGCAAGTTTTTTACGCAGAGGGTAGTGGGTGCCTGGAACTCACTACCGGAGGAGGTAGTGGAAGCAGGGACGATAGGGACATTTAAGGGGCATCTTGACAAATATATGAATAGGATGGGAATAGAAGGATACGGACCCAGGAAGTGTAGAAGATTGTAGTTTAGTCGGGCAGTATGGTCGGCACGGGCTTGGAGGGCCGAAGGGCCTGTTCCTGTGCTGTACATTTCTTTGTTCTTTGTTCTTTGTTAAGGTAAGTCCTAACTTTCATATGCTGTGTTGGTCCAGATGTGTTCTGGCCTGGTGTGATTTCCTGTTGGTATCTCGTGCAATCGGACGTGGGACAGGCCAATTTTGGTCTGGCCTTCATCTGCGTGCCAGACAGTAGCAGAAGATTTCGCCATCATTTCATATGAATGTGAAACTGGCTTTTGGACCTCCTGCCAAATTGCACCCCCCCCCCCCCCCCCCCCCGACCTCCCCCACCACCACCTGCCATTAAACTTTCAATGGGGCATAGGAAAATTCTGCCCAACATTGAGTCCAATATGGCTCTTCTTTGGAACCTCCTTCAGACAGACTGTTAGTACTGGAGGAGTGCTGCCTGGGGAAAAACTGTTTGCTGCCTGGGCATTCATGGGCAGAGGTCTCTCCCAGACACAAACATATGAATTAGAAGCAGGAGGACGCCAACCGGTCCCTCGAGCCTGCTACGCCCATAACTCTGGATGAGTTAACTAAGGCCCTCCTGTCCTTAAACAACAGTTTAACGGCTGAGGTGTATTCGGCTCTGCGGAACTGGATCGGCCCAGACCTGCCGGAAATGTATGAGAGTATGTTTCTGGATGGCAGCATGTCATAATCCATGAGGAAAGGCATCAATACCCTCATCAGCAAGCAGAAGGAGGGAAAGGAAAAAAATTTAAAACTGGTGACCCATTTCACTGCTGAGTGTGGATTATAAATTTGTGTCCCACGTCGTCGTAAATTGGGTCAGGTCTGCTCTGGAGTCAGTGATCCACCCTGGCCAGACATGCTCTTTACCCAGCAGGAAGATCTCTGATAGTCTTGCACTACTCAGGGAAATTATCGCCTATGTGCGGGACAGGAGTGTGGACACCTGACTCGTCAACCTGGACCAGGAGAAGGCCTTTGACAAAATATCGCACACTTACATGATAGATGTGTTCTCCAAAATAGGGTTTGGGGAGGGAATCCACAATTGGATCCGACTACTCTACATAAATATCAGTAGCGCAGTTTCAATCAACGGGTGGGAATCGGAAAGCTTTTCTATACAATTCGGAGTAAGGTAGGGCTGCATTCTCCCCCACCTTGTTCGTGTGTTGTATAGAAACCTTTGCTGAGTCGATCAGAGGCGTGACGATCACAGGCAGCGGAAGCACTCAGGTCAGATGACCTGAAGGTACTGGGGATATGATTTGGAGGAACTACGGCATTAGAAACTGGAAAGATCAAGTAGTTTTTTTTTCATACATTTAGAGTATTCAATTCTTTTTTTCCAATTAAAGGGCAATTTAGCGTGGCCAATCCACCTAGCCTGCACATCTTATGGGTTGTGGGGATGAAACCCACGCAAACCCGGGGAGTGACCCAGGGCCGGGATCGAACCAGGGACTCCGATGCCGTGAGGCAGCAGTGTTAACCCACTGCGCCACTGTGCTGCCCTGAGATCAAGTAGGTTTAATGAACCAAAAATTCGGTGTGTGAGAGCGATGCTCTCTCTATTGCAGGTAAGAACCTGGTCATCAGGTGCGAGGCACTCTCGGTGATGCTGTGTGTGGTGCAGGGCTGGCCCATTCCACCTTCCAAAGCGGTGGTAATTACCTCAGCCGTTTTGCGCTTCATCTGGGGGTCACAAATGGACCATGTTCAAAGGGACGTGATGTACAAACTTCTAGATAACGGAGGAAAGAGGGCAGCACAGTGGCGCAATGGTTAGCATTGCTGCCTCACGGCGCCGAGGTCCCAGGTTCGATCCCGGCTCTGGGATACTGTCCATGTGGAGTTTGCCCATTCTCCCCGTGTTGCGTGGGTTTCGCCTCCACAACCCAAAGATGTGCAGGGTAGGTGGATTGATCACGCTAAATTGCCCCTTAATTGGAAAAAATGAATTGGGTACTCTAAATTTTTTTTAAAATAGATAAAGGGGGAAAAATATGCCCAACATTGCCCTAATCCTGATGGCCACAGGGCAGCACGGTGGCATAGTGGTTAGCACTGGGACTGCAGTGCTGAGGATCTGGGTTTGAATCCTGGCCCTGGGTCACTGTCCGCATGGAGTTTGCACATTTTCCACGTGCCTGCATGGGTTTCACCCGCACAACCCAAATGATGTGCAGGTTAGGTGGAATGGCCACGCTAAATTGCCCCTTAATTGGAAAAAAAGTAATAGGGTGGTCTAAATTTATATATAAAAATAAAATCCTGATGGCCACCTTTGTGTATGGCTGCATCAAGCTGTGCATGGACCCTTGGTATGTAAACACCAAATGGGGGGCACGGTAGTACAGTGGTTAGCACTGTTGGCTTCACAGCGTCAGGGTCCCAGGTTCGATTCCTGGCTTGGGTCACTGTCTGTGCGGAGTCTGCACGTTCTGCCCGTGTCTGCGTGGGTTTCCTCCAAGTGTTCTGGTTTCCTGCGACTAGCCCGAAAGACGTGCTGTTCGGTAATTTGGACATTCTGAATTCTCTCTCTGTGTACCCGAACAGGCGCCGGAATGTGGCGACTAACGGCTTTTCACTGTAACTTCATTGCAGTGTTAATGTAAGCCTACTTGTGACAATAAAGATTATTTTACTGAGGTTCTACCTGTCCCCAGTATTGCGAAGGATTGGTCTGCCCGCATTGCCGCAGAAAGCTCCAAGTAGCTGTCAGTGTAGTTTTATTCTTGTATTTGAACCGGTTGAGGTTGAGGTTGAAATGTTTTCTGCATAGGATGGGGAGGAAAACTGCAGGGGATGGGCACAATTGAAATGTGGAGCTTGTTCAAGGAACAGCTACTGCGTGTCCTTGATAAGTATGTTCCTGTCAGGCAGGGTGGAAGTGTTCGAGCGAGGGAACCATGGTTTACTAAAGTAGTTGAATCACTCGTTAAGAGGAAGAAGGAGGCTTATGTAAAGATGAGACGTGAAGGTTCAGTTAGGGTGCTCGAGAGTTACAAGTTAGCTAGGAAGGACCTAAAGAGAGAGCTAAGAAGAGCCAGGAGGGGACATGAGAAGTCTTTGGCAGGTAGGATCAAGGATAACCCTAAAGCTTTCTATAGATCTGTCAGGAATAAAAGAATGTCTAGGGTAAGAGTGGGGCCAGTCAAGGACAGTAGTGGGAAGTTGTGCATGGAGTCCAAGGAGATAAGAGAGTGCTAAATTAATATTTTTCATCAGTATTCACACAGGAAAAAGACAATGTTGTCGAGGAGAATACTGTGATACAGGCTACTAGACTAGAAGGGCTTGAGGTTCATAAGGAGGAGGTGTTAGCAATTCTGGAAAGTGTGAAAATAGATAAGTCCCCTGGGCCGGATGGGATTTATCCTAGGATTCTATGGGAAGCTTGGGAGGAAATTGCTGAGCCTTTGACTTTGATCGTTATGTCATCATTGTCTACAGGAATAGTGCCAGAAGACTGGAGGATAGCAAATGTTGTCCCCTTGTTCAAGAAGGGGAGTAGAGACAACCCCGGTAACTATAGACCAGTGAGCCTTACTTCTGTTGTGGGCAATGCCTTGGAAAGGTTGATAAGAGATAGGATGTACAATCATCTGGAAAGGAATAATTTAATTAGAGATAGTCAACATGGTTTTGTGAAGGGTAGGTCGTGCCTCACAAACCTTATTGAGTTCTTTGAGAAGGTGACCAAACAGGTGGACGAGGGTAAAGCAGTTGATGTGGTGTATATGGATTTCAGTAAAGCGTTTGATAAGGTTCCCCACGGTAGACTATTGCAGAAAATACAGAGGCATGGGATTCTGGGTGATTTAGCAGTTTGGATCAGAAATTGGCTAGCTGGAAGAAGGCGGTGGTGATGGGAAATGTTCAGCCTGGAGTCCAGTTACTAGTGGTGTACCCCAAGGATCTGTTTTGGAGCCACTGCTGTTTGTCATCTTTATAAATGACCTGGAGGATGGCGTAGAAGGATGGGTGAGTAAATTTGCCGATGACACTAAAGTCGGTGGAGTTGTGGACAGTGTGGAAGGATGTAACACGTTACAGAGGGACATAGATAAGCTTCAGAGCTGGGCTGAGAGGTGGCAAATGGAGTTTAATGCAGAAAAGTGTGAGGTGATTCATTTTGGAAGGAATAATAGGAAGACTGAGTACTGGGCTAATGATAAGATTTGTGGCAGTGTGGATGAGCATAGAGATCTTGGTGTCCATATACATAAATCCCTGAAAGTTGCCACCCAGGTTGAGAGGGTTGTTAAGACGGCATGCGGTGTGTTAGCTTTTATTGGTAGAGAGATTGAGTTTCGGAGCCATGAGGTCATGTTGCAGCTGTACAAAACTCTGGTGCAGCCGCATTTGGAGTATTGCGTGCAGTTCTGGCCGCCGCATTATAGGAATGATGTGGAAGCATTGGAAAGGGTGCAGAGGAGATTTACCAGGATGTTGCCTTGTCTGGAGGGAAGATCTTATGAGGGAAGGCTGAGGGACTTGAGGTTATTTTCTTTAGAAAGAAGAAGATTAAGAGGTGACTTAATTGAGGCATACAAGATGATCAGAGGATTAGATAGGGTGGACAGTGAGAGCCTTTTTCCTCGGATGGTGATGTCGAGCACGATGGGACATAGCTTTAAATTGAGGGGAGATAGATATAGGACAGATGTCAGAGGTAGGTTCTTTACTCAGAGAGTAGTAAGGGCGTGGAATGCCCTGCCTGTAACAGTAGTGGACTCGCCAACATTAAGGGCATTTAAATGGTCATTGGATAAACATATGGATGATAAGAGATAGTGTAAATGGGCTTTAGAGTGGTTTCAAAAGTCGATGCAACATCGAGGGCCGAAGGGCCTGTACTGCGCTGTAATGTTCTATGTTCTATGTTCCTGTAGACGATGCCCACTCCACTGCAAAGTTTGTTCTTGACAAGGTGAAGAATTTTGGCAAAGGAGATGGAGGAATGATGCATCCCTGCTTCACTCCAGTCTTTAAAAATTTTTTTATAGTGCCCAATTATCTTTTTTCTAAATAAGGGGCAATTTAGTGTGGCCAATCCACCGACCCTGCACATCTTTGGGTTTTGGGGGTGAGACCCCCATGCAGACACGGTGAGAATGTGCAAAGTCCACATGACCTGGGGCTAGGATTGAATCCGGGTTCTCTGTGCAGTGGGGCATAAAATGTTCATCTAATGGAGTGGAGGAAAACTGGATAGAGCTGAAGACAGCCATTGTCTCAAACTGTGAAGAAACCAGCCCTGGTAATGAAATCCCAAGGAGGATGATCTTATCTTCCTTGGGAATGTTGGAGAGTATGATGTCCAGGTTAGAGTAGAAGTCTACATTATTAGCATCAAGCGTTGGGGCGCAGGAACTCACTACCGTTCCCTACTGGTCCTTGGCAAGTTGTAGACGGATGGTCATGCGGCACTCATTGATTGATTTACCTTCGGAAGGATATTTTGGCCTTGGAGGGAGTCGCAACGTTTACAAAAATTATCCCTAGATTACTTGGGTTGAGTTACTTGTAGTGATTACTCAAATTATTCTTTTTTTCCAATTAAGGGGCAATTTAGCGTGGCCAATTCACCTACCCCAAGCATCTTTGAGTTGTGGGCCATGACCCAGGCAGACACCGGGAGAATGTGCAAACTCCACACGGACAATGACCGGGGGCTGAGATGAAACCGGGGTCCTTGGCGCCGTGAGGCAGTATTGCTAACCACTGTGCCACTGCGCTGCCCAGAGAACCTGAATATTATTGGTCTTTATGATGGCCATTTGAAATGTTTGTAATGTTATTCTAGATGTTTTATTAATAATGCATATTTTTGCAACATAAAAAAAAAATCACCTCCTCCACAGCTGACGAACAATGTCTGCAGGTCATAGGTCATCGTGTGGAATTTGAGTGGTCTGGAAGCTATGTATTTTTCACGATTTTGAAAAGCTTCAGATAGCCTCCATCTTGAGGTTCCCCCGATCACTCTCTTACCTCTATCAAGAGGCTGCTTGCTGGAGGATCTCCTATTGGTCCACCAGGGTCCGAAGCAGGCAATCATCCTTAATTGAACAACCTCTGGCCCTCTGCATGCCCTCTGGCCATTTGGCCTAACCACCAAAAATGGCATTGGTTGGGTCACACCCACACTGTGCAGTGAGAGGGGAAGGAAACAATCTCATGTTGGGACCCTGAAGCCAAAACAAAAACCCAGCCTATCAACTCTGTTTCTCTCCGCAGATGCTGCCCTAACTACGGAGCATTTCTATCATGAAATGAAACTGAAATGAAAATCGCTTATAGTCACAAGTAGGCTTCAATGAAGTTACTGTGAAAAGCCCCGAGTCGCCACATTCCGTGCCTATTCGGGGTTTCATGTTCTGTTTTCAGTTCAGATTTGCAGAACCTGCCGCCTTTGCTTTTCGATTTAACTCTAGTTCAGATGGTGCGAAAATGGGGACAATACAACCGATCACACCAGGTTAAGCAGTCAAAACTTTGGCCAAAGTTTGCTCTCTCCTGCTGAAAGTTTAAATTTGCAGAGAAAGTCAAGCTAGCGAGTGACGTTCCCTCTTCCGCTTCAGTCGACAGCCTGCAATTCACTCTCCTGGGTCACAAATTAAGACGGCTATGAACTGCTGGGCTTTCTGAAACACAACTACAAATTACAAGCAAAATAAGGGCACTGTGCAATTGTAATATTTTATTCATATTCCATGGTCATTCCCCCATAAGTTTAGAAATACTTCTGATTGGTGAATAAAATATTGTAACAATAAAACATTGTCACTCGTTAAGCTTTAAACCTGCAAACTAGTTACTCTATTCACATTATTTTGATTTTGTATTCATGTATATTCCTACTTTTGGGGTTCTGTTTGCACAACCACTAACTTATGCTTTTAACTATGACGAGTTGGTTAATGTTTTCGTGGCTGCCGTCAGTGAGATAAGGGGCGAAATTCTCCCCCAACGGCGCGATGTCCGCCGACTAGCGCCAAACACGGCGCCAATCAGACGGGCATCACGCCGGCCCAAGGGTGCGGAATGCTCCGCATCTTTGGCGGCCTAGCCCCAACATTGAGGGGCTAGGCCGACGCCGGAGGGATTTCCGCCCCGCCAGCTGGCGGAAATGGCGTTTGTTGCCCCGCCAGCTGGCGCGGAAATGCGGCGCATGCGCGGGAGCGTCAGCGGCCGCTGTCAGTTTCCCAGCGCATGCGCGGGAGCGTCAGCGGCCGCTGTCAGTTTCCCGCGCATGCGCAGTGGGGAGAGTCTCTTCCGCCTCCGCCATGGTGGAGGCCGTAGCGGAGGCGGAAGGGAAAGAGTGCACCCACGGCACAGGCCCGCCCGCGGATCGGTGGGCCCCGATTGCGGGCCAGGCCACCGTAGGGGCACCCCCCGGGTCAGATCGCCCCGTGCCCCCCCCCCCCAGGACCCCGGAGCCCGCCCACGCCTCCTGGTCCCGCCGGTAAATACCAGATTTGATTTACGCCGGCGGGACAGGCAATTTCTGGGCGGGACTTCGGCCCATCTGGGCCGGAGAATCCAGCGGGGGGGTCCCGCCAACCGGCGCGGCCCGATTCCCGCCCCCGCCCAATCTCCGGTACCGGAGACTTCGGCGGGGGCGGGATTCACGGCGGCCTACGACCATTCTCCGACCCGGCGGGGGGTCGGAGAATGACGCCCATGATTCAGAAGACTTCTTTAATTTTATTTTCCCTAACTTAAAAAAAAAATTTAAAGTGCCCAATTCTATTTTGTTCCAATTAAGGGGCAATTTAGCGCGGCCAATCCACCAACCCTGCACATCTTTGAATTGTGGGGGTGAGACCCACGCAGACAGAGGGAGAATGTGCAAACTCCACAAGGACAGTAACCCGTGGCTGGGATCGAACCAGTGACCTCGGTGCTGTGAGGCAGCAGTGCTAACCACTACGCCACCATGCTGCCCTTAGTTTTCCTAATTGACAAGTTCATCATAATAACTGCGGATGAGTTCAGAAACTAGCCCCAGGATCTTAGCGAGTCACAATGATTTTTTCCTTCACTAAAATATTTGAATCTCAATGAAGGAGACCAAACTGAACACAATACTCCAGGTGTTGCCTCACTAACACCTTATACAATTGCAGCATAACCTCCCTAGTCTTAAACTCCATCCCTCTAGCAATGAAGGACAAAATTCCATTTGCCTTCTTAATCACCTGTTGCACATGTAAACAAACTTTTTGCGACTCATGCACTAGCACACCCAGGTCTCTCTGTACAGCAGCATGTTTTAATATTTTATCATTTAAATAATAATCCCTTTTGCTGTTATTCCTACCAAAATGGATAACCTCACATTTGTCAACATTGTATTCCATCTGCCAGACCCTAGCCCATTCACTTAGCCTATCCAAATCCCTCTGCAGACTTCCAGTATCCTCTGCAATTTTTGCTTTACCACTTATCTTAGTGTCGTCTGCAAACTTGGACACATTGCCCTTGTTCCCCAACTCCAAATCATCTCTGCAAATTGTGAACAGTTGTGGGCCCAACACTGATCCCTGAGGGACACCACGAGCTACTGATTGCCAACCAGAGAAACACCCATTAATCCCCACTCTTTGCTTTCTATTAATTAACCAATCCTCTATCCATGCTACTACTTTCCCCTTAATGCCATGCATCTTTATCTTATGCAGCAACCTTTTGTGTGGCACCTTGTCAAAGGCTTTGTGGAAATCCAGATATACCACATCCATTGGCTCCCCGTTACCTACCGCACTGTTAATGTCCTCAAAAAATTCCACGAAATTAGTTAGGCATGACCTGCCCTTTATGAACCCATGCTGCGTCTGCCCAATGGGACAATTTCCATCCAGATGCCTCACTATTTCTTCCTTGATGATAGATTCCAGCATCTTCCCTACTACCGAAGTTAAGCTCACTGGCCTATAATTACCCGCTTTCTGCCTACATCCTTCTTTAAACAGTGGTGTCACGTTTGCTAATTTCCAATCCGCCGGGCAGAACAAAGGTAAGCAGTGTGTCAGAGCACAACTTGGAACAGGGAACAGATGGCCCTAGTGGTGTGGGAGAGGGGAGATGGCGGTGAGGAGAATCTCAGGGGGGTGGCGCAAATCCCGCCCCGACGCCGGCTGCCGTATTCTCCAGTGCCGTTTTTCAGGCAGAGATGGAATTCCCGCCACGTCGGTCGGGGGCCGTTGGCAGCGTCCCCCCCCCCCGGCAATTCTCCGGACCCCGATGGGCCGAGCGGCCATCCATTTTTGGCCAGTCCCGCCGGCGTGAATCACTCAACTCACGTGCCGGCGGGATCTGGCAGGTACGTCGGTGGGGGGGTGGGGTCTACGGGGGGGCGCGAGGGGATCTGACCCGGGGGGGGGGGGGCACAGTGGTCTGGCCTGCGATCGGGGTTCACCGATCTGTGGGCGGGCCTGTTCCGTGGGGGCACTTCTTTCTTCCGCGCCGGCCCCTGTAGGGCTCCGCCATTTCCGGCACGGAGAAGAGAGCCCCCCGCGTGTGCGCCAAAATACGGCGGCCTGTCTGCGCATGCACGGAACCACGCCAGCCCTTCGGCTCATGCAAAGACTCTAGAGCACTGCCAACCCCTCCGGCGTCCACCTAGCCCCGAAGGTGCGGAGAATTCTGCACTTTCGGGGGCTGTTGACGCCGGAGTGGTTGGCGCCGGCTTGGGGTCTTAGTCCCGAGAAGGGAAAATCCCGGCCCAGATTTGAGGACTGCGAGCTATTTAGAATTCAGGAAAGCAGGACAAAGGGATTGATTAAGAAGGGAAAACTAGAGTATGAGAGTACTTTTGCATAACATAACAACTGACTATAAAAGGTTCTATAGGTATGTGAAGAGAAAAAGAGTTGAATTTATAATGGGGAACAAAGAAATGGCTGACCAATTAAATATATACTTCGGTTCTGTCTTCACAATGGAAGACACAAATAATGTACCAGAAATGTTGGGGAACACAGGGTGCGATTCTCTGACCCATGCCGCTCCAGCTGCTGATCCTGGAGTCAACTGGACGCCGCAGGGTCTGCGCATGCGCAGTGGCTCCCTGCGCTGGCCCCGACGCAACATGGCGTAGGGCTACAGGGGCCAGCGTGGGAGTAAGGAGGCCCCTAGCCCGAGAGGCCGGCTCGCCGATCGGTGTGCCCCGATCGTGGGCCAGGCCACAACAGAGGCCCCCTCGGGGCCGGATCCCTCCTCCCCCCCTCCATCCCCCACAGGCCGCCCCCGGACCCTTCCACGCCGAGGTCCCACCAGCTAGTAGCAGGTTAGAATGGCGCCGGCGGCACTCAGATTGTTGTTACAATCGCTCGGCCCATCCCAGGTGTGCCCCAATCTCGGGCCAGGCCACAACAGAGGTCCCCTCGATGTCGGACCCCCCTCCCCCACCCCACAGGCTGCCCCCGGACCCTTTCACGCCGAGGTCCCACCGGCTAGTAGCAGGTTAGAACGGCGCTGGCGGCACTCGTTTTTTTGTTACGGCCGCTCGGCCCATCCCGGACCGAGAATCGGCTGGGGGGCCATAGAGCGGCCCCCGACTGGCGCCGCACCGACCACGCCTAGCCAATGGCACCGATTCTCCGCTCTGTGGGGAATCGCGTCCCAGCGCCGGGGCGGCCGGCCGCGATTCGCGTCGATCACGGCGATTCTCCGGCCCAGCCCTGGGCTAAGAGAAACCCGCCCACAATGTTTAGTGAGAGGAATGATCTGAAGGAAGTCAGTATTGGTGGAGAAATGGTGTTGGGGGAATTGATGGGATTGAAGGAAGATAAATCCCCAGGGCCTGATCATCTACATCCCAGAGTACATAAGGAAGTGACACAAGAAATAGTGGATGCATTAGTGATCATCTTCCAAGATTCTAGGGCAGCACGGTGGCGCAGTGGGTTAGCCCTGCTGCCTCACGTCACCGAGGTCCCAGGTTCGGTCCCGGCTCTGGGTCACTGTCCGTGTGGAGTTTGCACATTCTCCCCGTGTCTGCGTGGGTTTCCCCCCATAACCCAAAGATGTGCAGGCTAGGTGGATTGGCCACGCTAAATTGCCCCTTAATTGGAAAAAATGAATTGGGTACTCTAAATTTTAAAAAAAAGAAAGAATTGGATACTCCAAATGTATTTTTAAGAAGTCTTCCAAGATTCTATAGACACTGGAACAGTTCCTACAGATCGGAGAATAGCTACTGTAACCCCACTATTTAAAAAAGGAGGTAGAGAGAAAACAGGGAATCATAGACCAGTAAGCCTGATATCAATAGTGGGGAAAATTCTAGAATCCATCAATTTTTAAAAAAATGTATTTCATTACAAACATGTATCAAAACAGGTTACAATAAATAAACACCCGGGGAACATACTTCCCAGCAATCAACTATACAATCTGCACAGATTTTTTCCCTCCCCCCACCCCCCCCGAACGACGAACAGCTCCTCAAACACGGTCACAAACATCCCCCACCTTTTTTCAAACTCCCCTGCAGAACCCCTTGACTCATACTTTCTCTTCTCTAACCGCAGGAAGTCATGCAGGTCACCCAACCATGCTGCTTCCCCCGGCGGCGATGCCAGCTGCCACACCAGTAAAGTTCACTGCCGTGCAATCAGAGAGGCCAAGGCCATCACATCATTCTTCCTCCTCTCCATGAGCTCCGGCTTCTCTGAAACCCCAAATATCGCCACCAAAGGGTCTGGGTCCACCTCCTCCTCCACTATCCTGGCTAAGGCCACGAACAGTCCCGCCCAGAATCTTCCCAATTTTTCATAACCCCAAATCATGTACGCATGATTCGCTGGCCCCCGCCCACACCTCTCACACTCATCTGCTACCTCCTGAAAGAACCCACTCATTCTCGCCCGAGTCATATGCACTCTGTGCACCACCTTAAACTGTATCAGGCTCATCCTTGTACAAGAGGAGGTTCCGTTTCCCCTAGAATCCATTATCAAAGATTTTATAGCAGAACGTTTGGAAAGCAATGGCAGGATCGGACAGAATCAGCATGGGTTTATGAAAGGGAAATCAGACTTGAGGGGCGAGACGCCGGGTTGGAGAATCGCCGTGGGCTGGCGAGAATCCCGCCCCCGCCGGTTGCCGAATTCTCCGGCATTGGAGATTCGGCGGGGGCGGGAATCGCGCCGCGCCGGTTGGCGCCCCCCCCCCCCCCCCCCGCGATTCTCCGGCCCGGATGGGCCGAAGTCCCGCAGCTAAAATGCCTGTCCCGCCGGCGTAGATTAAACCACCTACCTTACCCGCGGAACAAGGAGCCACGGGCAGGCTCCGGGGTCCTGGGGGGTCGCGGGGCGATCTGGCCCCGGGGGGTGCCCCCACGGTGGCCTGGCCCGCAATCGGGGCCCACCGATCCGCGGGCGGGCCTGCGATGTGGGGGCACTCTTTTCCTTCCGCCTTCGCCACAGTCTCCACCATGGCGGAGGCGGAAGAGACTCCCTCCACTGCGCATGCGCGGGAATGCCATCAGCGGGCGCTAACGCTCCCGCGCATGCGCCGCCCGGAGATGTCATTTCTGCGCCAGCTGGGGGGGCACCAAAGGCCTTTTCCGCCAGCTGGCGGGGCGGAAATTCGTCCGGCGCAGGCCTAGCCCCTTAAGTTTGGGGCTCGGCCCCCAAAGATGCAGAGCATTCCGCACCTTTGGGGCAGCGCGATGCCCGACTCATTTGCGCCGTTTTGGGCGCCAGTCGGCGGACATCGTGCCGATACCGGAGAATTTCGCCCGAGAAATCTACTGGAATTCTTCATGGATGCAATTAGTCAAGTTGATGAGGGGGAGCCAGTCGATATGGTTTATTTGGATTTTCAGGAGGCTTTCAACAAAGTTCCACATAAGACATTAACGTGTAAAATTAAAGCCCATGGGATTGGGAGTAGTGTATTGAGATGGATAGAAAACTGGTTGGCAGACAGGAAACAAAGAGAAGGAGCAAATGGTTTTTTTCCAAATGGCAGGCAGTGACAGGTGGGTTACCGCAGGGATCGGTGCTGGGACCCCAGCTATTCGCAATGTCTATTAATGATTTACATGAGGGAAAGAAATATAATGGCCGGGAGTCTCCAGTATCCGGCGGAGGGGGCTGTACCGGCGGCGAGGAGCGGCGTGAACCACTCCGGCGTCGGGCCGCCCGGAAGGTGCGGAATCCTCCACACCTTCGGGGATTAGGCCGGCGCTGGAGGGGTTGGTGCCGCACCAACCGGCGCCGAAGGGCCTCTGCCGGCCAGCACGTGTTGGCGCATGCACGGGAGCGTGATCCCAGCACATGTGCTGGGAGGTTTCTTCTCCGCGCCGGCCATGGCAGGGCTTTAGAGAGGCCGGCGCGGAGGGAAAGAGTGCCCCCAAGGTACAGCAGGCCCACCCGCAGATCGGTGGGTCCCGATAACGGGCCAGGCGACCGTTGGGCCCCCCCCCCCCGAGGCCGGATCCCCCCCCCCACCCCGAGGACTCCACAGGCCGCCCACAGAGCCAGGTCCAGCCGGTATGGACCTGGTCTAATCCACGTATGGCGGGACTTGCCGAAAACAGGCGGTTGCTCGGTCCATCGCGGAGCGGAGAATCGCAGGGGGTGGGGGGGCCACTGCCAACGTCCCCTGACCGGCGTGGCGCGATTCCCGCCCCCGCCACAAAAACGGCGCCAGAGAATTCGGCTGCCAGTGTCGTGGTGGCGGGATTCACGCTGCACCCCCCCCCGGCGATTCTCCGACCCGGTGGGGGGGGGGGTCGTAAAATCCCACCCATCATCTCCAAATTTGCAGATGACACAAAGCTGGGTGGGAGGGTGAGCTGCGAGGAGGATGCAGAGATCCTTCAGTGAGATTTGGACAAATTGTGTGAGCGGGCAAATGAATGGCAGATGCAGTATATTTATCCACTTTGGTAGCAAAACCAGAAAGGCAGATTATTATTTAAATGGCCAGAAATTAGGTGAGGGGAATGTGCAACGTGACCTGGGCATCCTCGTACACCAATCACTGTAGGTAAGCATGCAGGTACAGCAGGCAGTAAAAGAGGCAAATGCTATGTTGGCCTTCATAGCGAGAGGATTTGAGGGCAGGAGCAGGGATGTCTTGCTACAATTATACAGGACCTTAGTAAGGCCACCCGTGGAATATTGAGAGCGGCTTTGATCTCCTTATCTGAAAAAGGATATTTTTTCTCGAGAGGGAGTGCACAGGAGTTTACCAGACTGATTCCTGGGATGACATGACTGACGTTTGAGGAGAGATTGAGTCGGTTAGGATTTTATTTGTTCAGAAGAATGAGGGGAGATCTAATAGAAACCTACAGAATTGTAACAGGACTAGACAGAGTATATGCAAGAAGGATATTTCTGATGTTGGAAGTGTCCAGAACCAAAGGTTCTGAGGATCTAAGGATACGAGGCAAACCTCTTAGAACTGAGTTGAGGAGAAAACTCTTCACCCATAGAATCATCAGGCTGTGGAATTCACGACTACAGAAAGTAATTGAGGCCAAAACATTGTGGACGGAATTCTCCGCCGTCGGGATTCTCCGTTCCACCGGCAGCACATGCATGCCTGCGGGTTTCCCAGCGGCCTTGTGTGGTCACACTGGGAAATGCAATTGGGACTGCCAGTGAGGGCGCCCTGTGGAGCAACAGATGACTGGCGGACCAGAGAATCCTTCGTTGTATATCTTTAAGAGGAGTTAGATATAGCATTTGGGGCAAAAAGGATCAAAGGATATGGGGGCAAAGGAGGTCAGGCTATTGAGTTGGATGATGTAGCCACCTAAAATGGCTGATTCCCGATTAATTTGGCCAAACCCCGATGTAAAATGGCGAACTGAAAAGGCTGATGGGAAAATCAGCCAACAGGACTCAAACGGACAGCTGCAGACAGAACAGTGTATTCGGCTCTGGGGAAGTCGGCCCAGACCGATACCTGCGACCATTAGCAGCGCATCAACCCAGCCATCTGCAGTTTAATCGGCTATCCCCGGGAACAATTGCTACAAATTAGCAATTGAAAGCCGATCCAGACCTCTCGGCGCCAGCAGTGGCCGAGACAAAGAAAGCTGGACGACCACCCCCCGATCAAGGAATCGCCCCATTATTGGAGCATATCGAACCCAGTGATTGGGACCAAGTCCAATCACTTGGGACCAGGGTCAAGGTCCGCCCCGAGAGGAGGGAAGCCCCTAGGGACTATAAAAATAGGGGCCAAGTTCAGATCGACCCTTCTTCTCCTACTCGCAACCTTCGAGACCCTTCGACGAAAGAACAAGTAAGCCTTACTCCAGCGATCGCTACCAGATAGGTGTTCCAGACTATCGAACCGTACCAGCCTTTTTGAATCCGGCAGGCCAGACCCAATTCGATAAGCCATTCGTTTCCCTGACCTGGTGGGCCATCACCAAAGTTAAGTATTGGCCTTTAGTGGTAGGTAATAGTCTAGAGGTAGTATTATTGTATAAGTATTTATTGCTGTATATAATAAATGATCGTTGATTTAACATTTACTAAGCGGTGTGCTGACTTATTAATCATAACTAGAGCTTGAACCACGTGGCGGTATCAGAAAGATACCTGGCGACTCGTGAGCAAAGGTGACAGAATTAGAGCTAATAAAACTAAGGCTAATAAGAGCAACAATGATCAGGCATGATCATAAAGAATGACAGAGCAAGCTCAAGTGGCCGAATGGACTCCTGCTGCTCCTATTTACTTTGTTTCTATGGGAGGCTATAATGTACATAATCGGAAGATGAGGTGCTGTACCTCCAGTTTGTTGTGAGCTTCACTGGAAGATTGCAGCAGGCCAAGGACGGACATGTGGATGTGAGAGTAAGTCGGTGAGTTGAAATGGCAAGTGACAGGAAGGCCTGGGTTCTGCTTGCAGATGGACTGAAGGTGTTCTGCAAAGCGATCATCCAGTCTGTGTTTAGTCTCTCCAATGTAAAGTAGACCACATTGGGAACAGCTAATGCAACAGACCAAATTGAAGGGAGTGCACGTGAAGCACTGTCTCACCTGAAAGGAGTGTTTTGGCCTGTTATGTACCAGGAAATACATTCCTGCTGGTTATGCATCACATGATGTGTGGTGATGGCAGCAGAGTATTTGCGCGGGCTTTGAGCAGACTACCGTCTTGATTGTATGAGCAACACCCTTAATAAAACTTTCATTGTATTTTTCTCTTTGCAGCAACAAAGGAATATAACAAAGTGAACACTGGCAACAAGAATTGAGGCATACAAATCATTGGAAAGAAGATTTTCACGACTAAATATAGGATGTCATCGGGAACAGTCGAGATAGCTGTGGGAGTTGGTGGGCTTGTAATGGATAGCATTGTGCAGCACGGTAGCATATTGGTTAGCTTTGCTGTCTCATAGTGCCAGTGACCAGGGTACAATCCTGGCCTTGGGTGACTGTGGAATTTTTACATTCTCCCCATGTCTGCATGGGTTTCGTCTGGATGCTCCAGTTTCCTCCCACAGTCCAAAGTTGTGCAAGTTGTGGATTGGCCATGATAAATTTCCCCTGAGTGACAAGTGCTGTGCAGGTCAGATTACGGGTACGGGGTGGGTGGGGAGTGAACCTAGCAAGGGTGCTTTTTCAGACGGTTGGGTCAGACTCGATGGGCCAATTGGCCTCCTTCTGCACTGTAGAGATTGTATGGATTCTATCGTGGACAGTCTATCCTAGAAATGGAGATAGAGAGGTCAAGAAAGGGAAGGGAAGTGCCGGAGAAGGTGATAGAGGGGCAGAAATTGGGAGCAATATTGATAATCTTTTCCAAGACCAGATGGGAACATGAAGCGCCGGCAGATCAGTCATCGATTTACTGATAAAATTGTTGTGGGAGGGGGCCAGAGTAGGGCTGGAACAAGGAATGCTCCACATATCCCATAAAGAAACAGGCAAAACTGGAACCCCAACTGGTACCCATAGCCACACCTTTTGTTTGGAGGAGGTGCGACAAGTTAAAGGAGAAATAGTTCAGTGAGAGGACAAGTTCAGCCAGATGGAGGAGTTGTGGTGGATGGGGATTGTTCAGGCCTCTGTTTGAGGAACAAGCGGAGAGCCCTCAGACCATCCTGGTGTGGAATGGAGGCGTAGAGGGATTGGACATACATGGTGAAGAGGAGGCGGTTAGGGCCGGGGAACTGGGAACTATTGATATGAGGTAGGGTATTAGAAGAATCGCAGTGATAGGTGGGAAGGGACTGAACAATAGGAGAGAGGATGGAGTCAAGATAGAAAGAAATTAGTTAAGTGGATTTTGGGGAGGAGATGGAAGCGTGCTGTCCGGGGTTGTGAGACCGTGAGTGTTATAACCCGACAGGAGGCCCAGGGATCTGCAACCTCAGAGTCCCTGTGGCTTCACCTGAGCATGATCTACCCAGATGGGGGAGGGGGGCAGAGCCACTGCCTTAAACCAGAGGCTGATGGGACATAAATACCCCAGCCAAAGTGTGGGCTGGTAATGGGAAATCCTTTGGAGAGTAGGAGGTTTAAATATATAAGGAAATGAATCTAACATTTTCTACATCCTCGCTTCTGAGTGGTTGCTTGCTTGAGACCTTCCAGTGAGTTTGCACGTTTTCCCCGTCTCTGCATGGGTTTCCTCCAGGTGCTCCAGTTTACTCTCACAGTCCAAAGATATACAAGTTAGGTGGACTGGCCATGCTAAATTGCCCCTTAGTGCCCAGGAATGTGGAGGTTAGGTTGTAGGCTTAAGGCAGATAGGGCGGGGTGAGCAGGGGAGGTGCTCTTTCGGAAGGTCAGTGCAGATTTCATGGGCTGAATGGCCTCCTTTTGCACTGTAGGGATTCTATGACACTATGAGTTTGGAAGATGTCGAGGGAAGATCTCCAGAGGAGACAGGGTCAATGACAGTCCTGGAAACAAAGGGCAGGATTCTCCAATAATGGGGCTGTATCCCCACGCCCGTGAGAAAACGGGCGCGAATCACTCTGGACTTTTTTCTGGAAAGTCCGGGGTGCTTCTCTGTTTTTAAGTGGACTTGCAGGACCCGGGGTGTTCCACGCAGCTCCGGCTGCCGATACGGGGCCCTGCACTTCCGGCCGCGGGTCCACGCATGCGCGCGCCGGCCACCTGTGGCGCCGGCCCTGCACGACATGGCGCATCCACACAGCAGGGACCCGCCGAAGAAATAGCCACCCCCCCCAGATCACGCGCGCCCGCCGATCGGTGGCCCCTGATCGCGGGCCTGGCCATCATGGAGGCCCACCCAGTGACGGATCTCCCCGCCCCCCCCACCAGCACGGTCACCGCATCCGCGACTCAGAGCTCCTGCCAGGTGGAACCATACATGAATCACGGTGGCGGGAACTCGGCCGGTTGTTCGCAGAAAATTGCCGTGGGGGGCCGCTTTCAACGGCTCCCAACCGGCGGCACATCGACCGCGCTCGTGTGACTGGCGCCGATTCTGGCGCGGGTCCGACGCCCCATTCTCTGTCCCTGCGCCGGGCACGATTGCGGCGTGGAGGCTCGGAGAATCCCGGCCAATGGCTTGATGCTTGATGGGAGAATCACGATCCAGGGGCAGATAGGAGGAAATGTCTGAGATTTGACGCTCAGATGCTGCAAAGTAGCGATCAAATGGCAGATAACAACAGCCCCACCCTTGTTGATGGGTTTGATGACAAGGTCAGGGTTGGACCTGAGAGGGCAGAGTGCAGCAAGTTCAGAAGGAGGCCGGTTAGAATGGGTGAGAGGAGCAGAGAAATTGAGGTGGTTGATGTCACGCTGACAGTTCTCAATGAAAAGATCAAGGTCACATTTATACAGACATGTATGTAAAACTGCAGACAGATTGTGCTCATTTAAATTTTCAAATTAGATTAAAGAAATCCCAGACAACAAAGTACGACGTGGGAGACAAGTTTAACTCAGTTAAATCTATTTTGATATGATTAAAACCAACTATCGCTTTAATGTGTAATAGATTGGCAATCTTGGCAGCTCAAAGCCCTGTAATAAGTGGATTACTCACCTTGTTTTTATTTCCTCAGTGTATCTGCGCATTGGTTCGTGAGTAATTTACAGCATTTTACAGCCCCTCAGTTGCCTGAATGGAACATGAATAAAGCTGCACTCGGTGTGAATGGTTATCCCTCTCACACTAACTCACCTTTACAATCTGAGCAGCATGGACAATCAACCAGTCAAACATCTGGCTGAACATTAAATTTAGCTGCAATTGGTATCTACTTAATGACAATGCTGTCCTTTTACCATTTTCTTAATGATCATTGCTGCTTTCTATTCTCACCCAATCAAATACTTAATTAATATACATTGAAGAACAGAGTTGTTCCTGTCACATTTCATCCTCTGACTTTTTGAAAACTCTTTATCTGCAAATTCCTGCTAAGATTGTCTGGAAGATAGGAAATTAAAATCAGATTGCGTAGGGGCATGGGAATATACAGTATTTGGGAAAATAATCATTCCTGCTTTCTTATAAAAAATGAACCTTGATGGATTATAGATTAATAGACATTTACAGCACAGAAGGAGACAATTTGTCCCATTATGTCCACACTGATCAACAAAGATATGACTACACTAATCCCATTTTCCAGTGTTTAGCCCACAGCTCTGGAGGTTATGGCAGAGCAAGTGAATAAAAATAAAAAAAATTTAGAGTACCCAATTCATTTTTTCCAAATAAGGGGCAATTTAGCGTGGCCAATCCACCTACCCTGTACATCTTTGGGTTGTGGGGGCAAAACTGCTGTCTCATGGCACCGAGGTCCCAGGTTCGATCCCGGCTCTGGGTCACTGTCCATGTGGAGTTTGCACATTCTCCCCGTGTCTGCGTGGGTTTCGCCCCAACAACCCAAATGATGTGCAGGCTAGGTAGATTCGCCACGCTAAATTGCCCTTCATTGGAAAAATTGAATTGGGTACACTAAATTTATTTTTAAAAAGAGACAGCTGTGCTAACCACTGTGCCACTGTGCTGCCAGCAGTGCAAGTGAAGATCTAAATACTTCTTAAATGTTATGAGAGTTTCTGACTCAACCACCCTTTCACACAGTGAATTCCACACTCCCACCACCCTCTGGCTAAAAAGGTTTCTCCCCCACACCCCTGTTAGCCTCTACCTCTTACCTTAAATCTATGCCTTCTGGTTATTGACCCTTCTACGAATGGAAAAAGTGGCTTCCTATCCACCCTATCTATGCCCCTCATAATCTTATACACCTCTATCAGGTACACTCTCAAACTTTGTTACTCCGAGAAAACAGCCCTGGTGTATCCAATCTCTCCTCATCGCTCAGACCTTCCAGCCCAGGCTGCATCCTGGTAAACCACCTCTACATCCTCTCCGGTGCAATCAGCTCCCTCCTATAATGTGACCAGAATTGCACACCGAGTTCCAATTATGCCTAACCCACATGTTATACAGTTCCAGCATGACCTCTTGTACTGGAACAGAGAACAGTACAGCACAGTACAGGCCCTTTGGCCCACGGTGTTGTGCCGACCATTTATCCTAATCTAAGATCAACCTAACCTACACCCTTTCAATTTACTGCTGTCCATGTGTCTGTCCAAGAGTTGCTTAAATGTCCCTAATGACTCTGACTCCACCACCTCTGCTGGCAGTGCATTCCACACACCCACCACTCTCTGTGTAAAGAACCTACCTCTGACATCTCCCCTATACCTTCCTCCAATCACCTTAAAATTCTGTCCCCTCATGACAGCCATTTCCACCCAGGGGAAAAGTCTCTGTTTATCCACTCCATCAATGCCTCTCATCACCTTGTACACCTCTATGAAGTCACCTCTCTTCCTTCTTCGCTCCAGTGAGAAAAGCCCTAGCTCCCTCAACCTTTCTCCATAAGACATTCCCTCCCGTCCAGGCAGCATCCTGGTAAATCTCCTCTGCACCCTCTCCAAAGCATCCACATCCTTCCTGTAATGAGGCAACCAGAACTGTACACAATATTCCAAGTGTGGTCTAACCAGGGTTTTATAAAGCTGCAGCAAAACCTCGCGGCTCTTAAACTCAATCCCCCTGTTAATGAAAGCCAACACACCATACGCCTTCTTAACAACCCTATCAACCTCGATGGCAACTTTGAGGATCTATGTACATGGACCCCAAGATCCCTCTGTTCCTCCACACTTCCAGGAATCCTGCCTTTAACCCTGTATTCAGCATTCATTGATGGATGTGGTTTTATACCAGAAAGGGAATGTGTTCGTGAGTGGAGTCATCAATGCTAGTGAACATCACATGGTGATTTAATCTGAAATAAAAGCAGAAAATGTTGGAATTGTACAAAAAATCAATCCCTATCTGTAAAGATAAAAGAGTGATCACCATTTCTGACCAATAACTCCATCTCAATTTTTTGGAGATTGAACTTCAGAGTCTGTCCAGCTAGGAATATCACAAACTGTGGGAGAGCTGTGGTTCCTGAAAAAGGGAGGAAGGGAGACATTGTCAGTCCCTCTTCCAAGAACATCTTTCAGTGATCCATTTACCCTACTATGGCAAATAAAGAATTTCGTAAATCTTCAGGAGTCCCAGGACTAGAATTTCAAGCTTGAATGTCAGCCCGTCAATGTTCAGAGGAAACTCTTTGCCTATAGGAGCCCCTGCCTTTACTCCTGGCAAGATTAGAACGCGCAGAGGTTCTGTTCCTTACAGGACCATATAACAAAGTCAAGATTCATTGTTTCAAACTCTCTGCCTAATTAGCATTCCATCCAATGGAATCCTGTCTGCTGGAAGGACAAGAATTTTCCATCCATACATCACTAAAATTGAGGTTCCTTTGGTTCCTTCAAGAGAGACAATTGAGAGCGGGAAATGTATTGTTGATGTTTACACTATTGTGTGATAAAGTATAGCAATTTTTAGTCTTAAATTGATGGTGCTGTGTAAAAACATTACAAACAATAGCCGTTACAGAACTGACTGCTCCCTTAAGATTATTAAAATATACTTTTCCTCACTATCTCATTATTACAATGAGATTCACACATCAGCTTTGTTTATCGATCACAATTTTGAGACAATCTTGCTAGAATTCAGTAAACATATTCATATGCACATATTGTACTGCCACTGTGTTACTTCTCAGACCATAGAAGTATTCTGATACAGAGGACTGAGAATTAATAATCTTCAGTCTGAACTCTGTCGGAGTCTCTGTAGAAAGTTGGTGGATGATGGTGAAGCGTAGTCCAAACCGAGATTACAACCTCCGTTGTGTCTTCTTATCGCTCAGCAGCGGGGAGCCTAGCCTCAACTCACTGGTTGACAAAACCGCTTAGCTTTGCTAAATCCAACATGCAAATACCAGCTCCACAAGTGTTTGAACTGAATTCTGGAAGGTATACAGTGGGCACCAGCCACTAGGCCACAAACAAGTTCCTGTAATACTACTCATTTTATTTAATGCAGAGATATGAAATGCATCTCTATTCTTACTCAAACTATCTCAGAATATACTTTAATTACTAATATAACACTAACATGTGCTTCTGCAAAACTCCAAGCTTTTCAATTCTGAAAGGGAAAGATGCAACAATGATGGGCAGTTTCAGTTTGATTGTCCCACATCCTACCATTGCAATTCAAATCCCTGCCACAGAAACAATGGTGCATTGAACCCACAGACATTGTGTGAATCAGACATCACGTTTTGTCGCCAGCTAATTTATTATCCACGTTTTGTCGCCAGATAATTTATTATCTATAAATTGTGTCATGAAATAGATAGGCTAAGCGGTGGCAGATTTAAAACTGAAATGAGGAACAATTACTTCACTGAAAAGGTGGGCGGCACGGTGGGGCAGTGGTTAACACTGTTGCCTACAGCGCTGAGGACCCGGGTTTGATCCCGGCTCTGGGTCACTGTCTGTGTGGAGTTTGCACATTCTCCCCGTGTCTGCGTGGGTTTCACCCCCACAACCCAAAGATGAGCAGGTTGGGTGGATTGGCCACGCTTAATTGGAAAACAAATAATTGGGTACTCTAAATTTATATTTTTTTAAAACTTCACTTAGAGGGCCCAGAATCTGTGGAATTCTCTACCCCAGAGTGCACTGGATAGCAGAACATTAAATAACTTTAAGGAGGAGACAGATAGGTTTTCAATTAGTCGTAGGATGGGCAGCACGGTGACACAGTGGTTAGCACTGCTGCCTCATGGTGCCGAGGACTCGATTTCAGCCCTAAGTCACTGTCTGTGTGGGTCTCACCCCCACATCCCAAAGATGTGCAGCATAGGTGAATTGGCTGCGCTAAATTGCCCCTTCACTGGAAACATTTTTTTTTTAAATTGTAACTTTATATGACAAGTTTTTCCAAAGGTCTGGAGGAAAGAACAGCTTTTCATAATGCAAAGTGACATGTGCCAAATCCTTCAATCCTGGTCTGTACTGAGTTAGCTGATATCAGTCAGCTGGAAATGGAAATGTTACAATTGGCCATCGAGAAACATCAGCCACATTACCCAGCCTTCATCAGTGTGATGTCTGGCTGTATGGACATGACAAGCATACATTGAAGATGAGACCAAAATTGGACTCACATATAAACCACTCTGTAGTTGAATAGCCTGCTGATATACTTGACCATTTTGTCTCTCTCTGCAAGGCAGTCAGATTGCATGGAACCATATTGACAACAATCTTTACCACTTCTAGGAAAGTAGTTGGTGGGGAGGGGAAGAGGAAAAAGAAGAATCTTGGAAAAATGGCTTCAGAAATCAACCTTCTACTTTTCAGGAGCAGCTCTACTTGTTCTCGACAAATTGTACAGGAATTCTTGCCTATTCCTACTACCTAAATGGCCTTTGTGGACTTTATCCAATCTCCATCGTCTTATGTCTGTCTTTAATCCAGAACTGGGCTTCATATTCCAATGCCAAGGTTGTCTGCTTCTGTGATCTACATCATCATCCCCACTGCTGAAATCTAATCCACACTTGCAGTTCAAAGTTCATTGGGTGAAATGTCTTTGGTTGCGATTCAGCGACCCCGCTGCTCTCGGTGTGGATCCAGGGGCAATGGGTGAATGGTGCGGTAGCCCCAAATCGGGCTTCGCGCCAGGTGCCAGGGCAATCACGAGTCACCCAACTCACTCCGCCCGGCAAGATCCAGAATTGCATTTCAAATGAGCCGAATGGCTCAATAAAATATCCGGATGCCAGATTCACCCAGGGCCTAGGACTCAACAGCCATGCCTGGAAGAACGTACCAGGGTGTCATTTAGTACTGGTCGACAAAAACATGGGCTCGGCGTAACGGCACCTTGGGGGGGGGGGGGGGGGGCGGTCTTGTGGGCCATTGGAGACTCCGGGTGGTCGGGGACAGGGCAGGGTGGTACCCTGAAACTGCCCCTGGTATACCGGCATCTTGGAAATCTGCCAGGCTGGCAGTGCCAGGGTACTTGGGTGCTTGCCAGGGGTCAGGCCTGAAAGTGCCTTGTCAATTGGAGGGGAGATGAATGGGGGTGCCCAGGGACCTCAACAAGGTTGGGGGTGGTGAAGGGGAGGGGTAAATAAAGCGAGGGGGGGGGGAAAGACCGGTGCAGCAACTCATAATGGCCCCTGATCTGTGCGGCCATTCCTGTTGGCGAGATCAGCTCACCAGCAGGAAATCTAAGTGTGACCTCGGCGGGGAGAAGCTGCTCGAAGCAAAAACGGTATAATACCAGTGAATAGCAGGGTAATTCTCGGCGCTACAGCCATCGGGAAACACCCCGCTAAATGCGGCCAAAAGCAGACATTAACATTTGTCTGTTGAAACGTGCCTTAAGTGTCATTTTGGGCGGGTTTCGTGGGGCGAGATGCTGACAATGGAAAAGTCCATAGACCTCAGGTTGGATTCTCCAGTCGCCGGGCGGATGGGGCAGAAGAATCCTGCCCTTAGAGATTTTTTTGGAGCTTGGGGAGATTCACACTGAATTCTCCCACACTTAGAGGGCGCAATTTTACGGCTGCATTGCGCTTGAGCTCTGAAGATCCGAGGAGGTGAGTAGCCACCTTCGCTCACGGGCAATGAGCCCGAGGGCACTGGGGTTGTGACCCCCGGATCATGTGTACCTGTTACAGGGCAACCCCAGCCCCTGCCTTTCTGTCCCACCAACCATTAATAATTCCCACTGGCTTTGGAGGCCCATGGCTGCGTGGCTGAAGACTATTGCTAATAGGGAATTGGCAATCGGAATTAAGGGGGCACTTCACAGCTCCCAAGTGGATTCCCGTGGGTAGGCGTGCCATGTAGCATGTGGGAGTTTTTCTCGGGTCATAATTCTCGGCTGCAACATTTTTTAATGCTGAATATATGTGTCTCCAAATGCCCCCCTTCCCCACCCCACCACAACCCTCCCCACCCTTCCCCCCTCCCCTTTCCTCCCATCACCCTCCCTATCCTCCTTGGTTACCCCCATGAGCTCCAGTGCTCTCATTGATCCTCGACCTGCTCTATCCTTGCTCCAGTGCCCTCATTGATCCTCGACCTGCTCTTCTGTGCTCTAAACTGCGTCTAGGTGTGTCGTCAGGATGCACATCAAAGGTGGAGGAACCTGCTGTTTACTGCGTCCCGTGGCCTTCAATGCCCCGTGTGGACGACCTCTGGGGTCCCTGGGGCCGGAGGGCACTTTACCCTGTTCTGTGTGCTAACTCCAAGACATGCTGTTGTGAGGGGGATGGAACTCGGGGGAGCTGGTGGCCGCCATTGCCGTTCCAGGTTGGCACCGAGCTCCCCGTCCTCCCAGTCGGTGCCCATAGGGCTTGGGAGGTTATCTCGGGTTGGAGGGGCAGCTAGATTGTGCCCCAGCTGCCCCGTCATCATCTGACTCTGTCAGCCCTGGCGGCTCCCCAATGTCTGCAGCATGGTGTAGAGTCCCTCGGTGATGCTCCTCAGTGACTGGGACATGCTCAGGAGTGCCTCAGCAATGCCCACCTGAAACTGGGAAATGGTCCGCAGTGCCTCATATAGGTCCATCTGGGACTGGGTCGTGTCCCCCCAGCAAGTCGTACCTCGGACACCCGAGCACTGTTGGCTTTGGTGCCATGCATTGCCGGCACTATCTGCTGTGGCCAGTAGCCTATGGGACTCCTCCAATCATCTATGGACCAGCTGGAGTGTCGCAGACACCTCCCTCCGAATATCACGGCCGCATCCTATCGTCTGCACCAGCTCTGGGATGACCTCTTCCACAGGCTCAGCATCTGATTGGGACACAGCTGGGTTCTGGGATATAGCAGGCCTCTGACTGCTGTCTCACCTGGGCGTTCCTGCCTCCTCCTGATGTGCATCAGAAAGGGTTAAGTGCTCACCAGATTCTGCCCCAGAGGCCAGAACACTACTGTCGCCCACCGAGGTCTGTGTCTCTGCGCTGGTGGAGGGTGGGGATGACAGCTGTTCTGCGAATACTTTGGTCTCTGTGGAGCTCCATTCAGAGGTGTTCTCGAGAGGGGGGGAACCACCCCGGGGTGGCGGACCACCCCGGTTGGGCTAGCAGCACCGAATGGAGATTCTGCGGGATAATGGACATGTGGTCAGTCGGAAGGATGGGTCAGTCTATATGGCATTAAAACTCACGTGTGACAGGTCATCTAGGTGGCCGCTGGTGGACCTTCACCTTTGTGCCGTATGTCAACCTTTATGTCGGTGACAGATCTGTCCTTGGTTACCCCCATGAGCTCCAGGGCCCATTCCTCATAGGGCGCCGTGCCGCCTGTCCGATCCCTCTCCCGTCTGTTGCGCACCAACTTCTCCTACGGGAACACAGAGGGGGAATTGTGAGCCTCACGCTTTGTTCATCACAGGGAAGTTGGAGGGGAGCCGAGTGGGAGGGGTGGTGTGGAGGGATGGGGGAGGGGCGATACGGGGGATGGGGGGTGCAGCACTCCTGGACTTGAGTGGGCTGGAGCACGGTATGGTGCTGGATGGGGGTGGTGCCAGATGCATGGTCGTTGGGGGACACGAGCTGGTGTCAGGAAGTCAGTGCCAGCACACCCATGCGGCCCAGTGGAGATCATTGGTCTTCTTACGGCACTGGGTGCCGGTCCTCCTGGTGACGCTCCCCGAGCTGATGGCCGCTGTCACCTACTCCCAGGCGGCACTGGCTGCCCTGTGGCTGACCCTCTGAGCCCCTCGGGGAACAGGCCATTCCATCTGGCCCCCAGCATGTGTCCAACAATCTGGCCAAGTCGACATCCCCGAATCATGGGGCTGGTCTCCTCAGTGGCATGGCTACGGGTTGTGTGGGGCTTGCTCTGTAGTGTCTGTTTAAGTGCTGATCCCCCTTGTTTTTAAAAAAATGTATTTTATTACAAACATGAATCAAAACAGGGGGCGCAATTCTCCGAAATGGAGACATGGGGCGTCATTCTCTGACCCCCCGCCGGGTCGGAGAATGGCCGTTGGCCGCCGTGAATCCCGCCCCCGCCCCCGCCGAAGTCTCCGGTACCGGAGATTGGGCGGGGGCGGGAATCAGGCCGCGCCGGTTGGCGGGACCCCCCACTCAATTCTCCAGCCCGGATGGGCCGAAGTCCCGCCCAGAAATTGCCTGTCCCGCCGGCGTAAATCAAAGCTGGTATTTACCGGCAGGACCAGGCAGCGTGGGCGGGCTCCGGGGTCCTGGGGGGGGGGGGCGTGGGGCGATCTGACCCCGGGGGGGTGCCCCCACGGTGGCCTGGCCCGCGATCGGGGCCCACCAATCCGTGGGCGGGCCTGTGCCGTGGGCGCACTCTTTCCCTTCCACCTCCGCCACGGTCTCCACCATGGCGGAGGCGGAAGAGACTCTCCCCACTGCGCATGCGTGGGAAAGTGTCGGCGGCCGCTGACGCTCCCGCGCATGCGCCGCATTTCCGCGCCAGCTGGCGGGGCAACAAACGCCATTTCCGCCAGTTGGCGGGGCAACAAACGCCATTTCCGCCAGCTGGCGGGGCGGAAATCCCTCCGGCGCCGGCCTAGCCCCTCAATGTTGGGGCTCGGCCCCCAAAGATGCGGAGCATTCCGCACCTTTGGGCCGGCGCGATGCCCGCCTGATTGGCGCCGTTTTTGGCACCAGTCGGCGGACATCGCACGTTGGGGGAGTATTTCGCCCAGAGTGTTCACGCCGTCGTGAACACCGTCGCATTTCATGACGGCGCCAAGACTATCGATTCTGGCCCCCACAGGGGGCCGCTCCAGCCTCCCTCTCCGGCATCAAATGGGCTCCACGCCAACCCGCGCACACACGGGGAGAATGTGCAAACTCCACACGGACAGTGACCAAAGGTCAGGATCGAACCTGGGACCTCAGCGCTGTGAGGCAGCAGTGCTAACCACTGCACCACCAAGCTGTCCTAGCCACCAAGCTGCCCTATATCAAAACAGGTTACAGCAAATAAACACCTCAGGAAACATGCTTCCCAACAATCAACTGTACAGTTTGTACAACCTTTTCCCTTTTTTTCGCTGCTTCCCCCCTTTTGATGGGGACCTGGCGGGCACAGTCTCGGCGAATCAGCCGGCGGGACCATCATGTGCGGTGTGAAGCCCAAGGAGCCTTGTTAAGTGCACCAATTAACATTTGGTACTGGTGACGGCCTCGCCGGGTTCAGGAAGCTCGCAGCAGTTCCCTCTTGCTACCACACTTCGATATTTTTCCATTAAATTGCGCCCAGAATTTTTTCTGGAGTGTGGAAACTAATAACGTTTGCAAGACTGGCGTTAAAGGGTGCCCAGGTCTCAAAGTTAAGTTGAAAGTGCCACCTCCCCTCCCACGAATGTCACGACTCCTCCACAGACATGGACAACACCCCCAACCCTCAACCCCGGAGGGGAAATCTCCCCCGTCACTAAATGTGCGCGTCACCTCCCCACAACACCCGGTCATAAGGGTGACCCGGCCACATCCAATTGGCCCTCGTATGCCATTGCTTCCCCCCCCTCCCAAGTGAGCATATCTCACTCTGGGGTCGCTGAGTGCCTCCCACCTTTTAGGCCACCCCCCACCTTCAGACATCCCCCTTTAAGGCCACCCCCACCTTCAGACATCCCCCTTTAAGGCCACACCCCCATTTCAGGCTCTCCTGTCAAGTCCCCACCATTTGCCTCCTTCGGCCCCCCCTTTATTCCCACCCTTCAAACCCCCCTCAAATCACCCCTTCACACCACCACCCTTTATACTCACCCTTCATGCCCCCCTTCACCCCCCCCATTCATGGGCATTGCCCCCTCAGGCCCCACTCTTTGGCACTGCCCATGGAACCGGAAAGTGCCAACCTGGCACCAGGGGCACTGTCCTACCCTGTCCCCGACCACCCGGGGGTGCAATGGGCTCCGAGCCTCTCCCGGAAACCAGTCCTGATTTGTGCCAGCCTCACGCTGCGCTGATGGGGCGGGGGACTCAGGCCTCGAATGGGCTATTCATATTTAAATGAGTTTTATGACTCATTTAAATATGTTGGTCTGGTCCACACCCAGCGATGACGTGATCCAGATCACTTCAGGTGCAGTGAATTGGGAGCATCGCATTCGGTTCAGCGCCCGGCACGAAACCCGTTTTTGGGCTCTCCCGCTATTCACTGGGAAACTAGCATCAGCACCGGGCGCAACTTGGCTGGAAAATCGCAGCCATCTCCAATGCTCCCTTCACAAACTAGCACAGCTCCTTGCATAACCAGAATACATCCAAACTCTGATCTAGATTTCCATTATTCATGCCTTTTCTGATCTTCAATAAGACCATAAGACACAGAAGCAGAAGAAGGTAATTGAGCCCATTGAGTCTGCTCCACCATTCAATAATGTGGAGATGCCGGCGTTGGACTGGGGTGGGCACAGTAAGAAGTCTTACAACACCAGGTTAAAATCCAACGGGTTTGTTTCAAATCGCTGGCTTTCATCCGGGCAGCACGGTGGCGCAGTGGTTACACAGTTGCTTCACAGCTCCAGGGTCGCAGGTTCGATTTGTGGCTTGGGTCACTGCCTGTGCAGAGTCTGCACGTTCTCCCCGTGTGTGCGTGGGTTTCCCTCCGGGAGCTCTGGTTTCCTCCCACAGTCCAAAGATGGGCAGGTTAGGTGGATTGGCCATGCTAAATTGCCCTTAGTGTCCAAAAAGGTGGGGTGGGGTTGCTGGGTTACGGGGATGGGGTGAAGGTGTGGGCTTGGGTGGGGTGCTCTTTCCAAGGCCTGGTGCAGACATGGGCCGAATGGCTCTTTCTGCATGGTAGATTCTATGATTCTATGAAGGAGCTGCGCTCCAAAAGCTAGTGATTTAAAACAAACCTGTTGGACTTTAACATGGTGTTGTCAGACTTCTTACTGTGACCATTTAATAACATCATGATTGACCTGATATGATAATCCTCAACTCCACTTTCCCACCTTATCCCAATGGCTCTTGATTCCCTTACCGCTTAATTGGTGCCCCATTCCTAACGCATTGATTTTAAAATCATCATTTCCATCTTTTAATCTCTCTCCATCCTTGCCCCAACTCCAGTCCCATGTCCCAGCAGTTCACTGACTGAGTCCTCTTGCTCTATCCAACGTCTCATCCACCCTTTTGCTCCAGTTTCAGGGCTCTCAATAATTACAAAACCCCTTTTGCTTTAGTACCGTGCTCTTCAGCAGAGACTATTAAAGGGCAATTTTAACTTCAGGAAACTGACCGGATTGAGTGCAACATTAATTTACTCTCCACCCAGGCAGCACGGTGGCGCAGTGGTAGCACTGCAGTCTCACGGTGTTGAGGCCCCAGGTTCGATCCCAGCTCTGGGTCACTGTCCGTGTGGAGTTTGCACATTCTCCCTGTGTTTGCGTGGGTTTCGCTCCCACAACCCAAAGATGTGCAAAGTAGGTGGATTGAACACACTAAATTGCCCCCCAATTGGAAAAATGAATTGGGTACTCTAAATTTTTTTTAAAAAATTTACTCTCCACCCAATGTTCCTGCCATTGAAGTCAGTGGGGAGTAATAATGGACAGGGTGAAAAGCTAGTCTTCCATCCAACCCCGTGGCTGCAAGGCTGGGTTAAAATTACCCCCTCATTAAAATCGTCATCTCCCTCAAATCCCCACCTTCTAGCTACAGTTTCTAAGCAATACCTTGAAGGTATTATATGAAAAGGTAAAATATGCAAACATTGCTGCTTGAATCAATATTAGTCACAGCTGACCAATAGATTTTGAAATTTGCTAATTTCCATAAAGCGACTGAAATTAATCAACTTGCGTATTATTAGAAAAGGATACAGCAGCTTGAACAGTCGGAGGATTAGATTAGAGTTTTAACTTATTTAAATGATTAATAGACCATCAAAAGAGGATGCTAATTATAGTGATTGGAACAAGCTCTTAGAACATTATCTGAAGCAGAATGCTGAAATTGAAGAGTGGAATTGGCAGATTATGGTGTAATTGTAATCTGATATTATTCACAATCAATAGACCGATAATGTTTTGGAAGAGCTGGTGAGGCTGTAATGTGACAATTGAAGACACAGAGCACCCCAGAATCATTGTATATCACGGTGGCCCAACAATGATGCCTGACTTACCAGCTTGTGTGTAACTGTATTTTATAGTGATGTATAATCAGATTTGAGTTATTTGCGACTGGGTTAAATGTATTTCAATATCTATGTGTGAAATGTGTGAAATGTGACTGTGCGGAGTTTGCACGTTCTCCCCGTGTCTGCGTGGGTTTCCTCCAGGTGCTCCAGTTTCCTCCCACAGTCCAAAGATGTGCAGTTTAGATGGATTGGCCGTGATCAATGCACGGGGTTATGGGGATAGGGCCGGGGCGTGGGATAGGTAGGGTGCTCTTTCAGAGGGTCAGTGCAGACTCGATGGGCCAACTGCCATCCTTCTGCACTTCAGGGATTCTATGGATTTGATGGAAACTGCAATGCCATTGTCCACAGTTGGTTTAAACTGACTTGTGCTGCACAAGCTCTATGATGCCATCACAACTCAGCAACTGTCCTGCTGTACAACATCAGTCTGTCCCCTCTGGAATAATTAAGGCATTGTAATTGCGGGATGAAATCTGTAGTTGATGCAAGCTGAAATGGATAGCAGCCAACAAATAAACAGGAACTGTCTGTGAAGAGCCCAACTGTTTTACAACATGAGTAGATTGCTGATCAGTCTTTTCTGGCTTAAAGTAACATGTACAGAATTAACAAAAGTTTTATTTTAGCTGTTAATTTAAGTTAGATTTAAAGCCCTGTTGGTACGGAATCCAACTTGAGAATTGCTGAACAAAGAGACATGCTATTAAAGTTATTCATGTTGCAATCACCAGGACAAATCCAAGAATGCCAAATTTCAAAGGATGTTGATTGGTTATAGTTGGGACTAATTCCCTGGTGCATTCTCCATGGCAATGCCTTGACCAATCAAAGTTGACTTGCCAGCGCCCTTTTCTTATTCATTATAAATTGTTGTTCCCTTTGAAATTTGACATTCTTGGATCTGTCCCAGTGAGTGCAAAACAAAAAGCTTTGACAACATGGCCTGGATTTTCGCAATGATACAAAAATCTGTCTGGAATTGTGAAAATAGCTAAAACAAAATCAGTATCGCACCTCCAAACATGGCACCTACCATTTTCACAGTGGCAGGAATGGTGGTGGGGCATGTTTCATACATGTGCATTTCCCAGAGGCAGCTGCCCATATAAATCAGTAACTGCCTACACTAATCTCTTATTTTGATTCCCCAGTTGTGTGAAACATGGCCTGAGCAGTTTAGACATGGCCGGAGCAGGTCTGAACATTGTGGGATCCTTTGGAGTGGTGGGAATACCCAACATTTCCATATGGTCCCAGGACACCTTTGGGGGGCTCAGCTGCCCTTTCTGGGAGGTCAGGTGGCCCTTGGAAAAGGTACGGTTCACTTTGGGATTGTTAAAATTAGGCATGCACTTGCATGGAAGTGTATAAACTCATTGGGGGGATTTTCCACACCCGTCTTTGAGAGATGGGATCGATGGTAGGAGCAGGAAATCATGGGTAAGTCCCAAAACATGGTTTATGATGGGGGGATGTCTTGTCCCGCCGCACTCCCCCCCGCCGCCCCCCCCGCCCCCCCCCACCCCCCCCCCCCCCCTCACCAATGATGTAACAGGAATCACAGCCTGCAAAGGTGAGTACATCCCCTGGGAGAGAGGGTCATGCCATTAGCTCTGCCTGGACACTTCCTCCGGCACTTCCCCCGGTATTTCCTGGGCACTGCCCTAGCAGCATGATGGCAATGCCCCTGGCACTGCCCAGACACTGCCACCTGGCGCCACCATGGCATTTCCCCGTGGCACTGGCCAGGCACCATCAACTGGCACTGCCCTTGCATTGCCTCTGGCACTGGCCAGGCTGTGCTCATGGGCAATGTTGGGGGTACTCTGTGAGGGCAGTATACCAGGGGTGTGGATGTTCTATGGGGGTTCCAACTGGAAGGGAGGGCGGGCTCCATGGGGGGGGGGGAGCAATCCATGCGTGGGGTGTGCCATGGGGAAGGGTTTAATTTTAATTTTTTGGACCAGTGCGCCCATTAAAAATGGTGCCCTGATCTTTTACAAACTAAATTGTTGGTGTTTAACCTGGTGTTGTAAGACTTCGTACTGTGCTCACCCCAGTCCAACGCCGGCATCTCCACATCATGGCTACCATCGACACTGCAAACTGCCGGCTCAAAGTGGAGAGGATCTCCAGGAAGATCGCGCATATAGACACTGGCATTAAGTTTCATCTTTGAATTTGTCTATATATGTGTTTCTGGAACATACCTCTTCATTCACCTGAGGAAGGAGCAGCGCTCCGAAAGCTAGTGACATTGAAACAAACCTGTTGGACTTTAACCTGGTGTTGTCAGACTTCGTACTGGGCTCACCCCAGTCCAACGCCGGCATCTCCACATCATAAATTGTTGGAGGGGTGGGCTCAATCACTGTGAACTTCATAAGTGTAACATTCTGAGACATGTCATATAACTTTTTTTTTTGATGTTCCTAAAAATAGAGTGGAGGAATCCGACCTGGGGACTGTGGTTTCCACATTGATCTTGCACCACTTTGCTTAAAAATGAGAACATTCTGCCCATTAACTGTCAAGCTCATTGACCTCTCAAAGGTGTCAATGAACAGTTAAAGGTAACTGTCAGAAGCAACTGTCAAAGTGTCAAAATGAATTGTTAAAAGGAACTGTCAAATTTGCCCATAAGGACTGTCAAAGACAACAGCCAATTTGTCAAGGCATTTTAAACTCCTGCCCTTTAAATCTTTGGAAATAAATGGCTGGGGTTTAAAAAACAGTGCTTGTTATTTCACTCTGTCTTTTAACATAAGCCTGATGGTAATCATTGCTGGATTAGTACAACATGATAGATTTCACAAACTTCCATTATCGCAGTAGGTCCCCTCATAGTTTCATAGTTTGATTGAATGCTCCAAGTTGTTATAGGCTATGTATAGTTGGACTATGAATTACAATGCATGTGTTTATGAGGGGTAATGCATTTGAATCACATTTCTTTTTAAAATTTAGAGTACCCAATTATTTTCTTTCCAATTAAGGGGCAATTTAGCGTGGCCAATCCACCTAACCTGCACTTCTTTGGGTTGTGGGGGTGAAACCCACGCAGACATGGGGAGAATGTGCAAACTCCATGATGCACGATCAATGACCACTAAAGCGAGGTTGTAGTCCAACTGAAGGCTTTAATAAGCTAGATGTTTCCTCCAGCAGCTCAGGTACAGAATGAAGGCTGCTGGGGCGGCACGGGCTCTTATACCCCGCCTAGCAGGGCGGAGCTACCATACATCCTAACCAATAGAAAGCATACAGTTTCCACCAATGGTGCTCCAGCCTATCAGGTGCCGTAATACCTCTAATACCACATTCACCCCCTGTTAAAAAAGAGTCCGGCATGGGTGGTGGCCTGATACTACAAACATGGCAACGTGGTAGAATTAGTTACAGCGCGGTACTGTAATACCTCCGTACATCGTTTTGTAACTATTTACAATTCTGATAGCTATTTACAATTGATGATTTAAATTTACAGTTCACAGTTTACAATTTAAAATGAAGCAATCAGTCGATCGGGGGCCCTTGTCGTCCTCTGTTGGAGGCTCGGGCGTCTGTGACTCCGGGCTCCGGCAGGCGCCAGGTCTCGTAGGGAGACCGTATCTTGTCGGCCGTCGGGGTACGCCACGTAGGTGTACTGCGGGTTAGCATTGAGCAGATGGACCCTCTCGACCAACGGGTTCGACTTGTGCGCCCGCATGTGTTTTTGGAGCAGGGTGGGTCCGGGTGCTGCCAGCCAGGTCGAGAGCGAGGTCCCAGAGGAAGACTTTCTGGGGAAGACAAGGACACGTTCGTGAGGTGTCTGATTGGTGGTTGTACAAAGCAGTGACCAGATGGAGTGGAGATCATCCGGGAGGACTTCCTGCCAGCGGGAGACTGGGAGATTCCTGGACCGTAGGGCCAGTCGAACGGTCTTCCAGACCATTCCGTTCTCCCTCTCTACCTGTCCGTTACCCCGGGGGTTGTAACTGGTCGTCCTGCTCGAGGCGATGCCCTTGCTGAGCAGGAATTGACGCAGTTCGTCGCTCATAAAGGAGGACCCCCTATCACTATGTATGTAAGCGGGGAACCCGAACAGTGCAAAGATGCTATGGAGGGCCTTGATGACGGTGGTTGCGGTCATATCGGGGCAGGGGATGGCGAATGGGAACCGGGAGTACTCCTCAACCAAGTTCAGGAAGTACGTGTTGCGGTCGGTGGAGGGGAGGGGGCATTTGAAGTCCATGCTGAGGCGTTCAAAGGTTCGGGAAGCCTTTATCAGGTGCGCTTTCTCTGATCGGTAGAAGTGTGGATTTGGCAGTCCCTGGAGGCTGTCCTGACCTCCTCGATGGAGGAGGGCAGGTTGCGGGTCTTGACAAAATGGAAAAAGCGAGTGACCCCCGGGTGGCAGAGGTCCTCGTGGAGGGCTCGGAGGCGGTTTACTTGTGCGGTGGCACATGTGCCGCGGGACAGGGCGTCAGGAGGCTCATTTAGCTTCCCGGGACGATACAAGATCTCGTAGTTGTAGGTGGAGAGTTTGATCCTCCACCGCAAGATCTTGTCGTTTTTTATCTTGCCCCGCTGTGCATTATCAAACATGAAAGCAACCGACCGTTGGTCAGTGAGGAGACTGAATCTCCTGCCGGCCAGGTAATGCCTCCAATGTCGCACAGCTTCTACTATGGCCTGGGCCTCCTTTTCAATACCACACTCCACATGGACAGTAACCCAGGGCCGGGATTCGAACCCGGATCCTCAGCACCGTAGTCCCAGTGCTAACCACTGCGTCACATGCCGTCCTTTGAATAAAATGTTTGTCCTGATGAGGGATTATGTAGTTGAAGGAGTGTAAATGTAATAATTTTTTTTAATGAATAAGTCATTTTAAAAAAAATGAAGCCTACAATAGACTTTTGGAACTTAATTTTATTTAATCTCAACATGGATCTTAAGGTCTGCCAATGGTAGGTAGCCGGTGAATTGACGAGGGAGATGCAAGGGCAAAGGGCTGAGGCTGGTGGACACGAATTGGCATGAATTTGCACTAAGTTGGCACAGGGGTTATGAAGGACCATGGTGATAGTATAGGGGCATGAGGTGGCATGGAGGCTATGAGGGGCCATGGTTGATGGGGAGAAGGACATGAAGTAATACGCAGGAAATGAAGGGCAATGGTGGGTGTGTGGGAGGCATGGGTTGGCATGGATGGGGCAATGGGAGGGGGTGAGGGGTTGAAGGGCAAGGACTGGAGGGCTGTTTTATATTTCATTTACTTTTTATACTTCAACACAGTGCTGGTTCGCCGAGGAAGGTCTTCCATCCAGCCTGCCTCCATAGTTGGTAAGCTCCACATTTGTCCAGGATTGCCCAGCCCAACTCCCAGAGAACCCTGCCAGCCCCCCGGGATGGAAATCCCAGATTCTTGGGCACTTTCTCCAGGGGCTTATCCTGACTGTGCACCCGAGTCAAGATCAAAAGATCAGGGCAATGTCTCTTTTTTCAGCAATACACAGGAATCTATTAATTCACTGCAGTACACATGGGCAGCCCATATGTAACAGGCATTTAGAAGCCCAAATATTCTGGAAGTGGCTCTTAAAGAGAATCCAGGGCATTTCACATTAATTCAGTATTGTAATTAGTACTCCTTTTGTATGTAACTGACAGACAGTGATGAAAATAGGATGCATTGGCCACAGCTACCAACACCCTCACAGTTTTTTATAACTGAACTAGACATGTGGATATGTCTCGAGGGAGCCACTTTCAAAGACTGAGGTTAAACAAGGAAGTCTTGAAGTGAAGTAGGAAATAGTAGAGTTATACCATCAGCTGCAATCTAACTTGCATCCATCCATCATCGGTGGCTGCCTTGATCAACATCGATGGTTTCTCAAACGGTTCATCAGATACGAATGCTAAGATCAGCACTGCTTTTTCTGCAACTGTTTTCCAATTATATGGGCATTGTGCCTGCTGTATAATGAAGATATCATGGAATCCTCATATAATAGGCACTGACAAATTGTTCCTTCAAATTAAACAGGACCTGAGGGAAAACCTGTTGAATTTAAAGGAACAGTTCAACACACCCCCATCCGTCCCTTCCTTCCCACCTCAGCATTCGGACTCAGGTTAGGCCTTGCACTGTCACTAGGAGCGGAAACCTGGGGCCTGAGATCCAAATATTATTCTTTGGCAAAGATGTACCGTAAAGTACTTTTCTTTTATCTTTCATTTGCCCCCAGGACTCCCATTGATCTGAAACTCAGTGGAGACCACTGACTCCCATGTCCTCATCCCCACTGTCAGGATTCTTCTGGTCTGCTTCTGTTAGTATCACCAGGAGCCAAGGCAGGAAAGTAGCAATGCATTTACTGCAATATTTGCAATATTTATGGTCAGCTGGTATCTACTCCTGGTACAGGTGTAGTGAGATGAGATGAGATGAGAAAGCTGAGGAGATACCAGGGCAGTGTTGTCAGGACAGAGACATGCAGACAGCTTCTATAGTTCTTTGGCGCACTAGAAAATGAGAATTGACAGAGAAGCTAGGACAATCACCCTCAATGTTCTCAAAAAAACCAGGCCGGCTCCACTTCACCATGCTCTTGCTGTCACAAATTGAAACACAGGTGGGTGCTCGAATGCACCTGAAATAACAACACACCTAAGGTGAGGGTGCACACAGGCGGTGAACCCATACAACTTCAGGACTAGCTACACAATAGGAACAGTGTGTATAGATCACAGCCTGTAACAACACAACAGGTTCTACACATTGTCATTTGGTGTTCCAGACCTTGAGCATTGCTATCAAAGCTTTTCATCTTGCACTCATCAGAACAGTTACACAAGAGAAACCAACAGGAAAGGGAGCAATAATTTAAACTGCATGAGAAAGGACGACTGATTGGTTGACAAGCGGACTCTAATTGGTAGAGGCATTTCCACCAAGAATGCAGCAGAGAACAGTTAACTGTTAACTGCCAAGTTTTTGTTTCAAGGGCAGCACGGTGGCAGCACTACTGCCTCATGGTGCCGAGGTCCCAGGTTTGATCCCGACTCTGGGTCACTGTCCATTTGGAGTTTGCATATTCTCTCCGTGTCTGCATGGGTCTTGCCCCCACAACCAAAGATATGCAGGGTAGGTGGATTGGCCATGCTAAATTGCCCCTTAATTGGAAAAAAAAATGAATTGAGCACTCTAAAGTTACTTTAGAAAAGAGTTTTTGTTTCAAATTCAAGCCAGGCCAGTCAACTCCGATTGGTCAAGCTACTGCCTTGGGGAATGAATCAGGGAATGGCTATCCCGCAAGCTTTTATTTAGTTGAAAAGGGCATAATGCTTGGACATGTTCCTTCTGTCTGCAAAGGTCAGGATTATGTGTGCAAATATAGGTCGTTTCTAGCATGCGTTAGTGAACCACAGCGTAAGCCCGACTGAAACTTAAATTGGCTTCCAGTGTAATTTTTCACACACTGGGTCTTATTTAGCATGTGTTGTCCAATCGCGGAATCACATCCCATGCTGGACACTGTTTTGAGTTTGCAAGCACAGGCGGGTTGGGTGCATCAGTACTTTACCTGTTGTGAACAGTCCCAGGAGCAAGCGGTTTAAAACGAGGAACCAGTCGGAGGGAATACAGCCTAAACACCTAGCATCACACTGACACTAAAATTTATATACTATTTGTGTAATGGTTTTATGGATTGTGACAGTATCCAGTGAGCGTTCCATGATGCAGGAAATGCCATTGCCACAGGTCTGGAGGGGTTGCTCCTCCGATTGATCAAAGAATATGGTGAAACAGTTGAGGAACAGTGGAGAACCTTCCAAACGATTTTTCACAGTGCTCAGCAAAGGTTTGTTGCTCTGATTAGCCTTAATTTTATTAGCTCTAATTCTGTCACCTTTGCTCACGAGTCGCCAGGTATCTTTCTGATACCGCCACGTGGTTCAAGCTCCAGTAATGAAGGGTCGATCTGAACTTGGCCCCTATTTTTATAGTTCCCAGAGGCTTCCCGCCTCTCGGGGCGGACCTTGACCCTGGTTCCAAGTGATTGGACTTGGCCCCAATCACTTGGTTCGATATGCTCCAATAATGGGGCGATTCCTTGATCGGGAGGTGGTCGTCCACCTTTCTTTGTCTCAGCCACTGCTGGCGCCGCTTAGTAAAAGTTAAATCAACGATCATTTATTATATACAGAAATAAATACTTATACAATAATCCTACTTCTGTACTACTACCTACCACTAAAGGCCAATACTTAACTTTGGAGGTGGCCCACCAGGTCAGGGAAACAAATGGTCTATCGAATTGGGTCTTGCCTGCGGGATTCAAAAAGGCTGGTACGGGTCGATAGTCTGGAGCACCTATCTGGTAGCGATCGCTGGAGTAACACTTACTTGTTTCTTCGTCGAAGGGTCTCGAAGGTTGCGAGCAGGAGAAGAAGGGTCGATCTGAACTTGGCCCCTATTTTTATAGTTCCCAGGGGCTTCCCGCCTCTCGGGGCGGATCTTGACCCTGGTTCCAAGTGATTGGACTTGGTCCCAATCACTTGGTTCGATATGCTCCAATAATGGGGCGATTCCTTGATCGGGGGGTGGTCGTCCACCTTTCTTTGTCTCAGCCACTGCTGGCGCCGAAAAGTCTGGATCGGCTTTATGTTGGTAATGTGTAGCAATTGTTCCCGGGGATGGCTGCTTAGTATGCAGATGGCTGGGTTGATGTGCTGTTAATGATTGCAGGTATCGGTCTGGGCCGATTTCCCCAGAGCCGAATACACTGTTTTGCCTGCAGCTGTCCGTTTGAGTCCTGTTGGCTGATTTTCCCATCAGCCTTTTTCGTTCGCCATTTTAGATCGGGGTTTGACCATTTTACTCGGGAATCAGCCATTTTAGGGGGCTACAGGTTTATACCAACAAAAAGGAAGGATGGTAGAAAGAGGGAAAATCGACCGTGGATATCTAAGGAAATAAGGGAGAGTATCAAATTGAAGGAAAAAGCATACAAAATAGCAAAGATTAGTGGGAGACTAGAGGACTGGGAAATCTTTAGGGGGCAACAAAAGCTACTAAAAAAGCTATAAAGAAGAGTAAGATAGGTTATGAGAGTAAACTTGCTCAGAATATAAAAACAGATAGTAAAAGTTTCTACAAATATATAAAACAAAAAAGAGTGGCTAAGGTAAATATTGGTCCTTTAGAGGATGAGAGGAGAGATTTAATAATGGGAGATGAGGAAATGGCTGAGGAACTGAACAGGTTTTTTGGGTTGGTCTTCACAGTGGAAGACACAAATAACATGCCAGTGACTGATGGAAATGAGGCTATGACAGGTGAGGACCTTGAGAGGATTGTTATCACCAAGGAGGTAGTGATGGGCAAGCTGATGGGGCTAAAGGTAGACAAGTCTCCTGGCCCTGATGGAATGCATCCCAGAGTGCTAAAAGAGATGGCTAGGGAAATTGCAAATGCACTAGTGATAATTTACCAAAATTCACTAGACTCTGGGGTGGTCCCGGCGGATTGGAAATTAGCAAACGTGACACCACTGTTTAAAAAAGGAGGTAGGCAGAAAGCGGGTAATTATAGGACAGTGAGCTTAACTTCGGTAGCAGAGAAGATGCTGGAATCTATCATCAAGGAAGAAATAGCGAGGCATCTGGATGGAAATTATCCCATTGGGCAGACGCAGCATGGGTTCATAAAGGGCAGGTCGTGCCTAACTAATTTAGTGGAATTTTTTGAGGACATTACCAGTGCGGTAGATAACGGGAGCCAATAGATGTGGTATATCTGTATTTCCAGAAAGCCTTTGACAAGGTGCCACACAAAAGGTTGATGCATAAGATAAAGATGCATGGCATTAAGGGGAAAGTAGTAGCATGGATAGAGGATTGGTTAATTAATAGAAAGCAAAGAGTGGGGATTAATGAGTGTTTCTCTGGTTGGCAATCAGTAGCCAGTGGTGTCCCTCAGGGATCAGTGTTAGGCCCACAACTGTCACAATTTACATAGATGATTTGGAGTTGGGGACCAAGGGCAATGTGTCCAAGTTTGCAGACGACACAAAGATAAGTGGTAAAGCAAAAAGTGCAGAAGATACTGGAAGTCTGCAGAGGGATTTGGATAGGCTAAGTGAATGGGCTAGGGTCTGGCAGATGGAATACAATGTTGACAAATGTGAGGTTATCCATTTTGGTAGGAAGAACAGCAAAAGGGATTATTATTTAAATGATAAAATATTAAAACATGCTGCTGTGCAGAGAGACCTGGGTGTGCTAGTGCATGAGTCGCAAAACGTTGGTTTACAGGTGCAACAGGTGATTAAGAAGGCAAATGGAATTTTGTCCTTCATTGCTAGAGGGATGGAGTTTAAGACTAGAGAGGTTATGTTGCAATTGTTTAAGGTGTTAGTGAGGCCACACCTGGAGTATTGTGTTCAGTTTTGGTCTCCTTACTTGAGAAAGGACGTACTGGCACTGGAGGGTGTGCAGAGGAGATTCACTAGGTTAATCCCAGAGCTGAAGGGATTGGATTATGAGGAGAGGTTGAGTAGACTGGGACTGTACTCGTTGGAATTTAGAAGGATGAGGGGGGATCTTATAGAAACATATAAAATTATGAAGGGAATAGATAGGATAGATGTGGGCAGGTTGTTTCCACTGGCGGGTGAAAGCAGAACTAGGGGGCATAGCCTCAAAATAAGGGGAAGGAGATTTAGGACTGAGTTTAGGAGGAACTTCTTCACCCAAAGGGTTGTGAATCTATGGAATTCCTTGCCCAGTGAAGCAGTAGAGGCTCCTTCATTAAATGTCTTTTGAAGAATAAAGGGATTAAGAGTTATGGTGTCCGGGCCGGAAAGTGGAGCTGAGTCCACAAAAGATCAGCCATGACCTCATTGAATGGTGGAGCAGGCTCGAGGGGCCAGATGGCCTACTCCTGCTCCTAGTTCTTATGTTCTTATGATTGGTGGATCCTAACACCCTTGGGAACCTAATTCCTCAAAGGTACCTCCGTGTTCAGGCACCCTCATGTTCTCCCAGTGTGGGGCAGCACAGTGGCGCAGTGGGGTAGCCCTGCTCCCTCACGGCGCCAAGTTCCCGGATTCGATCCCGGCTCTGGTTCACTCTCCGTATGGAGTTTGTACATTCTCCCCATGTTTGCATGGGTTTCACCCCCACAACCCAAAGATGTGCAGGTTAGATGGATTGGACACTCTAAATTGCCCCTTAATTGGAAAAAATTATTTGGATACACTAAATTTATAAAAAGAAAAAAATGTTCTCCCACTGAGACTCCAAAGTTGCCAGTGCCTTGGTTGGGCACGAAACATGGGGTGAGATTATACTGCCCTGTCACGGCGGGGTCATTCAAAAGTCCATTGGGCTGGATTCTCCGATTTTGAGGCTATGTCCCCATGCTGGCGTGGGTATGATGGCGTTTTACGACAGAAATAATGGTGAAAAATGGCCTCCGATCCACCATTTGGCTGGGGGCTAGAATCAAGACAGCGTAGAACACCTGGCTTTAGCTGCCAATAAGGCCCGGAGAAGTGCGCCGACCCGGCCTGCAAAATAGTGCCCCCCCTTTGGCCGGCTCGCACGCCCCGGACCATCCCCCAAGAGTGCCCCCAGGCCCTGGCAAAGTCCTCCTGCCCGCGGATCAGCCCTCCCCCGACTGTGGTGGCGCAGGGCTGAGTCTGCAGCCGCCACGCCACATTTCCGACGGATTAAACCACACGCGACCGGCACCGTCGGCAATTTGGCTGGTTGGGGGCGGAGCATTGCCGTGTTTGGTCTCAGGCAACGTCCTGAGGCTGTCAATACGCCACTTTGGAGGGGACGGAGCATCGTGAAAACGGCGCCGCCCCCAACTCAGTCATGAACGAGGATTCTCCGGCCGATTGCCAAACGCGATTTCACCGTTGCCAACCAGAGAATCCCGCCCCTTGACTTGACAGGACTCGGGCGACACGGTGGCACAGTGGTTAGCACTGCCCACAGAGAATCCAACAACATTCTTAATTAGACAGCAGGTCTGGTGGCGGCCCATTTGAAGACCATGTCGAGGAAAATTGCCGGTGTCGTCCCTCTGTCCGCCCTTGCAGTCTCAGAACCCGATATGTTATTGTCTCCTTAATTCCACACAAATTTAGCCAATCAATTTCTGCGCTATACAGTACAGAAAAGCTCCATGTTTGATCCCTGAGCTAGCTAAAGTGATAAGAACACATAAATTAGCCTCAGAGCTTCAGCAACAGAGAGGCAAAATATCAACAAGAACTGAGACAGCTTACTGTTATTGAGCTCTCTCCATGTCAGGTGCTCAGTGTGTGAAGACAGCAATTGGACAGTGCTTATGTTTGATCAGTCTGTGTAGAAGCCTACACAAAAGACTAATGACCATCTGGAAGCGATAACAGAGGGCAGCCGTGTGACAGTTTCCAGCAAGGAGTGCATGATTTCAGCACTGGCGGGAAGTGACAAGAGAATAAAAAGCAAGAGCACAGCAGCGTAACATTTAGACACAGCCAGGCCATGCCCACTGCGTCACAGATGATATCAATGACTAACTGGCAGAATTTCTGCCCCCTCTCTGCACCCACCCCACCTCCAACATGATACTTTTTTTTTCATTTTACAAAGGTCATTAATGACGAAAGGTCGCTTGACTCCACACCTTTCCGTTACCCTAACTCGATTTGAACGATTAGATGATTAGCATTGAACCTGAAAACAAACCACATCTACAGCTGCAATACCACAGGAACGTTGTGAATCATGTGAAAAACTGCACAGGAAATTCTGCACTTGCTACTCCCACCCATTGCAGGTTGTGTTTCTCAATCACACATCAATATTTAGATCACATGACAAGGCTGAAAGCATTTTCCACCAGTTCTGGCTGAGTAGATTTTTTGACCCTCTAGTCATTTTCCTTTGTTTATACCAAAGAACATGTATTCCTAATCCAGCACCCAGGAAATCTTCACACAAAAGGACCAATGCGATGCTTCCTTAGAGCCTGAATGGCATTTTCAGGTTCCCAAATCAAACATTTTGAGATTGATAAATGGTTCAGTGAAGAGAGTCCTAATTTTTTCAAATCCTAATTGACCTTCCAAATAAAACTGAAATACTTTGCCAATAATTTGTGAAAACCTTTGCTGGATTATGTTTAAAATCCGAACAATTAAATCTAAATACGTCTGTAAGCTATCTGACACACGGCAGCACGGTGGCACAGTGGTAGCACTGCAGTCTCACGGCGCCGAGGTCCCAGGTTCGATCCCGGCTCTGGGTCGCTGCCCGTGTGGAGTTTGCACGTTCTCCCCGTGTTTGCATGGGTTTCGCCCCCACAACCCAAAGATGTGCAAGTTAGGTGGATTGGCCACGCTAAATTGCCCCTAAATTGGGAAAATGAATTGGGTACTCTAAATTTATTTTTTAAAAGATATTTGACACATAACCGTCATAGTTTTAACACCAGACGGGCACAGTGGTGCAGTGGTCAGCACCGCTGCCTCACAGCGGCGAGGACCCGCGTTCGATCCCGTGCCCGGGTCACTGTCCGTGGAGTTTGCACATTTTCTGTGTGTCTGCGTGGGTTTCACCCCCACAACCGAAGTTGTGCAGATAGTTGGATTGGCCAGGCTAAATTCCCCCTTAATTGGAAAAAAATTTTTGGTACTCTAAATTTTTTTTAAAAAAATAAATGTAACACCAGACTAAATCACTCCAGTGTTTCTCATAAGAGTTTTTGTGGAAGGAAAGCACCAAAATGATATGGTAGATTTAACATTTCTTGCTACAGTTTGAATCTCAGTAAGTGGTCAGGATCTTGGTTTATTTCAGTGGCAGATATGAAGGTTCTACCAGGATGTGAGAAACAACAATGAAACCCTGGCCTCTGGGGGTTTCCAATGGGAATTCCATGGGAAAGAGGGCAGTGATGACTAGGGAAATCCCAGGGCAATGTAGAGGTATCTTGGGACTTCCCAAAATGTTCTAACAACCAAACAATATCAGAAACAAAAGCAGCAGGAGGTCATACGGCCCGTCAAGCTTGTCCTCCCATTCAATACGATCATTGCTGGTCCATGCCCTGACGTCAACCTGTATTTTATCCTCAATGAAACTGGTCTAACAAGTCCCATCATGCCTCGTAGGCAAATATACCATCTGTGCTGTAGGACACAGACCAGGAAAGTCCTATTGAAATATTCCCATGTGGGTAGCACGGTGGCGCAGTGGATTAGCCCTGTTGCCTCACGGCGCTGAGGTCCCAGGTTCGATCCCGGCTCTGGGTCACTGTCCGTGTGGAGTTTGCACATTCTCTCCGTGCTTGCGTGGTTTCGCCCCCACAACCTAAAAAGATGTGCAGGGTAGGTGGATTGAACACGCTAAATTGCCCCTTAATTGGAAAAAAAAATGAATCGGGTACGCTAAATTTATTTTAAATAAAGAAATATTCCCGTGAATTTGCTGACCACCAAACTTCCTTTCCTGATTTTGATGTTAGCTGGTACTATTAACAGTTCTCCCGCTTCAGGTACTCTCTTTCTCTCTCTATCTCTCTCTCCCCTTCAAAGTTTTTAAAAATTCATTTACGGGATGTGGGCGTCGCTGGTTAGGCCAGCATTTATTGCCCATCCTGATTTACTCCTCAGAAAGTGGTGATGAGCTGCCTTCGTGAATCACTGCAGTCCCTGGGGTATAGGTACACCCACAGTGCTGTTTGGAGGGTGTTCTAGGATTTTGACCCAGCGAAAGTGAAGGAATGGTGATATATTTCTAAATCAAGGTTGTGAGTGACTTGGAGGTGAACCTCCAGGTGGTGGTGTTCCCAAGTAGCTATTGCTCTTGTCCTTCTGGATTGTAGTGGCCGTGGGTTTGGAAGGTGCTGTCTAAGGAACCTTGGCAAATTACTGCAGTGCGTCTTGTAGATGATACACATGGCTGCCACTGCTTGTGGTGAGGGAAGGTTTGAATGTTTGTGGAAGGCGTAGCAATCAAGCAGGTTGCTTTGTCTTGGATGGTGTCAAGCGCCTTGAGTGTTGTTGGAGCTGTAGTCATCCAGGCAAGTGGAGAGTATTCCATTTTACTCCTGACTTGTGCCTTATAGATGGCTGTCAGGCTTTGAGGGATCAGGAGGTGAGTTACTCGCCATAGGATTCTTAGAATTTGACTTGCTCTGGTAGACACAGTATTGATATAGCAAGTCCAGTTCAGTATCTGATCAATGCAGGATGTTGATTGTGGGGACATTCAGCGATGGTAATGCCATTGAATGTCAAGGTTAGATCCTCTCTTGTAGAAGATGGCCATTGTCTGGAACTTGTGTGGCACAAATGTTACTTGCCAGTTGTCAGCCTAAGCCTGGATACTCTCGGTCTTGCTGAATTTGAACATGGACTGCTTCATTATCTGAGGAGTCGCGAATGGTGCTAACATTGTGCAGTCATCTGCTAATATCCCCACTTCTGACCTTATGATGGAAGGGAGGTCATTGATGAAGCAGCTGAAGATGGTCGGGCCCAGGACACTACCATGAGGAACTCTTGGAGTGATGTCCTGCAACTGAGATGATTGACCTCCGACCACCACAACCATCTTTCTTTGTAAGAAGTCTTACAACACCAGGTTAAAGTCTAGCAGATTTGTTTCGAATCACTAACTTTCGCAGAACACCTCCTTCCTGGTGTTGTAAGACTTCTTACTGTGCTCACCCCAGTCCAGCGCCGACATCTCCACGTCATTTTCCTTTGTGCCAGGTATGACTCCAACCAGCAGAGTGTTTTCCCCTTGATTCCCATTGACTTCAATTTAGCGAGTGTTCGTTGATGCCATACTCGGTCAAATGCTGCTTTGATGTCAACGGCAGTCACTCTCACCTCACCTCTGGCATTCAGCTCTTTTGTCCATGTGTCAACTGTAATGAGGTCAGGAGCTGAGTGACCATGGCAAAAATTGAGCATCTGGAGCAGGTTATTGCTGAGTTCAGGGCAGCACGGTGGCGCAGTGGGTTAGCCCTGCAGCTTCACGGCGCCGAGGTCCCAGGTTCGATCCCGGCTCTGGGTCATTGTCCGTGTGGAGTTTGCACATTCTCCCCGTGTTTGCGTGGGTTTCACCCCCACACCCCCACAACCCAAAGATGTGCAGGGTAGGTGGATTGGCCACGCTAAATTGCCCCTTAATTGGAAATAATTAACTGGATAAAAAAAAAAGGTTATTGCTGAGTAAGTGCAGCTGATGACTCCTGCCATCACTTTACTGTTGATGGAGGGTAGACTGATCGGGCAGAAATTTGCTGGGTTGGATTTGTCCTGTTTCCTATGTACAGGACAAACCTGGGCAATTTTCCACATGTCAGGTAGATGCCAGTGTTGTAACTGTGCTGTAACAGCTTGGCTAGGGGTGCGGCAAGTTCTGGAGCACAAGTCTTCGGTACCATTGCTGGGATATTGTCAGGGCCCATAGCCTTTGCAGTCTCCAGTGCTTCAGCTGTTTCTTGATGTCACGTGGAGTGAATCGTATGGGCTGAAGACTGACATTTGTAATGCTGGGGAGCTCCGGAGGAGACTGAGATGGATAATCCACTCGGTACTTCTGGCTGAAGATTGTTGTGAATGCTTCAACCTTGTCTTATTCACAGATGAAAGTACGAAGAAAAGTGCAGCACAGGAACAGGCCCTTTGGCCCTCCAAGCCGACCATGCTGCCCGTCAAAACTAAAATCTTCTACACGTCCAGGGTCCGTTTCCCTCAATTCCCATCCTATTCATGGATTTGTCAAGATGCCCCTTAAACATCACTATCGGCCCTGCTTCCACCACCTCCTCCGGCAGCGAGTTCCAGGCACCCACTACCCTCTGTGTAAAAAAACTTGCCTCGTACATCTCCTCTAAACCTTGCCCCTCGCACCTTAAACCTATGCCCCCTAGTAATTGACCCCTCTACCCTGAGAAAAGGTCTCTGACTATCCACCCAATCTATACCCCTCATAATTTTGTAGACCTCTAACAGGTAGCCCCTCAACGTCCGTAGTTCCAGTGAGAACAAACCGTGTTTATTCAACCTCTCCTCATAGCTAATGCCCTCCATACCAGGCAACATCCCGGTAAATCTCTTCTGCCCCCTCTCTCAAGCCTCCACATCCTTCTGGTAGTGTGGCGACCAGAATTGAACACTATACTGCAAGTGTGGCCTAACTAAAGTTCTATACAGCTGCAACATGATTTGCCAATTTTTATATTCAATGCCCCGGCCAATGAAGGCAAGCATGACGTATGCCTTCTTGACTACCTTCTTCACCTGTGTTGCCCCTTTCAGTGACCTGTGGACCTGTACACCTAGATCTCTCTAACTGTCAATACTCCTGAGGGTTCTACCATTCACTGTATATTCCCTACCTGCATTAGACCTTCCAAAATGCATTACCTCACATTTGTCCGGATTAAACTCCATCTGCCATCTCTCCGCCCAATTCTCCAAACGATCTAAATTCTGCTGTATCCTCTGACAGTCCTCATCGCTATCTGCAATTCCACCAACCTTTGCGCCGTCCGCAAACTTACTAATCAGACCAGTTACATTTTCCTCCAAATCATTTATATATACTACGAACAGCAAAGGTCCCAGCACTGATCCCTGCGGAACACCACTAGTCACAGCCCTCCAATTAGAAAAGCACCCTTCCATTGCTACTCCCTGCCTTCTATGACCTAGCAAGTTCTGTATCTATCTTGCCAGCTCACCTCTGATCCTATGTGACTTCACCTTTTGTACCAGTCTGCTATGAGGGACCTTGTCAAAGGCTTTACTGAAGTCCTTATAGACAACATCCACTGCCCTACCTGCATCAATCATCTTTGTGACCTCCTCGAAAAACTCTTATCAAGTTAGTGAGACACGACCTCCCCTTCACAAAACCATGCTGCCTCACGTCCACTTGCTTCCAAGTGGGAGTAGATCGTGTCTTGAAGAATTCTCTCCAGTAATTTCCCTACCACTGACGTAAGGTTCACCGGCCTGTAGTTCCCTGGATTATCCTTGCTACCCTTCTTAAACAAATGAACAACATTGGCTATTCTCCAGTCCTCCGGGACATCACCTGAAGACAGTGAGGATCCAAAGATTTCTGTCAAGGCCTCAGCAATTTCCTCTCTTGCCTCCTTCAGTATTCTGGGGTAGATCCCATTAGGCCCTGGGGACTTTCTATTTTTCAATATTTTTCAAGACGCCCAACACTACATCTTTTTGGATCTCAATGTGACCCAGGCTATCTGCGCACCCTTCTCCAGACTCAACATCCACCAATTCCTTCTCTTTGGTGAATACTGATGCAAAGTATTCATTTACTACCTCACCCATTTCCTCTGGCTCCACACATAGATTCCCTCCCCTGTCCTTCAGTGGGCCAACCCTTTCCCTGGCTACCCTCTTGCTTTTTTCTTCCTCACAGGAACATGCCGGTCCTGAATTCCTTTCAACTGACATTTGAAAGCCTCCCACATGTCAGATTTTGATTTACCCTCAAACATCCGCCCCCAATCTCGGTTCTTCAGTTCCCGCCTAATATTGTTATAATTAGCCTTCCCCCAATTTAGCACATTCACCCTAGGACCACTCTTATCCTTGTCCACCAGCACTTTAAAACTTATTGAATTGTGGTCACTGTTCCCAAAATGCTCCCCTATTGAAACTTCTACCACCTGGCCGGGCTCATTCCCCAATACCAGGTCCAGTACAGCCCTTTCCCTAGTTGGACTATCGACATATTGTTTTAAGAAGCCCTCCTGGATGCTCCTTACAAACTCTGCTCCGTCGAAGCCCCTAGCACTAAGTGAGTCCCAGTCAATTTTGGGGAAGTTAAAGTCTCCCATCACAACAACCCTGTTGCTTTTACTCCTTTCCAAAATCTGTCTACCTATCTGCTCCTCTATCTCCCGCTGGCTGTTGGGAGGCCTGTAATAAACCCCCAACATTGTGACTCTACCTTTATAGCCTCGCTGCCCTCGGAGGTGTCCTCACGCAGTACAGCTGTGATATTCTCCCTAACCAGTAGCTCAACTCCTCCACCCCTTTTATATCCCCCTCGATCCAACTGAAATATCTAAATCCTGGAACGTTTAGCTGCCAATCCTTCCCTCAACCAGGTCTCTGTAATGGCAACAACAACATAGTTCCAAGTGTTAATTCAAGCTCTAAGTTCATCTGCCTTACCTGTTATACATCTTGCATTAAAACATATGTACTTCAGGCCACCAGTCCCACTGTTTTCAGCAATATCTCCCTGTCTGCTCTTCCTCAGAGCCATAATGGCCCTATTCCCTAGTTCTCCCTCATTTTTTTCACCTTCTGACCGATTGCTCCGGTACCCACCCCTCTGTCATAATAGATGTGCTGGGCTCCTCCATCATTGAGAATGGGGATATTTGTGGAGCCTCCTCCTCCAGTAAATTGTTTAATTATCCACCATCATTCATGGGTGGATGTGGCAGGACTGCAGAGCTTAGATCTGATGCGATCATTGTGGAATTGTTTAGCTCTGTCTATTACTTGCTGCTTAAACTGTTTGGCACACAAGTAGTCCTGTGTAATAGCTTTGCCAGGTTGAAAGCTCATTTTTAGGTATGCCTGATGTTTCCTCTGGTATGCCCTCCTGCACTCTTCATTGAACTGATCCCCTGGCTTGGTGATACTGCTTCGGGTGGGGATATGCTGGGCCATGAGGTTGCAGATTGTGGTTGAGTACGATTCTGCTGTTGCTGATGGCCCACACGCCTCATTGATGCCCAGTCTTGAGTTGCTAGATTTTTTTCGAAGTGTACCACATCTAGCACGGTGGCCGTGCCACACAACATGATGGAGGATATCCTCACTCATAGGGGCTAGTTTAGCACAGTAGGCTAAATCGCTGGATTGTAATGCAGAACAATGCCAGTAGTGCAGGTTCAATTCCCGTACCAATTCCTGTACCAGCCTCCCCGAGCAGGCGCCAGAATGTGGCGACTAGGGGCTTTTCACAGTAACTTCAATGAAGCCAACTTGTGACAATAAGCGATTATTTATTTCAGTGTGAAGACGGGGCTTTGTCTCCGCAAGGACTATGCGGTGGTCACATCTACCAATACTGTCGGGGACAGATGCAGCTGCAGCAGACAGGTTGGTGAGCATGAGATCAAGTATGTTTTTCCCAGGGTGGCACATGGCGCAGTGGTTAGTACTGGGACTATGGCGCTGAGGGCCCAGGTTCGAATCCCAGCCCAGGGTCACTGTTCGTGTGGAGTTTGCACATTCTCCCCGTGTCTGTGTGGGTTTCACCCCCACAACCCAAAGATGTGCAGGGAGGTGGATTGGCCAGGCCAAACTGCTCCTTAATTGAAAAAATAATAATTGGATACTCTAAAAATAAATTTTTAAGTATGTTTTTCCCTCTTGTTGGTTCCCTCGCCACCTGCTGCAATCCCAGTCTAGCAGCTACGTCCTTTAGGACTTGGCCAACTCGGCCTGTGGTGGTATTACCGAGCTACTCAGAGCCCCAAGAAACACCATGCTATTGAATGCCCATTCGGGTAGATACGAGGCCTCACCAGGAACGCCCCATCAAGGCCGTACTTAGTCCTGTTTTATGTATTGAGGAGGTACGCCATTTTTTAATGGTGTCATGATCTCTCGATCCCCCAACGCGACCCCTGAACCCTCCCAAAGCTCCAACTCACCTATAAGGGGGTCATTAGGCCCCCACCCCACAAGCCCCCTGCAGGGTACCTCCGGGCCCGATCTTCAGTGTGGGAAAATTGCCTGCTTGGCACCTTGTCAGTGTCAGGGTGCAACCCTGGCCAGAGGGCAAGCAGCTGGGGCCCTCCAAACCCCTGGGAAAGCTCCACAAGTGCCGTACCATCTGGTTCCTGTTTGTGGTCTAGCACTGAAAGGCACTCACCCGAGGTCTCCAAGGTGAGGAGATTAGATCCTATCGCCATGGGTAGATCGTGGGAGTGTATATTAAAATGAGACTAGCTGTCTCACTCTAATATGTAGATTTTGCCAAAAAGTGATCCCGCCCACAATGGGTGGGATTCACATTGCAACATCTCGCAAGAATGTGTTAGATCTAGCGAGGCGTGGCGAATTGGATAGATCCTGGAATAGGGTTCTCCCGGCATCTACCTTGCCACCCTTTGGGAGTAAATGGCCAATTGATCGCACGCTAAGTGTCATTTCAGGTGGGTTTTTCTGGGAGATTCCGGCTGGCTCTGTCGGCAAGTTCCCCACCACTATCTAACCACACTTAGTCATTTGGGCTCTGGGGGTTGTTTCCTCGGTCAAGCCCACACTTAGAATTATTTTCATCACTGGGGAGCTGAACTCACTGGCTAGACCGGCTGCTCAGAAATTGGGTCACCATTTCGAAAATATCTCCAAGTGCGCTCGAGGGACCCCCACATACCCCACCCCTAGGCAATGTCACCCTGCACCTGTATAGGCAGTATCCCAACACCCCCCCCCCCCCACCTCCGCGCCCCCCCCCCCCGCCAATTTGATGACATCCCGTTATGGGATCGCTGATCCTTGGCAGTGCTACCCTGGCACTGGCAGTGCTCTTGCTAACTTTGCAATACCAACTGGGCACCTTGGCAGGGCCAGGGTGCAGTGCCAAGGTGCCAGCCTGGCATTTCCAAGGTACGCCTGTTCAGGGGAGGGCCAGGGGGCCACCCTGCCCTGTACCTGACCATCCAGGACCCTCTGATGGCCCGGGAGAACCGCCGTGTGCTGTTCCGCCTGATCCACGTTTGTGTGGGCCTTTGCTGAATGGCACCCAGCTGGGGATGCCCTAGGGATGCCTCCAGGTGCAGGAAGCCCGATAGATCCCGGATCAGCTCGCCTAAGTAAGTTTTAAACCTATTTTGGTGTGTGAGGCTCGGTCCAGGCCATTGTGGGCAGGATCCTGATGACGACACCTCACAAGATCTGTTTTGGTCTTACAAGGCATACTGGCTGTTGGAAAGCCCACGCGAGGCCTTTCCCGGCATCTACCGGTCGCGTCGTGCTCCCATTCGGGCACAACGTGGCTGGCAGATTGCACTCAAAATTCCAGATATTTTACTGAGTTTAAGTTCCACTGCCTGCCGTGGTGAGATTCGGACCCAGGTCTCCAGATCATTATCCTAGGTCTCTGGATTACGAGGCCTGCGAAAATACCACTACGCCACCGCCTCCCATCGGTAATCATCACCCCCTACTCAAAAATCTAACCTTTGATCCTTCCACCTTTGAAACCTATTGTCTCATCTTCAACCTCTCTTTCCTCTCCAAAGACCTTGAATGTGTTGTCACCTCCCATCTTCCCTGCAAGTCAATGATCCAGCCCGTCAATTCAGTTTTCACTCCATCACATGATGGAAACAGCTCTTTCCAATGTCACAAATGGCATCCTACGTGATTATGACACATGTCGACTATCCCTCCTCCTCCTTCTCGACCAGTCTGCAGCCTTTGACAGTAGTGACCACACCATCCTCCAACGCCTCTCTCCTGTTAGCCAGCTGAAGGGACAACTCTCTCTTGCTGCCATTTTTATCTATCTAATCATTGCCAGAGAATCACGTGTAACGTCTTCCCTTCTAGATATCATACCGTTACTTTTTGTATCTCTCAAGAACCAATCTTTGTCCACCTTCTATTTCTCAACTACATGGTGTCCCTTGACAATATCATTCAAAACACATTAATATTCACCCAGCTCTACCTCACCACCACATCTCATGACTCCTCATTTAAATGTATTTTAATAAATTTTAATATTATTAATCGACCTCCCCTCCACATGAACCCTCTTACTAAATATTCATAGGTTTGCAGCAGCTTTTTTATTTGATAAACAATTGTATTAAGATCCTCCCCCCACCCCCCCGCTGACAATTAATCTTCCACAAAGAAGTCTTCCGCGAAGAAGTCGATAAATGGTTGCCACCTCCAGGTGAGCCCTGACAGGGACCCTCTCAAAGCTAACTTCATTTTCTCCAGACTGAGAAAGCTCGCCAAATCTGATAGCCAGGCCTCCAACTTCGGAGGTTTTGAGTTCCTCCATGCCAGCAGAATTCGCCGCCGGGCTACCAGGGAAGCAAAGGCCAAAACGTCAGCCTCTCTCTCCCCTTGGACTCCCGGGTCCTCCGAGACCCCAAAGATAGCCACCTCTGGACTCATTGCCACCCCTGTTTTCAGTACCCGGGACATAACATCCGCGAACCCCTGCCAGTACCCCCTGAGTTTTGGACATGCCCAAAACATGTGGACATGGTTCGGCGGCCCTCCCGAACATCTGGTGCACCTGTCCTCCAATCCAAAAAATTTACTCATCCGGGCCACTGTCATGTGGGCCCGGTGGACGACCTTGAATTGAATCAGGCTGAGCCTGGCACAGGTTGTGGTCGCGTTTACCTTGTTCAACGCCTCCGCCCATAAGCTCTCTTCTATCTCACCTCCAAGCTCCTCTTCCCACGTAAGCTTCATCTCCTCGGTCTGTGACTCCTCCGCTCCCATAAATTCTTTGAAAAAATCCGAGACCCTCCCCTCCACCACCCACCCACTGGACACTACCCTGTCCTGGATCCCCCTAAGTGGCAGGCGTGGGAAGGACGGAATCTGTCTACGTAGAAAGTCCCGCACCTGCAAGTACCTGAACTCATTCCCTCTCGCCAACCTAATTTCTCCTCTAACACCATAATGCTCGGGAAGCTCCCTTCCAAGAACAATTCGCCATCCTCTCAATCCCCGCCCTCCGGACTGCTCGGAACCCACCGTCCATATTCCCCAGGGCGAACCGTTGATTGTCGCAAATTGGGGACCAAACTGATCCTCCCACTCCCCCTAAGTGCCTTCTCCATTGGCCCCAGATCCGCAAAGTCGCCACCACTATGGGGCTGGTGGAGTACCGTGCCAGCGGGAGTGGCAGGGGCGCCGTAACCAGGGCTGCCAGACTGGTCCCCCTGCACAGAGCGGCCTCCATTTGCCCCCAAACCGATCCCACGCCCATGATCCTCTTCATTATCATAGCTATGTTGGCTGCCCAGTAGCAATTACTTACGTTTGGCAGTGCCAGCCCCCCTTCCCCTCGGTTCCTCTCGAGCATCCCCCTCTTCAGCCGCGGGGACTTTTCCGCCCACAAAAATCCCGTAATCATTTTATAAACTTCTTGAAAAAAGACCGCGGAATGAAAATGGGGAGACACTGGAAAATGAACAGGAATCTCGTGAGGATCATCATTTTAACCGTCTGCATTCTCCCCGCTAGTGTCAGTGGGAGCACATCCCACCCCCACCTCCGGAATTCAGCCCTCATTTGCTCTACCAACTGAGATAAGTCCAACTTGTGCAGACAGCACCAGTCCCGCGCCACCTGTATCCCTAAGTATCTAAAACTGTTCCCCACTAACCTGAACGGCAGCTCCCTCAACCTACCCTCCTGGCCCCTCGCCTGGACTACAGACAACTCACTCTTTGCCATGTTCAGTTTGTACCCCCCCCCCCCCCCACCCCCCACCCCCCGCTCCCCTGTACCAGCTCCTTCCAGCCCCTAGAAGCTCTTAGGGCAATTGCCAGCGGCTCTATTGCTAACGCAAACAGCAGTGGGGAGAGGGGACACTCCTGCCTTGTCCCACGGTACAGTCTGAAATAGCCAGATGTCATCCTGTTCGTCCTCACACTCGCCTCCGGAGCCTGGTACAACAGTCTGACCCAGTCGATAAAGCCCTCCCCGAACCCAAATCATCCCAACACCTCCCATAAATAGTCCGACTCAACCCGGTCAAAAGCCTTCTCGGCATCCATTGCCACAACTACCTCTACCTCCTTACTCTCCGGGGGCATCATAATCACATTCAGCAGCTTTCAGAGGTTGGCCACCAGCCGCCTGCCCTTGATGAACCTGGTTTGATCTTCCATATGACGTCTGGCACACAGTCCTCAATCCAAGGCGCCAAGAGCTAGGCCCAAATTTTAGCATCTACGTTGAGTAGAGAGATCGGCCTATAGGACCCACATGCCTCCGGGTCTTTGTCCCGTTTCAGTATCAGGGAGATGGTGGCCTGTGACATTGTCGGGGGTAATACCCCTCTGTCTCTTGCCTCATTAAAAACCTTAGCCAGCACCGGCCCCACTATCTCGGAGAACGTTTTGTTAAACTCCACCGGATACCCATCCGGCCCCGGGGCTTTACCCGATTGCATGGCCCTCAAGCCCACCAATATTTCTTCAGTCTTGATCGTGGACCCCAACCCGTCCACCAACCCCCTACCCACTTTTGGGAAGGTCAGTCCATCCAGAAAGCGTCTCATCCCCTCCCGCCCCGGGGGGGGTTCCGAGGAGTAAAGCTTGAAATGGAAATCACAGTACACCTTGTTCAGCCCCGCCGGATCCCCTACCAAGTCCCCCCCCCCCGGTCCCCCTGTCCTCCCCCCCCCCCCCCCCCCCGCATCGACTACCTTCCCTATTTCCCTGACCGCTTCCCTCTTCCTCAGTTGCTGTGCCAGCATTCTACTGGCTTTCTCCCCGTGCTCGTAAATCACACCCCTCGCCTTCCTAAGCTGCTCCACAGCCTTACCTGTGGACAACACCCCAAATGCAGTCTGTAGCCTTCGTCGTTCCCTTAATAGCTCTGCCCTCGGGGTCTCTGCGTATCTCCTGTCTATCCGTATGATCTCCCTCACCAGTCGGTCCTTTTCTGCCCTGTCCGTCCTGTCCCTATGTGCTCGAATCGAGATCAGCTCCCCTCTCACCACTGCCTTCAGCGACTCCCAGAGCACCGCCGCTGAGACTTCCCCTGTGTCATTAACCTGCAGGTAGTTTTGCATACATTTCCTCACCCTCTCACACACCGCCTCGCCCGCCAACAGACCGACCTCCAGCCTCCATTGAGGGCACTGAAAACTTTCATTGCAAACCTGCAGAACAACCCAGTGCGGGGCATGGTCCGAAATAGCGATCGCCGAATATTCTACGTCCGTCACCCCGCTAACAAATCCCTGCTCATGATGAAAAAAATCAATTCGGGAATCCACCTTATGGACATGTGAGTAGAACAAAAACTCCCTCCCCGTCGGCAGGCTAGCCCTCCATGGATCAGCCCCCCCCCCCCCCATTTGCTCCATGAGCCCCCCCAGTTCTTTCGCCATTGCCTGCATCTTTCCCGTTCTCGAACACGACCGGTCTAGGCCGGGGTCAAGGACTGTGTTAAAATCCCCTCCCATAATCAGCCTGTGCGAGTCCAGGTCAGATATCTTCCCCAGCAGTCTCTTGATAAACTCCACATCATCCCAATTTGGGGCATATACATTGACCAAGACTACCCTCATCCCCTCAAGCTTGCCACTCACCATGACAAATCTGCCTCCCCCATCCGAGATTGTGCTGCCCGCCTCAAATTGCACCCATTTGTTGACCAAAATCGCGAGCCCCCTGGTTTTAGTGTCCAGCCCTGCGTGGAAGACCTGGCTAATCCAGCCCTTCCTCAATCTGACCTGGTCAGCTACTTTCAGATGAGTCTCTTGAAGTATTATCACGTCCGCTTTCAGCGCCCTCAGATGCGCGAACACCCGCGCCCTCTTTACCGGCCCGTTTAACCCTCTATCGTTCCAGGATATCAGCCTGGTTGAGGGGCACCGTGCCCCCCCCCCCCCCCCCCCGCCGATCAGCCATCCCCTTTCCTGGGGTCGCCCCCAGCCCCTGTGTCACGCTTCCCCCGGCCCGCCTTCTGGCAGCCCCCACCTCCGACCTCCTCCATTATCCCGCACCTAAGTCCCTCCCTCGTCAGCAGAACAACTAACACCCCTCCCCCCCTAGCAACAACATCCTGTAACCTAAGCCCTGCCATAAACTAACTAAATACACCCCCCCCCCAACCTGGTTTCCGTAGACCAGTTCACCCAGCTAGCTTGGTGATTCTCGACGCCGGCGCCAACAAGTCTCCCACCTATTGTTCCCTCTGACCCACCCCCCTCCTGCCCTTCAACACCACTTCCCCAAACCAGCCATCCTCAAGCAATTGCTCTGAAAAGAAACAAACAAAACGAGAAACAAAGAGAACCCCAACGCTAGTGCAATTCAAACAAAACAGAATAAGTAATAGGCACTTCCAACCCCCCCGACCCGAACACAAAAAGCCCCCAGCACCACATACCTTAACTTTCCTCTTTTATCCCAACAAAAACTCAAGTACAGGAGGGAAACAGAAAAACTAGGAAGAGAAAAAGAAAAACACATAGCATCAGAAAAGTGTGTCAACATCGCTCAGTGTCTTTTTAACACAAGTCCAAAAAGTCCTCAGTTCGGCACCAACCCTTCTCTCTTGACAAAGTACATCGCATCCTCGGGCTCCTCAAAGTAATGGTGCCGTCCCTCGTGTGTGACCCACAGGCGCGCCGGATACAGCAGCCCAAACTTCACTTGCTTCTTAAACAGAATCTCTTTGATTTGCCTGCAGCCTACCCTTCTTCTGGCCACCTCCACCCTCGGGTCCTGGTAGATGCGCAAGACACTGTTATTCCAATGACAGCTCCATGTGCGCTTGGCCCACTGTAGCACCCGCTCCTTGTCCAGGAACCTGTGAAACCGGACCACCATCGCTCGGGGGGGCCTCCCGCTCGCGGCTGCCTCGCCAGCGCCCTGTGCGCCCTGTCCACCTCCACCTAGCGCGGGAAGACATCATCTCCCAACAGCTTCTGGAACATGACCGTCACATACGCTGCGGCATCCTCTCCCTCCGCCCCCTCCGGGAGACCAACGATTCTCAAATTCTGCCAACGAGATCTATTTTCCAGGTCCTTCACCTTTTCCAGGAGCCTTTTTTGCTGGTCCTTCAGCCTCTCCACCTCCGCCTCCACCACCGTTTGGTGATCCTCCTGCTCCTCCAGCGCCTTTTCCATCTTCTGGATCGTACCAGCCTATGCTCAAGGCACGCGATAGACTTCTGAATCGGGTCTAAATTGTCCTGCTTCTAAGCAGTAAAGCCGTCTTGGATGACGTTCAACAGATGTTCCATTGTTGGCTGGGCTGTCTGCACCGGGGTCCGGACATCGGCCATATTGTCCTCAGCAACAGCTTCCACACTGCCCTTGTTTGCCCACTTCTTCAGCTGTTTGCGATTCTTTCTGCTTCTTAATTCCATACACCTGGGCCTGGAGTCAGTGCCTGAGTGCCTTCCGAACTAGCACTCAAAAGTACAAAAACGTCGGGGAAAAAGGTCTAAATGGCCGACCGGATCGAGCGCCTCCAAATGTGCGACATACTCCCTCATAGCCCCCACCGGAAGCCAGCTGCTTTTTAAAAATGTGAATCAGTCGAGAGAATCTCTCCAGGGGTGCAAAGGCGTGTGTAGCTTGAGAGAGAGACATGCCCAGGCAGTGCCTGGAACTGCTCCCTAGAACAGGTTGGAACTGGCAGTTTCCTGTAGGCAGTGCCGGGGTGGGCCCTCATTGGAGCCCCATGTGGGGGAGGGGTTCCATTGATGTGTTCTGATGGGGGGGGGGGGGAAATTTGCAGACATGTGGGGGGTGGGGGTGGGGGGGGGGGGCACTGGGGGAAGGGGGAATTCCTGGTGATTCTTCCACGATGGTGTGGGGGGGGGAGAACCCCGATGATTGCCTAAGGAGGAGGGGGAGGCCCGAAACCTCCCTGGTGGGGGCTGAGAGCCATTCAATACCATACGGCTCTATCAGGCCCCACCCTGCCAGATTGACTGCCCACTCATTTCTTTTTCTTTAAAGTTGCTCAAGATCTGGGGCGCAATCGAACCAAATTGGAACCGTGTCCCATAGCAAGTGTGTTTAGCCGCATGTTTTCCGGCACCCGCAGTGCTGAGAAACACAGCGCTATCTAACGGGACTCCGGTTAGATATGGGGCCTCAGCGGGGAACAGGTGGCTGAGGCTACACTTAATTCCGTTTCCTGCACTGAGGAGCCCCGCTCGCCGAAACTCCTCGGTGCAGAGTGAGATCGGGACGCCGTTTACAAATGGGGCCCCGATCTCTCGATATCCGGATGCAACTCCCGGACCCCCCACAACTCACCTATAAGGGGGTCCTCAGCAACCCCCAGCACCCTACCTCATGTGCACTGTGCACCCCCGGGCCCGATCACCAACGCACAAAAGATGCCAGCCTGGTACTTTGGCACTGCCTGTCTGACAGCATGGCAATGCCAGGCTGGAATCCAGGTCGCACTGCCAAGGTGCCAGGCTGGCACCAGCAGTGCCAGGCTGTCATCCAGCCCAGAGGGCAAGCACCTGGGGGTCTCCAATCCCCAGGGAGACCCCCCATGAGTGCCATTCCGTCTGGTCCCTATTTCGTGGGGACCAGTACTGAACGGCGCCTGCCCGACATCTCCAAGGCGAAAGGGACAGATCCCAACTCCTTGGTTACCTCAGGGAACTACATATTAGAGTGAGAGTAACTGTGTCGCCCTAATATGCAGATATGCCAAAAGGCGATCTCGCCCTAAATGGGCGGGCTTCACGTCACAACACCGGTGACGTTTGCAGCAGCTTTTTTCAAAAAATGTGAATCTGTCGAAAGGATCCCTCCAGCGGCACAAAGGTGAGTGTAGCATGAGAGAGAGACTTGCCCAGGCAGTGCCTGGAACTACCCCCGGCACAAGATGGCAGTTTCCTGTGCCAGGGGGCAGTGCTGGAGTGGGCCTTTGTTGGACCCCCATGGGGGGGAGGTGTTCCATTAATGTATGGTGGTGGTGGAGAAGCTGGCTCTGAGGGCAGTATTTGCAGGCATGTGGGGGCGTGGGGGGTGATTGGGCACTGAGGGAGGAACTCTGGCGATCCTTCCACGGTGGTGTGGGGGAGAACTCGATACTTCCATGCTGGGGGCTGAGGGCCATTCAATATCTGATGACTCTGCCAGATTGACTGCGTGAACTTCACCCATTCATTATTTCTTTAAGGATGCTCAAGATCTGGGGCGCAAGTGAACCAAACCCAAACTATGTCCCATAGCGAGTGCGTTTCGCTGTGTGTTTCCCGGCGCTCGCAGTGTTGAGAAATACAACACTATCTAACTCGACTCAACAATGGGCAGACTTCACATCTAATGCGATCTTGCGATGCCTGGCGAGCCAGGCAGATCCCAAGAGAGGGGTCTCCCGGCATTTATCAGCTACATTGTGCTGGTAAAACTGGTCTGTGAAGCTGGCGAGCTCTCCGTCACTTTTCAGTTTGAGACACTTTGCTCCATTCTGGTAAGATTCCACCCATTCTCTTTAATTCCTATCATGGGGGCGATTCTCCGAGCCCCACGCCGGGCCGGAGAATCAGCGCAACCGCGCCACGACGCCCCAACACCGGCGCGCGATTCTCCGAGGTGCGGAGAATCAGCGCCATTTGAGCTGGCTCGTTAGACGTGGCGCCGGCTGCGGGCCACTGGAATCGGCGGGGCTGCCGATTCCCCGGCCCAGATGGGCCGAGCTGCTGCGCGAATACAACAGAGTCCCGCCGGCGCCGTTCACCCTTGGTCGCTGCCGGCGGAAACTCTGCGCGAAGGGTCGGGAGGCGGCTGTGGGGGGGTGGGGGGTTCCGTCCCCCGGGGGGGGGGGGGGCCTCCGATGGGGTCTGGCCCGCGATCGGGGCCCACCGATCGGTGGTCCGGCCTCTCCCCCCCCATGCCTACTTTCCTGCTGGGCCAGCCCCGAACACCGACGCCATGTTGAGTCGGGGCCGGCGCGCTCAAGAAGTCCCCCGCATCTGCGCATGTTGCCGCGGCCCAACTGCGCATGCGCGGGTTGGAGTGGCGCCCATTTGGCGCCGGGAAGGGAGGCTGGAACCCGTGAACCGCTCCAGCGCCGTTCTGGCTCCCTGTAGGGGACAGAATCCGTCGTCTCCGTGCCCGTTTCGCGCCATCGTGAAACGCGACGGCGCGAACACTTGGGCTCCATTTTGGAGAATCGCCCCCATAGGCTCCATTCTCTAACTATCAACTCCAATGAAAATAGAAACAATCTGTATTTGTATGCAATCATTAATGTGATAAAACATCCCAAAGTGCTTCACAGGAGCACTATAAAGCAAATTTTAACATCCAGCCATGTAAGGTGACATGAGGCCAAATGGCCAAAGTTTGATCAAAAAGGAAAATGCTTTTCAAATGAAGAAAGCCAGGGAAAGAGGTGGAGAAGTTTAGAGAGGGGATTTAGAGTTTGCATCTAGGCAGATGAAGGCACTGCCACCAATATTGGAGCAATTAAAATTGGGGGTGCACTCGAGATTAGAATTAGAGGAGTGCAGATACATCAGAGAGTAGTTGGGTTGCAGGAGATCACAGAGAAAGGGAGGGGTGGGGCCATGGAAGGATTTGAAACTCCATCCCTCTCCATGGCACCCATCTGAGGCTGAAGGAGATTGTTCTCAAATTTGGTGTCATATTTAACCCTGAGATGAACTTCCAATCACATACCTGCACCATCACCAACATGGCCTATCTCCACCTCTGTAACATCACCTCACTCTTCCCACGCCTCAGCTCACCTGCTGTGGAAACCTTCATTGCCTTTATCATTACCTTGACTTGACTATTCCTACGCATCCCTAGGTGGACTCCTACATTCCTCCACTCCATAAACTTCAGGTCATTTAAAACGTTGCTGTCCATGTCCTAACTCACACCAAATCCCATCCATCCACCTAACCTTTGTTCACTGAGCCACACTGGGTCCTGGTTAAGCAGCGCCTCAATTTTAAAGCTCCCCTCCTTGTTTTCAATTCCCTGCATTGTGTCGCCCCTCCTCTATCAAATCTGTAATCTTCTCCAGCCCTACAACCTGCTGGAATAATCTGCACTCTGAGCTCCAACTCTGGCCATTTGAACATCTCCAATTTTATTGTCGCAACCATTAGTGACCATGCTGCCATGACCTTAATCCTCTGTCTCGTCTCCACTCCCTTTCCACATTAATATTTTAATTGGCTCATCTGTACTTTACAGCAGTAATTACACTTCAAAAGTACCTCATGGGCTCTAACATATATTGGGGCAATGGTGGTTGGTCACTATACTAGTATCCAGATTAATGCTTTGGAGACATAGATTAGCTGGTGGAATTTAAATTCAGTTAATAAGTCTGGAATATAAAGTTTGTCTCAGTAACGATGACCATGATTTTCATAAAAACCCATCTGGTTCACTAATGTTCTTTAGGAAAGGAAATCTACTGACTTTACTCAGTCTGACCTAACAGCGGCACAGTAGCACAGTGGTTAGCACTGTCGCTTCACAGCTCCAGGGTCCCAGGTTTGAATCCCGGCTTGGGTCACTGTCTGTGCAGAGTCTGCACGTTCTCCCCGTGTCTGCGTGGGTTCCCTCCCACAGTCCAAAGATGTGCAGGTTAGGTGGATTGACCAAACTAAATTGACCCGAGTGTCCAAAAAATGTTAGGTGGAGGTGTGGCCTTAAGTAGGGTGCTCTTTCCAAGGGCTGGTGCAGACTGAATGGCCTCCTTTTGCACTGTAAATTCTATGATTCTATGACCAACATGTGACTCCAGACCTCCAGCAATGTGGTTGACTCATAACTGCCCTCTGAAATGATCTGACAAAGCACTCAGTTCAAAGTGGGTAACAAAGGCTGTCCTTCCATCCAGCTCAAGGTGGCCTCTCCCACCTCCCATGAAAGAACAACAGTACTTTTTTTCTTCCTTTCCTTTTGTCAGAATATCTCTTGGTGTTTCAGTGTCAAATTTTGCTTCACAATTCTCCTCCAAAGCAACTTGGGATGTTTTATTGTTGTAAAGGTGCTATATAAATCCAGGTTGTTGTTGTTGAAATTCCTCTGGTCTCTCCTGATTTTCATAATCACAGCTAGAGTAAATTTATTGGGCCCATAATGGAAGAGGAAAAATTGAGCATCCCTGTTCCTAACGGGTATTAATTGACCCCAGTTGAATGTATGTGTGTGTGAAACACACTTTTCTAAAGGTATCACGTCCAGCTACACTGAATAACTCACCAAGGTTCACAAAGGGTGACCATTTGGGAATTGTAGGTAAGGAGAACTGCCTACATTGAGCTAAACCTTAACATAACTTACAATTTTCAGGCAAAAAACCTCAGTAACACTGACCATGTTGAGCAGAGTTAAATTCTGCAGGCTTATCAGAGCTGCTGAACAGAATAGATTTGAATGTTTTTGTGGATTCAGCAAGTGTGTGATCAGTCTGGGGATACAATTGAATTGGAATGCTTACACACACAGGGGAAACAGACACTCCCACTAATAAATTAGCACCTCCACAATCTGCCTTTATTTATATAGTGGGACGGCTTTGCCCCAGGAAGACTGTTCTAATCAAGTAGACAAAATAGATTTAATTCAAATGACATTATCCAGCACAGTTCACAATGTGAATTTTAATCTGAAAATGTCGACTACCTCACAGTTGTATGTTTCTGCAAGAGGAACTCAAAACAGTTGACAAGACTTTGATGTTTTCAATTCAGTGCTATAAACACCCAGAAAACTAATCCTGTTTATCCCACTGCAAAGCTTTTTAATTCAGATTGGAACATATTTTGCAGACTAATCTGAATCTAAGAACAAATCCTGTCAGTGCCAGATTGCATTAACCCTTGGAGTGTTGCAAAAGCATGTGTGGATTAGAATCAACCCATGTACCCAGGTCATAATAAGACTCATAAAGAGGCTGCTAGGATTGCAGTAGTACCTGAGGGTTACTCCCTGTGAGATTTATTTCTCTCTTTCTCTTATATGTGGGCAAGTGAAGGGCGGCATGTGGCGCAGTGGATAGCACTGGGACTACGGCGCTGAGGGCCCAGGTTCGAATCCCGGCCCTGGGTCACTGTCCATGTGGAGTTTGCACATTCTCCCTGTGTCTGTGTGGGTTTCACCCCCACAACCCAAAGATGTGCAGGTTAGGTGGATTGGCCACGCTAAATTGCCCCTGAATTGGGGGGAAAAAATTGGGTACTATAAATTTATTTATTTTTTAAATATGTGGGCAAGTGCCAAAGAGCCAGCCTATATTAACCTGGCTAAAATGTGGAATTCAGCATTGATAGCAAAACAGTGTCCTACACTTCACAGCATTCTGCTGTGACTCCAATGAAAACTAGTTACCTTATTACCTTAGGAGTCAAAACATGGAGGTGGCACAGTGGTCGTCTCATGGGACCTGGATTCAATTCTGGCCTTGCCTGACAGGCTGTGTGGAGTGTGCACTCTCCCCGTGTCTGCGTGTGTTTCCTCTGGATACTCCGGTTTCCTCCCACAGTCCAAAGATATGCAGGTTAGGTGGATTCGCCATAACCAAAGCGTAGGGTTACAGGGATAAGACAGGGGAGTGGGTTGAGGTTGAGTGCTCTTTCGGAAGATCGGTGCAGACTTGATGAGCCGAATGGCCTCTTTCTCCACTGTAGGGATTCTATGGTTTCCCTTCCTGGTCCTAGTTATTGTTGAGATATCCCGTTCCTTTAAGAAATGCTATCAAAGTCTGCACTCCCCTCCTTGAACTCTCACGTTTCACACAGGGACAACCACACAAGTCTCCTCCAATGCTTATCCTCCATCATCTAGTTCAGAATCCTCCCAACACCTTCAGAAATCACAATGCTTTCCTTCTCTTCACTATCACCTATGAAGTCAATCCCCCTCTCTGATTTCACATTCATGGTCGCGGGGGCGGGGTACATAGGATATTTTAACTCCATAAAATGGGCGCGTTTAGACAGGATGAGAGAGTAAACAGAATCCAGGCAACAACCTGCGTCCAGTATATGCACTCAGCACGCTGGACAGGCAACTCATCTGCGCAAAGAGAATATTATCATGCAGCTGTGAGCCTCAATGTTATTCAGCATTTTCATTTTCACTGTGAATGGCCCCCAGAAACCCAGCAACTAAATCAAGCCGAGAACTGTCAAGTCCAGCTGCAGAGAGAAATACTTTTCCAATGAGTTGCTGAACCCAGCATGCCTACCCACACACACCTCCAGCACTCGGGCAACCATGGGAAAGAGACAGGCAGTCAGACTGAGTGACTTCCATACAAAGAGTTTATACCTTTATTCATCGATTTCTATTCCCCTCCTTCTGCCACAGGCTGAAGGCAGCTACTTGTAACCTTAGCATCCTATTTGCCCCAAAGCCATTTCCTCTCCATCTCTTTTTGGGAAAGCCCACTATATCTTGTTCCTCTCAGACCTTCCTCCAAGATCAAGGATCCCGAGGCCAGACATCCCTGGCTGGCCTCTGGCACTGATCAAGTGACCCCACCCACATTGGCCGTTTCTCCCCGATTCTCCAAGACACAGAGCCGGCACTGGACTGGCCTTTCTCGCATCTTCCGACTGCTGCTCTGCTCGCCTCTCGCTCGGGTGGCCAGGTCCAGAGGCTCGACGACCGCATGTGCTCCTGGGGATCAGGTGGCCTCTGTTCTCTTTGGTTGGTTGCCCTCACGCCTGCCCTCCCTCAGTCCTGGCCTGGAGGTTGTGAGTAGCCCCGCTACTTCCCTCGATGGCCATTGGCCAGCGATTTCTCCTCACCTTGCTGAAGGTTTTTGCAGGCTCACACCCCAATATCAAGATGGTGACCTCACTTTTGCCTCAGGTTGCCCGCTGGACCGAAAGCCAGAAACCTGGCTGCTGCTTCGCACCTTTACTCAATGGGTACAAGATTCTGCAGATTTATTCTCATGAAATTTGGCATGATGTGGTCAACGTTGCTGACATGACATTTCCTGTGGCAATATCTTGGCAACACCTCTGATTATCGTCTGAACATCATTTGTAAATATTATTTACTCACACTTTGCTTTTAAGGCCACACATACTATTCAATTCTCACTGGTTCCCATCACATCTCTCTCCTTCTGCCAATTCTAACTCAATGACGAGATCCAATATATCCACATCCAGCATAATAGGGAGCCACGGTGTCACTGTGAGGCAGCAGTGCTGACCACTGTGCCACCGTGCCTCCTGATTATGCTGGATGTGGATATATTGGATCTTGTTGAACCCAGTGACTTGGGTTCAATTCCGACCTTGGGTGATTGTCTGTGTGGAGTTTGCACTTTCTATGTTTGGGTTTCCTCCTGGTGCTCTGGTTTCCCCCCATCGTCCAAAGATGTGTAGTTTTGGTGGATTGGCCTTGATAAAATTGCCCCTTTTTTAAAAAACATTTAGCGTGACATTTTTCAATAGATTTCACAACTGTGAAATTACACGACAGTAAAGTTAAGAGTGATGACTTAAGGCAGGATCAAAGAGGTAAGTTGCAGAAAAGGTTTTGAAAGGAGTACAGAGAGTTAGCAAAGCAGGTGCACATGGCGAGGGTGGGAATAAATATCTGTGAACAGAACTGGTGCAAGATGCAAGCAGGCTAGAATCGCATGAGCACAAACATTAAGATGAAAGAGATCAAAGCCAATGTGGGGTTTGCAGGTGAGGGCAAGGATTTTCAAATCAATGTAAAGAGATAGTGATCTGATGAAAGTTGGTAAGGACAGGAATGAGAGGAGGACAGAAATGAGCATTGCTGTGGATGGGAGTAAATGATAGAAACCAAGAAGCTGAGAAGGGGAAAGGATAATCAAGTCCTGAGATGACAGTGAGGTGGAACACAACTCACAAATTTTTGATAATGTTGCGGTGCAAGAATTGGACGGCTAATGTGACTAGGCTGTGAGATTAAAGACGATGGTATATTAACAATGTGATAGCGAACCACCCCAACCACAGCTTTGTGCAAATATAAAATTAAATGCGGAAGAGGAATTGTTGCATTTCGCAAGTAAGCAACACTCTATGCAAATTCTGCAAGTGTTCACAGTGCAAAAAATCGTATTCTCAATTATTATCTTATTGCTGGTCGCAAGACAGTCATAAAACGCCTGGTGGGCTGGGTGTCAGTTTAATACTGAGAAATGCCTAAGCTGCTGTTGTTTCCAGTCTGGTATATTTTGGGGATCCAAGGCTGGAAACAAAAGTCAAAACTAAAATATCAGAGTACAACCCAAATCGATCCTCATGTGCCTTCCGAACAGAGATACTGAGATAACCGAAACAGTAAAACAATCATAGCAATAGACTTCTCAGCCTGTCGTCCACACACTTTTATTTTTTTTTTAAGAAACATTTTATTGAGGTATTATTTTGGTATTATAACAACAATACAATAAACAACGTACATGAAACTATAAACATAGTGCAAAAGCCGTCTCCCTCCCTTATAGGTCCCACCTTTATTAATCCCCTACTCTAAGCTAAACTAACCCCCCCACTTCTGCTGACGATTAATTGTCTGCGAAGAAGTCGACGAACGGTTGCCACCTCCGGGTGAACCCTAACAGATGCCCTCTCAAGGCGAACTTGATTTTCTCCAAACAGAGAAAGCTAGCCATTTCCGATAGCCAGGTCTCCGACTTCGGGGGCTTTGAGTCCTTCCAAGCTAATAGTATCCGTCTCCAGGCTACCAGGGAAGCAAAGGCCAGAAATGTCTGCCTCTTTCTCCTCCTGGATTCCCGGGTCTTCCGGCACCCCGAAAATTGCCACCTCTGGACTCAGCGCCACCCTTGTTTTTAACACCGTGGACATGACATCTGCAAACCCCTGCCAAAAATCCCCTAAGCTTCGGACATGCCCATAACATGTGGACATGGTTTGCTGGTCCTCCCGCACATTTTGCACACCTGTCTTCCACCCCAAAGAATCTGCTCAGCCCGCCACTGTCATGTGAGCCCGGTGAACAACCTTAAATTGTATCAGGCTGAGCCTGGCACATGTTGCGGACGCGTTGACGCTACTCAACGTGTCCACCCATAAAGCATCCTCTATCTCTCCTCCCAACTCCTCCTCCCATTTGCGCTTCAGTACTCGGCCTGCGTCACCTCTGACCCCATAAGATCCTTGTAAATGTCCGAGATGCTCCCTTCTCCTACCCACTCTCTGGAAACTACCCTGTCCTGAATCCCCCTTAGCAGTAGGGGCCGGAAGGTTGACACCTGTTTACGTAGGAAGTCCCGCACCTGCAGATACCTGAATTTGTTTCCCCTCGCCAACCAAAACTTCTCCTCATACACAAAAAGCTCCACTCTATAAACATATCCCCCATCCTCTCAATCTCTGCTCTCCGCCATATCCGGAAGCCCCCATCCATACTTCCCGGGGCAAATCAGTGATTATTACAGATTGGGGACCAGACCGATGCTCCCTCTGCTCCCACATGTCTCCTCCATTGCCCCCAGACTCTCAGGGCCGCCACCACCATGGGGCTGGTGGAGTACCATGCCAGTGGGAACGGCAGAGGCGCAGTTACCAATGGCACCCAAACTAGTGCCCTTGCATGAAGCCGCTTGCATATGCTCCCATGCCGACCCCCCCCCCCCCACCCACCACCCACTTCCTGATCATGGCTATATTCGCCACCCAGTAATAGTTACTAAAGTTTGGTAGCGCCAGCCCGCCCTCTCCCCGACTCCGCTCAAGCATTACCTTCCTTACCCACGGGGTCTTGCCTGCCCAAACAAAGCCAGAGGTCACTTTGTTGACCCGTTTAAAAAAGGACCGCAGAGTAAAGATCGGGAGACATTGAAACACGAACAGGAATCTCGGGAGGACCGTCATCTTCACTGTAGCCACCTGGGTTGGCCAATGCCCGATGTAAAATGGAGAACAGCAAAGGCTGAAGGGAAATTCAGCCAACACAGGCAGAAACTAGCAGGTGCAAGTTTACTGTGGATTAAACTCTGCAATGCCCAGACAGCATCGATACCAGAAACCACCTGCACAATAATGTAGTGGCAATCTACATACTAATGAGCGATCCCCGGGAACAATCGAAACATTTAAGGTAAACAAAGCCAAGCCAGACTCCTCGGCGCCAGCAAGAGCCAACACAAAAGAGGTTAACGGACACCTAAAGACCGCCCATCGATCAGGGAACCGCTCTAGTATTGGAGAAATCGAACCAAGCGATTGGAACGAGGTCCAATCACTTGAAACCAGGTACGGGGTCCGCCCCAAAAGGCGGGAAGCCCCTGGGGACTATAAAGTAAAGCCCCCAAGTTCAAATCATCCTTCTTGACAGGGTCACTCAGCAACGCGAACCAACCCTTGACAGTGACCTGTCCAGCTGCCGCCAAAGAACGTAAGTCTCAAGTCAACGCTCGCTACGAGATAGGCGCGCCTAGCTACCAGCCCATACCAGCTTTTGAATCCCGCAGACTCAGAACCCGAACGAAAGGTCATTTGTTCCCCTGACCTGGTGGGCCAGTCCAAAGCTAAGTATTGGCCTGTTAGTGATATAAATAGCTTAGAAAGTAGAGTTTATACATGAGTAGATTTGACTGTGTGTAAATAAATGTGCTTTGATTTGAATCTCACTAATCGGTGTACTGAGTAATTGATCATTACTTGAACTTGAACCTCGTGGCGGTATCATAAAGATACCTGGCGACTCTAGTGCAAAGATTATAAAACAGAGCCAATTGAACCAACCAAAAGTTAGCAACATATTACTGGCGACATCCTGACGGGACCCGATCTAGAAGTGGCTTAACCACTCCGGGAGAACCCAAAATTTGAATTAGAAATCCAATTGGGAACAGAAAAACCACAAGTGTTCAAGCAGTTCTGATCAATCCTCATAATTCGGAAGTGTGTTAAATGCATGCGTACCTAACAGGGCTATAAGGTAAACTGATAGATTTTTTTGTTGCGACAAAACTGTCGGGAGTTTGTATTCCGGAAAATAGCGAAAGCCGTACCCGTAATTACAGCACCGCCTTAATACCCCTCGTTCCAAATTTTAAGAGAAGCATTCAGATAAAAAAGATGGCAATGCAGGCAATGCAATGCCTCATGAACCCCGAAGAATTCGTGGTTGCAGCGACCAGCAGCAGTAGAGTAGGACAGTGTCCCGTTTGGGAAGAGGAAATCAGAATGCACCTCAAAGGGAAACAATGGCCCCTTTGGAGCGAATTCTGTGAAAATGAGGAAACAGGTCCCGGGAGTATAGGACATACTTGGTGGGAGAACCTGAGCGAGATTCACCAAAAGAGCTTAGGAAAAGCTTGCAAGCCGATGGCAATCGTGTCCTGTTTGGCACAATTGCGAGGCACAGAGGAGGTCGTTAGGACGCTCCGGAAAGAGATAGAAGGAATACATCGAATGAGCAAGGTCGATGTCAGTGAAGTAAAGAAAGAGAATGCAGAGTTAAGGAGGAAGTTAGCAGCAAAGGACGGAGAGGTGGATAATGCCAAGTGGGCACACCAGTCTTGTCTGGCGCACTTAAGCAGCTTACAATCCCAGTATGAAAAGGCCTATCAGGCCACGCAACATGCAGTCCTGCTACGAGAGGAAACCGAGAAGCAGGGAGAGGCATTACAGAGGCAGTGTAGTGACCTGAAGGCAGCGTTAAGTGCACTCCATGCTGCCACCACGGAGCAAAGACAAAGCTCATTAGACCACGCAAAGTGCCGGAAGCAGATTGCAGAACTGCAATCTCTGCTTTCAGTTCAAAAAGGATTCCAGGAAACCTTTGGATCACAGCTAGATGAGGAAGCCGGCCCTGATTGGGAAGAATTAAATGAGACAGCGCAGAGATATGTTCAGGGAACATGTGCGCAGGGAAAGCCCAGAAGAGAAAAGCGCCCTAACCCCCCACAGAGCAGATAGTTCAGGCTCCACTGAACCAAGTCACCACCCACCGCATAGCCACATCGGACGACATGGAATTTCTGTACACCACCCCCTTAACAGTGACCCAATTACGGGACGTGTGCGATAAAATTACACCGTTCCTCCCCACCTCAGACCCCCACCACTTCTTTGCCAGAGTAAAACAGCAGGCGACCATGTACGGCCTGGATGAGCGAGAGCAAGTAACGCTCATAGTTTTGAGTTTAGATCCTTCGGTCGTAGCAGCCCTTCCCGACCCACAGAATGTGGGAGGAGGCACCCTTGCAGAAATGCATACCGCGATCCTGGACGCGGTCGGGTATAACCGGGGTGACCCCGTAGAAGGCCTCAATAAGTGCAGGCAAAAGAAAACCAAACACCCCACAGCGTTTTCTGGACGCTTGTGGATCCATTTCGCAGCAGTTTTCGGAGACTTAGACCGCGCCCATTTGTCCCCAGCCAACATGGCCAAATGGACCCACACCCTTATCTCCCATGCCACAGAAACAGGACAAAAAGCTTGTGCGAATTATAACCCCTCAGAGGAGGCTCATAATGAGAAATGGGTTGTAAAAAGATTGTCCCGCACCTGGGAGCAGTCTGTACAAAACAAACCCACAGTTAAAATTCCCGAAGAACAGCAGGCAGAAGCAGACATACACACAGTTAAGGCACACCAGAACCCCGCATGGGTAAATGAAGGCAAGAACAGCCCCCCACAAAAGTCACAGGAGTGTTACAACTGTGGACAGTTGGGACACTTCGCAAGAGAGTGCAATGCCCCACGAAAGCCACAGAGAGCCCAGCAGGCAGGCACTCTGAATAAGAATAAGACAGAGGCCAGACATAGCGTGAGCACCCGTTCAGATCAGACGGACCTGAACGGAATGGACTGACGGTGTTCGGGCTCCCCCAGTTGGGTCTGCGACACCCTTTGGGATAGGTCCGGCCGACCGGTAGTTGCAGCAAAGATACGGGTGCAGCCCATCGAATTTCTCTGGGACACAGGAGGGTCCCGCACCACGATCAATTCCTCCACCATGTTTCAAAAGGACACGTGGCCCACCACAGCCACCATCACCCTCAGCGGCTTTACAGGCCACTCACAGCAGGGACACATCACAGCCCCTGTACCCATTCAAATCGGCAACATCACCACCAAGCACCCCATAATTTTAGTCCATCTACCCCAGTCAGCAGAACACATTTGGGGCATAGATTTTATGAATTCCCACAATCTGTCCTTTGATCCAGTCAACCAATGTGTCTGGAGAATGGCAAAATCCGCAAGAGCCCCCGCAATGCTCACCATAGGAGAATATGCAAACAAAATTAGGGCAGTAGGCAAATTTTGGTTTGACCCGACTACAATTAGCACAGAGAAGCAGGTTAGGGCAGTTTTACAAAAGAACAGGACAGCATTCACGACCCACAAACACGACTGTGGCCAGTTGACTGGTTCAGTACAAATCACAGGACCTGACCCTAGACCCCAAAAGCAATACGGATTTCCCCAAGAGGCAGAGGGAGAAATCGCAAAAGTGATCAACAGCTTATTAGAGCAGGGCGTACTCAGATCAGTAGCCTCCACTAATAATGCCCCGATTTGGCCAGTGAGAAAGCCCGATGGATCATGGCGACTGACCATCGATTACCGGGAACTCAACAAAGTCACCCCCGCAGCGGCCCCCACAGTAGCCACAAGTCCCGAGACCATGCTGAAACAGGGACTCAACACACAATACTTTATGGTTTTGGACGTCAGTAATGGATTCTGGTCCATTCCATTGGCAAAGGCGTGCCAGTACAAATTTGCCTTCACCTTTAAAAACCAACAGTACATGTGGACATGCCTCCCACAAGGATTTCACAACTCCCCCTCCATTTTCCATCGACAGCTGGCAAATGGTTTCGCCAAATTTTCTCGCCCCGAGTGTCTGGTCCAGTACGTAGATGACCTACTACTGCAGACAGACACCAAGGAAGAGCACATTGAGCTTCTGTCCGAACTCCTGGAACTCCTACAGAAAATTGGATGTAAAGTCAACCCCAAAAAGGCACATATTTTGGAAAACAAAAGGCGGGATTCTCCGCAATCGGCGCGATGCCCGCCGACCGGCGCCAAAAACGTCGCAAATCAGTCTGGCATCGCGCCGCCCCAAATGTGCGGAATCCTCCGCATCTTGAGGGGCCGAGCCCTCATCTTGAGGGGCTAGGCTCGCGCCAGACTGATTTCCGCCCCACCAGCTGACGGGAAAGGCCTTTGGTGCCCCCCCAGCTGGCGCGAAACTGACTTTGCCGTGCAGCGCATGTGCGGGAGAGTCAGCGGACGCTCACTGCATCCCCACGCATGCGCAGTGGAAGGGTTCTCTTCCGCCTCTGCCATAGTGGAGACCATGGCGAAGGCGGAAGGGAAAGAGTGCCCCCACGGCACAGGCCCACCCGCGGATCGGTGGGCCCCGATCGTGGGCCAGGCCACCGTGGGGGCACCCCCCGGGGCCAGATCACCCTGCGCCCCTCCCAGGACCCCGGAGCCCGCCCGCGCCGCCTTGTCCCGCCGGTAAGAGAGGTGGTTTAATCCACGCCGGCAGGACAGGCATTCCAGCAGCGGGACTTCGGCCCATCGCGGGCCGGAGAATTGCCGGGGGGGGGCCCGCCAACCGGCGTGGCACGATTCCCACCCCCGCCGAATATCCGGTGCCAGAGAATTCGGCAACCGGCGGGGGGCGGGATTCACGCCAGACCCTGGCGATTCTCCGACCCGGCGGGGGGGTCGGAGAATCCCGCCCAAGGTGATATATTTGGGTACAATTATCACGCACGGTAAACGCGAGATCGAGCATAAAAGAATTGACTTGATTGCCAAATTGCCCCTTCCCCAGAACGTTTCAGCCCTCCGGTCGTTTTTAGGACTGGTTGGCTAGCACCCCTCTCAGACCTCCTAAAGAAATGAGCCCCCTGGGAATGGCTTCCGCAGCATACGGATGCTGTGGACTCGTTGAAACAAGCACTCATTGCAGCCCCCGCACTACATGTTCCAGACCCGCTTTCCCCCTATGCGATAGAAGTAGCAAGCACAGACCGCACCCTTTCGGCCGTGCTCCTCCAGGAACGGCACGAACAGTTAAGGCCCGTGGCTTACACCTCCAGAGTTTTAGATGCTGGGGAGCAGGGATTTTCAGCCTGTGAAAGGTACCTGCTCGAAGTTTTTTGGGCAGTACAATATTTTTCTTACATAACCCGACGAAACCCCATCACAATCCTCACAGAACACACCCCCACCCAACTTTTACTGGACGGATGACTTAAGGACGGTACAGTCAGTCAAATAAGAGCAGCCAGATGGACCCTTCTTTTGCAGGGACGGGACTTCACTGTTAAAAGGACCAAGACCCACACTTTCTTAGCAGATAACCTACAGTACCCAGGCACCCCCCCCCATGAATGTGAAATTATCTCTCCACACCACAACACAGGACCCTTTATTGCTAAAACACCCCCAGAAAGATAAGTAATCCAACCCAGAGCCCCAAGCACACAGACACGTGCAAATCCATTAGGATATATGTGGATGGATCTTCCACAATATTAGAAGGGAAGCACATAACAGGATGCGGCATTTATGTTGAGGACGTGCAGGGACGCGCCCTAGAAGAAATAGCAATAAAACTTCCAGGACACTTAGGCGCGCAGGCAGCAGAACTTGTGGCCATCGCATACATAGTAGAACATCCAGATTCCTTCCCCAGCCCAGCATACATATATTCCGACAGCCTCTATGTCTGCAACAGCCTTATGGAATTCCTGCCCCTGTGGCAAGCAAGAGGATTTGTTTCCGCAGATGGAAAACCCTTCCCTTCAGCCCCATTGCTCCGTCACATTTTAGAGAGAGCACAGAACAGGACTTTTGGAATAGTTAAAGTTCATAGTCACCATCGTTCCTACCCCCTGGAAATGTAAAAGCCGACGCATTGGCAAAAGCAGGTTCCAGGCATGGATATTTTTGGACACCCCCCGAAAGCGCACCAATGAATGCAGTTCAGGTCTCGCAGACTAACATCGAGGATTTAGTGGAGGCCCAGAAGCAGGCTAGCAATCTCAGAGAGATTTTAAAAGGAACATTTATGGCACCTTATGATAGATTTAAAAATGCTCCGACCACACATGACGGTGTGGTGTTAAAAGACACCCTTTATGTGTTTCCTGAACAGGACAGGAATCAGCTCATTTGTTTGTTCCATGACAGTCATGGACATCAGGGAATTAATCCCACTACAGCCCACCTCAGGCAGCTCTGTTGGTGGCCGAGTTTAAAAGACGATGTAACTCACTACGTTGAGAATTGCCTTATCTGTGCCCAGAACAACCCGGACAGATATGCCAAAAAAGCCCAGCTCAGTCACACCCGACCCGTTAATGGCCCCTGGACTAACCTCCAGATCGATTATATTGGACCATTGCCCCCTTGCAGGAATGGTTATAAGTATGTACTCGTGGTGATAGACACGTTTACAAAATGGGTGGAAGCATTCCCATCCAGAACGAACATGGCAAAGACCACAGCCAAGATTTTAACCCACCATATCTTTACGAGATGGGGACTCCCCGCAGCATTGAATCCGACCAAGGTTCCCATTTTACAGGACGTGTCATGAAGAACGTCCTCACAATATTTGGCATTACCCAAAAATTACACATCGCATACCACCCCCAGTCAAGTGGTATTGTGGAGCGCATGAATCGGACCCTAAAATCAACCCTCAGAAAAATGGTCCAGCAAAACAACACCACTTGGTATTCAGTCCTTCCTTTTGCGCTGAGGTTTTTGCGAAATACAGTTTCAACTTCTACAGGTTAGACCCCACACACCCTCATGACCGGACGCCCCATGAAAGGCACAGATTTTTTATTAGGATTAGATTTGACCAGCCCCAAAGTGACGGCCCTCACACACGAGAACGCAGTAAAGCAGTTAGTGGAAAATGTAAAAACGGCTCAGCTAGCAGCCGCAGTGAAATTGGGCACAAGAAAGAAACAGAGCAAGGCCTGTTTCGAGAAGACAGTGCATGCGACTGAGTTCAGTGTAGGACAGCAAGTCATGCTCTCCGTATACAACCCCAGCACATTCCTGTCACCTAAATATTCGGGTCCGTACTCCATTGCGGCCAAAGTAAGCCCTTCCGTCTACAAAATAAAGTATCCCAACGGAAAGACTGCGTGGTTCCATATTAACCAGCTTAAGGCACATGGAACACAGTCTAACCACGCACATCACGTTGTGCTAGACGCAGCAGACCACACCCCGCCCACAGCCAACGTCACCCTACCCTCCCCCAACACGTCCAGCCCAGCCATGGACTCAACCTCGACTCCACCCCCGAACTATACACTCCGCCCCGGAATGCCCACAGACTGCAGCAGCAGCGACAGCGACTGTGACTCGGACAATCGCCACATCACGCCTCCCTACTATCGCCATGCAACAGGACCCACACCCAGCGAATCCGACCACGATTCGAGTGATCCCTTCCTCATCACATTCCTCAATAAACCCCACCACCGACCTACAATGATGACCCCGATTCCGTCCCCACAGAACTAGACACCACCTTTTGGCACCGAGATAATTCATATAGACGCGTCCGGAATGACGAGAGGGATCCCAAATCACATCATGCAGCCCTATCTGCCCTGATACACTCGAGAGTTTGGCATCTGGGAGAAGATGACGACTTTGAGTCTGACTCCCAAAACGAGAACCCCTTTGCGACCCTGTTCGCAACCGATAACTGAGGTGTCCAGATGATGTTTTAAAAAGGAACCGCTTGGGAGAAAATGGCGTCCTTCCTGATGGAACCTGCAGCATGTTTTATGTCGTTTGTACTAGTTTTGTTAAATGTTGTTTGTGAAATCGGAAATTTTTTCACGGCCCCACGCCTTATTTTTTGGCCAAGGCCTCTGAGAACTTGTCAGCACGCTCATCAGCAGAAACCTCTGAGAGCTTGCCAGACCCCCGTTCGTAACTGCCCTTCTGGTTCGAAGGAAGAACCAATACGGCAACCCCCCACGATGACTACATTTCTTGCCCGTTCTTGTCGGTTGCTCAGGCAGTGGAGAAACGGCATTGGGACCCGCCCTGCCTGGGAACACACCTCTGGTCAGCTACGCTCGGGTAGAGCACACACGGCATTGGTCGCCGTTCTACCCGGGGACTCCATCCAAATCTTACCCGTCGCGGCCGATACGCACCTCATTTCGGCAATTTTCGTTCTAAAAATTTTGTTTTGTTTCAGGTGACCCTTATGTTGCCAACCCTCTGCTATTTACATCATCAAACATTTGGATGGTAAATCGCACAGTCTGCGAGACGGCTCGCACTGGTTCAGTATTTGTAAGTGTGTCTTGTCCTGAAATTCGGTTTTTGAAAAAAAAATGAGGGAGACACACATAGTGACCAATTATAAAGGGAGTAATTGGCACTAAAGGACAGACCGGCTATCATACGAGATATTAAATCAAGATAGTAACAGACACTATGCTTGATCCCACAGAACCCCAGAAGCTCCAGAGAAGAGAAGAGAAGAGAAAAGAGAGAAGAAGAACCATGAGGACATCCTCCGTGTTGCTCATCACCGTAATGGACATTTGGTTGCGCGCGAAGGCGAACCCCCTGACCTCAACCCCCCCCCCAGCCGTTAATGATTCACTTCCCCATAGTACCCAGAGCCCAGTCACAAGCGACACCACACCATCTTGGTGTGACAGGTTTATAACCTGGTATTCCCTGTCCTACTTAATAGAATCCCTACTAGTATTGGCGATACTCTGCAGCATCGTGCAGACTATTCGTCTGAGGAAATGGAGAAGGAGAGCCTACTGCGCTCGCACCCTGGTATATAGGATAAGATCCCCTATTTTCGGATATGACCAGACCCCCGACCCCCGCGATCTATAATAAAGAACATTCGTATGCGTTCCTTTTTTTGTGAATAAAGAAATGTGTTTCATGAGCGATTGTACAATCCTGAGCTTGACTGCCAAACCAGGGAAAATGTGTATAATGCTGCTAAGATTTTGTGTGTATTGTTTAGGAAGTTAGTATGATTGAATGTTTGAGTGAGTGTAGTTTATTAAGGACAGTTAGAGGTACCGTTTTTCTTATTTTGTAATGCATGTCCCTGTTTTTACATAACGCCACTTAGAATTGTCAGTTAAAAATTTTCTTGCATAGTTATGGTCAGTGTAGAGGCTATAAAAGAGTGCTCGCCTGGTCAGGGAATGAAGAACAACGCAGTTATGTGATCCTTCATGCTTCGAGTTAGGATCACAAGGAGGGTGTGTAGCCACCTGGGTGGCCAATTCCCGATGTAAAATGGAGAACAGCAAAGGCTGAAGGGAAATTCAGCCAACACAGGCAGAAACTAGCAGGTGCAAGTTTACTGTGTATTAAACTCTGCAAAAGCACAGGCAGCATCGATACCAGCAACCATCTGCACAATAATGTAGCGGCCATCTACATACTAATGAGCGATCCCCGGGAACAATCGAAATATTTAAGGTAAACAAAGCCAAGCCAGACTCCTCGGCGCCAGCAGGAGCCAACACAAAAGAGGTTAATGGACACCTAAAAACCGCCCATCGATCAGGGAACTGCTCTAGTATTGGAGAAATCGAACCAAGCGATTGGAACGAGGTCCAATCACTTGAAACCAGGTACGGGGTCCGCCCCAAAAGGCAGGAAACCCCTGGGGACTATAAAGTAAAGCCCCCAAGTTCAAATCATCCTTCTTGACAGGGTCACTCAGCAACGCGAACCAACCCTTGACAGTGACCTGTCCAGCTGCCGCCAAAGAACGCAAGTCTCAAGTCAACGCTCGCTATGAGATAGGCGCTCCTAGCTACCAGTCCATACCAGCTTTTGAATCCCGCAGACTCAGAACCCGAACGAAAGGCCATTTGTTCCCCTGACCTGGTGGGCCAGTCCGAAGCTAAGTATTGGCTTGTTAGTGATAGAAATAGCTTAGAAAGTAGAGTTTATGCATGAGTAGATTTGACTGTGTGTAAATAAATGTGCTTTGATTTGAATCTTACTAATTGGTTTACTGAGTTATTGATCATTACTTGAACTTGAACCTCGTGGCGGTATCATAAAGATACCTGGCGACTCTAGAGCAAAAGTTATAAAACAGAGCCAATTGAACCAACCAAAAGTTTGCAACATCACCGTCTGCATCCTCCCAGCTAATGACAACGGGAGCGCGTCCCTTCTCCGAAAATCGGCCTTCATTTGGTCAACTAGCCGGGTCAGATTTAATTTATGCATTCCATTACGCGTCCCATTCCCGCGCCACTTGAATGCCTAGGTACCTAAAGCTTCCCCCTACTAATCTAAACGGCAGCTCCCCCAATCGCCTCTCCTGTCCCCTCTCCTGGATCGCAAACATCTCCCTTTTCCCCATATTTAGCTTATACCCCAAAAACCGGCCAAATTCACGTAGAATCCTCATGATTTCTTCCATCCCCTCTGACGGGTCTGATATATACAGAAGCAGGTCGTTTGCATAGAGCGAGATTCTGTGCTCCAACCCCCCCCCCCCCCCACCGGGCCAGCCCCTTGAGACTCTCAGAGCAATTGCCAATGGTTCTATAGCTAGCGCAAACAGTGGGGAGAGGGGGCATCCCTGTCTCATCCCCGATGAAGTCTAAAATAGTCCGATGTTGTCCAATTCGTCCGTACACTTGCCACAGCAACCTGATACAGCAACCTGACCCAGTCAACAAAGCCCTGCGCAAATCCGAACCGTCCCAGTACCTCCCACAGATAATCCCATTCTCCCCGATCAAAAGCCTTTTCTGCATCCATTGCGATCACTATCTCCACCTCTCTACCTTCCGGGGGCATCATGATCACATTTGACAACCTTCTTACATTGGCCACCAACTGCCTACCCTTAATAAACCACGTCTGGTCCTCCCCAATAACGTCCGGAACACAATCCTCAATCCTGTAGGACAAAGTTTTGGCCAGCAATTTGGCGTCCACTTTCAACAGGGACATCGGCCTGTAGGACCCATCCAGCTCCGAGTTCTTGTCCCACTTCAGTCCACACATTTTTATGATAGATGCACTGATTATAATTTCCAAATTATCCTAGAAAACAGTAAAACAATAGCATAGTCAATTGTGATCAATACAAACTGTGAATGCGTGTATGTGCATAATAGGAGATGGATTGTTCTGTTTCTCACTTTCTTATAATAATAATCTTTAGTGTCATAAGTAGGCTTACATTAACACTGCAATGAAGTTGTGAACAGCCCATAGTCACCACATTCCGGCGCCTGTTCGGGTACACAGAGGGAGAATTCAGAATGTCCAATTCACATAACAGCACGTCTTTCGGATCTTGTGGGAGGAGATCGGAGCACCCGGAGGAAACCCACGCAGACATGAGGAGAACATGCAGACTCGGTACAGACAGTGACCCAAGCCGGGAATCGAACCTGGGACCCTGAAGTTGTGAGGCAACAGTGCTAACCACTGTGATACCATGCCACCCCATTCTTTCCTATGCCCATGGTTGGATGTGATTCCATGGCTATGGATTGACTAAGTCAGAGCAGAATTCAAATGTTAATACATTATCACGATTGCCGTTACAAGTGTGACCCTGAGCAACATTTTGTCAATAGTTTATCGCTCGTGGATAATGTACCTGTGACTTCATCTCAAGTTCAAAGATATACAAGAACTGATCCAGTGATGGGGAAGGTGATGGACTTGGCCCAAGAAGGAACGCTGTCAGACGTTTACAGGAAAAATCCAGAACGCAATTCCTGCATCACATGAAGACTTGCGTTAACAGTACAGAATGGAACTCTATTGTGGGGAATCCATGTAATTATTCCTCCGTGCTTACATAGAAGAGTCCTTAAGTAACTGCATGAGGGACAGCCTGGTGTGGTAAGGATGAAGGAATTGGCACAGTTATTTTTGGAGGCCAGGATTAAATGCTCAAATTGAAAAGAAAGTCAGGCAATGCCAATCTTGTGCAAAATTAAGAATTACTCGACCATTACAACTGTTAATCCATGGTAATGGCCGATTCAGCCATGGCAGAGAATACACATTGATTATGCTAGTCCAATGGAGGGACACATTCTTAGTCATTGTGGACACACACTCAAAATGGCCAGAATTGTGATAAGGAAGTCAACAACGACTGAGCAGACCATTGAGAAACTAGACAAAATATTCACAAGATTTGGAACACCGGAGCAGATTGTCAGTGATAATGGGATGCAGTTTACTTCGAAGGAGTTTGAGGGCTACTTGAAAAGGAATACACCAGATCAAGTCAGCTCCATATCACCCATCAACAAATGGCTCATCAAACATTTTGTACAATCACTGAAGCATTCTATCAAAGCATCAAAGGACTAGGGAACATTACCATAAAGGGTGGACCCGGGTTTGATCCCAGCCCTGGGTCACTGTCCGTGTGGAGTTTGCATATTCTCACTGTGTCTGCATGGGTTTCACCCCCACAACCTAAAGATGTGCAGGGTAGGTGAATTGGCCACTCTAAATTGCCCGTTAATTGGAAAAAAAATAATTGGGTACTCTAAGAAAAATCTAAAGATCAAGAAGGGTAAACAAATTTCTGATATCTCATCGGGACACTGTATATGTTACCACACAACGTTCACCAACAATGCTGTTGTTCTAGAGGAAACTACCAACACAGTTTGAATTGCTAACTCCACCTGATACTTCTAGGATGGGCAGCATAGTGGCGCAGTGGTTAGCACTGCTGCCTATGGCGCTGAGGACCCGGATTCGATCCGGCCCCGGGTCACTGACTGTGTAGAGTTTGCACATTCTCCCCGTGTCTGCGTGGGTTTCACTCCCGCAACCCAAAGATATGCAGGTTAGGTGGATTGGCCACACTAAATTGCCACTTAATATGAAAAAAATAATTAGGTACTCTAAATTTATTAAAAGAGGGATACTTGGGCAGCATATGGCGCAGTGGATAGCACTGGGATTGCGGCGCTGAGGACCCAGGTTTGAATCCCGGCCCTGGGTCACTGTCCGTGTGGAGTTTGCACATTCTCCCCATGTCTGCTTGGGTTTCACCCCCACAACCTAAAGATGTGCAGGTTAGGTGGATTGGCCACACTAAATTGCCCCTTAATTGGAAAAAAGAAATAAATAATTGTGTACTCTAAATTTATTTTTTTTAAAAAGAGAGATACTTCAAAGATTGTCAAATGATAACAACACAAATTGCTGGGAGGGAGAAAATCTCTAAAAAGCGGTTATTCAACCAGGGAGAGAGAGTGCAAGCTTGGATTACATCACTAACGAGAAATGGGTACCAGCTTTGATCCGAGCAAAGACAGATCCAAAGACATACACCGTACAGACGGATGATGAAAGAATTTGGTGACGTCATGCTGATCAGTTACTTACTGCATGAATTGAGTTTGCAAAAACTTCTCAAAGGTTCGATCTTTAGAAGATCCGGAGAGCTTTACTTTGGAATGGAGACAGAGACAGTGAAGAGTTAAGATTCTGTTCCAGAGGACTTTTCAATGCCTATAGTGACAGATACTGAAATAACTACTCAAAAAGTACCATCTACAGAAAGGAATGAGGACACTTCTGAGGCCGCAAGTAGTCGGGTTCAAGAATGCTGAATTCTGCCAAAAAGGAATAGACGTCCATCACAGAGACTGTCTCATTGAATTGTATATATGTACAGAAATATATGGGCTGTTTAGCACAGGGCTAAATCGCTGGCTTTGAAAGCAGACCAAGGCAGGCCAGCAGCACGGTTCGATTCCCGTAACAGCCTCCCCGAATAGGCGCCGGAATGTGGCGACTAGGGGCTTTTCACAGTAACTTCATTGAAGCCTACTTGTGACAATAAGCGATTTTCACTTTCACTTTCACTCTCAAGTGAAGAGCATTCCTGGGATGGCTGGACTGTCATATAAGGAGAGACTCAGTCAGTTAGGATTATATTCATTGGTGTTTAGAAGATTGAGAGGGGATCTCATAAAAACCTACAAAATTGTAACAGGGTTAGACAGGATAGATTCATAAAGAATGTTCCCAATGGTGGGGGAGTATGAACTAGGAGTCATAGTTTGAGGATAAGGGGTAAATGTTTTAGGACTGAGGAGAGGAGAAAATTCTTCACCCAGAGAGTGGTGAATCTGTAGAATTCGTGACCACAGAAAGTAGTTGAGGCCAAAACATTGTGTAATTTCAAGAAGGAATTATAAAAACAATCTTTATTGTTGTCACAAGTAGCCTTACATTAACACTGCAATGAAGTTACTGTGAAAATCCCCTAGTCTCCACATTCCGGCACCTGTTCGGGTACACAGAGGGAGAATTCAGAATGTCCATTTCACCTAACAAGCACATCTTACAGGACTTGTAGGAGGAAACCGGAGAACCCGCAGGAAACCCACGCAGACATGGGGAGAACGTGCAGACTCCACGTTGACAGTGACCCAAGCAGGAATCGAATCTGGGACCCTGGCACTGTGAAGTAACAGTGCTAGCCACTGTGCCGGATAAGATATAACTTTTGGGGCTAAAGGGATCAAGGGATATGGGGGTGGGGGGGGGAAGGTAGGATCAGAGTTTTGAACTTGATATCAGCCATGATCATAATTGATGACAGAGCTAACTCGAAGGGCAAAATGGCCTCCTCCTGCTTCTATTTTCTATGTTTCTACAAAACCATCTCTGTCCAAGACCCGTGCATGTGCACAGCTCCAGATGTCAGCACACTGATTAGGAATGTGATAGATATGCCCTAACCCAAGGTCAGTATGACAATTGTAGCTTTCAAACTCACTTACTGAAACAGTGAGCACAATGCAGACATGAACCATCCTCTTCTGAATGGGGCAACAGGTTGCAGTTTTATTTACCCCATGAAACCTTAGAGTTGCTGTTGAGTACATGAATCATAATGTTGAAGGCACTCACTTCTTGTGGCATCATAGATTAATCTTAGTTCCTGCTTTTGAAGATCTTTGATTAATGCTGCTGGTTACACTATCAATGCAAGATTCTACTTACAGGATCCAGTTTCAACATATTTACCTTGAACTGTGCCTTCCATTTCACTCTCTCTTCTTTTAAAAATATTGTGATGAACAGATTTTATCCAACCTCAATGTCTTTTCCCAAAGCTCCAAAATGATTTCCATGTCATCCATCTCAGAGGCAGGTTTCATGGAGGACTGAATTGGCATATGTCCAGTTCAGCCATCTTAAACTCACAAAATCTGCTGGCCCAAGTTCCCAATGTCTTGCTTTCAAGCCATCACTTTAACACTCTGGTGTTACCATCAAAAGCATCAAAATGTTTTTAAAATATGTCTCTATATGCTCACACAAGAAATGCCATTTTTAAAATTATATAGATGGGGTTACTTCCTCCTCTTCCTGTTTTATGTTCTCAGCGAACCTTGGTTGAAAAGGTGATAATAGACAGTTTGTTTCCAGATTTCTGGCAGTGCCCCTGGGATATGAACCAGTGACACGGGTTAGGCCCTTTCTGGTACATTGCATCTCAGAGTGAGATTTCCTGAATTCATCGCTCTGTTTCATGAGGTTACAAACTGGTATCTGGGGGCAGCATGGTTGCGCAGTGGTTAGCACTGCTGCCTCATGGCGCTGCGGACCCGGGTTCGATCCCGGCCCTGGGTCAATGTCCGTGTGGAGTTTGCACATTCTCCCCATGTCTACGTGAGTCTCGCCGCCACAACCCAAATATGTGCAGGGTAGGTGGATTGGCCACGCTAAATTGCCCCTTATCTGGAAAATATATGAATTGAGTACTCTAAATTTGTAAAAGAAAGAAAGAAATAAACTGGTATCTAAAGATTTGAACTTGGCTTTGGCAAGATGCGGCACCTGGTGTGGCACAGTAGCACAGTGTTTAGCACTGTTGCCTCACAACGTCGGGGACCTGGGTTAAATTCCAGCCTTGGATGACAGTCTGTGTGGAGTTTTCACGTCCTCTCCATGTCTGAGTGGGTTTCCTCCGGATGCTCCAGTTTCCTCCCACAGTCCAAAGATGTGCAGGTTAAATTGCCCCTTAGTATCCCAAAGGTTAGGTGGGGTTACTGGGTTACAGGGATAGGGTGTGGCCGTGGGCCTAGGTAGGGTGATCTTTCCAAGGGTCGGTTCAAACCCGATGGGCTGAATGGCCTCTTTCTTCACTGTAGGGATTCTATGATTCTACCTCAAAGAAGAATCTTTCCAAGATAATTAAGCAGTATATGTGACAGTCGAATTGTAGGACTAACCTAGTATTTGTCATTCATTAGCTTAATATGCTACAATCACATAGGACTGCATCGCTGCACTAACAGTGCACACATCATTGGATTTGCCGGTTTATGCACCTTGCAAAGATCTTGGTTTTATATAAAGAAGCGTATCGACTCGAACTGCCCACCATTGTGAATGAATTTAAATGCTGTTCTTAAATTGCAACAGCAACAAGATACATTCCTACGGACACTAATTCAATTCCCTGGCATTGGCCTCCAATCCCCTCGCACAGACGACTAAAACATTTGCAATATATTCAACATAAAAAATGTTTAATTTGATTAAAAGCCCCTTTTTAAAAATCTATTTGATGCTGGAATGGGAATTCCTACCGGCAGTGCGAGCCCCCTCAAACACTCTGCCCAATGTTTTGTTAATATTATGCAGTCAGACCCCATCCCATGGTTTTACAGACATCACAGCAAACTGGCAGACACCTTAATCTAGCTTCTGGGAAGGCAGTTTTCGAATTAGACCCAGGGTCTTAGTTCCTGGGTAACCAGGAACACTAATAATTCACTTACATGGTGGCACAGGGTTAGCACTGTTGCCTCACAGCGTCGAAAACCCGGGTTCAATTCCGGTCTCGGGTGACTGTCTGCGTGGAGTTCGCACTTCCTCCCCGTATCTACGTGGGTTTCCGCCGGGTGCTCCGGTTTCCTCCCACAGTTAAAAGATGTGCAGGTTAGGTGGATTGGCCATCCTAAATTACCCCTTAGTGTCCCAAAGGTTAGGTGGGGTTATTGGGTTACAGGGATAGGGTGGATGCGTGGGCTTAAATTGGGTGCTCGTTCCAAGAACCGGTGCAGATTCGATGGGCTGAATGGCCTCCTTATGCACAGTAAATTCTATGTTTCTATAAAACAACTATCAAAAAGCTATTCAACCCTTCACACATCACAGACATTAATTTTTCAATTGATCCAGAAAATTATGATCCCACCTGAACAATTTCCTTGACTTATTTGAAGCATCAACATCCCAAAAGTATTTATCTTAGATCATAGAATTTACAGTGCAGAAGGAGGCATTCGGCCCATCAAGTCTGCACAGGCACATGGAAAGATCACCTCATCTAAGCCCACACCTCCACCCTATCCCTGTAACCCAGTAACCCCATCTAACCTTTTTGGACAGGAAGGGCAATTTAGCATAGCCAATCCGCCGAACCTGCACATCTTTGGACAATGGGAGGAAACCGGAGCACCCGGAGGAAACCCACGCAGACACGGGGAGAACGTGTAGATTCTGCACAGACAGTGACCCAAGCCGAGATACGAACTTGGGACCTTGGAGCTGTGAAGCAACTGTGCTAACCACTGTGCTACCATGCCACCCTCTTATAATAGGCTATATCTAGAATCAATAAAGCATTTAGCAAAATTCCACACAACAGACTATTATTCAAAGCTCTGAATATTCAGTGTAAATATTGATCTGGATAAGAAAGGTGGAGGATATGGAGGAGTAATTTTGGATTATAGAGAGGACTGAACAGAAGGCGTGCCGAATGTTTGTCACAGGGAGAGGTGTTGGGATTGTGACTATTTCTTTTTTGTAATAAATTTGGAGTATCCAATTATTTAGGAGTTCTCTCCATCAAAGACTGATGTTTTCTCTGTCTCTCGACAGGGTTTCGTCTTTACTCCACACAGGCTTGAGGCTTCAAGAGCCAAGTATGCAAGTGAACTTCCAACATCGTCTCCTCCAAAATCTCTAAAATGTTCATGTCACTTTTGTTCAATTTTTCCAATTAAGGGGCAGTTGAATGTGGCCAATCCATCCACCCTGCACATCTTTGGGTTGTGGGGGCGAGACCCACGCAAACATGGGGACAATGTGCAAGTTCCACACGGACAGTGACCTGGGTCTGGGATCGAACCCGGATCCTCGGCACCGTGAGGCAGCAGTGCTAACCACTGCGCTGCCTGACTGCGTCTAGTTCTAATTGGTGCAAATTGTTTGGAGTTCAAAACTCATATAAATCAATATAAACATCAAATTTGTCAAAAAGATTAAACTAGGGTGCAGTTGACGTGGTTCAGAAATTACAGAATGAGATGGATTAAATATGCATGTTGTCAAAACAATGGCAGAAGGAATTTAATGGGAAGCGTTAAATGCTGCACATCAGAAGGAAGATGGCCAATAAATGTAATTCCTGAATAATGCCAAAATAGCCAGAATAATGCTGAAAAATATCTCGCAGTCTTAATGGACTCAATGTTCAGAGATGTACAAGAACTCTTTAGGTAGTTTAATATTAGTAATGGATAAAGTTTTGGAATCCATAACCAGGAAAAAAATCAACAGGCGTTGAAGAGGTTTGAGTTAATTAAAAGCAAAATACGGCGGATACTGAAATCAGAAACCAAAGAGAAAATGCTGGAAAATCTCAGCAGATCTGGCAGCATCTGTAGGAAGAGAAGAGAGCTAACGTTTTGAGTCCAGATGACAAAGGGTCACCTGGACTCGAAACGTTAGCTCTTTTCTCTCCCTACAGCTGCTGACAGACCTGCTGAGATTTTCTAGCATTTTCTCTTTGGTTTAAGTTAATTAAGGGCAGCCAGGGCGGCACAGTGGTTAGTGCTACAGCCTCACGCGCTGAGGACCCAGGTTCGATGTCGGATCACTGTCCGTGTGGAGTTTGTACATTCTCCCCGTGTCTGCGTGGGTCTCAACCCCTACAAATCCAAAGATGTGCAGGGTCGGTAGATTGGCCGTGCTAAATTGCCCCTTACTTGGGAAAAAAAGAATTGGGTACTCTTAATGTATAACAAAAAATTAAGGGCAGCCAGCACAGATTTGTAAAAGGTAAATCTTTGATTAATGTGAAAATTTTTGATGAAGTAATAGAATAGGTTGATGAACGGAATACGGTGGATGTTGTCTGAATGGATTTTTAAAATACATTTGACAGGACACCACGTAAAAGGCTCGTTAACACAATTGAAGTTCATGGAATAGGAGAGTCAATGTCCAATTTGATTTTTTTAAAATTGGCTTAAGGACAGAAACAGTGTATTGTGGTAGATTTTTTGTTCAGACTGGAGGGTGGTAGACCGTGATGTTCCCCAAGGGTCAGTGTTAGGAACCCTGCTTTTTTGAAATTAATAATTTAGTTGGATCTTGGAATACGGTGTAAAATTTCTAAATTTACCAATATACCAAATTTGGAGTGAGAATGATATGAATCATCTCCAACAGGATATAGATAGGCGAGCAGAACGGGATAACAAGTGGCAGATGGAATTTAGTACAAGAGAAGCCTGGGTGATGCATTTTCCCAGAAAGGATAGGGAGAGACAATAGACACATAATGACACAATACTAAAGAGTGCACAGGAACAAAGAGACCTGGGAGTACATGGACATCAATCTTTGATGGTGGCAGGACACATTGAGAGAATGGTTCGCAAAGTACATGCAATGTTAGACTTCATAATTGAGTACAAAAGCAGGGAAGAACCTTTATTTTTTAAAATAAATTTAGAGTACCCAATTATTTTTTTTCCAATTAAGGGGCAATTTAGCTTGGCCAATCCACCTACCCTGCACATCTTTGGGTTGTGGGGGTGAAGCCCACACAGACACGGGGAGAATGTGCAAACTCCACACGGACAGTGACCCAGGGCCGGAATTTGAATCTGGATCCTCAGCACTGTAGGCAGCAATGCTAACCACTGTGCCACCCTGGAAAGAACCTTTATAAAGCTCTAGTTGGCCCCAACTTTAGGATTGCATCCAAATCTGGTTGCCACACTTTAGGAAAGATGTGAAGGTCCATGAGAGGATGCAGAGAAGATTTACTGGAATGATTTTAGGGTTGGTGATTTTAGTTACAAGGTTAGGTTGAAAAGACTGGGGTTGTTCTCCCTGGAACAAAGAAAAACCATAAGACCATAAGGGGCGCGATTCTCCGAGCCCTGCGCCGGGCCGGGGAATCGGCGCAACCGCGCCACAAGCCCCACGCCGGCGCCCGATTCTCCGAGGTGCCGATTCTCCGGCCCAAGGGGCCGAGCTGCCGTGCAGAAATGGCAGAGTCCTGCCGGCGCCGTTCACCACTGGTCGCTGCTGGTGGGAACTCTGCGCGAAGGGTCGGGGGGTGGCCTGTGGGGTGGGGAAAAGTGCTCCTTCACCGGGGGTGGCCTCCGATGGGGTCTGGCCCGTGATTGGGGCCCACCGGTTGGCGGGCCGGCCTCTCCCCCACCGGGCCTACTTTCTTCCGCATCTGGCCCCAGAACCCCCCCCCGCCATGTTGCGTCGGGGCCGGAGCGTTGAAGAAGTCCCCCACGCATGCATGGGTTGGCGCGGCCCAGCTGCGCATACGCGGGTTGGCGTGGCGCCCATTTGGTGCCGGGAAGGGAGGCTGGAGCGGCGTGAACCGCTCCAATGCCATGCTGGCCCTCTGTGGGGGCCAGAATCGGTCGTCCCCGTGCCCGTTTTGCGCCGTCGTGAAACGCGACGGAGTTCATGACGGCGCGAACACTTGGTCTCCATTTTGGAGAATCGCCCCCAAGATGTAGGAAGAGAAGTAGGTCAATCAGCCCATCAAGTCTGCTCCATCATTTAATGAGGTCTTGACTGATTTGATATGATAATCCTCAATTCCACTTTCCCGTCTTATCCCCATAACCTTCGATTTCCTTACTGATTAAAAATCTGTCCATCTCAGCCTTGTACATACTTAACGACCCAGTCTCTACAGCCTCTGCGGTAAAGAATTCCACAGATTACTACACACTGAGAGACAAAATTAGTCCTCATCCCATTTAATTGGGTGACCCCCTTATTCTGAGATTATGCACTCTCGTCCTCCACTCTCCCACAAAGGGAAACAACAGAATGAGGGGAGATTTTATCGAGGTGTACAACATTATGACAGGCTTAGATAAAGTGGACAAAGTAAAAAGTTTCCTATTAGTTGATTGTCCAAGGACAAGGGGGTCACAGATTTAAAGGCAACATAATGTGCAACTACAAAGTGATAACAGCAGGATAAAGCTCAGAGAATGTCATGACCAGCAAACTGCCCAGTGTTCTGGTGCGACCACACCTTGAATAGTGTGTCTAATTGTGGACACTGAACCATATTCAATTACTGGCAGCAGTGCAGGGAGGAATTACGGAAGAAACTTGGACTTTTCAGTCTTGAAAGAAAATCTTTTGAGAAGTGACCTTATGGGGGTGTAGATGATAACGATAGGGGAAAGGTAAAATCGACTTTAAATTAAACTGAAAAAATAAATTGAGCGGTCGCAGGTGAAAATCCCGGAAACATTCAGATGCTGCAATGGAGAAGGGTTGGATTTAGGGTCACTCTAGGTGGGCTGAATAGCTATAGTATCTTGTGTCCTTGTGACTAGGTTCCTTTGTTGATATTTTTCCCCTATATTGACAATGGTGCTGACACTTAAGTTTAATTGGAGTGAGTTTAATATGATGACTGAACTAACTGCTTTCATCACCCGGATTGAGTGTGAATAGAGCACTGATTCCATTTAGAATACATGGGCAGACTGATGACATAAGGACAACTGTTTGGAGAAGCTATTCTCATTATGTGTTCACCAGTATCAGATTCTGAAGATGCCACTGACAGAGTTGCATTGTTGAATTAAGTACCCAGTCAACACATTAATGAGGAAATCGGTCTTTTTCATAACACCCATAGAGAAGATGCTGAGTTGCCCCCATGTTACGAGGCAAGAAGAGAAAGTAAGAGTCCTAAGATACCACAAATACAATTGACAATTGTAAATAACTATGTAACTACGACAAAATTATACAAATAAAATTTATATCATAATGCAACTGCAATTATACTGTACCACCAGTCAGGGAAGGCCGTGAGTGGAGCAATGGACAATGCATACTCCTCCAGGGCGACTTGGGCATAGAAAATGCCTCAGAGGGAGACAAGTGACCCTGACAAGTGCCCCACACATCCTGAGGGTATATGTCGCAGTTTTAGCCAGACCCAGGAGGAGGCCCATGAGAAGATCATCAGTCATACTCATACTCCTCCCACTGAATGGCCAAATATTAGGAGCCTGATGCTAAAGAGTGACCAAAAGTGGAGGAGCTACCCCTTCAGGTAACTAGAGAGGGCTGAAGTGTTGGGTACTCTGCTACACAGACGAACCAACGCGGTTGCGAATGGTACAACGCAGTTTTATTTCAAACATCTATTTACACTGGTAAACTGTTTACTGAGGTTCGATCATGACCCTTGATTCTGTGGATCTATTCCTAATTCTATCTTGTAGTGGCACTCAGCACATGGTGGATGTCTGAGTGGCCTGCAATGAGCTCTGTGCCCTGAGCCGTCTCCTGCTCGAGTGCCCAGGAAGTGTCGTGTTCCCTGTTTTGTACTGTGTATGCTCTTGCCTGTGATTGGCTGTCGTGTTGTGTGTGTTGATTGGTCCGTTGATCTGTCCATCAGTATGTATGTATGTATGTGCTACGATGTTTACCTGAATATCATGACAAGGCCCTCTTGTACTCCACATATATCTTGACATAGACTCCTCTAGCCTGCAAAAATCACATGCTCAATGAAGATACTTAAAAGTGGCTACTGGATGCTGGGACTTATGTTTTTACAGATGGTGGGAGTTAAAGAACATCAGCTGGAGATACAATAATTCAAACGTGTGGGGCGGGATTCTCCGCAGCCCCGTGCCGAAAACCCCACCCCGGTCCCCAGAGAATCGCTCACCCGCAGATTACGTGGTGCGGCTGGGCGGCCATTGATAGAGGCCCCTCCCCAGCGATTCTCCTGGCAAAACTGGCCGAGTTCCCGACGACATGGTCCTAACCACGTATTGGCCGTCGGGAACCTCGGGTGGCGGCTGTGGACTCAGTCCACTCCGTCCTGGTGGGGGGCGGGGAGGATCAAGCACCGGGGGGGCACTCATGGGCGGCCAGGGCAGTGATCGGGCAGATCGGATCCGCAGGCATGCACCATCTCGGGGGGGGGGCCTACATTCTCGATGTCGGTCCGTGGTCCAAGTCCGCCATGGCACACAGTGCGGCCGCTGCAGGCCGCTGCCGCGCGCGTGCGCGGGACTCCCGACCGGAGGTGCGGGGACCCGTATCCGCAGCCAGAACTGCGAGAAGCACTCCAGGGCCCTGCCAGCCCCCTGCAGGAAAGAGAATCACTCTTGATTTTTTTCAAGGAAAGTCATGAGTGAAACGCCAGCGTTTTTACGCTGGCACGGGGACACAACCCCATTTCTGGAGAATCCACCCCATGATAACTAAGATACACTTTGAATTTTGAATCAAATGCTGTTGCAATGTTACTAAGAGGGAAGAGACTACAAATCTAACATCACCCAAAGAAGAACATAGTTCTCATCTGAGTTTAAGTCAGTAAGGGCAAAGGCTCTATTTTAATTCAATGTTGTTCACCTCATAAGCTTCAGACGAGTTATAACTCAAAGTTAATGCGATGGTCAAATGTTTTTTTAAAATAAATTTAGAGTACCCATTTATTTCTTTCCAATTAAGGGGCAATTTAGCGTGGCCAATCCATCTAACCTGCACATCTTTGGGTTGTGAGGGTGAGACCCACGCAGACACGAGAAGAATGTGCAAACTCCACACGGACAGCGAACTGGGGCCAGGATCGATCCTGGGTGCTCAGCATCATGAGACAGCAGTGCTAACCACTGTGCCACCGTGCCGCCCATCAGAAGAAGGAAACTTAATGGGCTGGATTCTCCGTCCCACCGCACCCATTTTCTGGTGTGTGGCGCCCCCACCGGTAGCGGGATCCTCCGTCCCGGCAGCCGGCCGTGAGTGTGTAGCCAGCAAAGTGGAGGATCCCGCCAACGGCGAAACCAGCCCAAAGAGTTTCAAGATGGAATTAGTTGGGATCTCGGCAACAAATAGCATTCAGAGTTATTACTGAGGTAATATTGTGGACATGAGCTAGAAGGGCCAACAGTCATCTCCTGCCTGGTACTATTACTAAGTAATTTTTCTGGAACTTCATGTGCACGGATATTGGGAAATGATAGGATTTGTTTGTTTTCTGAAGCCTCAGGACCTGTGTAACATGCCAACATTTGCTGTCAAAGTTTACACAGAAATCATTGTAGCAACACCTCCAGTGCCGATGGAATCAAACCACATGCATGAACTAACCCCTCCAGAGGTAAACGGGAAGGCAGGATATTGGTGAGAAAAAAAGAAATCACAAATAAAGCTGGTATAAATCAACGTTAACAAATCCTGCACTTAAGCTTTTCAAATCAATCAATCAATGAGTTTACAGCATGTTGTGATACTAATCCTTTAAGAAAAAGAAAACAGGGCAGCATGGTGGCACAGTGGGTTAGCACTGCGACCTCACGGCGCTGAGGTCCCAGGTTCGATCCCGGCTCTGGGTCACTGTCCGTGTGCAGTTTGCACATTCTCCCCCTGTCTGCGTGGGTTTCGGCGCCATAACCCAAAAATGTGCAAGCTCGGTGGATTGGCCACGCTAAATTGCCCCTCAATTGGAAAAAATGAATTGGGTACTCTAAATTTATTAAGAAAAAGAAAACTTAAATGTTCTGGATAAATATTGGCCAGAAAACCAAGGATAACTCCTCTGCTTTTCTTCAAAGTTTTGGTCCCATCATTTCTAGTGGACATATGTTACTGCGAATGTGATTTGTCAGCTGTATACGCTGGACAATTTATATGAATCTTTATTTTTAAATAAATTTAGAGGACCCAATTCTTTTTTTCCAATTAAGGGGAATTTAGCGTGGCCAATTCACCCACCCTGCACACCTTTTAGGGTGTTGGGGTGAAACCCACGCAGACACGGGGAGAATTGCACACTCCACACAGACAGTGACCCGGGGCCGGAATTGAACCCAGGTCCTCAGCGCCATGAGGCAGCAGTGAGAACCACTGGGCAACTGTCCTGCCTTAATGTATATGAATCTTGATGAATTTCATAATCTTATATTAAGCTGCATTGTTACTGAAATTTGCCTCACAATCTTTGATTCCTCTATGAGATTTCCCACTTCATAGAATCAACAGTGCAGAAGAAGGCCATTCGGCCCATCGAGTCTACACCGGCTCCTGAAAGAGCACCCTACCTAAGCCCATACCTCCACCCTATCCCCGTAACCCAGCAACACCACCTAATGTTTGGACACTAAGGGCAATTTAGCATGACCAATCCACTTAACCCGCACATCTTTGGACTATGGGAGGAAATCGGAGCGCCCGGAGGAAACCCATGCAGTCATGGGGAGAACGTGCAGACTCACCACAGACAATGACCCAAGCCTACAATCGAACCCGGGCCCCTGGCACTGTGAAGCAACAGTGCTAACCACGGGGGAGCACGGTGGCACAGTGGTTAGCATTGCTGCCTCATGGCACTGAGGTCCCAGGTTTGATCCTGGCTCTGGGTCACTGTCTGTGTGGAGTTTGCACATTCTCCCCGTGTTTGGGTTTCACCCCCACAACCCAAAGATGTGCAGGGAGAAAGCGTGTGCTGGGGAGGGGGGGGGGCGTGCTGGGAGGGGGGGCGAGTGCTGGGGAGGGGGGGGGGGGTTTGGGGGGGGAGTGCCGGGGAGGAGAGGGCACATGCTGGAGAGGGAGCAGGCGAGTGCCGGGGAGGAGAGGGCGAGTGCCGGGGAGGAGAGCACGAGTGCCGGGGAGGAGAGCGCGAGTGCCGGGGAGGAGAGCGCGAGTGCCGGGGAGGAGAGCGCGAGTGCCGGGGAGGAGAGCGCGAGTGCTGGAGAGGGAGCGGGCGAGTGCCGGGGAGGAGAGGGCGAGTGCCGGGGAGGAGAGCGCGAGTGCCGGGGAGGAGAGCGCGAGAGCCGGGGAGGAGAGCGTGAGTGCCGGGGAGGAGAGCGCGAGTGCTGGAGAGGGAGCGAGTGAGTGCCGGGGAGGGAGAGCGCGAGTGCCGGGGAGGAGAGGGCGAGTGCCGGGGAGGAGAGGGCGAGTGCCGGGGAGGAGAGGGCGAGTGCCGGGGAGGAGAGCGCGAGTGCCGGGGAGGAGAGCGCGAGTGCCGGGGAGGAGAGGGCGAGTGCCGGGGAGGAGAGGGCGAGTGCCGGGGAGGAGAGCGCGAGTGCCGGGGAGGTGAGGGCGAGTGCCGGGGAGGAGAGGGCGAGTGCCGGGGAGGAGAGGGCGAGTGCCGGGGAGGAGAGCGCGAGTGCCGGGAAGGAGAGGGCGAGTGCCGGGGAGGAGAGCGCGAGTGCCGGGGAGGAGAGGGCGAGTACCGGAGAGGAGAGGGCGAGTGCCGGGGAGGGGGAGGTCGAGTGCCGGGGAGGGTGAGCGCGAGTGCCGGGGAGGAGAGCGCGAGTGCCGGGGAGGGAGAGGGCGAGTGCCGGGGAGGAAAGCGCGAGTGCCGGGGAGGAGAGCGCGAGTGCCGGGGAGGGAGAGGGCGAGTGCCGGGGAGGAGAGGGTGAGTGCCAGGGGGGAGAGGGCGAGTGCCGGGGAGGAGAGGGCGAGTGCCGGGGAGGAGAGCACGAGTGCCGGGGAGGAGAGCGCGAGTGCTGGGGAGGAGAGCGCGAGTGCCGGGGAGGGAGAGGGCGAGTGCCGGGGAGGAGAGCGCGAGTGCCGGGGAGGAGAGCGCGAGTGCCGGGGAGGAGAGCGCGAGTGCCGGGGAGGAGAGAGCGAGTGCCGGGGAGGGAGAGGGCGAGTGCCGGGGAGGAGAGGGTGAGTGCCGGGGAGGAGAGCGCGAGTGCCCGGGAGGAGAAGGCGAGTGCCGGGGAGGAGAGCACGAGTGCTGGGGAGGGAGAGCGCGAGTGCCGGGGAGGGAGAGGGCGAGTGCCGGGGAGGAGAGCGCGAGTGCCGGGGAGGGAGAGGGCGAGTGCTGGGGAGGGAGAGCGCGAGTGCTGGGGAGGGAGAGCGCGAGTGCCGGGGAGGAGAGGGCGAGTACCGGGGAGGAGAGCGCGAGTGCCGGGGAGGGAGAGGGCGAGTGCCGGGGAGGAGAGCGCGAGTGCCGGGGAGGGAGAGGGCAAGTGCTGGGGAGGAGAGGGTGATTGCCGGGGAGGAGAGCGCAGGTGCCGGGGAGGAGAGGGCGAGTGCTGGCGAGGGAGAGGACAAGTGCCGGGGAGGAGAGGGCGAGTGCCGGGGAGGAGAGCGCGAGTGCCTGGGAGGAGAGGGCGAGTGCCGGGGAGGAGAGGGCGAATGCCGGGGAGGAGAGAACGAGTGCCGGGGAGGAGAGGGTGAGTGCCAGGGGGGACAGGACGTGTGCTGGGGAGGAGAGGTCAAGTGCCGGGGAGGAGAAGACAAGTGCCGGGGAGGAGAGGACAAGTGCCGGGGAGGAGAGGGCGAGTGGCGGAGAGGAGAGGGCGAGTGGCGGAGAGGAGAGGGCGAGTGCCGGGGAGCAGAGGGCGAGTGCCGGGGAGGAGAGCGCAAGTGCCGGGGAGGAGAGCGCGAGTGCCGGGGAGGAGAGGGCGAGTGCCGGGGAGGAGAGCGCGAGTGCCGGGGAGGAGAGCGCGAGTGCTGGAGAGGGAGCGGGCGAGTGCCGGGGAGGAGAGGGCGAGTACCGGAGAGGAGAGGGCGAGTGCCGGGGAGGAGAGGGCGAGTGCCGGGGAGGAGAGGGCGAGTACCGGAGAGGAGAGTGCGAGTGCCGGGGAGGAGAGGGCGAGTGCCGGGGAGGGAGAGGGCGAGTGCCGGGGAGGAGAGGGCGAGTGCCGGGGAGGAGAGCGCGAGTGCCGGGGAGGAGAGGGCGAGTGCCGGAGAGGAGAGGGCGAGTGCCGGGGAGGAGAGCGCGAGTGCCGGGGAGGGAGAGGGCGAGTGCCGGGGAGGAGAGCGCGAGTGCCGGGGAGGGAGAGGGCGAGTGCCGGGGAGGAGAGCGCGAGTGCCGGGGAGGGAGAGGGCGAGTGCCGGGGAGGGAGAGCGCGAGTGCCGGGGAGGGAGAGGGCGCGTGCCGGGGAGGGAGAGGGCGAGTGCCCGGGAGGAGAGAGCGAGTGCCGGGGAGGAGAGGGCGAGTACCGGAGAGGAGAGGGCGAGTGCCGGGGAGGAGAGGGCCGGAGAGGAGAGCGCGAGTGCCGGAGAGGAGAGCGTGAGTGCCGAGGGGGAGAGTGCGAGTTTGCAGCCATGGAGCTCAAGGAGTTGGCCATCCCTGTCTGTGTCTGGGCCACGCCGGCCAGCACCTGGGCAATGGCGCCAATGCCCTCAGCGATGGCTGCCGAGACTGGGCCATTGCCTGCTGAGACTGGGCCAGGTGTTGAGCGCCTCTGCGATCTGCTGCTGGCTCTGGCACATGGCTTCCTGTGAGGGCAGCGATGTCCTGGACCACGGACGCCGCCCGCACGGAACGCCCCAGGCCTTGCATACTGCGACCCATGTCTGGCACCGTCGCACCCATTGCCTCCACCGCGGACGCCACTCGTGCGGTGTCAGCCTGGGTGGCACGCATGACCGGCACCACTCCGTGCTCCTGCACATGGGTGGACTTCTCCACCTGCGTCTGCAGCTGCTGCAAGCCGGCCATCACCCCCTTTGATCGTCCCTGGGTCCGTGACTGCATCAGGTCTATGGGTGGGTGTGGTAACTCCAGGAACCCGGGACCCATCTGGGCAGCAGATGGTTGCTTGCGCCGGGTTGCCCTCCGACCGCCCGACCCCTGGGCTGCTCCTGCCTCCACTTGCTGTACCGGGACGGCTGTGTTGTGCGCACCAGTTACTGTCCCAGATGCCTCATCTCTAAAGTGCCCAACCAAGGTGAGTGTCTCTGCGATGGTGGAGGGTGGAGGGTGTAGGAGATAGCAGTGGCGTAGTGTTGTGCTCCTCATCCGACCCAAAGTCCAGGGTCCCCTGGAGTGGTGATTCTTGTCCATCCGTCCCCTGTGTGTGGGTCAGTGTCCTGTGCGCCAGTGTCCTGTGCATCAGTGTTCCTGTGGCTGCCCCCCTCGTCGCTGGGTCTGGCCGCACTCGCACTAGATGGGGGCGTCGTATCCCTGGTGCTCTAGGTCTGTCCCTGGCTCGTGGCCATCCTGGATCGTCCTGGGGATGTCGTGTGCCTGATGGGCCGGGTCTGTCCCTGGCTCGTGGTCGTCCTGGGGGCGTTGTATGCCTGATGGGCCAGGTCTGTCCCTGGCTTGTGGTCGTCCTGGGGGCAGTTGCCATCCGCGGGGACGGGTGGGTCGACGTTTGGTCCTGCAATACACAATACAGCATGCATGGTTAGACACGCAGACGGGGATAAAGGGCAGGGGAGATATGGGGGATCTGGAGGAAGGGGGATAAGGGGGATATGGGGGAAGGGGGAAAGGGGGGCAGGCAGTGGGGGGTCTCACTTGGTGGTGCGCCCACGACCTCTGCATCCGCAACTTCCCGGTCCTCAGGTCCGCGTGCAAGTTCCTCATGGATGGTGAGTGGCCGCCGTTCAGGTGGACCCCCTCCAGTCCTCTCATGCTCCCGGTTGTTGTGAGTGTTCTTCTCCTGTGGGGGCCGGGAGGGTGGCAGGGATAAAGAGCAACAGTGTTAGGCAGATATATACATGCGGACCAGCGGTTGTGTGTATGTTGGCAGAGGTTCACAACCCATCCTGCCACTGCAACCTGCATGGGTGGGTGCAGCCATGTCGATTGCATTTAGGACTGTGCCGCCCATCGGAGGTGGGAGGGGGGGGGGCTACTCACCCTGGCTGCCCTGACAAGGTCATTGATCTTCTTGTGACACTGGACGCCTGTCCTTGCTGTCACGGCCACGGCACTGGCTGCCTCTGCCACCTCCCACCACAGCTGCCGGATGAGGCGTGGTGCGACCCTGCGGCCGTGTCCGGGGTACAGGGCCTCCCTCCTCTGCTCCACTGCGTCCAGGAGTGCCTCGATGTCCCGCTCCTGGAACCTCGGCGCTGCATGGCGGGCGGCCATTTTGACGGGTCTCCAAGGGGGGCGTCTTTTGTGTTGCGACGCAGGGGGCCATCCTTTCTGCTGCGACGCAGGGGGCCCGTCTTTTGTGCTGCGACGCGGGGGGGGGCTGTCTGTGCTGCGACACGGGGGGGGCCGTCTTTTGTGCTGCGACGCCACGCGGCGTCACTGACAGGTGACGCCGTCGCGAATGGCGTCACACCGCTGCTAGCCCATTCCAGGCCGGAGAATTCGCGACGTTTCGGGGGGGGGCCCGACACCGGAGTGATTCGCGCCGTTTTTGGCGCCGGGTTCGGGCCATCACGCCGATTATCGGAGAATCCCGCCCACAAACTCTCCTCCCCACTCAGACAAAGAAATATGGAAAGTAACTCTACTATCAGGTCAGTATGAGAACAGTGGGAGGCTTATTGAAATGAAATCCTATTTTTATTCAGAGAGATTCTAAAATATCTCCCACCACTCCCATCCCCCCATACCAAAAATGTTTTGAATCCTGGAAGGCATAATCTACAGTCTTGAATCAGCTGTTATGTAAATGACATGTTTGATCCGTGTTTGTTCCGTGATTACGCGCAGTGAAGGGTTTGTGATGCAGAAAGTGTGGAAATATATTTTTTTTAAAAAGGTCACCCGTTCTGTCAGATTAAAGAGCTGCTACTTCCGCCACCATGGCAACACAGCTGCAGCGGCAGATGGGAAGGAAAGATGCACACTGCCAATTCACAACAAATACTTCATATCGTCAGAAAAAAATAGGAAAGTGTTATTTCTTGTGTTGGATAAAGAATGCAATGTTTGCAGCCTTTTACAGCTTTTGGCGCTGAAACATTGGACCCCTTGACAGCAGCTGAGTAGAGCGACAAATTCATTTCACTCGAGGAGATAAAGGCGTCTGAACCTGACTCTGGGGAGCATTCTGTAATCCTTTCATTTTCCGAGGGCTGATACCTCTCCTTCTCCTGGCTCGCTGGCACTTTCTAAACAACATTAAGAAAACATCGGCAGCTGCTGCCTGAAACCAAATCCTCCAGCCTTTGCAGCATTGTTCACGAGCACAGAGGCTGCATTTGTTTAGTCCCCAGCACACACTGCTGCTCATGCTTCATTGACACTTCAATAAAATATTGTCACGGTCCTGGTTTGAGGCAGTGACCACGTACGGTTGGGCTGGGACCTTTTTTTTTTAAATTGTCAAAGGAAATGGTGAACAGAATTGAACAGAGAAAAGGGGCTGTTCCATTAAAGCTCGCTTTATTTGAAGAAAGGGAGGGGGGGGGGCGGGCTGGGAGAAGGGAATTGTAAAGAAGGAAGGAGGAAGTGAAACAGGTGGGGGAGGGGAAATCATATTTACAAAGGCTTTGGGCTCTTACGCGTGTAAGCAAATTTAGTCAAAAACATTTGAGACCAGATTCCAGGCAACGGATGAAAAGGAGCTACCTGCGACGTGCAAACAGGGACAGCCCTAAAATGGATCAAGATTAAACCACAAAGCCATATTTATCGCTCTGTTTAGCATCCAGAGTCCAAAGAACAAAGAAATGTACAGCACAGGAACAGGCCCTTCGGCCCTCCAAGCCCGTGCCGACCATGCTGCCCGACTAAACTACAATCTTCTACACTTCCTGGGTCCGTATCCCTCTATTCCCATCCTATTCATGTATTTGTCAAGATGCCCCTTAAATGTAGTCCTTGAGGGAGGACACAGACATTCTCGATAACCAGAATCCACTGGGAGTGGAACATGTTTATTCACACTCAGTCTGAAGGAGCAGACAATTTTAAATTAAGTTGCACCGACACAGAATTAAGGCAAATTCCGACGAGCAAATTCTGAATTAATTTGAAACCAATTCACATCCTAAAATCAGCTTTGAACTGACTGACAAGGGGGCGGGGGGGGGGGGGGGGGGGGGAGCCTGTCAGTGTCTTTCACTGCATCTGTTGCCAACCTGGGTGAGACACAACGGAGAGCAGGAATTCTATCCAGACAGGAGGATGACCAAAAGCAGAAAGCAGGAGGGGCAAGAACTGGGAGCAAATCACAACTGAAAACGTGGCAACAACAGCTTACGGTTACGGTCCATTAAACCTCATTTTGCTGGGGTGGGAGTGGGTGCTTTGTGTCCTAGAAATTTTCAATCAGTGAGTTACTGTCATATCTTTGTAGGTTTTGGCAGTTTTCCCATTTTCACAAAGAGATCCAGAACCTTTCATTATTGCAGAAAGTAAAATGTAATTGTATTTTATGCAGCAACGTATAAAAATAAATGACCTGCAAAATTAGCATTAAACTTTAACATGTAAAATAATTTTAACCGATCAAGTAACATGTTTTTAAAATTAAACACAAAGCTTTCATCAGATAAATATTCCAAATGAAACAATGGAGCTGGGGCGGGCGGGGGGGATGAGGGTTGCAGTGGCAGTACAATGGAGCTGGTCACATTTCCAGGGTTTGCGCCAGCTCTGATGATGAAAGGTCATTGACCTGAAATGTTAACTGTTTCTCTACAATTGCTCTCAGACCTGCCGAGCATTTCTAGCAGTTTTTGTTCTTATTTCCAATTTCCAGCGCTCGCAGTTTTTTGACTTTGCTCCACTTTGAGTTTTATTATCACTTGGAACGGAATTTAACATCTTTATTTATTTAGAGCAGAAAATGTATCCCAATTGTCGCGGGTTCAGGTTGAATGTCAAGTTAATGCTTTTCAGGTAAGAATTAAGAAAGGAAATGCAACAGCCAATTTGTACACAGCGAATTCACACAAACACAACGTGATAATGACTAGGTAATCAAATCTTTACAGTGTTGATTGGGGGATAAATATTGGCCGGGGCACCCCCCACTCTTCTTCGAATTGGTGCCATTGCATCAAAAATCTATACCCACCGGAGAGAGATGACAAGACGTCAGTTTATTTATTTTCCAATTAAAGGGAAATTTAGCATGGCGAGCAGGGCTGAACATAAAACATAAAGTGCAGAAGGAGGCCCATCGAGTCTGCACCAACCCACTTAAGCCCTCACCTCCACCCTATCCACGTAACCCCATCTAACCTTTTTGGATACTAAGGGCAATTTAGCATGGCCAATCCACCTAACCTGGACTGTGGGAGGAAACCCCACCCAACACTAAGGGCAATTTATCATGGCCAATCTACCTAATCTTTGGACTGTGGGAGGAAACCGGAGCACCTGGAGGAAACCCACACAGACACAGGGAGAATGTGCAGACTCCGCACAGACAGTGACCCCAGTGGGGAATCGAACCTGGGACTCTGTGAAGCCGCAGTGCTATCCACTTGTGCTACCATGCTGCCCTCGTGCCTGACACTGTGTCGCCCCTCACCCTCTCTGGCGAACTCCCAGAACCTGGCACGTCATAATTGAAGGTTCTTTTGGTTTTCCACCTCCGTCGATAGTTCAGGCAATGTCCTATTAGGGCAGCATGGTAGCATAGTGGTTAGCACAATTGCTTCACAGCTCCAGGGTCCCAGGTTCAATTCCCAGCTTGGGTCACTGTCTGTGCGGAGTTTGCACATCCTCCCCGTGTGTGCGTGGGTTTCCTCCAGGTGCTCCGGTTTCCTCCCACAGTCCAAAGATTAGGTAGATTGGCCATGATAAATTGCCCTTAGTGTTGGGTGGGGTTACTGAGTTGTGGGGATAGGATGGAGGTGTGGGCTTGGGTGGGGTGCTCTTTCCAAGAGCCAGGGCAGACTCGATGGGCCGAGTGGCCACCTTCTGCACTGTAAATTCTATGACTATGACTATTGAGCCCCCCTCCACCAACACCCCGACACCCTCCCTCCCCACCACCCTCCTTTCCCCTCTCCCCCACCACACCCCCTTCCTTCCCCTTCTGTTGGTACAGAGGCGAGGGTATCTGGTCTCTCCAGCGCAAAGTTTAGTACTTGTACCGTTTGTTTTTTATAGAAATGTGTTGTGAACTGTTTTAATAATCAGAGTATTCAGCCTCCCACATTGGCCATGATTTCCCGTACATTGGTACTGAGGGGAGGGTATCCTGTTTCTCCAACACAAAATTAGTGTTTATACCGTTTGGCCTTGTGTATATTTTTTTACTGTTTTAATAAAAAGATATGGCCAATCCACCTACCCTGCACATCTTTGTGGGGGTGAGACCTATGTGCAAATTTCACATGAACAATGATCCGGGGCCGGGATTGAACCCGGGTCCTCGATGCCGTGGGGCAGCAGTGCTAACCACTGCGCCGCAGTGTCGCCTTTTGACCTCAATTAATATCTTGTCTGAAAGACAGCATCTTCAACTGCGCAGAATTCCCTCCTTGCTGCAGGTGTAAGCCTGCAATAGTACTTGAACCCACAATCTAATGGTTCAGACAAGCATCCTGCAAGTGAGGCATGCTAACACCTGACAGGTTTATGGTTCATTACATCACTGTGTAGTGCTGAATTTCTACTGCTCTTTTAATATTTGGGGAAATTCGGATTAATCTGACACAGATTATTGAGAGAAAAAAACGAAACAAATAATTTGGGTAAGATTCTCTGACCTCCCCACGACGTGTTTCTTGGAGGCGGCCTGCTGTTGGCCAGTAGTGGGATCTTCTGGTCCCGTCACTGTCAATGGGATTTCCCATTGAATCCACCTCATTTCCTTTGGGAAACCCTTGGTGGGAGTGCACCATCAGCAGGACCGGAAGGTCCAACCGACATGAACAGCCAGAAGATCTTGCCCATTGTGTCTGACTTCACAGAGGAAATTACTAAAATCCTCCCAGAAATAATGGAGAATCAAGGGCGTAGTAGAAAACGCACTGTGTTAATATTAGTTGTTTAAGTTCTAGAGAAATTAATAGAACTTAAAGTAGAAAAATCCCCTGGACCTGATGATCTACATCCCAGAGTGTTGAATGAGGTCGCTGAGAGAGAGTAGAGGCATTGGTGATCGTCTTTCAAAATTCTATAACCTCCACATGGTTCCTAAATATTGGAAAGTGTCAATAGTTAAAAAACGAGGGAAAGAGAAAACCACAGGCCTGTTAGCCTGACGTCAATAGTCGGGAAAAAACGATTATAAAGGATCTGATAATTGGACACTTAGAACTTAGATGAGATTGTGGAGTACTTGGAAGTGCATGATAAAATAGCCATAATGTGGAGATGCCGGCGTTGGACTGGGGTGAGCACAGTAAGAAGTCTTACAACACCAGGTTAAAGTCCAACAGGTTTGTTTCAAATCACTAGCTTTCGGAGCGCTGCTCCTTCCTCAGGTGAATGAAGAGGTATGTTCCAGAAACACATATATAGACAAATTCAAAGATGGCAAACAATGCTTGGAATGCGACCATTAGCAGGTGATTAAATCTTTACAGATCCAGAGATGGGGTAACCCCAGGTTAAAGAGGTGTGAATTGTATCAAGCCAGGACAGTTGGTAGGATTTTGCAGGCCAGATGGTGGGGGATGAATGTAATGTGACATGAATCCCAGGTCCCGGTTGAGGCCGCACTCATGTGTGCGGAACTTGGCTATAAGTTTCTGCTCGGCGATTCTGCGTTGTCGTGCGTCCTGAAGGCTGCCTTGGAGAACGCTTACCCGGAGATCAGAGGCTGAATGCCCTTGACTGCTGAAGTGTTCCCCGACTGGAAGGGAACATTCCTGCCTGGTGATTGTTGCGCGATGTCCGTTCATTCGTTGTCGCAGCGTCTGCATGGTCTCGCCAATGTACCACGCTTCGGGACATCCTTTCCTGCAGCGTATGAGGTAGACAACGTTGGCCGAGTCGCACGAGTATGTACCGCGTACCTGGTGGGTGGTGTTCTCACGTGTAATAGTGGTATCCATGTCGATGATCTGGCACGTCTTGCAGAGATTGCCATGGCAGGGTTGTGTGGTGTCGTGGTCACTGTTCTGAAGACTGGGTAGTTTGCTGCAAACAATGGTTTGTTTGAGGTTGCGCGGTTGTTTGAAGGCAAGTAGTGGGGGTGTGGGGATGACCTTGCCGAGATGTTCATCGTCATCAATGACGTGTTGAAGGCTGTGAAGAAGATGACGTAGTTTCTCCGCTCCGGGGAAGTACTGGACGACGAAGGGTATTCTGTCGGTTGTGTCCCATGTTTGTCTTCTGAGGAGGTGGGTGCGGTTTCTCGCTGTGGCGCGTTTGAACTGTCGATCGATGAGTCGAGTGCCATATCCCGTTCGTACAAGGGCATCTTTCAACGTCTGTAGATGTCTGTTACGCTCCTCCTCATCTGAGGTGGTGAAACTTGGCATCACCACCGGCAGCAACCAAGCCATCCCCGGTGCCACAGTAGAAAACAATACAGGAAAATCTGTTGTCAACTTGTCAGACTTCACCCTTCAACCAGACGAAATCAAAGTCCTCAGCAGAGGGCTCAATTTCTGCACCACCACCAAAATGGACCCCATCAGTCTCGCGGCAGACACGGAGGAATTCATCAGGCGAATGAGGCTCCGGGAATTCTTCCACAGACCCCAAGAGACCAACAGCGAACCCAAGCGGACTATCAATGAACCGGAACAGCAGACCGAGAGATCTCTGGATCTGTAAAGATTTAATCACCTGCTAATGCTCGCATTCCAAGCATTGTTTGGCATCATTGAATTTGTCTATATATGTGTTTCTGGAACATACCTCTTCATTCACCTGAGGAAGGAGCAGCGCTCCGAAAGCTAGTGACATCGAAACAAACCTGTTGGACTTTAACCTGGTGTTGTAAGACTTCGTACTATGATAAAATAGGACTGAGTCAGCACACCTTTGTCAAGGGGAGGTCAATTCTGACAAATCTGTTAGAATTCTTTAAGGAGGTAACAAGGAAGTTAGGCAAAGTCGAACCAGTAGACGTAACTCATTTCGATTCCCAGAGGACCTTTGACAAGGTGCCACATAGAGGCTGTTAAATAAGTTAAGAGTTAAATGGTCTTACGTGTAAGACACTGACATGGATAGAGGATTGGCTGACTGTTAGAAGGCAGAGAATTGGGATAAAGGGGTCTTTTTCAGGATGGCAACCGGTGACTAGTGGTGTGCCTCAGGGGTTGGTGCTGGGGTGTAATTAGCATATGGAGGGTGTGCAGCGTGACCGAAGAAGAAAGGAAGGAGGAGTGAAACAAAAATGAAGTGGCCTTGCTGAGGTGTCCCGGCCAGGAGAAGAGGTGGGTAAGCGCTCACAGTGTGCATGGGGAAGCTGGGACCTTGTAGCTGCTGTGGGTGGTGTTCTCTTTCATATCTGGGGGCTAGTCTAGCTGGTGGGGGTCTCCTGCAGTCTCGGGCGAAGTGTCCTGGCTGCTCACAGTTGTAACATGACCCCTGAGGCACATAAGGTGGAGCAGGCTCTCTGGTGCATTGTTCCCTTGGGTATGGTTCCCTGGGTGGGGGGTCGGGGCTGTGGTGTCTTTTCTGGTTCAGGAGGCATTTGGGGGCTGATCCCGTTGCTGTTTCAGGGGAGCTTGACATTCTCATGCGTAATGTCCTAATTGTCCGCAATTGTAACATTCCGGTGGTTTCTGTGGGGGGCTGTTCCTTCCTTCATTCGCCCATGCGGGGTTCTGCTGCGTTTTAACTGGATGCATGTCTGCCTGCTCTTCCTCGGGTTCCCTAACTGCGGCTTTGTCTGCTTCTGCCTGCTGTTCCTCGGGTTTCCTAACAGCGGGTTTGTTTTGTACAGACTGCTCCCAGGTGCGGGACAATCTTTTTAAAACCCATTTCTCATTGTGGGCTTCCTCTGAGGGGTCATAATTTGTACAGGATTTTTGTCCTGCCTCTGTGGCATGGGAGATAAGCGTGCGGGTCCATTTGGCCATACCGTCTTGGGACAAATGGGCACGTTCTAAATTACCGAAAACTGCTGTGAAATGAATCCACAGGCATCCAGCAAACGCTGTGGTGTGCTCTGTCTTTTCCTGCCTGCACTTATTGAGGCCATCTACGGGGCACCCCAGTTATACCCGATCGCATCCAGGATTGCGGTATGCATTTCTGCAAGGGTGCCTCCTCCTACATTCTGTGGGTCGGGAAGGGCTGCTGCTACTGATGGGTCTAAGCTTAGAACCATGAGCTTTACCTGCTCTTTCTCATCCAGGCCGTACAAGGTCGCCTGGTGTTTGACGGTGGCAAAGAAATGGTGTGGGTCTGAAGCGGGGAGGAACGGGGTGATTTTCGCACACGCGTCCCGTAATTGGGTCACTGTGAGGGGGGTGGAATATAGGAATTCCGCCTCGTCTGATGTGGCTGTGAGGTGGGTTGTTACAAGGTTCATCGGAGCCTGAGCTACCTGCTGTGTGGGGGGTGGGGGTGCTTTCCTCCTTTGGGGCTTTCCCTGCGCACATATTCCCTGAACATATCTCTGCGCTGTTTCCTGCAATTCTTCCCAATCAGGGCCGTCTTCCTGTTCTAAACTTTCCCCAAAGGTTTCTTGGAATCCCTTTTGGACAGAAAGCAGTGATTGCAGGTCTGCAATTTGCTTCCGGCACTTCGCATGGTCTATGGTACTCTGCCTTTGTTCTGTGGTTGCAGCGTGGAGCGCTTTCAAGGCTGCCTTGAGGTCACTACATTGCTTCTGTAGCGTCTCCACCTGCTTCTCTGTCTCTTTCTTTACCAGGACTGCACGCTGCGTGTCCTGATAAGCCTTCTCATACTGGGACTGGAAACTACTCAAGTGCGCCAGACAAGACTGGTGACCCCGTTTGGTGTCAGCCACCTCTTCGTCCTTTGCTGCTAATTTCCGCCTTAATTCCAGATTCTCTTTCTCCACCTCGCATACATCGACTTTACTCATACGATGTATGCCCTCTACTTCTTTGCGGAGCGTCCTGACGACCTCCTCTGTGCCTCGCAATTGTGCCAGACAGGACACAATTGCCATCGGCTTGCGCGCTTTTGCTAAGCTCTTCTTATGGATTTCACTCATGTTCTCCCACCAAGTATGCCCTACACTTCCGGGACCTGAGTCGTCATTACTGCAGAAATCATCCCACATGGGCCATCCTTTGCCCTTGAGATATTTCCGAATCTCCTCCTCCCAAATGGGACACTGTCCCACTCTACTGCTGCTGGTCGCTGCGACCGCAAATTCCTCGGGATTCATGAGGCGTTGCATTGCCTGCATGGCCATCTCTCCTATCTGCTTGCTTCTTTTAAATTTGGAACAGGGGGCTAAGGCAGTGCTGTAAATGCGGGTACGGCTTGCGCTAATTTCCGAAAATACAGACTTCCGACAGTTTTGACGCAACAAAAATCTATCAGTTTTACCTTATAGCCCTGTTAGTTTCGCATGCATACACACACTTCCGAATTGTGAATTATAAATCAGAACCGCTTGAACACTTGTGGGTTTTTTTTGTTTCCAATTGGATTCTAATGCAAAATTTCTTGGGTTCTCCCGGAGTGGTTTTCCACTTCTCGATCGGGTCCCGGCGGAGTCTTATTAGCCTTAGTTTTATTAGCTCTAATTCTGTCATCTTTGCTCACAAGTCGCCAGGTATCTTTCTGATACCGCCACGTGGTTCAAGTTCAAGTTATGATTAATAAGACAGCACACCGCTTCGTAAGATTAAAATCAACGCACATTTATTATATACAGCAATAAATACTTCTACAATAATCCTACTTTCTAGACAACTACCTACCACTACAGGCCAATACTTAACTTTTGGGAATGGCCCACCAGGTCAGGGGAATGAATGGCTTATCGAATTGGGTCTGGCCTGCGGGATTCAAAGGCTGATACAGGTCGATGGCTAGGAGTCTCTATCGAGTAGCGACCGCTGGAGTCAAACTTACGGTTTCTGGTCGATGGTTCTTGCGAAGGTTGCGAGCAGGAGAAGAAGGAAGAGAAGGGTCGTTCTGAACTTGGCCCCTATCTTTATAGTTCCCGGGGGCTTCCCGCCTCTCGGGGCGGACCTTGACCCTGGTCCCAAGTGATTGGACTGGTTCCCAATCACTGGGTTCGATATGCTCCAATAATGGGGCGATTCCTTGATCAGAGGGTGGTCGTTCACCTTTCTTTGTCTCGGCCACTGCTGGCGCCGAGAGTTCTGGATCGGCATTCAATTGCTAATATGTTGCAATTGTTCCCGGGGATAGCCGATTAAACTGCAGATGTCTGGGTTGATGTGCTGCTAATGGTCGCAGGTATCTATCTGGGCCGACTTCCCCAGAGCCGAATACGCTGTTCTGTCTGCAGCTGTCCATTTGTGCCCTGTTGGCTGCTTTTCCCATCAGCCTTTTCGGTTCGCCATTTTACATCGGGTTTTGGCCAAATTAATTGGGAATCAGCCATTTTAGGTGGCTACAGTAACTAGCAGAATAGATCGGGGAAACCAATGCATGTGGTCTCCTTAGATTTTCAGAAGACTTTTGATAAGGTCCCATACAAGACGTTAGTAAACAAAATTAGAGCACGTGAGATTGGGGATAATATACTGGCATGGATTGAGAATTGGTTATTGGGCAGAAAACAGAGAGTAGGAATAAATGGGTTGTTTTCAAGTCGGTGGTCTGTGACTAGTAGGATACCACAAGGATCAGTGCTTCACCCCAGCTATTCACAATCTATGGACCAAATGCTCCAGTCATGCCCACCCTGAGACAGGAAATTCCAGCCAAGGTCAAGAGACCTTTAAATGGTCAAATTTGCAGTCCCACCCATGTTGTTTCCCACAGCAGGCAGGACCGAAAACAATACCCTTCCATCAAAGATTTGGATGTGGGGATTAGTTGTAATATTTCCAGTTTTGCAAATGACTCAGAACTGGGTGGAAGTGTCAGTTGTGAGGAGGATGCAAAGCTGTTTCAAGGGGATTTGGAGAGGCTAAGCAAGTGAGGAAGCAAAGCAAACATATACATTGGTTTCAAAAGTTTTGAAATTCAATGGGTAGCCTAGCTCATGAGTCACTGAAAGCTAACAAGCTGGTACAGGAAGCAATTGAGAAGGCAAATGGTTGGCCTTTATTACAAGAGGATTTGAGCATTGAAGTAAAGACATCCAATTGCATTTATATAGAGCCTTAATATTGGAGCTGGTGTATTTTTAAAAATTCATTTATGGGATGTTGAGGATCCATAAGTCAATTTCAGAGTCGCCCTGGAGAGACATATAGTCCAGACGAGGGAAGGGCAGCAGATTCCCTTCTCTAAAGGACATTAGGTTCGACAACAGTATCAGATCACTAAACATTTTTTTTTTAAATTTAGAGTACCCAATTCATTTTGTCCAATTAAGGGACAATTTACAGTGGCCAATCCACCTAGCCTGCACATCTTTGGGTTGTGGGGGTGAAACCCATGGAAACATGGAGAGAGTGTGGAAACTCCACACGGACAGTGACCCAGAGCCGGGATCAAACCGGACCATGGCACCGTGAGACAGCAGTGCTAACCACTGCACCACCATGCTGCCCAGATCACTAGAGTTTTAAAAAAATGGTTAGGGTCTCTCTACTAGTCTTGCATAAACTGGGGTCTGGTCTCATTTTCTAACAATTCTCTGTGGAGTTTCGAAGAATGAGAGCTGATCTCATTGAAACATATTCAATTCTTCCTGGGCTCGACAGATCAGATTTAGATTTAGATTTATTGTGTACTGAGGAACAGCGAAAAGTATTCTTCTACGTTTCATTCCATGCATGAAAAAAACATAGGGGGCGCGATTCTCCGCTCCCGCACCGGTTGGGAGAATCGCCTGGATCGCCAAATTTTCCCGCGACGCCGGTCCGACGCCCTCCCGCGATTCACCCAAGCAGCGAGAATGGCCCTGTCGAGTTCCGCGCGGCGCAGGCTGGAGAATCGCCCGAGACACCCAAAATGGCGATTCTCCGGCACCCCCGCTATTCTCAGGCCCGGATGGGCCGAAGTACCGATGGTGTGACCCCAGTTCACGCCGTCGCCGTTCACACCTGCTATTTAAAGTCGTCAGCCAGTCGTGCTGGCTGACGCTGACCAGTGAGGAGGTGAGCGGACTGTTCCGCAGCTCCTGGAGACCGGGTCGGCTTCCCCGAGAAGGATGCGGCCAACGGGGGGATGAGGGAGAGTGTGCAGGTGGGAGGGGTGGGTGAGGGAGAGTGTGCAGGTGGGGTGGGTGAGGGAGAGTGTGCAGGTGGGAGGGGGATGAGGGAGAGTGTGCAGGTGGGAGGGGGATGAGGGAGAGTGTGCAGGTGGGAGGGGGGCTGAGGGAGAGTGTGCAGGTGGGAGGGGGGATGAGGGAGAGTGTGCAGGTGGGAGGGGGGCTGAGGGAGAGTGTGCAGGTGGGAGGGTGGTGAGGGAGAGTGTGCAGGTGGGAGGGGGGATGAGGGAGAGTGTGCAGGTGGGAGGGGGGTGAGGGAGAGTGTGCAGGTGGGAGGGGGGATGAGGGAGAGTGTGCAGGTGGGAGGGGGATGAGGGAGAGTGTGCAGGTGGGAGAGGGGCTGAGGGAGAGTGTGCAGGTGGGAGGGTGGTGAGGGAGAGTGTGCAGTTGGGAGGCTGGTGAGGGAGAGTGTGCAGGTGGGAGGGGGATGAGGGAGAGTGTGCAGGTGGGAGGGGGATGAGGGAGAGTGTGCAGGTGGGAGGGGGATGAGGGAGAGTGTGCAGGTGGGAGGGGGGCTGAGGGAGAGTGTGCAGGTGGGAGGGTGGTGAGGGAGAGTGTGCAGGTGGGAGGGGGCTGAGGGAGAGTGTGCAGGTGGGAGGGCGATGAGGGAGAGTGTGCAGGTGGGAGGGTGGTGAGGGAGAGTGTGCAGGTGGGAGGGTGGTGAGGGAGAGTGTGCAGTTGGGAGGCTGGTGAGGGAGAGTGTGCAGGTGGGAGGGGGATGAGGGAGAGTGTGCAGGTGGGAGGGGGATGAGGGAGAGTGTGCAGGTGGGAGGGGGGCTGAGGGAGAGTGTGCAGGTGGGAGGGGGTGAGGGAGAGTGTGCAGGTGGGAGGGGGGATGAGGGAGAGTGTGCAGGTGGGAGGGGGGCTGAGGGAGAGTGTGCAGGTGGGAGGGTGGTGAGGGAGAGTGTGCAGGTGGGAGGGGGGCTGTGGGAGAGTGTGCAGGTGGGAGGGTGGTGAGGGAGAGTGTGCAGGTGGGAGGGGGATGAGGGAGAGTGTGCAGGTGGGAGGGGGATGAGGGAGAGTGTGCAGGTGGGAGAGGGGCTGAGGGAGAGTGTGCAGGTGGGAGGGTGGTGAGGGAGAGTGTGCAGTTGGGAGGCTGGTGAGGGAGAGTGTACAGGTGGGTGGGGGGGTTTAGGGAGAGTGTGCAGGTGGGAGGGGGGTGAGGGAGAGTGTGCAGGTGGGAGGGGGGATGAGGGAGAGTGTGCAGGTGGGAGGGGGGATGAGGGAGAGTGTGCAGGTGGGAGGGGGGATGAGGGAGAGTGTGCAGGTGGGAGGGGGGTGAGGGAGAGTGTGCAGGTGGGAGGGGGGATGAGGGAGAGTGTGCAGGTGGGAGGGGGGATGAGGGAGAGTGTGCAGGTGGGAGGGGGATGAGGGAGAGTGTGCAGGTGGGAGGGGGGATGAGGGAGAGTGTGCAGGTGGGAGGGGGGTGAGGGAGAGTGTGCAGGTGGGAGGGGGATGAGGGAGAGTGTGCAGGTGGGAGGGGGGTGAGGGAGAGTGTGCAGGTGGGAGGGGGGATGAGGGAGAGTGTGCAGTTGGGAGGGGGGATGAGGGAGAGTGTGCAGGTGGGAGGGGGGATGAGGGAGAGTGTGCAGGTGGGAGGGGGATGAGGGAGAGTGTGCAGGTGGGGGTGGGGGGTGGGAGAGGGTGCAGGTGGGAGGGGGGGATGAGGGAGCGGCGTGCAGGTGGGAGGGGGGGGTGAGGGAGAGTGTGGATGGTATCGTCCATCCGCGGATGCAACATGTCAGCCGCCCTGATATGGCAGGACGGTGACGAGGACACGGCTGCAGGTTGCCGTGTGGCTGATGGGCACAGGCGACTGGCACACTGGTGAGGAGTATGGTGTGAACTGACAGTTGGACGCAGACATTGACCAGATGTTAGGCTGGCTGCGTGTCTGCAGCGCGACCATCCCACCGGGGCACACAGGTATCCCATGCAACCCGGCTGGCGAGGTGTGAAGAACCTCCGTGTAACATGTCGTTTCTCTGCCCCCCACCACCCTCCTGTAGGTCACCATGTATGCCAATCAGACAGCAATGTTTACTGCCGTGGTTGGAGCCGCAGCTCTGGAGTTTACCATCCGGCAGCGTAGAGTCGGACGGCCCACAGTGGCTGCAGATGCAGCGGTTGCCGGTTCAGCAGAGGGGATGGCCGCGGAGTGGCCCGTCGTCGCCGCGCAGGCCGCAGGCGCTCAGGACCTGAATGTACAGGGGGATGCCGAGGGGAACATTGACCGCCAGACGGTGAGGAATGCAGAGGAAGTGCTTGAGGGGGAGCAGGAGGAGGAGCAGGAGGATCCACTGATGGTGGTGCCAGCGCGCCACAGGCGTCCAGCAAGGCCGAGGATGTACCGTGACAGAATGTCGATCGAGGCCCTACCGGACATCACATGCAGGAGGAGAGTACGGTTCAGCAGGGAGACGGTCGCACATGTATGCCACCTCATGGCTCACCTCGCACCACTTGGAACTGGTGGAGGACACGCGATACCAGTCTCCGTCAAGGTGACGGTGGCCCTAAACTTTTATGCAACCGGTTCTTTCCAGGCGCCGTGCGGGGACCTCTCCGGGATATCACAGGCATTTGTCCACAGGTGCATCAGGGCCATCACCGACGCCCTGTACGCCATCGCGGACAGGTACATTCAATTCCCCGAGGATCGAGCACAGCAGGAAGCACGGGCACGTGGATTCGCTAAGGTGGCTAGGATACCGATGGTCCAGGGTGTCATCGATGGTGTGCACGTCCCCATGCGCCCGCCTGCAGACAACAGGGAAGTGTTCATGAACAGAAAGGGTGCATACTCCATGAACATTCAGGTGGTGTGCGACCCCCACATGAAGATCATGCACGTGTGTGCAAAGTACCCCGGCAGTGTGCATGACGCCTACATTCTGGCACAGTCATTCATCCGCGCAATGTTCGATGGATGCCCCCCCCGGCTGAGGGGCTGGTTGCTGGGCGACAAGGGCTATCCGTTGAGGTCATGGCTGATGACGCCAATACGGAGGCCTCACACCAACACAGAGAGCCTATACAACGAGGCCCATGCAGCAACCAGAGGTGCGGTGGAGCGGTGCTTCGGCCTGCTGAAGATGCGATTCAGATGCCTGGACCGCTCCGGAGGGGCCCTGCAGTACCGGCCCGACAGGGTCGGTCGCATAGTTGTGGTCTGCTGTGCGATGCACAACATAGCCATGCAGAGGGGAGATGACCTGGTGGAGGAGTCGGAGGGAGGACCCGACGGCACCGACGCTCACGCAAACGAGGGGGAGGGGGAAGAGGAGGATGCGGAGGAGGAGGATGATGGCGCGCATCAGGGTGGGGGGAGGAGCGCAGGACACAGACACTGCTGGTTACGTCCAGGAGGCTGCGCGACTGCACCGCCGCGGACAGTGGGCACGCGATGCGTGGTGGCCGCACGGTTCACGCACTGTGGGGGTGGGATTCGCTGAACATTGCCACTTGCACCGTCACTCCTGCACACGGGCACCACACAGCACCCACCACCATCACGCCCCCCCCCCCTCACCCCCGCACCGCGTTCACGGCACCAATTCCACATCACCTTACCATTGCGGCACGACGGGATTGCACAACAGTGATGATTGGGTAAGCGGGTGTGATCAGTGCCATGTTGAATGATGACAGCCCGCTCTGCGATGAGCTGTGTGCTCAGATTCGCCAGCCGAGGTCTGACTCATGGCTATAGCTGAACCATGCACTCCAGTGGTCAGAGTCTTCGTGACGGATATTTCACCACATGCCCGTGTGGGGTGGCTGGCGTCGGTGTGCCGAGGACAACAGTGCCTGATTATGGGAAGCAGGGGTGAAACGGTCAGCCCATCCGGAACAGACCTTGAACCGCTCGTATACCACTAAGCCAATCGGGCACCCTCACGAGCCCCCTGGCACCGGACATAGCACAGAGTCTTACAAGTCAAATTCAACAGTGAGTTTATTTGTGAGGTTAACATACAGATGCCCTACCCCCTACAACTAAACTGTGCCCTGCACCTGTGCCAACGTCTTACGTGCCTAACTTCTTGGCCTTATGGGCCCTACCACTACGTCTAGATGCGTTCCCAGATGGTACAGCAGGAGTGGAGGCGGACTGCTGAGAATCACACCCTTTGACATGGCTCCCCGTTGGCACACGTTTCCTGGGGCGGCCCGGCTTCGATGGGCCAGGCTGCTCGGCGGGCGTGCTGGATGGCGTTGTGCCACCCTGACCTGCCCGCTGCCCACCAGATGCGCCAGGGATGGAAAGGGGGGTGGCTGAGATACCGGGACGTCCCTTGATGGAGCTACCGGGACGGGCCCAGAACCTCCTCCTCCCTCGGGGATCCCGGTAGCCCCCGGGCCTCACTGTGGGATGGAGATGCGATCGGAGACATGCCCCGTCGCACCACCGACACCTGGCGCTGCCAGTCCTGGAGGCCTGCAGCGGGATCGACCACGGTCCGAATGTTCGCCGAGACGGAGCTCAGGGAGTGTGACATTCCTGCCAAGGACTGTGCGATCTCAACCTGTGACTGCGCCACGCCATCCATCATGTGCGCCAGGCGGTCTATGCTCTCCGTGACTAACTTCTGGGACTGTGCCATCGCCTGCTGGGACCGGGCCATGGCATGGTGAGACTCGGCCAGGGCCCGGAGAGCGGCGGCAATGTCATGTTGGCTCTGTGAGATGGCTGCCTGGGCAGCCCTCTCCTGGGCCATGGATGACGCGTGCACATTAAGCCCAACGCCTTGCAGAACCTGACCCATGGCCGAAACCCTTTCACCCATTGCCTCCACCGCGGACGCCACCCGTGCGGTGTCGGCCTGGGTGGCTGCGATGAGTGGCACCACTCCCTGCTCCTGAACGCGGATGAACTCCTCCAACTGCGTGTGCAGGTCCTGGAAGATGGCCCTCACCCCGTTATTCAGTCTCTCGGTGTCCACATGCATCGATTGACTGGGTGGGTCAAGTACATCCAGGAAACCGGGAGCCGTCCGGGTGGCAGCTGGTTGCTGGGTCTGGGCTGCCCTCCGTCCATCCAGCCCCTCGGCTGCTCCAAACTCCACATGCTGTACCGGCTCGGCTGTGGGGTGCGCACCAGACCGTGACCCGGGTCACTTATATGCCCAACCGAGGTGAGTGTCTCTGTGATGGTGTATGGTGTCGGAGACAGCAGTGCCGCAAGCTCGAGCTCATAGTCCATTAGGAATTCTGGTCTGTTCTCCTCCCACTCATGGCCCGGCGCAAGCTCCATGCGGGCCATGTCGTGCTGACCTACAGGTGATTCCACCGAGTGTGTGGTGGTGATGTGCGATTCATCTTCAATGTCTGCCCTGTGCCCCTCACTATTGTCTCTCTCGGTGGTGTGAGCGTCCCGGTCCTGCGTCCCAGACTGAGAGGTTTGCCCTCCTGTCCGACCGACTGCCAACCTCTGGCGTGCGTCCCTGGGTGCAGTTGTGGTTGGCGATGTTCTGCTGTCTCTTGGCCGAGACGTCCCTGGACGTTTGGCGGCTGGCCCTGGGGAACATAAAGATACGGGGTTCGTTAGACACGGTGGCCCGGGTGTATGGTGGTGGTGGGTGCACAGTGTGAGGGGGGAGGGGATCGGGGGTGCAGTGGCATGAGTGTGAGGGGGGAGGGGATCGAGGCTGCAGTGGGCAATGCGTGAGGGAGACGATGACGGGTGGGGGGGGGGGGTGGGGAGGACATGCAGGGTTGTCTCACTTGCTTCCTCGCCTCCGAGCTGGCATGTCGCGACCTCCCGGGTGGCGGATCCCCCAGTGAGGTCCAGGGCCTTCTGCTCGTGAATGTTTAGGGGGTGCAGCACAGGAGAACCCCCTCCGGTTCTCATACGCTCACGCTGGTTGTGAGTTGTCTTGTCCTGGGAGGAGGGGGGTTGGATAAAGCATCACAATTAGGCGGGTATCATCAGGGCGTGCAGATATAAACTACATTTTTGCTGGTTCAGGAGACAGCACGCCATGGCATCGCTCCGGGGAGGGTCCCGGGGCTCATGTGGGTCGAGTAAATCGTTGGGCACCCTGACCCCCCCAAATCCCCCCTGATGCCCCAAACCCCCCTGACCCCCCAAACCCCCCCTGATGCCCCAACCCCCCCGATCCCCCCAAATCCCCCCTGATGCCCCAACCCCCCCGACCCCCCCAAACCTCCCCTCATGCCCCAACCCCCCCCGATGCCCCAATGCCCCCCTGACACTCCCAACCCCCCCTGACCCCCCACCACCCCACTTTCCCCCCTCGTGCCGGGGAGGGGGCTGGGGGCACCCTCATGGAACTTACCCTGGCAGCCCGAGTGAGGTCGTGCAGCTTCTTCCGACACTGCTCCCCCGTCCGGGGGGTCTGCCCCACAGCACTCACAGCGGTGCCAACCTCACGCCAACCACGCCTCACCGCGCTGGATGGCTGGCGATGCCCACATCGTGGGCAGAGGGTGTCCCTTCTCTGCTCGACCTCATCCAGCAGTGTGTCCAGGTCCATGTCCCGGAACCTCGGTGCGGCTCGTCGGGGCTCAGCCATCTCTTCCACTCTCTTCTCCTCCGGGTCCTCCGTGCGCGGATCGCGCCATTAATGCACAGCGCCGTGTCATTCGGGTGTCGCGACATGCACCCCCCCCGAGTTTCTCACGGCCCCGATCCTAGCCCATTTTCGGGCCCTGAATCGGTCGGGATCGGGCCCGTTTCACGCCGTCATGAACCTCGATGGCGTTGGCACTTCGTCGCGGGAGCGGAGAATCGCGCCCAGTATGTTCGATAAATACACAGTGTAAATACATAAGACATTGGATAAAGCATACAAGAGTATAGTGCTAACAACAGTCGGGAAAATGCATAGAGAAATCAGTTCAGTCCATAAGAGGGTTGTTCAGGAATTCGGTAACAGCGAGGAAGAAGCTGTTTTTGAATGTGATAGTGCGTGTTCTCAGACTTTTGTATCTTCTGCCCGATGGAAGGGGTTGGAAGAGAGAATAACCCGGGTGGGAGGAGTCTTTGATTATGCTGCTCGCTTTCCCAAGGCAACGGGTGGTGTAGACAGAGTTAATGGATGGGAGGCGGGTTTGCATGATGGACGGGGCTGTGTTCACGACTCTCTGACGTTTCTTGCGGTCTTGGGCCGAGCAGTTGCCATACCAGACTGTGATGCAGCCTGATAATATACTTTCTATGGTGCATCTGCACAAATTGGTAAGAGTCCATGTGAACATGCCAAAAATTTTTTGTTTCCTGTGGAAGTATAGACGCTGTTGTGCTTTCTTGGTCGTAGTGCTGATGTGGGTGGACCAGGACAGGTTGTTGGTGATGTGCACACCTAGGTATTAGAAGCTGTCAACCATCTCAACCTCGGCCCCATTGATGCAGATAGGGTGTGTATGACACTTCACTTCCTGAAGTCGATGAGCAGCTCCTTTGTTTTGCTGACATTTGAGGGAGAGATTGTTGTCATTGCACCATGCCACTAGGTTCTCTATCACTCTGACTCATCGTTGTTTGAGATCTGACCCACTATGGTCATGTCATGAGCAAACTTGTAGATGGATTGGAGCCGGATTTTGCCACACAGTCGTGTGTGTATAGGGAGTATAGTAGGGGGCTACGTACGCAGCCTTGCGAGCCCCGGTATTGAGGATTATTGTGGAGGAGGTGTTGTTCTTTATTCTTACTGATTGTGGTCTATGAGTCAGGAAGTTGAGTATCCAGTTTCAGAGGAAGGAGCCAAATCCGAGAAGCAGGAAACACAGTCTCAGAATGAGAGGCAGGTCAATTAGGCCTGAGAAGAGGAGGAATTTCTTCACTCAGAATGCTGAATCTTTGTTTTCCTCTGCTCCAAGAGCTCTGGAAGCTCAGTCATTGAGTCTGTTCAAGGCTGAAATCGTGGGCAGCACGGTTGCACAGTGGTTAACACTGTTGCTTCACAGCGCCAGGGACCCGTGTTCGATTCTTGACTTGGGTCACTGTCTGTGCGGAGTCTGCACGTGCGGAGTCGGTGGATTGGCGACGTTAAATTGCCCGGTAGTGTCCAAAGGTTGGGCCGGGTTACTGGGTTACGGGATAGGGTGGAGGTGTGGGCTTAAGTAGGGTGTTCTTTCAAGGGCTGGTGTAGGTTTGATGGGCCGAATGTGCAGTACTCCTTCTGCACTTTAAATTCTATGATTCTATGATCGACATCTACATATTAAAAACATTAAGGCTTACGGGGATAGTGTAGGAAAATGGTGTTGAAGTATAAGATCAGCCAGGATCTCATTGAATGGCTGAGTAGGCCCGAAGGGTTGAATGGCCTACTCTAGATTTTAGTTCTGATGTTATGTTCTTATGTAATCAGCAATCTGTAATTTCAGATCTACCACATGAATATACTCATACCCAAAACCCAAATCATCATAAATTCATAAAACAAGGCAAATACAATAAAAAGGCATGAAAGGAAGGGAAGTAAAGTGGAAATTGGTATGAGTTGTATCTATTTTGGATATAAAACGAGTGCAAAGCAGATCAATTTTGGTGTGGAAGGGCCCATTGACCCCACTGCAGAATCATTGGCCACCTTTTCCCATCAGCTTGATTGATGAGGCTCGAGGATCGATCTCCATTGAAGCTCAAGTCTCTCAGTTCAGATTTGTGCTGCACACGAAAACAGAGTCAGGCTCATTTCTGGGCTTTACGATCATCGGAAACAGTTAAACATAAAAATAGAAGATAAGACGGGAACAATAAAAAATATCTAAAAATGAAAGGAAGATACCAGACAGGTTTATATGCTGCCACCTACTACATGTGTAAATATGCACGCCTCACCCCTCCTTCCACCCTTGCACATCCATGCAAGATAGTTCAAAGGTCCCACTGGCTGAGGAGAGAGATTAAAGGAGAGTGCAAATACACAATGATAGAAAAAATATTCTGATGTCGTTTCAGACACAATTGTCATTTACTAATGAAAAGTAGCACAACTAAATGCTGGAGTCACTCACCTAATTGTTCAACAAATTCATTCATTGATTAACTACAGGCCAAACAAGCCAGTGAAGTTCTCGGTTCAGTCTCCAGTTCGTGCTGAGTTCTGTAACACCAGCTGGGCTGCTGATAGCAGGCGGTGGTGTGGTGGTAATAATAATAATAATAATCTTTATTGTAATAAGTAGGCTTACATTAACACTGCATTGAAGTTACTGTGAAAAAACCCGTGTTCGGGTACACAGCGGGAAAATTCAGAATGTCCAAATCACTTCACAGCACCGGCTGGATTCTCCAATTCTGAGGCTATGTCCCCACCCCGGCGTGGGAACGGTGGCGTTTTACGACCGAAAATTCGGCGTAAAATGGCCACTGATCCTCTGTTTGGCTGGGGGCTAGCAGCTGAGCAGCATAAAGTACCCGGCTTCAGCTGCCAATACATCCGGAGAATTGCCGGGTCCGTGGCCCACGCACATAGATTATCATAGAATGTACAGTGCAGGAGGAGGCCATTCAGCCCATCGAGTCGGCACTGGCTCTTGGAAAGAGCACCCTTCCCAAGGTCAATATCTCCACCCTATCCCCATAACCCAGTAACCCTACCCAACACTGAGGGCAATTTTGGGCACTGAGGGCAATTTATCATGGTCAATCCACCTAACCCGCACATCTTTGGACTGTGGGAGGAAACCGGAGCACCCGGAGGAAACCCACGCACACACGGGGAGGATGTGCAGACTCCGCACAGACAGTGACCCAAGCCGGAATCGAACCTGGGACCCTGGAGCTGTGAAGCAATGGTGCTAACCACAATGCTACCGTGCTACGTGGCGGCGGCCTGCAGCGGCCGCACCATGCAACATGGTGCTGCTCACTCGCAGATCCAGCCTGCATATTAGTACCCCCTTATGGCCGGCTCACGTGCCCCGGACCACCCGCCAACAGTGCCCCAGCCCCTGATAAAGTCCACCCTGCCTGCAGGACAGCCCTTCCCCGACTGTGGGAGTGCTGGACTGAGTCCACAGCCGCCATGCCGAGTTCCCGACGGACGATAGCACACGCGACTGATGGGAACTCGTCCAATTGGGGTCGGAGCATCGGGGGGCGGGCCTCAGGCCCAGACAACGCCCTGAGGCCGATGGCACAGCTTTGGAGGGGGCGGAGCATTGCGAAAGTGGCGCCGCCCCCGATTTGGTCAGAAACCAGTATTCTCCGGCCGATCGGCGAACGCAATTTCAGAGTCGGTGACCGGAGAATCCCGCTCCACGTCTTTCGAGACCTGCGGGAGAAAACTGGAGTACCTGGAGGTAACCCACGCAGACACAGGGAGAACATGCAGACTCTGCACAGACAGTGACCCAAGCCAGGAATCGAACCTGGGACCCTGGCGCTGTGAAGCCATAATGCTAACCACCATGCTACCGTGCTGCCCGAATGCCACTTGACTAGCAATCCGGAGGGCCAGGCTAATGCTTTATGGATTCAAATCCAGCAGCTGGTGGAAATTAAATTCAATTAAGAAATCTGGAATTTAAAAAACACAAAACATTTTTGAATGTCATTAAAAACCATCTGGTTCACTCATGTCCTTTAGCGAAGGAAATCTGCCATCCTTACTTGGTTTGGCCACATGAGACTCTAGACTTGCAGCAATGTGGATGACCCCGAAATGGTCAACCGCTACAAAGTCTAAAAGAAGGGAATGAAACTGAATGGAACAACCAGTATCGACCTAGATACTAGAAACGACAATGGCACATCCTGCAGCATCCTCCTTACTAACATCTGTGGGCAAGGAGAGTTACCTCACAGACTAGTCAAGCAGCAGCCTGACATAGGCATATGCATGGGATCATACCTGACAGATAATGTCCCAGTCACAACCTGGGTGTGTCCTGTCCCAGTGAGAGGACAAACACCAGAGTTGAGGGCAAAGTGGTATACAGTCAGGACAGTGTACCTCTGGTAGTCCTCAACATCGACTCTAAACCACTTGAAGCCTCATGGCATCAGGTAAAATATAGGCAAGGAAACGTCCTACTTGATATCACCCACAATGACCCCCTCAGCTGATGAAGCAGTTTTCCTCCATGTTGGACACCATTTGTACGAAGCACTGAGGGTGGCAAGGGCACAGAATGTGTTCTGCATGGGGGACTTCAAGAATAGATTGATAGCAGCATTACTGACTGAGCTGGGCAAGTCGTAAAGGACATAGCTGCTACATCTTGGGCAGGTGGTGAGGGAGACAACAAGAGGGAAAAAACTCAATCTTATCAATTTACCTGTCACAGATGTATCTGTCCATGACAGTACTGGTCGAGTGACCACAAAATAGTCCTTGTGGAGACAAAGTCCCGTCATCACATTGAGGATACCTTCCATAATGTTGTGTAGCACTACCACTGTGCAGATCTAGCAACTCAAGACTGGGTATCCATGTGACGCTGTGGACCATCAGCAGTAGCAAAATTGCACTCAACCATAATATGTAACCTCATGCCCCAACATATCTCCCACTCTAGCATTACCACCAAGTCAGGGGATTGACCCTGCTTCAATGAAGAGTGCAGGAGGAGTATGCTTGGAACAACACCAGGCATACCTAAATAATAGATGTCAATCCCACAAATTAAAACACAGGAATACTTCTGAGCCAAACAGTGGAAGCAGCAAGTGATAGACAGAGCTAAGTGATTCCACAACCAAAACATCAGTTATAAGCTCTGCAGCTGCTGAACTTAGTCCAAGCATGGAGAAAAGAGGTAAGGTGAGAGTGACCAACCTTGATGCTAAAGCAGCATTTGGCCGAGAATGGCATCAAGGAGCCCTAGCAAAACTGGAGTCAATGGGAATCAGGGGAAAAACTCTCCACCGGTTGGTGTCACACCTGGCACAAAAGAAGATGGTTGTGGTTGTTGGAGGTCAGTCATTTCAGTCCCGGGACATCACTGCAGGATTTCCTCAGGGTAGTGTCCTAGGCCCAACCATCTTCAGCTGCTTCATCGATGACCTTCCCTCTATCATAAGGTCAGAAGTGGGGATGTCGGTTTCACCCCCACAACCCCAAAGATGTGCATAGGTTAATTGGCCACGCTAAATTGCCCCTTAATTGGAAAAAATGAATTGGATAATCTAAATTTTGAAAAAAGAAGTGGGGATGCAAGTAACATTTGTGCATTGAGCTGCCGACCATCATCCTCCACCCTCCCTGTATCACCCTTGACCCGCTCTCGATTAGCCTTGACTCTCCCAGCCGCACCATTGACCTGTCCTCAATCACCCTTGATCTCCCCTCTATCTTGCTTGAGCTGCCTTTGGCAGAAATTGACCTTCCCTCTGTCATCCAGCTCCCTCCTTCTGTCCTTCTTCTTAGGACTACCACAACCCGAGCAACTTTCCTTTGACAGTCAATGTTCTGACCTCGGTGGTCAGTTGCCATCTGAGCTCAGTGCAACAGTTCATCCTCCTCTCCCCTTCTCCAACAAACTCCCTCATACAAAAAATGTTGCTCCTATTCACTCCAAATACAGCCGCAGGACTCCATTGCCTGCTGCACGCCACCTATAACAACTGTGAATCTAAATGCACACGATCGTCGTTTGCTGCCGACTTAAGTGCAAAGGTACCATTTGTTTTAATGAGCATGCATAACATGCCAATGCATCAAATATAGGTTCCTGCCACTTGCCACTGGGAACTGCGACCCATTGCAACCAACTTACTTCCCAACTGGGAAGCTGAAATTTGGCCTCCTCTACAATCAAGTGTCCTGCCTGCCTTGTTTCCCACCCTTAGGAGCATCGCAAGATTCTTCCCATTGAATTAGTGCCAGAATCATGATGCTCTCTGCGCATTACAGTGTTAACTGTGGTTATTTGTTGTGCAAATGCACCTCTTATCTCACAGGGTTTCTTTGCATTTGGAAATGTACATGAAAATGTCACTTCAGGCTTTGAAAACTGATCGTTGGTGATTGATAGAAACAGACGTAGAAATATACAAAATCATAGAATCGTAGAATTTACAGTGCAGAAGGAAGCCATTCGGCCCAACAAGTTCGCATCAGCCCCTGGAAAGAACACCTACTTAAGACCAATCCTCCACCCTATCCCTGTAAACCAGTAACCCCACTTAAACTTTTAAGGGGCAATTTAGCCTGGCAGAGGCAAGCGTATCTGGTCACTCCAGTGCAACGTTCAGGGCTTGTACCATTTGTTTTTTTGTAGAAATGTGTTGTGAACTGTTTTAATAATCAGAGTATCCATCCCCCTTCACATACATTGGGACTGAGGGGAGGGTACCCTGTTTCTCCAACACAAAATTAGTGTTTGTACCGTTTGGCCTTGTTTATATTTTTTACTGTTTTAATAAAAAGATATGGCCAATCTACCTATCCTGCACATCTTTGGACTGTGGGAGGAAATCGAAGTACACTAAGAAAACCCATGCAGACACGGGGCGAAAGTGCAAGCTCCACACAGACGGTCACCCGAGGCTGGAACTGAACCCAGATCCCTGGAGCTGTGAGGCAGCAGTGCTAACCACTATGTCACCAATAGGAGCAGGAGGAGGCCATTTGAGACTGCTCCACCATTCATGATGGTCATGGACAATCATCCAACTCAATAACCTAGTCCTGCTTTCCCTCCATATCTTATGATCCCCTTTGCCCCAAGTGCTCTATCTCGCTGCTTCTTGAAATCAAAATGATTTGTCCTCAACTATTTTCTATGGTAACGAATTCCACAGGTTCGCCACTCTCCGGGTGAAGAACTTTCTCCTCATCTCTTTTCTAAATGGTCTACTCCATATCTTCAGACTGTGACCCCTGGTTCCGGACACCTCCAACATTGGGAACATCCGTTTTGATCTAACCTGTTAGATTTTACAGTCCGGTTAGATTTTTAAAAAAAATTTAGAGTACCCAATTCCTTTTTTCCCCCAATTAACGGGCAATTTAGCGTGGCCAATCCACCTACCCTGCACATCTTTGGGTTGTGGGGGTGAAACCCACGCAAACACGGGGAGAATGTGCAAACTCCACACGGACAGTGACCCACAGCCGGGATCGAACCTGGGACCTCAGCACCGTGAGGCAGCAATGCTAACCACTGCGCTACCATGAGGCCCTCTCTTAGAATGGTTTAGGTTTCTATGAGTTCACCCCTCATTCTTCTGAACTCCAGCGAATACAACCCTAACCGATTCAATCTCTCCTCATAAGTCTGTCCTATCATCCCAGGAATCAGTCCGGTAAACCTTCGCTGCACTCCCTTTCGAGCATGAACATCCTTCCTCAGATAAGGAGACCAAAGCGGCACACAATATTCCAGATGTGGCTCACCAAGACCCTGAATAATGGCAGCTATTTCAGGATTCAAAATACAATTTTACTTCAGACACAGCAAAATGAGTGGCTAATGATATGAATGTGGGAGCGGCATGTGGCACAGTGGATAGCACTGGGACTACGAATCCCGGACCTGGGTCACTGTCCATGTGGAGTTCGCACACTCTCTCCATGTCTGCGAGGGTTTCACCCCCACAACCCAAAGATGTGCATGTTAGATGGATTGGCCACGCTAAATTGCCCCTTAATTGAAAAAAATACATATTTGGGGACTCTAAATTTTTTTTTAAAATGATATGTATGAGATGAAAGCTGCAGATGGTCGAAGAGACTAAATTAACAATAAACTTTGCAGGTCTGATGATATTTATGCCAGTTTGATAAAAGAAACTTGAGAGACGTTATATCACTGGACGCAGAGAGATAGCAGTAGATTGGAAACAAGCGAATGTTCTGCCCATATTCGAAGAGGATGGCAAGTCAGAGATGGAGAATTTACAGACCCATTGATTTTACATCAATAGAAAATCATGGAATTATTTATCAGATATAAATCTGAAGATTATCTGTACAATAATAACAGTAAACTACAGACAAACAATCCATAAGGATGATCCTGTCTGATCAATTGCCTTTAATTTTCAGAGGAATTAATATTCCACAAGTAGTGTGGTAAATGATGTGTTACACTAGATACAGCAGAATGCATTTGGCAAAATTCCACATAAAAGCCCGTTAGTAAAGTTCAACACTGAGTGTTTGGAGTAAATTTGATTCTGGATAAGAAAGTGATTCAAGCCTGGAAAATAATGGATACTTAGCAAACAAAAGCAAAATACTGCAGATGTTGGAAATCTGAAATAAAAGCAGAAAATGCTGGATTATCGCAACAGGTTGGGCAGCATCTGTGGAGAGAGAAACAAAGTTTTTTTTTAAATGAAGTGCCCAATTCTTTTTTTCCTATTAAGGGGCAATTTAGTGTGGCCAATCGTGGTTTTACCCCCAAGACCCAAAGATGTGCAGGTTAGGTGGATTGGCCACGCTAAATTGTCCCTTAATTGGGAAAAAAAAAAGAATTGGGCACTTTAAATAAAAATAAATTCAACATTCAACATGTCCAAGGAATGTGGAATCACAAAGTCAAAATAATAGAGTTAAGATAGCTTGCAAAACTGTACAGTGGTCTTGTTAACAAATTGTCATGTTTAATTTGTTGTTTTATCACTCATTTCCCATTTATGGATGTGGGTAGGTTTTAATAGTTTCAACTTAAAAATCAGAAGCCTAATTCACAGGTATATTAATAACTGGTGAAATATTTGAAAGATTATTGATTCCACTATCAAAGTTGTGAATTAAGGAATTTGATTCCTTTACATTTGCAGGTGAACTTCAATTTGAGAGAATTGAACCCACTATCAGGTTTCACATATTAACATGACCAGCAATTACAACACACTCTAGTTTGAAGCTGCTTTCACTGAGCCACACCCTGTAAATGACATTAATCAGTACTTCACCATGCTCCACAGATCAGTAATAATTACCAGGTCGTGACCAGGGCAGTCCAGGTCATGCTTAAATCATCTCAACGTGGTTCCAATGTAATTACTGCAGATGCAGCCTGGCTTTCCAGACGTGATAATTGTCATTTTGAAGCCTTTCAGTGCAGTTTGGTACAGATCTCTGTTATCAGGGTTCCTCCTGGCCTGAGCCCAGCCTACACAAGCTGCGATCAATATGGAGAAAAGCTTCAGGGGTAGTTGACATTTTATATAACTTTCAGTCACTGAACTTAAGATCTAAAAGGTTATATTCTCTTTTCAAAAATCTAAATGGCAACTTCATTTATTTTTACGTAACATTTATTTCTGGTTATATTAAAATACACCAACTATCTTTTAAGAAATCCTTTTTCACTGTATCAACTAAGGTCACTGGAGTAAAGATTCTCAGTTAAAAGCACTGATGTTTATTAAATCATAATTCAGGAATACTTTCAGCATGCTTTATGTTTTTAGTGCGAACAATTGTACTTCACAAAGTAAGAGATGCTGGGGAGCCAATATATTTTTTAAAAAATTAAAAGTACCTAATTCATTTTTCCCCCCAAATTAAGGGGCAATTTAGCAGGTTTTTTTTTGTTTTACTGCCTTCGTAGATAGTTCAGGCAGTGTCCGATTGGGCCCTGGCCCCTTCTGCCAACATAGATAGATTAACATAGAATTTACAGTGCAGAAGGAGGCCATTCGGCCCATCGAGACTGCACCGGCTCTTGGAAAGAGCACCCTTCCCAAGGTCAACACCTTCACCTGATCCCCATAACCCAGTAACCCCACCCAGCACTAAGGGCAATTTTGGACACTAAGGGCAATTTATCATGGCCAATCCACCTAATCTGCACATCTTTGGACTGTGGGAGGAAACCGGAGCACCCGGAGGAAACCCACGCAGACACTGGGAGGATGTGCAGACTCCGCACAGACAGTGACCCAAACCAGAATCGAACTTGGGACCCTGGAGCTGTGAAGTAATTGTGCTATCCACAATGCTACCGTGCTGCCCCAACACTCCGACTCCGTCCCTCCCCACCATCCCCCTTCCTTTCTCTCCTGTTGATATAGAGACGAGGGTATCTGGTCTCTCCAGCGCAAAGTTTAGTGCTTGTATCCGTTTGATTTTTGTACAACTGTGTTATGAACTGTTTTAATAATCCGAGTATCCTACCCCCCTCCCCGTACGTTGGTACAGATGGGAGGGTACCCCGTTTCTCCAACACAAAATTAGTGTTTGTACCGTTTGGCCTTGTATATATTTTTTACTGTTTTAATAAAAAGATATGGCCAATTCACCTACACTGCACACCTTTGGGTTGTGGGAGTGAGACCCTTGCAGACACTGGGAGAATATGCAAACTCCACACGGGCCGGGATCAAACCCGGGTCCTCGGGGCCGTGAGGCAGCAGTGATAACCACTGCGTAACCATGGGAGAGCTAGTGTAAGTGACAAGCTCACTCAATGGGCAGAGACAGAGCAAAGCTATTTTTACATTGTGGTAGTGCCATTAATTCCTGGTGCGTTATTTTCCTTCCTGACTGACACTGAGTATAACACTGCCCAATTGCTCACAGCCAGGAGGAGCCTGTACCTTCCTGAGATTCTGAACCTACCTTCCTGAGATTCGGAAACTACCAGCGCTTCCCACTTTGCTCAGTAGGAACAAGGATTACAGCAGGAGTCTGACAAATCTCGCCTTCAATCCCTGATTAAAACAATTAATGGCTAAAAACGGTTAATGTTACCTCTGGTGGGATAGAGCAGAGGGGTCTGGAATTTCAGGACAGTGTGCTGGTTCAGTATGCTAGCCTGTAATGTAAAGTTGCACCATGGTTCAAAACATCCATTAATGTAGCAGGCTGGCACAGTGCCTTCGGTCTGTGGTACAAAATCCTCATTGCCATTCTGTGTGTCCTTCTCCCTGTTGATCATGGGATATTCTGCTTGTGCAGGAAACTGGGTCTCTGTTTTCTGAATATGTTTCCAGCAGACATATTTCCGAGGAGAGGCCCAGCACTTCATGTAAATCCCAACTCTCTAATAACAGCCAAAATGAGGTTGGTAGAGGTGCGCCTCAGGGGTCGAGCAGCAATCGAAGTTTCTCTCATAATTTAAATAATCTACAGGATAGGTTTTCTCAGATAAGCTAGCCTGCAATGATCTCAGCAGGAGCAGGTGCCACTGATGCAGAGGCTGTTCTCCTAAGAGTCAACCACCTGGTGTTTCTCCTTCAAATGACGCATGCACTAGAAATTAGTGAATAATGAAGGCATCACATCACCTTCCTGACTAAAGACCACTGTCGTGCATGATATATTTTTCCTGCGCAGTTACTACATTTTTCAAAAAAAAATTCCAATTAGGGGGCAATTTAGCGTGGCCGATCCATCTACCCTGCACATCTTTGGGATGTGGGAATGAGACCCACGCAGACACGGGGAGAATGTTCAAGCTCCACATGGAAAGTGACCTGGAGTCAGGATCAAACCCGGGTCCTCGGCGCCATGAGGCAGCAGTGATAACCACTATGCCACCACGCCGCCTGCTCAGTTACTACTTGAACATTGATTAGGTGTAAACCCTTTCAATTCATGAAGACCAGGAATCATGAAAAATCTTGATGTCCACATGGGTGTAATGATAGAGGTATTGGGCAAGATCTTCCGGCTGTTTACACCGGCGGGAACTTCTAGTCCCGCCGATGGCATACCCCAGACACAGGTTTTCTGGCAGCGTAGAGTGGATTCAATGCAAAATCCCATTGACAGTGAGTGGTGGGACCAAAAGATTTTGCTGCTGGGCAATGGTGGTCCGCCTCCCGCCGCCAAGAAACAAGCCACGGGGAGGCCAGAGAATCCTGCCCAAGACCTCTATAGCTATGATCTCTCCAATCCCATCCTTACCACTACCACCCCCACACCCTCACCATTCCCACTTCCGCGTCCCCAGGGAATCGATGGGACTGTGAGATGGAATAGCCAGCTCGCATGCAGGGATCACCCAGGTGGACGATGAAAAGTGCTCCCGTGGGCAGGAGTCAGATGATGTCAAACATATGGAGCGCCAGAGCTCATCGCAGAGTGGGTCGTCGTCATTCTCCATCCCATGTGCTATATCCTTGGTTACTGCTAACCCAGGGCCTGCACCCCATATTGTGGCAGGTATGTATCACAGAGGGGGTTCAGGTGGGGTGAGGTGGGATGGGGGATAAGGTAAGTGAAAATAGTGAGTTGCGAAGATCGTGCCACGTGGGGTGGTGAAGGCCGGCCTGCCTGGGTCCCAAAGGACGGCCGGTTGGTAAAAATGGGCCGCGGAGGGCAGCACGGTGGTGCAGTGGATCGCACTGGGACTACTGCGCTGAGGACCCGGGTTTGAATCCCGGCCCTGGGTCACTGTCCATTTGGAGTTTTCACATTCTCCCCGTGTCTGCGTGGGTTTCACCCCCACAACCCAAAAGATGTGCAGGTTAGGTGGATTGGCTACGCTAAATTGCCCTTCAATTGGAAAAAAATTAAAATTGGGTATTCTAAATTTATTTTGAAAAAATGGGCCCGGGCAAAAAAGTTTGAAAAACACCGTTCTAGCCCGTTCATTTATCCGGTCCAAGTCCCCTTGAAACCTTCTTGCATCATCCTCATGACTTATATTTCCACCCAGTTTGATGTCAATTTGCAAATTGGCAAACAAAGCTTTTGGTATATGTATGTTACTTGTCTGCACTTCAGGTCACCTGTTGTGGTAGGGTCACCTGGGATATTTTTGAAGGATTTGGTCGTGTGTTAGTTTAGTACTTAATTTCTCCAGGATTATTATTACATGGTCGAGGTTGTTGGCAGAGGGCACAGTTCATTTTTATGGTATCTCCTTCTTGTGAATCTGCAAAGATGAAGATCGATCTTTTCTGATATCTGCACCAAAAAGTCTGTTAATGCAGCTGCGCATGTGGTCAGAAACGGCAGCACTGTAGCATTGTGGATAGCATAATTGCTTCACAGCTCCAGGGTCCCAGGTTCGATTCCGGCTTGGGTCACTGTCTGTGCGGAGTCTGCACATCCTCCCCGTGTGTGCGTGGGTTTCCTCCAGGTGCTCCGGTTTCCTCCCACAGTCCAAAGATGTGCAGGTTAGGTGGATTGGCCATGATAAATTGCCCTTAGTGTCCAAAATTGCCCTTAGTGTTGGGTGGGGTTACTGGGTTATGGGGATGGGGTGGAGGTGTTGACCTTGGGTAGGGTGCTCTTTCCAAGAGCCGGTGCAGACTCGATGGGCCGAATGGCCTCCTTCTGCACTGTAAATTATATGATAAAGAATGCCTGGTCAAGGTTCATTGCCCTGCCATTTGTTCATTTCTTACTCCTTTCCCTCACCTTAGTTGAGCAGCGCTAAGGAGCCCAATGATGATGATATTAACTTCAGTGTGGTTGGTGCAGCTTCAGTGCTGACACATCCAAAAACGTTAAATCATGTCTTGTCAACAGAAAGTGGAAGGCAATTGATCATAACCCGTTGATATGTAGAGCAAAATACAGCAAGCGGCAATTTAACATATTTAATGGAATAAATCCAACACCTTCAGCCACAATATCCAACATTGAAAAAGCTCTGATGGAGGGTTGTTACCTGAAACATTGGCTTATCTGTTTTCCCCACCGCTTAAAGTTTCGAGAACTTTTTGTTTGTGTTTTAATATTTTAAGAGACCTATTTGCATATGCAGTTCCTAGGATGATTCATGCATCCAAATGTTCTGGACAAGCATGAGACTATGACCAAAGCCTCAACCTCAACTGATGTGGGACACTTATTAAATTCCCCACTTAAATTGAGTCATTAACCAATTGGAGCCGCCTCACCTTTTGGTCACAAATTATCTTCTAGAAAATAACCTAAGAATCAATGGTTAGACTCCAGTAACTTTCAATTAGGCCTGTTGGCATTGATGTTTCGTACTGCTAACGTGCTGTTTAAAACTGAAACTGAGAGCAACACACCTTGACCTTTCTGACCCATAAAAACAGGAACAAAAGTAAAAGCACCTTTTACAGTTCCCTGTACTCTAACCAAAGCTCATTTGAAACTGTGCAAACTCATTTTCGTAAGAGTAATTTGACAAGGAAGTATTTAACAAATGCATGACAGTGGGAAGTTCCGAGGAACAAAGGGACCCGGGCGTGTTTGTCCATAGATCTCTGAAGGCAGAAGGGCAGGTTAATAGGGTGGTGAAAAGGGCATTGGGGACACTTGCCTTTATCAATCAAGGCATAGACTAAAAAAGCAGGGAGGTCATTTTGGAGTTGTATAGAACTTTGGTGAGGTCACAGTGGGAGTACTGTGTGCAATTCTGGTCGCCACTTTATAGGCAGGATGTGATTGCACTGGAGGGGGTGCAGAGGAGATTCACCAGGATGTTGCCTGGGGTGGAACATTTAAGTTATGAAGAGAGGTTAGATAGGTTTGGATTGTTTTCATTGGAGCAGAGAAGACTGAGGGGCAACCTGATCAAGGTGAACAAGATTATGGGGCATGGACAAGGTGGAGAGGGAGCAGCTGTTCCCCTTAGTTGAAGGGTCCGTTACGAGGGGACACAAGTCCAAGGTGAGGGGCAGGAGGTTTAGGGAGAATGTCAAGAAAGTCTTTTTTACCCAGAGGGTGGTGACGGTTGGGAGGGTGGTAGGGGCGGGTTGCCTCACATCCTTTAAAATGTACCTGATGGGCAGCACGGTGGCGCAGTGGGTTAGCCCTGGAGCCTCACGACGCCGAGGTCCCAGGTTCGATTCCGGCTCTGGGTCACTATCCATGTGGAGTTTGCACATTCTCCCCGTGTTTACGTGGGTTTCGTCCCCACAACCCAAAGGTGTGTAGCATAGGTGGATTGGCCACACTAAATCTCCCCTTAATTGGAAAAAATGAATTGGGTACCCTAAATTTATATTTTATAAAGTACCTGGATGAATACTTGGCATGTCATAACAGTCAAGGCTATGGGCCAAGTGCTGACAAATGAGATTAGGTGTTTTCCATTTGTCAGTGCAGACTTGACGCAATCTATGTTCTGTGTTTCTGATTCATTTCATAGAGATCCTTTACTGCCAGTTGCAGAGAAATTAATTTCAACATCTGGATATGAACTCAAGTCGAAGGTGGATAGGTACTGGTTAACCTACATGACTGCCTTCCCCCCACCCCCTCGCTCTCTGATCCCCCCCCCCCCCCCCCCCCGCCCCCAATCTCACTTGTCCACCATCTGCAAAGACGATTTTCAATCATTGTCAAAGATCAATCCTTGGAGAGTTCAGTAAAGGACTGGGGAAGGGAAATTATCACATAAATTTGAATTGCCTCCTCTCTGCTGCTGTATGTGCGCAAAGTGACACTGTTAGCTCAGGGGAGAGGAGGAGCTCATTTTGATATTGGAACGTTATGGTGCGCCAATGCCTAATTTTACAATTGCATGACCCAGGTATACAACAATTGTCCTCGCTTGTGATCAAACCAAATATTTGTAACTTTATTTAACAGCAACATTTAGGATAAGACTCACATTGCAGCATAGGAAAGTAGTGGCAGAGTGGTATTGTCACTAGACTTGTCATTCAGAGACCCAGGGTAACATGTTTTGGGGAAAATTGAAATAAATTCAATAAAAATCTAGAATTGAAAGTCTACTGGTGACCATGAAGCCATTATCAATTGCTGTAAAAACCCATCATGGTCACTAATGTCCCTTTTTAAAAAATAAATTTAGCATACCCAATTCATTTTTCCAATAAAGGGGCAATTTAGCGTGGCCAATCCACCTACACTGCACATCTTTGGGCTGTGGGGGCGAAACCCACGCAGACACGGGGAGAATGTGCAAACTCCATACAGACAGTGACCCAGAGCCAGGATCGAACCCGGGACCTCGGTGCCGCGAGGCAGCAGTGCTAACCATTGTGCCACTGTGCTACCCCTCTAATGTCCTTTAAGGAAGGAAAGGTGCCGTTTTTATCTGGTCTACATGTGACTCCAAACTCAAAGCAATGTGGTTGACTCTTAAATGCCCTCTGAAATTGTCTTTCAAGCCACTCAGTTGCATCAAACCAATAAAAAGCAGTCAGTAAGAAATGAAACAAAACGGTCCACCCGGCATTGATCTAGGCACCAGAAGCAATAACGGCAAAATCAGCCCTGTCGACTGTGCAAAGTCTCCTTCTGAACATTTGGGAGCTTGAGCAAAGGGGAAGAGTTGTCTCACAGACTTCCCAAACAACCTGGTGAAGCTACAACACAGGACTACTTGTGTGCCAAACAGCACAACAGCAAGTAATAGACAGAGTTAAGCACTTCCACAACCAACGAATCAGATCTAATCTCTGTGGTCCTGCCACATCCAGCCATGAACGGTGATGGATAATTAAACAACATACTGGAGGAGGAGGCTCCACAAATACCCCCAATGTCAGTGATGGAGGAGCCCAGCACATCAGTGTAAAAGCTAAGGCTAAAGCATTTGCAAATATCTTCAGCCAGAAGTGTCAAATGGATGATCCATGTCAGCCTCCTCCAGAGATCCCCAGCATCACAGATGTCAATCTCGGGCGATTTGATTCACTCCACGTGACATTAAGAAGCATCTGAAGGCACTGGATACTGCAAAGACTATGGATCCTGACAATATATTTGCAGTCTTCGGAAAACAAGTCCCACTGGGGTATTAACTGCCTTTTACCTGGGAACACTGCTCTCTCCTGGACTGTGAAAATACTTTGAGTTAAAAATCGAGAGAACAGTAAAATGTTTCTTCCAAATAACGTTTTCAAAAATAAATTTAGAGTACCTAATTATTTTTTTCTAAATAAGGGACAATTTAACATGGCCAATCCACCTAGCCTGTGCATCTTTGGGTTGTAGGGGTGACACCCATGCAGACAGAGGGAGAATGTGCAAACTCCACACGGACAGTGACCTGGGGTTTTCCAAATCACTTTTATAGAAGTGTGTTAGATTTATCTTGGTAAAATCTCTGATATATGCATATGCCACTTTTGTAGTTTACTTCTCTTTAATACAAGTGATTTGTCCAATGTATTAGAGTTCAGTGCACTGCTGTGTGTCCACCCTCGCGCCCTGACTCAGCTAAAGAGTTCGTCTGGCAGTGAGACACATTCTTTGGTTTCTATTCAGCTGTGGCACCAACCAAACTATCCCTTGAATCATCAAATTCAAAAGTGGAATCTATTAAGACGCAAAATATTTGTAGGAGGAAGATGGATTTAAAAATTGTATGTGGGGGGCAGCACGATGGCGCAGTGGGTTAGCCCTGATGCCTCAGGGGGCCGAGGTCCCAGGTTCGATCCCGGCTCTGGGTCACCGTCCGTGTGCAGTTTGCACATTCTCCCCGTTTTTGCGTGGGTCTCGCCTCACAACCCAAAGATGTGCAGGGTAGGTGGATTGGCCACACTAAATTGCCCCTTAATTGGAAAAAATGAATTGGGCACTATAAATTTTTTTTTTAAATTGTATTTTTCCAATTAAGGGGCAATTTAGCGTGGCCAATCCACCTACGCTGCACATCTTTGGGTTGTGGGGGTGAGACCCACGCAGACACTGGGAGAATGTGCAAACTCCACACGGACAATGACCCAGAGCCGGGATTGAACCTGGGACCTCGGCACCATGAGGCCGCAGTGCTAACAACTGCGCCACCGTGCTGTAATTAAGGCATCTCGTTTTTAAAAAATAAATTTAGAGTACCCAATTCTTTTTTTCCAATTAAGGGGCAATTGGCGTGGCCAATCCACCTACCTGTACATTTTTGGGTTGTGAGGGCGAAACCCACGCAAACACGGGGAGCATGTGCAAACTCCACACGGAGAGTGACCCAGAGCCGGGATCGAACCTGGAACCTCGGCACCATGAGGCAGCAGGGCTAACCCACGGCACCACTGTGCTGCCCTGAGACATCATGGCGGGATTCCCTCAGCCCGGAGCCGGGCCGAAGAATCAGTATGCCTGGCGCGAATCGCGCCACGCCACTCTGACACCAGGAAGCGATTCTCTGCAGTGTGGAGAATCGGCGCCACTGGCGCCACGTGGTCGGCATGGCGCTGGTCGGGAGCCGCTCTATGCGGCACCCTGCCGATTCTTGGCTGGGGATGGGCCGAGCGGCCGTAGCAAAAAACCCGAGTCCCGCCAGCGACTTCCATGTGTGGTCTTACCCGGCAGAACCTCGGCGTGGAAGGGTCCGGTGGCGGCCTGTGGGGTGGGAGGGGGGTCCGACTCCAGGGGGGGGCCACAGTTGTGGCCTGGCCCGCTATTGGGGCCCACCGATCTGCAGGCCGGTCTCTTGGGCTGGGGGCCTCCTTTCTTCCGCGCCGGCCACATTAGCCCTACGCCATGTTGCGTCGGGGCCAGTGGGGAGAAGGGAGCCACTGCGCAGGCGCACGTTGGTGCCGGAGCCACTGTGCATGCAAGCGTTGGCGCCGGTGCACTGCACGTGCGCGGAGCCCGCGGCGCCCAGTTGATGCCGGGATCAGCAGCTGGAGCAGCATGGGTCGCTCCAGTGCCGTGCTGGTCTCCTGTAGGGCCAGAATTACTGATCCTGAGGGAATCCCGCCGCCACCCGAAAAACGGCGCCGGAGAATAGGGCATGCTGGCGTCGAGGCGGGATTCGCGCCTCCCCCAGGGGATTTTCCAACCCAGCGGGGGGTTGGAGAATCCCGGCCAAGGTAAGTGGCAAATAGTTATTTTTTAAAATTTAGAGTACCCAATTCATTTTTTCCAATTAAGGGGCAATTTAGTGTGGCCAACCCACCTACCCTGCACATCTTTGTATGTGGGAGCAAAACCCACGCAAACACGGGGAGAATGTGCAAACTGCACACAGTCAGTGAACCAGAGCCGGGATCGAACCTGGGACCTCGGCGCCATGAGCCTGCAGGGCTAACCCACTGCGCCACCGTGCTGCCCGCAAGTGGCAATTATAACAAGCTTGTTTGAAACAGGAGCTTTTCATGTTAATCGTCCCCTTTCCGAGACCAAGTAGTCAGTCAGTACCACACACTAGTCCACAGGTCACTTATAGCATGGCCTGATCCTGAGCCAAGCTCATTCTGTTCTGTCATCCCAACCACTCACTGAGCAAGAGAGATTCTTCCATTTTCTTTCCCCAGTCATCCTGTGGACTCTCAGTGAGATGTTTAATTTAGAAGAGTCATCCAAACTTGAAACGTTTGCTCCCTTCTCTCTTCACAGCTGCTGTCAGGTCTGCTGAGATTGTCCAGTATTTTCTGTTTTTGTTTTAATTTAGTGTCTAATTAACAGTTTAGTACTTTTGGTCCTTTAGCCAGGAACTGCACTGAGACTGCCTGAATGAATTTTATTTAGGTCCCCTTAAAACTAACAGAAATTTATCACATTTCCAAGGCTTCATAAGCAACCAGCATATTATAGAACAATGGTCAGATTGACAGGATTTTTCACCCATTGGTTTCAGAGAAAATATGGGCAGCATGTTTGATATAAACTGGCTGTATATCGCTTCTCAGCCTTTTGGCTAAGATGAGCGTGAGGTCAGGTGTAATGCCTGGATCTGGTTGTCTCTCTTGTGGGGACCAGGAATTGGATTCAGTTTGAATTGTTTTTTGGAGCAAGCAAGGAGCTGGATTAGCAGTTTGTCCCTGTCCACTCTGGCTTTGTAACTCTGATAAACAAAATTTAAAATAAATAAATAAACTGGCTTCATACAAAACTCTTCAACATTGGTAAATGAACACACTCTTCTAAAAAATAACAGGGTAGGAATTCACAACTGAGATTAATACATTATTTTCAGTAACTCTCTGGAACTATAATGTTCTAAAAAGATCAGTACATAGTTAAACAACTGTATAATGCTTTTCCCGCCCAATAATGCCAGCCACTTGTTCTCCTTCCTATTTTCTGAAAAAATTACTCGAATAACCAGGGGTAAAATGTGACTCACATACTGCACCTCCCAAAACCAAACACAACTTTGTTTGTGTCCTGACCGTCCAATTACAGGGAAATAAATTACTGCCCTCAGGAGGGAGAAGGAGATTTTAGTTATCAGGTCCTGGAGCTTTGTTTGACAGAGATACACCCATAACCTGTCTCCAAACCAACTATGTGGCTTGAAGGAATATGGCCAGAATGTTGCACTCGCAGTGCGGGTGTGCAGCGAAATAGGGCATGCTGACACCGTCGCATTAGGGGCCAATTAACCCCATTTAAAGAGCAATTAACAGCAATTTTGAATGGCCTCTGCGCTTTTACACTCACACACAGGTCACATGGCCAGGCAACTCTCACGTTTTTCATACATTCTATATTCAGGGCAGGATAAAAGGCCCACAGGATGTTGGTAAGGTGAGTTGTGAGGAGTTCTGATGTGAGTTGTTTGGACCTGGTTTAGAGATAATTTCTGGAATTTTCTTGGCATTCTGGAGAACTCTTTGATTTTTCAGTATTCGTGGAAGCTTTCTTCCGAGGGGCCCCTTCAGTGCTGGAACCTGCAGAAGTGAGAGGAGATCACTTATCCGCAGGCAGCGTCCCAGGGTCAGACCCATGGAATTAGAGGCTCAGCCAGAAGGGGTGCAGGGCAGAACGGTTTGGCGAAGATGCCATTACCCAGGAGGTGGCGTCTACATACAGTCAGCGTTCACGCTACCCAGAGATGTCTGAGGTTCAGTGCCAAATAAGGCTCCATCTCCATTTTTCCGTATCTAGAAAGCCCATGACTTTTCATAATAATGAAGGAAAAACATGAATTATGTCTGGAAATGTTGAACTTTAAATAAGACCTGTGAGTTTTTTTGTAATGGGCATACATGCCAAAGATGGCTAAGGATGTAAAGTTAGTCACCGGCTGAATTGGTGTTGGGTGGTACTCTGAGAGAGACAATGGAAGACCACCCTGTTCCCAGACAAAAATACTTCGAAAGCATACAGAAACTAAATGTCATCTCTGGTGGAGACAATGGTAGATAATAGGAAGTGCATATCATCTCATCAAAAAATATCCTGTGCATAATGCCCCAGACAGACTTGTGGATTTTACCTTCCAGGAATATATAGACTAAGATAAAAGCCAGCTGAACAGTTGCCCATAAATGTATTTGAACAAGTGCTGTAGATGTCAGTTTGTGTGTGACATAGGAGAGAAAGGTCAGCCAACAGCAGCACACTGGCCAAAAATGCTTTTGCAGGTATTTCTCTCTCTCTGACTGTGGAAGTAAGCCAGGTCAGCAAAGACTACGGCTGCAAAGGAAACAGGGCAGCTTCTCAGCTGTATCTTGGTGCTCTCCCTCACTGGTAGCTGGGTTGCAGCCAGGCTGCTGACTCTCATGCCCCATTGGCCTTGAAGACCTTGGCGGCTGACCTCTGGTCACCAGAGCCTCTGTAGGTCCAGCGCCATGGCAGGGCATTCTTCAGTTGCCATGATCTCTTCAGATGGGACGGTCATTGGCAGAGGGGCGGAGGAGCTGCTGCCATCATTAGGAGTGCCCAGAGAGGATCCCCCAGTGGCAAGCTGCAGCTCATCCACCGATATGAGGTTAATTTGAACCGCCCTGATCACCACTGATGGACAGGCAGTTAGCAGAGTTGCTAAGAGCATCACCCATCTCTCGCATTGGCAGTGCCCTGCTGAGGTCAAAACCAGTGTGTGGGCTCACAGGTCTGAGCACAATCCCAGAAACCACTGATTGCATTCCTGGAGCTGCCTCTCCATGAGGGATGCCACTCTCTCTATGGAGGAGAGTGTGTGTTCTGACCTCTGGGCTTTGAGTCTGCATGGTCTCCTCCAACACTGAGACCATGAAAAGCAGAACCTCAGCGATATGTACCAAATCTTCTTGACATCCAGCATCTACCACCTGATGAACAACTCTACATGCTCCTCATCTGCCTCAGGCTCAACTTCATCCTGGCCTCCAGCAATCCCCTGTCTCTCCACACCCTGGGAACTCTCTGCCTCCAGCAGCTCCTCCTGTGAGTATGGTGTGCCCTCACACTGTGCAGTTCCATCTGCTCTGATACGCAGAGGCTCCACGTTTCCAGGACATCTTCCGTGCTTGCTCCACTCCCTGACTTAGGAGAAGAAGGTTTGGGATCCCACCGCCCTTCTGTCCTCGCTCCTGCACATTGTGACCCCTCTTCTCCACTAAAGACAAATATGCTTTCATTAGTTCCCCTCTGCAGATATTCCTGCCGGCTCCCTGTGCAAAGATTTAGTTTTTTAAATTTAGATGTATCCAATTAATTTTTTCCAATTAAGGGGCAATTTAATGTGGCCAATTCACCTACCCTGCACATCTTTTGGGTTGTGGGGGCAAAACCCACACAAACACGGGGAGAATGTGCAAACTCCACAAGGAGAGTGACCCAGAGCCGGGATCAAACCTGGGACCTCGGCGCCGTGAGGCAGCCGAGCTAACCACTGTGCCAGCATGCTGCCCCTCCCCATGCAAAGATGCGGGTTCACTTGCCCGTCATATTGTTGCATCTCAGCCTGACATACATGCCAGCCGTGGCCTATCAAGGCACAGGATTATGCGCCACATCGCGCTCTGCATTTCACATCCGCAAGCATCAGCAAGTGCCGCCGACAAAGACATCTATCCTGTTTTCCAACTGGAATTCACCCTGGAAGACCGCATAAGATCATTGAATCTTTTCCCACACTGGATTCAGGTTCTGTGAGTAACATCATGGCTGCTGACTAGGCCTAACGCTTTCTTCATCACATGGCATGCCCTCCTCTTGCTGTCCTGCAACAGCCGGATATCACAACTGTCAGTAACTGCCTCCAGCAAAACTCTCAGGCCCTCATCTGAATATCAGGGGAGCAGACTGGCTCCAGGCATTTCCCTCACAGTCAATATGTTCTCTGGGCAACGATGACATTCCAGAGAAAGTAGCAGTGCTCTCAATCGACTGAAGTGTTAAAAAATGTGAGTTCCAAATCGGTTCGCTGGGATTCTGAGCACAATCTTGCAGCCTCAAGGGAGATCTTTTTAAACCCCCTGCCCGCACCCTGACTGATCCTGGCACCACCCTCTTCCCGCCCAGGCTGGTAGCGCTCAGATTACCTCAGTCCGATTTCACTCTGACTGGCAGTTAATTGGCCAGCCAGCGTGAAATGGATGTCGGGAGCCAATTGTGGATGGGAGTGAATTTCACATCCGCGTCCCGTCCTGCCAACCACACACCCCACAGGAACTTTGGTTGCACGTCGGCTACACAAAAAGTTACAATGCAGACAACTCTCCTTGATCTTTCATGTCCAGCAAAAGCTCCAGTGAATCTCAGCCCACAACCCTATACCTCAAAGGTATCTGCAAGTGTCTGAGGGCGGGGTTCTGCAGACAGAGTTCCAGATTCATTGGATTGGATTAGATTGGATTTGTTTTATTATCATGTGGACCGAGGTACAGTGAAAAATATTGTTCTGTGTATATCCAGACAGATCATTTCATACATGAAAAAACATAGGACGCAGCTTCAGCATGAAACTAAATAATCTCAATGGTCTTTTACTGTAACTGCAATTTTTCAAGCATTAAAGTTATCATCAGTAAAACCCATTTTTTCTGTTAATGCATTTTTATGACATAAGTATAAAGTCACATCAAATATTGAAAAGCTGCCCAATTGCAAGTTCTGAAATATTATGGTTAATGTACATAAATAATGGTTAAATGCGTTTAAACTGAAATTTTAAGACTCAAAGAAGAAATGGATAAGTGTGGGTTCAAGGGCAGCACGGTGGCACAGTGGGTTAGCCCTGCTGCCTCACGGTGCCGAGGTCCCAGGTTCGATCCTGGCTCTGGGGGTCACTGTCCGTGTAGAGTTTGCACATTCTCCCCGTGTTCGTTGGGTTTCGGCCCCACAACCCAAAGATGTAGGTGGATTGGCCACGCTAAATTGCCTCTGAATTGGAAAAAATGAATTGGGTACTCTAAATTTATTTTTAAAAATAAGTATGGGTTCAACATTTCTTTGGAGCCTGATTGGAATTCTCAATTTATGCTCATTGAGTTGATTTACACTAATTTTAAATTTTGGAATAATCCAATGGGATTAGGAGATTAGTTGAGTGTAACTCGACATTGGTAAAATGGGAGCAACATTGGGTCGAACATCTGAATTGTTCCAAAGAAGCAAATTCTAGGCCCAGAACTTTCATGAACAAGGACAAATTATTCATTCAACATTAGTCCAGCACGCCAGAGAACTCCCCTGCATGTTTTAGTGACCACTACCTGAGAGGGAAGACGGGACCTCAGTGTAACATCTTGGTTGGAATTCTCCAGCCATTGGGATTCTCTTTTCCTACTGGCAAAGCACCCCCATCTGCGGGTTTCCCAATGGTGTGGGGTGGCATCAATGGGAAATCCCATGGGGAAGCTGCGGGAAGAGAGAATCCCGCAGCCTGCAAATGGTGTGCCGCGGAGAAACCTGCCAAATTGTTCACAGTCAACGAAATATTTATAAAGTGGAGTCATTGTACTGGAATGTCAGCCTCAACTACAGTCTCAAATAGGTCTTGAACCCACAGTCTGCTGGACGTAGTTTACCAACTCACTGATAGCTGGCACCTTATTACATAAAAGGCAAAAGAACAGGCAGTGTAAACAGACTCAAGAGGCAATTGAATATTTTCTCGACAATGAAGTGATTAAAAGAGTGGCAAATTGCTTTAAAGTTCAGCATTGGGGAATGGATTTTTTGGGTATTACATAACAATATAATCTTTATTAGGTCAAATATCTTTTCCCTGTTCCTATAAATGTTTTTGGGCGAAATTCTCCTACCCGCCCCGCCACATTTCTGCCCCGGCCGGCCGGCGGGAGTCTCCGTAACACCGGCCGGCCAATGGGGTTTCCCATTGTGGGGCAGCCCCACGCCGTCGGGAAACCCTCCGGCGCCGGCAAAACGGAGACTCCCGCCGGCGGAGAATGACGCCCCCTATATCCGACGGACATAGTGTACTGATACTGCAAGGCATGTGATTTCTGTGCTTCTGAATGTTTCTCTTTAATCTATTTCTATTCTGTTTCATGTTACTCTGTGAAATTAAAAGCATAAAAACCCCAAAGACCAGATTATCGTTCGAAAACCCATTCAACAAACTCTTCACAGATTTTCTTTCAATTTTCTTCCCTCCTCCCCTGCAAACACTGACTCATTTGGTTCCATGTGGGATTTTTTTTGTTGCATCAAATCCAAGCTACACCTGACATGGGAGTGCCTGGAGCAAATGCAAAGCTTAGGAACCTGTTCTACAATTTCCCCACTCCTGAACAGCTCAGCACTTGACAGGGTCCAGGAGATCTCATGATTAATCAAAGGCATAGAAGTTTTGATGATCATTCTGGGAGAGGCTGAATAAGATCCTCCATGTGATTTAATTTATTTATTGCCACATGTACCGAAGTACAGTGAAAAGTATTTTTCTGCGGCCAAGGAAACATACACAGTACGTACACGGTAGACAAAAAAATAGTCGATAGTTACAGTGAAAGCGAAACAGCACACAGTACATCGACAAATGAGTAATTAGTCACAGTATGGAACAAGGGCAAAATAACGAAGCAAATAGGACACAAGCAAGAGCAGCATAGGGCGACGTAAATAGTGTCTTACAGGGAACAGATCAATCTGAGGGAGAGTCGTTGAGGAGTCTAGTAGCTGTGGGGAAGAAGCTGTTCCTAAGTCTGGATATACGGGTCTTCAGACTTCTGTGTCTTCTGCCTGATGATGGAAGGGTCTGGAAGAGGGCAATGCCTGGGTGCGAGGGGTCTCTGACAAAGCTGTCTGCCTTCCTGAGACAACGGGAGGTACTCTGATCAATGGGAGGGTGGCAAATTTGTGTAATGCATTGGGCTGAGTTCACCACACTCTGCGGTTTCTTGCGATCGTGGGCCGAGCAGTTGCCATACGAAGCGGTGATGCAGCCGGATAGGATGCTCTCTATGGCACAACTGTTTGGTTTTGCTGGCATTGAGAGAGAGGTTGTTTTCGGTACACCATGCAACCAAGTAATCTATCTCCCTTCTGTAGTCTGACTCGTCGTTGTTTGAGATACGACCCACCACAGTCATATCATCTGCAAATGCATAGATAGAATTTGGGGCAGCACGGTAGCACAGTGGTTAGCACTGTTGCATCACAGCACCAGGGACCTGGGGTCGATTCCTGGTTGGGTCACTGTCTGAGCAGAGTCTGCACGTTCTCCCCGTGTCTGCATGGGTTTCCTCCGGGTGCTCCGGTTGCCTCCCACAGTCCAAAGATGTGCGGGTTAGGTGGATTGGCTGTGCTAAATTGCCCTTAGTGACCAATAATGTTTCGGTGGGGTTACTGGGTTATGGGGATAGAATGGTGGTGTGGGCTTAAGTAGTGTGCTTTTTACCAAGGGTTCAGACTAGATGGGCTGAAGGCCTCCTTCTGCACTGTAAATTCTAAATTCTAAAAAAAGGAATTGGAGTCAAATCGTGTCACATAGTTGTGTGTGTATACAGAGTACAGTAGAGGACTGAGCACACATCTTTGCGGGGCCCCGGTGTTTGAGGACTATTGTGGAGGAGATGCTGTTACCTATCCTGAGAGATTGCGGTCCATTGGTGAGGAAGTCAAGGATCTCGATACACAGTGAGGGGTCAAGTCCAAGATTGCAGAGTTTGATTATTAGTCATGTCGGGATAATGGTGTTGAAGGCAGAGCTGTAGCCGATGAATAGCAGTCTGACGTAGGTGTCCTTGTTCTCAAGGTGTTTGAGTGTTGAAATTAGGACCAGGGAGATAGCATCTGGTGTGGATCGGTTGCAGCGATAGATGAACTGCAATGGATCAAGACCGTCTGGGAGGCTTTATTTGATCCGTCTCATGACTAGCCGCTCAAAGCATTTCATGATAACAGACGTCAGGGCAACCGGTCGGTAGTCCTTGAGGCAGGCTACCTTGTACTCCTTTGGTACTGGTATTATGGTGGTGGTCTTGAAGGAGGTGGGAACCTTGGAGCAGAGAAGTGAGGTGTTGGAGATGTCTGTGAATACACTCGCCAGCCGGTCTGCGCAGGGTCCGACCCTGTGGGGGGGGAGGGGTGGAAGGGGGGCTCCGTAGTGGTCTGGCCCACGATCGGGGCCCACCGGTTGGCGGGCCAGCCTCTCTGGCTGGGGGCCTCCTTTCCTCCACGCCGGCTCCTGTAGCCCTGCGCCATTTGGCGTCGGGGCCGGCGCTGGGAAGGAGGCCGCTGCGCATGCGCTAATTGGCGCCGGTCCAACTGTGCATGCACGGACCCCGCGGCGCTGGGTTCACGCCGGGACCGGCAGCTGGAGTGGTGCGGGCCGCTCCAGCGCTGTGCTAGCCCCCTGTGGGCCGGAGAATGGGGTCCCGGAATGGGCGCCGACGCCAGAGTAAAACACTCCCGTTTTTATGCCGGCGTTGACACCTAGCCGCCCGTTGGGAGAGTCCCGCCCGTTATTTCTTAACTTAATATTAATAATCACTCTGCTTGCTATATGTGCACAGGACCATTACTGGTACAATTCACCAGCACTGTTGTTTGGAAAAGATCAATGGGCTAATCATCTGTCAGTGACATGTGAACCATGGGCTGGATTTTATGGGGCACTGCAGATCCAATTAAGGGGCAATTTAGCGTGGCCAATCCACCTAAGCTGCACATCTTTGGGGTGTGAGGGTGAAACCCTCGAAAACACGGGGAGAAAGTGCAAACTCCACACGGTCAGTGACCTGGAGCCGGGATCGAACCCGGGTCCACAGCGCCGTGAGCCAGCAGTGCTAACCACTGCACCACCAAGCTGCCCAAGGTGGCATTTAGGTGATCATCATCCAGCCCTGCTGAAAATGAGCATGCCCAACATTTGGGGAAGGTTGAGATAGAAATCAGAATGCCGCACCCTCGCCAGTTAAACCCTCTGTTCAATTTACTTGGCCAAGTTCACACATGAAGGTTGGCCAGCCAGCTGGGCAGGCTATTGTCATCTGTGAAAATCTCCATCAGCAGAGAAAATACTTCACAGGAGATTGATAGTGCGAGATGAAGGAGGATCACTTTTTTCTTCTTAAAAGTTAACACGATACCGAGCCCATCGCATCTGTTTGGCAAACCTCCAAACTAAGGCAATGATTACCTCATCAGGCTCCTGTCTCTCAGTGTGATATCTGTAATGTGGATCTGAAGCTGCCACTTACTCATTTACAATCTATTGCTCCATGGGTCAACTGTCAGAGTATGAAACTGAAGCGGCATTACGGCTTGTCATCATGATAAACATTGGGTGTGTTGTCCTGTGACATTAATTATATCCTGTACTGAGTACTTTAACGCTCAGCAGCTTACAGAATCATAGAATCTGTATGGAACAGAAGGAGGCCATTCAGTACATCGAGTCCACTCCTCAATCCTCTCCCCGCAACCCTAAGCCCACATAACCTGCATATCCCTGGACACTAAGGGACAATTTAGCACGGCCATTCCACCTAACCTGCACTACTTTGGACGGTGGGAGGAAACCGGAACACCCAGAAGAAACCCATGCAGACATCGTGCAAAGTCAACACAGACAATTACCCAAGGTCGGAATTGAACTCGGGTCCCTTGCACTGTGGCAGCAGTGCTAACCACTGTGTCACCATGGCGATTTGTATAATACACACACTGCAAAACACACTACATCCCCTTAACCTGAAGGAAGCTCCGTCTTCTATCTTATTAGGTTTATCATTGTTCCTTCAGGTGGGAGGGCAGCACTGTGATGCAGTGGTTAGCACTGCTGCCTCACAGCGGCAAGGACCCTGGTTCGATCCCCGTTCTGGGTCACTGTCCTTGTGGAGTTTGCACATTCTCCCCGTGTTTGCGTGGGTTTTGCCCCCACAACCCAAAGATGTGCAGGGTAGGTGAATTGGCTACGCTAAATTGCCCCTGAATTGGAAAAAATTAATTGGGTACTCTAAAATTATAAAACAAAAAGGTGGGAGTGCAGAATCCTGTCCTCCTGTCTCATGCACCCACACTCTCTTTCTCTCCCTACCCCCCCCCCCCCCTACCCCCGCAGCACACAGCCCCACATATAAGGCGGCTTCCAGGTAATGTCACAACATCTGAGGTTATCAATTCCAACCCCAATTGACCCAGAATCGCAACACAGGTGAAATTAGATTTTATTTAAAATACCCGAGGTCCTTGGTTGAGCCCAATAACCTACAGTGACCAGGTTCGTAACTTTAAAACACAAGTAACCTTTAATGATGTACAGTATTATAATTAAATGGACATAAAATGTAGCTGACTATCTAATACCCCTTTCCCAAGCCCCCCTCCCTTCTTAACTACACCATTCTCTACACACACACACAAACAACACAGAGACTAAAGAGTGGCTGAGAGGGAAAGTAAATATTAATAACAGTAAAAGGATAAGGATCTTTGATCTCTCTCACAGGGAAAGAGAGAGAGAGAAAGATATCCTTTCAGTTCCAAGGTCCAAACACTTTGCCCAATTCTCTCACAAAGCATCACCCGGGAACCAATCGCTAACTGTTCCCAGGCAGAAAACTGTCCCTGGCCAACCCAACCAGTTAAGCTGTTAACTAAGACCCATTTAGCACCAAAGAGTCTGGCTTCTTCTTTCCAAAGTACAAAACCTGGAAACACAAGGTCCTGACAAGCAGGCTGCTTCACTTTGAATCTTCTGCTTAAGGGCCAAAACAATAAAAGAAAAGAAATGAAATGGGAACAAAGAAAATAAACAGGAAGGATGTTTACAATGGTCCTACGAGAGATACACTTATTACCTATTCCATTTGTATGTCTGGTCAATGTTCAAGTTCTCTATTTTCCTTGTCACTAAAAATAAAATCAGTTTCGAGCTACTCCCACTGGAACAGAGCTATTGGCCTCTCCTCTATTTGATGTTAATTACTGCTGTGGACGTATCTCTCAGCTCGACAGAAAAGATTGCATGGCACAAATTCAGTAAAGAGCAGGGGACTCATGGATATCCTGGGCAAATACATATCCCTCCATATCGCAGAAATGAATCAGACCATTAGGTTATCATCACATTGCTGCTTGTGGGAGCTTGTTGGAAATGGAACTGTGCACAAACTTGCAGCTGTATTTCATACAACGCAACTGTACACTTCATTGATGGAAAAGCACTTTGAGACATTGTAAGGTCGTGAAATGTGTAGGACAGTCCAGAAGCAGCACCAGGCATACTTAAAATGAGCTAGCAACCTGGCGAAGCTACAACATAGGATGACTTGCTTGATAAAGAGCAGAGCCGCATGCTACTGAGAGAGCAAAGCAATCCCACAACCAGTGGGTCAGATCAAAACTCTACTGCCACATCCAGTCATAGACGGTGTGGATAATTAAACAACATATTGGAGGAGAAGCTCTCCATCCACCGTGATGGGGAAGACCAGCATATCAGTGCAAAAGACATTTGCAACCATCTTTAGCCAGAAGTGCAGAGTAGATGATCCATTTTTTAAAAAAAAATTTCGAGTACCCAATTATTTTTTTCCAATAAAGGGCCAATTTAGTGTGGCCATTCCACCTAACCTGCACATCTTTGGGTTGTGGGGGTGAAAACCACATAGACAAGGGGAGAATGTGCAAACTCCACACAGACAGTGACCCGAGGCCGGGATCGAACCCAGGTCCTCAGCACCATAGGCAGAAGTGCTAACCACTGCGCCACCATGCCACCCAGATGATTCATTTTGGTCTCCTCCTGAGGACCCCAGCATTACAGATGCCAGTCTTCAATCGATTCAATTCACTCCACGTAATATCAAGAAAAGGCTGTAGGCACTGAATACTGCAAAGTCTATGGGCCCTGACAATATTCTGGTAATAGAACTTGCTGCACCCCTAGACAGGCTGTTCCATTGCAGCTACAACACTAGCATTTGTCTGATAATATGGAACTTTTCCCAAGTGAGTCTTGTCCATGAAAACCAGTATAAATCCAATCAAGCCAATTATCATCCCATCAGCCTCCGCTCAATCATCCATGAGGTATAAGGGCAGCACGGTGGCACAGTGGGTTAGCCCTGCTGCCTCACGGCGCCGAGGTCCCAGGTTCGATCCCGGCTCTGGGTCACTGTCTGTGTGGAGTTTGCACATTCTCCCCGTGTTTGCGTGTGTTTCGCCCCCACAACCCAAAGATGTGCAGGGTAGGTGGATTGGCCACGCTAAATTGCCCCTTAATTGGAAAAAATGAATTGGATACTCTAAATTTTTTAATTTTTTAAAATCATCAAAAGTGGTGGAGGATGTTGTTGACAGTGCTATCAAGTTAGGCTATTGAGTTGGATAATCAGCCATGATCATAATGAATGGTGGAGCAGGCTTGAAGGCCCAAATGGTTTCCTCCTGCACATATTTTCTGTTTCTAAATTGTTGGTGTTACACAGCAACAATCTGCTCACTGACGCTCAGTTTGTGTTCCATCAAAGTCACTCAGCTCCTGACCTCATTACACCCTTGGTTCGAACATAGACAACGGAGCTGAATGTGAGAGGTGAGAGGAGAGCTATGTTCCTTGACATCAAGTCAGCATTTAAGCAAACGTTGTATCAAAGAAATTATAGGGAATCAGGTTAAAAACTCTCCACTGGTTGGTGGCATACCTGACAAAAAGAGGGATGCAGTTGTTGAAGGTCAGTTATCTCAGTCGCAGGACATCACTGCAGGAATTCCTCGGGGTATTGTCCTAGGTCTAACCATCTTCAGCTGCTTCATCCTCCTTCATAAGGTCAGTAGTGAGAATATGCACTGATGATTGTACAATGTTCAGTATTGTGTATCTGGGAGCTTGATGGAAACTGGAACGGTGCACAAAGTTGCAGCTGTATTTCTGGTTCTGTGTCACGTGATGTGTAGTGACGTCAGCATGGACATTGAGCAAATCACCATCTTGATTGTATGAGCAATACCCTTAATAAATCTCTCATCGTGTTTTACAAGAATGCAGGGTGTGGGAACCTCCCTAACATTTTCTTTGCGACAGCAAAGGAATATAACTTAGCACTGCTGCCTCACAGCACCAAGGTCCCAGGTTCAATGCCGGCAATGGGTCACTGTCCGTGTGGAGTTTGCACATTCTCCCCGTGTTTGCGTGGGTTTCGCCCCCACAACCAAAAATGTGCAGGGTAGGTGGATTGAACACGCTAAATTAAAAAAAACACAAATGAGTATAACAGGAGAGAAAACTGCCATTGAGGATTGAGGCAAAAAAAACGTTGGAAAGACGATTTTTGTTGACGAATTGTTGGACGGCATCGGAAGCCACAGTAGATTCTCGGACACAGATACACACACACACGTTGGATGAAGCACTGCCGCCAATGTGAAGGTTTAGAAATATAGAAACATAGAAATTAAAATCAAGAGGAGGCCATTCGGCCCTTCGAGCTGGCTCCGCAATTCACTATGATCACGACTGACCATCCAACTAAATAACCTAATCACACGTTCCACCCACACCCTTTGATCCGCTTTGCCCTAAGTGCTAAATCTAACAGCTTTTTGAAAACATACTGTTTTGAACTCAACTACTTCCTGTGGTAACAAATTCCATAACTCACCACTCTCTGGGTAAAAAAATGTTTCCGCAACTCTGTCCTAAATGATCTACCCTGTATCCTCAGACTGTGACCCTGGTTCTGGACACCTCCACCATCGTGAACATCCTTCTTGCATCTACCCTGTCCAGTCCTGTTAGAATTTTATAGGTTTCTATGAGATCCTCCCTCATTCTTCTGAACTCGAGCGAATACAATCCTAGCCGACTTAATCTCTCCTCATACGTCAGTCCTGCCATCCGAGGAATCAATTTGGTAAACCTTTGCTGCACTCCCTCGAGAGCAAGAACATCCTTCCTCAGAAAAGGAGACCAAAACTGCTTGCACTATTCCAGAAACCCACGCAAACACGGGGAGAATGTGCAAACTCTACACGGACAGTGACCCAGAGCCAGGATCGAACCTGGGACCTCGGCGCCATGAGACTGCAGTGCTACACTGCGCCACCATGCTGCCCTGTTGCTTGCAAAGATGGTCACACACTTATGATATCCAGTATCGCAAGTCAGAGCAGAATTCAAATGTTAATACATTATCACGATTGCCGTTACAAATGTGACCCTGAGCAACATTTTGTCAATAGTTTGTATTTATCGCTCTTGGATAATGTACCTGTGACTTCATCTCAAGTTCAAAGATATACAAGAACTGATCCAGTGATGGGGAAGGTGATGGACTTGGCCCAAGAAGGAACGCTGTCAGACGTTTACAGGAAAAATCCAGAATGCAATTCCTGCATCACATGAAGACTTGCGTTAACAGTACAGAATGGAACTTTATTGTGCAATCATTGAAGCATTCTATCAAAGCATCAAAGGACTAGGGAACATTGTCATAAAGGGTGGACCCGGGTTTGATCCCAGCCCTGGGTCACTGTCCGTGTGGAGTTTGCATATTCTCACCGTGTCTGCATGGGTTTCACTCCCACAACCTAAAGATGATCAGGGTAGGTGAATTGGCCACTCTAAATTGCCCCTTAATTGGAAAAAATAAATAAATAATTGTGTACTCTAAATTTTTTTTTTTTTAAAAAGCGAGATACTTCAAAGATTGTCAAATGACAACAACACAAATTGCTGGGAGGGAGAAAATCTCTAAAAAGCGGTTATTCAACCAGGGAGAGAGAGTGCAAGCTTGGATTACATCACTAACGAGAAATGGGTACCAGCTTTGATCCGAGCAAAGACAGATCCAAAGACATACACCGTACAGACGGATGATGAAAGAATTTGGTGACGTCATGCTGATCAGTTACTTACTGCATGAATTGAGTTTGCAAAAACTTCTCAAAGGTTCGATCTTTAGAAGATCCGGAGAGCTTTACTTTGGAATGGAGACAGAGACAGTGAAGAGTTAAGATTCTGTTCCAGAGGACTTTTCAATGCCTATAGTGACAGATACTGAAATAACTACTCAAAAAGTACCATCTACAGAAAGGAATGAGGACACTTCTGATGCTGCAAGTAGTCGGGTTCAAGAATGCTGAATTCTACCAAAAAGGAATAGACGTCCACCACAGCGACTGTCTCATTGAATTGTATATATGTACAGAAATAACACATCAGGGAGTCTGTTGTATAAATGTTAATCGTTGTCATAGCACTAATGAAGTAAAAGAGGGAGGGGTGTTATGTATCTGAGAATACATTCTTGCTGGTTCTGCATCACGTGATGTGTTGAGACATCAGCACAGTGTTTGTGCAGGCTTTGAGCAAATCACCATCTTGATTGCATTGCGCTACATAAGAACATAAGAACTAGGAGCAGGAGTAAGCAATTCAGCCCCTCGAGCCTGCTCCGCCATTCAATACGATCATGGCTCATCTCCTCTCAGCGTCATCTCCATTTTATTGCCCGTTCTCCATAACCCTTCAACCCGTTACTAATTAAAAATCTGTCTATCGCCTCCTCAAATTTAATCAGTGTCCCGGCATCCACTGCACTCTGAGGTAATGAATTCCACAGATTCATGACCCTTTGAGAGAAGTAATTTCTTCTTATCTCTGTTTTAAATCTGCTACCCTTATCCTCAAACTATCACCTTTAGTTCTAGATTGTCTCACAAGAGGAAGCATCCACTCTACATCTACTTCGTTAATACATTTTACCATCTTGTATGCCTCAATTAGATCTCCTCCCATTCTTCTAAACTCTAGAGATTATACGCCTAAACTGCTCAATCTCTCTTCATAAAACAAACCCCTCGTCTCTGGAATCAATCTACTGGACCTCCTCTGAACTGCCTCCAATGCAACTACATCCCTCCTCAAATGAGTGGAAGAAAACAAAACTCCAGTTGCAGTCTCACCAATGCCTTGGGGCAGCACGGTGGCGTAGTGGTTAGCACTGCTGCCTCACGGCGCTGAGGAGAAAGGTTTGATCCCGGCTCTGGGTCACTGTCCGTGTGGAGTTTGCACATTCTCCCCCTGTTTGCATGGGTTTCGTCCCCACAACTCAAAGATGTGCAGGGTAGGTGGATTGGCCAAGCTAAATTGCCCCTTGATTAGAAAACATATTTGGGTACTCTAAATTTATTTTAAAAAACAATGCCTTGTACAATTGCAGCAGCGCGTCCCTACTTTTATACTCTATTCCTTTCACTATAAAGGCCAAAATTCCATTTGCCTTCCTATATCTGTATCTGCATAGCCTTAGTAAATCTCTCATTGTGCTTTACAAGAATGCAGAGTGTGGGCACCTCCACACCTTTTCTCTTTGCAGCAATGTCAGGCTGTTGCTTGACTAGTCTGAGAGACAGCTCTCCCAATTTTGGCACAAGCGCAGATGTTAGTAAGGAGCTTTGGAGGGCTGACAGGGCTGGGTTTGCCATTGTCGTTTCCAGTGCCTAGGTCGATGTCGGGTGTCTTTCCAGTTTCACGCCTTCTTGTCTTACTTGTGGTTTGATACAATGGAGTGGCTTGCTCAGCCATTTCAGAGGGCTGCTCAGAGTCAACTGCATTGCTGTGGACCTGGAGTCACATGTAGGCCACACCAGGTACAGGCAGCAGATTTCCTTCCCGAGGGGGCATTTGTGAACTTGATGGATGTTTACGACAATCGACAGTGGTTGCACGGTCATCATTAGACTTTTAATTCCAGATTTTTCTGAATCTTGCAGTCTGCCAAGCTTGCTTACTAAGCCAGAGTGACTACACCACACAAGAAATGCTTGTAATGTGCCTTGAGACTAGCTGGCTTTGTGATCTGCTGCTATATATAATGTCACTTGTACTGCTTCCTCTGTCAGGACTCAAAGATGTATCTTTCGGGAATTCAATCTGTGTGACAGGTACAGTCTGTTGAGTTTGAAAGTGTGAAAATAGTAACCGCTTTTATTCTGATACCATGTTAATTCAGATTCTGGGAGAGAGCTGACTCCCCATGGGATTAGTAACTAATAATACGATTTGCATTCATGTAGCCCGTTTCACAGGTGGCATCCAGCCTGAGGTTGCCAGATGTAGCTGTGTCCTGGTGGAATCCAGTTCTTGGGTACAATCCCTCAGAATCCAAATTGAACCAGCACCAAACAGATTATTAGGAAAACCGTCTTGAGCTATAGATATAGAACTGGTCATGGGGACTTGTAGTAGGTCTGGGTTAATGTTCATGCATTCCATGAATAGAGAGGAACAAGGCAGCTCCACGCAATAGTTCAAGATAGAGCCACCTGGTCACTGGAGCAATAGGAAATGAGGAATGCACTCTGGGGTTACACCGGGCTGCAGCGGAGGCTAGGTGTCTATTTTAACAGCACACATTAAGTCTTTTTGTTACTTGCTCCTTTGTTTTAATTTCAGTTTGCTTTGTGTGAATAAATTACTTCCACTTAAACAGCCTTACAGGAATATCTCTACAGCCAATATAATAGAGTGGGTCTGAAAAAACACACAGAATTATAGCTGTAAATTATTATAAAAGGTGAAAATCCAGCTGTAACAACAGTGGAACAAGTGGAGGCCATTCAGCCCCTCTATCCTATTGCAACATTCTTTTTTAAAATTCGCTTTTGTGATCTGAATGTCTCTGGCTGGGCCAGTGTTTCTTATCCATCCTCAATTCTCTGTGGGAAGGTGGTGACGAGTCATTTTCTTGAACCGCACACAAGCACTCCCTCAAACACACACACACACTGCCAAGCACTCACACACACGCACACACACACTCGCACACGAGAACTCCCTCAAACACACACACTGACATGCACTCACTCACACACACACACTCGCACACAGGCACTCCCTCAAACACACACACAGACTGCCAAGCACTCACACACACGCACACACACACCCGCACACGAGCACTCCCTCAAACACACACACTGACATGCACTCACTCACACACACACACAGGCACTCCCTCAAACACACACACACACTGCCATGCACTCACACACACGCACACACACACTCGCACTCAGGCACTCCCTCAAACACACACACTGACATGCACTCACTCACACACACGCACTCGCACACAGGCACTCCCTCAAACACACACACACACTGCCAAGCACGCACACACTCGCACACAGGCACTCCCTCAAACACACACACACACACACACACTGACATGCACTCACTCACACACACACACTCGCACACGAGCACTCCCTCAAACACACACACACACTGCCATGCACTCACTCACACACACACACACACTCGCACACAGGCACTCCCTCAAACACACACACACTGACATGTACTCACTCACACACACACACACACACACTCGCACTCAGGCACTCATTCAAACACGCACACTGACATGCACTCACTCACACACTCGCACACGAGCACTCCCTCAAACACACACACACACACTGACATGCACTCACTCACACACACACACACACTCGTACACAGGCACTCCCTCAAACACACACACACACATACACACTGACATGCACTCACTCACACACACACACTCGCACACAGGCACTCCCTCAAACACATACACACATTGCCATGCACTCACACACACGCACACACACACTCGCACACAGGCACTCCCTCAAACACACACACTGACATGCACTCACTCACACACACACACTCGCACACAGGCACTCCCTCAAACACACACACACACTGCCAAGCACTCACACACACGCACACACACACTCGCACACGAGCACTCCCTCAAACACACACACTGACATGCACTCACTCACACACACACACAGGCACTCCCTCAAACACACACACACACTGCCATGCACTCACACACACGCACACACACACTCGCACTCAGGCACTCCCTCAAACACACACACTGACATGCACGCACTCACACACACGCACTCGCACACAGGCACTCCCTCAAACACACACACACACTGCCAAGCATGCACACACTCGCACACAGGCACTCCCTCAAACACACACACACACACACACACTGACATGCACTCACTCACACACACACACTCGCACACGAGCACTCCCTCAAACACACACACACACTGCCATGCACTCACTCACACACACACACACTCGCACACAGGCACTCCCTCAAACACACACACACTGACATGTACTCACTCACACACACACACACACACACACTCGCACTCAGGCACTCATTCAAACACGCACACTGACATGCACTCACTCACACACTCGCACACGAGCACTCCCTCAAACACACACGCACACACACACGCACTGACATGCACTCACTCACACACACACACACACACACTCGCACACAGGCACTCCCTCAAACACACACACACACATACACACTGACATGCACTCACTCACACACACACACTCGCACACAGGCACTCCCTCAAACACATACACACATTGCCATGCACTCACACACAAGCACACACACACTCGCACACAGGCACTCCCTCAAACACACACACTGACATGCACTCACTCACACACACACACTCGCACACGAACACTCCCTCAAACGCACACACACACACACACACACACACTGACATGCACTCACTCACACACGCACACGAGCACTCCCTCAAACACACACACACCCACACACACACACTGACATGCACTCACTCACACACACACGCTCGCACACGAGCACTCCCTCAAACACACACACTCGCACACAGGCACTCCCTCAAACACACACACACACACTGACATGTACTCACTCACACACACACACTCGCACACAGGCACTCCCTCAAACACACACGCACACTGCCATGCACTCACACACACGCACACACACACTCGCACTCAGGCACTCCCTCAAACACACACACTGACATGCACTCACTCACACACACGCACTCGCACACAGGCACTCCCTCAAACACACACACACTGCCAAGCACTCACACACACGCACACACACACTCGCACTCAGGCACTCCCTCAAACACACACACTGACATTCACTCACTCACACACACACACTCGCACACAGGCACTCGCTCACACACACTGACATGCACTCACTCACACACACACACTCGCACACAGGCACTCCCTCAAGCACACACACTGACATGCACTCACTCACACACACACACTCGGACACGAGCACTCCCTCAAACACACACACACACACTGACATGCACTCACTCACACACACACACACTCGCACACAGGCACTCCCTCAAACACACACACACACTGCCAAGCACTCACTCACACACACACACACTCGCACACAGGCACTCCCTCAAACACACACACACACTGCCAAGCACTCACACACACACACACACTCGCACACAGGCACTCCCTCAAACACACACACACACTGACATGCACTCACTCACACACACACACACACTCACACACGAGCACTCCCTCAAATACACACACACACTCGCACACAGGCACCCCCTCAAACACACACACACACACACTGCCAAGCACTCACTCACACACACACACTCGCACACAGGCACTCCCTCAAACACACACACACTGACATGTACTCACTCACGCACAGAAGCACACAAACTCTCACACAAACACTCACTCAAACACACTCTCAAACACTTGCAAACACTTGCAAACACACTCACTCACATGCACACCCACACAAGCACGCACTCACTCACACACACAGTCACTCACATCACGCACTCATACACATTCACTCGCACTCATACACTCACAGAAAGTTTACTTACACTCCCTCGAACACACACACACACTGCCAAGCACTCACACACACGCACACACACACTCGCACACGAGCACTCCCTCAAACACACACACACACTGACATGCACTCACTCACACACACACACACTCGCACACAGGCACTCCCTCAAACACACACACACACACACACACTGACACGCACTCACACACACGCACACACACACTCGCACACGAGCACTCCCTCAAACACACACACACACTGCCATGCACTCACTCACACACACACACTCGCACACAGGCACTCCCTCAAACACACACACACTGACATGTACTCACTCACACACACACACTCGCACACAGGCACTCCCTCATACACACACACACACTGCCAAGCACTCAGTCACACGCACACACACACTCGCACACGATCACTCCCTCAAACACACACACACACACTGACATGCACTCACACACACGCACACACACACTCGCGCTCAGGCACTCACTCAAACACACACACTGACATGCACTCACTCACACACACACACACACTCGCACACGAGCACTCCCTCAAACACACACACACACACACACACACTGACATGCACTCACTCACACACGCTCGCACACGAGCACTCCCTCAAACACACACACTCGCACACAGGCACTCCCTCAAACACACACACACACTGACATGCACTCACTCAGACACACACACACTCGCACACAGGCACACCCTCAAACACACACACACACACACACTGACATGCACTCACTCACACACACACACTCGCACACAGGCACTCCCTCACACACACTGACATGCACTCACTCACACACACACACTCGCACACAGGCACTCCCCCAAACACACACACACACTCCCATGCACTCACACACACGCACACACACACTCGCACACAGGCACTCCCTCAAACACACACACACACTGACATGCACTCACTCAGACACACACACACCCGCACACACGCACACCCTCAAACACACACACACACACACACACACTGACATGCACTCACTCACACACACACACTCGCACACAGGCACTCCCTCACACACACTGACATGCACTCACTCACACACACACACTCGCACACAGGCACTCCCCCAAACACACACACACACTCCCATGCACTCACACACACGCACACACACACTCGCACACAGGCACTCCCTCAAACACACACACACACTCCCATGCACTCACTCACACACACACACCCGCACACAGGCACTCCCTCAAACACATACACACATTGCCATGCACTCACACACACGCACACACACACTCGCACACAGGCACTCCCTCAAACACACACACTGACATGCACTCACTCACACACACACACTCGCACACGAACACTCCCTCAAACGCACACACACACACACACACACACTGACATGCACTCACTCACACACGCACACGAGCACTCCCTCAAACACACACACACCCACACACACACACTGACATTCACTCACTCACACACACACGCTCGCACACGAGCACTCCCTCAAACACACACACTCGCACACAGGCACTCCCTCAAACACACACACACACACTGACATGTACTCACTCACACACACACACTCGCACACAGGCACTCCCTCAAACACACACGCACACTGCCATGCACTCACACACACGCACACACACACTCGCACTCAGGCACTCCCTCAAACACACACACTGACATGCACTCACTCACACACACGCACTCGCACACAGGCACTCCCTCAAACACACACACACTGCCAAGCACTCACACACACGCACACACACACTCGCACTCAGGCACTCCCTCAAACACACACACTGACATTCACTCACTCACACACACACACTCGCACACAAGCACTCGCTCACACACACTGACATGCACTCACTCACACACACACACTCGCACACAGGCACTCCCTCAAGCACACACACTGACATGCACTCACTCACACACACACACTCGGACACGAGCACTCCCTCAAACACACACACACACACTGACATGCACTCACTCACACACACACACACTCGCACACAGGCACTCCCTCAAACACACACACACACTGCCAAGCACTCACTCACACACACACACACTCGCACACAGGCACTCCCTCAAACACACACACACACTGCCAAGCACTCACACACACACACACACTCGCACACAGGCACTCCCTCAAACACACACACACACTGACATGCACTCACTCACACACACACACACACTCACACACGAGCACTCCCTCAAATACACACACACACTCGCACACAGGCACCCCCTCAAACACACACACACACACACTGCCAAGCACTCACTCACACACACACACTCGCACACAGGCACTCCCTCAAACACACACACACTGACATGTACTCACTCACGCACAGAAGCACACAAACTCTCACACAAACACTCACTCAAACACACTCTCAAACACTTGCAAACACTTGCAAACACACTCACTCACATGCACACCCACACAAGCACGCACTCACTCACACACACAGTCACTCACATCACGCACTCATACACATTCACTCGCACTCATACACTCACAGAAAGTTTACTTACACTCCCTCGAACACACACACACACTGCCAAGCACTCACACACACGCACACACACACTCGCACACGAGCACTCCCTCAAACACACACACACACTGACATGCACTCACTCACACACACACACACTCGCACACAGGCACTCCCTCAAACACACACACACACACACACACACTGACACGCACTCACACACACGCACACACACACTCGCACACGAGCACTCCCTCAAACACACACACACACTGCCATGCACTCACTCACACACACACACTCGCACACAGGCACTCCCTCAAACACACACACACTGACATGTACTCACTCACACACACACACTCGCACACAGGCACTCCCTCATACACACACACACACTGCCAAGCACTCAGTCACACGCACACACACACTCGCACACGATCACTCCCTCAAACACACACACACACACTGACATGCACTCACACACACGCACACACACACTCGCGCTCAGGCACTCACTCAAACACACACACTGACATGCACTCACTCACACACACACACACACTCGCACACGAGCACTCCCTCAAACACACACACACACACACACACACTGACATGCACTCACTCACACACGCTCGCACACGAGCACTCCCTCAAACACACACACTCGCACACAGGCACTCCCTCAAACACACACACACACTGACATGCACTCACTCAGACACACACACACTCGCACACAGGCACACCCTCAAACACACACACACACACACACTGACATGCACTCACTCACACACACACACTCGCACACAGGCACTCCCTCACACACACTGACATGCACTCACTCACACACACACACTCGCACACAGGCACTCCCCCAAACACACACACACACTCCCATGCACTCACACACACGCACACACACACTCGCACACAGGCACTCCCTCAAACACACACACACACTGACATGCACTCACTCAGACACACACACACTCGCACACACGCACACCCTCAAACACACACACACACACACACACACTGACATGCACTCACTCACACACACACACTCGCACACAGGCACTCCCTCACACACACTGACATGCACTCACTCACACACACACACTCGCACACAGGCACTCCCCCAAACACACACACACACTCCCATGCACTCACACACACGCACACACACACTCGCACACAGGCACTCCCTCAAACACACACACACACTCCCATGCACTCACTCACACACACACACCCGCACACAGGCACTCCCTCAAACACATACACACATTGCCATGCACTCACACACACGCACACACACACTCGCACACAGGCACTCCCTCAAACACACACACTGACATGCACTCACTCACACACACACACTCGCACACGAACACTCCCTCAAACGCACACACACACACACACACACACTGACATGCACTCACTCACACACGCACACGAGCACTCCCTCAAACACACACACACCCACACACACACACTGACATGCACTCACTCACACACACACGCTCGCACACGAGCACTCCCTCAAACACACACACTCGCACACAGGCACTCCCTCAAACACACACACACACTGACATGTACTCACTCACACACACACACTCGCACACAGGCACTCCCTCAAACACACACGCACACTGCCATGCACTCACACACACGCACACACACACTCGCACTCAGGCACTCCCTCAAACACACACACTGACATGCACTCACTCACACACACGCACTCGCACACAGGCACTCCCTCAAACACACACACACTGCCAAGAACTCACACACACGCACACACACACTCGTACTCAGGCACTCCCTCAAACACACACACTGACATTCACTCACTCACACACACACACTCGCACACAGGCACTCGCTCACACACACTGACATGCACTCACTCACACACACACACTCGCACACAGGCACTCCCTGAAGCACACACACTGACATGCACTCACTCACACACACACACTCGCACATGAGCACTCCCTCAAACACACACACACACACACTGACATGCACTCACTCACACACACACACACTCGCACACAGGCACTCCCTCAAACACACATACACACTGCCAAGCACTCACTCACACACACACACACTCGCACACAGGCACTCCCTCAAACACACACACACACTGCCAAGCACTCACACACACACACACACTCGCACACAGGCACTCCCTCAAACACACACACACACTGACATGCACTCACTCACACACACACACACACTCACACACGAGCACTCCCTCAAATACACACACACACTCGCACACAGGCACCCCCTCAAACACACACACACACACACTGCCAAGCACTCACTCACACACACACACTCGCACACAGGCACTCCCTCAAACACACACACACTGACATGTACTCACTCACGCACAGAAGCACACAAACTCTCACACAAACACTCACTCAAACACACTCTCAAACACTTGCAAACACTTGCAAACACACTCACTCACATGCACACCCACACAAGCACGCACTCACTCACACACACAGTCACTCACATCACGCACTCATACACATTCACTCGCACTCATACACTCACAGAAAGTTTACCTACACTCCCTCGAACACACACACACACTGCCAAGCACTTACACACACGCACACACACACTCGCACACGAGCACTCCCTCAAACACACACACACACTGACATGCACTCACTCACACACACACACACTCGCACACAGGCACTCCCTCAAACACACACACACACACACACACTGACACGCACTCACACACACGCACACACACACTCGCACACGAGCACTCCCTCAAACACACACACACACACTGCCATGCACTCACTCACACACACACACTCGCACACAGGCACTCCCTCAAACACACACACACTGACATGTACTCACTCACACACACAGGCACTCCCTCATACACACACACACACTGCCAAGCACTCAGTCACACGCACACACACACTCGCACACGATCACTCCCTCAAACACACACACACACACTGACATGCACTCACACACACGCACACTCACACTCGCGCTCAGGCACTCACTCAAACACACACACTGACATGCACTCACTCACACATACACACACACTCGCACACGAGCACTCCCTCAAACACACACACACACACACACTGACATGCACTCACTCACACACGCTCGCACACGAGCACTCCCTCAAACACACACACTCGCACACAGGCACTCCCTCAAACACACACACACACTGACATGCACTCACTCAGACACACACACACTCGCACACAGGCACACCCTCAAACACACACACACACACACACTGACATGCACTCACTCACACACACACACTCGCACACAGGCACTCCCTCACACACACTGACATGCACTCACTCACACACACACTCGCACACAGGCACTCCCCCAAACACACACACACACTCCCATGCACTCACACACACGCACACACACACTCGCACACAGGCACTCCCTCAAACACACACACACACTGACATGCACTCACTCAGACACACACACACTCGCGCACACGCACACCCTCAAACACACACACACACACACACACACTGACATGCACTCACTCACACACACACACTCGCACACAGGCACTCCCTCACACACACTGACATGCACTCACTCACACACACACACTCGCACACAGGCACTCCCCCAAACACACACACACACTCCCATGCACTCACACACACGCACACACACACTCGCACACAGGCACTCCCTCAAACACACACACACACTCCCATGCACTCACACACACGCACACACACACTCGCACACGAGCACTCCCTCAAACAAACACACACACACACACACACTGACATGCACTCACTCACACACGCTCGCACACGAGCACTCCCTCAAACACACACACTCGCACACAGGCACTCCCTCAAACACACACACACACTGACATGCACTCACTCAGACACACACACACTCGCACACAGGCACACCCTCAAACACACACACACACACACACACACACACTGACATGCACTCACTCAGACACACACACACTCGCACACAGGCACACCCTCAAACACACACACACACACTCGCACACAGGCACTCCCTTAAACACACACACACACTCCCATGCACTCACACACACGCACACACACACTCGCACACGAGTACTCCCTCAAACACACACACACTCCCTCAAACACACACACACACTGACATGCACTCACTCACACACACACACACTCACACACAGGCACTCCCTCAAACACACACACACACTGCCAAGCACTCACTCACACACACACACTCGCACACAGGCACTCCCTCAAACACACACACACACTGCCAAGCACTCACACACACACACACACTCGCACACAGTCACTCCCTCAAACACACACACACACTGACATGCACTCACTCACACACACTCGCACACGAGCACTCCCTCAAATACACACACACACTCGCACACAGGCACCCCCTCAAACACACACACACACACACTGCCAAGCACTCACTCACACACACACACTCGCACACAGGCACTCCCTCAAACACACACACACACACACTGCCAAGCACTCACTCACACACACACACTCGCACACAGGCACTCCCTCAAACACACACACACACTGCCAAGCACTCACACACACACACACACTCGCACACGAGCACTCCCTCAAACACACACACACACACACTGACATGCACTCACTCACACACACACGCTCGCACACGAGCACTCCCTCAAACACACACACTCGCACACAGGCACTCCCTCAAACACACACACACACTGACATGTACTCACTCACACACACACACTCGCACACAGGCACTCCCTCAAACACACACACACACTGCCATGCACTCACACACACGCACACACACACTCGCACTCAGGCACTCCCTCAAACACACACACTGACATGCACTCATTCACACACACACACACTCGCACACAGGCACTCCCTCAAACACACACACACACACACACACACACTGACATGCACTCACTCACACACACACACTCTGCCATGCACTCACTCACACACACACACTCGCACACAGGCACTCCCTCAAACACACACACACACTCCCATGCACTCACACACACGCACACACACACTCGCACACAGGCACTCCCTCAAACACACACACACACTGACATGCACTCACTCAGACACACACACACTCGCACACACGCACACCCTCAAACACACACACACACACACACACACACTGACATGCACTCACTCACACACACACACTCGCACACAGGCACTCCCTCACACACACTGACATGCACTCACTCACACACACACACTCGCACACAGGCACTCCCCCAAACACACACACACACTCCCATGCACTCACACACACGCACACACACACTCGCACACAGGCACTCCCTCAAACACACACACACACTCCCATGCACTCACTCACACACACACACCCGCACACAGGCACTCCCTCAAACACATACACACATTGCCATGCACTCACACACACGCACACACACACTCGCACACAGGCACTCCCTCAAACACACACACTGACATGCACTCACTCACACACACACACTCGCACACGAACACTCCCTCAAACGCACACACACACACACACACACACTGACATGCACTCACTCACACACGCACACGAGCACTCCCTCAAACACACACACACCCACACACACACACTGACATGCACTCACTCACACACACACGCTCGCACACGAGCACTCCCTCAAACACACACACTCGCACACAGGCACTCCCTCAAACACACACACACACACTGACATGTACTCACTCACACACACACACTCGCACACAGGCACTCCCTCAAACAAACACGCACACTGCCATGCACTCACACACACGCACACACACACTCGCACTCAGGCACTCCCTCAAACACACACACTGACATGCACTCACTCACACACACGCACTCGCACACAGGCACTCCCTCAAACACACACACACTGCCAAGCACTCACACACACGCACACACACACTCGCACTCAGGCACTCCCTCAAACACACACACTGACATTCACTCACTCACACACACACACTCGCACACAAGCACTCGCTCACACACACTGACATGCACTCACTCACACACACACACTCGCACACAGGCACTCCCTCAAGCACACACACTGACATGCACTCACTCACACACACACACTCGGACACGAGCACTCCCTCAAACACACACACACACACTGACATGCACTCACTCACACACACACACACTCGCACACAGGCACTCCCTCAAACACACACACACACTGCCAAGCACTCACTCACACACACACACACTCGCACACAGGCACTCCCTCAAACACACACACACACTGCCAAGCACTCACACACACACACACACTCGCACACAGGCACTCCCTCAAACACACACACACACTGACATGCACTCACTCACACACACACACACACTCACACACGAGCACTCCCTCAAATACACACACACACTCGCACACAGGCACCCCCTCAAACACACACACACACACACTGCCAAGCACTCACTCACACACACACACTCGCACACAGGCACTCCCTCAAACACACACACACTGACATGTACTCACTCACGCACAGAAGCACACAAACTCTCACACAAACACTCACTCAAACACACTCTCAAACACTTGCAAACACTTGCAAACACACTCACTCACATGCACACCCACACAAGCACGCACTCACTCACACACACAGTCACTCACATCACGCACTCATACACATTCACTCGCACTCATACACTCACAGAAAGTTTACTTACACTCCCTCGAACACACACACACACTGCCAAGCACTCACACACACGCACACACACACTCGCACACGAGCACTCCCTCAAACACACACACACACTGACATGCACTCACTCACACACACACACACTCGCACACAGGCACTCCCTCAAACACACACACACACACACACACTGACACGCACTCACACACACGCACACACACACTCGCACACGAGCACTCCCTCAAACACACACACACACTGCCATGCACTCACTCACACACACACACTCGCACACAGGCACTCCCTCAAACACACACACACTGACATGTACTCACTCACACACACACACTCGCACACAGGCACTCCCTCATACACACACACACACTGCCAAGCACTCAGTCACACGCACACACACACTCGCACACGATCACTCCCTCAAACACACACACACACACTGACATGCACTCACACACACGCACACACACACTCGCGCTCAGGCACTCACTCAAACACACACACTGACATGCACTCACTCACACACACACACACACTCGCACACGAGCACTCCCTCAAACACACACACACACACACACACACTGACATGCACTCACTCACACACGCTCGCACACGAGCACTCCCTCAAACACACACACTCGCACACAGGCACTCCCTCAAACACACACACACACTGACATGCACTCACTCAGACACACACACACTCGCACACAGGCACACCCTCAAACACACACACACACACACACTGACATGCACTCACTCACACACACACACTCGCACACAGGCACTCCCTCACACACACTGACATGCACTCACTCACACACACACACTCGCACACAGGCACTCCCCCAAACACACACACACACTCCCATGCACTCACACACACGCACACACACACTCGCACACAGGCACTCCCTCAAACACACACACACACTGACATGCACTCACTCAGACACACACACACTCGCACACACGCACACCCTCAAACACACACACACACACACACACACTGACATGCACTCACTCACACACACACACTCGCACACAGGCACTCCCTCACACACACTGACATGCACTCACTCACACACACACACTCGCACACAGGCACTCCCCCAAACACACACACACACTCCCATGCACTCACACACACGCACACACACACTCGCACACAGGCACTCCCTCAAACACACACACACACTCCCATGCACTCACTCACACACACACACCCGCACACAGGCACTCCCTCAAACACATACACACATTGCCATGCACTCACACACACGCACACACACACTCGCACACAGGCACTCCCTCAAACACACACACTGACATGCACTCACTCACACACACACACTCGCACACGAACACTCCCTCAAACGCACACACACACACACACACACACTGACATGCACTCACTCACACACGCACACGAGCACTCCCTCAAACACACACACACCCACACACACACACTGACATGCACTCACTCACACACACACGCTCGCACACGAGCACTCCCTCAAACACACACACTCGCACACAGGCACTCCCTCAAACACACACACACACTGACATGTACTCACTCACACACACACACTCGCACACAGGCACTCCCTCAAACACACACGCACACTGCCATGCACTCACACACACGCACACACACACTCGCACTCAGGCACTCCCTCAAACACACACACTGACATGCACTCACTCACACACACGCACTCGCACACAGGCACTCCCTCAAACACACACACACTGCCAAGAACTCACACACACGCACACACACACTCGTACTCAGGCACTCCCTCAAACACACACACTGACATTCACTCACTCACACACACACACTCGCACACAGGCACTCGCTCACACACACTGACATGCACTCACTCACACACACACACTCGCACACAGGCACTCCCTGAAGCACACACACTGACATGCACTCACTCACACACACACACTCGCACATGAGCACTCCCTCAAACACACACACACACACACTGACATGCACTCACTCACACACACACACACTCGCACACAGGCACTCCCTCAAACACACATACACACTGCCAAGCACTCACTCACACACACACACACTCGCACACAGGCACTCCCTCAAACACACACACACACTGCCAAGCACTCACACACACACACACACTCGCACACAGGCACTCCCTCAAACACACACACACACTGACATGCACTCACTCACACACACACACACACTCACACACGAGCACTCCCTCAAATACACACACACACTCGCACACAGGCACCCCCTCAAACACACACACACACACACTGCCAAGCACTCACTCACACACACACACTCGCACACAGGCACTCCCTCAAACACACACACACTGACATGTACTCACTCACGCACAGAAGCACACAAACTCTCACACAAACACTCACTCAAACACACTCTCAAACACTTGCAAACACTTGCAAACACACTCACTCACATGCACACCCACACAAGCACGCACTCACTCACACACACAGTCACTCACATCACGCACTCATACACATTCACTCGCACTCATACACTCACAGAAAGTTTACCTACACTCCCTCGAACACACACACACACTGCCAAGCACTTACACACACGCACACACACACTCGCACACGAGCACTCCCTCAAACACACACACACACTGACATGCACTCACTCACACACACACACACTCGCACACAGGCACTCCCTCAAACACACACACACACACACACACTGACACGCACTCACACACACGCACACACACACTCGCACACGAGCACTCCCTCAAACACACACACACACACTGCCATGCACTCACTCACACACACACACTCGCACACAGGCACTCCCTCAAACACACACACACTGACATGTACTCACTCACACACACAGGCACTCCCTCATACACACACACACACTGCCAAGCACTCAGTCACACGCACACACACACTCGCACACGATCACTCCCTCAAACACACACACACACACTGACATGCACTCACACACACGCACACTCACACTCGCGCTCAGGCACTCACTCAAACACACACACTGACATGCACTCACTCACACACACACACACACACTCGCACACGAGCACTCCCTCAAACACACACACACACACACACTGACATGCACTCACTCACACACGCTCGCACACGAGCACTCCCTCAAACACACACACTCGCACACAGGCACTCCCTCAAACACACACACACACTGACATGCACTCACTCAGACACACACACACTCGCACACAGGCACACCCTCAAACACACACACACACACACACTGACATGCACTCACTCACACACACACACTCGCACACAGGCACTCCCTCACACACACTGACATGCACTCACTCACACACACACTCGCACACAGGCACTCCCCCAAACACACACACACACTCCCATGCACTCACACACACGCACACACACACTCGCACACAGGCACTCCCTCAAACACACACACACACTGACATGCACTCACTCAGACACACACACACTCGCGCACACGCACACCCTCAAACACACACACACACACACACACACTGACATGCACTCACTCACACACACACACTCGCACACAGGCACTCCCTCACACACACTGACATGCACTCACTCACACACACACACTCGCACACAGGCACTCCCCCAAACACACACACACACTCCCATGCACTCACACACACGCACACACACACTCGCACACAGGCACTCCCTCAAACACACACACACACTCCCATGCACTCACACACACGCACACACACACTCGCACACGAGCACTCCCTCAAACAAACACACACACACACACACACTGACATGCACTCACTCACACACGCTCGCACACGAGCACTCCCTCAAACACACACACTCGCACACAGGCACTCCCTCAAACACACACACACACTGACATGCACTCACTCAGACACACACACACTCGCACACAGGCACACCCTCAAACACACACACACACACACACACACACACACTGACATGCACTCACTCAGACACACACACACTCGCACACAGGCACACCCTCAAACACACACACACACACTCGCACACAGGCACTCCCTTAAACACACACACACACTCCCATGCACTCACACACACGCACACACACACTCGCACACGAGTACTCCCTCAAACACACACACACTCCCTCAAACACACACACACACTGACATGCACTCACTCACACACACACACACTCACACACAGGCACTCCCTCAAACACACACACACACTGCCAAGCACTCACTCACACACACACACTCGCACACAGGCACTCCCTCAAACACACACACACACTGCCAAGCACTCACACACACACACACACTCGCACACAGTCACTCCCTCAAACACACACACACACTGACATGCACTCACTCACACACACTCGCACACGAGCACTCCCTCAAATACACACACACACTCGCACACAGGCACCCCCTCAAACACACACACACACACACTGCCAAGCACTCACTCACACACACACACTCGCACACAGGCACTCCCTCAAACACACACACACACACACTGCCAAGCACTCACTCACACACACACACTCGCACACAGGCACTCCCTCAAACACACACACACACTGCCAAGCACTCACACACACACACACACTCGCACACGAGCACTCCCTCAAACACACACACACACACACTGACATGCACTCACTCACACACACACGCTCGCACACGAGCACTCCCTCAAACACACACACTCGCACACAGGCACTCCCTCAAACACACACACACACTGACATGTACTCACTCACACACACACACTCGCACACAGGCACTCCCTCAAACACACACACACACTGCCATGCACTCACACACACGCACACACACACTCGCACTCAGGCACTCCCTCAAACACACACACTGACATGCACTCATTCACACACACACACACTCGCACACAGGCACTCCCTCAAACACACACACACACACACACACACACTGACATGCACTCACTCACACACACACACTCTGCCATGCACTCACTCACACACACACACTCGCACACAGGCACTCCCTCAAACACACACACACACTGCCAAGCACTCACACACACGCACACACACACTCGCACACGAGTACTCCCTCAAACACACACACACGCTGACATGCACTCACTCACACACACACACTCGCACACAGGCACTCCCTCAAACACACAGACACACACACACACTGACATGCACTCACTCACACACTGCCATGCACTCACTCGCACACAGGCACTCCCTCACACGCACTGACATGCACTCACTCACACACACACACTCGCACTCAGGCACTCACTCAAACACACACACTGACATGCACTCACTCACACACACACACTCGCACACAGGCACTCCCTCAAACACACACACACACTGCCAAGCACTCACTCACACACACACACTGGCACATGAGCACTCCCTCAAACACACACACACACTGACGTGCACTCACTCACACACACACGCACACACACACTCGCACACGAGCACTCCCTCAAACACACACACACACTGACATGCACTCACTCACACACACACACTCGCACACAGGCACTCCCTCAAACACACACACACACTGCCAAGCACTCACACACAGGCACACACAGATACGCACACGAGCACTCCCTCAAACACACACACACACACTGACATGCACTCACTCACACACACACACTCGCACATAGGCACTCCCTCAAACACACACACACACGCACACACACACTGACATGCACTCACACACACGCACACACACACTCGCACTCAGGCACTCATTCAAACACGCACACTGACATGCACTCACTCACACACACACACTCGCACACGAGCACTCCCTCAAACACACACACACACACTGACATGCATTCACTCACACACACTCGCGCACGAGCACTCCCTCAAACACACACACACACTCGCACACAGGCACTCCCTCAAACACACACACACACTGACATGCACTCACTCACACACTCGCACACAGGCACTCCCTCAAACACACACACACACATACACACTGACATGCACTCACTCACACACACACACTCACACACAGGCACTCCCTCAAACACACACACACTGACATGTACTCACTCACACACACACACTCGCACACAGGCACTCCCTCAAACACATACACACACTGCCATGCACTCACACACACACTCGCACACAGGCACTCCCTCAAACACACACACACACATACACACTGACATGTACTCACTCACACACACACACTCGCACACAGGCACTCCCTCAAACACACACACACACTGCCAAGCACTCACACACACGCACACACACACTCGCACACGAGCACTCCCTCAAACACACACACACACTGACATGCACTCACTCACACACACACACAGGCACTCCCTCAAACACACACACACACTGCCAAGCACTCACACACACGCACACACACACTCGCACACGAGCACTCCCTCAACCACACACACACACTGACATGCACTCACTCACACACACACACTCGCTCACAGGCACTCCCTCAAACACACACACACACACACACACACACACACACTGACATGCACTCACACACACGCACACACACACTCGCACTCAGGCACTCATTCAAACACGCACACTGACATGCACTCACTCACACACACACACTCGCACACGAGCACTCCCTCAAACACACACACACACACACTGACATGCATTCACTCACACACACACACTCGCGCATGAGCACTCCCTCAAACACACACACACACTCGCACACAGGCACTCCCTCAAACACACACACACACTGACATGCACTCACTCACACGCTCACACACAGGCACTCCCTCAAACACACACACACACATACACACTGACATGCACTCACTCACACACACACACTCGCACACAGGCACTCCCTCAAACACACACACACTGACATGCACTCACTCACACACACACACTCGCACACAGGCACTCCCTCAAACACATACACACACTGCCATGCACTCACACACACGCACACACACACTCGCACACAGGCACTCCCTCAAACACACACACTGACATGCACTCACTCACACACACTCGCACACGAGCACTCCCTCAAACACACACACACACACACACACTGACATGCACTCACTCACACACACACACTCGCACACGAGCACTCCCTCAAACACACACACACACACACACACACACACTAACATGCACTCACTCACACACACACGCTCGCACACGAGCACTCCCTCAAACACACACACTCGCACACAGGCACTCCCTCAAACACACACACACACTGACATGCACTCACTCACACACTCGCACACAGGCACTCCCTCAAACACACACTCACAAACACACACACACACTGACATGCACTCACTCACACACACACACACTCGCACACAGGCACTCCCTCACACACACTGACATGCGCTCACTCACACACACACACTCGCACACAGGCACTCCCTCAAACACACACACTGACATGCACTCACTCACACACACACACACACTCGCACACAAACACTCACTCAAACACACTCTCAAACACTTGCAAACACACTCACTCACATGCACACCCACACAAGCACGCACTCACTCACACACACAGTCACTCACATCACGCACTCACACACACTCACTCGCACTCATACACTCACAGAAAGTTTACCTACACTCACTCACTCACTCACTCACTCACTCACTCACTCACTCACTCACTCACTCACTCACTCACTCACTCACACACACACTCACACTCACACATTCTCACACACATACACTCACATGCACACACACACACTCACTCACACTCATACTCACAGAGAGCTTACCCACACTCACTCACTCACACACGCACACACACACTCACACACACACTCACTCACATTCATACTCGCACACACTCACATGCACACTTACATATACTCACATGCACACTTACATACACTCACTCACACACACTCACTCACACACATCCAACATCTCACATGCCACGGGAAACTGCACGGTAAAGTGAGATTAGCTGCCTCGCTCCAATATGCAGATTTCCAAAAAGTGATCCTGCTCACAAGTCTCGCAAGATCGTGTTCGATACTGCGTGGCATTGCGAACCGGGTAGATCTCGGGAGCGGGACTCCCGGCTTCCATCATGCACCATGTGCCTCAGCACGTTGCCATCAGGCACTGCATGGCAATTGGATCATGCCCACTCACTCACACATTCATGCTCACATACACTCTTTCAAAAAAAATTTAGAGTACTCAATTCATTTTTTTCCAATTAAGGGGCAATTTAGTGTGGCCAATCCACCCACCCTGCACATCTTTGGGTTGTGGGGGCGAAACCCACGCAAACACGGGGAGAATGTGCAAACTCCACATGGACAGTGACCCAGAGCCGGGATCAAACCTGGGACCTCGGCACCGTGAGGCAGCAGTGCAATCCACTGCACCATCGTGCTTACCCTGCTCACACACACTCATCTCACAATCACATTCACACGCACTCACTCACACACACTCACACACAAGCACACTCATTCACACTCACAGAAAGCTTATACACACTCACTCGCACGCACACGTAAATTACTCACACACATTGACTCACACACACGCACTCACTCACGCACACATACTCACAGACACTCACTCACACAGGCACACTCATTCACACTCACAGAAAGCTTATACACACTCACTCATACACACACACATTGACTCACACACACGCACTCACTCACAAACTCACACATTCATAGGACGCTTACCCCCACTCACTCACCAAACTCACACACTCACAGGAAGCTTACACACACTCATTCACACACACACACACTCACAAACACTCACCCTCACACACACTCATGCACGTACACACACTCGCTCACTCACTCTCTCGTTCACACACACACATATTCATTCACTCGCACTCATTTCTTTTTTAATTGTAGAGTACCCAATTCATTTTTTCCAATTAAGGGGCAATTTAGCGTGGCCAATCCACCTACCCTGCACATCTTTGGGTTGTGGGGGCGAAACCCACGCAAACGCGGGGAGAATGTGCAAACTCCACATGGACAGTGACCCAGAGCCAGGATCGAACCTGGGACCTCGGCACCGTGAGGCAGCAGGGCTAACCCACTGTGCCACCGTGCAGACCAGTGAGAGAGCAATGCTAACCACTATGCCACCATGCTTACCCTGCTCACACACACTCATCTCACCATCACACTCACATGCACTCACTCACACACACACTCACAAACACACTCGCACTCACACACACGCAAACATGCCCACTCACAGCACACTCACATTCACACATGCCCTCGCACACACTCACACACACTCACACACACACTCACTCACACATACTCGTACATACTTACTCATGCAGACACACGCTCACTCACTCACTCACACTCACTCACACTCACAGACACACACTCACTCACACACATTCGCAGACACACTCACACATAAGCACACCCACTCACTCAGACTCACAGAAAGCTTACACACACGCACCCACACACACATTCACTCACACACTTACTCACATGCACACTCACACACACACTCACACACACACTCGCATACACACACACACACTCACATGCACACTCACACACACACTCACACACACACTCGCACACACGCACATTCACTCACACACACTCGCACACACACTTACTCACATGCACACTCACACACACACACTCACACACACACAGGCACCCACATGCACTCACTCACATGCACACTCACACACACACTCACACACACACTCGCACACACACACACACACACACACATGCACTCACTCACATGCACACTCACACATGCCCTCACACACGCACTCACAGACATTGACTCACACACACACTCACTCACAAACTCACTCACACACACTCACTCACTGGCAGCCATACACTCATAGGAAGCTTAGCCCCACTCACTCACTCACCAAACTCACACATGCACAGAACTCACACATGCACTCACTCACTCACTCACACTCACTCACACACACTCACTCGCACACATACTCACACTCACAGACACACACTCACTCACACACTCGCAGACACACACTCACACATAAGCACACCCACTCATCACACTCACAGAAAGCTTACACACACTCACCCACACACAAATTCACTCACACACACTTGCACACACACTTACTCACATGCACACACACACACACACTCACACACACACTCGCACACACACACACACACATGCACTCACTCACATGCACACTCACACATGCCCTCACACACGCACTCACAGACATTGACTCACACACGCACTCACTCACAAACTCACTCACACACACTCACTCACTGGCAGCCATACACTCATAGGAAGCTTAGCCCCACTCACTCACTCACCAAACTCACACATGAACCAAACTCACACATGCACTCATTCACTCACTCACACACACTCACTCACACACATACTCACACTCACAGACACACACTCACTCACACACTCGCAGACACACACTCACACATAAACACACCCACTCATCACACTCACAGAAAGCTTACACACACTCACCCACACACACATTCACTCACACACACTCGCACACACACTTACTCACATGCACACTCACACACACACTCACACACACACTCGCACACACACACACACACACACACATGCACTCACTCACATGCACACTCACACATGCCCTCACAGACATTGACTCACACACACACTCACTCACAAACTCACTCACACACACTCACTCACTGGCAGCCATACACTCATAGGAAGCTTAGCCCCACTCACTCACTCACCAAACTCACACATGCACCAAACTCACACATGCACTCACTCACTCACTCACACTCACTCACACACACTCACTTACATACACAACCCTCACACGCACACAAGCACTCAAACATACACCCTCACACACACTCACGCACGTACACACACTCGCTCACTCACACTCTCATTAACACACACACACACACACACTCACTCACTCGCACTCATACACTCACAGGAATTTTAACTGCTTGATTTAGTAAATTACCTGTGCTTTCTATATCTGGGTAGTGCTGGGAATATGTGGAATCACAGAAATTCCAAAACTGACAGGAATTCCTGGAATGCCATGCAGTTCCAATACTTGTATCATTGCTAACTAATTTTCACAAACTAATTCCAGACATATGTGGAATTCCAGGACTTCTGCAAGTATTCCTAAACTACAACATTTGATTTATTTGTGGCACCTTTTGGTAACTATTTTATAAAACAAATTCAGAAGACATCCTTAGCTCCTCTCGGACATTTTTAAAGCAAACTCCATGATTTTTTTCTCCTCCCCTCAGTTTCTTTCTTAGTTCTTTACTTAAACCTCCTTACTCACTGTGTGAGTGAGTGTGTGAGTGCAAGTGAGTGGGTGTGTGCATGTGTGAGTGTGTATGCCTGTGTGAGTGTGCGTGTGAGTGAGTGTGTGCCCTATATGTGAGCATGGGTGCCTGAGTGTGAGTGTCTGTGGGTGTGTGGATATTGGTGTGTGTGCGAGTGCGTGTGTGAATGTGTGCCCTTTGTGTGTATGTGTGAGTGTGCCCTGTATGTGTATGTGTGAGTGCATGTGAATGTGTATGTACATATATGTGTGCATGTGTGTGTGAGTGCACGCATGTGAAGTCTGTGTGTGTGTCCATGTCTGTGCATGTGCGTGCGTGCGTGCAGGTAAGTGTAAGTGCATACAGGATGGCATGTGGCACAGTGGTTAGCACTGCTGCCTAAGGTGTTGAGCACTAGGGTTCGAATCCCGGCCCTGAGTCACTGTCCATGGAGTTTGCACATTCTTTTTTTTAAATTTAGCGTACCGAATTATTTTTTTTCCAATTAAGGGCCAATTTAGCGTGACCAATCCATCTAACCTGCACATCTTTGGGTTGTGAGGGTGAAACCCACGCAGACATGGGGAGAATGTGCAAACTCCACACGGACAGTGACCCAGGACCCGGATTCGAAGCTGGGTCCGCAGTCCTGGCGCCGCAGTCCCAGTGCTAACCACTGCGCTACATGCTTCCCCGAGTTTGCACATTCTCCTCGTGTCTGCGCGGGTTTCATCCCCAGAACCCAAAGATGTGCAAGTTAGGTGGATTGGCCATGCTAAATTGCCCCTTAATTGGAAAAAATATAATTGGGTACTCTTAAAAAAAAAAGTAAATGTCTGAGTGCATATGAGTGTACATGTGTACATGTGAGTGTGGGTGTGTGAGTGCGAATGTGTGTAGGAACATTGGAGTGGGTGCAAGTGTGTGAACATTCATGTGTGTAAACATTGGTATGTGTTAACATTGGTGTGAGTGTGAACATTGGTGCGTGTGAACACTGGTGAGCATGTGAACATTGGTGAATGTGTGAACATTGGTGTGAATGTGAACATTGGTATGTCTGTGAACATTGGTGTGTGTGAACATTGATGGGTGTGTTTGAACATCAGTGCATATGGGAACATTGGTTTTAGTGGGAACATTGGTAACGGTGTGAACGTTGGCGACTGTTTGAACATTGGTGTGAGAGTGGACATTTGCGTGTGTGCTCATTGATGTGTCTGTAAACATTGGTAAGTGTTTGAACATTGGTATGAGAGTGAATATTGGCGTGTGTGAACATTGGTGTGAGTGTGAACAGTGGTGTGTGTGAACATTGGCATGTGTCGGAACATTGGTGAGTGTGTGAACATTGGTGTGTGTGAACATTGAACATTGGTGTGTATTGGAACATTGGTGTGAGTGTGAACAGTGGTGTGTGTGAACATTGGCATGTGTCAGAACATTGGTGAGTGTGTGAACATTGGTGTCTGTCTGGGAACATTGGTGTGTGTATGGACATTGGTGTAAGCATAAACATTGGTGTGAGTGTAAACATTGGTGTGAACATTTGGTCTGTGTCGGAACATTGGTGAGTGTGTGAACATTGGTGTCTGTCTGGGAACATTGGTGTGTATGAACATTGGTGTAAGCATAAACATTGGTGTGAGTGTAAACAGTGGTGTGAGTGCGAACATAGGTGTGTGCGAACATAGGTGTGTGTGACATAGGTGTGTGCGAACATAGGTGTGTGTGAACATAGGTGTGTGTGAACATTAGTGTCTGTGTGGGAACATTGGTATGTGTCTGGGAACATTGGTGTGTGTATGAAAATTGGTGTAAGCATAAACATTGGCGTGAGTGTAAACAGTGTTGTCTGTGCGAACATAGGTGTGTGCGAACATAGGTGTGTGCAAACATAGGTGTGTGCGAACATAGGTGTGTGTGAACATTGGTGTCTGTGTGGGAACATTGGTGTGTGTATGTGAACATTGGTGTAAGTGTAAACATTGGTGTGAGTGTAAACATTAGTGTGAGTGTGAACATGGGTGAGTGTGTCAACATTGTTTTTAAAAATAAATTTAGACTACTCAATTATTATTTTTTCCAATTAAGGGGTAATTTGGCGTGGCCAATCATTGGTGTGTGTGAACATTGGTTTGAGTGTGTATATGTGAACATTGGTGTGAGTGTGAACATTGGTTTGAATGTGTGTATGTGAACATTGGTGTGTGTGGACATTGGTAAGTGTGTATGGGAGCATTAGTGTGTGTGTGAATATTGGTGCAAGTGTAAACATTGGTGCGAGTGTAAACATGGGTATGTGTGAACTTTGTTGTGTGAACATTGGTGTTTGTGTGAATAGCGGTGTGTGTGAATGTGTGTGTGAACATTGGTGTGCGTGTGAACATTGGTGTGTGTGAATGTGTGTGTGAACATTGGTGTGCATGTGAACATTGGTTTATGTGTGTCTGTGAACATCGGTGTGCATGAACATTGATGTGAGTCTGAACTTTGGCTTGACTGTGTGTGAACATTGTTGTGTTTGAACATTTGTGTGAGTGTGAATGTTGGTATGAGTGTGTCTGTGAGGGTGGGAGTGTGTGTGTGAGTATGAACAGTGATACAAGTGTGCCAACATTGGTGTGTGTGTGTGAATGCCTGTGTAAACAAAGGTATGAGTATGTGTGTAAACATGACGCTGTGAGTGTGTGTGTGAACATTGGTGTGTGTGAACAATGGTGTGAGTGTGTATGTGAGTATGAATGTTGGTGGGAGTGTGGGAACATTGGTGTGTGAGCATTGGTGTGAGTGTTTGAACATTAGTGTGAGTGCGTGTATGAGAGTGTGAACATTGGTGTGGGTGTATGTGTGTATGAACATTGATGCGAGTGTGTAAACATTGGTGTGGGTGTGTGTGAGTGTGTGTGGGTGTGTGCAGGTCTGTGTGGGTGGATGTGGGGGTGTGGGTGTGTGTGTGGGTGTAAGGTGTGTGGGTGTGTGTGTATGAGTATGTATGGGTGTATGCGGGTGTGTGTGGGTATGTGTGTGTGTTTGTGGGTATGTATAGGTGTGTGTGGGTGGATGTGTGGGTGTATGAGGTTGTGTGTGAGTGTGTGTGGGTATGTGTAGGTGTATGTGGGCGTGTGGTGTGTATGAGTATGTATGTGGGTGTGTGTGGGTATGTGTGGGTATGTGTGTGCGGGTATGTGTGTGTGGGTATGTGTGTGTGGGTGTGTGTGGGTGTGTATGAATATGTATGTGGGTGTGAGTGGATATGTGTGTGTGGGTATGCGTGGGTGTATGTAGGTGGATGTGTGGGTGGATGTGTGGGTTGGGGGATGTGTGGGTGTGTGTGGGTATGTGTGGGTGCATGTGTGTGGGTGTGTGTGGGTATGTGTCTGTGGGTATGTGCGGGTGTATGTGGGTGTGTGTAGATGTGTGTGGGTGGTGGATGTGTGGCTGTATGAAGTTGTGTGTGGGTGTGTGTGGGTGCATGTCTGTGGGTATTGGTGTGCATGCGTATGTTTGGGTGTATGCGTATGTGGATAACAAAAATTTAAAAATACATTTGGTATTTTTGTATTTGTCCTGATGAGTGCAAAATGAAAATCTTTGACAACACCTATCTCTTTTCAACAGTAATTGCATTCTGTACTTGCAAGTGACTGTAAATTAGTGGGCATTGCTCTCAATCACATGTTCCCCATAATGTGAAGCCTGGTGTTTGGTAAGTATTTGTATATGTTGGTTTTGGTACGGTCCAGGATATTTCTTATTGGTTTTGCATTGAAGTAGATTTGTCAGCTGCCCACTGCATCAATGATTTAATTGCATCACATTCTGACTGACAGGTCAGGATGACACCTGGCTCTGAGTATAATTTCCCAATCGCACACAAGGGGCTATAAGAATTGGCAGAAATTTGTAGGAGAAGATAATAAAATTAGACAGCCGGCACATTGGGGTGCTGTGCTGTGTCAGATTGGGTTTGGTTTTGATGCCCCTTCCCTTCAGTGCCTCTTGACATTTGCTGTGGATTCAGACAGAATCAAAAGCAAACTGGAGCGAGGTGCCAGAGGGAAGCCATTAACTACAGATTCCCAAATCAATGCTTTCAGAAGATGAGTAAGGGAAAAGGAATGAAGAGGACATGGAGGAGATAAAAGAGGCTTTGTTCCCAGGAACATAATCTAGGAATTTTCATATGTAAACCAAAGATTAGCCCTTATTGAATCCAAAATACAGCTGAGTCAGTGCTCTGTGATTCTTACACAGAGGTTGAGTTTGTTCAGTTGTTATAACAGCAGAACAATGATTTGTAAAGTGTGTAACATGGTTACCTACACTGGAACTTTACAAAACAAATTATGTAAAAAGGTCTCACCTGCCCATTAATATCTTCATCCAAGGGCAGCACGGTGGCGCAATGGGTTAGCCATGTTGCTCACGGTGCCGAGGTCCTAGGTTCGATCCTGGCTCTGGGTCACTGTCTGTGTGGAGTTTGCACATTCTCCCCGTGTTTGCGTGGGTTTCGCCCCCACAACACAAAGATCTGCAGGCTAGGTAGATTGGCCACGCTAAATTGCCCCTTAATTGGAAAAAATTAATTGAGTACTGTAATTTTTAAAAAAAATATCTTCATCCAAAATTCTTGGTAGAATTGCAGATCGGAGGCATAGTTCATACAAGAACAAATCCACTACAATTTCCAGAAAACAATTATGAGGATGGCTTTCCCTCAAATTCAAGGTGTCACATGTTCTGATGACTGACCTATATTAGCTTTGACATAAAAACTGGAAAGATCTGCCAGCACAGTCACTACTCTAGCTGCAGAAATTGCCGACTGGCACAAACCCAGAGTAAATGTTTTTTTTTAAACGTACAGTTATCCAAGGAATTACAGTGATGTAGGTCCCATACACCTGAAGCTGTCACCTTTTTTCACACCCAAAACTACTTAGGTGGCACCGGAAACAGAAATCTCAGATTCCGAGTGAATAGGCTCAAAATAAAATGAGGTAAAATGAAGTAAACTTAATCCAACTGATTTGGGTAAATAGCCGTAATCCATGAAGGATCAAAGACATCTCTCTCCATCACAGAGAGACAATTGGTTTCGTGACTTGAGAATCACCATTCCACAAGTGTGGGCATGGTGAGGTGCCAGGTCTCCATAACTCCAAACAAATGACTTAATTACACTGAGCGGTGTGTAGGTGGCTGCATAATTTACAACATTGAGCTGACCATTTCAGTGAAGCTAAGGCTCAATGAATATCTTGCAGTAAAAACTGACAGCTGCAAAATGAGTTTGTATTGTTAATACAGAAAGTTGCTGGGCAACATACAGACTTAATTAATCACTCGGTGGTACTGTGTCTATATAAATTCTTAATGCAGCATTCAGTTCAACAAAGTTAGCAATAATAACAAATGGGACTTACTCTTCTAAAAATTAAATTCTTATTCAATATCTGGCAATTCTCAACTCTGAGGGAATAGTCTTCAGATGGAGCAGGCTGATGGGATAATTCCTGGGAATTTGAAATCCTGAGACTGCTTTTTCATGCCACACATTTTAATCCCTTTAATCACTTCACACGAACCATTGGAACGCTCAATAAACGCACTCTCAAAGGGATTTTAAATATCCAGAAAGGAGGCTCTGCCCCAACATGGGGTCACATCACATCATTTAGGACTAAAGTGAAGAGACATTTCTTCATTCAGAGGGTTGTGAATCTTTAGAATTCTCTACTCCAGAGGGTTGTGAACGTTCAGTCATTGAGTCTGTTCAAGCCAGAGGTTGATAGAATTTTAGTTACTATGGAAATTGAGAATATGGGGATAGATTGGGAAAATAAAGTTGAGTCAGAAGATCAGCCATGATCTTATTGAATGGTGGATCAGGCCCAAATGAGAGACTGCAGCTGCTGTTTCCTCTCTTCTCATAACTGACTCTATCCACCTTGGCAAATTATGGGTGGGCAACAAATACTTCTAATCTTATGTAAAATGCCTGAAAACACACTTCAGCGAAGGAAATGGGACTGAGTGCGGCCTTGGCGAGGCGTTCCTCGCCAAAACCCTGGAATGAAGAAGAGTCCCGTTTAATGGCGGCGTTTTTCTCGACGCTGCAAGCGCCGAGAAACACCCGACCAAACGTGTTCGGCACAGGACCCTGTTTCATTTCCGTTAAATTGCGCACAATACCTTTCGTTCAGTAAGGGGACCAAAACTGCTGACAGTGCTCCAGATGTGGTCTCAACTTTACCTTAAACAATGGCAGCCAGACTTTCCTACTCTTAAACTCCAACCCCCTTGAAATCAGGGTCAACATTCCATTAGCCTTCCTGATTACCTGCTGCACCTGTGTACTACCTCTGTGTTTTGTGTGCCAGTGCCCCCAAGTCATTTTGTGTTGCAGCTTTTTGCAGTTTGCCTCCATTTAAATAATACTGTTATTTTGTTCTCCCTCCCAAAATGAACAGCTTCACATTTTACCACCTTATACTCCATTTGCCAACATTTTTCCCACTTACTTAACCTATCAATATCTCTTTGCAAACTGTCTGTATCCCTCTCACAACTTGCCTTTCCACCGATTTTTGCAAAGGAGATCTACAGTTCCAGATAGTAAACACTAAGCAAAATCCACTCATCTCAGCTGAAACCAGTGAGAAGCTTGGGCTGGTTAACCCTGCATGTACAGGAAGGGATTTGTAATGTTTCACATAGAACCCCTACAGTGCACAAGGAGGCCATTCAGCCCATTGAGCCTGCACTGACTCCCTAAAAGGGCAACCCACCTAGACCCACTCCCCCACCCTGTCCCTGGAACCCCACCTAACTTGCAAATGCCTGGACACTAAGGGGCAATTTTATCATGTCCAATCCACCTAACCTACACATCTTTGGACTGGGGAGGAAATAGGAGCACCCGGAGGAAAACCATGCAGACTTGGGGAGAATGTGCAAATTCCACACAGCCACCCACGGCCGAATTGAACCCGGGTCTCTGGAGCTGTGAGGCAGCAGTGCTAACCAGTGTGCCACCGTGCCGCCCCTGGTACAAAGCCATTGGCTGCTGAACAGATTGGGACAAATTACAAAGAAGTTTTCATGGGTTTTGGATACCTTCTTGGTGAATATCATCTTAAAGTAGAGGAGAGTGGGAGACCAACTCAGCATCTTCCACAGAGAGTTCCAGCCATTCTCAAATCCAGCCTGAAAGGAAAGATAGAGGAGTTGGAAAAGATGGGAAGAGTCAAGAAAGCGACAACTCCTGCAGACTGCATTTACAGCATGGTAACAGTGAATCAGTCTGGAAAGTGGAAAGTGTGCATAGATCCAAAGGACTTCAATAAAACTTTGAAGAGATCTCACTACCCCATGCCAACCATTGAAGACATTTTGCTGCAACCTGCCAAAGTGAAGGTCATTAATACGCTGGATGAAAAGGATGGATATTGACGAGTGAAGTTGGATGAAAGCAGCAGTTTTCTGATTACATTCTGCATGCCATTTGGGAGCTACAGATGGTTGCTCATGTTGTTTGCCATTTCTTTTTTTTTAATTTAGAGCACCCACTTTTTTTTCCCCAATTAAGGGACAATTTAGTGTGGTCGATCCACCTACTCTGCACATCTTTGGGTTGTGGAGGTGAAACCCACGCAGACACAGAGAGAATGTGCAAACTCCACACGGACAGTGACCCGAGGCCGGGATCGAACCTAGGACCTCTGTGGTTGTTTGGCATTTCTACTGTCCTGGAAGAATGGCAACACAGACAGCTTGAGATAGTCAGTAATCTTCCAGGAGTGGGAGTAATCGAAGATGTCTATGGATGTGAAGACAAAATGGAAGAATCTATTGCAGACCATGATTAGAATCAAATGAGACTGCTAGAAAGATCTCGCCAGATGAACCTGAAGATGAACAAGAGAAAACTGCAACTGAAATAACTGAAATTAAGTACGAAGGTCATATACATTGTATATTTATGTATGTCCTATGGGTTTTTTTCATGTATGGAATGATGTCTGGACTTTACACAGAACAATACTTTTCACTGTACCTAGGTACATGTGATAATAAAACAAATGCAATACAGACAGCGAAATGACTTTGTCCTGAACCTGATAAGGTGCAGGCTATAGCAGAGGTGCAGCAACCAGCAGATGTGAAGGTGGTTCAACAATTTGTTACATTTAGACCATAAGACGTAGGAGCAGGTAGGCCATTCGGATCATCAGTTCTGCTCTGCCATTCAATGAGATCCTGACTGATCTGATATGATAATCCTCAACTCCACTTCCCCATAACCCTTGATTCGCTTATTGATTAAAAACCTGCTTATCTCAGCCTCGAACATACTTTTTTTAAATATAAATTTAGTGTATCCAATTCATTTTTTCTAATTAAGGGGCAATTTAGCGTGGCCAATCCACCTACCCTGCATATCTTTTGGGTTGTGGGGGTGAAACCCACGCAAACACGGGGAGAATGTGCAAACTCCACTCAGACAGTGACTCAGAGCCAGGATCAAACCTGGGACCTCGGCGCCTTGAGGCAACTGTGCTAACCACTTGCGCCACCGTGCTGCCCAGCCTCGAGCGTACTTAATAACCCAGCCTCTACAGCTCTCTATGGTAAAGAATTCCACAGGTCCATTACACTTTCCTCCTCATCTCTGTTTAAAGGAGCAATTACCCTTATTCTGTTTTTTCTATAAATTTCGAGTACCCAATTAATTTCTTTTCAAATTAAGGGGCAATTTAGCGTGGCCAATCCACCTAACCTGCACATTTTAGGCTTGTGTAGGTGAAACGCACGCAGACATGGGGAGAATGTTCAAACTCCACACAGACAGTGACCCAGGGCCGGCATTCGAACCTGGGTCCTCAGCGCCGTAGGCAGCAATGCTAACCAGTGTGCCATGTGCCCCACAATTACTCTTATTCTGAGTCCCAGATTCTCCCAAAATAGGAAACATCCTCTCAGCATCTACCCTGCCAAGTCCCCTGAAAATCCTATTTGTCTCAATAAGGTTGCCTCTCGTTCTTCTAAACTCCAGTGAGCACAGGCCCAACCTACTCAACTTCTCCTCATAAGAAAATCTCTCCATACCCAGGATCAGCCGAGTAAATCTTCTCTGGACTGCCTCCAATGCCAGTATATCTTTCCTTAGATTTGTGAACTACTTAACAAGTTCTTGCCCAATTTGTCATCAGAGTGTGAACCTCTAAGGAAGCTCACTTCACAGGATGTTCAGTGGTATTGGGGCACAGAACAAGAAGCTTTTTTCACTCACATCAAACAAATAGTGACGGAAAAAAACAATAAAACCAATAAAACAGCTAGTGACAACAACGCCAGTGTTGAGGTACTATGCTGCCAATGACAAAGTCACGCTGCAGTGAGATGCCAGTGAAACAGAGCTTGGAGCAACCCTCATGCAGCAAGAACAACCAGTTTCATTTGCACCCAGAGCATTAACACAAACTGAACAACGATAAACCCGGATTGAGAAAGAAGGCTTGGTCAGTGTCCTTTTAATAATTACCTGTTCAGGAGAGATAAATAGATTGCACAGTCTGACCACAGGCTACTTCAAAGCATCTTTCTCAAAGCACTTCTTTCTGACCCTTTTTAAAAAATTTAGAGTACCCAATTATTTTTTCCAATTAAGGGGCAATTTAGCGTGGCCAATCCACCTAACCTGCACATCTTTGGGTTGTGGGGGTGAAACCCACGCAAACACGGGGAGAATGTTTTCTTTCTGACCCAAAGTGTCTGGAAAGGGGGCGCAATTATCCGGTATCGGTGCGATGTCCGCCGACTGGCGCCCAAAACGGCGCAAATCAGTCGGGCATCGCACCGCCCCAAAGGTGCGGAAGGCTCTGCATCTTTGGGGGCCGAGCCCCAACCATAAGGGGCTAGGCCCGCGCCGGACGAATTTCCGCCCCGCTAGCTGGCAGAAAAGGCCTTTGGTGCCTCGCCAGCTGGCGCGGAAATGACATCTCCGGGCGGCGCATGCGCAGGTGCGTTAGCGGCCGCTGACGGCATTCCCGCGCATGCGCAGTGGAGGGAATCTCTTCTGCCTCTGCCATGGTGGAGACTGTGGCGAAGGCGGAAGGGAAAGAGTGCCCCCACGGCACAGGCCCGCCCGCGGATCGGTGGGCCCCGATCGCGGGCCAGGCCACCGTGGCGGCACCCCCCGGAGCCAGATCGCACCGCGCCCCCAGGACCCCGGAGCCCACCCGCGCCGCCTTGTCCCGCCGGTAAGGTAGGTGGTTTAATCTACGTCGGCGGGACAGGCATTTTAGCGGCGGGACTTCGGCCCATCCGGGCCGGAGAATCCCGGGGGGGGGGGCCCCGCCAACCGGCGCGGCGCGATTCCCGCCCCCGCCGAATATCCGGTGCCGGAGAATTCAGCAACCGGCGGGGGCGGGATTCACGCCAGCCCCCGGCGATTCTCCGACCCGGCGGGGGGTCGGAGAATCTCGCCCAGGATGTTACTTTGTTTGCATGGATAACATTTGGAAGTGAAGTTCAAACAAGGGAAGCAGATGGACATTGCTGACATGATGTTGAGAGCTGCACTCCCTTTGAAGGAAGTTACTGATGTTAGTACAGAATGTGAAATCCTCCAGATTCAACGAGAAGCACAACATGCTCTGGAAGTCATCAACCCAGCAGAGACATTGGGCACGATTTAAGGGGACAAAAACAGAATCCCATTTCAGGATCTGCAGTGCCGAGAATGGCACCACTATTTAACAATACTTTGCTGGTTTTTGTAGCCTCGGTGAGGAACGGCCCACTGAGACCGCACGCATACCATTTCCTGCACTGGCGAGCTGACACCCTGGCAGCGCCAACTGGACATCCAGGCACTGCCAGGGTGGCACTGCCAAGCACCCAAGTGGCATTGTCAAAGTTCCAGACTGGCATCAGGGGTATCAGGGTACCACCCTGCCCAGAGCCCAACCACCCAGGGGCCTCTGATGCCTGAGAGACACCACCCCCCCCAAGTGCCGATACCCCTGGTGCACATTTGTGGAAACCAATCTCAACGGCTCCACAGGAGTACGACCCCGAGCCTTGTGATACTCCGGCGCAGACATATTTAAGATTCCAACTGAGCACTTAAATAAACAAATCTCTAGGGTGGCATGTGGAACAGTGGTTAGCACTGGGACTACAGCGCTGAAGATCCTGGTTTGAATCCCGGCCCTGGGTCACTTTCCGTGTGGAGTTTGCACATTCTCCCCATGTCTGCGTGGGTTTCACCCCCATACTCTCTCTCTCCTCCCCCATACGCAAAGATACAGAGATAATAATAATATTTATTGTCACAAATAGGGGCAGCACGGTAGCCTTGTGGATAGCATAATTGCTTCACAGCTCCAGGGTCCCAGGTTCGATTCCGGCTTGGGTCACTGTCTGTGCGGAGTCTGCACGTCCTCCCCGTGTGTGCGTGGGTTTCCTCCGGGTGCTCCGGTTTCCTCCCACAGTCCAAAGATGTGCAGGTTAGGTGGATTGGCCATGATAAATTGCCCTTAGTGACCAAAAAGGTTAGGATGGGTTATTGGGTTACGGGGATAGGGTGGAAGTGAGGGCTTAAGTGGTTCGGTGCAGACTCGATGGGCCGAATGGCCTCCTTCTGCACTGTATGTTCTATGTTCTATGGGCCCCGCTGCTATTTTTGCGGGCAAGCCAAGCACCCCCGCAGCGCTGCCCAGCCCGATCATCCATCTGCAAAGGGTGCGGCAAAAAGGGCCATTTTGTGGCAGTATGCCAGACCCAGGCGGTCGCCGCGGTCTCCAGGGGCGAACCGGGACCGCCACCACAACCCTCTCCACGAGCCACATGCAGCCAGGGCGCCGCCATCTTCCTTCTCCAGGGCCACGTGTGGCCTCCGGGCGCCGCCATATTGTCCCCCGGGGACCACGTGTGACAGCAGGGCGCCGCCATATTGTACACCTCCAGCCATGTGCGACCAGTGGGCGCCGCCATCTTGGCTGGACTCTCAGGACCCCGACTCGCATGACCAAACACCGCCCGAGGAAAACATCCAAATTTTTCCACGACTTGCCTCGGTAACCCTGGACCAGTTTCGACTGCGACGACGACCGGGCTCATCAACGGGCATAAAACATCCTGCCTGATCGACTCCGGGAGCACAGAGAGCTTCATAAACCCCAATACGGTAAGGCGCTGTTCTCTTCCTATCCACCCAGTCAACCAAAAAATCTCCCTGGCCTCCGGGTCTCACTCGGTAGAGATCAAAGGGTTCTGCATAGCCAACCTCACGGTTCAGGGAAGGGAGTTTAAAAATTACCGGCTCCACGTCCTTCCTCACCTCTGCGCTGCCACGCTCCTAGGGTTAAACTTCCAATGTAACCTCCGGAGCTTAACTTTTAAATTCAGCGGCCCTATACCCCCCCTCACAGTCTGCAGCTTTGCGACACTCAAAGTCGATCCGCCTTCCCTGTTTGCGAACCTCACCCCGGATTGCAAACCCGTCGCCACCAGGAGCAGACGGTACAGTGCCCAGGACCAGACCTTCATTAGGTCTGAAGTCCAGCGGTTACTGAAGGAAGGTATTATTGAGGCTAGCAACAGTCCCTGGAGAGCTCAAGTCGTGGTTGTAAAGACCGGGGAGAAGCATAGGATGGTCATCGATTATAGTCAGACCATCAACAGCTATACGCAGCTCGATGCGTACCCTCTCCCCCACATATCTGATCTGGTCAATCAGATTGCACAATACAAGGTCTTTTCCACGGTGGATCTAAAATCTGCCTACCACCAGCTCCCCATCCGCCCTAGCGACCGCAAATACACTGCATTGGAAGCAGATGGGCATCTCTACCACTTCCTAAGGGTTCCCTTCGGTGTCACAAATGAAGTCTCGGTCTTCCAATGGGAGATGGACCGAATGGTTGACCAGTACGGTTTGTGCGCCACGTTTCCGTACATTGATAACGTCACCATCTGCGGCCACGACCAGCAGGACCACGACACCAACCTCCGAAAATTCCTCCATACCGCAAAAATCCTTAATCTAACATATAACAAGGACAAATGTGTGTTCAGCACCGACCGTCTAGTCATCCTCGGCTACGTAGTGCATGATGGAATTATAGGCCCAGGTCCCGAACGCATGCGCCCCCTCATGGAGTTCCCCCTCCCTAACTGCTCCAAGGTCCTGAAACGCTGTCTGGGATTTATTTTGTATTATGCCCAGTGGGTCCCCAACTATGTGGACAAGGCCCGCCCACTAATTCAATCCTCAGTCTTCCCCCTGTCGGCAGAGGCCCGCCAGGCCTTCAGCCGCATCAAAGCGGACATCGCAAAGGCCACGATGCACGCAATCGACGAATTCCCTCCCCTTCCAAGTCATGAGCGACGAACTTCGTCAATTCCTGCTCAGCAAGGGCATTGCCTCGAGCAGGATGACCAGTTACAACCCCCGGGGAAATGGGCAGGTGGAGAGGGAGAACGGAATGGTCTGGAAGACCGTCCTACTGGCCCTACGGTCAGGAATTTCCCAGTCTCCCGCTGGCAGGAGGTCCTCCCGGATGCTCCATCCGATCACTTCTGTGTACCACGACCAACCAAATCCCTCACGAACGTCTCCTTGTCTTCCCTAGGAAGTCCTCCTCCGGAACCTCGCTCCCAACCTGGCTGGCAGCTCCTGGACCCATCCTGCTCCGCAAACACATGCGGGCGCACAAGTCGGAGCCATTGGTCGAGAGGGTCCGCCTCCTGCACGCTAACCCTCAATACGCCTACATGGCGTACCCCGACGGCCGACAGGATACGGTCTCCCTACGGGACCTGGCACCCGCTGGATCCCCACCCATACCTCCACTACCGACCCCATCCTCCCTCCCACCGGCGCACCCCACAGCCGCCCCCTTCCCGGGTGGATCGGTCCTTCCACTGGTCCCATCTAGGGGTGATGAAGCTGCTGAAGAAGCCAAAGCCACGTTCCTGGAGCCACGGATGCCCGAGCCGGCGCCTGCATCACCGCCAAAGCTACGACGATCGCAGAGGATGACCAGAGCCAACTAATTGCTTCACTCTGACTGTAAATAATTACTGTAAATTGTTGCAACATGTAACGAGGCAAAACACTGTGCTAATGTATACCGGGTACCACCATAACCTACACCTCTACCACTGTATAACGCAAGACCACCACCCCCGGCGGACTCTTTTTTAACGGGGTGAATGTGGTAGTCGGTATTAGGGGTATTACGGTACCCTGAATAATGCTGTAAGACCATTGGTGTGGGAGGTACCTGAGACTGCTATTTTCATTGGTGAAGCCTGCCTGCTGGTTCCGCCCAGTAAGGCGGAGTATAAGAGCCTGTGTCTCCCCAGCAGCCGCATTCTGTACCTGCGCTGCTGGAGGAAACATCTAGTACAATAAAGCCTTCAATTGTCTCCAATCTCGTCTCAGGAGTTATTGATCGAGCATCACACAGATATACGCATGCACACTCTCATACATGCTTACATCCCTTACACACAAACTCATACAGATATACATATTCTTTTTTAAATAAATTTAGAGTGCCCAATTATTTTTTTTCCCAATTATGCGGCAATTTAGCATGGCCAATCCACCTAACCTGCACATCTTTCATTTGTGGGGGTGAAACCCACGCAGACACTGGGAGAATGTGCAAACTCCACACGGACACAATGTACACATTCACACGCACAGACACAGATATACATACTCGCGCACACATATACACAAATATGCACACCATCTCACATGTACTCTCTCTCCCCACACATATACACACTGTCTCTCTCACACTCTCTCTCACACAGACACTGTCTTGCACACTCTCTGTCTACCCTTGATACACCCACAGATACACAGATATACACGCACATAATTGAGCTTTGACAAACGGTCATCTGGACTCAAAACGTTAGCCCTTTTCTCTCCTTACAGATGCTGCCAGACCTGCTGAAATTTTCCAGTGTATCAAGGGGGGAGAGAGTATATGTGTGAGAGAGGGAGATAGTGTGTGTGTGAGTGTGTAAGACAGTATTTGTACACATGTGGGGGAGAAAGAGGATGTGAGAGAGTGTACATCTATGTATATGTATGTAACTATTTTCATTACACACATACTCTCTCCCCACCCCCATACAGTTTCACAGATATACACATGCTCTCATACGTACTCTCTCCCTCACACACAAACTCACACAGATATACACTTTAGCTCACAAACACACAGCAGGGCTCAGAGCTTGGAATTTGGGACAGGAACTAGGATCTCAGCCAGGTTGGTGCTACAATTAGCTGGGTGTACTTACACCCAATAACTATCCAGTCTCTCCCCCCTCCCCCCACCCCTCCCCCACCCTTGAACACAAACATCAGAATTGGGAAAAACATTGTACCCTCTTGAACAAACAGCTGCTGGCATTCAGAAAACTACACAAAAAAATAGTGGCCTTTATAAATGCTTTATTTCTTATTTGTATCATGTACAAAATGAGTGAATAATTCTAGCGCTGCAAATCAGATACAGTTCCCAAAGGGTTAAGCCCGCACAGCTTGCTGCTGTGACTCAATGCAAGGCCAGTCATACTCCAGCCTGCAATAAGCAGGTTACTAGGTCACAATGAGCCTGTAGGCGGAACGCCTGCAAGAGTAGGTCAGTATGCTTCCCAGGTTTTTCATGATTTTTCATGTAAAAGCTAAGGCCCACCTCACAGATGATGCAAAAGATGACCAGAACATAATGTTGTTCCAATCTTTCACAGAGAATTACATAAAATGTAATGGTCTCCTTAGCAACCCCGTCATCACAGTCCTCAGCCAATTTGATTCGCTCCACGTGAGATCAGGAAACAGCTGATCACAATGGACGTGGCAAAGGCTCTGAGCCCTGACAATATCCCGACTGCAGTAGTGAAGATTTTTGTTGCAGAACCATGCTCCTAGTCAAGCTGTTCCAGTACCGCTACAAACTGGCACCCTCCCAATAATGTGGAAAATTGCCCAGGTACGTCATGTACACTCAAAGCCGAACAAATCCAACCAGCCAATTAACCCTCCATCAGTCTCCACTCAAACATCAAAGCGGCAGGGCAGCACGGTGACGCAGTGGGTTAGCCCTGCTGCCTCACGGCGCCGAGGTCCCAGGTTCGATCCCGGCTCTGGGTCACTGTCCGTGTGGAGTTTGCACATTTTCCCCGCGTCTGCGTGGGTTTCCCCACGCACAACCCAAAGATGTGCAGGGTAGGTGGATTGGCCACGCTAAATTGCCCCTTAATTGGAAAAAATGAATTGGGTACTCTAAATTTATTTTTAAAAACATCAACAAAGTGATAGAAGATGTCACTGACAGTGCTATCAAGCGGCGCCCTCACCAATAACCTGTTCACTGACACTCAGTTTGGGTTCTGCCAGGGCCACTCAGCTCCTGACTCCTAACTTTAAAAATAACTGGCATTGTGTGTGTACCTACACCACATGGACTGCAGAAGTTCAGAGTAGCAGCTCACCACCTACTTAGGGGCAATGAGGGATGGGCAATAGGCTGTCACATCCCATATATGGATGTTTAAAAATTATAGCACAGAAACAGGCTATTAACCTAAACAGACTACTGCTGTTATTCATGTTCCACCTGAACCTCCTCTTGCCTCTCTTCTCTTTCTATAAATTTAGAGTATCCAATTTTTTTTTTCCAATTAAGGGGCAATTTAACGTGGCCAATCCACCTAATCTGCACATCTTTGGCTTGTGGGGGTGAAACCGACGCAGTTACAGGAAGAATGTGCAAACTCCACACAGACAGTGACCAAGGGCCGGGATCCGAACCTGGATCCTCAGCGCCATAGTCCCAGTGCTAACCACTGTGCCATTTGCCACCCTGCCTCTCATCTTCTAACCCAATTAAATAAGAGAAATGTTGGGTAAACCATGAACAATTACTTACACATTTCTCACTGCAGGTCCTCAGTTTCATTCTTTTGTTTGGCCATTTGTTATACATGAGCTAAGGTGGTGAGTGTTAGCAGTTTGTTTAACAAGGTGGACACGAGCATTGTCTGATCTTGTCCTGATTTGACATGCAGGTGTAATCTTTCTGTCCAACTAACAAACAGGAGAAAATGAAGCACCAGTTATAAAATACACACAATTACAGATAACTGATGAGAAATGGGGATTAATACCTTACATTTAAATAAATAAATATTGATTGATTATTTCAAGTGACAATTTTATTCACAGACATGGCAATTTATTAAGTCAGTGATTTACTGAAATAGTAAAAAAGAAGCATGGAACATTATTAATATTTAACAACTTGTTTTATAAATCATCTATCACGCACCTGAGGAACACTGAACCTTAACCATAACGAAACAGGATAAGGGGAAAGTGTCATTGGTATAATCGGCAACCAACAGCTGTTGATCTGAGGTTGTTCGGTTCGAAGTGGTACAGGAGAACAGCTAAGGTCGTCCGTCTGATAGCAAGCGTTGATCTTGGACTTACTTGCTTCTGGTGCAGCTGGTGGACGGGTCTCTCCGCTTTGAGAGCCAAGTCCAAGAGAGCGATTCTCTCATGGGGGTTCCTTCTTGTACCCGGAGGGGCTTCGCGCGCTTTTAGGCGGGCCTTAAACTTGGCCCCAATTAATTGGGCAGCTTCTTGATCATTGTCATCGATCTAAACCAATAATGGGGTGGGTGCCCTGATGGCTGGGCGTGTCTTAGGTGGCCGTTGGCCTTACTTTGTTTGTGTCTTTCGGTTGGGGTACTGGCACCGGGATGTCTGCGACAGTATCAACTACCTGAGTGTTAGTCCTTTGTTCCTCGGAGATGGGCCATCAATATGCTAATCGACCCAGAGTTTCGATTCCGTCTGGTAACTGCTTCCCAAATATACATTCAGGCTCTGTGCCAGCTTGTTGTTTAGTATTGTCCATATTTCCCTATAGGCTATGCGAGTGTCCATTTTGTATACTGAAAGTGGCCATCCCAGATGGCTACACACCCTCCTTGCGATCCTCAATGCGAAGCGTGAAGGATCATATTACTGAATCTTCTTTGTTCTCTGCCTAAGTCGAGCATCCGCAATCAAGGACAAATTCTACTCTACTCTGTCCAATGGATTGGAACGTTTACCTAAATTGCTTTATGTACATCACATTATTATAAAATTCTAAGGGGCGCTATGACATTCAGGCATGCATTACAATTAAAACACGGGAACCTCTAACTATTGTTCTCTAAACTATCCTTAGTCACTTAAAATAATTTACAACAGTATAAACTATACAATAGCAGCATTACATGTTTCTGTATCTTGGCGGTCAAGTGCAGAATTTCACATCTTTATGAGAACAAACAAAAAATTTAGTCGACGCACTTTATTAACTTAGAGAGAGTGGGGGGGTTTGCTGATGTCCGAAAATAGGAGGTCTGAGGGTATATACCGGAGTGCGGGAGGCTCTGGATGACACTACAGAGTATCGATATGACTAACAGTGCTTCCACGATGCAGGACAGGGAATACCATGTGATAAATTTGCCACACCAGGTTGGTGTATCAGTGGCTGCCTCTGGGTGTGGTGTATGGCAGGGATGGGAAACATTCATGGCCTGTGGGGTGGGGGTCGGGGGGTCGCGTCCGTGCGCAACTGTAGGGATCCCGCGAAGATCCCAAATGTAGATCATGTTGTCTGACTTCATGTTCTCTTTTTCTTCTTAGCCTTCCTGTGCCTTCTGTTGTTCTAGTTTTCCTGTGGACAAAAGCATAATATCTGTTATAATCTTGCTTAAGATCGTGTATGTCTGTCTGTCTGTCCTTTTATTACCAATTGCTCAATAGAATTGTCACCACATGTTGCGGTTGAATAAACTCGGTTTGTTCTCACTGGAACGAAGGAGGTTGAGGGGAGACCTGATAGAGGTCTACAAAATTATGAGGGACATAGACAGAGTGGATAGTCAGAGGCTTTTCCCCAGGGTAGAGGGGTCAATTACTAGGGGGCATAGGTTTAAGGTGAGAGGGGCAAGGTTTAGAGTAGATGTACGAGGCAAGTGTTTTTACGCAGAGGGTAGTGGGTGCCTGGAACTCGCTACCGGAGGAGGTGGTGGAAGCAGGGACGATAGTGACATTTAAGGGGCATCTTGACAAATCCATGAATAGGATGGGAATAGAGGGATACGGACCCAGGAAGTGTAGAAGATTGTAGTTTAGTCGGGCAGCATGGTCGGCACGGGCTTGGAGGGCCGAAGGGCCTGTTCCTGTGCTGTACATTTCTTTGTTCTTTGTTCTTATGTGACTCCCTCTTTTTTTTTTAAACCAAATATTTTCGGACAAGACATCCGAGAAGAAAATGCTGTCACAGCGCGAGCAGTCTCGCAGCCTGTGTGATCGATGCGGTGAGTGTACCATCCAAGTGTTTGAGGATGTAAATAGCATATGGGAGAGCAACCTAAGGGTCGCCGGAAAACAAACAAAAGAGTTTTGAACCAAAAGTTCCGAATGGGGTGCGTATGGGCCGCGGCGGGTAAGAATGGGTGGAATCCCCGGGTAGGACGGTGACCATTGCCGTATGTGCACTACCTGAGGGTAGCTGACCAGATGGGGGGTCCTCAGGCAGGGCGGGGATCAGTGCCGTTACTCCACTGCCTAAGCGACCGGACAAGAACGGAAAGAATTTGTGTTCATAGTGGATACTGACTCTTATGATTACCTTCGAATCAGAAGAGTAGCTATGATTGGTTGTCTGCCGGCAAACTAGTTCCTTTAACTGCCAGTGGGTTTTAAAGGAGTGGTTATGACCATTTCAAAAGGTGGCGTGGGGCCATGAATAAACTTTAAGTGCACAAACAAACATTCAACATTTAAAATTATCGAACTAAAATAACAAAATCGGGCAGGCTCCATCAGACAGAAGGATACCATAAATCACATTTGGCTTGGGGTGTAACTAGCATATGGATTCAGTGTAGTGTGACCGAAGAAGAGAGAGAGGAGGAGAGAAACAAAAATGAAGTGGCATTGCTGAGGTGTCCCTGCCATGAGAAGTGGTGGGTAAGCGCTCACAGTTTGCATGGGGCAGCTGGGACCTTGCAGCTGCTGTGGGTGGTGTTCTCTTTCATATCTGGGGGCTAGTCTAGCTGGTGGTGGGGGTCTCCTGCAATCTCGGGCAAAGTGTCCTGACTGCCCACAGTTGTAACATGACCCCTGGGGCATGTAAGGTGGAGCAGGCTCTCTGGTGCATTGTTCTCTTGGGTATGGTTCCCTGGGTGGGGGGTTGGGATGTTGGTGTCATTGCTGGTTCAGGGGGGCATTGGTGGGCTGATTCCGTTGCTGTTTCGGGGGCGCTTGACATTTTCGTGCATAATGTCCTGATTGTCCACAATTGTAGCACTCTTGGGATTTAGGCTGCTGTTGGCTATTTCTCCCCTCGTTTAACCATGCGGGGTTTTGACGTGTCCTGACTGGATGCATGTTGGCATCTGCCTGCTCTTCCTCTATTTTACTGTAATCTGATTTTCCCTGAATGGACTGTTCCCAAGCTCGGGACAATCTCTTTAGTACCCATTTCACATTGTGGGTCTCGTCTGAGGGGTCATAATTGTCGCAAGCTCTCTGTCCTGCTTCGGTCGCGTGAGAGACTAGGATTTGAGTCAATTTGGCCAGATTGTCTGGGGTCAAATGGGCGCGGGCTAACTCTCCGAATACCGCTGTGAAATGAATCCACAAGCGTCCAGCAAACGCTGTGGGGTGCTCTGTCTTTTTCTGTCTACATTTATTTAGGCCTTCTACGGGGTCTCCCTTATTGTAGCCGATCACGTCCAGGATTGCTGCATGCATTTCTTGGAGGGTGCCTCCTCCTACATTTTGTGGGTCGGGAAGGGCTGCCACGATTGAGGGGTTGAGGCTCAAAACTGTGAGCTTCAAGTGCTCTTTTTCATCCAGGCCGTACATGGTCGCCTGTTGTTTTACTCTTACGAAATAATGGTGTGGGTCCGATGTGGGTCGGAACGGTGTTATCTTATCACACGTATCCCTTAATTGAGTGACGGTTAATGGGGTGGTGTACAGAAAATCGGAGTCTCCGTCTGTTGTGGCCCTGCACTGTGTGGTGACAGGGTTCATAGGATTGTGCTCTACCTGTGCAGTCAGGGGTGGGGGTGCTTTTCTTTTCTGTGGTTTGTTCTGAGTACATGTGCCATGGGCAGTCTCATTTAACTCCTGCCAATCGGGGCCATTTTCTTGGTCTAACTGTGGTCCAAATGTATTCTGGAATCCATTTTGTACAGAAAGCAGGGATTGCAGGTCTGCAATTTGCTTTCGGCATTTGGCATGGTCTACCAAGCTCTGCCTTTGTTCCGTCACGGAACTGTGGAGTGCTCATAGGGCTGCTTTTAAATCGTTACATTGTTTCTTTAATTGCTCGACTTGGTGTTCTGTCTCTTCTTGTACCAACACCATGCGTTGTGTGTCTTGGTAGGCCTTATCATATTGTGACTGAAAGCTGCTTAAATGGGCGAGACAAAATTGGTGTGCCCGTTTGACATCAGCCATCTCCTTGCCCTTCGCCGCTAACTGCTCTCTCAGTTCCCTGTTTACTTTCTCATACTCACTCACGTCTCCCTCACTATTCTTATCTCTCTCTTCAACCTCTCTGCGGAGCGTCCTCACGACCTCCTCTGTGCCTCGCAATTGTGCCACGCAGGACACGATTGCCATCGGCTACGAGCTTTCCCGAAGCTCTTCTTATGAATCTCTGTCAAGTTCTCCCACCAAGTATGCCCTATACTTCCAGGACCTATTTCGTCATTCGCACAAAATTCTCTCCAAAGGCGCCATCCTTTCCCTTTGAGATATTTTCAAATTGCCTCTTCCCAAAGGGGACACTGTCCTACTCTACTGGTCGCTGCGACCTCAAATTCCTGGGGGTTCATAAGGCATTCCATTGCCTTCATTGCCATCTCTACTGCTATCTCTGGGTTTCTACCGAAATTGGAACAGGGGGGAATAAAGTGGTGATGTAAACACGGGTACGGCTTACGCTATTTTCCGGTCTACAAAACTCCCGACAGTTTACGCAACAAAATCTATCAAGTTTACCTTATATCCCTTGTTAGTACGCATGCAAATAACACACTTCCGAATCTTGGTGGTTTGATCAATATCATAGATTATCATAGAATTTACAGTGCAGAAGGAGGCCATTCGGCCCATCGAGTCTGCACCGGCTCTTGGAAAGAGCACCTTACCCAAGGTCAACACCTCCACCTTATCCCCATAACCCAGTAACCCCACCCAACACCACGGGCAATTTTGGACACTAAGGGCAATTTATCATGGCCAATCCACCTAACCTGCACATCTTTGGACTGTGGGAGGAAACCGGAGCACCCGGAGGAAACCCACGCACACACGGGGAGGATGTGCAGACTCCGCACAGACAGTGACCCAAGCCGGAATCGAACCTGGGACCCTGGAGCTGTGAAGCAATTGTGCTATCCACAATGCTACCATGCTGCCCGTGATATTGGTCTTACGCTTATGGTTTTTCTTTTTCCAATTGGAATCTAATTCAAATTTGGGTTCTCTCGGAGTGACAAAGTCACTTCTAGGTCGAGTCCCACCAGAGTCACCAGCAATGTTGCTCTGTTTCTCTGGTTATGAATATGGTGGTCAATATGGTCGCCTTCCTTAATCCGAAAGGGATTAGGAGAGCTAAGAGAGGGCATGAACAATCTTTGGCGGGTAGGATCAAGGAAAACCCCAAGGCCTTTTACACATATGTGAGAAATATGAGAATGACTAGAGCGAGGGTAGGTCCGATCAAGGACAGTAGCGGGAGATTGTGTATTGAGTCTGAAGAGATAGGAGAGGTCTTGAACGAGTACTTTTCTTCTGTATTTACAAATGAGAGGGGCCATATTGTTGGAGAGGACAGTGTGAAACAGACTGGTAAGCTCGAGGAAATACTTGTTAGGAAGGAAGATGTGTTGGGCATTTTGAAAAACTTGAGGATAGACAAGTCCCCCGGGCCTGACGGGATATATCCAAGGATTCTATGGGAAGCAAGAGATGAAATTGCAGAGCCGTTGGCAATGATCTTTTTGTCCTCACTGTCAACAGGGGTGGTACCAGGGGATTGGAGAGTGGCGAATGTCGTGCCCCTGTTCCAAAAAGGGACTAGGGATAACCCTGGGAATTACAGGCCAGTTAGTCTTACTTCGGTGGTAGGCAAAGTAATGGAAAGGGTACTGAAGGATAGGATTTCTGAGCATCTGGAAAGACACTGCTTGATTAGGGATAGTCAGCACGGATTTGTGAGGGGTAGGTCTTGCCTTACAAATCTTATTGAATTCTTTGAGGAGGTGACCAAGCATGTGGATGAAGGTAAAGCAGTGGATGTAGTGTACATGGATTTTAGTAAGGCATTTGATAAGGTTCCCCATGGTAGGCTTCTGCAGAAAGTAAGGAGGCATGGGATAATGGGAAATTTGGCCAGTTGGATAACAAACTGGCTAACCGATAGAAGTCAGAGAGTGGTGGTGGATGGCAAATATTCAGCCTGGATCCCAGTTACCAGTGGCGTACCGCAGGGATCAGTTCTGGGTCCTCTGCTGTTTGTGATTTTCATTAATGACTTGGATGAGGGAGTTGAAGGGTGGGTCAGTAAATTTGCAGACGATACGAAGATTGGTGGAGTTGTGGATAGTAAGGAGGGCTGTTGTCGGCTGCAAAGAGACATAGATAGGATGCAGAGCTGGGCTGAGAAGTGGCAGATGGAGTTTAACCCTGAAAAGTGTGAGGTTGTCCATTTTGGAAGGACAAATATGAATGCGGAATACAGGGTTAACGGTAGAGTTCTTGGCAATGTGGAGGAGCAGAGAGATCTTGGGGTCTACGTTCATACATCTTTGAAAGTTGCCACTCAAGTGGATAGAGCTGTGAAGAAGGCCTATGGTGTGCTCGCGTTCATTAACAGAGGGATTGAATTTAAGAGCCGTGAGGTGATGATGCAGCTGTACAAAACTTTGGTAAGGCCACATTTGGAGTACTGTGTACAGTTCTGGTCACCTCATTTTAGGAAGGATGTGGAAGCTTTGGAAAAGGTGCAAAGAAGATTTACCAGGATGTTGCCTGGAATGGAGAGTAGGTCTTACGAGGAAAGGTTGAGGGTGCTAGGCCTTTTCTCATTAGAACGGAGAAGGATGAGGGGCGACTTGATAGAGATTTATAAGATGATCAGGGGAATAGATAGAGTAGACAGTCAGAGACTTTTTCCCCGGGTGGAACAAACCATTAAAAGGGGACATAAATTTAAGGTGAAAGGTGGAAGATATAGGAGGGATATCAGAGGTAGGTTCTTTACCCAGCGAGTAGTGGGGGCATGGAATGCACTGCCTGTGGAAGTAGTTGTGTCGGAAACATTAGGGACCTTCAAGCAGCTATTGGATAGGTACATGGATTACGGTAAAATGATATAGTGTAGATTTATTTGTTCTTAAGGGCAGCACGGTAGCATTGTGGATAGCACAATTGCTTCACAGCTCCAGGGTCCCAGGTTCGATTCCGGTTTGGGTCACTGTCTGTGCGGAGTCTGCACATCCTCCCTGTGTCTGTGTGGGTTTCCTCCGGGTGCTCCGGTTTCCTCCCACAGTCCAAAGATGTGCAGGGTAGGTGGATTGGCCATGATAAATTGCCCTTAGTGTCCAAAATTGCCCTTGGTGTTGGGTGGAGGTGTTGAGTTTGGGTGGGGTGCTCTTTCCAAGAGCCGGTGCAGACTCAGGGGGCCGAATGGCCTCCTTCTGCACTGTAAATTCAATGATAATCTATGATTAATCTAGGACAAAGTTTCGGCACAACATCGTGGGCCGAAGGGCCTGTTCTGTGCTGTATTTTCTATGTTCTATGTTCTATGTTCTAATTATGTTTATGCCTTAGAGTCGCCAGGTACCTTTCGATACCGCCACAAGGTTCAAACCCGAATACTGATCAAAGAGCCAATACGCCAGTTAGTTAGTTCAAAGTCAATACTATTTATTTACACACACACAGTAATATCTACTCATGCACAAAGTACTACAAACTAAACTATCTCTAATGCTAATGCCTATACTTAGCTTCGGGAGCCCACTCAGTCAGAGGAACAATGGCCGTTGTTTGGATCTGAGGTTGTTGGGTTCGAAGTGGTACAGGAGAACAGCTAAGGTCGTCAGTCTGGTAGCAAGCGTTGATCTTGGACTTACTTGCTTCTGGTGCAGCTGGTGGATGGGTCTCTCCGCTTTGAGAGCCAAGTCCAAGAGAGCGATTTTCTCGTGGGGGTTCCTTCTTATACCCGGAGGGGCTTCGTGCGCTTTGAGGCGGGCCTTAAACTTGGCCCCAATTAATTGGGCAGCTTCTTGATCATTGTCATCGATCTAAACCAATAAAGGGGTGGGTGCCCTGATGGCTGGGCGTGTCTTACGTGGCCGTTGGCCTTGCTTTGTTTGTGTCTTTCAGTTGGGGTACTGGCACCGGGATGTCTGCGACAGTATCAACTACCTGAGTGTTAGTCCTTTGTTCCTCGGAGATGGGCCATCAATAATCTAATCAACCCAGAGTTTTGATTCCGTCTGGTAACTGCTTCTCAAATATACATTCAGACTCTGTGCCTGTTTGTTGTCTAGTATTAGCCATATTTCCCTATAGGCTCTGCGAGTGTCCATTTTGTATACTGTAAGTGGCCATCCCAGATGGCTACAGGGCGATACCCACGCAAACACGGAGAGAATGTGCAAACTCCACACGGACAGTGACCCAGAGCCGGGATCGAACCTGAGACCTCAGCGCCGTGAGGCAACAGGGCTAACCCACTGCACCATCTTGCTGCCCTCGGTTTCCCCATGTCTGCGTGGGTTTCAACCCCACAACCCAAAGATGTGCAGGTTAGGTGGATTGACCACGCTAAATTGCCACTTAATTGGAAAAAAAATAATTGGGTACTCTAAATTTATTGGAAAAAAAAAGATCCATATCGTCTCTGCAATGCCAACCAATTCTTGAGACAGTTATGAGCTGCAAAGTTTAGAAATGTCCATTCCCTCGGGGCAGCACGGTGCCACAATGGTAGTACTGCTACCCACGGCGCTGAGGACCCGGGTTCAAATACCGGCCCTGGGTCACTGTCCGTGAGGAGTTTGTACATTCTCCTCGTGTCTGCGTGGGTTTCACCCCCACAACCCAAAGATGTGCAGGATAGGTGGATTGGCCATGCTAAATTGCCCCTTAATTGGACAATAATTGGGTACTCTAAATTTATAAAATAAAATGTCCATTCCCAACTAAATCCTCCCTTTCTACATCCAAGGAAGATCCTTATTGGTATAAAGAGTCACAACGATTACAGCATAGAAGGAGTTCAATTTCCCCATTATGGGTCAAATGGCTATCAAATACTATCCCACGTTCCTATTGTTGGTTATTGTCTTTTTCCACTCTTGATAAAATCTCATGAGTTACCTTCTGTTAAAACATTCTGTTCCTAGATCCTCTGCCCACAACTCTTCTGTGTTTTATCACGAAAGAAACTCAGTTTCATTGATCTTAGGATGTAACAAATGTAATGTCACTCTCGCAATGAGCCCAATTTATGCCCCTGAAATTGGCCCAGTATTTGTGATAAAAGTCAGATACAGTTTTTCACCAATGTCAAATTAGTTGAAAATTTCCTTAACTGTTCATCTGGCAACATCAAAATCAAAATATCCAAAGCAACATCGTGACAATTACTGTCACAAGGAAACTGCTTGTGAAATTGGAACTATTAGCAGGTGATGAACCTGCACCAATATTTCCTGTTAAATCCGATATCCTAAAGCATGAACATACAAAATTGCTGTCCTGTCATTGGCTAAGCGAGACCTCAAATAACAAACCTCTGTTAGCAATCTCTTTTTTTCTAAATTAGAACAGAATAATTCTTCTTCATATATTATCATTGACCATATGGTTCCATGAGTGTTTGTGTTTTGTTTAGTAGGATTACCCCCAGTCCACACCATACACATCGGTTGGATTGGATTGGATTTGTTTATTGTCACATGTACCGAGGTAAAGTGACTGAAGCTACAGTTGAACTACAGTTTCATCTGTGCTGAAACAAAAAATTATAACATTTCAGATTTTTTTTTAGTCCATAAGATGTGAGTATTCCTGGCTAGGTCAGCATTTATTGCCACCCCTAATTGCCCATGAGAAGGTGGTGATGAAGCAGCTTCTTGAAACGCTGCAGCCCACCTGTTGCAGATAAATCCACAGTTCAACAGGAGGGAGTATCAGGATTTTGACCAAGAGACGGTGAAGGAGCGCCGATATATTTCCAAGTCAAGACGGTGTGTGGTTTGGAGGGGAACTTGTGTCCCCATGCATCTGTTGCCTTTATCCCTCTAGGTGGCAGAGGTCATAGGTTTGGAAGGTGCTGATGAAGGAGCCTTGGTGAGTTGCTGCAGTGCGTATTGTAGATCAGGCATTGTCAAACTCGGGAGCGGAACCCGCGGGTGGGTCGCAGGCAGGTGTCGGGAGGGTCGCGGAGCCGCAGCAGCCGGCTGTTAATAACGGCGGCTGCAAGCGGCCTTCAAAATGGCAGCGAACATGTAAAAGAAATGCGGCCACACTGCGCATGCATGCCAGATCATCGGCGCGCATGTGCAAAACTATGCGCATGTGCACTGATGATCGGGCAGGCATGTGCAGTGCGGCTGCATTTAAAAAAAAACATTTTTTTGAGTACCCAATTCATTTTTTCCAATTAAGGGGCAATTTAGCGTGGCCAATCCACCTAGCCTGCACATCTTTGGGTTGTGGGGGCGAAACCCACGCAGACACAGGAGAATGTGCAAACTCCACTCGCACAGTGACCCAGAGCCGGGATCGAACCTGGGACCTCGGCGCCGTGAGGCAGCAATGCTAACCCACGGCACCACATTGCTGCCCTGCCGCTTTTTAAAAAAACGGTCGCAGCTTTTTGTTTTACAAGTTCTAGAGTGTTTTATTCATTTATTTTTATTTTTTTCATTTATTTTATTCATTTTACTTTTTTTTTTTTTACAAGTTCGGGGGGGGGGTTTATTTGATAAAATTTTACATGAAAAAAATGCAGAAACTTGGACAGATGGAGACTCCATACTTTCCGACACCGGAAGGCTTCACCTTCATCCAACAGGTTCCATTGGAGGAGTGTGTACGAGGGCCAAAGGGACCCAAAACCATTTCCTCCATTTTTGTCAGCGGCAAACAAGGTAAGAGAAAATGGTGGGTCGCGCAGATCAGCCGGCGTAGGCCGCGAACGTCGGCTGGTGTGGGTCCTGAAGGTTGGCCGGTTGGTAAAAATGGGTCCCCGGGAAAAAAGTTTGAAAAGCACAGTTGTAGGTGATACACACGGCTGCCACTGTGCGTGGGTGGTGGAGGGATTGAATATTTGTGGTTGGGGTGTCAATAAAGGGGACTGCTTTGTCCTGGATGGTGTTGAGCCTTGTGAGTATTCTTGGCGCTGCACATCCAGGCAAGTGGATAGTATTCCATCACACTCCTAACTTGAGCCTTGCAGATTTGGGGGAGTCAGGAGATGAGTTATTTGTTGTAAAATTGCCAGTCTCTAACTTGCTCTTATCACAGTATTTACCTGGCTGGTCCAGTTCAGCTTTTGGTCAATGGTAACCCCTCGGATGCTGATAGTGGCAGATTCATCAATAGTAATGCCATTGAATGTCAAGGGCAGATGGTTGGATTCTTTTGTGTTGGATTTTGTCATTGCCTGGCACTTGCATGGCGCAAATGTTACTTGCCAGTTATCAACCCAAGCCTGAATGTCATCCAGGTCCAGGCATTTGGACATGGACTGCTTCAGTATTTGAGGAGATCTTATGACTTTTCATCAAACTGCAAAATGAGCAGCCTATGAGGACCAAGAAGAAAAGTTTGTAAAACATTAGCTCATCCTTCTACCGAGCACCCTGTAGCTCTCTGGTCTGAAGATTGACTTTATCAACTAAAAATCTTATACTGCGTTTCCCATTTTATCTCTGATGGTAGATGCTGGCAAAATAGGATAAGGTTAACCTTAAAGGGTATGGGGGAATGTTATGTTTTGGTACCTGGGATAAGATCCTTCTGTGAGTCATTGGATGGGTGGGTGCTTAACTCTACTGGTGTCGACCTACCATTGTGATCCACTCTTGGGCCTCGAGAGCCTGCTTCACTTTTTGACGTAACTAACTGAGGACCGAGAAACTGAGGAGATAAGTAATAAAAACAAAGGGCAGAATTTTCCATTCTGTACCTATGATGAGTGGTGGTGGTGGGAATGAAGAGTTTCCTGCCACAGAAGCCGATAGGAATTTGCGCTGTATCGCGCAATGATGGCCAAATTAATTATGCAGCTGGGGTTTGCTCTACATTTCCCGAACCCACCATTCCCAACATGGAAGGCTGGATAATGTGTGTCCAGCTGTCATATCCAGGTGTCATTTTTAAAAGGTGCCTGGACAGCAATTTACCCATCGTTGAAGGAGGAAATGGCCCGCTGACCACAGGGTGCTCTGGCCTCCAGATTCAATGATGCACCCCTGGAAGTTCTGTTCAATGCAGTGGAGGCCATGAGGGGCGTCCTTTACCCAGAGGATGGAAGGAGGAAGCCATGTTGTTGGACAACTCTACACGGGAGGAAGTCTCCTGGGAGGTCAGTTCCCACGGCTCCAACTGGAGGACTGCCGTACAATGCGGCAAACAGACAAATGGCCTTGCCTGCCATTTCAGAGTAAATGAACAATAAACCATATGCCTTTGCCGTTCATATTCTGACTGAATTATCAGTACTACAACTGGGGTTCCCTTTCAGTTGTCCAGTTGAGCTGACCTGCATCTCCGCCCATCCCAATGACCCAGCTCCCATACAGCATCTCAAGATCTCCACCATGGGGCTCTGCACAGTTGCAAGAAGCCATGGTGCGTGGAACATTCGATGTTGAGTGAGTTCAGTGCCTTTACCCCGCTCCCATGATGATTCACTGCAAAACCCCCCCAACCCCCGCACCCCCCCACGCACCCCCACTCCCAGGTGTTATATTTAACTTTCCGGGCAGCACGGTGGCGCAGTGGGTTAGCACTGCTGCCTCACGGCGCCGAGGTCCCAGGTTCGATCCCAACTCTGGGTCACTGTCCGTGTGGAGTTTGCACTTTCTCCCCGTGTTTGCGTGGGTTTCGCCCCCACAACCCAGAGATGTGCAGGGTAGGTGGATTGGCCACGCTAAATTGCCCCTTAATTGGAAAAAAAATGAATTGGGTACTCTAAATTTATATTTTTTTAAAAACTTTCCCACAATGACCCTTCAACCCTCCTCATCACCCTCCATCCCATGCAGGTGAATGTGCCAACATTCTCTACACTCCGGAGACGCTTCCCCCTCCTCCCCCTCCCCGTCACTGTAATTCTGTTCCTCCCCTCATTTTGACAACCCCCAGAATCCGCTTCTCCTTTTGAACCCCTCTGACAACCCTCAGCACTAGTTCACCTGCCATCGCTGAACCCTCACCCTCCCATCCGACTGGTTTTCACTGTCCCTTTCAAATGTCACTATCACATAAAATTCCTGCAGTGCAGAAGGAAGCCAGTCAGCCCATTGGATCTGCAGCGACCCTCTGAAAGAGCCCCCTTGTGAGGCCCACTCCATCATACCATCCCTGTAGCCCCATATGCCCACCCAACCTGCACTCATTGGACTGTGGGAGGAAACCCGAGCAGCTGGAGGGAACTGATGCAGACACGGGGAGAACATGAAAACTTCACAGTCACCCAAGGCGGGAATTGAACACAGGTCCCTGGCACTGTGATGCAGCAGTGCTAACCACTGTGCCACTGCGCCGCCCACCTTATCGTTAATTTCCTGTTTGTCCATGAGGACTCATCAATTGACAGCACAGAAGCCTGCCAATGAACCCCTTTCCCTTCTTCCCCTCCATGTCCATTCGCACCTATACAACCCTCCCACCCCCATCCGCACTCCAGAGTACGGCCCTTCCCACCCTCCCACTCCATACCACAACCCCACAACATCTCTCTCGTACCACTGCTACACCAAACTTTCCCTACCCCTCTAGGCCTTCATACCCACCCCAACTTTTCATTCTCGGTCTAAAGCTGTCATGGGGCGGACTGGAGAATTCTGCCCAAGTTTCATTAAACCAATCTTTTAAATGGCAAGCACAATTAAAATGATAATAAATTATTGAATCATGATTGATTTTCATTACCTTGAAAACCATGAGATAAGTTTTGAGACTCAAATTCACTAGAAAAAGAGGATTCTCTGCAGGATGGACCTGTAAAGGTATACGTACTGTACCTGTCAAAGTACTTAATGCTCTTTACTCAGCTCATCTCAGTTCACCCGGTGAGCTGTCAGATGTTTCTAGACACCAATATTCCTGACCGGGTGACAGAAAGCCAACTGGTTATGGAGTACTCGAGTCAGTACAAGTACCTTGCAGCTAACCTGTAAACTAGCATTGGACTAAAGTGTAAGATTGTTAGAAACTGCTTCAAACCCTTCAGCTAGGTTTCTCATGTCTTTGAGAGCTCTGTGTCCTGCTGTCCTGGGGTTTGGATTGAAAAGGTTGAAGCTAAATGTTGTTGCAATTGTAACTTCTTCAAAAAAATCTCCTCAATTAATTCAGCACTGGCTCTGTGAAAGACACAATTTTTAAAAACAATTTTTAGAGTACCCAATTTTTTTTTTCCAATTAAGGGGCAATTTAGCATGGCCAACCCACCTAACCTGCACATCTTTGGGTTGTGGGGATGAAACCCACGCAGACACGGGGAGAATGTGCAAGCTCCACAGGGACCGTGACCCAGCGCCGGGATTCGAACCCGGGTCCTCAGCGCCGTAGGCTACAGTGCTAACCACTGCACCATCGTGCTGCCCTGAAAGACACAATTAAGGTGGCATACTCAGTCTTTTTTCTTTCAAATGTTGGTTTTCCAGGTGTCCTTCCCTCATCTACATCTTCAATTAAGCATAAATTAAGACAACTGTAGAGATATGGACATATTTAGACATTCTAAACATATTTAGAAACACAGTCCAAAGATGTGCGAGTTAGGTGATTGGCCCTTAGTTTCCAAAAGTGGGGGTCACTGGGTTACTGGGATAGGACAGATACGTGGGCTTGAGTAGGGTGCTCTTTGTAAGGGCCGATGCAGACTCGATGGGCCGAATGGCCTCCTTCTGCACTGTAAATTCTAGGATTCTATGATTCATATGACTTTGAACTGCGTCAGTGAAAGCTGTCCAAGGCTAAAGACAGTAAACTCTGTGCATTGCAAAAGTTCTGAGTAGTGATAAAGTGACAACCACTGACTTTATGTTACGTTTTATGTAACGAGTTTCTAACATACATCCATTATCCATATGATCCATATGGTATTTTTAAACACTGACATGGTTCCAAATAACTGTGTTTCCTGCAACGATGTGCTTGAATTCCTCCAATAAGGTTTCTGCTCACTGAAACTGCCCATGAGAGGATATCCTCTGTGCCTGTGGCTAATAGTGCATTCTCCTTCTGCAACTTCTGTGTCAGCTTCAACAAGACTGGTCACAGTACCATCATCCCCATCCCTTTTAGTGTTCACCTCAATGGCACTGCTGCTGCGTGGTCCCTGTCTAAAGGAGAAAGACACAGAAGTTACAAAATATAAACAGACTATTCATTCCAACCAGTCCTTCTTAATATTTTGGAACAAACTTCCCTGCAGACACAAACGTAGAAAATAGAAACAGGAGGAGGCCATTCGGCCCTTCAAGCCTGCTCCGCCATTCATTATGATCATGGCTGATCGTCAAGTTCAATACCCTGATCCCGCCTTCCCCCCATATCCCTTGATCGCTTTAGCCCCTTCCTTCTCCGATTCCTTCTTGAATATACACAATGTTTTGGCCTCAACTACCATCTGTAGTAGTGAATTCCACAGATTCACCACTCTCTGGGTGAAGAAATTTCTCCTCGTGATTCTATCCTGTCTGTCGTGTTGGGTGTTCCGATACACAAACGAACCAACACGGTTGTAGATGGTACAGCTCTGTTTTATTATTCTGTACAATAATAACTATTAACTTCTGGCTGTGGTTCGTACTTCACCAGCTAACCTGCAGACCCAGCCCTAGCACTATCTTAGTGAGGCACTCAGCACATGGTGTATGTCTGAGTGGCACGCTGTGAGCTCTGTGCTCTGAGCTATCTCCTGGTAGAATGAGCAGGAACTGTGGTGTTCCCTGTTTTATAGTGCGTGTGCTCTCACTGGTGATTGGCTGTGATGTTGTGTGTGTGTTGTTATCATGACACTGTCTAATCCTGTTAGAATTCTGTAAGTTTCTATGAGATCCCCTCGCACTCTTCTAAACTCCAATGAATATAATCCTTAACCGACTTAGTCTCTCCTCATATGAGAGTCTCGCCATCCCAGGCAGCACAATAGCAGTGGGTAGCACTGTGGCTTCACAGCGCCAGGGTCCCAGGTTTGATTCCCTGCTGGGTCACTGTCTGTGCGGAGTCTGCACATTCTCCCCGTGTCTGCATGGGTTTCCTCCGGGTGCTCCAGTTTCCTCCCACAGTCCAAAGACGTGCAGGTCAGGTGGATTGGCCATGCTAAATTGCCCTTTGTGTCCAAAAAGGTTAGGAGGGGTTATTGAGTTAGGGGGTTAGGGTGGAAGTGAGGGCTTAAGTGGGTCGGTGCAGATTCGATGGGCAGAATGGCTTCCTTCTGCACTGTATGTTCTATGTTCTATGAATCAGCCTGATAAACCTTTGCTGCAGTCCCTTTATAGAAAGAACATGCTTCCTCAGATAAAGACACCAAAACTGCACACAATACTCCAGATGTGGCCTCACCAATGTCCCATACAATTGCAGTAAAATATCTCTATTCCTGTACTCCAATCCTCTCGCTATGAAGGCCAACACACCATTTTGCTTTCTTTATTGCCAACTGTACCTATGTGCTTTTTTTCAGCAACTGGTGCACGAGGACACCAAGGTCTCTCTGAGTATCCACCTCTCTCAATTTACACCCATTCAAATAATAATCCGCCTTCCTATTTTTGCTACTGAAGCGGATAACCTCACATTTATCCATATTATACTGCATCGGCCATGCATACGTCCACTTACTTAGCCTGTCCAAATCCCGCTGAAGCATCTTTGCATCCTCCTCACAGCTCACCCTCCCACCCAACTTTGTATCATCTGCAAATTTGGAGATAATACATTTAGCCCCTCATCCAAATATTAATATTTTATGTGAACAATTGGGTCCTAGCACAGATCCCTGCAGTACTCACTAGCCTTCCAAGAGGAAAAAGATCAATTTATTCCAACTTTTTGCTTCCTGTGTGCTAACCAGCTTTCTATCCGTCCCAAGACACTACCCGCAATCCCATGTGCTTTAACTTTACATCGTAATCTGTTATGTGAGCCCTTGTCGAAAGCCTTTTGAAAGTCTAAATAAACCACATTCCGGCCCGGTTCTCCTTGGCCAACTCTACCAGTTACATCTTCAAAGAATTCTAGTAAATTTGTCAAGCAGGATTTCCCTTTCAAAAATCCATGCTGACTTTGTCTGATATACCACTACTTTTGAAATGCTGTGTTATGAAGTTCTTGATAATGGATGGACCCCATCAATTCCCTACTACCGACGATAGGCTCACTGGTCTCTCGTTCCCTGTTTTCTCTCCACCTCCCTTTTTAAATAGCCGGCTTATATTCGCTACCCTCCAATCTGTAGGGGCCATTCCAGAGTCCAAAGAATTTTGGAAAATGACCACCAATGGAGTTACTATTTCTTGGGCTACTTCCCTAAGTATTCTGGGATGAAGATTATCAGGCACTGGAAATTTATCTGGCTTCAGTCCATTAACTTTTCCCAAACCATTTCTTTATGAATACTAATTTCCTTCAGCTCTTCACTGAGACTTGTGTTTCTCAGAACTTGTGGTACATGATTCATGTCTTCCTTTGTGAAGACAGAAGCAAAGTATGAATTTAGTTCCTCAGCCATTTCTTTATTCCCTGTTATGAATTCCGCCGTTTCTGACTGTAAGGGGCCGACATTAGTTTATATCAATCTTTTATTCTTTACATACCAATAGAAACTTTTAAAGTCAGTTTTTATGTTCCCTGCTATCTTACTTTCATTTTGTATTTTCCCCTTCTTAATCAATCCCTTTGCTGAATTTTAAACTGTTCCCAATTCTCAGGTCTAATGTGTTTTCTTGCTAATTTTTATGGCTCTTCTTTGAACCTAATACTATCTCTAGTTTCCCTTGTAAGGTTTGGCCACAATTCCCTTTCTACTCTTGCACCAAATGGGAATAAACAACTTTTGGAGTTCACCTATTCGTTCCTTGCCTGTCCACTATCCTTCCTTTTAGCAATATTTCCCAGTTGATCAAAGCCCTAATTGGATTTATAATGCCCTATTCCGTATTTGTCCCTCTTTTCCACCTATGAAATCTAATCTTGAATGTTAACACAGTTACTGCCTCATCCACAAACGCTCAAAGTGAATTTCACAGATCACAACTTTCTGGAGGGGTTTATTCTGCCCTCTCTTTTAAAATGGTGCGGCAGGACAGAGAATCCTGCCCACAGTGTTTAAGCCCTTTTGTTGAATTGTTGTTCCTCATAACTGGGCGGGATCTTAGTGAATCTGTCTTAGACCCTCTCCAAAGCTTCAACGTCCCCTTTATAGTCCAGAGCCCTGACTGTACATCCCACTCTAAGAGGTCTTCATAATGTTTTATATAGCGTCATCAATGGGCGGTATGGTAGCACAGTGGTTAGCACTGTTGCTTCACAGCTCCAGTGTCCCAGGTTAGATTCCCGACTTGGTCACTGCCTGTGCGTAGTCTGTATGTTCTGTCTGTGTCTGCGTGGGTTTCCTCCGGGTGCTCCGGTTTCCTCCCACAGTCCAAAGATGTGCAGGTAGGGTGGATTGGCCATGCTAAATTGTCTTTAGTGTCCATAAAGGTTAGGTGGGGTTATGGGGATTGGGTGGAGGCGTGGGTTTAAGTGGGGTGCTCTTTCCAAGTGCTGGAGCAGACTCGATGGGCTGGATGGCCTCCTTCTGCCCTGTAAATTCTATGATCATTAGTTTTTGTGTTTTACATCTCACGATGCCAAGGATTTGGGTTTGATCCCGGCCCCGGGTCACTGTCCGTGTGGAGTTTGCACAATCTCCCCTTGTCTGTGTGGGTCTCACCCCCACAACCCAAAGATGTCCAGGGTAGGTGGATTGGTCACGCTAAATTGCCCCTTAATTGGAATTTTTTAAAAAAAATTAGAAATGATACAACATGTAATTCGATTATTTTATTTATTGCCCTTATCAACCTGTGGTGTTGCCTTTATTGTCCTGTGAATTTATAGGCCGGGATTTTACAGCCCTCCCACCAGCAGGATCTTCCGGTTCCAACCGAGTCATTGGAGTTTGGAATGGCTGACTTCCTTTTCAAGACCCTCCTCCGCTGCACCTGGATTATAAAACTCCGCCTATAGTTTCCATTCCCTCTGCTTGATCACAGCACTGAATGTGCTTCAATTCAATAATTGCTGCTATTACTTAGTTTACTCAAATGCATCCGTTCACATTTACAGTGAATTCCACCTGTCAATTCTTAGCCATTGCCCATCTTATTAATATCACTTTGCAGCTTCCTTTAGTCTTCTAAGAATTGACGACATGTTCTATCTTGGTATAGTCTTGTTGACAGCATGAGATCCAAATCATTGATATAACCCGGTGAACAAAGGAGGCCTTGGAATAGAACCCTGTACAGTACCACTGCTTTAAACTCTGAAAAGCTGTCCTATACTCCTATTCTCATGCTTTGTCATGCATTTTAATTTCAGCTTGCTGTCTTTCCTCCAATTCTATCTTATTAATCTACTTGAGTAATTTCTCTTTTCAAATTTTTTTTAGAGTACCCAATCATTTTGTTCCAATTGAGGGGCAATTTAGCGTGGCCAATCCACCTACCCTGCATATCTTTGGACTGTGGGGGGTGAAACCCATGCAGACACTGCGCCACTGTGCCACCCTATCTTCTTGAGTAATTTCTCATGTGGTACTTGATCATGAGCTTAAAGTCCACTTAATTTCTCCCATTTGTTTGTCTCTCACCTCTTTCAACAAATTCTTGGAGCTGTGTCAAGCATTTCTAAATACTTTATTTTATGTATCCAATTGTAGGTGGTACATTTCCAGCAGTAGTTTTTCTTCAGGCACCTGAACCATTACCTCTCTAGTCCCCAAGGCTCTGTTTTGGTCCCTCAAGTATATCCTCGCCACATCTATACATTGGGCACGATTTAATGCGTTGCACTTGAGCAAGAGTGCGAAAAGATTGTGGGTGAGGCCAAAATCGAGAACCGTGCCAGGCGCTGATCGGTTTGCCATCTAACCGGCTTGCTCACATTGGTGAAATCTGGATCCCACCTTGGCATGGCAAGAAATCAAGAATTACTGCTTACGGCCAATCGCCAAACAATTAACGGGAATGACCCCCTATCTAATGACCTACTGTAATCTAACCGCCTCCCCAGCCAGTGGTCACATGGGCACCGATTAGTACTCCTTTTTAAAAATGTAAAGCTGGCGGAATGGCTGCTGTAGGGATCCGAGGAGGTGGATAGTCATCTTCTCTTCCAGGCATTGAGTCTGGGGGCACAGGGTTGCTGCCCCAGTCTTGGAGGTGGAAGGGTAGGGAAACCCTCGTCGGTGGCAGCATTGGTCCGGGTGGGCGGCCATCTGTGGAGAGAGGGGTCATCCCTGGGCTGGGGCAGTGGGGGTAGGTGTCTCAGTGGTCGTGGGTCTGTCATGCCACCACCTGGGTCATAATTATCCGTTACAGGGGCACCCCCAAGCCCTGCCTGTCTGTCCCACTGATTACCCATAACTTCCATTGACCACAGAGGCCTCTGGTGGTGCAGCCAAAGGCTATTCCTTTTTAAAAAATAGATTTACAGTCCTCATTTCATTTTTTTCCAATTAAAAGGTAATTTAGCATGGCCAATCCACCTAACCTGCACATCTTTGGGTCGTGGGGGCGAAACCCACGCACACATGGGGAGAATGTGTAAACACCACACGGACAGGGACAGACTATCACGACTATCCAGCCGTGATCGAACCTGGGACCTCGGCGCCGTGAGGCTGCAGGGCTAACCCACTGCACCACCGGGCTGCCCCACCAAAGGCTATTCCTAATAGGGATTTGGCAATAGAAGTTAAGTGAGCATTTCACACATTCCAAGTAGATTCCCATGGGTAGGCGGGCCATGTAGCATGTGGGAGTTATTGCCTAAGATCCCAATCAGAGCGTGATGCTCGGACATTATGCTTGAGCACTGCATGAAGCAACACCACAGACACAGCAGCCAACATCTGATCACCCAGGGCCTGGGCACCAGCACCAGGGACAAGTCCGCGACCAGAGGGTGGATGTGTGCTCCGGGGAGTGGATCAGTGCATGGTCCAGTAATGTTACAGCGGGTGTCTGGGGTACAGGGTCTGAGGTCTGGTGACTAGGGCCGCACATTGTGGGCAGGGGTGCGTGGGCAACGGATTGGTGGTCAGCCTGCATTGTGGAAGAACGTGCCAGAGGGGTCATATTTCTCGGGTGTAACGTTTTTTAATGCTGTCCATATGCATCCCCAATTGTCCCGAGCCCCCGATGGTGCTGCCCCAACCTCCCCCTTACCTCCCTTCCCCCAAGTGACCTTTCAGTGATCCTCAACCTGCTTAGCCTTCCTTGCTCTGCCATTATGTCTAGGTGTATCCCCAGGAAGCACATCAGAGGTCTTCGATGCCCCTGGCAGTTCTGGGGCTGGACACTGCCCAAGCTTTTTTTAAAATAAATTTAGAGTACCCAATTCTTCTTTTGCAATTAAGGGGCAATTTATTGTTGCCAATCCATCTACCCTGCACATCTTTGGGTTGTGGGGGTGAGACCCATGCAGACACGGGGAGAATATGCAAACTCCACAAGGACCCGGGGCCGGGATCAAATCCAGGTCCTTGGCGCCGTGAGGCAGCAGTGCTAACTATTGCGCCACCATGCGCCCTGATGTTCCCCAAGCTGACGGCCACTGCCACTGCCTCCTATGGGGTACTGGATGCCCTGTATTTGACCTTCCGAGCCCCTCAGTGGAACAGGTCATCTCGTCTGGTGTCAACCATGTCCAGCAATCTGGCCTGGACTGCATCCCCAAATTGTGGGACTGGTCTCCTCGGTGGCATGGCTGCGAGCTGTGTGAGGTTTACTCTGTAGGGTCTGTTTAAGTGTTGCTCCCCTTTGTTGGCGGAGATCTGGCGGGCACAGTCCTGGCAAATCAGCAAATTTGCAGCGTGAAACCTCTGGGGCCTCGTTAAGTGCACCAATTAATGTTTGATACCGATGACGGCCTCGTTGGGCTGAGCATCAGGAAGCTCATGGCAGTTCCTACCTACTACCACACTTAGAAATGTTTCCATTGAATCGCACCCATTATCCCTTGATGACATCAAAAAGAAAGACTTGCATTTATATAGTGCTTTTCACCATCACCGGATGTCTCAATGTTCTGTACAGCCAATTCACTACTTTTGAAGACTGTTGTAATGTAGGAAGCATGGCACTTAGGTTTTGCAGAGCAACCTTCTGATTCAGAGATGAACTAACCAACCCATGGCTGACAGACTATCTGAAGACATGGAATAAAAACAGCAAATGTTGGAAATGAAAAGGGCGGCACGGTAACACAGTGGTTAGCACTATGGCTTCACAGCTCCAGGGTCCCAGGTTCGATTCCCGGCTTGGTACACCATCTGTGCAGAGTCTGCACGTTCTCCCCGTGTCTGCGTGGGTTTCCTCTGGGTGTTCCGGTTTCCTCCCACAAGTCCCGAAAGGTAATTTGGACATTCTGAATTCTCCCTCAAGTGTGCCGGAATAGGCGCCGGAATGTGGCGACTAGAGGCTTTTCACAGTAACTTCATTGCAGTGTTAATGTAAGCCTACCTGTGACAATAAAGATTATTATTAAATACTCAGCTGGGTAGATTCTCCGTTGAGAGTCCGCCCCGCTACCACTGCTAGCGAGGACGAAGAATGTGGCACTCAGCCAAATCTCCCATTTACTGCAGTGGGAACGGCGAATTCCGCTGCCATGAACAGATGGAGAATCCTGCCCAGAGGTTGCGGAGTGGGAAGCAATTAACATTTCGGGTCAAGGACCTTTCTTCAGAATATTTCAGGTTTCCAGCGTCTGCAGCATTTTGCTTCTGTTTGTCTGAAGACGTGGCTTCAGTTTCTACATGGATGCTGATAACAGTCAGTCTCCCTCTCCGTCACCTCTATCTTGAGTAATCCAATGACTCTGTTTGAATATTTGCTTGACATCGAGTCTTAAAGCAGCACCATTTCCTCCATTTAAATATTGGGAAAACTAAAGACATCTTCAGTCCCTGCACAATTAATTCCCAGCCCTTGCATTTAATTTCATCCCACTGCCTTAGCCATCTTCCCATGTTTAATCAGATTGTTCACGGTCTTGGTGTCCCATGCAAACATGACCGGAGTTTTTGAACCTGCATCAATTCCACCACAAAAAAAACACTTACTTATGTCTTTGTAAGTTTACTGGCCTCTGTCTTTGTATCAACCCTGAACTGCTGAAACACTCACCTAAGTCTTTGTCACTTTCAATGCTGGCCTCCCATCCTCATTTAAACTTCATTTCCTGTATCTGATGCCACATCAATGTTTCCTCAGACATCACTCTAGCCATCACTGGTTTGCAGTGGGTTGCAAGCATTCATCAGCTCCAATATAAAATTCTCGCCATGTTAGAAATACCTTAGAGGGCGGCACATGGCGCAGTGGTTAGCACTGGGACTACAGACCTGAGGACCCGGCCCTGGGTCACTATCCGTGTGGAGTTTGCACATTCTCCCTGTATCTGTGTGGGTTTCACGCCCACAACTCAAAGATGTGCAGGTTAGGTGGATTGGCCACACTAAATTGCCCCTTAATTGAGAAAAAAAATAATTGGGTACTCTAAATTTATTTCAAAAAAGAAATTCATTAAAAAAATTTTTTTAAGAGTACCCAATTCTTTTCTCTCCAATTAAGGGCAGTTTAGCATGGCCAATCCACCTACCCTGAACATCTTTGGACTGTGGGGGTTAGACCCATGCAGACACGGAGAATGTGCAAACTCCACACGGACAGTGACCCGGGGCCGGGATCAAACCTGGGTCCTTGGCGCCGTGAGGCAGCAGTGCTAACCACTGCACCGCCGTGTCACCTACGTTAGAATTCCTCCATGAGCTTTCTCCTCTTTATATTTGGAACCTCTTCCAGGCCTTCAACATATTTCCTGTTCCTCCAACCTTAATAAGGCATCTTGTGTGTCTCAACTCTCTTCATCCGACCATTGATGGCCACACCTTAACTCCCCAGGTTGCACTTCCCTCCTTAGACTGCCCACACTCCACCTTCCGGTCTTCTTTTAAGAACTTAGCACCCTCCTGTCCAGCTAATCTATTGTCATCCCTACAAATATCCCCTTGTTTCTCCCAGCATCCAATTTTTGTTTGATTGTACCGCGGGGAGCTCCTTGAATGGTTTCTGCAGAAGGGTCATATTGGACTCGAAACATTGGCTGTCTCTCTCTGCACAGATTTTGCAAGACTTCCTGAGTTCACCCAGCATATTCTGTTTTTCTTTCAGATTTCCAGCAGCTACAGTATTTTGTTTTTATTTATTGGAATGATTTTATTGGGTTGAAAGTGCTTTTTAGAAATGCGACTTGTTTTTATTTAAAAATAGTGGGCGGGATTCTCTCACCCTGGGGCCGGGCCAGAGAATCGCTGGGACCAGCGCAAATCGTGCCCCGACGCCGGTCCGCCGATTGTCCGGAAAGCAGAGAACCGGAGCCATTTGCACCGGCGTGGTCAGCGCGGCTCCGGTCGGGGGCTGCTCTACGGGGCCCTCCCGGGAATTTCCGGGATGGGCCGAGCAGCCACGCTGAAAAAGCCGCGTCCCACCTGCGCGTCCACACCTGCTCTTAGCCGGCAGGACTTTCAGCATGGATGCATCTGGTGCGGCCTGGTTGGGGGGGGTCCGACCCCGGGGGGGGCCCTCCGCTGTGGCCTGGCCCGCGATCAGGGCCTACCGATCGGCAGGTCGGCCTCTCGGGCTGGGAGGCCTCTTTTGTTCCGCGCCGGCCCCTGTCGCCCTACGCCATGTTGCGTCGGGGCCGATGCGGGGAAGCGAGCCACTACGCCGGTCCCACTACGCATGCACGCATTGGCGCCAGCCCCACTGCGCATGCGCAGACCCGCATCGAGAAACGCGACGCCGTTTACGACAGCGTCAACCCTTAGCCTCAGGAAGGAGAATCCTGGCCAGTAGACCTGAATCCAAGGTTTCAGTAGTTCTGGTCACTGCCTTCCCTGGCATCAACGTTTGTGTTTGGTGACATAACCACACTGGCCAAAATTCTTACAGTCATTATTGAGAACAGATGCTATTTCCAGCATCTTTGGAATTTGGAAACATCTGTGGCTACCTGAGCAAAGTTGTTCAATGTCCTGTAGTGTGGATCATTCTGCAGCTGATGTTTTACTTGTGCTGCTGCTGAAGAAGATCCATTTTGTTCCCAGAACAAAACAAGTGATTAGGAAAGAAAATGGAAGGTTGGCGTTCTGGCAGAGGAATTTTGCAGGAAAGTATGAAAGTTTTATTATAGTTGGTACAGGCATTGGTGAGACCATATCCAGAGTACTGTGTACAGTTTTGGCCTCCTTACTTAAGAATTAAAAAGGTATTAGAAGAAGTGGCGCAGTGGTTAGCACTGGGACTATGGCGCTGAGGACCCGGGTTTGAATCCCAGCACGGGTCACTGTTCGTGTGGAGTTTGCACATTCTCCCTGTGTCCGCGTGGGTTTCACCCCCACAACCCAAAGAGATGCTGGTTAGGCCACGCTAAATTGCCTCTTAATTGGAAAAAATAGAATTGTGTACTCTAAATTTATTTTTAAAAAAGGAATTAGAAGCAATTCAGAGAGGGGTTCATTTGATTGATTCCTGGAGTGAAGGGTTATTTTCTGAAGAAAGGTTGGACACATTGGGCATGTATCCATTGGAGTTTGGAAGGATGATCTTATTGAAACATATAAAACCCTGAGGGGACAAGACAGGGTGGTTGCTGAGAGGATGTTTCCTCTGTGGGAGAGGCTGGAATCAGGGGGCACTGTACAAAAATGAGAGTCTTCTCCCATATAAGACAGAGACAACAAGATTTCATTATCTCTCAGAGGGACTGTGGCATTCTCTTCCCCAAAGAGCCATGGGGGCTGGGTCATTGAATGTATCTAAGGATAAGTTAACTAGATTGCTGATTAATCAGGGAATCAAAGGAAGTCGACATGAAAGTGGAGTTGGGGCAGCACGGTGGCACAGAGGGTTAGCCCTGCTGCCTCACGGCGCCGAGGTCCCAGGTTTGATCCTGGCTCTGGGTCACTGTCCGTGTGGAGTTTGCACATTTTCCCTGTGTTTGTGTGGGTTTCGTCCCCACAACCCAAAGATGTGCAGGGAGGTCGATTGGTCACTCTAAATTGCCTCTTAATTGGAAAAAATTAATTGGCTACTCTAAATTTATTATAAATAAATAAATTGTTGACATATATCAGGGGTGGGATTCTCTGTTGTGAGTCCACCTTGCTACCACTGTCAGCGAGGACGGAGAATTTGGTGCTCAGCCAAATCCCCATTCACTGCAGTGGGGACAGAGGCCAGAATTCTCCAGTCGTTGGATTCGCATTTTCTGCCGGCAGAGGACCTTCACCCCCGGGGTTCCCTGTGGTGTGGGGTGGTTTCAGTGGGAAATCACATTGACAAGCGGCGGGAAAATAGAATCCCACCGCCAGTGAACAGTGCACCGCCGAGAAACCCACGGCTGGGGAACCGGAGAATCCGGCCCGGATAATCCTGATGACGTGAAGGGACAGGGATTCAAAGTCCAGTTGCGTTCAGAGATGCTTCAATACAATTGTGATATATGTAATATTCACTGTATACATCCAATGTGTAGTACTGAAAAATAAGAAGGGTGAGATCATTTTGATAAGACTGTACTACAGACCTCCAAATAGTGAGCGGGATATTGAGGAGTAAATATGCAACGAGATTACAGATGGCTGCCAGAAAAATAGGGTGGTAATAGTTGGGGACTTTAACTTTCCCAACATTAACTGGGACAGCCATAGCACTAGGGGTTTGGATGGGGAGAAATTTGTCGAGTGTATTCAGGAAGAATTCCTCATTCAATATGTGGATGGCCCGACTAGAGAGGTGCAAAACTTGACCTCCTCTTGGGAAATAAAGAAGGGCAGGTGACGGAAGTGTTAGTGAGGGATCACTTTGGAACTCGTGACCATAATTCCATTAATTTTAAGGTAGCTATTGAGAAAGATAGTTCTGGCCCAAAAGTTAAAATTCTAAATTGGGGCAAGGCCAATTTTGAGGGTATTAGGCGGGAACTTTCAAAAGTTGATTGAGAGTGCCTATTGGCAAGCAAGGGGACAACTGGTAATTATGAGTCTTTCAAAAAGGTGTGAACTAGGGTTCAGGGTGAACACATTCCTCTGAGAGTGAAGGGTAAGGGTGGTAGAAGTAGGGAACCCTGGATGACTCGGGATATTGAGGCCATGGCCAAAAGGAAGAAGGAGGCATATGACATGCATAGGCTGCTGGGGTCAAGTGGATCCCTTGAAGAATATAGGGCTTGACGGAGTAGAGTATTCTTATTCATAAAATGAGAGTACCCACAATTATTTTTTTTCCCAATTAAGGGTCAATTTAGCATGGCCAATCCACGCGTGGGGGTGAAAACCATGCAGATATGGGGAAAATGTGCAAACTCCACACGGACAGTGACCCAGGGCCAGGATTCGAACCTGGGTCCTCAGCGCCGCAGTCCCAGTGCTAACCACTGCGCCACATGCCGCCCTTGTCAGAGTAGAGTTAAGAAAGAAATCAGGAGAGTAAAAAGGGGACATGAGATTGTCTTCGCAGATAAGGCAAAAGAAAATCCAAAAGAGCTTTTACAGATTCATAAAGTGACTAGGGAGGGGGGGGGGGGGGCCTCTTAAGGATAAACAAGATCATCTATGTGCAGAATTAAATGGGATGGGAGAGGTCCTAAATGAATGTTTCTCGTCAGTATTTCCTGAGAAAGGCACGAATGTTAGTGAAATTGGGGAAATAAAAAGTGATGTCTTGAGGAGTGCACAAATTACAGACAAGGAGGTGCTGGAGGTATTAAAGCGCATCAAGATAGATAAATCCCCAGGATCTGATGACATGTATCCCAGGACATTGTGGGAGGCTATGGAGGGAATTGCCGGCCCCCTAGCTGAGGTATTTGAATCATCAACTGCCACAGGAGAGGTGCCTGAAGATTGGAGCATAGCAAATGTTGTGCCCTTGTTTAAGGGCTGTGGCGAATTTTTTTAAGTTTAGAGTGCCCAATTCAATTTTTCCAATTAAGGGGCAATTTAGCGCGGCCAATCCACCTGCACTGCACATCTTTGGGTTGTGGGGGCGACACCACGCAAACACGGGGAGAATGTGCAAACTCCACACGGACAGTGACCCAGAATCGAACCTGGGACCTTGGCGCCGTGAGACAGCAATGCTAACCACTGTGCCATCCTGCTGCCTGCTGTCGGGATAAGCCTGGGAACTACAAACCGGTTAGCCTTACTTCTGTAGTGGGTAAATTGTTAGAAGGTATTCTGAGGGCCAGGATCTACAGGCATTTAGACAGGCAGGGCTAATTAGGGGAAATCAGCATGGCTTTGTAAGGGGAAAGTCATGTGTCACGAATTTGATTGAGTTTTCTGCAGGAGTAACCAAGAAGGTAAATGAGGCAGTACAGTCAACATTGACTACATGGACTTTAGCGAGGCCTTTGACAAGGTACCGCATAGTAGGTTGTTGCAAAAGGTAAAATCTCACGGAATCCAGGGTGAGGTAGCCAATTGGATACAAAATTGGCTTGGCGACCAAAGCCAAAGTGTGAAACTGGAGACCCGTGACCAGCGGTGTGCCTCAGGGATCGGTGCTGGGTCCACTGTTATTTGTTATATATATTAATAATTTGGATGAGAATGTAGGAGGCATGGATAGTAAGTTTGCAGATGACACCAAGATTGGTGATACCGTGGATAGTGAAAAAGGTTATATAAGATTGCAACAGGATCTTGACCAATTGGGTCAGTGGGCCGATGAATGGCAGATTGAGTTTAATTTGGATAAATGTGAGGTGATGCATTTTGGTAGAACAAATCAGGGCAGGACCGACTCAGCTAATGAAAGGGAGTTGGGGAGAGTTACAGATCATAGCGATCTAGGGGTACCGGTTCATAGCTCCTTGAAGATGGAGTCGTAGGTGGACAGGGTGGTGAAGAAGGCATTCAGCATGCTCGGTTTTATTGGTCAGAACATTGAATACAGGAGTTGGGACGTCTTGCTGAAGTTGTACAAGACATTGGTAAGACCACACATGGAATACTGGGCGGGATTCTCTCAGCCCGGGGCCAGACCGGAGAATCGCCGTGACCGGCGCGCATCGCGCCACGCCATCCCGACGGCGGGACGCGATTCTCCGCAGAGTGGAGAATCGGCGCCATTGGCACCGGCGTGGTCGGTGCAGCGCCGGTCAGGGGCCGCGCCCGCTGATTCTCGGCCTGGAATGGGCCGAGCGGCCGTAGCAAAAAACCCGGGTCCCGCCGGCACCGTTCTAACCTGCTCTCAGCTGGCGGGACCTCGGTGTGGAAGGGTCCGGGGGCGGCCTGTGGGGGTGAGAGTGGGGGGATCTGACCCCTGGGCGGGCCCTCATTGTGGCCTGGCCCACGATCAGGGCCTACCAATCGACGGGCCAGCCTCTCGGGCTGGGGGCCTCCTTTCTTCCGCGCCGGCCCCTTTAGCCCTATGCCATTTGGCGTCAGGGCCGGCGCGGAGAAGGGAGCTGCTGCGCATGCGCGTGTTGGCACCGGTGCCACTGCGCATGCGCTGACCCCGCGGTGACCAGTTGCCGCAGGAATTAGCAGCTGGAGCGGCGTGGGTTGCTCCAGTGTCGTGCTTGCGCCCTGTAGGGGCCAGAATTGCTGATCCTGAGGCCATGTTGACGCCGTTGGGAAACGCGATGGTGTCAACACTTAACCTCAAGATCACAGAATCCCGCCCCCTGTGTTCAGTTCTGGTCATCCTATTATAGGAAGGATACTGTTAAACTAGAAAGAATGCAGAAGAGATTTACAAGGATGCTACCAGGACTTGATGGTCTGATTTATAAAGAGAGGCTGGATAGACTGGGACTTTTTTCCCTGGAGCTTAGGAGGCTCAGGGGTGATATTATCGAGGTCGAGAAAATAATTAGGAGCATAGATAAGGTTGATAGTCAACATCTTTTACCAAAGGTGGAGGTGTCTAGAACTAGAGGGCATAGGTTTAAGGTGAGAGGGGAGAGATACAAAAGAGACCCAGGGGAAAGTTTTTCACACAGAGGGTGGTGAGCATCTGGAATGGGCTGCCAGAGGCAGAGTGGCAGAGGGAGAGGCAGAGTGGTAGAGGTGGGTACAATGTTTTCCTTTAAAAAAAACAGTTGGACAGTTACATATCCAGGGTGGGTATAGAGGAATATGGGCCAAATGTGGGCAAGTGGGACTAGCTTAGTGATAGAAACTGGGCAGCATGGACAAGCTGGGCCGAAGGGCCTGATTCCAGGCTGTAAACATCTATGACTATGACTCTCTAATGCGATCATGCAGCGCGGGGTGATTCTGTACAATGCCACTCCCCTCAGTTCACTATGACTGTAAGATCTTTGACAACAACCTTCCCCTATGAGAAGTTATCGAAACAGAATACAAACAAACAAGTCCCACATTCTCCAGAATGATACAGCTCCTTCTAAGGTATTGTGATGCAGAACACAAAACATCACAGCTTATTTACACATTAGTGAGATTTCCCCAAGTGCCTTGTGGTCAGCATCCTTTCACAATGACTGCATATGGGATTTCCCCTTCAGTAATTTCCCTTCATGCCTGGACTTGCGTTTCACCATGAGCAACTTCCTGTCTTTATATCATCATTTATTCAATCAACTGTTGCTTGAACCTTCTTCTGACGTTCCATATTTCTACATTCCTTACTGTTTTTGTTTAAAAGAGGAAAGGTGACTCAACCATGGTATGCAAAATAAATTAAGAATAATATTGAATCCAGAGGCAGCATATAAAATTGCCAGAAAACGCAGCAAGACTAAGGATTGGGAGTATTTTAGAATTCAGCTGCGGAAGACAAAAAATGTGATCAAAAAGTGGAAAACAGAGTGTGAGAGTAACATCGCAGGGAACATGAAACTTTTCTTTAATAAATTTAGATTACCAATTATTTTTTCCAATTAAGGGGCAATTTACCATGGTCAATTCACCTACCCTGCACATCTTTGGGTTGTGGGAGCGAAACCCACGCAAACACGGGGAGAATGTGCAAACTCCACATGGACAGTGACCCAGAGCCGCGATCGAACCTGAGACCTCGGCGCCGTGAGGCAACAATGCTAAAGACTGCACCACTGTGCTGCCCTCCTGTTGCAATCTTATATAACCTTCTTCACTATCCACTATGCCACCAATCTTAGTCATGATGTGGAGATGCAGGCGTTGGACTGGTGTGAGCACAGTACAAAGTCTTACAACACCAGGTTAAAGTCCAACAGGTTTGTTTCGATGTCATCAGCTTTCGGAGCCCACCATCTGGCCTGTGAAATCCTACCAACTGTCCTGGCTTGATACAATTCACACCTCTTTAACCTGGGGTTACCCCATCTCTGGATCTGTAAAGATTTAATCACCTGCTAATGGTCGCATTCCAAGCATTGTTTGGCATCTTTGAATTTGTCTATATATGTGTTTCTGGAACATACCTCTTCATTCACCTGAGGAATGAGCAGCGCTCCGAAAGCTAGTGACATCGAAACAAACCTGTTGGACTTTAACCTGGTGTTGTAAGACTTCGTACCAATCTTAGTGTCATCTGCAAACTTACTAACTATGGGCACGTTTCTCCCAGCCCCGTGCCAGGCCGGAGAATTGGCGCAACTGTGCCACGCTGCCCCGACGCCGGCGCGCGATTCTCCGGCCCGGATGGGCTGAGCGGCCACGCGGAAATGGAAGAGTCCCGCCTGTATCGTTCACCCCTGGTCGCTGCCGACGGGAACTCTGCGCGAAGGGTCGGGGGGGGCGGCCTGTGTGTGGGGGTGGGGGGAGGGGGCTCTGTCCCTGGGGGGGCCTCCGATGGGGTCTGGCCCGGGATCGGGCCCACCGATCGGCGGGCCGGCCTCTCCCCCCCCGGGTCTACTTTGTTGCGTAGCCGGCCCCTGAAACCCCACGCCATGTTGCGTTGGGGCCGGCGCGCTGGAAAAGTCCCCCACGCATACGCGGGTTGGCGCGGCCCAACTGCGCATGTGCGGGTTGGCGCAGTGCCCATTTGGCACTTGGAAGGGAGGCTGGAGCGGCGTGAACTGCTCCAGTGCCGTGCTGGCCCCCTGTGAGAGCCAGAATCGGGTGTCCCGCGCCCGTTTCACGCCGTCGTGAAATGCGACGGCGTTCACGGCGGCGCGAACATTTAGTCTCCATTTCGGAGAATCGCGCCCCGTGCCTCCTACATTCTCATCCAAATCGTTCATATATATAACAAATAACAGTGGACCCAGCACTGATCCCTGAGACACACCGCTGGCCACAGGTCATCAGTTCGAAAAACAACCCTCCACAACCACCCTTTGGCTTCGGTCGCCAAGCCAATTTTGTATCCAATTGGCTACCTCACCCTGGATTCCGTGAGATTTTACCTTTTGCAACAACTTACCATGCGTTTTTTGGGGGCTTCATCAGGAAACATCCTGCCACAGCCACACTCATCTTAATTTTCTGCCCAGCTCTTCAGTGCAGGAGGAGTATTTGCAATTCAGTACGTCATTTTTAAAGGCTGCCCCAATCTATTGACCCCCCCCCATCTATACCCAACTTACTTCTTGTGGGCTCTTGAGTCCCCCTTTACCCCACCTTGTAAGTACAAGGCACCCCTGGGTCTGATCCCTGGCATGGACAGTATGACACCCTGGCACTGCCCCTGCCAGTCTGACAGTGCCCCTGCCAGTCTAGCAGTGCCACCTGGACACCAGGTGCCGTTATGCTTGGTCCACCTTTGTGGAAACCAGTGCTAAATGGCACTGTGGTGAGGTCTCTCAGGGGAGGCCATTAGTTCCGGGCCCCGGGAGAATACGGCGCAGGCATATTTAAATTAGCCTAGTATCTCACTTAAATATCCTGGATCTCACCCAACAGGGGCGAGTAGCAGATCACAACCTCTCGTGAGATCTTGTTAAATGTCATGATGTGGAGATGCCGGCGTTGGACTGGGGTGAGCACAGTAAGAAGTCTTACAACACCAGGTTAAAGTCCAACCGGTTTGTTTCGATTGTTTTGATTGTTAAATGTCGCGAGGCATTTGGGGCGCAGTGAATCTTGCGCCCCTTAATTGGAAAAAATGAATTGGGTACTCCAAATTTATTTTTTTTTAAACTATTTGTCCTGTGTCTGTGAAAGGACTTGTGACACCAAGTCAGGCTTGCCGAGGCCGTGAAATTGCACCCAACGTTTTAGGTCAATGACCTTTCATCAGAACTGGGAACATTTAGAAATGTAACAGGTTTCAAACAAGTTGGGGGGGGGGGAGGGAGGGAGTTCTAAAGGTGTGAGACCAACTTCTTTAAACTAGAGCAGCAAGTAATTAACTCCAAGTAATTTAGCACCCAGAAGTTAATCACTCCTAACTTGTGAAACAAGGCAGGGTGGGGATGGAGTCAATCACACAACAGTTTGTGAATGCTTTTTCTAATGTCTGAAAACACTTTTGTGCACTTAACTCTGTGTTTCAGTCTAAGTGAATTCACAAGACAATCCTTTCATTTAAAATATATAACTCCAATGCCCACTTATGTCTCCCTTCCTCTAAATTTAAAACATTTAGAGTGTCCAATTCATGTTTTCCAATTAAGGGGCAATTTAGCGTGGCCAATCCACCTACCTTGCACATTTTTGGGTTGTGGGGGCGAAACCAAGGCAAACACGGGGAGAATGTGCAAACTCCACACGGACAGTGATCCAGAGCCGGGATCGAACCTCGGGCCTCGGCGCCGTGAGACTGCAGTGCTACCACTGCGCCACCATGCTGCCCGTAAAACCTTAAACTGAGATCAGCGTTAAACAATCATTCACATTGGTGCAGTGAGTAGCACAGCAGTCTCACGGCGCCGAGGCCCGAGGTTCGATCCTAACTCTGGGTCACTGTCCGTGTGGAGTTGCACATTCTCCCCGTATTTGCGTGGGTTTCGCTCCCACAACCCAAGGATGTGCAGGGTAGGTGGATTGGCCACGCTAAAATTGCCCCTTAATTGGAAAAAATGAATTGGGTATTCCAAATTTATTTTTTAAAAAACTATTTGTCCTGTGTTTGTGAAAGGTGCAAATAAATGCAAATATTTATTTGATGCGAGAAATGTGTAGATAATGGCTAAAATCTTCCATCTTTTTTCGTGGCTGGGATTATCCAGTGCCGCTGAGCGTGAATGGAGTTTTGACGGGAACTTCAAATTCTTCTTTCTTCCTCGCAACAGATCCCACCACAGAAAAGACTGAAGAATTCCCTCCCAATATATATACAAAATTAGACAGGGGCCGTAATCATTTGCTGGCGATGGGATTCTCTGGACCCGCTGAAGCGTGCTCTCCTGCCCGCAGGTTTCCAGGTGGCATGAGGTGACTACAACCGGAATTTCTATTGACAGCAGCGGGAGCAAAGAATGTCACCGGCAGTGAACAGCGCTCTGCCTCTCACTGCCGAGAAACGCGTGGCTGGGAGGCCTGAGAATATCTGCCAGGGTTAAAAAGCCAATCCACCTAGCCTGCACATCTTTGGGTTGTGGGGGCAAAACCCACACAAGCTCAGGAGAATGTGCAAACTCCACACATACAGTGATCCAGAGCCAGGATCGAACCTGGGACCTCAGCGCCGTGAGGCTCAGGGCTAACCCACTGTGCCACTGTGCTGTCCTCAGGACAAATAGCTTAACCACCAATGATGTACTCTGATGTATAATCACTGCTCTAATTTGCCAACCAATTAGCATACCATGACCTCCTTCCAATCAGTAATGAGATAATGGCAGGTAAGCTTTTTACTATTGATGTTGATTGAGGGATAAACATTGGTCAGGTCAATGGGAAGAGAGAACTCACCTGCTCTGATTCAGAATGGTGCTGTAGGATCTTCCCCATCCACCAAGCGACCAGCTGCATAGCTTTAACAACTGATCTAACAGTTAGCACTTCCAACAGCACAGCACTCCCTGAGTATTGCACCAGAGTGCCAACCTCGATTCTCATCTTCACGTCCTGAAGTGGGCTTTAAACCACAGCCCTCCAAGTCAGAAGTGCTACCTGCTAAGCCATGGTTGTGTTTACATTACTTCCAGTTGTCAGGAGGGTGATGTCTATTTGCAAATCCACTGGTTTGACATGCATGTTGGAATATTGATCTCCGTAGGCATCATGCCTAATATATGGAGAGCAAATTTACAAGGCCCATATTATTGAAATTGGGCTCCTTAGCTGAAATCGTGGCTACACTATTTAGAAGGTCTTACTGGAACCTGGGCTTGTTCATTGAAACGTGCAAATGAATTTGCAGTTGGATATACTCTTGTACTGCAAATCTATCCCACAACCTTTCAGAACTGTGCATCCAACCAACTTCGGCTATTTGTGCATCTCCCACTCATTTTGCCCCATCATTGGGGGACATGCTTTCAGCTGCACAAGACTCTGGAATTCCATCCTGAGAACTCTCTGTCTCTTCAGCCTTCTCTCCTTCTGTTATCCAACACCCCCCCGAAAGAACAACGGGCTGGATTCTCCAGTCACCGACGCCAAAATCGCATTCAGCGATCAGCAGGAGAATTCAAGTTACCGACCAAATCGGGGTCGGTGCCGCTTTTGCGATGCTCCAACCCTCCAAAGCGGCCGCGCCATGTATTGATGGCCTCAGGACATTGCCTGAGGCTTGCCCCCCCGATGCTCCGTTCCCGACCAGCCGAGTTCCCGACGGCATGGTTCTCTCGTGGTCTCATCCGTGAGAACTCAACGTGGGGCAGGGCCGATCCACGGGGGAGGGGGGACATTATTGGGGGCTGGGGGCACTGTGGGGGGGGGGTCATCTGGGGCGCACGAGCCGACCAAAGCGGGACCACTATTTTGCGGGCCGAGTCTGCGGGCTGCGTCTGTCGTGTAGCACGGCTGTGCGCATGCGCGGCCACGGACCCGACAATTCTCTGGGGCGTATCGGCAGCTAGCGCCGGGTGCTCTATGCTGCCGTCCTGTGAGCCCCCAGTGAAACAGGGAATCGCTGGCCGTTTTGCACCAGTTTTCTGGCGTAAAACACCACCGTTCCCACACCGACATGGGGATATAGCCCTAGCATCGGAGAATCCAGCCCAACACCTTCAATCAATAAAAGCAAAATACTGAGAACGTGGATTGTTTCCAACTGCAGATGTTGGTTAGAAAACATACCAAATCTTCTGGCCTGACCTCATCAATTATGCACCCAGGTGTTTTACACAGTGTTCATTGGAGGGGATGGCTGGATGGCCTGAGGTCCGCTGTCATGCCCGGGGACCATATTGAAAAGGCGGCAAACATCACTGACGCACCGTTGAAGAAAGAAGGTGGACCACCTAAAAATGAAACTGGATCTCCAGGAACACTCTGAGACTGGAAGGTGGACATCCTGAGAAAAAATATGGATCTCCAGGAGCATTCTGTGGTTGCAAGATGGACCTCCTCCAAGATAACAAATCTGGAAGGTCCACTTACAGATGCTCCCCCAGCCACTGCTGTGCTATTCCTGGTTCCAGGGTTGTGGGCAGCCTCCATCCTGTACTGGGGAGGCAGCCCCAGGCATTGTTTAGATGAGTCCCGATATCTGAATCCAAGTGACAGGATGCAAATGAGGTTCATGCCGGTCTCTGGTGGGTTTCCCTCACCCACCATGGTGGGTGCCAGCAGAAGATCCCGCTGTAAGTTCACACCAGCGTGAAACTAATTTCTGGGCCATTATACTCTTCCCCCCTCACCCACCATCAAACCCACCAGCCAGGGCTTTGGAGAATTTCACGAAATGGTTCAATTTCAATTTGACTCTTCTTTGGAAAAGCTTTGCTTCCTTGCTAATGCTTCCTAATTTTTCCTTCATTGGCTCAGTGACAGTTTTTATTGAATTACATTCCTGTCGAGGTTTCTGCACTCAACACTCTATAAACAGGGGCGAAATTCTCCAGAAACGGCGCGATGTCCGGCGACTGGTGCCCAAAACGGCGCAAATCAGACGGGCATCGTGCCGCCCCAAAGGTGCGGAATGCTCCGCATCTTTGGGGGCTGAGCCCCAACATTGAGGGGCTAGGTCGGCGCCGGATGAATTTCCGCCCCGCCAGCTGGCGGAAAAGGCCTTTGGTGCCCCGCCAGCTGTCGCGGAAATGACATCTCCGGGCGGCGCATGCGCGGGAGCGTCAGCGGCCGCTGACAGTTTCCCACGCATGCGCAGTGGAGGGAGTCTCTTCCACCTCCGCCATGGTGGAGACCGTGGCGGAGGCGGAAGGGAAAGAGTGCCCCCACGGCACAGGCCCGCCCGCGGATCGGTGGGCCCCGATCGCGGGCCAGGCCACTGTGGGGGCACCCCCCCCCCGGGGCCTGATCACCCCGCGCCCCCCCCCCCAGGACACCGGAGCCCGCCCGCGCCGCCTTGTCCCGCCGGTAAGGTAGGTGATTTAATTTACGCCTGCGGGACTTCGGCCCATCCGGGCCGGAGAATCGAGCGGGGGGCCCGCCAACTGGCGCGGCGCGATTCCTGCCCCCGCCGAATCTCAGGTGCCGGAGACTTCGGCAACCGGCGGGGGCGGGATTCACGTCAGCCCCCGTCGATTCTCCGACCCGGCGGGGGGTCGGAGAATTTCGCCCCAGATTTCTGGGGCTAAATTCTCCCCCAACGGCGCAATGTCCGCCGACTGGCGCCAAAGACGGCGCCAATCAGACGGGCATCGCGCCTGCCCAAAGGTCCGGAATGCTCCGCATCTTTGGCGGCCTAGCCCCAACATTGAGGGGCTAGGCCGACGCCGGAGGGATTTCCGCCCCGCCAGCTGGCGGAAATGGCGTTTGTTGCCCTGCCAGCTGGCGCGGAAATGCGGCGCATGCGCGGGAGCGTCAGTGGCCACTGTCAGTTTCCCGGCGCATGCGCGGGAGCGTCAGCGGCCGATGTCAGTTTCCCGCGCATGCGCAGTGGGGAGAGTCTCTTCCGCCTCCGCCATGGTGGAGGCCGTGGCGGAGGCGGAAGGGAAAGAGTGCCCCACGGCACAGGCCCGCCCGCGGATCGGTGGGCCCCGATTGCGGGCCAGGCCACCGTGGGGGCACCCCCCGGGGTCAGATCGCCCCGCGCCCCCCCCAGGACCCCGGAGCCCGCCCACGCCGCCTGGTCCCGCCGGTAAATACCAGGTTTGATTTACGCCGGCGGGACAGGCAATTCCTGGGTGGGACTTCGGCCCATCCGGGCCGGAGAATCCAGCGGGGGGTCCCGCCAACCGGCGCGGCCCGATTGCCGCCCCCGCCCAATCTCCGGTAACGGAGACTTCGGCGGTGGCGGGGGCGTGATTCACGACAGCCAACGGCCATTCTCCGACCCGGCGGGGGGTCGGAGAATGACGCCCCTGATTACTATCAACTTGAAATGCTAACTACTTAACCTTGCGGATATTTCGGTTTTTGTTTCAGAGATCCAGCAAGTTCAGTACTTTTCTTCTATGTAAAGGAAACGTGTTAAATTCATATGGCTTTTACCCTCAATATTTTCCCGCCTCTCCCCTCGATTCACGGATCCAGTTTTCTCAACTTTTTCAATGTAAAAGTTCCAGATTTAGGGCATCCCGATATCAGCAGGCTGAGATCTGGGCCAAGCACTGATCCCCCACAGCAGCACCCACTCCCTGATCCTACATGCCCCTACCTCCCCGCCACCCCAACATTCCCATCTTCTGCATCAGCCATGGCTCAGGGAGTAGAACTCTGGAGCTGGATTCTCCGCCGGCGGGAGGCTCCATTTTACTGGCACCCCGGGGGTTTCCCAGCGGAGTGGGGCTGCCCCATCCCAGCGGAGTGGGGCTGCCCCATCCCAGCGGAATGGGGCTGCCCCACAAGGGAAACCCCAATGACCGGCCGGCATAACGGAGCATCCCGCCGGCAGGGCAAAATAGAAATGTGGCACGGCGGGGCGGAGAATCCAGCCCCTGATCTCTGAGACAGACGGTTGCAGATTCAATTCCTACTCAAGGAATTGAGTGCAACAACCTAGGTTGACACTGCAGCTGAGTACTGAGGGAATACTGTACTCTTGGATGGGAGCTCCATCTTTTTAAAAATTAATTTATGGGATGTGAGCTTCGCTGGCTAGGCTGGTATTTATTGCCCATCTCTAATTGCCCTTGAGAAGGTAGTGGCAAGTTATCTTCTTGCTCCACTGCAATTCCTGTGGTGGAGCTTCACCCACAGTGCAGGTAGGCCCTCTTACGTGGGTCTAAAATATCCCATTACACTAATTTGAGAAGAACAGTGGGGTTCTCTTCAGTATTCCAGTCAATATTTATCCCTTCATCACATCACCCAAAAATCAGGTGAACGTCATCACTGTTTGTGGGATCTTGCTATTTGTAATTATGCTGCCATTTTCCTCCATTACAACAGTGATTTAGAAAAGTTAAATGCTTTGAGATATCCAGTGGTCATGAAAGGTGCTATATGAATGCAAGTCTTTCTTTTCAACCATTGAATTTTTTAAACCTTTTTTTTTATTGAGGGGCAATTTTAAAGTGGCCAATTCACCTATCCTGCACATCTTTGGGTTGTGGGGGTGAGACCCACGCAGACACGGGGAGAATGTGCAAACCGCACATAGACAGTGACCCAGGGTCGGGATCGAATCCAGGTCCTCGGCGCTGTGAGGCAGCAGCGCTACCGTGCTGCAGTCTCAGCTATTGAAGTTGACTGATAATTTGTCCTCCCATTTTACTGACCACTCAAATTCTGCTGATGTCGGGGCTGGTGAGGTCAGTGAGCAGAAAGCCTGCCCCAACGTGATGGCGACAGCTGTGCAGGCCCCAAGGACATTCCTGGCCACTGACTCATGCTGAGGCCTGGTTCACAACAGCTGTCCTCTAATATGCCCCATCTACAGGAACTCCCACACATAAGATAGCCCATCATTCACTTGACCCAAACCCAGAAGGATTTCATCAGCTGGAAATCAGTTTGACTGATTCTCAATTGAATCATCGCAGACTTCAAGTTCCAGGGATTTCCCATCTGTCATAACTTAACTTTTAAAACAGGATCAAGTTTTTAAACTCATTCTTTAACTTGTAAACATAGCTTTTAAATTACACTTACAGACATTTTCCATTCTTTAAACACATAAAACAAGCTCTCCCAGTGGCTGCTCCCCACAGATTTTAATATTGCATGTATGGCAATGTTTCAATGTGTTTATCCAATATAAGTGAGCCAGCAAGGTCCCAGGTTCAATCCCAACTGTATATTGAATTAATGCTCAATGTCAAAGCCTCAGGAACACAGCATAAGGAAAGGGAAGAAATATTAGAGAGTGGACCTGCTCTTGAGTGCTTTTCATCAATCCCTGCTGGAAGTACCTGTGATTGGGTAGGGTATCAGGCTAGACTGTGATGCTCTTTTGGTCAAATAGCTTACTGCCTATCAGATTCAGGGTTCACACTTGGCCAACTGAGATAATGAACAATGACCAATGCTGCACAACTATGGATATCAGCAACGCTTTAAGGAAACACCAGGGTGGAAGGGAAGATGATGAACTGATAGAGAAAATAAGCAACAACCAAAGATATTTTAAAAAAATTTAGAGTACCCAATTCATTTTTTCCAATTAAGGCGCAATTTAGCGTGGCCAACCTAGCCTGCACATCTTTGGGTTGTGGGGCGAAACCCACACAGACACAGGGAGAATGTGGAAACTCCACACGGACAGTGACCCAGAGCCGGGATCGAACCTGGGAGCTCAGCGCCGTGAGGCCGCAGTGCTAACCCACTGCACCACTGTGCTGCCCTAGCAAACAAAAATAATTGAAATTTGGCTGATTGAGACTGAGGATTATTAGAACCATAGAATTCTTACGTTGCAGAAGGAGGCCATTTGGCCCATCAAGTCTGCACCGATCCTCTGCAAGAGCACCCGACCTAGGCCACTCCCCTGCTCTATCCCTGGAACCACATAACCCAACCTAACCTAAACATCTTTGGATACTAAAGGGCAAGTTAACCATGGCCAATGCTCCTAACCTGCTCATCTTTGGACTGTAGGAGGAAACCGGAGAACCCGGAGGAAATTCCACACTGACAGTCACCCAAGACCAGAACTGAACCCAAGTTCCTGGTGTTATGAGGCAGCAGTGCTAACCACTGTGCCACTATTCCAAAATTCCCCAAACCAAGTCATGACTCTATTTTTTGGCTAGTAAAATAAGAAAATTGGTAATGACTTTTTGCTGTGAGGATTATGTTTGGTTAATGGGTATGTGAACTGTATGGCTAATTGCACTTACATGACTAACTAATTAACAGGCTTGTTTTAAAGTTACTCATTAAGTACCTACTATAGTCATAATTAGAGTTGTGAATTCCTTCATATTGCCCTCCCTGACTAAACGTTTGCTCTTGCAGTGCTGTCACAAACCGGAATAATGCCATAATCATGGTGTTAATACAGTTTAATGACATGGCAACCACTGATTTATACTGTTCATGAAAAAATTGATGTGCCGTAAAACTCAGTTCCAGAAACAGAGATGAAAAGAGAATTATTCAATCATTGCAAATCGGTGTCTCTGGACATTTTGAAATAAAATTGACTTTGTTGTGTTCTTACTTACCTCTCATTTCCTGACAGCAGTATAGTCCCCCAATCAGATTTGTAGCCTGTTTCATTTTAGTGATTTGTGGGATAAATATTAACAGGAAATTAGGGAGAAATCCTCTGCTCTTCTTCAAAGTAGTAACGTGGAAGATTCATTTTTTTAAATTATAAATTTAGAGTACCCAATTCATTTTTTCCAATTAAGGGGCAATTTAGCATGTTCAGTTCACCTACCTTGCACATCTTTGGGTTGTGGGGGTGAAACCCACGCAAACACAGGGGGAATGTGCAAACTCCACATGGACAGTGACCCAGAGCCGGGATCGAACCTGGGACCTCGGCGCTGTGAGACTGCAGTGCTATCACTGCGCCACCGTGCTGCCCTTGAAGATTAATTTTTATGACAGACAGGGCCTTTAGCTAACATCGTACCTGAAAGATTATGTTTCAGAGAGTCCAGCAGGGCAGCACAGTGGTTAGCACTGTTGCTTCACAGCGCCAGGGACCTGGGTTCGGTTCCCAGCTTGGGTTACTGTCTGTCCAGAGTCTACACATTCTCCCCGTGTCTGTGTGGGTTTCCTCGCACAAGTCCCAAATGACACGCTTGTTGGGACATTCTGAATTCTCCCTCAGTGTACCCGAACAGCCGTAGTGTGGCGACTAGGGGATTTTCACAGTAACTTCATTGCAGTGTTAATATAAGCCTACTTGTGTCACTAATAAAGATTATTATTATTTTCTTTACTACTGGATCAGAGCTTAGATTTTATGCTCAATTTCCTGAAGTGAAACTTGCACCCAAAATGATCAGGTGAGTGTGCGACCACCAAGCCTTGTGGATGGAAGCAGAGAAATGTCTTCTCCCCCTGCTGTTACTTTGGCTAATTAACGAGGTCACATGGACATGTGATGGTCAATCGAGATTTCTCAAAGACCTATGCGTAAATTTAAAATACAGTCCCAACTTTCCCTAGTAATTCTATGGATTTACCTCAATATAAAAATTTTGGGAATAAGGCAACACCCTCTGGATCAACAGGCAGCACCTCGATGAAGCAAACAAATCTCTGATTTTTGTCACAACTGCTGGGACAATGTTGAGATAAATCTGTACACAATTGTTTACATCATGCACAATTTCCTTACGGTTTAAGGATCAGTAATTACAACCACATGCTTTCAATTCCCCATTGGGTCAGGCTGTAATTGCTTGTGTGGGAAATACTTCTGGACTATCCATAGATAACAGCATCACATAGTTTAGATTTTACACATACTTTGCTTCTGTTACAGTTAAAAATATTCCAGAAATGTGAGGACAGAATGTCGACACCAAATGGTTCAAGTGAATTCCTGCTATGCAAATATTTCTGATAAAGGCAATTTGTGATAAACAGAATGGCCATTTGACCCTTTCCAGTAGTAATTCATCGCCATGCAGAGAGATAGGACAAGTAAGGAAGACATTGAGAAATATTGGAACAGGAGAAGGTAATTTAACTCATGAAAACTGTGTCACTCTAATGTTCATCGTGTCAGTTTATTCCATTAAAAATAATAATAATCTTTATTGTCACAAGTAGGCTTACATTAACACGGCAATGAAGTTACTGTGAAAATCCCCTAGTCGCCACATACCGGCGCCTATTCAGGTACACGGAGGGAGAATTTAGAATGTCCAATTCACCTAACAGCAAATTTTTGGGGACTTGTGGGAGGAAACCGGAGCACCCAGTGGAAACCCATGCTGCATGGGTCTCACCCCCACAACCCAAAATGTGCAGAGTAGGTGGACTGGCCACAATAAATAGCCCCTTAATTGGGCAAAAAAAAATTGGTTATTCTAAATTGAACAAAAATACTTGATCGCTTCCCACTGCAATCTGTCAATTTTTAACTAAATATTGTAAGTCTCACAGTTTCTGGAAAGGCTGCATCCAATTTCTGTCTACATAACATTTACTTCGAAGAAAAAACCTGAAAAGTCTGAAATTAAACCAAAAGGCATTGGTAATGTCCAATTGCATTATTAGTAAAATTATTGAACATTTCAAGTTCACAATTCACATTAAGACTTTCAGACCTGCTGAGTATGACCTTGCTTAATTTATCACAAACTCCAGGCTGTCCTTTTTCTCCCTTGATTTCTACTCTACATATATAGCATTCTCTATATATATACCCTACACACATAGCATTCTCTACATACAGTGAGTAAAGTCGCCATAGTCCCAGATGACCATAGGCTGCTTTCCCCTTTGAGGCTGGCTGACTGGTGCTGGTTTGACCTGAGGGTCACCACACCTCAGGCAAGGGGCAAAGTTGAGAAGGCAATGACAAGGTTCATGAATAACCTCATGAAGCACCCTACTCATGACTTCATGAGTAACCTCAGCCGGTACAGGAATTCAACCCACATTGTTGACTCCACATTACAAACCAGCTGTCCAGCCAACTGAGCTAAACCAGCCGGTCCACTTTCTCCACAAATATGCCACACATTATAGAGATCCATCTTCATGTGGGAAAAGAATAAAGGACTTCCACCAGGAGGTGCGGGGGTGGCAGGGTAGCAAAGTGCACAAAGTTTACAGGGTTAAGAAGGTCCAAAAGAGTTCCCCCAAAACAAATTCTTATACTTGCAACATTCCACAGAGTAAATTCTTCGATTATAGTTTCCTCCTCTCCTGTGTCGAGTTTCCCCTTGTCAGCATGGGTTTCCTCTGGGTGCTCCAATTTCCTCCCGCAGTACAAAGATGAGCAGGTTAAGTGGATAGGCCATGCTAAATTGTCCCTTCGTGTCCAACGATTTCATGGGGCTCTGGGTTGCAGGCTAGAGTAGGGAAGTGGGCCAGGATGGGGTGCTCTTTCAAAGGGTCGGTGTAGACCTGATGGGCCGAATGACCTCCTTCTACACTGTCGGGTTTCTAACCCAGTCAACACAGTGCACGTTGCTCCCCAGACACTCAACACTGTTCCCCAGACAATCAACACTACTCCCCAACACAGAAAAACACACACAACTCTTCTCCCAAACCACCTCCCCATACTCTCTCAAGAGTCCCTCTTTCCATACCCCTTCTCCATCACTAAATCAGCAGACCCTCTCCCTCCAACTGCTTTCCAAATGCCCTTGGGCTTTTTGCACCCATGCCCCACTCCGCACCACCTCCCACCGTCCCGGCCCCCTCACGCACCCAGGAAAATCCAGGATTGTCGGTCACTCTGCTTCACACAGTTACCTGCAGCCCGTGTGGGAACATTGTACCTTAATTGAGTGGGCTGTATTGAAAACAATGTGTTGTATCTTTCTGGCATAGCCTGGAAGGACAAAGTCACTAATGTGTCAGAGCTCTCAAATGCGGAACGCCCAGGTTTGTTGGCACTAAACAAACTGAGATGGTTCGCTCAGGCACATCCAGAGGATGGAAGAAGGTCGCAAAGCTTGAGGTAGCCGGAGCCAGACGACCAGTAGGACATCCAAAGCTCCACTTCAACAATGTTTGCAAGCATGACATGAGGACACTAACATCGGCCATCACACCTGGAAGACACTTGCTGATGGGAAATCATTGGCTAACTCGTGGAAGAAGAGGTCTTGTGGCACAATAGGAGCACCCTTACCTCTGGACTAGAAGATATGGGTTCAAGCCCACCACCATGACATGTTGGTCATAGAGGGAGTGTTCAATGGGCGGTTCAATGGGCTGATAATCAGCACAGGAATCCTTCCACCACTCCACCACTATTCTCTGAAGGTAAAAAAGAGTATGTGTGAAGATACACTAAAAAAAACTAGAGGAAAATGGTGACACCTCATGTGGGCTGGCATATACCACCACGATGACCAATGGGTACAGTGGCTTGGCAATAGGTGCCAACACCAAAAACAACCCTGGATATCATGCTTCATGTGCAGAATCTGCCTCTTATTGATTGGCCTCCTCAGCCATCAGCAAAGATGCACAATATGAAGACATCCCATCTGAAAGGGATTGTTTGTTGTGCGTCCATCACCCTTTGTAGATGGAAAGATGCCGGAACAGATTTAATTTCCAATGCACTGTATTGGCCAAGTGTTTCGCTGATCTGTTGCAACATTAGGTCGTTCAATTTGTGTCATTCACTGCAGGGAATATTCTGCATTCTGTAGACACACTGCAAGACAATTGCATTCCAATGGTGACAAACACTTTGTGAGTCAGCCTGTGATGTATGGTTTCACAGTCCATAAATTCAGTGAATGGACAATTAAACAGCAGATTAGAGTATCTTTTCTCCTTTGCAAATGCTAATTTTGCAATTGTTAATTTACCTGGTCAGTTTAACACTTTGTCATTTGGTCAAATTGTCTATATGTCCCTGGACAATGTAAGAAGTGTTTGATTTTCTCAAATAATTTGAGTGTTCATTGGTTATTCAAGTGTGTGTGTTATCATAGTTTATCTTCATCCACATACAGGAAATTCAAAGTGGAGTTCACTAGGAGAATCATCAGAGCCAGGATTTCTTAGTCAAATTAATATGATGGTATGCCAGCACCATTCAGGGTTTAAAAATTACACATTTTTCCAGGGTTTTTGTTTTTTTAAATCACTGTTGGGTTACAACCGCTTCTGTGAAGTGAGCTGTGAGTTGGAAAGTGCTGCCTGAATGGTTAATGGGGCACATATAATCAGAGTGATTGAAGCAGATACAATCACGGTAATTGAAGCAAGTAGAACTATGGTGATTGAAGCAGATAGAATCAGAGAGATGGAAGCAGATAGAATCAGAGTGATGGAAGCAGATAGAATTAGAGTGATAGAAGCAGATAGAATCAGAGAGATGGAAGCAGATAGAATCAGAGTGATGGAAGCAGATAGAATTAGAGTGATAGAAGCAGATAGAATTAGAGTGATAGAAGCAGATAGAATTAGAGTGATAGAAGCAGATAGAATTAGAGTGATAGAAGCCGATACAATCAGAGTGATCACAGTACGAAGTCTTACAACACCAGGTTAAAGTCCAACAGGTTTGTTTCAAATCACTAGCTTTAGGAGCACAGCTCCTTCCTCAGGTGAATTAGGAGCTGTGCTCCTAAAGCTAGTGATTAGAAACAAACCAGTTGGACTTATAAACTGGTGTTGTAAGACTTCTTACTGTGCTCACCCCAGTCCACCGCCGGCATCTCCAAATCAGAGTGATTGAAGGAGATACAGTCAGAGCGATGGAAGCAGATACAATCGGCGTGATGGAAGGAGATACAGTCAGAGTGATTGAAGCAGATACAGTCAGAGCGATGGAAGCAGATACAATCAGCGTGATTGAAGCAAATGCAGTCAGAGTGATGGAAGCAGATACAGTCAGAGCGATGGAAGCAGATACAGTCAGAGTAATGGAAGCAGATACAGTCAGAGCGATGAAAGCAGATACAGTCAGAGCGATGGAAGCAGATACAGTCAGAGCGATGGAAGCAGATACAGTCAGAGCGATGGAAGCAGATACAGTCAGAGCGATGGAAGGAGATACAATCAGAGCGATGGAAGCAGATACAGTCAGAGCGATGGAAGCAGATACAGTCAGAGTGATGGAAGCAGATACAGTCAGAGCGATGGAAGCAGATACAGTCAGAGCGATGGAAGGAGATACAATCAGAGTGATGGAAGCAGATACAGTCAGAGTGATTGAAGCAGATACAGTCAGAGCGATGGAAGCAGATACAATCAGCGTGATTGAAGCAAATGCAGTCAGAGTGATTGAAGCAGATACAGTCAGAGTGATGGAAGCAGATACAGTCAGAGTAATGGAAGCAGATACAGTCAGAGTGATGGAAGCAGATACAGTCAGAGTAATGGAAGCAGATACAGTCAGAGTAATGGAAGCAGATACAGTCAGAGTGATGGAAGCAGATACAGTCAGAGTGATGGAAGCAGATACAGTCAGAGTGATGGAAGCAGATACAGTCAGGGTGATTGAAGCAGATACAGTCAGAGCGATGGAAGCAGATACAATCGGCGTGATGGAAGGAGATACAGTCAGAGTGATTGAAGCAGACACAGTCAGAGTGATTGAAGCAGATACAGTCAGAGTGATGGAAGCAGATACAGTCAGAGTGATGGAAGCAGATACAGTCAGAGTAATGGAAGCAGATACAGTCAGGGTGATTGAAGCAGATACAGTCAGAGCGATGGAAGCAGATACAATCGGCGTGATGGAAGGAGATACAGTCAGAGTGATTGAAGCAGATACAGTCAGAGCGATGGAAGCAGATACAGTCAGAGTGATGGAAGCAGATACAATCAGCGTGATTGAAGCAGATTCAATCCGAGTGAAGAGGGCAACACGGTGGCGCAGTGGTGAGCAGTGCTACCTCACAGCGCCAGGGACCCTGGTTCAATTGCGATCTGGCGTGACTGTGTGGAGTTTGCGCTTTCACCCCGTGTCTGAGTGATTGAAGCATAACACCATGAGACATAGGAGCAGAATTAGGTCACTGGACCCATCTAGTCTGCTCCACCATTCAATCATGGCTGATATTTTTCTCATCCCCATTCTCCTGTCTTCTCCCCAAACCCCGGTTCCACTTATTAATCAAGAACCTATCTATTGACTTCCGGTTGCGGCTATGCCTGGATAGGTCGCATGTTCGGCAGCTCCCACCGTGAACGGACTTTTGGGCCCTCTTGAGGCGCCCCAGCGGCACTTGGACGACGATTCCCAGTGTGGGAAGGCAGCAGTAAGGTGCCCCAGCATTGCATGGAGTGGACCAGAAGTGGAGCGGTCAAAAATGTGATCTTGGAGAAGAGAGGAGAACGGGCGGAGACTAGTCAGCATGGGCGCAATAGTCACGGGAGCAGCAGGAGTTCCTGAAAAGCTGCTTTGCGGAGCTGAAAGCAGAGATGCTGGCCCCAATGAAAGCGTTGATTGAGAGGCTGGTGGAGACCCAGAAGGCTCAAGGGACGGCGATTAGAGAGGTGCAGCAGAAAGCCTCTGAAAACGCGGACGGGATCCTGGGCCTGGCGGTGAAAGTGGAGGCGCACAAGGCGCTGCACAAGAAGTGGCAGGAAAAGTTTGAGGACCTGGAGAACAGGTCGAGGAGGAAGAATTTCCAGATTCTGGGTTTCCCTGAAGGTGTGGAGGAGTCCGACAACGGGGCATATGTAGCCACGATGCTGAACACGTTAATGGGCGTGGGAGCCTTCCCGAGGCCCCTGGAGCTGATTGGGCTCACAGAGTCCTGGCAAGGAGACCTAAGGCAAATGAGCCACCAAGGGCCGTAGTGGTGAGGTTTCACCGCTTCATGGACAGAGAGTGCATCCTGAGATGGGCGAAGAAAGAACGGAGCAGCAGGTGGGAGAATACGGAGATCCGCATCTACCAAGACTGGCGTGCAGAGCTGGCCAAGAAGAGGGAAGGATTCAACCAGGCCAAGGCGGTTCTCCACCGAAAGGGGGTGATGTTCGGGCTGTTGCAGCCAGCACGATTGTGGGTCACTTATCAGCACTGCCACCATTATTTCGATACGCCGGAGGAGGCGTGGACCTTTATTCAGAACAAAAAATTGGACTCGAACTAATGGTTTGCTGTGGGTTTTGAGAAAGCTGTGGAGTGGGAAGGGGGGATTGGATGTGATATGTGTGTTTTAATGGGCATGGGTATTGTTTTGGAGGGGCCGCTCCTCGTGTTCGAAGGGGGGAGGGGGGGCAGGAGTCCCTCGGTCGTTTGGAATTGGGGAGAGGCTGCAGGAGAAAGGAGCTGCGCCACAGGGGGCGGGGCCAGCCCAGGTAGAAAATCCCGCGCTAAAGAAAGGGGGGCGAGGCCCGACGGGAGGGGCAGAGCCGGAGGGGTGTCCGTATCGACTTGAAGGGGGGGACTTTGACGAGGTATTTAAACGGGGGATCGGTGGCAGCGGCGGGAGCGGCTGGGGTCAGCAGGAGTCAGCTGACTTACGGGAGTGCAATGGGGGGAGCAGGGGTGGGGGGGGGGGAACTGGGTTGCTGCTGTACTGACCGAAGGGGAGCTGGAGGTAAGAGGGAGAGTCGGGGTGGGGGTCCTCCGCCTGGGGGGCTGGAGAGTGCGAGAGCCGTGGGCACGTGGCTGGCCTAAGAAAGGAGATGGCTAGTCAGCAGGGGGCGGGGTGGCGGGCAGTCCCCCGATCCGGCTGATCACATGGAACGTGAGGGGCCTGAACGGGCCGGTCAAGAGGGCCCGGGTGTTCACGCACTTAAAGGGACTGAAGGCAGACGTTGCTATGTTGCAGGAGACGCACTTGAAAGTGGTAGATCAGATCAGGCTGAGAAAGGGGTGGGTGGGGCAGGTCTTTCATTCGGGGCTGGATGCGAAGAATAGAGGGGTTACAATCCTGGTGAGTAAGTGGGTGTCGTTCGAGGCGCTGAACATTGTGGCTGATAATGGGGGTCGATATGTGATAGTGAGTGGTAGGCTGCAGGGGACCTGGGTGGTGCTGGTGAATGTGTATGCCCCAAATTGGGACGATGCAGGGTTCATGAAGCGCATGCTGAGTCGGATCCCGGATCTGGAAGCGGGGAGCCTGATAATGGGGGGGGGGACTTTAATACGGTACTGGACCCGGCACTGGACCGATCCCGGTCGAGTTGGGCAAGAGGCCAGCTGCGGCCAAGGTTCTCAGGGGGTTTATGGATCAGATGGGGGGGAGTGGATCCGTGGAGGTTTGCTAGGCCGGCGGTCAGAGAGTTCTCTTTTTTCTCCCATGTGCATAAGGCCTATTCACGGATAGACTTCTTTGTGGTGAGCAGGGCACTGATTCCAAAAGTGGAGGGAACGGAATATTCGGCCATAGCGATTTCGGACCACGCCCCGCATTGGGTGGAGTTGGAGTTGGGGGAGGAAAGGGACCAGCGCCCGCTGTGGCGCTTGGTCGTGGGACTGTTGGCAGATGTGGAGATTTGTGGGCGGGTCTGGGGGTGCATTCAGAGATACATAGAGGCCAATGATAATGGGGAAGTACCGGTTGGTGTGGTTTGGGAGGCTCTGAAAGCAGTGGTTAGGGTAGAGTTAATCTCAATTAGGGCTCACAGGGAGAAGAGAGAGAGGACGGAGAGGGAGAGGTTGGTGGGGGAGATATTAAGGGTGGATAGGAGGTATGCGGATTCCCCTGAAGAGGGGCTGCTGAAGGAGCGACGGGGCCTCCAAACGGGGAAAGCTGAGACCCAGTGGAGGAAGGTGCAAGGGCAGTATACGAATCTGGGGAGAAGGCGAGCCGGATGCTGCCGCATCAGCTACGCCAGAGGGAGGCGGCGAGGGAAATTGGAGGAATCAGGGACAGAGTGGGGGACACAGTGCGGAGTTCGGCTAAAATAAATGAGGTATTCCGGGATTTCTATGGGAGCCTGTATAAGTCAGAACCCCCGGAGGGGGGAGGGGATGCGGCGGTTCCTGAACGAATTGAGGTTCCCGAGAGTGGAGATGGGGCAAGTGGAAGGCCTAGAGGCCCCGATTGGGATAGAGGAGCTGGTTACAGGATGGGGAGCATGCAGGTGGGCAAGGCCCCGGGGCCTGATGGGTTCCCGTCGAATTTTACAGGAAGTTTGTGGATCTGCTGTGTCCGCTGCTGGTGAGAACCTTCAACGAGGCGAGGGAGGAAGGGATTCGCCCCCCGACAATGTCTCAGGCGCTGATCTCGCTGATCCTTAAGCGGGACAAGGACCCGCTGCAGTGTGGCTCGTCTCGGCCGATCTCGTTCCTTAATGTAGATGCCAAGTTGCTGGCAAAGGTCCTAGCCACAAGGATTGAGGATTGTGTCCCGGGAGTGATACACGAGGACCAGACGGGGTTCGTGAGGGGCAGGCAGTTAAATGCAAACGTGCGGAGGTTCCTGAATGTGATTATGATGCCCTCGGAGGGTGGGGAGGCAGAAGTGGTGGCGGCAATGGACGCGGAGAAGGCCTTTGATCGGGTGGAGTGGGAGTACCTATGGGAAGTGCTTGGCAGGTTTGGGTTCGGGGAGGGGTTCATAGGGTGGGTCAAATTGTTATACCAGGCCCCGGTGGCGAGCGTATCTACGAACCGGCGAAGATCAGAATATTTTAGGTTGTACCGTGGGACGAGACAGGGGTGCCCCCGTCCCCTCTGTTGTTTGCTTTGGCAATTGAGCCCCTGGCCATGGCGTTGAGTGAATCTAGAAACTGGAGGGGCTTGGTCCGGGGAGGGGAGGAACATCGGGTCTCGTTGTATGCTGATGACCTGCTTTTGTACATCGCAGATCCAGTGGAGGGGATGGTGGAGGTCATGCGGATCCTTAGGGAGAACGGGGACTTCTCAGGCTACAAGCTTAACGTGGGGAAGAGTGAGCTCTTTGTGGTGCATGCGAGGGGCCAGGAAAGGGGGCTGGAGGAGCTGCCGCTTAAGAGGGCGGAGAGGAGTTTCCGATATTTGGGTATCCAGGTGGCCAGGAGTTGGGGGGCTCTGAATAAGCTTAATTTGGCATGGTTGATAGACCAGATGGAGGAAGACTTTAGGAGACGGGACGTGTTGCCACTCTCCCTGGCGGGCATGGTGCAGTCCGTTAAGATAACAGTCCTCCCTAGGTTCCTGTTTGTGTTCCAGTGCCTGCCCATCCTCATCCCCAAGGCCTTTTTTAAGCGAGTAAGCAGGAGCATTATGGGGTTTGTATGGGCAAGTAAGACCTCAAGGGTCAAGAGGCTGTTTCTGGAGCGTAGTCAGGACAGGGGTGGGCTGGCGCTACCGAACCTGTGTAGTTATTACTGGGCAGCCAATGTGGCAATGATTCGGAAATGGGTAATGGAGAGAGAGGGGGTGGCGTGGATAAAGTTAGAGGCGGCGTCAGGTGTGGGCACTAGTTTGGGAGCGCTGGTGACGGCACCATTGCCGCTACCGCTGACGCGGTACACCACGAGCCCGGTGGTGGCGGCGACACTGAGGATCTGGGGGCAGTGGAGACGGCACAGGGGTGAGTTGGGGGCCTCAATTTGGTCCCCAATACGGAATAATGATAGGTTTGCACCGAGCAGGATAGATGGCGGATTCCTAACCTGGCATCGGGCCGGGATTAAAAGGATGGGGGACCTATTTATCGACGGGGCTTTTGCTAGTCTGGGGGCGCTGGAGGAGAAATTTGGGTTACCCCCCGGAAACGCTTTTAGGTACATGCAGGTGAGGGCGTTTGTGAGAAGGCAGGTAAGGGAATTTCCGCTGCTTCCCGCACGGAGGATTCAGGACAGGGTGACCTCAGGTGTATGGGTGGGAGAGGGCAAGGTCTCGGCGATCTATCAGGAGTTGCAGGAGGCGGAGGAAGCCTCGGTGGAGGAGCTGAAGGGCAAGTGGGAGGAGGAGCTGGGCGAGGAACTGGATGAGGGCTTGTGGGCGGAGGCCCTGGGCAAGGTTAACTCCTCCTCGTTTTGCGCCAGACTTAGCCTGATCCAGTTCAAAGTGGTTCACAGGGCACATATGACAGGGGCGAGGATGTGCAAGTTTTTTGGGGTGGAGGACAGATGCATGAGGTGCTCGGGGAGGCCAGCAAATCACGCCCATATGTTCTGGGCGTGCCCAGCGCTAGCGGGGTTCTGGAGGGGCTTCGCAAAGGCTATGTCCAAAGTCTTGGACACTCGGGTAAAACTGAGCTGGGGGATAGCAATATTCGGGGTATCAGCTGAGCCGCGAGTACAGGAGTATAAAGAGGCCGGAGTTCTGGCCTTTGCGTCCTTGGTAGCCCGGAGGAGGATCCTACTAATGTGGAGGGATGCGAAACCCCCAAGCGTGGAGGCTTGGATTAATGACATGGCAGGGTTCATTAAGTTGGAGAGGGTAAAGTTTGCCTTGCGAGGGTCTGTGCAGGGGTTTTCCAGGCGGTGGCAACCGTTGCTAGACTTTCTCGTGGAACGTTAGATGGAGGTCAAGAGCAGCAGCAACCCAGGTGGGAGAAGGGGAGGAGGGGGGGAGGGTTTTTTGGCTTGTTTTTATTATTGTAAGGGGCGTTTGCCCCATTTTTGTTCTTAGTTTGTTAGATAGTTTAATGTTTAATGGTTTAAGTTGTTGGAGCGGATGGCGTAAGGCCCCCCTTTTTATTTTTCTTATGTATATTTTCTTTCCTTTTTGGAGTGTTTTGTAAAAATTTATTGAAAACCTTGAATAAACATATTTTTTTAAAAAAGGAACCTATCTATCTCTGCTTAAAGACACTCTGTGATTTGGCCTCCACAGCCTTCTGCGGCAAAGAGTTGCAGATTCACCACCCTCTGGCTGAAGAAATTCCTCTTCATCTCTGTTTTAAAGGATCATCCTTTTAGTCTGAGATGCTGTCCTCTGGTTCTAGTTTTTCCTACAAGTGGAAACATCCTCTCCACATCCACTCTAGCCAGGCCTCGCAGTATCCTGTAAGTTTCAATAAGATCCCCCCTCATCCTTCTAAACTCCAAAAGGTACAGACCCAGAGTCCTCAACCGTTCCTCATATGAGGTTCTTGTGAACCGCCTCTGGAGCCTTTCCAAGGCCAGCACATCCTTCCTTAGATACGGGGCCCATAACTGCTCACAATACTCCAAATGGAGGCAGATGCAATCTGGATGATTGAAGCAGATGTAATGGGGGTGATTGAAGCAGATACATTCAGGGTGATGGAAGCAGATACAATCTGGGTGATTGAAGCAGATACAGTCAGAGATTTGAATCAGATACAATCTGAGTGATTGAAGCAGATACAGTCAGGGAGATTGAAGCAGATTCAATCCGAATGAACAGGGCAGCATGGTGGCACAGTGGTTAGTAGTGCTGCCTCACAGCTCCAGGGACCCGGGTTCAATTCCGGCCTAGCATGACTGTCTGTGTGGAGTTTGCACTTTCAACCCGTGCCTGCATGGGTTTCCTCCCGGTGCTCCGATTTCCACCAGCAGAAACAGTCTGAGTGATGAAAGCAGATACAATCAGAGTGATAGAAGCAGGCACACTTAGGGTGATTGAAGCAGATATAATCACGGTGATGGTAGCAGACACAAACTGAGTGATTGAAGCAGATACAGTCAAAGTGATTGAAGCAGATACAATCAGGGTGATTGAAGGAGATACAATCAGGGTGATTGAAGCAGATACAATCAGGGTGATTGAAGCAGATACAGTCAGAGTGATGGAAGAAGATTCAATCAGGGTGATTGAAGCAGATACAATCAGGGTGATTGAAGCAGATACAATTAGGGTGATTGAAGCAGATACAGTCAGAGTGATTGAAGCAGACACAGTCAGTGATGGAAGCAGATACAATCAGGGTGATTGAAGCAGATACAGTCAGGGTGATTGAAGCAGACACAGTCAGAGTGATGGAAGCAGATACAATCAGCGTGATTGAAGCATGTACAGTCAGAGTGATTGAAGCAGACACAGTCAGAGTGATGGAAGCAGATACAATCAGCGTGATTGAAGCATGTACAGTCAGAGTGATTGAAGCAGACACAGTCAGAGTGATGGAAGCAGATACAGTCAGAGCGATGGAAGCAGATACAGTCAGAGTGATTGAAGCAGACACAGTCAGAGTGATGGAAGCAGATACAGTCAGAGTGATTGAAGCAGACAGTCAGAGTGATTGAAGCAGATACAATCAGCGTGATTGAAGCAGATACAGTCAGAGTGATTGAAGCAGACACAGTCAGAGTGATGGAAGCAGATACAATCAGCGTGACTGAAGCAGATACAGTCAGAGTGATTGAAGCAGATACAATCAGCGTGATTGAAGCATGTACAGTCAGAGTGATTGAAGCAGACACAGTCAGAGTGATTGAAGCAGATACAGTCAGAGTGATTGAAGCAGACACAGTCAGAGTGATGGAAGCAGATACAATCAGCGTGATTGAAGCAGATACAGTCAGAGTGATTGAAGCAGACACAGTCAGCGTGATTGAAGCATGTACAGTCAGAGTGATTGAAGCAGATACAATCAGAGTGATGGAAGCAGATACAATCAGTGTGCTTGAAGCAGATACAATCAGCGTGATTGAAGCAGATACAGTCAGTGTGCTTGAAGCAGATACAATCAGCGTGATTGAAGCAGATACAGTCAGAGTGATTGAAGCAGACACAGTTAGCGTGATTGAAGCATGTACAGTCAGAGTGATTGAAGCAGACACAGTCAGAGTGATGGAAGCAGATACAGTCAGTGTGCTTGAAGCAGATACAATCAGCGTGATTGAAGCAGATACAGTCAGAGTGATTGAAGCAGACACAGTTAGCGTGATTGAAGCATGTACAGTCAGAGTGATTGAAGCAGACACAGTCAGAGTGATGGAAGCAGATACAGTCAGAGTGATTGAAGCAGACACAGTCAGAGTGATGGAAGCAGATACAATCAGCGTGATTGAAGCAGATACAGTCAGAGTGATTGAAGCAGATACAGTCAGAGTGATGGAAGCAGATACAGTCAGAGCGATGGAAGCAGATACAATCAGCGTGATTGAAGCAGATACAGTCAGAGTGATGGAAGCAGATACAATCAGCGTGATTGAAGCAGATACAGTCAGAGTGATCGAAGCAGATACAGTCAGAGTGATGGAAGCAGATACAGTCAGAGCGATGGAAGCAGATACAATCAGTGTGCTTGAAGCAGAAACAATCAGAGTGATTGAAGCAGATACAATCAGAGTGATGGAAGCATGTACAGTCAGCGTGACTGAAGCAGATACAGTCAGAGTGATTGAAGCAGATACAATCAGCGTGATTGAAGCATGTACAGTCAGAGTGATTGAAGCAGACACAGTCAGAGTGATGGAAGCAGATACAATCAGAGTGATGGAAGGAGATACAGTCAGAGTGATTGAAGCAGACACAGTCAGAGTGATGGAAGCAGATACAATCAGAGTGATGGAAGGAGATACAGTCAGAGTGATTGAAGCAGATACAATCAGAGTGATGGAAGGAGATACAATCAGTGTGCTTGAAGCAGAAACAATCAGAGTGATTGAAGCAGATACAGTCAGAGTGATGGAAGCAGATACAGTCAGAGCGATTGAAGCAGACACAGTCAGAGTGATTGAAGCAGATACAATCAGTGTGCTTGAAGCAGAAACAATCAGAGTGATTGAAGCAGATACAGTCAGAAAGATGGAAGCAGATACAGTCAGAGTGATGGAAGCAGATAGAATAGATTTATTGAAGTGGAGACAATCAGAGTGATTGAAGGATGCCAGAACCCCCTCTCATGATCCTACAGTCCTGCCACTCCCGCCGCTCCTGATTCTGTAGTATCACCAGGACCTCTACTCACCTGCCTGTTCTACAGCCCTTCCAGGGTCCCTTGCCTGTTCCTACAGTCCTGCCAGGACCCCTCTCATGATCCGCTCTTTTATGGTGAGCTGTGCTATTTGTAAAGATCCAGACTTCTGTCCAATGTATTTCAAATCCATAATCATCAGTTGCCATAAACATCCTCCTTTGGGAGAGGTACAATGTCCCATTTGTTGTCAAAATCACTGATGAAAGATGGACTTCCGGCGGCGATCGCGAACGTAGTGGCCGCAGCAAAGACGCTCCTGCACAGCCACAAAATCACGGCTTTTTTGGGGGGGTTTTCCCGGGGAATTTTCAAAAAAAAAAAAATTCTCTAGGCCCAGCGAATTCGACCCTCCCCAGGTGCCAAAGCTCCGATCCACGGAGCTGGAGAGGGAGAGAGAAAAAAAGGAGACTAGTCCCGGTGAGCTGCACGTGGAGGAGGAGTGGGGATCGCTCAGAAACGGACGGAAAGTCGGAGCACGGAGAGGATCACAAGAACAAAATAAGATTTTTTAAATTCAACGTTCCTTGTTCCTCGCCTGCAAATTTAAAAAAAAAACTTTTTTAAAGGGAAAAAAAACTTTTTTTTAAAAAAATCCCTTTTTATAAAAAACAAACTGTTTTTAAAAGGATTTTTAAAAAACCTTGGTTTTTCTTTGGGGGGACCAAAAAAAAAAGAATTTATTTTTCCCACCAAAACCCAGGAAAAAAAGAGGAAGGCACAGACAGAAATATGCCTCCAAATAATAAATTGGGGGGACGGCGAGATGTAAGAAGGAACAGCAGCGAAGGCGAAGGACAAAAGCAGGAGCTGCGGCCGAGCAGGCAGACGACCCCACGGGGCGAGGCAGAGGTTCAGGCGAATCAGGAAGCGGAAAAGCTGGCGAGCCGAGCAGCGGAGCAGGAACAGGACGCGGCGACCATCCCGCACAGGGGGAGGAATGGAGAAGCGTGCTGAAAACGCAAATAAACGCCATACAGGAGGAGATAAAAACGGAGATAAATGCCATGAGGGAGGCACTCAGGACGGAGCTCCACACAATGATGAAGGAGATGCTGGCGGAGACAACAGAAAAACTGCAGCGAACCATCAACGGCCTGGAAAGGAAGGTGGAGGTGCAGGAGAAAACTATTCAGGAGTTGGAGAGGGCCGCCTCGGACCAGAGCGACAGGATGGTAACTCAGGAAACCGAGGTGAAAAGGCTGGTAACGACCCAGGGGAGCCTAAGAGGGAAAGTGGAGGACCAGAAAAATAGGTCCAGACGGTAGAATGTTAAAATAGTGGGTCTGCCAGAGGGGATGGAAGGCAGTGACCCGACAGGCTACGTCACCCAAATGCTGGGCAAGCTAGTGGGAAGGGAGAGGTTTCCAAACCCCCCAGAAATCGACAGGGCGCACAGGTCGCTCCGACCCAGGCCCAAAGCCGGGGAGCAGCCCAGAGAGATTATCGTGAAGCTGCACAGGTTCCAAGACTGGGAAAAAAATCCTAAAGTGAATCCTAAGGCAGATGAAAGCGAGCACGTGGGAAGGGAAGACCATAAGGGTGTACCAGGACATTGGGCGGACCTGGCCAAAAGAAGGGCTGAATTCAACAGGGCCAAATCAGCACTCTACAAAAGTAATGTCAAATTTGGGATGCTATTCCCGGCCAAACTCTGGGTAACATTTGAGGGGAAGGAGCTGTTTTTTAACATCCCAGCGGAGGAGTTTGTTAGAGCGAACAAACTGGGGGAGGGACAGCCGCAACGGCCATCATGAAAGCGACGGGGATGGGAAAGAAAGGAAGAATCGGAACAAAGAGCAGCGGGCAGACCGCAAACAGAGACAATACGATCACGGACTGTACACACGTGTTTGGTGCACTGTGTGGGACTGTGCTGACTCGTTCCCGGCCTCGTTCCACCTTTCAATGCAATGGGGGGGAGCGAAGCAAGGTGAATGAGGATGAAAAAGGCGGACAGGAGGGCGAGACAAGGGCTAGCAAAAGGAAGGTAAAACAGGACCAGAGCAGGGCAAGTGCTGGGAGGAGGGCCACCGTGCTAATGAGGACGGCTAACGCGGGAGGGCAGGAAGAAAGGAGGGCCGCGGCTCGCCTCTCAGGGGAGAGGGAGCGCCTGGCACATAGAGGGGGGGGGAGCAGGGCAGAAGGGGGAGAAGAACACAGGGGGGGGATAGAGGAACAGGGACTAAGGGGGGGGGGGCAGAGGAGTTGGGGGGAGAGCGCAGAACAAAAGAGAAGCAAAGGGAAGGGTGAGGTAGATAAGCAGCACGAACAGAGGCCTCGGCGGGCATGGGGCAGGGCGAGGAACCAAGATGGTGCCACAAACAGCCTCTCGGGAGGGCTTCAGGACGAAGGGAGACCCTGGAGTGCAGGGGCGCAGCCACGTGGCGTACACACAGCTGGCGGCCATGGTGGGTGCCCCCTGGACAAAAACAAACCCCGGAGCCCGACCTCATGGTGAGAGCAGTGACCGCGGCCATTTTGTACGGCCCCCTAACGAAGGGAAACCCCGGAGGGCAGGGGTGCATCCACCAGGTAAGTATGGGTGACCCCGCAGGACCGGGAGGTCAAAAAACCCCCACCAGGATTGTTACCTGGAATGTAAGGGGACTCAACGGCCCGGTCAAAAGATCCAGAGTCTTCACCCACCTAAGAAGCCTGAATGCAGACATAATCTACCTACAAGAGACGCACCTGAGGGAGAAGGACTGACTGCTGGTAAGAAAGGGCTGGGTGGGACAGACATACCACTCATGCTACGGGACGAGGGCTAGGGGAGTAGCAATATAAATTAGTAAGAGGACGAGGTTTACGGAAACCAAGACAGTTACGGACCCAGGGGGACGGTACATCATGGTCAGCTGTGTCCTGGAAGGGTATCCGGTCGTACTGGCAAATGTGTACGCTCCCAACTGGGACGACACAGAATTCATAAAGAAGACCATGGCGGAAATCCCCGACATCGACACACACCGACTGATCATGGGGGGCGACTTCAACTGTGTACAGGATCCACTGACCTACCGATCAAACCCCAGAGAAGGGAAAAAGCCTGGCATGGCTAGGGTACTAGGAGCATTTATGAAGCAGATGGGGGCGGTGGACCCATGGAGATTCCTGCACCCGGGAGAGAAGGAATTTTCATACTTCTCACAAGTACACAAGGTACACACCCGTATCGACTTCTTTGCAGTGGGGAAAACGGTGCTTCCAGGGATCCCGGGAACAGAGTACTCCGCGATCGTTATCTCTGACCACGCTCCACACTGTATAGATGTGAGGTTGGAGACAGGCCGTGCCCAGCGCCCCACATGGAGGCTGGACACGGACCTCCTGGCCGACAAAGCCTTCTGTCAGAAAACATTGTGGGCCATAGGCGACTACGTGAGTAACAACCAAAACGGAGAGGTCTCACCCTCCACGTTCTGGGAGGCACTGAAGGCCGTGATTAGAGGCGAGATCATAGCCTACAAGGCAAGCAGAGATAGGGAAGAGAGGATGGCCAGGCAGCGACTAGTGGACTCCATTCTGGAAGTCGACAGAAAGTACTCCGAGGCCCCGACCGTAGGGCTGCTGGTGGAGAGGAAAAAGCTGCAAATGGACTTTAACGTGCTATCCACGAGGAAAGCAGTGTACCAACTCTGTCAGACACGGGGGACCTTCTACGAACACGGAGACAAGGCTGGCCGTCTATTGGCTCACCAGCTGAGAAAGCAGGCAGCCACAAGGGAAATAGCGCAGGTAAAGGACAGCAGAGGCAGACTGGTAACAGAACCAAAGGAAGTCAATTGGGCATTTGAGACCTTCTACCGGGGACTGTACACCTCCGAGCCCCCCAACGGGGCGCTGGGATGAAACTGTTTCTAGACGGACTGGAACTACCAGTTGTGGGGGAAGACAGACGGGCGGAGCTGGAAGCACCAATAGACCTGGGAGAAATCATGGAGAGCATCAGCTCCATGCAGGCAAGGAAGGCACCGGGACCCGATGGGTTCCCGGCGGACTTCTACAAAGAATTTGCACCAGTCCTGGCCCCACACCTAAGGGACATGTTCACGGACTCACTGGCAAGGGGCACCCTGCCCCCAACGCTAACGCAGGCCACAATTTCACTGATACCCAAAAAAGATAAAGACCTGACGGAATGCGGATCATACAGACCCATTTCACTGCTGAACGTGGATGCGAAAATACTCGCAAAGGTCCTGGCCAAAAGGCTGGAGGGCTGTGTACCAGGGGTAGTCGCAGAGGTCCAAACCGGCTTTGTCAAGGGTAGGCAGCTCACAGCGAACATCAGGCGGCTGCTGAACGTAATAATGACCCCCTCTGGGGAGAGAACACCAGAGGTGATCGTCTCCCTGGACGCAGAAAAGGCCTTCGACAGAGTCAAATGGAAATACCTCCTCGAGGTACTGGAACGGTTTGGGCTAGGAGCGGGATTCACCGCCTGGGTGAGGCTCCTGTACAACGCTCCCAAAGCGAGCGTCTGAACAAACACCACCAGCTCTGAATACTTCCAGCTGCAGAGAGGAACAAGACAGGGCTGCCCCCTGTCCCCACTATTGTTCACGCTAGCCATCCAACCCCTGGCGATAGCCCTGCGGGACGTGAAAATCTGGAAGGGAATCCGGAGAGGAGACAGAGAGCACAGAGTCTCACTCTATGCAGATGACCTGCTCCTCTATGTCTCGAAGCCACAGGAGGCACTGAAGGCAATACTACAAATGCTGAAAGAGTTTGGAACATTCTCGGGCTACAAGTTTAATCTGGGCAAAAGTGAGGCAATCCCAGTGAACCCAAATGGGGGAGGGAGAGAGCTGGAGGTGCTCCCGTTCAAAACAGCCCAGAACAGATTCCGCTACCTGGGGATCCAGATAGCCAGAGACTGGACACAGATCCACAAGTGGAACCTGACCAGCCTGGTGGAGGAAGTAAGAAGAGACCTTCAAAGGTGGGGCTCACTCCCACTGTCCCTCACGGGGAGAGTGCAGACGATCAAAATGAACGTGCTGCTGAGGTTCCTCTTCCTGTTTAGATCCATTCCGATCTTCATCTCCAAGGCCTTTTTCCAAAACGTAGACAGTCTAATCATGGCGTTTGTGTGTGTGTGTGGGGGGGGGGGGGGGGGGGGGGGGGGGGGCGGAAGAACCCGGGAATCCCAAAACAGACACTGCAAAGAAGGAAAATCAAAGGGGGCTTGGCCTAAGCAAACCTACAATACTACCACTGGGCAGCAACGGCAGAAAGAGTGAGGGGGTGGGTACAAGAACCCGACACAGATTGAGTACAAATGGAGGAGGCATCCTATAAAGGAACGACCCTCCGGGCCCTGGCCACAGCAGCACTCCCATCCCCCTCAACAAGATACACAACAAGCCCAGTGGTAGCGGCCACGCTGAGAACATGGACCCAGCTCAGACAACACTTCGGGATAACTAAAATGTCCCTTATGGCCCCCATCTGCAGCATTCACAGATTCCCCCCCCCCCCCCCCCCCCCCCAGCTATGCTGGATACCACCTTCAAAAGATGGAGGCAGGACGGGGGCACATTGACGGTCGGGGACTTCTACGTAGGGCACAGACTGGCGATGCTGGACGAACTGACGCGGAAGTGTAAACTAGCAAAAGGACAGGAAATGAGATACCTCCAAATAAAACACTTCCTCTGCAAAGAGACAGTAGGGTACCCCGGGGCCCCAGAAAGCACACTACTAGAGGACCTGATAGGCACAAGCAACGCGAAGGGGGGCTATGTGGGAAAATATACGGACAGCTACTGGACAGAGCCGGACTCCACTGGACGAGATCAGACAAAAATGGGAGGAAAAACTGGGGACAGAGGTAGGATGGGGACTCTGGAGCGAAGCACTGAGCAGGGTGAACTCCACCTCCTCCTGCACAAGGCTAAGCCTAATGCAGCTCAAAGTGGTGCACAGAGCACACCTGACCAGAACCCGAATGAGCAGGTTCTTCCCGGAGGGGGGAGGACAAATGTGAGCTGTGCCAGAGGCTTCCGGCCAACCACACGCACATGTTTTGGGCCTGCCCCAAACTTGCTGAGTTCTGGACAACCTTCTCTGAGGCAATGTCCAAGGTTGTGGGGGTGAGGGTGAAGCCATGCCCAATAGTGGCAATCTTCGGGGTATCGGAGCAGCCAGAGTTACACATGGGGAAGGGGGCCAACGCCCTTGCTTTCCCCTCCCTAATCGCACGCCGGAGAATCCTGCTCGGCTGCCGATCGGCAGCACCGCCCACAGCTGCAGACTGGCTCGCTGACCTCTCGGAATTTCTCCACCTGGAGAAGATTAAGTACGCCACCCGAGGGTCAGAGGAAGGCTTCCTGGATACTTGGGGGCAGTTTGTCGGTCTGTTCCAAAACCTGTTTGAGGCCAACAATGAGGAGTAACTTAATAAGAATTTTGTTTCGACTGCCCCTAAACGGGGTTAGTGCCAGGCACCGAATGAAGTGCCATGCTCGCCCAGCTGACGGCACCCACAAAATCCGGTTCACGCCCTCGCTGGGTGTGAAGCAGACTCACATATTCAAATGAATCTTTGGACTAATTTTAATTGTGGGGTGGCTTCAATAGGAATTCCCATTGACAACGGCAGGAGCAAAGAATCCCACCACCAATCAATGATGTGCACCAATGCCACCACCAATGAATGGCGCGCACCTCCCGCTACCATGAAACACGTGGGCTGGAAGCTGGAGGACATGTCCAATGTGTGGGTGGTTTGTGATGGGAATTGCGCCAGAACCGCCGGTAGAATTCTCACTGGTTTTCCCATCCGAAATGACACTTAGAGTTGGATTCTTCTACCCTGCCTGTCGCAAGATCACCAAGGACAGGACATGGACCATGTAAAGGTCCATTGATAGTGGGCGGGCACAGCCGGAGAATCCTGCCCTGAGTTACCTTTGGGAGAATCGGCAGCAACATTTATCCCTCAATCAACATCACGGGCGTCATTCTCCGACCCCCCGCCGGGTCGGAGAATGGCCGTTGGCCGCCGTGAATCCCGCCCCCGCCCCCGCCGAAGTCTCCGAGGGGAGAAAAGTCGGCGGGGCGTTAATGGCGCCGCTGCCGCGGAGAATGTCACGGGTCTGCGCAAGGCAGCCGATTTTCGGCCTGCCGATATTCTCCCTTCCGGATGGGCCGAAGTCCCGTCGACGTGATGACCGTTCACGTCGACGTCAATCAAACCTCCTTTTCATCGGCGTGACCCGGTGCTCCAGGCTCACGCCGACCAGCGAGGAGGTGAGTGACGGCCTGGGGGGTTGGCTCTGGGCAGGAAATGGCGTGGCCGCAGACTGATTGCCTGAGGAGAGGTGTGTCTCGGGTTGTGTGTGTGTGCGGCGGGGGGGGGGGGGGGGGGGGGGGGGTGGTTAGAGTAGGCTGGGCTCCGGGGGAGTGCCGGGAGGGGGTCCGTGCCGGGGTGGAGGTTGGGGGTTGGGGAGGGGGTCCGTGCCGGGGTGGAGGTTGGGGGGGGGGTCCGTGCCGGGGTGGAGGTTGGGGGTTGGGGAGGGGGTCCGTGCCGGGGTGGAGGTTGGGGGTTGGGGAGGGGGTCCGTGCCGGGGTGGAGGTTGGGGAGGGGGTCCGTGCCGGGGTGGAGGTTGTGGAGGGGGTCCGTGCCGGGGTGGAGGTTGGGGGGGGGGGTCCGTGCTGGGGTGGAGGTTGGGGGTTGGGGAGGGGGTCCGTGCCGGGGTGGAGGTTGGGGGTTGGGGAGGGGGTCCGTGCCGGGGTGGAGGTTGGGGGGGGGTCCGTGCCGGGGTGGAGGTTGGGGAGGGGGTCCGTGCCGGGGTGGAGGTTGGGGAGGGGGTCCGTGCCGGGGTGGAGGTTGGGGGGGGGGTCCGTGCCGGGGTGGAGGTTGGGGAGGGGGTCCGTGCCGGGGTGGAGGTTGGGGAGGGGGTCCGTGCCGGGGTGGAGGTTGGGGGGGGGGTCCGTGCCGGGGTGGAGGTTGGGGAGGGGGTCCGTGCCGGGGTGGAGGTTGGGGAGGGGGTCCGTGCCGGGGTGGAGGTTGGGGGTTGTGGAGGGGGTCCGTGCCGGGGTGGAGGTTGGGGGGGGGGGTCCGTGCTGGGGTGGAGGTTGGGGGTTGGGGAGGGGTTCCGTGCCGGGGTGGAGGTTGGGGGGGGGTCCGTGCTGGGGTGGAGTTTGGGGTTGGGGAGGGGGTCCGTGCCGGGGTGGAGGTTGGGGGTTGTGGAGGGGGTCCGTGCCGGGGTGGAGGTTGGGGGTTGTGGAGGGGGTCCGTGCCGGGGTGGATGTTGGGGGTTGTGGAGGGGGTCCGTGCCGGGGTGGAGGTTGGGGGGGGGGGTCCGTGCTGGGGTGGAGGTTGGGGGTTGGGGAGGGGGTCCGTGCCGGTGTGGAGGTTGGGGGGGGGTCCGTGCTGGGGTGGAGGTTGGGGGTTGGGGAGGGGGTCCGTGCCGGGGTGGAGGTTGGAGGTTGGGGAGGGGGTCCGTGCCGGGGTGGAGGTTGGGGGGGGGGACCGTGCCGGGGTGGAGGTTGGGGAGGGGGTCCGTGCCGGGGTGGAGGTTGGGGAGGGGGTCCGTGCCGGGGTGGAGGTTGGGGGGCGGTCCGTGCCGGGGTGGAGGTTGGGGGGGGGTCCGTGCTGGGGTGGAGGTTGGGGGTTGGGGAGGGGGTCCGTGCCGGGGTGGAGGTTGGGGGTTGGGGAGGGGGTCCGTGCCGGGGTGGAGGTTGGTGGGGGGGGTCCGTGCCGGGGTGGAGGTTGGGGAGGGGGTCCGTGCCGGGGTGGAGGTTGGGGAGGGGGTCCGTGCCGGGGTGGAGGTTGGGGGGGGGGTCCGTGCCGGGGTGGAGGTTGGGGAGGGGGTCCGTGCCGGGGTGGAGGTTGGGGGTTGTGGAGGGGGTCCGTGCCGGGGTGGAGGTTGGGGGGGGGGCCGTGCTGGGGTGGAGGTTGGGGCGGGGGGGGGGGTCCGTGCCGGGGTGGGTGATGGGAGGGCAAATGAGTTGGTCCACCTGGCCAGGTGCCAGCCTCCAACAGTTGGACCCATGCGGTCCATGCCACCTGGCTGGGGGGAGGAGGGGATATGGGCAATGATGACATGTCGTCGTTCCCCTCCCCCCCACCAGGTCGTCATGTTCTCAGATCATCCAGCGATGTTGGCCGCCGTGGTGGCAGCCGCTCATGTCTATGTTGCCCTGGATGAGGAGGAGGAGGAGGAGGAGGAGCGTGCCAGAGAGGCGGCGCAGGCTGCCGCAGAGGGGCAGGCGGCAGCCGCCCAGGCTGGAGGGACACCTGACCGACAGGACGAGGAGGGGGAGGAGGACGTCGCGGCCCCACGGCAACGGAGGCACCCGAGGGCGCCCCGTGTGTACCGGCCCCGGCAGTCATACCAGGACCTCACGGACCGGGAATGCAGGAGGAGACTCCGGATGAGCCGGGAAACCGTGGCACACATCTGCCACCTGCTGGCACACCTGTCACCGCGTGGCACTGGCGGGGGACACCCTCTCCCCGTGTCCGTCAAGGTTACGGTGGCCCTGAACTTTTATGCAACGGGGTCATTCCAGGCACCGAGTGGGGACCTGTCCGGCATATCGCAGACATCGGTGCATCGGTGCATCCGGGCAGTGACAGATGCCCTTTATGCCATGGCGCACCGCTACATCCGCTTCCCCGTGGACCGGGCCAGCCAAGATGCCCGGGCCGTGGACTTCTCTGCCATTGCCGGGTTCCCCATGGTCCAGGGCGCGATCGATGGGATGCACGTCGCCGTGCGGCCACCTGCAGATAACAGGGCCGTGTTCACTAATAGGAAGGGGACCTATTCGATGAACGTACAGGTGGTCTGCGACCACCGCATGATGATCCTGCACGTCTGCGCCCGTTACCCAGGCAGTGTACACGACTCATTCGTGTTGTCGCGGTCATCCATCCCCGGCATGTACGAGGGACGCCATCCCCGGCTGAGGGGCTGGTTGCTGGGCGACAGGGGCTACCCATTGCGATCGTGGCTGATGACGCCTATACGGAGGCCACGCAATGAGGCGGAGAACCGCTACAATGATGCCCATGTAGCGACAAGGGGAGTGATCGAGAGGTGCTTTGGCGTGCTGAAGATGCGTTTCAGGTGCCTGGACCTCTCTGGGGGCGCCCTCCAGTATCGGTCAGATAGGGTCGGCCGCATCATTGTGGTGTGCTGCGTCCTGCACAACATAGCCCAGCAGAGGGGCGATGTGCCGCAGGCAGAGGAGGGCGGAGTGGAGGAGCAGCAGGAAGAGGCCCAGTCCTCCCCAGATGAGGGGGATGGGGGCAATGGTCAGGGCAGACGGGGTAGACACAGACGGGTGGCTGTCCACCGTTACCGGCTGGCCCAGCGGGCACGGGACAGACTGATAGACGCCCGCTTCACTGACTAGATGGGCGTGGGAATCGGGTAGTATGGCCACAGACCGCACACCATGACAACAGCCGACCACCCACACCCCCCACCCATCCATCCACCCAGCACCATCACCCCCCTCCCCAACCCCACACACCCCACCCGCATGCACACCACCCCCCCACTCCCAATTGCCGATCCACCGGCGGCACAACGGGCCGGGCTCACCCAGTTGCGGGTGGACGCGTGTCTATCGCAGGCCATGGAGAATGATGACAGCCCGCCTCCGATGAGCTCCTGGCTCTACATCGTTGGACTATGTCTGACCCATGGCCACAGTACCACCATCCACCCGGACCATCCCTGCATGCGGCTGTGACACTGCAGCGCACGGTCCCGTCCTCTGCCCGGGGGATGTTGATGGCGGCCCAGTGGGAAGGGGGCAGACTCACCTGGGGCTGAGGTAAGACCACCCCTCACACACACACTTGCGCTCAACGTACATGACACCCCCGCACACTTTGGACAGAGCACAAAGGCAGCTTCGGTAGGTGTAACATTGACTTTAATAACCAAAGGAGTTCATGCACGTGCCCTAGCGCCTAAAACTCATCTGTGCCCTGCACCCGTGCCAACTTACTCAGTGTCTAATTGTTTGGCCTTACGGGCCCTTTGACTACGTCTACGTGGTTCCCCAGACGGTACAGCAGAACTGGAGGTGGACTCCTGTGATTCCTGCCCTCTGACACTGGATCCCTTTGGCGGCCGTTTCCTGGGGCGTCCTGGCCTAGATGGGCCAGGCTGCGGCCCGGGCGACTGGGATGGCGAGCTGCCAGCCTGTCCTGCCCGTTGCCCACCCGATGCACCTGGGACGGAAGGGGGGGAGTCTGAGGTGTCGCGGTGTACCAGGACCTCCCCTACAGAGGGAGCCGGGACGGACCACACCACCTCCTCCTCCCTCGGGGTGCCCGATGGCCCCCAGGCCTCTACATGGGTGGGGGATGCGAACGGACTGGCCATCCGACGCGCCCCCGACATCTGGCGCTGCCAGTCCTGGAGGCCCGTGCTGGTATCGACAGGGGTCTGCAGGTTTGCAGCCATGGAGCCCAGGGGGTTGTCGAACCCTGTCTGCGACAGTGCGACGCCAGCTCGCACATGGCCACTGGCGCCGATGCCCTCAGCGATGGCCTGCTGAGACTGGGCCATGGCCTGCTGAGACTGGGCCATGGCCTGCAGAGACTGGGCTATGGCCTGCTGAGACTGGGCCATGGCCTGCTGAGACTGGGCTATGGCGTTGAGCGCCTCTGCCATCTGGCGCTGGCACTGGCTCATGGCCTCCTGTGAGAGGGCAGCCATTTCCTGGGCCACAGACGCCGCCTGCACGGAAGGCCCCAGGCCTCGCAAACCGTTCCCCATGTCTGACACCGTCGCACCCATTGCCTCCACCGCGGACGCCACCCGTGCGGTGTCAGCCTGGGTGGCACGCATGACCGGGACCACTCCCAGCTCCTGGACGCGGGTGGACTCCTCCACCTGCGACCGCAGCCGCCGCAAGCCACCCGTCACCCTATTCGCTCGTCTCCGTGTCGGTGGTTGCATCGGATCTATGTGTGGGTGTGGTAACTGCAGGAACCCGGGATCCATCTGGGCGGCAGATGTTCGCTTGGCCTGGGCTGCCCTCCGACCGCCCGGTCCCTCTGCTGCTCCTACCTCCACCTGCTGTACCGGGACGGCTGTGTTGTGCGCACCAGTGAGTGTACCAGACGCCTCATCACTAAAGTGCCCAACCGTGGTGAGTGTTTCTGCGATGGTGGAGGGTGTTGGTGACAGCAGTGGCGTTGTGTCGTGCTCTTCGTCCCACTCTGAGTCCATGGCACTTTGGGGTGGGGGTTCGTCTCCACCCATCCACTCTGAGTCACTGTCCGGTATTTCGTCTTCCCGGGTAGGGGTGTCCTGGGTAGTGCTGTCCCGGGTAGTGCTGTCCCGGGTAGGGGTGTCCTGGGTAGTGGTGTCCCGGGTAGGGGTGTCCTGGATAGTGGTGTCCTGGGTAGTGGTGTCCTGGCTCGGATGTGACGGGGGCCTGTGGCTGCCCCCCTCATCGCTGGGTGGTCGCTCCCGCACGTGACGGGGGTGTCGTCTCCCTGTTGCTCCAGGTCTCTCCGTCTCCCGTGGTCTCCGAGGGGCATCCTGCGGGCGTCGCATGCTGGAGGGTTCGGGTCTCTCCGTCTCCCGTGGTCTCCGAGGGGCATCCTGCGGGCGTCGCATGCTGGAGGGTTCGGGTCTCTCCGTCTCCCGTGGTCTCCGAGGGGCATCCTGCGGGCGTCGCATGCTGGAGGGTTCGGGTCTCTCCGTCTCCCGTGGTCTCCGAGGGGCATCCTGCGGGCGTCGCATGCTGGAGGGTGCGGGTCTCTCCGTCTCCCGTGGTCTCGGAGGGGCATCCTGCGGGCGGTCTGCATCTGCGGGGATGGGTGCCTGGACGTTTGGTCCTGCGATACACAATGAAGCATGCATGGTTAGACATCAGGCAGTGATCAGGTGATACGGGAGAGGGGGATATAGGGGAGGGGGGATATGGGGACGGGCTGTTGGTGGCTCACTTGCTCGTGGGGCCCCGACCTCTGCATCAGCAACCTCCCGGTCGTCAGGTCCGCCAGCCAGTTCCAGGGCCCTTTCCTCGTGTACGGTCAGTGGCCTCTCATCAGCGGGCCCTCCTCCAGTCCTCACATGCTCCCTATTGTTGTGTGCGCGCTTCTCCTGGGGGGGGGGGGGGGTGGTGGCAGGGGTAAAAGGCAACACTGTTAGGCAGGTATATGAATGCACGCCATCGGTTGCGCGTGCATTGCAGAGGTTAAGGTTAGGGCTGGATTCACTTGGGGATATGGGGGATATGGGGGAGAGGGGATATGGGGGATATGGGGGACGCTCACCCTGCCTGCTCTGACGAGGTCGTTCACCTTCTTGTGGCACTGGGTGCCTGTCCGTGGTGTCAGGGCCACAGCGGTGACGGCCTCTGCCACCTCCCTCCACAGACGCCGGTTGTGGCGTGGGGCAACTCTGCGGCCGTGCCCGGGATACAGGGCGTCCCTCCTCTGCTCCACCGCATCCAGGAGCGCCTCCACATCGCGTGACTCGAACCTCGGGGCTGAGCGACGGCCAGCCATCAAGTCGGGTGTTGCGGTCGGCTGTTCCGGTCGGGTGGGGGGGAGCTGCGCGGCCTTATGAGCCGTCACGCCATGCAGCGCGTATGACGCTGCACGGCGTGAACCACTGCGCAAGCGCGGATCTCGTTACGTCGCTGCTAGCCCATTTCGGGCCGCAGACTATCGGCCCATTTTTATGACGTGACGCAAGTGGGATTTGCGCCGTTTTTTGCGCCGATCGGCGGAGTTTCCGCCGATAACGGAGAATTTCGCCCCACAAATCAGGGGTGAGATTCTCCGACCCCCCGCCGGGTCGGAGAATCGGCGGGGGCTGGCGTGAATCCCGCCCCCGCCGGTTGCCGAATTCTCCGGCAACGGAGATTCGGCGGGGGCGGGAATCGCGCCGCGCCAGTTGGCGGACCCCCCAGGCGATTCTCCGGTCTGGATGGGCCAAAGTCCCGCTGCTAGAATGCCTGTCCCGCCAGCGTGGATTAAACCACCTCTCTTACCGGCGGGACAAGGTGGCGCAGGCGGGCTCCGGGGTCCTGGGGGGCGCGCGGGGTGATCTGGCCCCGGGGGGCCCCCCACGGTGGCCTGGCCCGCAATCGGGGCCCACCGATCCGCAGGCGGGCCTGTGCCATGGGGGCACTCTTTCCCTTCGACCTTTGCCACGGTCTCCACCATGGCGAAGGCGGAAGAGGCCCCCTCCACTGCGCATGCGCGGGGATGCCGTGAGCGGCCGCTGACGCTCCCGCACATGCGCCGCCCGGCAATGTCATTTCCGCGCCAGCTGGCGGGGCACCAAAGCCCATTCCCGCAACTGGCGGGGCGGAAATCAGTCCGGCGCGGGCCTAGCCCCTCAAGGTTAGGGCTCGGCCGCTCAAGGTGCGGAGGATTCCACACCTTTGGGGCGGCGCGATGCCGGACTGATTCGCGCCGTTTATTGGCGCCGGTCAGCGGACATCGCGCCGATTACGGAGAGTTTCGCCCCCTATTATCTCTCTCAGGTCACATTGCTGTTTGTGGGATCTTGCTCTGCCCAAATTGGCGACCACGTTTCCTGCATTGCAACAGTGGCTAAACATGAAAAGTACTTTGTCGGGTGTAAATGTTTCAAGGTGTCTGATGGTAATATATTTTCTGTGTAGATACAAGCATCAGTATATTTTCAATTTCTGCTTTTAATTAGTGTGCTTTGAAAATGAAAAAAAAATACATCACACATATTCAGGCAAATGGAACAAATTATTTTCATCCATCTACTTTGATAATATATGGCTGGAAGTACTTTCCAAGCATATCGATATGGTACCAATCATATTGGCCTACAGGGCCATTCTCTGTTCTGAGTGGGGGGAACATTGACATTGTGTACAGCTTTGTGAAATAGCTGTACTAAATCCATGTACAATTATGGAGAGTAGAGGATATGGTGAATTCAGAATTTGATTTGTATATTATTCTGACTTCCATAGAAATGAAGATCTTACGTGTATATATGTGGCCAAACTGATGTGGTCCCTAATTTTACAACCAGCCGGTGTTAAAATTATCCCGCCTGTTACTTTAAAAAAAATTTACAGTACCCAATTCATTTTTCCAGTTAAGGGGCAATTTAACGTGGCCAATCCAACTACCCTGCACTTCTTTTGGGTTGTGGGGGCGAAACCCACGCAAACACGGGGTGAATGTGCAAACTCCACACGGACAGTGACCCAGAGCCGGGATCGAACCTGGAACCTCGCCGCCGTGAGGCTGCAGTGCTACCCACTGTGCTACCGTGCTGCCCTCTCCCGCCTGTTACTTTAATATTGTAATTTATACTCAGTATCCCACATTTGAGGCAATGGTTCCCTGTGTCACCAAATGAAAAAAAATTGCAATTACCAAAAACATGACGTTATTTTTATGTTTCTCTTCAGGAACTGGCCTCCACAGCACAGATTCTGCCACTGCTCACATTATATTTATCAACACTGACACCTAAAAATATTCTTTGTTTTACTGGTACAGTGACCAATGCAGCATTGGCATGGGAGTCTGTATCCATACTGTCAATCTGCTCTTTATCCATTTAAGGGCTGGTGTGTCCACTGTATTCCACTTACGCCTCCAACATTCATTCCACATCGTTACATTTGCAGCTCAGGACATAATAATAATCTTTATTGTCATAAGTAAGGCTTACATTAACACTGCAATGAAGGGGCAGCATGGTGGCACAGTGGTTAGCAACTGCTGCCTCACGGCGCCGAGATCCTTTCACAACCTCCGCTCATTCCCCGCAAATTACTTTTACATTCTTTCATTCTTTTGGGGGATACAAACAGACAACAGTAATTTGGTCGCCTCTTACACATTCCATCTGATTTCATGGGGCAGAATGAAAAGAACCGACTGATTTGACATTGCCTGCTGCGTTCTCCTGCTCATGGGTCTCTTGGGCATGTAGTAGCTAGAAAATGTAACAGTCCGCCCAGCCAATCCCCAACAGTGAGAGACTTGATGGTTAAACTGACAGTACCTGGTTGGAGACGGTGCAAATGAACAGACAGCCACATGTTCAAGCTCTATTGGTGCAGACTGCTGAGAGAGACATCGGCAAATCTGCTTTAGAAGAAAGCCAATCATGTTGATAGCAGAGTTCAATCACATGACCGACCTAAAACCTCTTAACCAGCATAGGTTGGTATGATTTTAAAAAAAGTTAAAATGAGTGATTGAATTTCAATTTAAATAAGGTAAGGGTTGCTATGTGTTAAACTATATTTACCTGTTTATTGTAAAATAAAGCAATTTAACTATTTGTATTTGACCTTCTTTCAGGTGACTACAAAAATGAACCAAGGATGCAATTGGAGGATTACCATATTCTTTTGTCTTGATGCAGGGTCTATTACATCCTATTTTACACTATTGACCAATGACTCAGTATACAAGAAAATATCAAACGTGATAAGCACAATACAGCCAAGAACTCTTTCTTCTTCCAGTGACTAGTATCCAAAGTGTTATTATCTACCCATGTATACTAAGGTGCTTTGCTAGGTATGATCATTATATCTGCACTGCCTGAAGGCAGGTCCTTGGCTCATAGTAATCGTTCCATGTCTCTCTCTCTTGCATCAGTCGTTGCATTTGCCAATAGCTTCCTCCACTTTTCAATAATAATAATTAATTATTATTATTCAGTAATTAATTAATTATTAATGAATAATTGAAGGAAGCCATTCCAGCTGTATTTATTGGTAAATTAAATGTTAATAAGGATCTGTATTCAATAATTGTGCAATAACATCAGTCTAAATGTCCAGGTAAATGTGCAACATTGTGTTTGTCTGTGTTCAAAAACATAAAGTGGCAAATAGGGACAGAGAAAACAGAAATAGGCCAGTGCAGCCCGTATCATGGAAAGAAATTGTTAGTTGCAGAGTAAATGAAATGCTGAAGGTAAATACTCAGTGCTAAATACAAGGGACAAGCCAGAGACCTTGTTGTACAGTTATGGTACATTGTTACATGTATAGAACAAAAAGAACCATTCTGTCCTTGCACAGGAGTTTGGCTGTGCTGCCTCCACAACATTGTCTCATTCTGGTCTCTTCACATGGTTGGAGATGGAGAGATGCCGGAAAAAGCTTGAGAGCCATTATATCGAGATAAAAGTTCTTTCATCATCCCAAAAGACTCAGAAGCTTGATTTTCTTATGCTCGAAAAGAGTAGTTTGGAGTTAGTTGACTGAAGATTTAAAATGAATGAAGGCACTGAATTAGACAGCTTGGATGAGAATTAAACTAATCTGTGGAAATCCCTGCCCTGTGAAGCAGTTAAGACTACCTCGTTGAATGTTTTTAAGGCAAAGATAGATTTTTGAACAGTAAAGGAATTAAGGGTTATGGTGAACGGGCGGGTGAGTGGAGCTGAGTCCATAAAAAGGTCAGCCATGATCTTATTGAATGACAGGGTCGAGGGGCCAGATGGCCTACTCCTGCTCCTAGTTCTTACGTTCTTATGTAAAAGACATGAGCAGAGAATTTGTTTAGTTATCAGGAGATGCTTCTTTTCATAGATATTTGGAATTAGTGGCTGATTGGTGCACTGAGCACAGAAAGGTTCAGCAAGGAGGTCTGATGGGTTGGAGGGGGCTGGTATTACTACGTCCCAAAAATAGAAAGATAGTTGGAGTTAGGGTGATTTACCTCATGCGCATTATTAGATGCCGGAACGCATTCGTGATCATCTTGAAGAGTCGTCAAGGAAAAAAATCATTACCTGGAGCGGTCACAGGGATGTCAGGTGAGCTCACCTGAAATTACAATTTGATTCTGAACAGAAATCCCTCCTAAAAAAAAATCTTCTTATTGCTGTTCAAAAATCAAAACCAACCTGTATTATTGGGAAAAGATATTTTGGGCTCGCACATTAAGCCAATCTTGGTTTCTGTTATTTGCATTTACTATTTCCATAGAAACTATTTAGTTCCATTTTTAAGAACTGATTGCTGTATATCTCAAATTCATTGTCCATTTTAAACCTCAACTGATCCTTTTCAAAAGAGTGTGAGATCTAATATTATCTCAGCATACTGTTGGTTTCTGGCACGGCTATTGCCATGGAAACACACCCTCCATGAAACTCAAATGAGACAGACTGTTAGAATAAGCTAGCTACTTATTACATTTACTGATAATCTTTGTAAAAATAAATTTAGAGTACCCAATTCATTTTTTCCAATTAAGGGGCAATTTGGCATGTTCAATCCACCTACCCTGCACATCTTTTGGGTTGTGGGGCGAAACCCACGCAAACACGGGGAGAATCTGCAAACTCCATATGGACTGTGACCCAGAGCAGGGATTGAACCTGGGACCTTGGCGCCATGAGGCAGCAATGCTAACCACTTATGCCACCGTGCTGTCCACTCATTTACTGATATTCTTAAGTAATGCAGAATTCCCTAAAAAAAAAAACCACAAACAGGTGATTTTTCTTCTTTCCTCCAGGTTTAAAATTTTGAGGTAGGACAGCACGGTGGCACAGTGGTTAGCACTGCTGCCTACGGCGTTGAGGACCCGGGTTCGAATTCCGGCTCCGGCTCACTGTCCGTGTGGAGTTTACACATTCTCCCCATGTCTGCGTGGGTTTCACCCCCACAACGAAAGATGTGCAGGGTAGGTGGATTGGCCACGCCAAATTACCCCTTAATTGGAAAAAAAAATAATTGCGTACTCTAAATTTATTTTAAGCAATAAAAAAATTTTGAGGTGACAACTATTACACACAGCATATTGCATGGACAAGCCATTCGGCCCAACTCAGCTATACTGATTTTTATACACCACATGTGCCTCCTCTCACTATTGATTTAATCTCATCCTATCAACATATGATTTTTATTATTTTTGTCTCATCTACTTCCCTTTAAATGCATGAATGATTATTGCTGGGCAGCACGGTGGCTCAGGTGATAGCACTGCTGCCTCACGGCGCTGAGGTCCCAGGTTTGATCCCGGCTCTGGGTCACTGTCCGTGTGGAGTTTGCACATTCTCCCTGTGTTGCTTGGGTTTCACCCCGACAATCCAAAGATGTGCAGGGTAGGTGGATTGGCCTTAATTGCCCTTAATTCAAATTTTACCATCTGCTGTGGTGGGATTTGAATCCGGGACCCTAGAGCATTACCCTGGTTTTCTGGATCACTAGTCCAGTAACAATACCACTATGCCACCGTCTCCCTACTTGGCATCATTGGTTTCTGGCCCAAATGTTGCGGGTTCAAGCCCCCTCATCCAGGACTTGTGCACATAATCCGGATGGTACCAATTTTTGGAATCTCTGCATTATCAGAATCAATGTGCTGGGGCCTAAGCCAAAGGCTCCAGCTGCCAGTCACAAACTTGCTGTTGCAGTTCATTAGGGATTGAAATTAAAGCTAATCTCCTACTTAGTTTCATAAGAAAAATTCCGAATGTAAACACTGAGGACGCCAGGTTTTGTGTTGTGTTTGTGTTAAGTAACAGGGAAGAGGGCAACAGCAATTCAATGCACCCTGATTCAACAGTCTCATTAGGAAGAGCTTCATTTAAATTGTTTAATTTAATTTGCTTAACTGCAAAGCAAGTTCTGTGATCTTAGTCAAAATAATAGTATTCCATAAAATAAAACTAAAAGTTCAGAAGAAGAGTAATATTGGATTTGATTGGGTGAAGTTTTACCAGTGGGATTTTCCGCTCCTGCCGAAGTCAATGGTCTTTTGAATCCTCGCCACATTTTCCAGTCCCACTCCATCCGTGAAGGGGTCATAAAATTCAGCCCATTATCTCTGATTCTCGATCCACTGATGTTGCCAGACCTGCTGAGGTTTTCCAGCATTTTCTGTTTTTATAATGATATTCCATGTTGCCTTGAGTCCTGTGAGGCGAATTTATAACATTCAGTGCTGCATTCTGATCTACTCTGGGCGCGATTTAATAACCACGTCGGGCTTGAGTAAGAGTGTGGCGCGGCCGTTAGAACACGGGAGAGGCCAAAATCGAGAACCGCGCTGGGCGCCGATCGGTTTGCGATATAACCGGCCCACTCCTGTTGCCGAAATCAGGAACTTGCCATAGCGTGGTGAGAAACCAATAATCACCACTTAAGGCCAATCTGCATACAATTAACGGGGGCGACCCCCTATCTCACGGCTCCTGTGAACCAATGGCCTCCCCAGCACGTGGTCATGTGGGCACTGATTAGTAACCTTTTTAAAAGCGTGAAGTTGGCAGAATGGCTGCTGTGGGGACTCGAGGAGGGTGAGTAGCCATCTTTGCTCCCAGGGAATGAGCCCGGGAGCACTGGGGTTGCTACCTCGGTTCTCGAGGAGGGGGGGGCAGCCCCTGGTGGGACAGCCTTGGTCAGGGAGGGCCGCCATCGGTGGTGGAGGGGGATGCCCCTGGGCTGGGGTGGGGGGGGAGGTTGGTGTCTCAGCAACCGCAGGGACAACTCCAGCCCCTGCCTGTCGGTCCCACCGACCAACCAGATGTCCCACTGACCGTGGAGGCCTCTGCCCGCACAGTTGAAGGGAATTGGCAATCGTAGTTAAGTGAGCACTTCACACATCCCAAGTGGATTCCCGAGGGTAGGTGTGCCATTTAGCATATGGGGGTTATTGCGTAGCATCCCAATCAGATGGAGGTGCCTGAATACTGTGCGTGAGCACTGCAGGAAGCAACACCATGGACGCAGCAGCCAACATCCGAACACCAAGGGGTTGGGCCCCAACACTGGGGACATCTCCACAACCAGAAAGTGGCGTGTGTACCATAGAACCAGCCCTCGATGTTGTGCCGAGCATTGTCCGAAACCAAGATCAAGCTATCCCACTCCCTGTCATTCTGGTGTGCTCCATGTGCCTATCCAATGACCTCTTGAAAGTTCCTAAAGTGTCCGACTCCATTATCACAGCAGGCAGTTCATTCCACACCCTAACCACACTGAGTAAAGAACCTACCTCGGACATCCTTCCTATATCTCCCACCCTGAATCTTATAGTTATGCCCCCTTGTAACAGCTACATCCACCCGAGGAAATAGTCTCTGAACGTCCACTCTATCTATCCCCCTCATTATCTTATAAACCTCTATTAAGTCGCCTCTCATCCTCCTCTGCTCCAAAGAGAAAAGCCCTAGCTCCCTCAACCTTTCCTCATAAGAGCTATCCTGCAAACCAGGCAGCATCCTGGTAAATCTCCTTTGCACCCTTTCCAATGCTTCCACATCCTTCCTATAATGAGGTGACCAGAACTGCACACAATACTCCAAATGTAGTCTCACCAGGGTCATGTATAGTTGCAGCATAACCCCGCGGCTCTTAAACTCAAGCCCCCTGTTAATAAACGCTAACACACTATAAGCCTTCTTCACGGCTCTATCCACTTGAGTGGCAACCTTCAGAGATCTGTGGACATGAACCCCAAGATCTCTCTGTTCCTCCACATTCCTCAGAACCCTGCCATTGACCCTGAAATCCGCATTCAAATTTTTTCTTCCAAAATGAATCACCTCGCACTTATCAGGGTTAAACTCCATCTGCCATTTTTCGGCCCAGCTCTGCATCCTATCAATGTCTCTTTGCAGCCTACAACAGCCCTCCACCTCATCCACTACTCCACCAATCTTGGTGTCATCAGCAAATTTACTGACCCACCCTTTAGCCCCCTCCTCCAAGACATTTATAAAAATCACAAATAGCAGAGGACTCAGCACTGATCTCTGTGGTACACCGCTGGTAACTGGTCTCCAGTCTGAAAGTTTTCCATCCACCACCACCCTCTGTCTTCTATGTGATAGCCATTAACTTATCCAATTAGCCAAATTTCTCTCCATCCCACACCTCCTTACATTCTTCATGAGCCGACCATGGGGAACCTTATCAAACGCCTTACTAAAATCCATCTATCCGGCATCAACTGCTCTACCTTCAGCTACACACTTAGTTACCTCCTCAAAGAATTCAATCAAATTTGTGAGGCAAGACCTACCCTTCACGAATCCGTGTTGACTATCCCGGATTAAGCTGCACCTTTCCAAATGGTCATAAATGCTATCCTTCAGGACCTTTTCCATTATCTTCCCGACCACCGAAGTAAGACTAACTGGCTATAATTACCAGGGTCATTCCTATTCCCTTTCTTGAACAGAGGAACAACATTCGCCACTCTCCAGTCCTCTGGCACTATCCCCGTGGACAGCGAGGACCCAAAGATCAAAGCCAAAGGCTCTGCAATCTCATCCCTTGCCTCCCAAAGAATCCTTGGGTATATCCCATCTGGCCCAGGGGACTTGTCAACCCTCAGGTTTTTCAAAATTGCTAATACATCCTTCCTCAGAGCATCTACTTCCTCCAGCCTACCCGCCTGAATCACACTCTCATCCTCAAAAACATGGCCCCTCTCCTTTGTGAACACTGAAGAAAAGTATTCATTCAACGCCTCTCCTATTTCTTCTGACTCCATGCACAAGTTCCCACTACTGTCCTTGACCGGCCCTACCCTCACCCTGGTCATTCTTTTATTTCTCACATAAGAGTAAAAAGCCTTGGGGTTTTCCTTGATCCGACCCGCCAAGGACTTCTCATGCCCCCTCCTAGCTCTCCTAAGCCCTTTTTTCAGCTCATTCCTTGCTATCTTGTAACCCTCAAGCGACCCTACTAAACCTTGTTTTCTCATCCTTACATACTCTTCCTTTTTCCTCTTGGCAAGACATTCAACCTCTTTTGTGAACCATGGTTCACTCACACGGCCATTTCCTCCCTGCCTGACAGGGACATGCCTATCAAGGACACGCAGTATTTGTTCCTTGAACAAGCTCCACTTTTCATTTGTGCCTTTCCCTGACAGTTTCTGTTCTCATCTTATGCTCCCTAATTCTTGCCTAATCGCATCATAATTACCCCTCCCCCAATTATAAACCTTGCCCTGCCGTATGGCCCTATCCCTCTCCATTGCAATAGTGAAAGACATCGAAATGTGGTCACTATCTCCAAAGTGCTCTCCCACAAACAAATCTAACACTTGGCCCGGTTCATTACCCAGTACCAAATCCAATGTGGCTCCCCCCTCTTGTCGGCCTATCCACATATTGTGTCAGGAAACCCTCCTGCACACACTACAAAAATTGCCCCATCCGAACTGTTCGACCTACAGAGGTTCCAATCAATATTTGGAAAGTTAAAGTCACCCATGACAACTACCCTGAGACCTCCACACCTATCCGTCCCCCTCAACAGTATCCAAAACGGTACCAGTGGAGGGACCAGTGAATGGTCCAGGTAACATTACATGTGGGTGTCTGGGGTACAGGATGCAGGGTCCGGTGACAAGGGGCACCCACTGTGGCCAGGTGTGCATGGGCAGGGGCAGCACGGTGGCGCAGTGGGTTAGCCCTGCTGTCTCACGGCGCTGAGGTCCCAGGTTCGATCCCTGCTCTGGGTCACTGTCCGTGTGGAGTTTGCACATTCTCCCCGTGTTTGCGTGGGTTTTGCCCCTACAACCCAAAAATGTGCAGGGTAGGTGGATTGGCCAGGCTAAATTGCCCCTTAATTGGAAAAAATGAATTGGGTACTCTAAATTTAAAAAAGAAAAGAAAAAAGGTGTGCGTGGGCTGGGCATGTCGGATCGCAGGGGATGTTGGGGGGGGGGATCAATGGGGGAATGGAAGGTCCCGGGGTGGAAAACACCACTAGTTGTCAGTCTCATACCCTCTCCGATTACATCGAATGGATGATGTCTTGGACCCCATGGAGGTTGCCCTCGCGGTGCTGCTGGCATGCAAGACGGCCAGACGCCGGAGAAGGTGGCAGTGGCAGCAGCATCGACAGCGGCTCGAAGCAGCGGTCGATGTACAGGGCCCCCTCCCACATCCTGAGGACTCAGCCACCCTTCAGGCCAGGGAGGGGCCCAGAGAGGGAGGCGGGCGACAGCCCAAGGTGAATTGCTGGTTTCGAACAGATGAAGGACAGCGTGTGCCACAGGAGGCTCCGCCTTAATGAGGTGATGGTGCGGCACCTGTGCCATGTCCTCATTGACTTGGCACCACGGGGCGGAGGAGGATACTCGTTCCTGGTGGCCGTCAATGTCATCACAGCCCTGAACTTCTATGCCTCAGGATCATTCCAGGGTTTGAGCGGGGACTTGTGCAGCATCTCACAAGTTACAGCCACGAGGTCACGGATGCCCTGTTTGCCCGAGCAGAGAATTATATAAATTTTGACATGGACCAGGCCCAACAAGATGCAGCAGGATTATCCGCCATCACTGGGATGCCACAGGTCCAGGGAGTAATAGACGGCACGCATTTCACCTTGTGCGTACCGGGCAGTCAGGGAGTGCCCTACATTCACAGGAAGGGATTCCTGGCATGTATTGCCGGCATTATCTCTTGTGCCCGTAGCCTCTGCAACTCCTCCAATTGGCTATGGTCCTGCTGCAGTGTCGCTGACATCCCCCTCTGAATATCATGGCTGCACCCTAGCGTCTGCATCAGCTCCGGGTAAACCTGGTCCGGGGCTAAGCATCTGACTAGGACCTAGCTGAGTCCTGGGATCCAGCAGACCGCTGACTGCTGTCGCCTGGAGGTTCCTGCCTCCGCCTGATGTACATCAGCAACTATGTGGTACTCACCAGAATGTGCCCCAGAAGCATGTCCACTACTGTCACCCACTGAAGTGTGTGTCTCTGTGCTGGTGGAGGGTGGGCATGACAACTGTGCCACAAATACAGTGGTCTCCTTGGAGCTCCCCTCCGAGGTGTTCTCATGAGAGGCATGGGGGGGACTATACCAGATGGGCCAGCACCGTCGGATGAAGATCCTGTGGGAGAATGGACATGTGGTCAGTGGGAAGGATGGGTCAGTCTGTATGGCAATAACAACTCACGTTTGACAGATCATCTGGGTGGGGACCGGGTGATCCTCACCTCTGCGCCGTGCACCGACCTCTACTACGGGGGTGGGGTGGGATGGGGAGTATGCATGGGGGTACGAAAGAGTATGGGGGAGTGTTGAGGAGTATGGGGTGGGGGGGGGGTCGGAGTAATGGGGGAATAGGGAGATGGGGAGTATGATGGTTAAGTATACCAATTAACATTTGATACTGGGAAGGGTGGCATGGTGGTTAGCACTGTTGCCTCACGGCACTGAGGACCCAGGTTGAATCCCGGCCCTGAGTCACTGTCCATGTGGCGTTTGTACATTCTCCGCGTGTCTGCGTGGGTCTCACCCCCACAACTCAATGATGTGCAGGTTAGGTGGATTGGCCACGCTAAAATTGCCCCTTAATTGGGAAAACAAATTTGGGTACTCTAAATTTATATTCAAAAAACATTCGATACTGGTGACTGCCTCGCCAGGTCGAGTGCCAGGAAGCTCGTGGCAGCTCCCACTCGTTACTGCACTTGGAAACTTTTCCATTAAATCGCGCCGATAATCTTTACGGGCTGAGGAAACAGCGGCTCCCACCACCTTCTCAAGGGCAATTAGTGGTGGGCAACAGTTACTGAGCAAGCCAGCGATGCCCACACCCTGGGAAATAAAAACAAAAACTAATACCACCTTTTCTTGTCTGTTTCTTCCTTACTTTTCTCCCCTCCTCTTATGAAGGAAAACATCAGAACACCAGGTGCCTGGCTATCATGTAATCCCAGGTAGTGAGCATTGGTAGGTTTGTGTCTAATGGAGGCCATCACAGTCCATCCTGATCCTAACCTGGGAACGCTGGTTGATTTTACAGTTCACTAACATAGCCTTACCAAGCCCTAATTGTAGCTTGCTTTGTGTGATCCGGAGATTTCTGTTTTTTAAAATAAATTTAGAGTACCCAATTATTTTTTTCCAATTAAGGGGCAATTTGGCGTGGCCAATCCACCTACCCTGCACATCTTTGGGTTGTGGGGGTGAAACCAACGCAGACACGGGGAGAATGAGCAAACTCCACATGACAGTCCGAAGATATGCAGGTTAGGTGGATTGGACATGCTAAATTGCTCCTTAGGCTGGGGTTACATGGAGGGGGTTTGGAACTTAGGTGGGGTGGTCTTTCAAAGAGTCGGTGCAGACTTGATAGGCCAAATGGCCTCCTTCTGCACTGTAGTGATTCTATGGAAGTGACCCGGGGCTGGATTCGAACCCGGGTCCTCAGTGCTCTGAGGTAGCAGTGCTAACCAATGCACCACGGTGCCACCAAGAGCTTTCTGTTTTAGTGTTGCTTTAAGGTGATGCCTGAAATCCACAGAACTGACTGATCCGAACCCTGTATCAACACACACTGGCAGGAATTCACCTGCCGTTGGGATTCTCTTTTCCCGCCGGCAGCAAATTCCACTGTGGGTTTTCCGATGGCATGTGGTGGCTTCAATGGGAAATCCCATTGACAAGCGGTGGGTGTAGAGAGTCTCGCCGCCAGGGAACGGCACGCCACCAAGAAACACGTGGCTGGGGGACCGGATAATCCACCCTGTTGGCGGGATTCTCCATTCTGCTGCACCCGTTCTCTGGTGCGGCGCGCCCCATCCAGCTTTCTGTCTTTTAACAACCTAACAAATTGGTGATCCTGGCATTCTGGGCTGAATTCTTCGTTTTCCGATGCCGGAAGCGAGAATTGCGATTGAGGTGGAGAATAGCACGCAATGGAAAAATTGCGATTTGCGCCCGGCGCCGATTCCGACGCCATGCTCCAATCCCTCGCTGGCAGTGTTATCAATGTGTGCACCCAGTGCTGTGGTTCCATGCAAAACTGTAATTTGTCATTATGAAATTCCAACAGGGCAGCACGGTGGCGCAGTGGTTAGCACTGCTGCCTCACGGCGCCGAGGTCCCAGGTTCGATCCCGGCTCTGGGTCACTGTCCGTGTGGAGTTTGCACATTCTCCCCGTGTTTGCGTGTGTTTCGGCCCCACAGCCCCAAGATATGTAGGGCAGGTTAATTGGCCACGTTAAATTGCCCCTTAATTGGAAAAAAAGAATTGGGTACTCTAAATTTATTTTAAAAAATGAAATTCCAAAAGGCTTAGACAGGGTAGATTCAGAAGGAGTATTCCCGATGGTGGGGGAGTCCAGAACTAGGGGTAATAGTTTGAGGATAAGGGGTAAACCCTTTAGGACTGAGGTGAGGAGAAATTTGTTCACTCAGAGAGTGGTAAATCTGTGGAATTCACTACCAGAGAAAGAAGTTGCAGCAAAAACGTGTAATTTCAAGAAGGAGCTAGATATAGTTCTTGGGGCTAAAGGGATCAAGGGATATGGGGGGGGGAAGGTGAGATCCAGGGTATTGAACTTGATGATCAGCCATGATCATAATGAATGGCGGGGCAGGCTCAAAGGGCCGAATGCCTCCTCCTAGTTTCTATGTATTAGTGGGTTTGACACTTCATGCTCCATCCCCCGCAATGCTCCATCCCTCTTAGGTGGCAGTCACACAGGTGTGAATTGGTGCAAGTATTTACAAAAGGGGGCAGGGCTGTTGAGGGGGAGCGAGAAGCTGAGAAAAACTCAGAAAATCTCAAAAACCATCAGACTTACTGGGGGCTGGCTTCCTGGGCTGGGTGGAGGATCAGGGATAACTTTGTGCCAAGTCTGTGAGGTTGGGGTGTCCTCCTCAGGATCAGGGTGGCCTGGTGCAAACCGCCATTGCTGCAGTATGTGATTAAAATGCACCCCTTTGGTGCTACTTACAGGCTGCTGGCTGTTCACACTGCTGAGTACTCAATGTGTCCTGTAAATATTCAGAGAGCCTCTGGTCATCTGGGAACCCACCCAGACCGCCACCCAGGAAATCTCAGACCCCAGCAATATCATCACCGGGATAGGTGTGGCCAAGCTTAATCAGCAGCCCACCAGGTACTGCCACTCCTCAGTTCACTCATCAGAAGCACTGCCCCACTGCAGAGGAAGCAGGGGTACAGCAGAACTCACCCCAAACAAAGGACACATGCACTGTGGCCTTTGGCACTCTCCCAGCACACTGCCCCTCTCAGAGCAGGGGCCTCACCGGTGACACTATCAGCTAGCCCACCCCTCAGCACCATGAGCTGTCTTCAAACACTGCCTACCCCCATCCATCCTGCCCCCGGCCAGGAGACCTGACCAGCTCTCTGTCACAACTTATGTGTTACGCCCAGGATCCATATCACACTGCAGCTAAGCTCCCAGCAGATGCGCACTTCCCTCGCTCACCCTCATCTGTAAGGCCAGCCCACAAACAAACCTCTGAGCATCCAGGTGATTGATGGCACACTGTGACCTTCTCCACCGCTCAAACAGTTGCCAGCCTGCTGGCAGGATAACACATGGCCCACCCAGTGAGGACACCCACTCTGGATTCCACTAGGGGAATCAGGACATGGGCCACAGAGCCTATTACTGACACGCGTAGCAGCAGACATCCCTGTTGATAGGGATGGATGGTGAGGATAGAGCAAGGTTTTTCAAACTGCGGGTCATAACCTGCGGGCGGGTGTTTGGAAGGCCATAGAGCTTTTAAATGAAGAATGCCGACTGCGACCGTCTTTTAAATAGAACGATGCAATCTTCCCGCCAGAGGATGTGGCGGAGAGCAGGTCACGCACCCGGCACATACACTGACGTCACACACCCTGTATGTCCGTGCTTTTGGCTCGAAATCACAAGTAGAGATTCCTCTATTTTCTAGCTGCGAACAAGCAAGACAAAAGGACTGTGAAGAACTCAAGATGGACAGTTTTAAACAGAAAAATTTGAAATCGGGAAGAAAGAAATGTAAAGATGATTACTTGAGGTATGGCTTTGCTAATTGTGCCAATGCAAATCTGGATGCAAAGCCTATGTGTTATATGCAGCACTGGAAAATGAAAGTTTAAAACCCTCAAAACTTCAAAAACATTTGAAGACTAATCATGGAGAATTCGAGGACAAACAGCGAGAACTGAAATTATCAGTTTTTAAAAAATAAATTTGTAGTACCCAGTTCATTTTTTCCAATTTAGGGGCAATTTAGCGTGGCCAATCCACCTACCCTGCACATGTTTGGGTTGTGGGGGTGAAACCCACGCAAACACGGGGAGAATGTGCAAACACCACACGTACAGTAACCCAGAGCCGGGATTCGAACCTGGGACCTCGGCGCCGTGAGGCAGCAGGGCTAACCCACTGTGCCACCATGCTGCCCTCTGCTGAAGTTTGAAATCATCAGTTGAAGTCCTTAGCTGAAATTAATATTGAATGACAAAGCAAGTGAGGTTGTGAGGACCAAGCAGTCTCACCTGTCGCATTAAAGGTAAGTGAAAATGGTGGGTTGTGAAGGTTGGCCAGTGTGGATCCTGAAGGTCAGCAGGTTGGTAAAAGCGGGTCCCAGGAAGAAAAGTTTCAAAAACATTGGGATGGAGGATCACAGGCCCAGTGCCACTCACTGATGGGAAGAAGGATGCAGTGCAAAAGACTACATATCGAGGGAGCCGGGTGAGGGGTGATGGGTGGGGGAATGCGTTGAGGGTGGTGTGCAGTGGATGATGTAACCTGGTGACTTTGGATGGTCAAGGGAATCCACATCTTGCTGATATTTCTGGCTATTCGCACAGAATGTGTGTCCCCCACCGAGTACCTGTTCATCAGGGGCTGCCCTTCATAAAAATGAAGGGGGTTCCACTCCCTGAATGTGCAATTGGTGTGTGATCAAAACCTGCACATCATGCTTGTCTGCGCCCGATACCCAGGCAGCATGCACCACGCAAACATCCTAGTGCACTCTTAAGTTCCCTGCATCTTCAAAATGCTTCCTCAGCTGAGGGGTTGGGTCTTGGGCGACAAGGGTTACCTGCTAAGGTCATGACTGATGACATCTGTCTGGAGGACCCAGTCCGACGCGGAGACATAGAACACAGAACATACAGTGCAGAAGGAGGCCATTCGGCCCATCAAGACTGCACCGACCCATTTAAGCCCTCACTTCCACCCTATCCCAATAACCCCTCCTAACCTTTTTGGACACTAAGGGCAATTTATCATGGTCAATCCACCTAACCTGCACGTCTTTGGACTGTGGGAGGAAACCGGAGCACCCGGAGGAAACCCACGCAGACACAGGCAGAACGTGCAGACTCCGCACAGACAGTGACCCAGCGGGGAATCGAACCTGGGACCCTGGCGCTGTGAAGCCACAGTGCTCGCCACTTGTGCGACCGTGCTGCCCTTTATAACGGCGCCCATGCAGCAACCAGGAGCATCATCGAAATTGCTGGCTTTGGAAGCAGACCAAGACAGGCCAGCAGCACGGTTCGATTCCCGTACCAGCCTCCCCGAACAGGCGCTGGAATGTGGCGACTAGGGGCTTTTCACAGTAACTTCATTTGAAGCCTACTTGTGACAATAAGCGATTTTCATTCATTTCATTTCATTTTCATTGGCCTCCTCAAGACGCGCTTCCAGGCGTGGCACGGTGGTGCAAAGGTTAGCACAGCTGCCTCACGGCGCCGAGCACCCGGGTTCGATCCCGGTCCAAGGTCACTGTTCATGTGGAGTTTGTACATTTTCCCCTTGTCAGCGTGGGTCTCACCCCCAACCCAAAGATGTGCAGGTTAGATGGATTGGCCACATTAAATTGCCCCTTAATTGGAAAAAACATTTTTTTTGGAGAAGATGTGCTTCCAATGCCTGGACTGCTCTGGTGGGGGCTCTCCAATGTAGCCCGAAGAGAATCTCCAGTATCGTGCTGGCATGTTGCGTCCTGTACAACATCACACAAAAGAGGGGCGACATGCTGGAGGAGGAGGAAGAAGAATGCCATGCCTCACCTGAAGAGGAGGATGTCCAAGGTGGCGCGATCGTGGAGCACAGGCTGGCAGGCAGACTGCCCAACCGGTGTTCCAGGCCCACCGCACATGGGGCAACCTCATCACCTCCCGATTTTCCATCCATGTGGCCTGGCGACTGGCAACTCTGCTGCTCTATCCCACCTCTCCATACCCCCCCCCCCAATTCAAAATGAAACCCCCTTTCCCATTACTGTTTATCCCTTCTCTCTCCCCTAATCCTTCACTCCATCTTCACCTTAGCCCTCCACTCCTTCCCACTACCCCATCCGAGGTCCTGCCAGCAACATCACAGGGTGTTGGTCCTGGGCAGGCAGTGTCAGTGGGTCATGTCTATGGGATGGAGGATGAACACGACTCGCTGGGAGATGAGCTCTGGTACTCCTCATTGTTTGACAAAGTCTGACTCCTGCCTTCAGGATCACATTTCACTGTCCACCCGGGTGATCCCTGCATGTGTGCTGGCCATTCCATCTCACTGGCCCATATTTCCTTGGGTGGGGGGTGTGGGGGGGCGGTCAGGAGATGATGAACAATTAGGGATCACTCACTGGGTGAGCTGTCATACAAGGCGGGCTCACATTTCTGGTGCCGTGCCCTGCCACTTCTCTCTCAGGGTGATATCATGTGGGCCGTTCATGTGTCATTCTGCCCCACCCCCCACACCGTCACATCCTCTACACTCAGGCCCAGCCCATCCTAATATCCATCAGACAGAGGTTGAAGGCAAAAGTATTTAAAAATTGCTGTGCCCTAACCCCTAACTATCATCCATGTGCTGCACCCAAGTGTCATCTATCATTCTTATCTTACATGGCTTACCACTCCTAGGTGTAACCTCAGATAGCACGTCAGAGGTGGAGGCGGCCTACTGCGTATCTCACCCTCTAACCCGAGATGCCTTTGTCAGCCGTCCTCTGAAGGGCCTGGGCGTAGATGGCTAGGCTGTCTTTCAGGTGCCTCAGGTGATGGGATGCCACCCTGTTCTGCCTGCTGCCCATGTTATGCCCCAATGTCAGGTGGAGGGGATTTGGAAGGGCTGAGATGATCCAGTACTTTCCTGTGGGAGGCACAGGCATGGGACGCATCACTTCCCCCTCCAGATGGTGCTCGATGGCCACTAGGCTACTCCATCGGATAGAGGTGATGCCACAGTGAGCTCCAGAGGCTCCACCATCACCGGGCACTGCCAGTCAGGATGCCCGCTGTTGACTCAACTTGGGTCTTGATGCTCTCATCCATGGAGCATGTTGACAGTGTCAGGCCCTTTAACGAGGGAGACATGACCCTTACTGCCTCGGTCATTCTCTCTGTGCCTGTAACATGTCCCAATCTTCACCAGAATACCTCGCTCTTCACCAGGATACCTCTCTTCACCAGAATACTGCTCTCTTCACCAGAATATCACACTCTTTTTCTTTCTTTTTTAAATTTAGAGTACCCAATTATTTTTGTTTTCCAATTAAGGGGCAATTTAGCGTGGCCAATCCATGCACATCTTTGGGTTGTAGGGGTGAAACCCACGCAGACATGGGGAGAATGTGCAAACACCACACGGACAGTGACCCAGGGCTGGGATTCGAACCGGTCCTGAGCGCCAGTCCCAGTACTATCCACTGCGCCACATGCGGCCCCCACATCACACTCTTCTGTGGAATATCTCATTCTTTACCAGTATATCTCACTTTCCACCAGACTATCTCACACTTCGGTGGAATATCTCATTCTTTTCAAGAATATCTCAATCTTCATCGGCATATCTCACACCAATTTAATCTGTCTCTTCAGTATATCTCACTCCACCGGAATATCTCACTCTTCACCAGTGCATCTCACACTTCACCAGTATATCTCACTATTCACCAGTTTATGTCACTTTTCACCAGTATCTCTCACACTGCACCAGTATCTCTCACTCTTCATTAGAATATCTCACTAGTCTCCAGTGTATCTCACTCTTCACCAGAATATCTCACTCTTCATCAGTATACCCAACACTTCACCAGTATATCTCATTCTCCATCAGTGTTTCTCATTCTTCAACAATGCATCTCACTCTTCACCAGTATATCTTATTCTACATCAGTATATGTCACTCTTCCCCAGTATATCTCACTCTTCACCAGTGTCTCTCACTCTTAGAATATCTCACTTTTCACCAGTATATCTCACACTTCACCAGTGTCTATAACTGACCTCCTCCCAACGCTCCGCGAGATAGTCTAGGAACGGTTGCCACTGCCTGAGAAACCCCTGCACAGACCCTCGCAAGGCAAACTTTATCCTCCCCAGCTTGATGAACCCTGCCATATCATTGATCCAAGCTTCCACACTAGGGGGCTTCGCATCTTTCCACAGTAACAAAATCCTCCGCCGGGCTACCAGGGATGCAAAGGCCACAATACTGGCCTCTTTCACCTCCTGCACTCCTGGCTCATCCGATACCCCAAATAATGCTAATCCCGGGCGTTCACCACCTTGGACATAGTCCTCGCAAAACCCCTCCAAAACCCATCCGGCGCCGGGCACGACCAGAACATATGGACGTGATTTGCTGGGCTCCCCGAGCACCTCCCACACCTGCCCTCCACCCCAAAGAACCTACTCAACCTCGCCCCTGTCATATGCGCTCTGTGAGTAACTTTAAACTGTATCAGGCTGAGCCTGGCGCAAGAGGAGGAAGAATTAACCCTACTCAGGGCATCAGCCCACAGACCTTCAGCTATCTCCTCCCCAAGCTCCTCCTCCCACTTGCCCTTTAACTCCTCCACCGAGGCCTCCTCCTCTTCCTGCAGCCTCCTGGCAAATCGCTGAAACCTTGCCTTCTCCAACCCATACACCCGAAATCACCCTGTCCTGAATCCTACGTGCCGGAAGCAGCGGGAATTCCCTCACCTGCCACCTCACAAACGCCCTCACTTGCATGTACCTGAAAGCGTTTCCCGTGGGTAGCCCAAACTTCTCCTCCAGCGCCCCTAGGCTCGCAAACGTCCCATCGATGAACAGGTCCCCCATTCTTCTAATCCCTGCCCGATGCAACTCCGAAACCCCCCATCCATCCTTCCCGGGACGAACCGATGATACTCCCGAATCGGGGACCAAACCGAGGCTCCCACCCCGCCCCTGTGTCGCCTCCACTGCCCCCAGATCTTCAGCGTCGCCGCCACCACCGGACTCGTGGTGTACCTTGTTGGCGAGAGCGGCAGTGGTGCCGTCACCAGCGCCCTCAGGCTCGTGCCCACACAGGACACAATCTCTAGCCTCTTCCACGCCGCCCCCTCTCCCTCCACTACCCACTTACAGATCATCGCCACATTGGCTGCCCAATAATAGCCACACAGATTCGGCAGCGCCAGCCCTCCCCCTGTCCCTGCTACGCTCGGGGTCTTATTCGCCCACACAAATCCCATGATGCTCCTGCTTACCCATTTGAAAAAGGCCTTGGGGATCAAAATGGGAAGGCACTGGAACACAAAGAGAAACCTCGGAAGGACCGTCATTTTGATCGACTGCATCCTACCCGCTAGTGAGAGTGGCAGCATATCCCATCTTTTAAAATCCTCCTCTATCTGCTCCACCAACTGCGTCAAATTGAGCTTGTGCAGGGCCCCCCAACTCCTAGCTACTTGGATCCCCAGGTACCGAAAGCTCCTTTCCCCCTCTTCAGCGGTAGCTCGTCTATCCCCCCTTCCCTGGTCCCATGAATGCACCACAAAGAGCTCACTCTTCCCTACGTTGAGTTTATACCCCGAAAAGTCCCCAAATTCCCTCAGGATCCGCATGACCTCCGCCATCCCCTCCACTGGATCCACAACATACAACAACAGGTCATTGGCATACAACGACACCCGGTGTTCCTCTCCCCCCCGAACCAATCCCCTCCATTTCCTGGACTCCTGTCCACCCTCAGTGCCATGGCCAGCGGCTCAATTGCCAGTGCAAACAACAAGGGGGATAAGGGACACCCATGCCTCGTCCCCTGGTACAGCCAGAAGTACTCCGACCTCCGCCTGCTCGTAGCCACACTCACCACAGGGGCTCTATATAGCAGCCTGACCCAACTGATGAACCCCTCCCCGAACCCAAACCTCCGCAACACTTCCCAAAGATACTCCCACTCCACCCGATCAAAGGCCTTCTCCGCGTCCATAGCTGCCACTACCTCCGCTCCCCCCTCCACCGAGGGCATCATAATCACATTGACTAGCCTCCACACATTAGTATTCAGCTGCCTACCCTTCACAAATCCCGTCTGGTCCTCATGAATCACCCCCGGGACACAGTCCTCAATTCTCGTAGCCAGCACCTTCGCCAGCCACTTAGCGTCAACATTGAGGAGCGAGATCGGTCTATACGACCCACATTGCAATGGATCCTTGTCCCACTTCAAAATCAAAGAAATCAGAACCCTGGACATTGTCGGGGGCAAGGTCCCCTCCTCCCTCGCCTTATTAAAAGTCCTCACTAGCAACGGGTCCAGCAGGTCCACATATTTCCTGTAAAATTCAACCGGGAACCCATCCGGCCCCGAGGCCTTCCCCGCCTGCATGCTCCTCAATCCATTAACCTGCTCCTCCAGCCCAATCGGCGCCCCCAAACCAGCCACCTGCTCCTCCTCCACCCTCGGGAACCTCAGCTGATCTAGGAATCGTTGCATCCCCTCCTCCCCCGCTGGGGGCTCAGACCTGTACAGATCCCCATAGAAGTCCCTAAACAACTCGTTTATTCTCACCGCACTCCGCACCGTATTCCGCCCTCTATCCCTAACTCCACCAATGTCCCTCGCTGCCTCCCTCTTACGAAGCTGATGTGCCAGCTGCCGACTCGCCCTCTCCCCATACTCATACGCCGCCCGTTGCGCTTTCCTCCACTGTGCCTCTGCTTTCCCCGTGGTCATCAGGTCGAATTCCGTCTGGAGGTACCGTCGCTCCCTAAGTAGCCCCTCCTCAGGGGCCTCTTCATAACTCCTGTCCACCCTTAAAATCTCCCCCACCAACCTCTCCCTCTCCCTCCTCTCTCTATTCTCCCTGTGGGCCCTAATGGAGATTAGCCCTCCCCTGATCACCGCCTCCAACGCCTCCCAGACTACCCCCACCTGCACCTCCCCGTTGTCGTTGGCCTCCAAGTATCTTTCAATACACCCCCGCACCCGCCGCCACACCCCCTCATCCGCCAACAGTCCCACATCGAGGCGCCACAGTGGGCGCTGGTCCCTCTCCTCCCCCAACTCCAGCTCCACCCAATGCGGGGCGTGGTCCGAGATGGCGATGGCCGAGTATTCCGTTCCCTCCACTTTCGGGATTAACGCCCTACTCAAGATGAAAAAATCTATCCGGGAGTAGGCTCTATGGACGTGGGAAAAGAAGGAAATTCCCTGGCCAGCGGCCTGGCAAACCTCGATCGATCCACTCCCCTCATCTGGTCCATAAACCCCCTGAGCACCTTGGCCGCAGCCGGCCTCTTACCCGTCCTGGACCTAGAACGGTCCAGTGCTGGGTCCAGCACCGTGTTGAAGTCCCCCCCCCCATTATCAAGCTTCCTACCTCCAGATCCGGAATCCGACCCAGCATGCGTTTCATAAATCCAGCATCATCCCAATTCAGGGCATATACGTTCACCAGTACCACCCGCACCCCCTGCAACCTACCACTCACCATCACATATCGACCTCCATTATCCGTTACAATATTCAGTGCCTCGAACGACACCCGCTTGCCCACCAGTATTGCAACCCCTCTGTTATTCGCATCCAGCCCTGAATGAAAGACCTGCCCTACCCATCCCCTTCTCAGCCTAACCTGATCTGCCATCTTCAGATGCGTCTCCTGGAGCATAACCACGTCTGCCTTCAGTCCTTTGAAGTGCGTGAACACCCGGGCCCTCTTGACTGGTCCGTTCAGGCCCCTCACATTCCAAGTTATCAGCCGGATCAGGGGGCTACTCGCCACCCCCCCTGCCGACTAGCCATCTCCTTTTCTAGGACAGCCACGTGCCCACGCCTCCCGCACCCTCCAGTCCCCCAGGCGGCGGGCCCCCGCCCCGACTGCCTCTCCTACTTCCAGCTCCCCTTTGGCCAATGCAGCAGCAACCCAGTCCCCCCCCCCCCAGCTCGATCCTCATCTAGCCATTTTGCTCCCCCCATGACACTCCCGTAAGTCAGCTGACTCCTGCTGACCCCGGCCTCTCCCGCCATCCCATCAACCCCGCAGTGTGAGAATCCCCCGCACCCCATGGCAATCAGTGTGCGCTCCTCTCCAGCACTGCCATTCCCCCCGGCCCCACCCTTCCCTAATGCAGGAAAAAGCCCGCGCTTTCCGTCTGAGCCGGCCCCGCCCCTTCTGGCGCAGCTCCTTTTTTGCGGCCTTACCCCAACTCCCCATCCCCGGGCCTCCACCCCCTCTCTTCCCCCGCGGGGCCCTGCCCCTCCAACACCGACGCCCACGCTCTCCCACAGCCCCCACATCACATCCATACACCCAACCCCACCCAGCACCGAAACAAAAAGAATATTCCCCAAACGCAGTAAACACCCCCCCACAACAAACCCTCAGTTTGAGTCCAACTTTTCAGTCTGTATAAAGTTCCATGCCTCATCAGGCGTTTCAAAATAGTGGTGCCGATCTTGGAACGTGACCCACAATCGCGCTGGCTGCAGCATCCCGAACTTCACCCCCTTCCGATGGAGAACCGCCTTAGTCCGGTTAAAACCAGCCCTCTTCTTAGCCACCTCCGCACTCCAGTCCTGGTAGATTTGGATCTCCGTGTTCTCCCATCTGCTGCTCCGTTCTTTTTTGGCCCATCTCAGGATGCACTCTCTGTCCATAAAGCGATGGAACCTCACCACTACAGCCCTCGGCGGCTCATTGGCTTTGGGTCTCCTTGCCAGGACCCAATGAGCCCCATCCAGCTCCAGGGGCCTCGGGAAAGCACCCGCGCCCATCAGCGAATTGAGCATGGTGCTCATATATGCCCCGGCATCGGGCCCCCCCACTCCTTCAGGGAGATCCAGAATCCGAAGATTCTTCCTCCTCGACCTATTCTCCAGGTCCTCAAATATGTCCTGCCACCTCTTGTGCAGCGCCTCGTGCGCCTCCACCTTCACCGCCAGGCCCAAGACCTTGTCCTCGTTCTCCGAGGCTTTTTGCCGCACCTCCCGGATCGCCACCCCTTGGGCCTTCTGGGTCTCCACAGGTTTCTCAATCGCCGCCTTCATTGGCGCTAGCTTTTCTGCCTTCAGCTCCGCAAAGCAGCGTTTAAGGAACTCCTGCTGCTCCTGCGACCACTGCACCCATGCTGCTTGGTCTCCACCCGCCGCCATCTTGCTTCTCCTCCCTCGCACTTTCCGCTGCACCAGAATCACTTTCTTAACCGCTCCTCTCCTGGTCCAATCCATACAGTGCCGGGGGGACCTTGCTGTCACCTTCCCACAATGGGAGCCGTCGAATAATTGCCGTTGGGGCCCCTCTAAAGAGCCCAAAAGTCCGTTCCTGGCGGGAGCTGCCGAACGTGCGACCTGCCTCGGCATAGCCGCACCCGGAAGTCCGTGTTTATAACTTTTCACCAGAATATGTCACTACTCTCCAGTGTATCTCACCCTTCACCAGTGTAGTTCACTCTTCACCAGCATATCTCATTCTTCATCAGTATATCTCACTCTTCATTAGCATATCTCACTCTTCCCCAGCACATCTCACTCTTCACCAGTAGATCTCTCTTCATCAGTGTATCTCATGCTTCACCAGAATATCCCACTCTTCACCAGTATATCTCACTCTTTCCCAGCACATCTCACTCTTCATCAGTAGATCTCACTCTTCATCAGTGTATCTCACTCTTCACCAGTAGATCTCACTCTTCACCAGTATATCTCACTCTTCCCCAGCACATCTCACTTTTGATCAGTACATCTGACTGATCACAAGTATATCTCACTCATCACCAGTATATCACACTCTTCATCAGTATATCTCACTCTTTCCCAGCACATCTCACTCTTCACCAGTAGATTTCACTCTTCATCAGTGTATCTCACTCTTCACCAGAATATCTCACTCTTCACCAGTATATCTCACTCTTTCCCAGCACATCTCACTCTTCACCAGTAGATCTCACTCTTCATCAGTGTATCTCACTCTTCACCAGTAGATCTCACTCTTCACCAGTATATCTCACTCTTCCCCAGCACATCTCACTTTTGATCAGTACATCTGACTGATCACAAGTATATCTCACTCATCACCAGTATATCACACTCTTCATCAGTATATCTCACTCTTCCCCAGCACATCTCACTTTTGATCAGTACATCTCACTGATCACCAGTATATCTCACTCTTCATCAGTTATCTCACTCTTCTTCAGTGTATCTCATTATTCACCAGTGTCTCTCTTTCTTCACCAGTATATCTCACTTTTCAACAGTGCATCTCACTCTTCACCAGTAGATCCCACTCTTCACCAGTGTATCTCACTCTTTACCAGCATATCTCACTCTTCAACAGTATATCTCACTCTTCACCAGTATATCTCACTTATCAACAGTGTATCTCACTTTTCATCGGCATATCTCACTCTTCATCAGTGTATCTCTCTCTTCATCAGTATATCTCACTCTTCCCCAGCACATCTCACTTTTGATCAGTACATTCCACTGATCACCAGTATATCTCACTCTTCACCAGTGCATATAATAATATTTATTATCACAAGTAGGCTTACACTAACACTGCAATGAAGTTACTGTGAAAAGCCCCTAGTTGCCACGTCCCGGCGCCTGTTCGGGTACACAGAGGGAGAATTCAAAATGTCCAAATTACCTAACAAGCACATCTTTTGGGACTTGTGGGAGATAACCAGAGCACCCTGAGGAAACCCACGCAGACACGGGGAGAACGTGCAGACTCCACACAGACAGTGACCCAAACAGGGAATGGAACCTGGGACCCTGAGGCTGTGAAGGCATAGTGCTAAGCACGATGCTACCATGCTGCCCAATTATTCACCGGTATATCTCACTCATCGTTAGTATATCTCACTCTTCACCAGTGTATCTCACTCTTCACCAGTGTATCTCACTCTTCACCAGTATATCTCACTCTTCACCAGTATAGCTCACTCTTCACCAGTGTATCTCACTCTTCACCAGTGTATCTCACTCTTCACCAGTATATATCACTCTTCACCAGTATAGCTCACTCTTCACCAGTGTATCTCACTCTTCACCAGTATAGCTCACTCTTCACCAGTATAGCTCACTCTTTACCAGTATGTCTCATTCTTCACCAGAATATCTCATTCTTCACCAGTATATCTTACATTTTACCAGTATAGCTCACTCTTCATCAGTATATCTTACTCTTCACCAGAATATCTCATTATTCACCAGTATATCTTAATTTTTACCAGTATATCTCACTCTTCACCAGTATATCTCACTCTTCACTAGTATATCTCACTCTTCACCAGAATATCTCATTATTCACCAGTATATCTTAATTTTTACCAGTATATCTCACTCTTCATGGTAGCATTGACAATAGCACAATTGCTTCACAGCTCCAGGGTCCCAGGTTCGATTCCGGCTTGGGTCACTGTCTGTGCGGAGTCTGCACATCCTCCCCGTGTGTGCATGGGTTTCCTCCGGGTGCTCCGGTTTCCTCCCACAGTCCAAAGATGTGCAGGTTAGGTGGATTGGCCATGATAAATTGCCCTTAGTGTCCAAAATTGCCCTTAGTGTTGGGTGGGGTTGCTGGGTGATGGGGATAGGGTGGAAGTGTTGACCTTGGGTAGGGTGTGCTTTCCAAGAGCCGGTGCAGACTCGACGGGCCAAATGGCCTCATTCTGCACTGTAAATTCTATGATAATCTATGATTCACCAGTATATCTCATTCTTCATTAGTATATCTCACTCTTCAGCAGTATATCTCATTCTTCATTAGTCTATCTCACTCTTCAGCAGTATATCTCACTCTTCAGCAGTATATCTCACTCTTCAACAGTGTATCTCACTCTGCTCCAGATTATTTCATTATTCACAAGTATATCTCACTCTTCGCCAGTATATCGCACTCTTTATCAATATAACTCACTCTTCACAAGTATATCTTTCTCTTGACCGGAATTTAACTCATCACTAGTACATTTGTTCTTCACCAGAATATCTCACTATTCTCCAGTATATCTCACTCTTCATCGGTATATCACACTCTTCACCAGTGTATCTCACTCTTCACCAGAGTATCTCACTCTTCACCAGTGTACCACACTTTCACCAGGGATCTTACTCTTCACCAGAATATCTCACCCTTCTCCAGTGTATCTCACTCTTCATCAGTATATCTCACTCTCCTCCATCGTATCTCACTCTTACCCAGGGTATCTCACTTTTCAGCAGTCTATCTCACTCTTTTCCAATGTGAGATATGCTGGTGAAGCATGAGATATACTGATGAAAAGTGCAATATTCTGCTGAAGAGTGAGATATACTAATGAAGAGTGAGATATACTGAGGAAACATGAGGTATGCTGGTGAAGAGAGATATACTGCTGAAGAGTTAGGTATTCTGATGAAGAGTGAGATATATTGGTGAAGAGTGAGATATACTGATGAAGAGTCAGATATACTGGTGAAGAGTCAGATATACTGGTGATGAATGAGATACACTGATAAAGAGTGAGATATATCGGTGAAGAATGAGATGCACTGATGAATGGTGAGATATTGGTGAAGAGTGAGATACTGGTGAAGAGTGAGATACGCTGGTGAAGAGTGAGATATACCGGTGAAGCGTGAGATATACTGATAAAAAGTATGATATATTGCTGAAGAGTGAGATATACTGATGAAGCATGAGATATACTAATGAAGAGTGAGATCGTGGGTTAGCCCTGCTGCTCACGGCGCCGAGGTCCCAGGTTCAATCCTGGCTCTGGGTCACTGTCCGTGTGGAGTTTGCACATTCTCCCCGTATTTGCATGGTTTTCGCCCCCACAACCCAAAGATGTGCAGGGCCACGCTACATTGCCCCTCAATTGGATAAAATGAATTGGGTACTCTAAATTTAAAAAAAAATGAAGAGTGAGATATACTGAGGAAGCATGAGGCATAGTGGTGAAGAGTGAGATATACAGGTGAAGAGTGAGATATACAGGTGAAGAGTGAGATATACTGGAGATATACAAGAATATCTCACTCTTCAGTGAATCTCACTCTTCACCAGTATATGGGTGTCTTCCCTAGTATATCTTATTTTCCACTGTGTTTCTCTTTCTTCTCCAGTATATCGCACTCATCATTAGAATATCTCACTCTTCACTAGTATATCTTATTCTTCACCAGAATGTCTCACTATCATCCAGTATATCTCACTCTTCAACAATGTATCTCACTCTTCATCTGTGTGTCTCAGTGTATCTCATTCTTCGTCTTAACGTCACCCCGAGATACAATGTCTGGTAGGAGATTTAACCGCCTTTACACAGTGTGGTTCAATTAAGTCGCTAAAGAAAAAAGATTCGGGAGAAAAAAAATGTTCCCAAAACAATCAGATGGAAATTTTAGTAGTTTCCCAACGTGATTTTTTGAAGAAAATTTCCGATCTCATTCGTTTTGATATCCCCAACATGACAACACTGCCACTTCTGATTGCAGCTTCCTGACTGTAAGCTGTGAATGTGTAACAGGCTTTTGAGAGACACTGCCCCCTGGACCAAGAATGCAAGAGAAACGAGGCCAGCCAGCCGATCCTCGGCTTCAGCATTCACTTCCAGTGAAATCCTTCCAACAGGTCACCGCGAAATTGGACATTAGAAACACTGAATAATGAAAAATAAATAAAGTTCTGCCTCTGTCTCTCGCACAGGCGTCTGCCTGTAGCCCCGAGGATGAGCATGAGCCATTGTGCCGAGGGAATAATACAGGGGACTGGTTGGTGAATCGCATCGACCACTCGGAACACAGGCACAATCCCGGCAAAGGAACAAAAGGATTCATTGACTTCGCCAAAAAGAACTGATAGCTCTTATAAAACGTCCCTCGTCCACCCCGAATTTCTCGCAGAAATATTACAAAGATTTCTTTCTATCAGCCATTACCGATGAAGACATGGATCCGGTTTAAATGTCCAGGTTGCCCGTCAGCAAAACCAAGTTGCTGGAGTTGGACACGTTTGGAGTTTGAGTGAACCCAGATAAGAGCCCCCAGTTCACCCCATTAACAGTGAACACTGTCACAGAATGAGAGAGACAATAACATGAGCAATCTCACAATCCGAAAATGTTAATCCCAGTCAGGTTCACGAATAAAACTTGGTGCGACCTGTGAAATAACTCGAGTGGCATGCGAAGCCCCAAAGAAATTCTCCTTCTTTTGTGTGAACAGGCTTGAGAGGGTTTAATTGTCAGCCTCCTTGTCACTCAAACCTCATTTCGCAAATAAACACCTCCCCGCCACCCCGTCTCCCTTTCAGCCTTTTGTGTTCTTTATTCGGCTTCTAAACTGTCACCAGCTTGATAAAAAATTAATTAAATCAACAAATGGTTTAGATTTTGCCCAACTATCCCCTGCCCCCGAAAAATAGTTTTTTTTTAATTAAAAAAATTGAAACGGGAGCACTTTGGGGTTTTTTTCTATTGTTTGGTTATTGCTCAGCCCCCTGAGGTTGACGATTGGACACGTCTTCAGAGCCAAGCCCTCTTTCCCCACCTCCTTTATCTGCTGGGGCGTTGGTGCATATTAGACAGGCTGTGACTTTACGCAGTTCATTTCTGTGGATGGGGATGTGGTGATCGGATCAGAGAGTGAGACGCTTCAGAGTGGAGAGAATTTTTTTTTTTAAAAAAGGGGTTCATTGGGGTGCTGCCCTCTCGATGCTTGTCTGACTGAGGGGTGTTGGTCGCCTGCAGTTTTTTTATCCAGTCCTCTGCACACGCACACACACAAACCCCCTCCCTCCGGCGGAAAGATTGTTCTCCTAGAACCGGTGTCTGTGAGCTGGGCAGCTTCGAATTGCATTGACTCGCTCGTTCTCTTTGTTCCAATCGGTGTGTGTGAGTGATACAATTCAGCAGGATGGGAAGCACGCTGACTAAACCAAAAACCCAGGATGCCAGTGCAGCTGTGGCTGGTAAAACCAATGGCCAGGTAGGATTGGTATTTATTTTTTTGCTTTTAATTGCTTTTTTTAAAAAAAAAGCGACAATGAAAAATCCTTTGCAGCAGCAACAGGGGGGGACGCGTGCGGGGGGGGCGAAGTGGACCTGTGCAGAATTGTGCCTCCAGATACCGCGGTTGTCTTTTCCAGAATTGAACTTGACCAAATATTTTAAAAAGGGCGAGGATTTATAAAAGTGTCAGGTGTTTCTTTTCCAAGATTTTAAACTTCTGTGGATTTAACAGATTTGAATACAATTTCCCAGAGCCCTTCGACGACAAGTTGCTTTGTTAGGCCGATTTAACGTGAAACATATGGATTTGAAATCAGAAAGGCTTGTTTGTGAGAGTCGGGCTGGGGGAGATTCTCCCCCCTCCCCCGGGGGACCCTCACTCACATCCTCATTGTCTGCCTGCTGCTCTCAAATGTCCAGCCAGTGGAATTTTTTTTTTTGGGGGGGGGGGTGTAAGTGGGTGTCTGGAGAATGGTCCTTGATTTAAAATGTGGGATGATTAGTGGCGGGTTGCTGGCCGGAGTGACCACCCCTTGTTGGACTGGCGCTAAATCCATTGAGAACAAAGAACCAGGGAGAAAATTGAACTGGATTTTCATAAATTAAATTTAACGCCGATCAGTGGGCGAGAGAATCTCAAACTCTTCCAAATTTGAACCATGTAGCCCCGAACACAGAAGAAAGAAAAGACTAAATTGCCGCGTATTTTTATTTTTTTTGCAGCGAGCGCTGAGCAGCTCTCACTTCTCTCCGAATTTGAGGGTTTTGTTAAATCCGGGGCGGGGTGGTTCCGCCGAAGAGCAACAGCGCCGCCTAGCGGCGGAGAGCGGGAGCGCCGCACGTTCCGCCCAATTTTCCTCCTCCTCCTCCCGCCCCCCCGCGACGGCGTTAAATTGCCCCCAGTTCGTGACGAAACAGCTGCGCCGCCAGCTCTCGAGCTGCTAAATTCATCATTATGTGGACCCGCCCATAAAGATCCGAGTTTCAGATTCCATTTCAAAGAGGGAGGGATTTCCCCCAGGGCGGCAGAAAGTTCTCCCTCATATTTTGCATTAATGAATTGGTTTCGAACTGCTGGTTGGGTTTTTTGGTACTTTCCCATGACACACTAAAATAACACGGGAATTTTTTTGGTTGGTTTTGTTGTGACATGAATTGGTCCCAATTTCTCTTTCAAAAGGCCAGTCCGTCCTGACTGGGAATCATCATTACCCCTGGTGACTGTTCGCTGGGTGCTTTGAAGCTGCTGTGCTGTTGGCAAATTGTATCAAGATTAAGTTGATGAGAACAGAAATGAATTGTAATTTTTTTTTAAATAAAAGCACACTGGCTTCTTCTAATCCTCAAACTAATCCACTGCCAAATCTCTCTTGCAGGAAAATGGTCATGTGAAGACCAATGGTGATGTGTCTCCGACTAAACCCGATGGAGAGGCGGCAGCAGTGCCAGCAAATGGCAGTGGCGCTACAGAGGGCTCAAAAGATGCGGCTGAAAGTTCAGGTGACGCCATTGAACCAGCACCACCTGCAGAGGGAGAAGGCGCCAAAACCGAAGCCACTGAGACTCCCAAGAAGAAGAAGAAAAAGACGCTGTCTTTCAAATCCTTTAAGCTGGGCAAAATGTCTTTCAAGAAGACCAAGAAATCTGAGGCAGCTGAAAACAGCCCTACTGAAGACAAAACTGAAGCCAAGGCAGCTGAAGAAACTAAAACGAGCAGCAACGAAGCTAAAGAGGAGGTGAAGGAGGAGAAACAAGCAGAAGCGAGTGCTTCTGAGGGACAAGAAACCAAAGCTAATAATGAAGAGTCTCAAACTAAGGAGGAGACGGCTCCTGCAAAGGAGGAACAGCAACAAACTTCAGGAGAAGAGGTCAAGCAGGAGGCAACTGAGGAACCTACAAAACCAGCAGAAAGCGAAGAGCCTAGTTCAACAGCTGCACCAGCTGAGCAAAAGGAAGAGTAAAGCTGAAACTGTTTACAAACTTTATCTGTGCCACGTGTTCACACGAGACCAATTGCCCCATCAAGCAGTCTACCCTAATCATGGACACGCACACGGCCCACTTCTTTTGTTGCTAGATCTGTTCAGCCAACTATAGTCTTCAAATTGTCTCAGTATTAAAGTTTGCCTTTTTCACCATTGAATTTTAAAATGTATTTTCCTGGGAACAGCTTGGGTGCAATAAATATCCACTTCCCTAGTTTTGGGATTAAAATTAAGTTTATTGAAGAAATGAGAGGATGTAACCTGGCCAATGCTGAATTCCTTCAATTGTCTACACGTGGCATTAATCCTTCTAGTCACATGATCTGAGAACATTGACATTTTAACTGGACATGGGTTTGACTGACACACTTTGGAGAATCCCTTACATCAATTCATTAGCATTTGCATTCCTGCTTTGTTTCCCGATTTGAGACATTTTTGTGCTTTTTAGGAAAACGGCAGTTTTGATTGAAGCTTCTAGATTTTTTTTTTGTAGTTTTCCAGTCTGACTACAACACTATTGAATTTTTAAGTATACTGTGTTCCCATTGATAATTTTTGAGGGGGAGTGCAAAGAGTTTTAAATGTGATATGTTTTTTGCTGTTTTTGTCCTGTAAATAAAACTTTGGCCAAATTGATTTGCAATTTTTTTTATTGCTAACTTTTAAGGTGGTAACTATTGTAACATTTTAAAAGGGAGAATAAATGTCACCTGTGGACTGTTTTAAGTGTAAATCAACTTTCCCTTGCTATTTCTAGTTGGCTGTGAGTGGTACAGTAACTTCAACCTCAGTCCATTTTATGGCAGTTGACACACTACAATGCTCTTTTTAAAAAAAAAACCAGTTGATAGAAATGTTTCCGGAAGAAAATAAGTGACATTTTGCAAATAAGGCTTTTGAACATAAAGAATGCTGATTTTTATCAAAAAATTGGAAATAGATTTTTCCATGGTTCAATTGTCACTCAGCATAATAATTGTACAGTTTTAGACTGCAAATGCCAATAAACTAAATGGACAGAATTATTGTTTGTGCTGTGGCCATTGAGTCTATGACAAACGACATTTGAAGACAACTCCGCTCGTGGCAAGTATTGTTTTCTGATGACACTGCACAAAGCAATTATTCTAAACTGGTGAATCTCCATTCTCTCAATTGTGCTCAGGAATCATGGTGATTCTTGTATTTGATTCTCCTCCTTCTTGTAACATTCACTAATTTGAATCAAGGGGCCTTGAAGCCCAGGTAGCATTGATTCACTCTTCAAGCTTGGTTGCAGAAGCCGTGAATATTTCTGTTTCACTGGTTGGTGGGTCACACAAATGGCCTATGTGAGTTGCTGGTGGTGTGTACTGGCAGGGTTCGCCCGCTCACCCTGTTGTCTGATGTCTTAGACATACATTTTCACCAAGGATAATGGATAAGAATCAGCAGAGGAATCTGGTCTAATCCCAAACTGATTGCAAAACTATTACTGACCTAGTTGAGATGAGATGTCTCGCCAGAGATGAATTAAAGCTGCAAATTGCTTCAGATTGTGAATGTGTGTGTGTGTATAACACTATGACTACCAAATGAGTTAATTGACCCACTGGAGCTTTGAAATAAGTGGCTTTCCGTCACTCCTTGCACTAGGCTGCTATTGATACAGGGGCGTCCCCATTTAATTATTTTTCTATAGGTTCATCAATTTGGAGAAGTTAGTTTAGGTGACTCAACATACTTGGAAAATACAATTGTTCAAAATCAGGAACCAGATGAAAAATCCAGTGATTGAGGTGGCTGAAAGAGGTAGGTACAAGCAGTGTGGAATATGGCAGAAATATATCTTTGTTCATGAAATCTCCCAAAGCAGCTGAAACAATGGAACATCATGGATTTGAATCCAACTTCATAACTTCAGGATTGGATAATACCAATTGCAAAAATGTTGAATATTGAACACATCAATAAAAGCAATTGTCGAGATAAAAGTTGGCACATTTATCTCATCCTATGAAGATATTGATTTTATGCTGGTACATTTTGGCCAGTGCCTGAAATACTTTGTTTTTGGATAGTGAGTCTGGTAGGTTACTGAAATGGAGGAGGCCAAGAGCCTCATTTCACTTAACAGGTTATTATAGGTTTACTGTGAATCAAGTGTTATAAGGAATGGTGGTCAGCCCGTTGAACTGAAAACAAAGTACTGAAACAGATCTGGCAGCATCTGTGGAGAGCAAGAGACACCGTTGATGTTTCAAGTCTCTCCACAGATGCTCCCAGACCTGCTAAGTTTTTCCAACACTTTGTTTGTTTTTGAGCCCGCTCTGCCATTAAATTAGATGTTTTTATTCATTCAAGGGGTGACGGCTTTGCTGGCTAGGTTAGCATTTATTGCGCATCCCTAATTGTCCTCAAGAAGGTGGTGGTGAGCTGCCTTCTTGAACTGTTGCTGTCCATGTGGTGTAGGTATACCCACAGTGCTGTTGGGGAGGGAATTCCTGGATTTTGACCCAGCGACAATGAAGGAGCAATGATCTATTTCCAGGTGATGCTGATCCCAGGTATCTGCTGCGCTTGACCTAGACGTTGTGGTTGTGGGTTTGGAAAGTGCTGTCCAAGGAGAATCTTTGGTGAGTTCCTGCAGTGTATCTGGTACACACGGCTGCTACTCCGATGGTGGAAGGGGTGCCAATCAAGCGGGCTGCATTGTCCTGGATGGTGCCGAGCTTCTTGAATGTTGTTGCACTTGCCCAGGCAAGTGGAGAGTATTCAATCAAATTAAAGGTGGTGGCCATGGAAATTGTGGATGTGTTGGTTGTCATCCTTAAAAATTCTGTAGATTCTGGAACAGTCCGGCAGATTGGAGGGTGGAAAATGTAATCCCACTATTTTTTTTTTAAAAGAGAGAGGGAGGGAGAAAACTGGAATTAGAGACTGGTTAACCTAAAATCATGTAGGGAAAACAGGATTAGACAAAGTCAACATGGATTTATGAAAAGGAAATCATGCTTGACAAACCTACTGGGAGTGTTTTGAGGACGTAACTAGCAGAATAGACCAGTGTGGATTTGGATTTTCAGAAAACTTTTGATAAAGACCCACATCATGAGAGGTTATGAAATTAAAGCACATGGGACTGGTGGTAATATATTGGTTTGGATTGAAAATTGGTAAGCAGACAGGAAACAGAATAGGAATAGATCTTTCAGACTGGCAGCGGTGATTTGTGGGGTCCCGCAGGGATCCGTGTATCAGCCCCAGCTGTTCACAATATACATCAATAATTTGGATGAGGGAACCAAATGTAAAATTTCCAGATTTGCTGACAACATGAAATTGAGTGGGATTGAATGGTGAGGATGATGTTAGCAGGCTTCAAACTGATTTAGATAAATTGAGTGAGTGGTCAAATACATTTTTGGTTAACACTGCTGCCTCAGCACCAGGGACGCGGATTCAATTCCAGCCTTGGATGACTGAAATTTGTGTGTTCTCCCCACGTCTGCGTGGGTTTCCTCCGGGTGCTCCGGTTTCCTCCCACAGTCCAAAGATGAGCAGGTTAGGTGAATTGGGAATGCTAAAATTGCCCCTTAGTGTCCAAAAAGTTATGATGTGGAGATGCCGGCATTGGACTGGGGTGAGAACAGTACAAAGTCTTACAACATCAGGTTAAAGTCCAACAGGTTTGTTTCGATGTCACTAGCTTTCGGAGCGCTGCTCCTTCCTCGGGTGAATAAAGAGGTATGTTCCAGAAACATATATATAGACAAATTCAAAGATGCCAAACAATGCTTGGAATGCGACCATTAGCAGGTGATTAAATCTTTACAGATCCAGAGATGGGGTAACCCCAGGTTAAAGAGGTGTGAATTGTATCAAGCCAGGACAGTTGGTAGGATTTTGTAGGCCAGATGGTGGGGGATGAATGTAATGCAACATGAATCCCAGGTCCCGGTTGAGGCCGCACTCACGTGTGCGGAACTTGGCTATAAGTTTCTGCTCGGCGATTCTGCGTTGTCACGCGTCCTGAAGGCCGCCTTGGAGAACGCTTACCTGGAGATCAGAGGCTGAATGCCCTTGACTGCTGAAGTATTCCCCGGCTGGAAGGGAACATTCCGAAGCGTGGTACATTGGCGAGACCATGCAGACGCTGCAACAACGAATGAATGGACATCGTGCAACAATCGCCAGGCAGGAATGTTCCCTTCCAGTCTCTTTAACCTGGGGTTACCCCATCTCTGGATCTAAAGATTTAATCACCTGCTAATGGTCGCATTCCAAGCATTGTCTGGCATCTTTGAATCTGTCTATATATATGTTTCTGGAACAGACCTCTTCATTCACCTGAGGAAAGAGCAGCGCTCCGAAAGCTAGTGACATCGAAACAAACCTGTTGGACTTTAACCTGGTGTTGTAAGACTTTGTACTGTCCAAAAAGTTAGGTGGGGTTACAGAGATAGGGTGGGGATGTGGATGTAGCTAAGGTGATCTTTCAGAAGGTCAGTGCGGACTCGATGGGCTGAATGGTCTCCTGCACTGTAGGGATTCTATGAATAGCTTCTGCACTCAACGCCTGCTGCAATGGAGTATTCTACAGCTGATATAAGAATATGACAAACGGCTTTTCCCTCCCAACTAATTTCCTTTCCCCCCAGCATGAGGCCAAACATCAGAAAATTCCCAATCCGTGGAGAGATGCACTCCCGTTCCCCATTCATGGTCAACAACCACATTTACAGCAGGGTTCTCTGGACTATGGTGAAGATCGGGAAATCCAATTCATTGACTTGGGCTATCAAAACTATTTGATGGTAAACTGGGGCAGGAGCAATTAAACCTGGTTCCACTTTGTAGCTCACCTACAGAAGAGATTTCAACAACTTATACCCCCCACCCCCAGACGAAGAAATGCTTCCAACTATTTAACTCTGGAAAGAGATGACATTAAAGCAACAATGCACAACTCTTAACAGTTATATCACAATAGATTTAACGAACAAAAATAAAATCAACCAATCTTCCAGCCAGTTGTAATTGTTAAACCATTCAGTGCTGCTTTATATTGTAGTTATTGTGTACTTCCTTTGTACATTCTTGTCTCCGAACATAAATCTGTTCTTTTAAAAATGAGCTCTTGCATCAAGAAACTTTCTATTAGACCTTACCTGGCCACCGGACAATTCACAGTGCTTCCCAGCCATTGAAAGTCCCTGCTGTGTGAAAATGTGAGCCCATTTAACATCACAGTTCTGAAAAGACATATTGTTAACCAGAGAGGACAACTACGGGACTTGGTTTAACATCCCAACTCTTGGCTGCGAAAGCGAAAATGTCAGCCTGGATTCTGTACTCGAGTCCTGAAGCAGGATTTAAATCTTCAGCCTTGCAACCTGAAGGTGAGAGAGTTACTATATAACAGCTCCAGTGTAGTCGGAGGGGGCGGAACGGCACAGCACCAGGGACCCGGGTTCAATTCTGGCCTTGGGTGTGTGTGTGTGTTTGCACATTCTCCCCGTGTCTGCGTGGGTTTTGTCCGGGTAGTCAAGATGTGCAGGATAGTTGAGTTGCGGGGGGGTAGGTCGGGGGCCTAGGTAGGGTGCACTTTCAAAGTGTCAGTGCAGACTCTGAGCCTAATGGCCTCCTTCTGAACTGTAGGGATTTTATGACTGAACTGGCAAATCCAATAAAGGCAAAAACAAACTGCACGGTGATGTTCCATTTGTCCTGTAAAGATTATCTTTGTAAGTGTAGATGTGACAGGAGAAGCACTATATTATACATGGACTGCTTGCTGGAGATGTCCTCAAAGACAGTGGGCATTCTCATGCACGGTCCAATCAGCTCCTCTTTCGTGAGCATGAACAGCGAGTGGGAAGCTAAGGCATCACTGGCGAGGCCCATTTGCTCAATCACTCCACATGTACAATGGATCACGGAGCAGCCAATAGAAAAATAAATCCTGCCTTTTATTTTCCGCCACGCTCAAGACATTCAGATCATCTGTCACATCTGCAATGTCATGCCAGCTAACTTAAAAAAAAATCCTTTCAATCCAAGAGATTCCAAAACATTATTCTGGGTTTTAGAAACACACATAGGATGAACTAAAGGCAGTCTTCTACACCGCCCAGTGATCAGTTTGTGAATGAACAAAAGTGCTTCACAATGCTGTTGGTTTCTTGAATAAATGCAGGGAGAGGATAAGGGACAAAAAACATCCACATTTGGAGACAAACACATATCCAGAATTGAAAGCAATCTGCAAAAGAAAAAAACTTTCGAAGCATAAATCCCTCGTGCTGAATAAAAGTTCACCCAGGATGGACCTTTTGTGGCAGAAAAATGTTCACTATCTTGTTGAACCATCTGCAAGAGAGGCGGGTCTGGGAAAGGGAAGAGGGGGAAACAGAAAAATCAACCAGTGTTATTATAAACACAGAATAAGCAGCAGAGATTTACAGTCAGTTTGGAGTCTCTTTGTTGCATGGGAAGGAAGGACTATGAAAACAAGTAGAAAAAAATAATAGAGTGGGAGAGTTGCATAAACATGTTCTCTGCTTTACACGTGTTTAATTTGTATTCTTTTAAAATTCCATTTAAAATTTAACACAAGACATTTTATTCTTGGACTAATCCTCCTTTGCAACCAGAGTGCAGTGACCAGGGCGCCAGAATGTACAGTGACTGGAACATGTGCCAGAATCAGGTAAACATTTAACAGATCTATTTTTTATTTTATGTTTTATAAAATTTAGAATACCCAATTATTTTTTACAATTAAGGGGCAATTTAGTGTGGCCAATCCACCTAACCTGCACATTTTTGGGTTGTGGGGGTGAAACCCACACAGACACGGGGAGAATGTGCAAACTCCACACGGACAGTGACCCAGGGCCGGGATTCGAACCCGGGTCCTCAGTGCCGTAGGCAGCAATGCTAACCACTGTGCCACTGTGCTGCCCTTTAACAGATTTATTAAACTGATATATGAAATGGAGCTTTTCCAGATGGATGTTAAAACAGAGGGTAGGCCCTTATCCTTTTTATTTAACTGTAAAAATAACTTATTTTTAGACATGAAACTATTGAAATATGGCGACACTCAAAAGGAATTTACATTGAAATATTTTAAATTAACTCCAGGGGTTTGAGCATGTGGCCAGAGTCTCACTCAGCAACACTACCTGGGAGGGTAATAGAGACGGGAAACCTCACAGCCTTTAAAATGTAAGTGGATGAGCACCTGAAATGCCATAACATTCAAGTGGGTTTAGTGTAGTTTTGCCGGTGTAGACTCAATGGGCTGAAGTACCTCTTCTGCACTGTATGACTAACACTGTTAGAAGAGCCATCTTTTTAGAATAACAACTATTCAACATAACCAATGTGAATACAATATTTAAAAGAAGCATAAGATTCCCCAGGGATATTATTCAATACTTACTCTGAATCCAGTTGGGGTCATTCATTTCATTTGCTGTTTGTCCAACCATGCTCTCCTTCTATATTTGCCGATGCAGACGACACCACAAAAAGCAAAAAACAGAAAATATTGGACAATCTCAGCAGGCCTGTCAGCATCCGTGGAGAGAGAACGGAGCTAAGTGGGCAGCACGGTAACACAAGTGGCTAGCACTGTGGCTTCACAACGCCAGGGTCCCAGGTTCGATTCCCCGCTGGGTCACTGTCTGTGCGGAGTCTGCATGTTCTCCCTGTGTCTGCGTGGGTTTCCTCCGGGTGCTTCAGTTTCCTCCCACAGTCCAAAGACGTGTGGGTTAGGTGGATTGCCCGTGATAAATTGCCTTTAGTGACCAAAAAAGAAAGGTTAGGAGGGGTTATTGGATTATGGGGATAGGGTGGAAGTGAGGGCTTAAGTGGGTCGGTGCAGACTCGATGGGCCGAATGGCCTCCTTCTGCACTATACGTTCTATGTTCTGACGTTTCGAGTCTGGATGACTCTTTGTCAAAGCCATCCAGACCCGAAACGTTAGCTCCCTTCTCTCCACAGATGCTGTCAGACCTGCTGAGGTTGTCCAGTATTTTCTATTTTTGTTTCAGATTCAAGCATTCACAGTAATTTATATTTTACTTCAAAAAGCAATTCATTGGCTGTGAAACACTTTGGGATGTACTCAGGGCATGATGTCATGCTATATAAATCCTAGATCATTCTTATATTTTTAAAATTTAGAGTACCCAATTCTTTTTTTTCCCAATTAAGGGACAATTTAGTGTGGCAAATCCACCTACCCTGCACACCTTTTGGTTGTGGGGGTGAGACCCAGCAAACTCAGGGAGAATGTGCAAACTCCACACAGACAGTGATGTGGGATCGAACCCGGGTCCTCAGTGCCATGAGGCAGCAGTGCTAATCACTGCATCACCGTGCCACCCCAAATCCCAGATCATTCTTAATCATTTTCCACAGATCAATGACACTTATAATAGGACATTTGCATTTTATAAAAACTTAAAAATTATAATGAGGTTACTGTCTAGCCTAGATGATAGTGACATTATATCTGCAAATCAAACTCTATGCTAATACTTCAGTTAAAGTCTTCAAAATGCATATAACTTGTACACTTTGATTCTACTTACCCACTGATACTCATGAGTAAGCTTTAAGGGAGCATTGAACAATGGCCTTCCAGCACCATCAAGTGTTTGTTAGCGGAATTACAGGATGTCAATTTCACATTTCCGGAAAACTTCAAGGACTCGTTTTTGAATGAATGGCGACATTCTTTGACTGCTTATAATGTTTAAAGCTAATTTATCAACAAGTATCTTCATTAAATTTTTAAAAATCAATCTGTGAATTTGTCCACATAAACATCTTGCACTTCAAACTCATACATTATATACTGTGTGGAGTCTGCACGTTCTCCCCGTGACTGTGTGGGTTTTCGCTGGGTGCTCCGGTTTCCTCCCACAGTCCAAAGATGTGCAGGTTAGGTGGATTGGCCATGATACATTGCTCTTAGTGTCCAAAAAGGTTAGGTGGGGTTACTGGGTTACGGGGCTAGGGTGGAGGCGTGGGCTTAAGTAGGCTCTTTCCAAGAGCCGGTGCAAACTCGATGGGCGTGACCAAGAAGGTAGATGAGGGCAGTGCAGTAGACGTTGTCTACATGGACTTTAGCAAAGCCTTTGACAAGGTACCGCATGGTAGGTTGTTGCAGAAGGTTAAAGCTCACGGGATCCAGGGTGAGGTTGCCAATTAGATTCAAAATTGGCTGGACGACAGAAGGCAGAGGGTGGTTGTAGAGGGTTGTTTTTCAAACTGGAGGCCTGTGACCAGTGGTGTGCAGTGCTGGGTCCACTGTTATTTGTGATTTATATTAATGATTTGGATGAGAATTTAGGAGGCATAGTTAGTAAGTTTGCAGATGACACCAAGATTGGTGGCACAGTGGATAGTGAAGAAGGTTATCTAGGATTGCAATGGGATCTTGATCAATTAGGCCAGTGGGCCGACGAATGGCAGATGGAGTTTAATTTAGATAAATGTGAGGTGATGCATTTTGGCAGATCGAATCAGGCCAGGACCTACTCAGTTAATGGTATGGCGTTGGGGAGAGTTATAGAACAAAGAGATCTAGGAGTACAGGTTCATAGCTCCTTGAAGGTGGAGTCGCAGGTGGACAGGGTGGTGAAGAAGGCATTCGGCATGCTTGGTTTCATTGGTCAGAACATTGAATACAGGAGTTGGGACGTCTTGTTGAAGTTGTACAAGACATTGGTACGGCCACACTTGGAATACTGTGTGCAGTTCTGGTCACCCTATTATAGAAAGGATATTATTAAACTAGAAAGAGTGCAGAAAAGATTTACTCGGATGTTGCCGGGACTTGATGGTTTGAGTTATAAGGAGAGGCTGGATAGACTGGGACTTTTTCCCCTGGAGCGTAGGAGGCTTAGGGGTGATCTTATAGAGGTCTATAAAATAATGAGGGGCATAGATAAGGTAGATAGTCAACATCTTTTCCCAAAGGTAGGGGAGTCTAAAACTAGAGGGCATAGGTTTAAGGTGAGAGGGGAGAGATTCAGAAGGGCCCAGAGGGGCAATTTCTTCACTCAGAGGGTAGTGAGTGTCTGGAATGGGCTGCCAGAGGTAGTAGTAGAGGCGGGTACAATTGTGTCTTTTAAAAAGCATTTAGATAGTTACATGGGTAAGATGGGTATAGAGGGTTATGGGCCAAGTGAGGGCAACTGGGACTAGCTTAATGGTAAAAACTGGGCGGCATGGACTGGTTGGGCCGAAGGGCCTGTTTCCATGCTGTAAACTTCTATGATTCTATGAAACGGCCTCCTTCTGCACTGTAAATTCTATGACTCTAAACATTTCTTGATAAATTTGAGATACGGTACTAACTCCGCATTTAAATCATTAAAAAAATATGCTGCAAAAATAGCCATAGAAATTAAGACTGTTAAATGTTACCAAATAATTTCAGATTCAGATTCCACTTGGGAATTAATTGTCAGGATCTGAGCATGATTGGAATGATCAGCACTCTTCTTGCTGCCCAATGCTGGCATTTTATGGAGTGAGTGTCTTGTTGGGTCCCGTCAGAGTCTGTTGGTGTGGAATTGGAGTCACATTGAGGCCAGACCAGGTAACAATGGCATGCTTCCTCCCCTAAAGAACATTAGTGAGTGACTGGGTTTCTAATGACAATTTTAAGCCTTTTTATTGATATCAGACTGTATCAGGTCAGCATGGTGGTACAGTGGTTAGCACTGCTACCTCACAGCGCCAGGGACCCGGGTTTGATTCCGACTTAGGGTTACGATCTGTGTGGAGTTTGCAATGTCTCCAATGTCTGCGTGGGTTTCCTCCGGGTGTCCCGGTTTCCTCCCATAATCCAAAGATCTGCAGGTTAGGTGGATTGGCCATTCTAAATTGCCCATTAGGGTCCAAAAGGTTAGGTGGTGTTACGGAATAGGGTGGGGGACTTGAAAATAGATAGCGTGCTCTTTCAGAGGGTCGGTGCAGACTCGATGAGCTGAATGGTCTCCTTCTGCACTGTAGGGATTTTATGATATTCTATGATATCACATGTTCAAGTAGCTCAAGGTTGTATCATTAAAAAAACCATTTAGAGTACTCAATTATTTTTTTTCAATTAAGGGGTAATTTAGCATTGCCAATCCAGCTAACCTGCACACCTTCGGGTTGTGGGGGTGAATCCCATGAGACATGGGGAGAATGTGTAAACTCCACACAGAGTGACCCAGGGGTGGGATTGAACCCGGGTCCTCAGCGCCGCATGCAGCAGTGTTAACCACTGCGCCACCATGCCGCCCGGCTCAAGGTTGTATCATAACAGCTGTTGTGGAGCATCTGCTAAAAAAAAAATTGGGCCATAACTTCTGGGGTGGGGGTAGGGAGGTTGGAGAGTAGTACTGCAAAGATGGGCTGGGGAATCCTCCCCCCACCCGGACACTCCCAGGTAAGGGTTTGCACAGCAACCATCCCGGAAATGCATTTCCCCAGTACTGGAAACCATCCAAATCTGTGACTTAAATCAGAGCGTTCTGATGGTTCCAACAGTATTACAGCAAGTTACCCAGAAAACATTAGAGGGGTCAAAACAAATTCTAACTTCTGGGTAACTATTTTGTAGATCCAGACTGGCCATCTCCCCCCCTCCCCCAGACTCCTCCCGCATCCCTGAACCCCAAAGGACTCCCTACCCTGGGACTCCCCCTCCAACCCCAATTGCCCCCTCCCCCCCTGCCAGGGGACATTCTCCCCAACTGTTCCTCAAAGGGATTCCCCCCTCACTGAATTCCCCCTTAAACCCCGATTCTCACTCCTCCTCTCCACCAGTCCCACACACGTCGGAGACGCCCCAGCCCAGCCTGAACTCCCATCTCTCTCCCCTGGCAATTCTGCTCCCCCCCCAACCCCAAATCCTGTGCATGGACCTTCTCCCCCACCTGCCTGGGATCTTTAATTTACCTGGTTTACAGCAGTTGGTGTCATGAGAAAGGGTGTGTGGCATCCTTACATCCAACTTGGATGCGTTTCACTGGCCGGATCTCGCCCAGCCTCAATCGGAAGTACGGGCGAGAGAGAGGGTCAGATAAGAAATTAGGAGCACCATGGTAATTGACTCTGACAGTCACTGAAATTCAGGTTCATCGCATCATATCACCCACGTTGATGCTCTGGGCTGTGCCATACTTGTGATAGTTTGAATACACAAATTCAACCCAGATTCCAGAAATAGATTGTATTGCTTGTCACCAGCCTACAAAGCAAATGTACCACCAGCCAAGGTGCAGACAAGAAAAGTTAAACCAGTAAAGTTAAAATGAAAATGGGTAGGTGAATGAAAGTCGATTCAAAATGAAGGAACAGAGACAGCAGAAAAGACAAGTTACTCCACCAAGACTCAAGTGGACAGGATCAGAAGGTTAAACAGTCACATGTGCAGTTTGGGTGGATTGGCCATGCTAAATTGCCCCTTAGTGTCCAAAAATGTGCAGGTTAGATGGAGTTACAGGAATAGGGCAGGGAGTGGGTCTAGATAAGGTACTCTTTCAGAGGGTTGATGCAGACTAAATGGGCTAAATGCACTGTAGTGATTCTATTTTATCAGAGCTGCCCAAGGTCAGCATTCTTTCAATACCAAGACAAAAACCAAAACACAAGACCAAAGCTACTCCTCAGTATCGTTAATATAAAATGTAATAACATTGGAGGAAAAGAGTTACACCTCAGCCAACAAAACCCTGATTTCACAGCATCTGGTAAAGCTTGATCCATTAACGGAGAATTTATCACAGACAAGAACTCAATTCCCAGTCTCACAAGACATGATTGTCGTCAATAAATGCAAGTTAATGTGGGACCAATTGATACTCCAGAGGGAGATATTGTATTGGATTTAATTTGTCACATGTACCGATGCACAGTGAGAAGTATTGTTCTGCATAAAGTCCAGACAGAAAAAAATGTAGCACATACATAAATACACAATGTAAATACATAGGCCCAGGCATCGGGTGAAGTATACGGAGTGTAGTACTACTCAGTAGAGAAGATGTGTGGCGATCAGGTCAGTCCATAAGAGGGTCAAGTCTGGTAACAGCGGGGAAGAAGCTGTTTTTGAATCTGTTAGTGCGCGTTCTCAGACTTTTGTATCTCCTGCGCGACAGAAGAGGTTGGAAGAAAGAATAAGCTGGGTGGGAGGGGTCTTTGATTCTGCTACCCGCTTTCCCAAGGCAGCGGGTGTTGTAGACAGAGTCAATGGGTGGGAGGCGGGTTCACGTGATGGACTAGGCTATTCATGACTCTACTTTCTTACAGTTTTGGGCCGAGCAGTTGCCATACCAAGCTGCAATATGGTGCTTTCTATGGCGCATCTGTACAAATTGGTAAGAGCCAATGTGGACAGGGGCAGCACAGTGGTTAGCACTGCTGCATCACACCATTGAGGACCCAGGTTCGATCCTGGTCCTGGGTCACTGTCTGTGCGGAGTTTGCCCCGGATCTGCGTGGATCTCCCACCACAACCCAAAAAAAAGATTTGCAGGATAGGTGGATTGGACATGCTAAATTGCCTCTTTAATTGGAAAAAATAATTGGGTAATCTAAAATTTATACAAAAAAAGTCAATATGGAATTCCTTCATTTCCTTTTTAAAAATAAATTTAGAGTACCCAATTAATTTTTCCAATTAAGGAGTAATTTAGCATGGCCAATACAACTACACATCTTTTGGGTTGTGGGGGTGGGACCCACGCAGACATGGGGAGAATATACAAACACCACACAGACAGTGACCCGGGGCCGGGATTGAATCTGGGTCCTCGGCGCAATGATAACCACTGTACCACTGTGCTGCCCTTTGTTTCCTAAGTACAGGTGATGTTGTGCTTTCTTCGTCGGACCGCTGACGTGGGTGGACCAGGTCAGATTGTTGGTGATGTGCACTCCTAGAAATCTGATTCTGTCAACCATCTCCACCTCGGCACCATTGATGCTGACAGAGGTGTGTACAGTACTTCGCCTCCTGAATTCAATGACGAGTTCCTTAGTTTTGCTGATATTGAGGGAGATTGTTATTACACCAGGCAAGTAGATTTTCTATCACCCTCCTGTACTCTGACTTATCGTTATTCGAGATCTGACCCACTACGCTCGTGTCATCAGCAAACTTGTAGATGGAGTTGGCGCCGAATTTTGTGTATAGGGTGTATAGTAGGGGGCTAAGTACGCAGCCTTCCGGGGCCCCGGTATTGAGGACTATTGTGGAGGAGGTGTTGTTTATCCTTACTGATTGATCCAGTTCCAGAGGGAGGAACCAACTCCTAGATTTTGGAGTTTTGATATGAGCTTGGCTGGGATTATGGTGCTGATGGCAGAGCTGTAGTCAATGAATAAGAGTCTGACCTAGGAGTCCTTGTTGTTGAGATGTACAAGGAAGTGTAGGGCCAGGGAGATGGCATCTGCTGTGAACCTGTTGAGGCAGTATGCAAATTGCAGTGGATCAAGGCATTCTGGGAATATGGAGTTTATGTGTCTCATGACCAACCTCTTGAAGCACTTTTAAAAAATACATTTAGAGGACCCAATTGTGGTGATATGCATCACTGTAAATACACAAGGGGTTAATGTAAATACACTAGACTAGATAAACACTAGAGGGAGCACCAGAGACATCATGACACACAGACCTTCAACCAATCAGTCAGTAAGGTAGGACATGACCAATGGGCAGTCACAACACACCCAGACGTGACACTACCACAGGGGGGCATTACACCAACCCATATAAAAGGACACAGCACGCATGCTCAGTGTCTTTCCAGTGGAGACACTTAGTGAGTACAGACAGGGTTGATTGAAACACATCATACCCACACGTGGATTGTAGCAGATTGGTTAGTTAGTCTGAGTGGCTATAGCAGGATTAACAGAAGAGTCGAATCCAAGTAGGAGAATTGTTAATAGTTTAATAAATGTGTTAAAGCTATCTCCAAGTCTGACCCCTCCTTTGTCAGAGTGTACATCAAGGAAGCAGCTTATGCTACGTCAAGAGCATAACAAAACACCAATTATTTCTTTTTCAAATTAAGGGGCAATTTAGCGTGGCCAATCCACCTAACCTGCAGATCTTTGGGTTGTGGGTTGAAACCCACGCAGACATGGGGAGAATGTGCAAACTCCACACAGAGTGGCCCTGGGCCAGGATTCGAACCCAGGTCCTCAGCACCGTAGTCCTAGTGCTAACCACTGTGCCACGTGCTACCCCTTGAAGCACTTCATAATGATAGATGTCAAGGCCACCGGACGGTAGTCGTTGAGGCACGTTGCCTGGTTCTTCTTTGGCACCGGTATGATGGTGGTCTTCTTGAAGCAGGTGGGAACCTCGGAACGGAGTAGGGAGATGTTGAAGATGTCCGCGACACACCCGCCAGTTGGTCCGCGAGTTGGAGTTTACTATCCGAAACCCTCCATCATATTAAGTGGGCATTTTTAATGTCCCTGGTCTTCCTTGCAATCAAGATGGTCACCAATGTGCAATAAACCCACTTCAGGAAAAGCTAATTTGGTAAACGACCATTCATTTAAAAAAAAAATCATTAGAAATTTAGGGTACTCAATTAATTTTTTTCGAATTAAGGGGCAATTTAGCATGGCCAATCCACCTACTTTGCACATCTTTGGGTTGTGGGGGTGAGACCCACACAAACATGGGAGAATGTGCAAACTCCACACAGTGACCCAGAGCCGGGAGCGAACCAGGGACCTCGACGCCGTGAAGCAGCAATGCTAGTCCACTGCGTGCTGCCCAATAAACGACCACTTATTAATGTAATGCTCAATTTTATTGCTAGGAGGCACACCAATGGAACTGAGAATATATTGGATTTTCTTTTTTAAAAAAAATGTTTTTATTGGATTTTCAGTTTATATTCAACAATTCAGAAATTACAAAACCGTGTCAAAGAAAAAAAAGCCAACACAACTTTTAAATAATAATCTTTATTGTCACAAGTAGGCTTACATTGCAATGAAGTTACTGTGAAAAGCCCCGTCGCCACATTCCGGCGCCGGTTCGGGTACACAGTGAGAATTCAGAATGTCCAAATTACTGAACAGCACGTCTTTTGGGATTAGTGGGAGGAAACCCACGCAGACACGGGAGAAGGTGCAGACTCCGCACAGATAGTGACCCCAGCCGGGAATTGAATCTGGGACCCTGGCGCTGTGAAGCCAGTGCAACCAAGCAAATGTCTTCCTTACAACTGTGGCCGTGACCCCCCCTTTAGCCAGCATACATACTTTACCATCCCCAAAATGGCCAGAGCACGTATTTACAAGTACCTATTTACAGTTTGGTTTGGGCCTTAGCTTGCCCTCGGACCAGTTGCCTGTGGCTTTGTCCCTTGTCCCTCGCGTTCTCTTTGTGTGCCTTGCACCCCCGTTCCTTTTCCTCTCTATCCCTGCCCACCACCCCCACCCCCCGGCTTACTCTATTGGTCGTTGGCTATGAACAGGTCTTGAGGCAAGTTGGTGAATGGCTTTCACGTCCTGTGAAAGCCTTCTTCTGACACACAGATGGTAAATTTTATTTTCTCCAGCCTGAGAAATTGTCAAGTCGGACAGCCAGTCTGCAGCCTTGGGTGGTGCTGCTGATCGCCAGCCAAGCAGGATTCTCCGGTGGGCAATCAGGGAAACAAAGCCTAGGGCGTCGGCCCCACTCCCCATAAAGAGCTGACTGATCTGAGACCCCAAAGACTGCCACCTTTGGGCATGACTCTGCCCTCAACTCCCACACCCTGGACATGGCCTTAAAGAAGGTCGTCCAGTATCCGACAAGTCTGGGGCACGGCCTAAATGTGTGTGGTTGGCCGGACCTCCCCCACACGGTTCGCAATTTATCCTCCACTTCCAGAAAGAACCCTACTCATTTGAGTTGTAGTTAGGTGCGCTCTGTGTACTATCTTTAGCTGCATTAGGCTCAGCACTGCGCTCGTGGAGGTGATGTTCGCCCTGTGCAGTGCTTCGTTCCAAAGCCCTTCCCCAATCACTATGCCTAGTCCTTCCTCCCATTTGTTCTTTGTCTCGCAGGGGGCAGCATATCTCCTCCAACAGTTGCCCGTACATGTCGCAGTTTACCTTCCCTCGGTTGCCCGCATCTAGCAGTTCTTCTACTAAAGAGTGTTCTGTTATCTGGGGTTACATAGTTGTTTCCTTGTGGAGGAAGTTTTTGACCTGAATGTATCTCAGGTCGTTTCCCCTTGGTAACTGGAACTTGTTTGTGAGTTCCCCCAGGGTCGCTACTCTATCGTCCATCTGCATGTCCCTGACCGCCAGAGTCCCCTCGTCATGTCTCCACCTTTTGAAGGGGGTGTCCATTATTACAGGAGTGAACAGGTGGCTATTGCAGATGGGGGCCATGGTGGACATTTCGGTGAGGCAGAAGTGTTGTCTCATTTGGTACCATGTCCGGAGCATGGCTACAACCATGGGCTCAAATGTTTGGTCGGGGGGAATGGGAGAATGGCTGTGGCTAGGGGTTGGTGGGACGTCTCTATGCACAAACTCTCTTCCATTTTCACCGACTCTGCTCTCGGTTCATTAACCCATCCCCACTCTTTCTGCAGTGACCCACAGTAGTAGAACTGCAAGTTCGGAAGAACCAGGCCACCCACACTAATTCTCCTTTGTAGGACCTTCTTTTGGATCCTAGGATTCTTCCCTCACCCCCACAGAAATGCCATGATTAATTTGTCGGCAGTGTTGAAAGAGACCTTGGGGATGTAGATCAGGAGGGATCGGAACAAGAGGGAGGACCTGGGCACACATACATTTGGATGATCTGTATTCTCCCTGCGAGGGAGAATGGGCTCCACCTCTGCAGATCCTTTTTTACTTCCTCCACCAGACTAATCAGGTTCCATTTGTGGATCAGTGTCCAGTCGTGGGCTATTTGGAACCCCAGATAGCAGAATTTGGTCTGGGCTTGCCCCCAGCTCTGTCCCTCCCCTACGGGTTTAAGGGAAGATCTCACTTTTGCCCAGGTTAAATTTGTAACCGGAGACAGCACCAAACTCCTTCAGCATTTCATTATCCCTTCCATGATGGTCTGGGATTGAGATGTAGAGGAGCAGGTAATCAATGTAGAGTGAAACTCTATGCTGGCTGCTCCCCCCCCCCCATTGGATACCTCTCCACCCCTTCGCTGCTCGGAGGGTAATCGCCAGTGGTTCGATTGCCAGGGCATACAGTAGCAGAGATAGCGGGCATCCCTGCCTCATACCTCTGTACAGCCAGAAGTATCTAGAGCTGGTGGTGTTTGTCCGTACGCTCACCCTGGGAACACTGTACAGTAGTTTCACCCAGGAGGTGAACCCGAGCCCAAAGCCAAACGGTTCCAGTACCGCTATGAGGTACTTCCATTCGACTCTGTTGAAGGCTTTTTCTGCATCCAAGGAGATGATCACTTCTGGTGTTCTCCACCTGGATGGGGTCACTATCACGCTCAGCAGGCACCTGATGTTCAATGCTTGCCTTTGACAAAGCCCGTTTGGTCCTCCGTGCCTACCTCTGTCACGCAGCTCTCCAGCCATCTCGCCAGGATCTTTGGATTTAGGACCCACACTCAGTTGGGTCTTTGTCCTTGTTGGGTAGCTGCAATATTGAGGTTTGTGCCAGGGTTTGGATTTTCTTTTTGTTAGAAATCCTGCTTTGTTGAGATCTGTTAGGCCACATTCCAGGATAAGTGACTGCTCAGCAATCTGGGTTCAGTAATGTGTTAAAGCACCACGGCACTGCAAACAACCCACTGTCAAAATGACAAGTGACAGGGTATCAATATTGATGCCTTTACGAGTCAAGCTGCACATATAATACAAGTTTTTCAGCAACTATTCTGAGACCAACATCATGGAGAATGTTTACCCCATGTCTAAATCATTTTGCAAATCTCCATGTTCCCCACAAAACCTACTCCGCCGGAAAGAGGTGTACTCAATGGTTTACAAAAAGTCCGCAAGAAGGAGAAACACTATTCCTGAGCTCGGCCGGCACGGTGGCAGTGGTTAGCATTGCTGTCTCATGGTGCCAAGGACACGGGTTCGGTCCAGATTGTGGATCTGTTGATCTGGATTTACAAAGACATGCTGCTCAAGAGGATACTCAGCCCTTCAACATCTCCCATTAGCTGACAACAGATGATGTGTTCTGATAATTTACAGCAAACACTAGTAATTGAAATGTCAGTATTTTGCAGAATTGCCAGGGGGTCCTTGTAAATTGGAAATGCATTAGCTCATAGCCTGTCGATGGGTAATTCTTCTGTGTTCATAGATTTTTGAAAAATATATTGTAACATTGGTACAAACTCACTTGATGCAGTTTTTAAGAGCATGGTTTGGGATGTCATCAGGATCACAAGCTTTAGATGCATCAACATTATGGAAGACTTTCTCAATACCTTATTTAAAAAAAATAAATTTAAAGTGCCCAATTCTTTTTTTTTCCAATTAAGGGGCAATTTAGCATGGCCAATCCACCTACCCTACACATCTTTGGGTTGTGGGGTGAGACCCACACAGACACAGGGAGAATGTGCAAACTCCACACGGACAGTGACCTGGGGCTGGGATCGAACCCGGGTCCCTGGCGCCATGAGGCAGCAGTGCCAACCCCTGCACCACCGTGCCATCCTACACCTCTTGTTATATCAGGCATATTTTTGTTTGTAAGGCTGTTCTTGTACTACAGATTTGTGCAAGTATTGAGATTCCTTGCAGACACTCTGGAACTGTGAGCTTCAAGTTTCAGCTTTTTCCTTTTAATCCAGTAGTCATGGATCTCCTAATACAGAATTGCTATTCCAGTATTTTCCTATCTTATTGATTTAAGATACCTCAAATTTCCTGAGGTTTTCTGTCCTGCCCAGTTCAATCTTGTATTTATGTTTGGCGTGTCAAATCTCCCTGTTGACTAGTTTAGTGCTTTCCAAACTCAATTTGAGCTTCCCCATTCTTCTAAGGATTGTCACACCACCAAAAATGTTCAGCTCGTGAATATTTCCCCCCCCCCCCAATTAAGGGACAATTTAGCGTGGCCAATCCACCTACCCTGCACATCTTCGGGTTGTGGCGGTGGCACCACATAGACACGGGGAGAATATGCAAACTCCACACGGACAGTGACCCTGGGCCAGGATCGAACCCGGGTTCTCGGCATCATGAGGGAGAGATGGCCAGACACAAATAGGCAGGGTACCTATCTGGCCAGGATCTCACATCTGAATCTGCTCAGGAGAATCCACTGCAGGACGGAGAAGTACTAGTGTTAGCTCTGTACAGAGCTCCAGGGTCTCTAGTGAACAGCCTATTCAAAGAAGAAACTTAACTCGGGAACAAAGCAATATAAAGATGATTTCTTGAGGTATGGATTTGTCAATTGTGGCAATGCAAATAAGGATGCAAACCTCATGCGTGTTATATGCAGGGACGTACTGGCAAATGAGAGAAGTTTAAGATTTTGAAAGAGACTGGGTGGGTGAAAAATTCCTTTTGAGGTTGAGACCCTAGAGTTTGAAAAGACTAAGCTGCTGTACGTTACCTGTGACAGCACATTCCAAAAGTCCATGAGACCGTCAGCATTTTGGAGTAGCATCTCTCAGGTGTATTGAGTGCAAGTAAAAGAAGCATTTTGTTGCTATTGCTCTTCAGGATGACCTACACGTGAGAAGTTGGATTTTCCGTTCTCACAAAGATGAAGACAGCACAAAGAAACTGGCTGAACTCTGCACCTGATATATGATTGCCCTCTCCTCCCGTGAACCTGATTGGGTTGAGATCATGAGGCCCAAGGAGGCTCCCCATTTGCCTTAAAGGTAAGCAAAGGTGGCTTGTCACGAAAGTCGGCCGGCATGGTCTCCAAAGTTTGGCCAGTTGGCAAAAGCGAGTCCCTGGAAAAAAAAGTTTCAAAAAACACCAGCTTAAACAGTGCTTCAATTCCCTCCCTAATCCTGGTGTACATTTACGTCATATTCACATGAAATGACACGGTGTTGGGAAGCTTACGGACATGTAACTGTCCTTCAAACAAAATGTATATCTGTGCTTATAGAACAGGAGAAGCCACAATTTGACTGAATATTTTAATTAAGTTTTGGTCAAAAAGGTCATGAAATAAACTTAATTCACACATAGCAAGAATAAAAAAACCCACACACATCTGACCCATGTTTCTGTCTGGCAATAAGAGTTTTACTATAAAGTTTTTTTAAAAATGGAAAACATTTCCTTAAGGAGTCTCTCTAAGTATACAAGTCAACTGATTTTACCCAGTTTATAATATATAAAAAAATTAATAGATTATCCATCTCACACATTTGATTACTACTTTTAACAAGGGAGGGTTACATGATTCTCAGTATTTTCACAGAAATACAAATGGTACATTATGGGATAGTAAAAATGGAAGCCAGGTTGTCATTTTCAACAACTTTACAGGGTTGACTTTAGAGTGTTATGTGCTTAGCAAAAAGACTGCCCAGGTAAGAGGAGTCAAAAAGTGCCATTTGTTTACACTGGAAAATACAGGAAAGGTTTAACAACTCCTTAGTCAACTTCAATTAACAATTTAACTTTTTTTGGATCACAGATTAAACAACTTCCAAGGTCAAAACGGTGTTTACAAATAAATTACATGGTCCATTGTATGTTGTAAAAAAATAAGCATTTCTAGGGTCATCTAATAATGCTACGCTACAGTAACCATGCTGCGAGGAAAATGGAGCCAACGCCTTTCCGTCTTGTTTTATGCATTGCTTGATTTTGTCTCCTCCACCTTAATTCTAGAGAGTAAAGCATATCAAATTTGGTGAGTTGCATAAAAATCCATATTAAAATTGTGTCATTCATATTGTATTGGTCCATGCTAACCATGTATTACCGTAGTCCAGTCAGAATATTGGGGGAAAAAATTCAACCCACGTTTAGCCACCTACTCTGGGAATTTTACCCCAGCCCACCAACGTGCTGTTTGCTTGCTCCCTCTAACAAAGCCCAATCCACATGCTGCACATTTGGCACAGTTTCCTTCCTGCTATGAAGGATTACAACTCTAGTTTCACTACCTACCCAATCTGGTGCAAGAACAGTAGCTAACTCCCAGCACTGTGCCAACAGTCTGTTCAACCATGAATCTAGTAGAAGAGTTAACATTGAACATCTAAATGCTATTAAAATAACACAATTGTTCATTTTAAACTACTATAACTCTCCTGATAAGTCTTGGCTCATTTAAGGCCGCAATATTGCTATGTTAGGAATTTATAACATTTCTAGATTGTAGGGTGTTTATATTACAATTTATTAAATTATTCTACTTGGTATCTTCAAAAACCTTTGCTCATAATTAATCAAATTGTGTCAAGCTAACCATACAACCATTATTGCCTGTATGCCCACTCTCCAGCCACTCAAACAATCCACACCCAAACTCCCCAACTCAGTTCCATATGTTACAACTGTTGCCTTGCACACAGGAAACAACTTCACCCTTTAGACATATTTTTCTGACAATTAAAAGGTTTGAAAATCAGGATGCACAGTAGCTTAGAGGAACTAAACACATGATTAAAAAGAGTACAAGCCAGTAAGAGGACTGCACGAGCAAACAAGAGAAGGGAGACAGTGGATACAAGAATTAGGGAGAGCCAAGAAGACATTGTGTGGGCAAGAGATGTAGAGGATACATACATATGATAGGAGCACAAAGCCAGTATGTAGGAAAGTATAGAAGTGCAAAAGGGAGAACACATGGGCAGAGATCAGCACATACCTACATACGGTGAGCATGTGCAAGTCTAACACTTGCACACAGGTTGCAATGCCTGGTCAGGTGTAAGTGCATGACAGAGCATGACAAACAGTGCACAAGGGACAGATGGGGCGATGTCATATATCGGAAAAGTGGCAAAGGAAAGACTACTTTTACATGAATGAAGTTAAATTAAAGAAATATGATTCAGAGGGGGAGACAGAAGACGATAAACCAAACAAAATAAAAATGAGCCAGAAAGGGAAATAAGGAGACAAATTTGACAGCTTTTTTATTTTTACCTTTAAAAAATACTTATAATATTTTACACATATAAAACCATACCCTTTAGCTTCCAATTTCTCAGGAACACCATCTTTGGCCTTTTCGTCCTCTTTCCCATCTAGAAAACGAAAAACATTTTTGTCAATATTTAATCTGAAGTTGAGATGCCAAACATTTTTGACCAAATAAAAAGGTGCTCTGTAGAATATATAGCATGTAAACAGTCCATTCATCTCAACTAGCCTCTGTTGTCTATAATCCACATTATTCTCCTGCCATCCTCTCTCACCCTTTCAACATATCTTTCTATTCTCTCTCTCATATACGCATCAAGTTTCCTTTTGACAGTATCCAAGATCTTTGCCTCAATTGTTTCCTGCGGTTGGAATTTTACATTCAGTCTGAGTAAATAAATTTCTCATTTTCCTGCTGGATTTATTCATTATCTTGTTTGTAATGATCCCTGGTTTGGGATTTTCCACAATTGGAAATGATCACTCCATATCTAAAGGAAAAAAATTCAAACCCAATTTTCCCAGATAGATGTACTCTCTCAGTTCAGGTACCACCTTTGTAAATGTTTTAAAATAATTTTCCTAAGTATGGAAACCAGAACGATACAAACATAGACTGACCAGGATCTAGATAAGCCTAATAAAGCCTCCCTATTTTTGAATTCTGTATCTCTCGAAATAAATCAGTGTTCCTCTAACATTTTCTTCACTGACCTGCGACACTGCTTTTAATGAGGTGTTCACTTGTATCCCAAGATTCCCCTGCTTTCCTACACTATCCAGTTTCTTATTTTCCAAGGTTTAAGCAATGCTGATTTTGTTTCCACCTCATTCATTAGGGCAGCACCCTGGCACAGTGGTTAGCACTGCTGCTTCATTGCACATTCTCCCCGTGTCTGCATGGGTCTCATCCCCACAACACAAAAATGTGGAGGGTAGGTGGATTGGCCATGCTAAATTGCCATAATTGGAAAATAAATTGGGCACTCGAAATTAAAAAACAAGGCACTGCTGCCCCACAGTGCCAGGTACCCAGATTCACTTTCGGCCTTGGGTGACTGTGTGAAGTCTGCACGTTCTCCCAGTGTTTGCGTGGGTTTTCCCCGGGTGCTCAGATTTCCTCACACAGTCCAGCAGGTTAGGTGGATTGGTCATGCTAAATTGACCCTTAGTAACCATAGGTTAGGTGTGTTTGTGGGGATGGGGCATTTCAGAGGGTTGGTACAGATTCAATGGACCAAATGGCCTCCTTCTGCACTGTGGGACATCTATGATTTAGTGTTGAAGTTCATTTGCCACTTAACTGCTTAGTCTGCAAGTTTGCCTTGTCTTCTTGTATTATTTATTAAGTCTCACATATCAAGCTGCATTTAGCATTAACTACGCACCAAACAAACCCCCACCTCCTAAAGATAGGCATCATCTGCAGATTATGACATTGTGCCACTCATTCTCAAGTCCAAATCATTAATACAAATTCTGAGCATCTTCCCAGCACTGATATTTGCGTGATAAAGCTTTCTACCAGTTCATTACTGATACAATGTGTGTGAAGTTAACTTTTTCACAAAGTAACATTTTAAGTAGAGTATACGGGCATTCCACTTGCCCATTTAAATATAAACATTAAATATCTTAAAATAGCTCAGCAAACTATACTATTGAATCTTTTAACTGTCTTCCATTGATTTGTTTGGTTTCTTTAACCACTTCCAAGTTAGCAAACTATCTTTAACGAACAGAGCTCCAGGTACTTCATAAATCTGTCTGGTTTACATTGTCAATTAAAGCACAACTGCATGCTAGATCGGTACTCCACTAATATTATACTTTGTCCTGACTGAGCCAGACCACCTGTCAGTCAGGTTCAGGGGCCATTAGTTGGGAAACAGATTTTATTCCATATGTATGGTATCAACACCCTTTATTCCCCATAAGTAACCACAATATACATACAGATGTTTCATGCTCTGATCATCACTACGGTTCTTAAAAATTAATTTTACGGGATATGGACGTCGTTGGTTAGGCCAGCAGTTATTGCCCATTCTTAATTGCCCTTCAGAAAGTGGGTGAGATGCCTTCTTGAACAGCTGCAGTCCATGTGGTGCAGGTACACCCACAGTGCTGTTAGGGAGTTCCAGAATTTTGACCCAACAACAGTGAAGAAATGGCAATATGTTTCCAAGTCAGGATGGTAAGTGACTAGGAGGGGAACTTCCAGTTGGTAGCGTTCCCTGGTATCTGCTGCCTTTGTCCTTCTAGATGGTAGCGGTGTGGGTTTGGAAGGTGCTGCCTAAGGAGCCTTGGTGAGTTCCTGCAGTGCATTTTCTATTTTGTACACACTGCTGCCACTATATGCTGGTGGTGGAGGGAGAGAATGTTTGTGGATGGGGTGCCAATCAAGCAGGGCTGTTTTTTCCTTGTTGGAGTTGCACTCGACCAGGCAACTGGAGAGTATTCCATCACACTCCTGACTTGTGCTTCGGAGTTAGTGGACAGGCTTTGGGGAAATCAGGTGAGCTACACGCCACAAGATTCCTAGCCTCTGACCTGCTCACAGTACTTGTATGGCTAGTTGAGAGTTTAGTTTCTGGTCAATGGTAACCCCCAGGATGTTGACAGTGGGGGATTCAGTGATGGTAATCCCATTGAATGTCATGGGGCGATGGTTTGATTCTCTCTTATTGGAAATGGCCATTGCCTGGCACTTGTGGTGCGAATGTTACTTGCCACTCGTCAGCCCAAACCTGGATATCGTCCAGATCTTGCTGCATTTGCACGTGGACTGTTTTAATGTCTGAAGAGTCACGGATGGTGCTGAACATTGTGCAATCATCAGTGAAGATCGCCACCTCTGACCTTACGTTGGAATGAAGCAGCTGAGGATGGGTGGGCTGAGGACACTACCCTGAGGAACTCCTGCAGTGATGTCCTGGAGCTGAGATGACTGACCTCCAACCACCACAACCATCTTTCTTTGTGCTCTGTATGACTCCAACCAGTGGAGAGCTTTCCCTGATTCTCATCGACTCCAATTTTGCTAGGGCTCCTTGATGCCACACTCAGTCAAATGCTGTTGTGATGTCAAGGGCAGTCACTCTCACCTCACCCCTGGAGGTCACCTCTTTTGTCCATGTTTGAAACAGGTCAGGAGCTGAGTGACCCTGACGGAATGCAAACTGAGCATCAGTGAGCAGGTTCTTGTTAAGTAAGTACCGCTTGATAGCACTGTTGATGACTCCTTCTATCGCCTTGCTAATGGAGTAGATTGATAGGGCGGTAATTGGCTGGGTTGGATTTGTCCTCCTTTTAGTGTACAGGACGTACCTGGGCAATTTTCCACACTGCCGGGTAGATGCCACATATGCAGCAAGTTTGAGCGCACAAGTCTTCAGGTACTATTGCCGGAATATTTTCAGGACCCATTGCCTTTGCATATACAGTGCCTTCAGCCACTTCTTGATATCTTGTGGAGTGAATCGAACTGATTGAAGATAGATCTGTGACACTGGGGTCCTCTGGAGGAGACCAGAGATGGATCATCCGGCCGGCACTTTTAACTGAAGATTGTTGCAAATGCTTGTCTTTTGCATTGATGTGCTGGGCTCCTCCATCATTTGAGGATGGGGATATTTGTGGAGCTTTCTCCTCCAGTGTGTTGTTTAATTGTCCACCACCATTCACAACTGGATGTGGCAGGACAGCGGAGCTTAGATCTGATCCGTTGGTTGTGGGATCACTTCGCTCTGTCCATCACTTGCTGCTCATGTTGTTTGTCACGCAAGTAATCTGGTGTTGTAGCTTCACCAGGTTGACTCCTCATTTTTAAGTATGCCTGGTGCTGCTCCTGCATGCCCTCCTGCACTCTTAATTGAACCAGGGTTAATCTAGCTTGGTGGCAATGGTCGAATGGGGTATATGCTAGTCCATGAGGTTAAGATTGTGGCAATATATATTTTTTTGAATATAAATTTAGAGTACCCAATTATTTTTTCCAATTAAGGGGCAATTTAGTGTGGCCAATCCACCTACTCTGCACATTTTTGGGTTGTGGGGGCGAAACCCACGCAGACACGGGGAGAATGTGCAAACTCCACACGGACAGTGACCCAGAGCCAGGATCGAACTGGGACCTCAGCGACGTGAGGCAGCTGTGCTAACCACTAGGCCACCGTGCTGCCCTGGCAGAGCACAATTCTATTGCTGATGGCCCACAGTGCCTCATGGGTGCCCAGTCTTATTGCTCGGTCCATTATGAATCTATTCCATTTAACACAATGGCAGTGTCAACACAACACGATGGAGGCTATCCTCAATGTGAAGTTGGGACAAGGATTGTGCAGTGGTCACTCCTACCGTTACTGAAATGGACAGATGCATCTGCAGAAGGCAGGGTGGTGAGGATGGGGTCTAGTATGTTTTCCCCTCTTGTTGGTTTCCTCACACCAGTCTAGCAGCAATGCAGCTTTTAGGACTCGGCCAGCTCAGTCGGGAGTGGTGCTACTGAGTCACTCTTGGCGACTGAAGCCCCCTACCCAGGGTACTTTCTGTGCCGTTGCCACCCTCACGCTTCTTCCAAGTGGTGTTCAGCTGATGGTAGAGGGTATGCGGAAATAAGCAGGTTTCCTTGCCCATCTGAAGCAATGAAACTTCATGGGGTCTGGCGTTGATATTGACTCCCCCCAGGGCAACTCACTCCTGACTGTATACCACTGTGGGACAGAACAGATGGTGATAGTGGTATCTGGGACATTATCTGCAAAGTACGATTGACAGTATGACTATGCCAGGCTGTTGCTTGACCAGCCTATGATACAGCTCTCTCAATTTTCGCACAATCTCCCAGATATCAATAAGGAGGGCTTTGCCAGGGTCAACAGGGCATTTGATGTTGCCATTTCCAGTGCTTTGGCCTATGCTGGATGGTCCGTCTTGCTTCTTTCCTTTTTATTGACTTTGTAGGGGTTTGATACAACTGGAGTGGCTTGCTAGACCATTTCAGAGGACATTTCAGAGTCAACCATAAGAGTCACATGCGGGTCAAATGTAGGTGAGGACTGCAGATTTCCTTCCCTGAGGGACATTAGTGAAACAGTTGGGTTCATTGTCATCACTGGACTTTGAATTCCAGTTGTCTTCAAATTTATATCCCACCATCTGTCATGATCAAAATACCCAGACCCCGGGTCTCTGGATCAACAGTCCAGTGACAATACCACTGTCTCCCTTCATTTAAAAAAAAAAATTAGAGTACCCAATTAATGTTTTCCAATTAAGGGGCAATTTAGCGTGGCCAATCCACCCAGCCTGCACATCTTTGGGTTGTGGGGCGAAATCCACGCAAACACGGGGAGAATGTACAAACTCCACACGGACAGTGAGCCAGAGCCGGGATCGAACCTGGGACCTCGGCGCTGTGAGGCAGCAGGGCTAACCCACTGCGCCACCGTGCTGCCCCACTGCCTCCCTTCATGAGACAGATTTCCCGTGACTCCTAAGTTTTTCAATGTGAAATATGCCTAATGCAGTATCTTCACAACTCGGTAAACTAGAGTAATACAGCACAGAAAAGGCCCTTCAGCCCATTGCATCTGCGTCAGTCAAAAACAACCACCTAATTTATTCTAATTCCATTTTCCAGCACTTGGTCCTTAACCTTGTATGCCTTGGGATCACAAGTGCACATCTAAAATACTTAAATGTTATAAAGATCTCTGCCTCCACCACCCTTTCAGGCAGCGAATTCCAAACTCCTACCATCCTCTGGATAAAAAAAAAGTGTTTCCTCACATCCCCTCTAAACCTCTTGCTCCTTACCTTAAATCTATGCCCCCTGGTCATTGAACCCTCTGCCCAAGGGGAAAAGTTTCTTCCTGTCGACTCTATCTATGCCCCTTATAATTTTATACATCTCGATCATGTCCCCCCTCAGTCTCCTCTGCTCCAAGGAAAACAATCCAAGTCTATTCAATCTTTCTTCATAACTAAAACTCCTGGTAAATCTCCTCTGCACTCTTTCCAGTGCCATCACATCCCTCCTAAATGCGGATTCCAGAACTGCACATAATACTCTAGCCGTGGCCTAACCAACATTATATATAGTTCCAGCATAACCTCCCTGCTCTTAAACTCTATGCCTCCGCTAATAAAGGCAAGTATACCATATGCCTTCTTGATCAATGTATCCAGCTGCTCTGCTACCTTAAGGAACCGATGTACATGCACACCAAGATCCCGTTGATCCTCATTGCTTCCCAGGTTACTGCCGTTTATCATATATTCCCTTGCCTTCTTTGTCCTGCCCAAGTGCATCACCTCACACCTCCGGATTGATATCTATTTGCCACTGATCAGTCCATCTGACCAGCCTCTCTATATCCACTCCTCACTATTTACCATCCCAACTTTCGCATCATCTGCAAACTTACTGATCAACCCTCCTACATTCATTTCTAAATCATTTATATAAATGACAAACAGCAAGGGCCCCAACACTGATCCCCGCTGGACCCCATTTAGCCCATCGACCCACTGAAAGAATACCCACTCCCCTGCCCTATCCCGGTAACCCCATAACCCTACCTAACCTTCACATCTTTGCACACTAAGGGGCAATTTAGCGTAGCCAATTCACTTGCCCTACACATATTTGGGTTGTGGGGGTGAGACCCACGGAGACACGGGGAGAATGTCTGGAGTTTGCATAGTCACCCAAGGCTGGAATTGAACCCTGGTACCTGGCACTACGAGGCTGTGCCACAGTGCTGCCACTCAGTCAACTTTGGATCCAATTTGCCTAATTTCATTGGATCACATGGGTCCTTGCCTTCATCATCAGTCTCCCATGCGGGACTTTATCAAAAGCCTTGCTCAAGTCAGAGTAGACGACATCAAATGCATTTCCTTCATCTACACAAATGTCACCTCTTTGAAAAATTAAATCAAGTTGATCAGACATGACCTCCCCTTAACAAAACCAGGCTCACTGTTTTTGATTGATCCTTGCCTCTCCAAATGCAGATTATTTCTGCCCCTCAGAATGGCTTCCAATCGTTTCTCCACCACTGAGGATAGAATGACTGGCCTGTAGTTTCCTGGTTTATCCCTTCCTCCATTCTTGAATAATGGTATCACATTGGCTATCCTCCAGTCCTCCACACCTCTCCTGTGGCCAGAGAGGAATTGAAAATATTGCCAGTGCCCCTATTTCCTCCCTTGTCTCACTCAGCAGCCTGGAAATTTGTCGTCCTTTTAAGCCTCCCAGGGCACTCAGGACCTCCTCTGTCCATGTTAATCTCTTTAATTTTCTTACAGTCCTTCTCGCTGATTTCTATATCCACACTGACACAATGTATTCATTTAGAACCCTATCTACATCCCCTGGCTCTACACGCAAATTACCACTGTGATCCTTAATGAGCCCTATTCTTTCCCCAGTTATTCCTTTACTCGTAATGTTACTTGTAAAGCAATTTAGGATTTTGTTGTATTTTACCTGCCAGTATCCTTTCATGTCCCCCTTTTGCTCTAATTTCTTTTAAAAATTCCCTCTGGCACATTCTATATCCCCCCCCCCCCCCAAGGGCTTCTGCTGTTTGAGCCCTCGATATCTGCTGTAAGCCTCCCTTTTTCCCCTCATCCAATGCTATATACCCCTCGATATCCAGAGTTCACTGGATTTGTTGGTCCCACTTTTTTTCTTGATTGGAACATGTTGGCCTTATATTCTCCCTATTTCCTTCTTGAATGCGTCCCACTGTTCTATCACAGATTGACCTAAAAGTGTTTCCCAGTCCACTCTGGCCAAATAATTTCAACCAACTTTTTTTAAAATCACTCTGGCCAAACCATACCTGATCTTATTATAATCAGACTGCCCCCAGTTTAGAACTTTGATCTCAGACTTTTTTTGTCCTTTTCCATAACAATTTTGAATCTAATTGAGTTATGATCACGGTCTGCAAAATGCTCCCCCGCTGATACTTCAACACTTGCCCAGCTTCGTTGTGGAAATTTAAGTCTTTTGTGTATCCTTCTACGTTCTGGCTTAAAAGGTTCTCCTGGATGGATTTTAAGAATTCCGTTCCCTTTAAACCTTTCACACTATGGTTTCCCCAGTTAATATTGGGGACGTTGTAAACCTTCACTATCACTACCCTATTACTTTCACACTTCTCTGAAATTTGCTACATATCTGCTCTTCGATTCCTCTCGGACTGTTAGAGGGCCTGTAGAATACTTCCAGCAATGTGATTGCTCCTTTTTTGGTTTTTAAGTTCTACCCATATGGCTTCAGTTGAAGAGCTTTCTAAGATTGGGGGGTGGGAGGGAATAGTCGGTCTTTGCCGCTGGCTCAGTCCCCGCTTTGGTCCGGGCTGCCGCTCGTCTTGCCCCTCTCCTGCCGTGCGGGGTAGAGATTTCTAAGATGTGGTCACTCCTTACTGCTGTAAATGATTCCCTGATCAAAATTGCAACACCCTCGCCTTTCACCTCCTTCCCTATCTCGCCTGAAGATCCTGTATCCTGCCCCTCTCTCAACCATGTCTCAGTGACAGCAATGACATCATACCCCCATGTTTTAATTTGTGCCCTCAATTCATCTGCCTTGTTCGTCAGACACCTTGCATTAAAATAAATACCATCCAATCTTGCCAAACCCCCTTGTGACTTAACTTGACTAGACATTCTACGCCATCCTGACTCACTTGATGTCTCCTCTAAATTTTGGCTGTGCATCTCTCCCTGCTGAACCTTCTCCCAGAATCCCTGGCCCCAGCCAAGTTAGTTTAAACCCTCCCCAACAGCACTAGCAAACAACCCTGCAAGGACACTGGTCCCATTTTGGTTCAGGTGCAGACTGTCCGCCTTGTATAGGTGCCATGGGTCCCCAAAAATGGTCCCAATGCCCCAGAAATTTAAAGCCCTCCCATCTGCAACCTTTCTCCAGCCATGCATTCAACTGGACTAACCTCCTATTTCTATACTCACTAGCATGTGGCACCGAAGAAATCCAGAGATTACTACCCTCTGGGTCCTGTTTTTGAAACTGTTTCCTAACTTGCTAAATTCTGCTTTCAGGATCTTATCCCCTTGTCTGTCTATAATCACTGGTACCAATATGTACCACTATATCTGTCTACTCTCCCTCCCCCTTTAGAATGCCCTGCAGCCGTTCAGTGACATTCCTGGAGTCTCTTTTGCAGCTACAGAAGTGCCTGTCTGTATCCCTTACAATTGAATCCCCTATCACTATAGCCCTGACATTCTTCCTCCACCCCTCTTGGGCAGCAGACTCACCCATGATGCCATGAAGTCGGCTGCCACTGCTTTCCCATATACATTCATTTCCCCTAACTATCCAAAAGGATCATCTGGTAGACAGAGGGATGTCCACAGGGAACTCCTGCACTACCCGTCTTCCACTACTCTGCCTGGTGTTCACCCATGACCTTTCTGCCTGTCCGATCCGCACCTGCGTTGTGACCACCTCACTGAACGAGCTTTCCACGACCTGCTCAGCATCGTGGATGCTCCACAGCGAATCTACCCTCAGCTCCAGCTCCAAAATGGGGTCAACCAGTAGTTGATACAACCTTCAATCAAACATTTTCACATCTCTGCCTTCACAGTTGCGAGATCAGACACCTAAATGTTTCAGGCACATCTTGTCAGGCCTTTCCTCCACAAAGAATGGCAACATAGTATTGCTGGTGTTTTATTGGTGTTGCTGCCAACCAACTGGAATTAGTCAATACCTTATCTACAAAACGTGCACATTATTCAGTGCTATTGAATGGGACATTGCAGTCCTGCTGCCAGGATCTAAAGTTATTGAACAGTGGAAAATTCACACTCTCAGCACAATCGATGAACTGGCACCAACCTGTTTTTTTCTCTTCTCCCTCTTTCTCTTCTTCCACTTTGGCACGCTTTAGTTTCTTGTAATTTGAGGTGTTTCGTCGACCACCCTCGCCTTCATCTTCAGAATCGGAGAACTCCTCATCGCAAGCTATTCTCTTGTCAGAAGCACGGACTGTCGAGAAAGAAAGCACAGGGTAAGTAGACATTTAAGCACAATTTTGATTTCCAGGTGGTATTTTACTTTAGACATTTATAGCAAGTTGTTCTGACTCTCCAAATATTCTACTACCGACTCTCCCAGCTTGTCTCCGGATTCAGGTGCAAAGGGGGCAGCACGGTGGCGCAGTAATTAGCACCGATGCTTTGCAACACTGAGGACCTGGGTTCGATCTCGGCCCCGGGTCACTGTCTGTGTGGAGTTTGCACATTCTCCCCCTGTCTGCATGGGTCACTCCCACAAACCCAAAGATTTCCAGGTTAGGTGGATTGGCCACGCTAAATTGCCCCTTAATTGGAAAAAAAATTGGGCACAAGATTCAGAAAAATGGCAATTCCATATAAATTCCCTCCTCCCATTTTTATCCGCCAATATTCAAGCCCAAGCTATTTATAAGACCAACCAGTGCTTATATCCATTAAATACATCCGCCAAGTCTTTTGAATACTTTCAAAATGCTTTTCTTTTACCAAATGAATGTTTCTGTACAATTTTCTATCCTGACTCCAGGTTTCTTTCCCCCGCCCCTCCCAATTTTCTCCCTTATTCTGAAGGTGGTGGTTCTTGTAGTACTTCAAGCCCACAGGCACCAATGGTTTTAACTTCAGCCACCGACTATTAAAAAATAAATTTAGAGTACCCAATTCATTTTTTCCAATTATGGGGCAATTTAGTGAGACCAATCCACATACCCTGCACATCTTTGGGTTGTGGGCACGAAACCCACGCAAACACGGGGAGAATTTGCAAACTCCACACGGATAAGTGATCCAGAACTGGGATCGAACCTGGGACCTCAGCGCTGTGGGACAGCAGTGCTAACCACTGCGCCACCATGCTGCCTCACTCACTGAGTTACACTTCAGTAACTGCAGTAGGGAATAGAATAGAGTAATGAGCAACAGAAACTCTCTCCCCAAGCTAGATTGTTTTAAAGGCAAATAAAGTGTCACACCACTGCAGCTTCTGAAATGCAGATCGTGAAATGCAGATCGAAGACAAAGTATTGAACCCATATAATTAGTACAGTTTTGTATTACAATGGGCTGACTGGTGATCCACGGATCCAATAGGAGGATATTTTGACTTTACAATAAAAAAAAAAAAAGAGGGGCAGCACGGTGCCGAGGACCCGGGTTCAATCCTGGCCCCAGGTCACTGTCCGTGTGGAGTTTGCAAATTCTCCCCATGTCTGCGTGGGTCTCACTCCCACAACCCAAAGATGTGCAGGCTAAGTAGATTGGCCACGGTATACTGCCCCTTAATTGGAAAAAGAGAATTGAGTACTCTAAATTTATTTTTTAAAAGAAGAAAAAAAGAAAAGGAGCGCACTTTAAAAAAAAATAAGCATAGGAATCAGCTCCAAATGAATTAATTATATTTATAAAAATCTGGCAAGTCTCTTTGAAGTCATTGCTTGATCTCAGCATTATCCATTTATATTCCATTTCCTATGAGTTTATTAAGCTATTTTCTCCAAAAATACCATGAAGAGAGAGTAAATGGAAGATCTGCTGCCCATCAAAGTTTTGCAAGGAAGTTCCCCCCACTGTTCAGTAGGTTTACGAGTAGCTTCACCTTGCCCATCGTACTGGAGTTGTGCTCACTGGGATAACCTGAATTTCAGTGCCAAGTGCATGGACATCATCTAATGATTCACAAAGGCTGTTGTAATTCTATATTTATATTTCCCTCCGATTGGACAGTACAATAACTGTAAATGTGGTGGTCATATGTCTTGGCCAATGACAGGTCATGGTCCATACAAGTTGTTTATTGGTATGAAGCCCGATTTCAGGACGCTGTCTTTAATTTTCACATTCTGTCCACAGGTCTCTTCAATGGTGTGAGCAATACAGAACAGAAAGGTTCACATGGTAACATCACCACTTGGAGGTTCCCCTTCAAGCCATTCACCATTCTGATTTGGAAATATATCACCGTTCCTTCATTGCTGCTGGATCAAAATCCTGGAAGGCCCTCCCTAACAGCACTGTGGGTGTACCTACACCACATGAGCTGCAGCTGTTCAAGGCAGCTCACCACCACCCTTTGAAGGGCAATTCGGGATGGGCAATAAATGCTGGCCCAGCCAGTGGCATCCATACCCTATGAATGAATAATTAGAAATATAGCAATGCACTGCAATTAGCTTCATGACCTCTTGCACGGAAAAAACCCTACCAATACCAGTTGCGATTCAGAAGCACCTGAACAGAGTGTGCCCATCATATGAGGAAAGGATTAGCCTCAACTACAATACCCTCCCTAATAGATCTTGTATACATGCATACACAGGGATCTCCTGATAGCTTGAATAACAGCCAGGCTGAGACGCAACTCAGCTATCTCAAAACTACAAGTAATGTTCTAAAATCCTAAATTTATAATGTAAATCTTCAACTACTCACTCGAAATGCGTTTGTCTGCGTCTTCCTCTTCCTCATCCCCGCTATCTTCTGGAACTGCATCCTCTGGGATAGCTTGCATCTGAACGCCTGGTGCATGTGGTAGCATACGTAGGTTTTCAAATAAACGCTGCCTGTGAATTTACACCCAATTGTTATTTTTCTGACGTGGTGAAAACTTATTGAGCTTAAAGGATGCAAATAATTTTCTCAAAGATGTGCATCACCACAATAAAACATCTAACTGATGATTAGCAGCAGTTGAAAGCCTACACAGAATCAAACTGGTTTGTGTATTGTTAACATTCCTGCTTTGCTTTTTACATTCACCACCATTCAATTATGAAGCAGTTCAAAGATACCTCCAAACTACATCATGTAGCAAAGGTGGCGGAAGCAGGGACGATAGTGACATTTAAGGGGCATCTTGACAAATACATGAATAGGATGGGAATAGAGGGATACGGACCCCGGAAGTGTAGAAGATTGTAGTTTAATCGGGCAGCATGGTCGGCACGGGCTTGGAATCTCGTAATCTCGACATCACACAATCACAGCGCCGAGGGCCAGGCTCACTGTCTGTGTGGAGTTCGCACATTCTCCCCGTGTCTGCGTGGGTCTCAACCCCACAACCCTAAAATGTGCAGAGTAGGTGGATTGGCCACGTTAAATTACCCCTCCACATCACACAAGTGAGCCACTGCATTTTCAAAACCATTTAACCAGTCTGCCTAAGCGGAAAGAATTGATATATCTCCCATTGAGTTCAGACATTAGTAGAATTAACTGTTCCAATGTCACTTCCCTTAGACCTGCGGTACTGCAAGCCACAATTTTTTTTATTGAAGAAAATCCAAAAAAGCATTCACTTTCAGCTGGGTGAGTATAGCCAGGAGTGAAGTCTCCAGGAAGATGAGAGCAGAAGTCACACAAAATTAATATTTTCCACTGTCAATTATGGAGAATCAACAACTCACCCAAACCCCAACTACAAGCAAGAGTTATACCTGGGCAATAAAATGTAACTTGCCAGATCATTTCATTCTTATATTCCAGTTTTTTCTATAATGTCCAATAGGTGGCCAAATTTACTATTTTAGGCAACTTAGCCATGCAGGAACCAAGGTTATTGCCCATATGTCACAATGCAAACAAAACTAATTTTAAATTGGTAAAAGTCCAGGGTTATTGGGGTCCATTTTTCAACGTTTCTACTAATTCCCTCCACTTTCATCTCCAACAAGTCAAGTTCAAGGATGTCTTTTAATAAAGTGAGACCATTGTTAAGTTACACTTGTCAGCCTTTATCCAGGACAAACCTTCCCCATGCCATGTAACCCCAAACCTTCTCCAAACACTAATTCAACCGCCAACCAGAATGAAGTGAGGAATAGCCATGCGCGTGCATTTGGTCCACACTGCAGCCGCTGGCGCAGGTGTGACTGATTCTGGCCAGCAGAGTTTGGATCTTGCTTGATATATTCAGAGTTTGCACATCACTGGTTTTAAAACCTTGCTGTAGATTCCACTGATCGCCCTAGATTGACATGGGGAGGTAGCGGTATTGTCACTGGACTAATGATCCAGAGACCCAAGGTAATGTTCTGGCAGATGGTGGAATTTGAATTCAATTTTAAAAATCATGCAATCTAAATGAAACCATCATCAAATGTTGTAAAAACCCACCTGGTTCATTAATGTCCTTTAGGGAAGGGAATCTGCCACCTTCACCTGGTCTGGCCTACATGTGTCTCCAGACCCGCAGCAATGTGGTTGACTCTTAATGCTCTCTGAAATGGCACTCAGTCCAAGGGCAATTAGGGATGGCCAGTAAATGCTGGCCGAGCCAGCAACACCCGCATCCCTTCATGAATTAAAAAAATAAAATAAATTTGAGTACCCAATTCATTTTTTTCCAATTAAGGGGCCAATCCACCTACCTGAACATCTTTAGGTTGAGGTCAAAACCCAAGCAAACACGGAGAATGTGCAAACTCCACACGGACAGTGACCCAGAGCCGGGCTTGAACCTGGGACCTCGGCACGATTATGCAGCAATGCTAACCACTACGCCATCGTGCTGCCCATCCCGTAAGTAATTTTAAAAATTGCAATGGAGTTAAAGTAAAGCGCACCACAGAATGAGTCCAGTTTGTTAATCATAGAATTTACAGTGCAGAAGGAGGCCATTCGGCCCATCGAGTCTGCACCGGCTCTTGGAAAGAGCACCCTACCCAACGTCAACACCTACACCCTATCCCCATAACTCCAGTAACTCCACCCAACACTAAGGGCAATTTTGGACACCAAGGACAATTTTGGCCACTAAGGGCAATTTATCATGGCTAATCCACCTAACCTGCACATCTTTGGACTGTGGGAGGAAACCGGAGCACCCGGAGGAAACCCACGCACACACGGGGAGGATGTGCAGACTCCGCACAGACAGTGACCCAAGCCGGAATCGAACCTGGGACCCTGGAGCTGTGAAGCAATTGTGCTATCCACAATGCTACCGTGCTGCCCAGGAAGCTTCTACAAAGCCCGAGCAGCTGAAATGGTATATATGGGACTTTAAACACCAGGATCATTACTTCAGGTGAAGTACCATATTTAAGATTTCTTGGAAATCTAGTCAATTTTTTTGTTCAATATTTAAAATTTTTTTTTTTTTTAGAGTACCCAACTATTTCCCCCCCCCCAATTAATTTAGCGTGGCCAATCCACCTAATCTGCACATCTTTGGGTTGTGGGGTGAAACCAACACAAACAGGGGGAGAAAGTGCAAACTCCACACGGACAGTGACCCAGGGCCGGGATTCGAACCTGGGACCTCAGCGCCGCTGTCCCAGTGCTAACCACTGCGCAATTTGCCACCTTTTTGTTCAATTTTTTAACCAAAAAAATGTCCTTAAGCTAAATATTACAAGCGATTCTACACAGTGGAAGTTGGGAATCTCATTCATAGAATTGTCAGAATATGTTTTACAGCTGCTAAATGAGAGATGGCCTAGGTACAAGAACTTGCAATTGGTTAAGGACTGCACAACCTAAGAATGGGTAACTTGAACTACGTCATCCTGTGTCAAGCCAATTTACTTGTTTTGACGCTGACACGAAGACTGCAACTGAGTATGTGCAGGAAGTGCTTCTCTCACCCACCACCCCACCCACCAATCGTTGCAACACAAGTAAAAAAGTATTTTTGTGCTTTTTCTTATCTACCATCATGATCTTCGAGATCATCTTTTTCAACAGACTTATCTCCCTTGACCATCATCTGCACTGACTTGGCCAATGACTTCCAAGTTAGCTGACATTTCAAAGGATTCTCTCCCCTCAGGTAGTTTCACCACACACGCATCTCCTCCCTCGTTTCAAAAAGTCATAAACTCTCAGAAAAATCACCCTCATCGCCTTTTTTGTACACTGCCACCTTATCTCCAGTTCCTTCTCAAAGCCTCCAATACTTTCCAAATCTATTCCAATTTCATGTTGAAATGCTCAAGTTAAGTTTCTGCTATTGCAACAACAGCCTGAATCAAATGACACCCTCTATGACTGGTGTGTATTTTGCTTTCGAATCTTTTCTGCAGCCTTTGATACAGACCACTAGGTAACTTTTTTTCAATGCTCTTTCATTGTTATCCAGCTCATTAACGGCCGTGCTTCCCTCCTCAAACTCCGACTCTCAACCACCCCCTCTTTCGGACTTTCCCCATCTCAATTAAGAACCCGCTTTAAAAACAATCACTTTGACCAAACTTTTGGTCAACACATTTGATTGGCCCAAGGTCAATTTCTGTTCAATGTTAGTTTTATTTAAAAATTTTTTTTTAAAAATTAAAGTTATCACAAAATATCAACAACAAAATGTAAAAGGACCCTATAGAATTAAATACAAAACAACCCAGTGCCCCCCTATACACAAGTAATAAATTAACACCCGCCGAAACACATAGCAAACATATACACCCCCTCAGATCCCCCAGTATAGACAAACAAAAATAAAATAGAACCCCCCCCCCCCACTCCCCGGGTTGCTGCTGCTGCTGACCATTGTCTGCCGTTCTGCCAGGAAGTCTAGGAACAGTTACCACCGCCTGAAAAACCCTTGCACCGATCCCCTTAAGGCAAATTTCACCCTCTCCAATTGAATAAACCCCGCCATATCGTTGATCCAGGATTCCACGCTTGGGGGCCTCGCATCCTTCCACTGAAGAAGAATCCTTCGCCGGGCGACCAGGGACGCAAAGGCCAGAATACCGGCCTCTTTCGCCTCCTGCACTCCCGGCTCCCCTGCAACCCCAAATATTGCGAGCCCCCAGCCCGGTTTGACCCTAGATCCTACCACCCTCGACACTGTCCTCGCTACGCCCTTCCAAAATTCCTCCAGTGCTGGACATGTCCAGAACATGTGTGTGGTTTGCGGCGCTCCCTGAGCACCTAATACACCTGTCCTCACCCCCAGAAAACCGGCTCATCCTTGTCCCGGTCATGTGTGCCCTGTGCAGCACCTTAAACTGTATGAGGCTGAGCCTCGCGCACGAAGAGGAAGAGTTCACCCTCCCAAGGGCATCGCCCACGTCCCCTCCTCGATCTCCTCCCCCAACTCCTCCTCCCACTTACCTTTCAGCTCTTCCACCGAGGCCTCCTCCTCCATCACCTGGTATGTTGCCGAGATCTTCCCCTCTCCAATCCACACCCCCGAGAGCACCCTGTCCTGTACCGTGCGTGGCGGCAGCAGCGGGAATTTCACCACTTGCCGCCTGGCAAATGCCCTTACCTGTAGATACCTAAAGGTGTTTCCCGGGGGGGGAGCCCGTACTTCTCCTCCAGTTCACCCAGACTCACGAACTTCCCATCCACAAACAGGTCCACCAACCTTCTTACCCCTGCCCTGTGCCACCCCGAAAACCCGCCATCTATTCTCCCTGGGACAAACCGGTGGTTCCCCCATATCGGGGTCCACACCGAGGCCTCCACTTTCCCCCTGTGCCACCTCCATTGCCCCCAAATTCTGAGGGTTGCAGCCACCACCGGGCTCATGGTATACCTCATTGGAGGAAGCGGCAGCGGCTCCAGACTCGTACCCTCACAAGACGCCGTCTCCAGCCTCTTCCATGCCACCCCCTCCCCCTCCATCACCCACTTGTGCACCATCGCCGCATTGGCGGCACAGTAGTACCAAAGAGGTTGGGCAGCGCTAGCCCTTCCCGACTTCGCTCCAGGAACACCCTTCTCACCCTCGGAGTCCCTCGTGCCCACACAAACCCCGTTATGCTCCTGTTGGCCCGCCTAAAGAAGGCCTTCGGGATAAGAATGAGGCGGCACTGGAACATGAACAAATACCTTGGGAGCACCGTCATCTTGACTGACTGCACCCTACCCGCCAGGGACAGCGGCAACACGTCCCACCTCTTAAACTCCTCCCCCATTTGCTCCACCAGCCTCGTGAAATTAAGTCTATGCAGGGCCCCCCAGCTCCTGGCCACCTGGACCCCCAAATACCTGAAGCTCCTCTCCGCCCTTTTTAGTGGGAGCTCGCCATTCCATCTCTCCTGGTCCCCTGGGTGAACCACAAACAACTCGCTCTTCCCCATGTTGAGCTTGTACCCTGAGAAATCCCCGAACTCCGAGGATCCTCATTACCTGCGGCATTCCCCCCACCGGGTCTGCCACATGTAGCAGCACGCCGTCCGCATAGAGTGACATATGCTCCTCCCCACCCCGCACCAGCCCCCTCCAGTTCTTCGACTCCCTCAGTGCCATAGCCAGTGCGAAGAACAGGGGGGACAGGGAACACCCCTGCCTCGTCCCTCGATGCAACCGAAAAGTACTCGGACCTCCTCTTGTTCGTGGCCACACTCGCCATCGGGACCTCGTACAACAGCCTAACCCACCTGACGAACACCTCCCCAAACCCGAACCTCTTCAGCACCTCCCACAGGTACCCCCACTCTACCCTATCGAAGGCCTTCTCAGCGTCCATCGCCATCACCATCTCCGCCTCCGCCTCCCTCGCCGGCATCATAACAACGTTCAGGAGCCTCCGCACATTCGCGTTCAACTGCCTCCCCTTCACGAACCCCGTCTGGTCTTTGTGGATGACCTGCGGCACACAATCCTCAATTCTCATGGCTAAGACCTTCGCCAGCACCTTGGCATCTATATTTAACAACAAAATCAGCCTGTAAGACCCACACTGCAGGGGATCCTTGTCCCGCTTCAGTAGGAGATCAGTGCCCGGGTCATCGTCGGGGACAAAGCCCCCCCGCCTCCCTTGCCTCATTGAAGGTCCTAACCAGCAACGGGCCCAACAGGTCCACATATGTTTTGTAAAATTCGACTGGGAAACCGTTAGACTCCGGTGCCTCCCCCGCCTGCATGCTCCCTATCCTTTTGGCCAGCTCCTCCAGCCCAATCGGGGCCCCTAATCCCACCACCAGTCCCTCCTCCACCTTCGGGAACCTCAGTTGGTCCAGAAAGCGACCCATCCCTCCCTCATCCAGTAGGGGCTCAGACTCATACAGTTCCGCATAAAAGTCCTTGAAGACCCCATTGATGCCAACCCCACTCTGCACCACACTCCCTCCCCTATCCTTAACTCCCCCGATCTCCCTAGCTGCGTCCCGCTTCCGAAGCTGATGCGCCAGCATCCAACTTGCCTTTTCCCCATATTCATAAATCGCCCCCCTGGGCCTTCCTCCACTGTGCCTCCGCCTTCCTGGTGGTCAACAGGTCGAATTTGGCCTGGAGGCTACGCCGCTCCCTCATCAGTCCCTCCCCAGGCACCTCCGCGTACCTCCTGACTACCCTCACCATCTCCCCCACCAGCCTCTCCCTCGGCTCTACTTGTGGGCCCTAATGGAGATCAGCTCTCCCCTAACCACCGCCTTCAGCGCCTCCCAGACCATCCCCACTCAGACCTCCCCGTTATCGTTGGCCTCCAGGTATCTCTCTATGCTTCCTCGGATCCGCTCGTTCACCTCCTCGTCCACCAACAGCCCCACCTCCAAGCGCCACAATGGGTGCTGGTCCCTCTCCTCCCCCAGCTCTAAGTCTACCCAATGTGGGGAGTGATCCGAAATGGTTATCGCCGAGTACTCGGTATCCTCTACTCTCGCAATCAGCGCCCTGCTCATAACAAAAATGTCGATCCGGAATAGGCCGTATGAACGTGCGAAAAGAATGGAAATTCCCTAGCCCCTGGCCTTGCAAATCTCCAAGGGTCCACCCCTCCCATCTGGTCCATAAACCCCCTCAGCACTTTAGCCACCGCCGGCCTCCTACCCGTCCTAGACCTGGAGCGATCCGGTGTCGGATCCAACACCGTGTTAACCTCTCCCCCCCATTATCAGGCCCCCCCACTTCCAAGTCCGGGATCCGACCCAACATGCGCCGCATAAAACCCGCATCGTCCCAGGTCGGGGCGTACACGTTGACCAGCACCACCCTCTCCCCTTGCAGCTTACCACTTACCATTACGTACCTGCCGCCATTGTCTGTCACAATGCTCGACGCCTCGAACGACACCCTCTTTCCCACCAAGATCGCCACCCCCTGATTTTTGGCAGGCAATACAAAATTGCAGATTGTTTTTGTTCAGTGCAGAACTCACTCAGTGCTTTAGTGTAATAACTCAATCTACAATACATTCTAGCAAGTCTCTATTTGACACCTAGTTATATCAATATATGTCTGCTGCAAAGTTACAGAATTCAGGCAACAAATGTTCCCACGTTAATCAGGTTTGATCCCTTAAACTATCGGCTATATGCTAACTTATAGAAATGCAGCCTGGTGATTCACAAAGTACTAAAAAATTGCTCAGGACAGTATTTTGTTTCAAGTTAGCTGGATTAATTTGACCCATAACTTCCTGGTTCCCCAGCGCCGCATTTAGGGGGAACTTCAATGATGTGTAAGGGTTTATCTGGAATTGTCCAGAAGTGCTCATTTTCTCTGGATAATTGCGCTGGGCTAGGAACCACCCGACAAAAGCGATTTAAATCGCTAACTTCGGATGGTTCTGCCAATTTTACCATAATAGTTATTCAGCAAGAATTAGAAGGAAAAAAAAATTCTACCTCCAGAGTACCTATGTAAACACCCTACCAAGCCTCACACGGGACACCCCCCCGCCCCCCGCCCCCCCCCCCCCCCCCAACACACACTAACCCCAATGGGACCCATCACCACTGCCAACCCCCCAAACCACCACCCCCCTCTGGTTTGAACCCCTGCCCAGTCCGGCCCTCATTTTCTCTCCCCCCACCCCTCCGAACCAAGTACCTCTGAAATGCACCTTCTCCCTTTAAACACCTTCGTTATGGCAGCTAGTGCTGTAAAATGGGGTGTTTCCTACCTCTCTGCGCTATACTGCCTCTTAAGAAAATAACTAAATAGGGAGGTCTCACATAGCAGCACCATTTAATATCAATAAATTAAATTTATATACTTTATCTTCTCCAGATATTCACTGGTGTTCTGGTTTGTCATATTGGAAGGACTAATGTGCAGCTTAAAGTCTGGTCCAAAGTACTCAAAGTAATCGTTGTATGGCAGTTCTGAAACACAAAGAATATTCCATTTACATTTATTTCTCCTCCTTATGCAAAATAAACCAATTGCCAGCATAGAATGTATAAATCTACTTTTGCATTATATTCGTACTGGAATGTTGTGTCCTGCAAAACTCATTACATTCAGTTTTTGAATTAATAATTTAAAACACTGATACAGATCAATCAAAAGTATTTAGAAAATGTACGAAACTGGTCATTTCATACCTTCCCAGTATTAAAACTGATGCTAGTGTTGGGACCAGTCAGTTAGAAAGCACACATTTAAGCCAGTCAGTAACCTACTCTTTCCTCCTCTCTCTCTCTCTCTCTCTCTCTCTCTCTTCCTCCCCCCCCCCCCCAACAACAGACATTAAGACCAAATTCAAACTTTTTGACATTACTTAAGTACCCAATTATTTTTTTCCCCAATTAAGGGGCAATTTAGCGTGGACAATCCACCTAAGCTGCCCATCTTTGGGTTCTGGGGGTGAAACCCATGCAGACACGGGGAGAATGTACAAACTCCACAAAGACAGTGACCCGGGGCCGGGATCGATCCAGGGTCCTCAGCACCGGAGGCAGCAGTGCTAACCACCACTCCACCATGCTGCCCCCCCCCCTTTTGCTATTTTTGGTATTACAATATACACACGCATTTCATATAATTAAGTACAAATGGTTATTGATAAACAATGTGTCACATCCATTCACGCACTAGCCAAGTGTGAAATACTTTCCTCTCAAAACAAAATGACCCCAACCTAGGCAGATCCAAACTATTATCCTAACTGCCCAAAGGCAAAATATAAACTTCCAGTTCCAACACGATTACTGCCAGACATAAAAATTCAGTGATAAATTCAGGCTGATTGCACGTTATCCTAGAATCAATTATTGTTGCAATGAAAGTCTAAAATGCCAGCTCAAAAACAAATTTTCTCTGACAAGGTACTGTTCTACTGGCAAACAGTGGGGGAAGAAAAGGAAAAACCTGTGCAGTGAAGACTTTCTACCTTTATACTTGTTCTTAATGGTGATGCATATTCAAGGGGCACATCTTTACCCCTGTAGAGCTGTATGTAGAAAAGATCTACACTTCACATTCCATAATGGGTCCCCAAAACCTCATCAGTGCTTGCAGTTACAGCTTCCATCTCTTGTACTGAGCTTCAAAACTGTACCCTCAGCCAGAGGTCCATTACACACACACTTTAGTTGAAGAGTCAGTTAGCTCAGTTGGCTGGACAGCTGGTTTGTGATGTGGAGCAATGCCAACAACGCAGGTTCAATTCCTGCTAAGATGATCCATGAAGGGCTTGCCTGAGGTGTGGTGACCATCCGGTTAAATCACCGTCAGTCAGCACTCTCAAAAGGAGAGAGCACCCTACGGTCCTCGGGACTATGCTGACTTGCATTTTCAAGTAATAGCAGCATTGAATGAGTAGACGGATGAGACAACTCTAAGGCAGACATCTGAAAACTGCAAATTTCAACATGCATTGTTGTCAGTAATTGGAGGCTATGAAGAAAGGCAAGATGTACACAACCACACATACTAAATATTTTTTGAATTAGAAGTCTTTCATTTATTTTGTATATTTGTGTTAAATTTCCCAGTGCATTTAGCTGTCAATAACACCTCCCATTATCACACCACCTAATTAAGTGATGAGTAGAACATTAAGATGATTGATTAGAACATTATTACTTAAGAGATTGAAGATTATGAAGTGCAAGATCTATCTAAAACACTATCTTCATGGGATTGGGTTGAACATTCAGTGTAAAACACTTAGTAACAAGCTGCAGCACAAACTTCAACAGCACCCAGTATTTCGAATTCTGGTCTCCCCTGCCTAACCTTACCTACCATACTCAACTGACCCTCTCAGATCAGGAACAACCAATGGAGATGAATATGGAACTTCAGATCCCTTGCCATTGATCACCGGTTTCCTGTCACCTTAATGAGGACTTGCAAGCAGCAAATGAGCTTACCATTTGGAATCTCCGAGTCCAAAGCTACAGAAGTTTCAAATGTCCAACACCGAGCCACATTACGAATTGTGTATCCTCCACCTCCCAGCATCAGTAAAGGCAAATTAAAGGTCTTTACAAATTCAACACACTTAGCATGACCTGTTTAAAGAAGAAGAACTTGTTTTAAAATGGTGCACTTAGCATTTCCAAAACTCAGTGCGTGACAAGAAAATTCTTACAATTAAACTGACCTCCAGGTGCAATGTTGTATGTCTTCTTAATTTAAAGTGCCTAATCCCCCCCCCCCCAAATTAAGGGGTACTTTAGCATGGACAATCCACCTACCCTGCACAATTTTGGGTTGTGGGGTCAGACCCATGCAGAACAGGAAGAATGTCCAAACTCCACACAGACAGTGCCATGTTATGTCTTAATGTACAGAAACTATTATTCTTAGGAGAATAAGCCAAATTGCGAAAAAGAAAAAAAAGGTGTGTATAGGAGGTACAGGCAACTAAAAACAGATAAAGCACTTGAGGAATACAAGGAAAGTAGAAAAGAGCTCAAGCAGGGAATTAGGACGGCAAAAAAGGGTCACAAAATGTCCATGGCAGACAGGATTAAGGAGAATCCCAAGGCATTTTATATGTATATTAGGAACAAGAGGGTAGCTTGAGAAAGAGTTGGTCCACTCAAGGACAAAGGAGGGAAATTATGTGTAGAACCAGAGGAAGTAGGTGAGGTCCTTAATGAGTATTTTCACAAAGGAGAGGGACACATTGATTGGTGGTATCGGAGAGGGATGTGTAAACATTTTAGAACAGGTTACAGGTTGCTATTACGAGGAAGTGTTAGGTATGTTAAAATACATTAAGGTAGGCAAATCCCCTCGCCAGATGGCATCTATCCCAGATTACTGAGGGAGACAAGAGATGAAATCGCTGGGCCTCTGACAGAAATCTTTGTGTCCTCGTTGGCCGCAGGTGAGATCCCAGAGGATTGGAAGATAGCCAATGTTGTACCATTATTTAAGAAGGGTTGCAAGGATAATCGGAGTAATTACAGGCCAGTGAGCGTGGCGTCAGTGACAGTGAAATTGTTGGAAAAGATTCTCAGAGATAGGATCTATGCACATTTGGAAGTGAATGGTCTTATTAGCGGCAGACAGCATGGTTTAGTATGAGGGAGGTCATGTCTCACTAATGTTGAATTTTTTGAGGTGGTGTCAAAAATGATTGACGAGGGAAGGGCTGTGGTTGTGTCTACACGGACTTTAGTAAAGCATTTGATAAGGTCCCTCATGACAGGCTGATGCAAAAGATTAGATCACATGGGGTCAGGGGTGAACTAGCTGGATGGATCCAGAACTGGCTTGGTCATAGAAGTCAGAGGGTAGCAGTGAATGGGTGTTTTTCCGAATGGAGGTCTGTAACTAGCGGTGTTCCGCAGGGATCAGTACGGGGACCCTGCTCTTTGTAATATATATATAAATGACTTGGTAGAAAACGTAGCTGGTCTAATTAGCAAGTTTGTGGATGATACTAAGATTGCAGGAGTTGCGGATAGTGATGGAGATTATCATAGAATACAACAGGATATTGATAGGCTGCAAAATTGGGCAGAGAATTGTCAGATGGAATTTAACCCGGACAAATCCATTTTGGTAGATCCAATTCAGGTGGGAGCTATAAAATAAATGACAGAACCATCAGGAGCATAGAGACAGAGGGAGATCTGGGCGTGTAAGTCCACAAATCCTTACAATGGCAGCATAGGTTGAAATGATGGTAAAGAAAGCATATGGCATGCTTGCCTTCATAGGACGGGGTATCGAGTATAAAACCTCCAACATTATGTTACAGTTATTTAGAACGGTTGGTTAGGCAACATTTGGAATACTGTGTCGAATTCTGGTCACCACACTACCAGAAGGACGCGGAGGCTTTGGAGGATGTTGCCTGGCATGGAGGGTATTAGCTATGAGGAAAGATTGAATAAACTGGGATTGTTCTCCCTAGAGAGACGGAGGCTGAGGGGCGACCTGATAGAAGTTTATAGAGTATAGATATTGTGAACAGTTGGAGGCATTTTCCCAGGGTGGAAATGACAATTACAAGGGGGCACAAGTACAAGGTGAAGGGGGAAAAAGATCAGTGGAGATGTTTGGGGGAAGCTTTTTTTTTTTTTTTTTTTTTTTTTTTTTACACAGAGGGTGGTGGTGGCCTGGAACGCACTACCAGGTGGTTGAGGCAGATATGTTAGCGACCTTTAAGACTTATCTCAATAGGCACATGAACAGACGGGGTATAGAAGGATACAGGCGGTTGGTCTAGATAGGACACATGATCGGCACAGGCTTGGAGGGGCAAAGGGCCTGTTCCTGTGCTGTATTGTTCTTTCTCTGTTATTTATTGGGAGAGGGAAAATTGCTAGGGAAGAGTTTTCTGTATAAAATACAAAAAGCATCCCAGGGCATACAAGACTATGGGCCAAGTGCTGCAAAATGGGATTAGAATAGTGAAGTGGTTGTTTTTGACTGGCGCAAACATGATGGGCCAAAGGGCCTTTTCAGTGCTGTATGACTTTATGACTACAACTATACTGAATATTGATAAGCAAATATAGTTCATCCTAATGGGGACTTCCATTTCACGTCTTCAGCTGTTCTGCTAATATAGATTAGGGCGGGGGCAGCACGGTAGCGCAGTGGTTAGCATTGCTGCCTACAGCGCTGAGGACCCGGGTTCGAACCCCGGCCCTGGGTCACTATCCGTGTGGAGTTTACACGTTCTCCCCGTGTCTGTGTGGGTTTCACCCCCACAACCCAAAGATGTGCAGGGTAGGTGGATTGGCCACGCTAAATTGCCCCTTGATTAGAAAAAATTATTGGGTACTCTAAATTTATAAAATAAAATTTAAAAAAATATAGTTTAGGGCGGCACGGTAGCACAAGTGGTCAGCACCGTTGCTTCACAGCCCCAGTGTCCCAGGTTAGATTCCGGCTTGGGTCACGGTCTGTGCGGAGTCTGCACGTTCTCCCCATGTCTGCGTAGATTTCTTCCGGGTGCTCCGGTTTCCTCCCACAAGTCCCGAAAGACATGCTTGTTAGGTGAATTGGATATTCTGAATTGCCCCTGTGTGTCTCCGAACAGGTGCCGGAATGTGGCGACTAGGGGCTTTTCACAGCAACTTCATTGCAGTGTTAATGTAAGCCTACTTTAACAATAAAGATTATCAAGATTATTATTATTATGTTGTCCTGAGCAGTGTTTTGGGAAGAAGGGCAGAGATAAATTACAAAAAATCCTAATTTGACTGTGACAGTGGGCTAGGTAGATCCCAGCTTGCAGGGGTGTTGTTGCTGGTGAGTGGGCTTTCACCGTGGCAGTCCTGTGTGCATCCAGATGATGGCTGCCATTGAGAATACGGTTCTGGATAAAGATCTCAGCTCATTGGTGGAGGTCTTTTAGAGTTCATTTTGAAGGTTTGCGAGGTAGGTATCGTTGGGAGAATGCTGAAGGTTCATGAGAATTCTTGCATTCAGTAGAGAACTTTCACTGGTAAGGACCCACCTTTGAGACGTTGAGATCTTGCTGCATGGTGTGTTGTTTATCCTGATGGGTTTGGGTGTAGGGTTGGGCAAGGTGCGACCATGAACTCTGCCCCTGGCAAGAAGTGGGAGGAGAGTTCTCGACTGAGTGCCAAGTTTTAGTAATCTTGATCTGGAGGCTGGGTGCATCAGGTTCGACAGAGCACAGAGTATCCAATCTTCAAGGCCTGGGTCGGATAGGCCCTTTATTATCCTGTTCTTGATGCTCGTTGCGAGGAGCTGAAAGTAGCCGAGCGGCATGCGAGATGTGAGCATGAGGGTGAGAGTTACCCATTATCCTGTTCTAGCAAAAAATCATAGAGTCCATTATGTGAAATGTGTGCAGCTTAATTTCTTTTTGTCATTATATGTTAGAATCCTTGCGGATCTGGGAGTGGAGTGCCTTTAGTTTTTGACACCCCTTATTTATAATGAAGTCGAGTGGAGCCAGGTCAGGATGATGGGTGGATGGTGAGGGTGGAGTTGGATGATAGGGTTAGTTAAGTTATCACTGAGATTGAGGATAGCCCCCCCCTCGCTCCAGTTCGAGCTAACTGTATTGGGTTTCAATTTTTTTTAAATGTTGGCCTTAAGAATCCGGCCTTTATCTTTCGATGGCCTGGGCAGGTTCTGTATCCTGGGAGGACTGGGTTCCTTCTGACTCTTCCTTGAGGTTAGCATGCTTTTTTGCCATAGAGCTATTAGATTGGAGGAATCAGAGTGGTGGGCACAAGAAGGTAGGTTTGGTTAATTCTTGGCTGGTCTGTTCAAGAGAGATTGTTCTTCGTAGCCTTCCTGGGATGGCAGACAGTGCTGGGTGATATCTTCGGATAGGTTTGGGCATTCTTCCCTGAAGGGTTTTTCTCCCCTCTCTTCATCCGGGTGAGCAGGGTGCGGTTACTAATCCTGTTCGTCTGGTGGATTGGGGAGGTTCCCCTGGTTGAACCAAGGAGGGGGGAAATCGGCCCCTCCACCCAATTGTTGGGTGTCTTGATGATCCTTCTTATCTTCGACAATGAGGTCTCCCCACCTGGGCTGGCGTAATTATCCTTTCCTGTTTTCAGTATACATGGGTATGGGGATTGGGTGGAGGTGTTGACCTTGGGAAAGGTGCTCTTTCCAAGGGCCGGTGCAGTCTCGATGGGCCGAATGGCCTCCTTCTGCACTGTAAATTATATGTTAATTCATTTCTTTTCCAATTAAGGGGCAATTTAGCCTGGTCAATCCATCTATCTGCACATCTATCTGCACATCTTTGGATTATGGGGGTGGGAAACACGCAGACACAGGGAGAATATGGAAACTCCACACAGACAGTGACCCAGGGCCAGGATCAAAACTGGAACCTCGCCGTCGTGAGGCCGCAGTGCTAACCACTGTGTCAGCCTATTAGGGACATCCTTGAGAGGCTGGGTATTGCTCCAACGGTGCACTGGGCTGGAAAAACGGCTCTGGAAGAATGGTCATTTGAGTGAGACATGAGAAGGCTACCGAAATGCTACGGTAATGTTTCAGAATAACTGAGAATCTTCGGAGAGGGGAGAAAACATTTTGGTAGGAAAAGTCCAAAATAATGCACAGGATCTTCATATCAACAAATGAAAAACAAAACCCGAGCAACCATGAATCAAACATCACCGCAGTGAGCTCAAGTATTCAGGCACTCTCTTCCGGTGCCGGTGATGTGCTGAGCAGTCACAAATCATATGGCTCTCCTCCGGAACATGCCAAACAGGCACTTTCAGTTGAATTTAGCCCAAAAATTCGGACTCAATTCACCGATCAATAAGAAAGGGAGGAGGGGGCTTCCGGTGGCGACATGCAGAGGGGAAGTTGCATGTTGGGTGGCTCCCGCTTGAGATGTATTTTTAGGAGGTTTGAAGTCTGGTCCTGGGGGTAATATTTGGAGGATTGAAGAGAGATAATAAGTCGCTAAAGGATGTAACGGACTGCGAGGAGTAGTTGTGAAGTGGGGAGGAAACGAGGGTTCGCCGTCGAACGAGAAGGCCAGCAAAAGCGCTGGCTGGACCGCATGGTGGGGCCGCACTGCTTACGGTGGAAACAATGACTGAGGTGATGGCTGTGGAGTTGGAGAAGCAGTTTGCAAGGCACATGGAGGTGTTGAGGAAGGAGATGGCAGTCGCACTGAAATCATTGGTGGAGGAGGCAATTGCCCTGGTGAGGGTAGCTGTGGCAAAGACATGGCCAAGGTGAGAGAGCAGGACGAGAAGATGAAGGAAGCGGAAGAGGCTGTGTCGTAGCACAGTGACCAGCTCACCTCAATGGGGGACGAGCTGCGGAGGGTGGTGGAGGCCAACAGAGAGCTTCAAGCAAAGCGCAAAGATTTGGAAAACCGAGGCGACATGATCTGAGAATTGTGGGCTTGCCCGAAGGGGCAGAGGGCCCAAGGCCAACGGAGTACTTTGCTAAGATGCTGGCGGAGTTGATGGGGGAGGGTGAGGAGTCCTCCGGTATGAACTGCCCCGAGCTCATCGGTCGTTAAGGCCGAAGCCAAAGGTAAATGAGCCACAAAGCAATAATTATCTGCTTCCATAGATACCACACGAAGAGGGTGTTAAGCTGGGCGAAGTGGAAGGTGCAGTGGGCTGGTGTTGGAGTTTGGATATACCAGGACTGGACAGTGGAGTTGGCGAAGAGACGAGCGGCATTCGGCCGAGTAAAGGCGAAGCTGAGGGTGACGTACAACACCAAAGATTTTTATTTCGAGACGGTGGAGGCGACGGAGGCGTTTGTGAAGGCAGAAAGCTTGGGACAGAAGTGAGGAGTGGACCTGGAAGAGAGATCGTGGACTGTGATTGTGGAGCTGGAAAATGTATAAATGTTATAAAATTCTTTTCATTGACCTGTATTGTAACTTACTTGACTTCACATTGTTACTTGTATAGGTTGGAGCCAACTGGAGAAGACTGGGATATGCAGGAACTTCTAGATGGGCTATAGTACCAGAGGTTAGGGGAGGGGGACAGGGCTACGTTGAAAGGGGAGATAGTGGAGCAGGAGATAAAAGATGCAATTGGGAGGATGCAGTCGGGGAAGGTGTCAGAGCCGGATAGGTTTCCAGTGGAATGTTATTAAAAATTCAAGGATAAGCTGGCACTGCTGATGGTGGGGATGTTCGAGGAGGCGATAGGGAAGGGGGTGTTACCAAAAACTTTGGGGCAGGCATTGATTTCCTTGTTCCTTAAGAAAGATAAGGATTCAATAGAGTGTGGGTGGTATAGGCCCATATCACTTTTAAAAGGTATTGGCAAAGGTACTGGCAGGTCGGCTAGAGGAGTGCCACCCAAAGGTGATAGGTGAAGATCAGACGGTGTTTGTGAGCGGGAGGTAGCTCTTTTTGAACATTAGGAGGATATGGGATGTGGTTATGGCACCGATGGAGGAAGAGGAAACAGAGGTGGTTGTGGCATTGGGCCAAGAAACCATTTGACCAGGTAGAATGGGGTTACTTGATGGCAGTTCTGGAGCGGTTTGGGATTGGACCACGATTTGTGGACTGGGTAAAGCTTTTGTATAAGGAGCCGAGGGTGAGTAGCTGCATAAATAACATCAGCTCGAGATACTTTTCTCTCCACCGTGGGTCTAGGCAGGGATGTCCGATGTCCCCCTGTTGTTTGTACTCGCGATTGAGCCGTTGGCCATTGCATTAAGAAGTTTGGGGGTATGGAAAGGGATAGTGAGGGGGGGTGGGGGGTGTAGAGCACAGGGTGTCCTTACATGCGGATGATTTGCTGTTATACGTGTCAGAACAGTGTGTCAATCGGGGGAATATTGGAGCTGCTTTGGGAGTTTGTGTCTTTCTCGAGGTACAAATTAAATCTGGACAAGAGTAAGTATTTTGTGGTATCTCAGCCGGGGCTTTGGGGGGGGGGGGGGGGGGGGGCAGGGACTCACTTTAAATATCTGGGGGTGCAGGTTGCTCGGGATTGGGGAAGCACCGTCGGTACAACATTTCTAGTCTGGTGGGGAGAGTGAAAGCTGATCTGGCAAGGTGGGATGGTCTCACTGGTGGGTCGGGTACAGGTGATTAAAATGAACGTGTTGCCACGATTTTTGTTTATTTTCCAATGCCTGCCGATTTTCCAGCCAAAGGCTTTTTTCTTTTATAAAGAGAGATTGAAGGAATGATTACCTTGTTCATATGGGGAGAAAAGAGGGAAGGTGGCCAGAGTTAGAAAGGTGCTGCTACAGAGGGGAAGGCAGTCAGGGGGGTTGGGTCTTCCGAATCTGATGTATTATTATTGGGTGGCGAACATGGAGAAAGTGGGGAGCTGGGTCAGAGGGGTTGATTCCCAGTGGGTCAGAATGGAGGAGAGTTTGTGTAGGGGGTCGGGATTGAAGGCGCAAGCAACAGTGCCGCTCTCGATGGTCCCGGGGAAATATTAAGGTGTCCAGTAGTAATCGCGTCTTTGAGAATTTGGAGGCAGTTTCGCCAGCACTTCGGGTTGGGGGCAGGGTCAAGGGAAATGCCGATTCGGGGGTACCACAGATTTGAGCCAGGGAAGTGGGTTGGAAATTTTCGGAGATGGGAGAAGAGTTAGGGCATTAAAAGATTTGTTTCTTGGGGGTTGGTTTTGCGGGATTGAAGGAGCTGGGAGTGAAATATGGGCTGGAGAAGGGGAAATGTTTACATACATGCAGGTTCGAGACTTTGCCAAGAAGGAGATACAGAGTTTCATGGTGGAGCCGACCTCCACATTGCTGGAGGAGGTGCTGACGACAAGGGAACTGGAGAAGGGGGTAGTGTCGGCGGTTTACAGGGCTATTTTGGAAGCTTTGACAAAGGGTCACCTGGACTCGAAAAGTTAGCTTGAGAAGGTTAAGTTTGAACTAAGGGGAATGATAGAGGGGTTCTACAATTCATGGGCGTTATTCATTATGCACTTTCAAGAATTGGATTACATCGAACACGGGGTGGGGGGAGACTGTATATGTTTTTTTTTAAATTTAGAGTACCCAATTCATTTTTTTTCCAATTAAGGGGCAATTTAGCGTGGCCAATCCACCTACCCTGCACCTACATCTTTGGGTTGTGGGGGCGAGACCCACGCAAACATAGGGAGAATGTGCAACTCCACACGGGCAGTGACCCAGAGCTGGGATTGAACCTGGGACCTCAGTGCCGTGAGGCAGCAATGCTAACCACTGCACCACCATGCTGCCCGGGGACTGTATATGTTAATGGTGATTATGGGTGAGTCCCGATTCCTTTTTGTTTATGTTATCATGTGGGCTGTTGTTTGGGGGCTTGGGATCGTTGTTGTTGATAAGGGGATTGACATTGCATTCGTTACTGCTTATTGTTTGTTCATGGCTGTAAATTTGGAAGAAAATGTGAAAGAGGAGAAGAATAAAAATATTTTTTAAAAAGGGAGAGAAGAGGAAAAAGAAATGGGAGCTTGAGAAGCCACAGGGATGGCAGAGGCGGAGGGAAAGGCCAAGAGCAGCGGGTGAACAAGACAGTGGACCCACGAGGGAAGGGGTCCCTAGCCACCCCAGAGAAAGGGAGACCGACGACTCGAAAAACATTCCCTCCCCTCCCGGAGATGGATGGAAGACAGTCCTGACCAAGAAGCTGTTGGCCAGGGCAGCACGGTGGCGCAGTGGTAGCACTGCAGCCTCACGGCGTCGAGGTCCCAGGTTCGATCCCGGCTCTAGGTCACTGTCCGTGTGGAGTTTGCACATTCTCCCCGTGTTTGCGTGGGTTTCTCCCCACAACCCAAAAGATGTGCAGGGTAGGTGAATCGGCCATGCTAAATTTATTAAAAAAGAAAAAAAAAACAGGCGCAATTAAGGTGAAGATCCAGTGGCGGGCAAGGTGGCTGTGATGGAGGTGTTGGTCGCCATGCAGACAGCAATCGATAGTCTATGGAAGAAGCTGGTAGCTCAAGGGAAGACAATCCAGGAGCTTGAGAAGACATTGAAAGACCAGAGCAACAGGATTGTTGCTCTTGTGGCTGAAATTAAAAGGTTGGTGGCAACCCAGGGAGCCCACTGGGGAAGGTTGACGACCAGGAGCACCGGCTCCGTCGCCAGAATATACAGATCATTGGTCTGCCAGAAGGGATCGAGGGCCGGGACCCGACAAGACTACGTGGCCAGATGCTGGGCAACCTGGTCTGGAGGGACAGCTTCCCAAACCGCTCACTCCGACCGAAGCCCAAAGCAGGGGAGCAGCAGAGGACGATAATTGCCAAACTGCGTCAGTATTGGGACCGGGAGAGGATCCTGCGTTGGGCTTGGCAAACAAAGGCAAGCAATTGGGAAGGACACAGAATCAGAGTCTACCAGGATGGCAGACCTGGCAAAGTGCAGGGCTGAATTCAACGAGGCAAAATCGGCCCTGTACAAGAGCAGAGTTAAGTTTGGAATATTGTTCCCAGTCAGGCTCTGGGTCATGTTCCAAAATAAAGAATATTATTTCAATACCCCAGCGGAGGCGGACGAGGAGGGGAGGGGAAGAGGCACAAGGGAAATACAAGGATAAGAAAGGATTGGCTTTAGCAGGTAAGGTGCAGGTTTGCACACGATGACACTGCAAGCAGCCACTTTGGAGGGTCCCTAAATGAAGGGAAACCTCGCAGTGCAGGGGCACACCCACGTGATGTTCACACAGTTGGTGGGCATATTGGGTGCCCCCTGGACAAATGGGAACCCTGGAGCACAGGGGCGCGTCCACCAGGTAAGTATGGTTGATCCCACAGGAAGGGGGGGGGGACAAAAACACCCTACCAGGATCACCCTGAATCTCAGGGGACTTAACAGCCCAGTGAAACGATCCAGTCTTCGCCCATTTGAGAAATTTGAAAGCCGACACAAGTCTTCCTCCAAGAGACGTACCTGAGGGTGAAGTATCGCCTGCGGGTAAGGAAGGGCTGGGTGGGACAAACGTACCACTCGAGTTACGTGAAGAGAACTCGGGGAGTAGCTATCCTGAATAGCAAGAGGACGGGTGTTTGCAGCGACAAGGACGGTTACAGACCCAGGGGGACGGTATGTCACGGTCATTGGTGTCCTAGACGGGACACCGGTAGTCCTGGTAAACGTGTACGCACGCAACTGGGTCAGTACAGATGTCATAAAGAAGACCATGGTGGAAATCCCCGACATTGACACACACCAATGGATCATTGGGGGGGGGGGGGGGGGGGGGGGGGAAGAGGAGAAGGAGAGAGAGAGAGAGAGAGAGAGAGAGAGAGAAAGAGAGAGGAGAGAGAAAGAGAGAACAGATGGGGGCTGTGGACCCATGGCGGTTCCTCCACCAACCCGGTGAAGGAATTCCCGTTCTTTTCACCAGTACACAAGGTATACACCCATATCGACTTCTTTGCAGTGAGGAAATCGGTGCTTCCAGGGATAAGAAGAGCGGAATGCTCGCAACAGCCATCTCTGACCACACTCCACAATACATGGATGGGAGATTGGAAATGCGTCATGCCCAACACCCCACATGGAGGCTGAACACGGACCTTTTGGCCGACAAGGTCTTCTGCCAGAAAACATGACAGGCCATAGGCGAGTACATCACTAACAAGCAGAATGGGGAAGGCTCACCTTCCATGTTCTGAGAGGCACTGAAAGCTGTGATTAGGGGAGAGATTGTAGCCTAGCAGGTACGTAGAGATAAGGAAGAGATTCGGGCCAGGCAGCAACTAATTGACTCCATCCTGGAGGAGATCGACAGAAAATACTCCAACCGTAGTGCTTCTGGTGGAGAGGAAGAAGCTACAATTGGACTTTAACCTGCTATTCATGAGGAAGGCAGTGCACCAACTCCTCCAGACACGGAGAACCGTTTATGAGCACGGAGAGAAGGCTAGTCACCTATTGGCTCACCAGCTGAGAAAGCAGGCAGCCAAGAGGGAGATAGCACAGGTGAAGGATAGCAGAGGCGGACTGGTTGCCGAATCAAAAAAAGGCCAACCAAGTGTTTGAGGCCTGCTAAGGGGGACTGTACATCACTGAGCCCCCACCCCCCCGATGGGGAATCGGGGATGAAACGGTTGCTCGATGGACTGGATATGCCAGCCGTGGGGGACAAAAGACGGAGGGAGCTGGAAGCAGCAATAAAACTGGGAGGGAAGACCACAATATCACTGATACCCAAGAAAGACAAAGACCCAACGGAATGAGGATCATGTCGACTCATTACGCTGCTCAACATAGACGTGAAAATACTTGCGGAATGCCTGGCCAGAGACTGGAGAACTGCGCACCAGAAGTGGTTGCAGTGGACCTGATGGGCTTTGTCAAGGCTAGACAGCTAACTGTGAACATCAGACAGCTGCTGAATGAGATATTGACCCCATTCGGGAAGAGAACACCAGAGGTGATAAGCCTTTTCTGCATCCAGGGAGATTGTGACAGAATGGAAGTACCTCAGAGGTACTGCAGTGGTTTGGGCTAGGTACAGGGTTCACCTCATGCGTGAAACCTCTGTACAACTCCCCCAAGGTGAGCGTTCGGACAAACACCACCAGCTCTGAATACTTCTGCACAGAGGCACCAGACAGTGATGCCCGCTGTTCCCGCTCTTGTTCGCCCTAGCAATCGAACCCCTGGCATCGCTTTGCGGAATAAGAGAGGCTAGAAGGGATCCAAAGACGAGGCAGGGTGCATAGAGTCTCACTCTATGCGGATGACCTGCTCCTCTACATTTCAGACCCGCAGAATAGCTTGAAAGTGATCTTGAAGCTCCTGTAAGAATTTGGGGCCTTCACGGACTACAAACTCAATCTGGTCAGTGCCCAGTGAACCCGATCGGGGGAGGGACAGATCTGGACCTTTTAAACTAGCCCAAAGCAAATTCCGCTAGCTGGGGATCCAGGAAGCCCACGACTGGACACGGATCCACAAGTGGAAGCTAACCAGTCTGGAAGAGGAAGTCAAAAAGGAAGAGTCCAAGAATCCCCAAGGCTACACTGCAGAGGAGAAGAAACATGGGCGGCCTGACTCTTCTGAACTTACAATGCTACCATTGGGCAGCCACAGCCGAGAGAGTGAGTGAATGGGTAAGGGAACCGAGAACGGAATGGGTGAGGCTGGTGGAGTCCTCCTGTAAGGGAACAATCCTCCAAGCCCACACCATGGCAGTACTCCCACCCCCACCATCAAAATACACGTTCAGTTCAGTGGTGGTAGCCACACTGAAAACATGGAATCAGATGAGACAACACTTTGGCTTAACCAAACGTCCACAATGGCCCCCACCTGCGGTAACCACAAATTCCCGCTGGCTATGCTAGATGCCACTTTTAAGAAGTGGAGACAGGATGAGGGGACGCCAGCGGGCAGGGACTTTTAACTGGGAGACAGACTCGTAACCCCAGACAAACTAGTGGAAGGATTGGAACTATCGAACAGACAGGAGCACCAACACTTACAAATCAAAAACGTTCTCTGCAAGGAAACAACGAGGTACCGATGGGCACCGAGAGGCACATTGCTGGAGGAACAGTAGGGAGAAGGGAAACTGTGGGGAAATGTACGGACAACTTTTAGAAAGGGCAAGAACACCATTAGACGGGGCAAGAGAGAAATGGGAGGACGAACTAGAGGACTCTCGAGGGTAGAACTAATAGGGCCAACTCCACCTCCTCCTGTGCAAGGCTAAGCCTCATTCAGCTTCAAGTGGTGCAGAGAACACACCTAACCAGAACCCGAATGAACAGGGTGCCAGGGAGGCCCAGCCAACCACGCCCACATATTCTGGGCCTGCCTCAGACTAGTCAAGTTCTGGACAGCCTTCTTTGAGGCGTTGTCCAAGATTGAGGGGGAGAGGGTGGAGCCATGCCCGGGAGTGACAGTCTTCAGGGCGTTGGACCAGCCAGAACTACATATGGGAATGAGAGCCAATGCTCTTGCCTTTTGCTTCCTCTTTAACATTTTTAAAATAAGTTTAGAGGATCCGATTAAATTTTTCCAATTAAGGGGCAATTTAGCGTGGCCAATCCACCTACCCTGCACATCCTTTGGGTTGCAGGGGTGAAACACGCACAGACACGGGGAGAATGTGCAAACTCCACACGGACAGTGACGCAGAGCCGGGGTCGAACCTGGGACCTCGGCACCATGAGGCAACTGTGCTAACCACTTGTGCCACCGTGCTGCCCTGCCGTTGCTCCTTAAATCGCATGTGGAAGAATCCTTCTCGGTTGCCGATCAGCAACACCCCCCACAGCTGCAGACTGGCTGGCAGACCTGTCGGAATTTCGCCACCTGAAGATGATCAAATACACCATCCGAGGGCTTCCACATAGAACATAGAACAATACAGCGCAGTACAGGCCCTTCGGCCCACGATGTTGCACCGAAACAAAAGCCATCTAACCTACACTATACCATTATCATCCATATGTTTATCCAATAAACTTTTAAATGCCCTCAATGTTGGTGAGTTCACTACTGTAGCAGGTAGGGCATTCCACGGCCTCACTACTACTCTTTGCGTAAAGAGGAGTGGAGGTTATTCATCAGCCTGCTCCAAGCCAACAGTGATTAGGAAGAAAAGGGGTAGGGGGACCGATGAGGGCAGACAAGATCGCACAGAGCAGAGCGGAACATTTGGGGGGGGGGGGGACAACAACAAAGGAAACCAGGGAAGTATCAGGAAGGGAGGGACATGGTTAAGGTGCAAAGGGGGGAGGCAGCAGAGAGAAAAATCCAGGGTGGAAGATGGGGCCAGGGTGGAGTCCATCTATTAACAGGGGGGGGGGGGGGGGGGGGGGGGGAAGAGATGGAGCAAGGAAAGGGAGAGGGATGATAAACGGGGTACATGTAACATTGCACAAAAACATCATCTTATTCTGTAAATATTATGTGTTTTATATGTCAAATTGTTAAATTTGAAAATGCCAACAAAAATATTTTAAAAAAGTATTCAGGCACTTGCGTACATTAAAAATGGATTACTGTACCTTTAATAGTAAGGTTAAAACAACCCAGTCTATCCCCAGACAAAGAATCAGCACCACATTGCAATGCAATGGCACTGGGCTGGTACATCTCCATCACCTTACATATAATCTAGTGAGGAAGAAAAATGGTTTTACAATATTGTACTAAAGTCCCAGACAAAGTGCCTGCAAACAATCTGCACACGTAATCTATAGTATACAAAGAAATGGTCCATGGCAAAGGACATTCCATCGCCAAAAGTTCAACATTTCATTCCTGTACTAACCAAGGCCATACAAATTGTTCACGAATAAGTACGACAAACAAGTTGGTGGCGCTACAAAGTAACTTGAGGAGAATTTTAATTGCGATATAATATTGAATAAAGAAAACACTTACAGGCTTGAATATGGCCTCATATGATTCATCGTCGATTCCATCTCTCAATGGGAAATTTACAGCATAGTACTTGCCTTTACCTGCACCTATATCCTGTACAGTAAAACAAAAGGCTTAAATCAGGTTCGTACAAATAAATGTACAACTAAAGATACATTTCTGTTAACATACATGAAGATGCAATGATATTCTAACTGTTACCTACCTGATGTTTTGTACAAAGTTATTACTTCTTTCACTATGGTCCTCCAGACACCTATTTATCAAACCCAGAATACTTTATCGAGTTACACTTGCATTTTCAGCAAATTATGTATTTGAACCTTGTTCTCATTCACATATCTCAATAATTCTATACTGAATGCATACTTCCATGTTTCCTCACACTTCACAACTCCTCAGATCATGACCATGTCCATATGCAACACCTGGACAATATTCAGACTTGGGCTAAAAGGCAAGAAGCATTCACGCCACACAAGTACCAGGCAATGAGCATTTCCACCGAGAGAGAATCTATCACCCCATGACATTTAATGGCATTACCTCACTATCCACATCCTGGAGGTTACCATTGATCAGAGACTTGCCTAGATCAGCCATATAAATATTGTGGCTACAAGACCAGGCCAGAACATGTGAATACTGAGGTAAGTAACTCACCTCCTGACTCTCCAAAGTCTGTCCACCTACAAGGCACAAGTCAGGAGTGAAAAAGAACTTTCTTCCCTTGCCCGGATGAGTAAAAGGCAAAAGGTAAAGATGACCCCTTTGAGGGGGAAAGCTGACTGGTGGTGATTTAACCTGATCATCACCACACCTTAGGCGAGGGGAAAGGTTGAGAAGGCAGGCATGAGTAACCTACAGTGCAGATTTAACAATACTCAAGAAGCTCAACATCAGTCAGGACAAAGCAGCTCTGCTTGATGGGGCTGCATCCAACTTAAACATTCATCCCTTCACCATGGGCACTGTGTACCGTTTACAAGATACAATGCAGCAAATGCAGCAATTTCACAAGGCTTTCATCAGCACCTTCCAAACCCCCAACCTTTGCCAGCTAGAATAAGGGAAGAGGCACAAGGGAACATTACCCTCAAATTCCCCTCCAGGTCACACCCTAACTACATCGCTTTTCCTTCACAGTTGCTGGATCAAAATGCTGGAGCTCCCTTCCTAACAGCACCGTGGGTGTACCTACACCACATTGGCTGCAGAGGTTCAAAGCAGACTTCTCACCACCATCTTCTCTTCTTAAGGGCAATTAAGGATGGGCAATAAATACTGGCCTTGCCAACAATATTCACATCACATGAAAAATGAACTTATATGCACATTACATTTGATTGGCATCTTTTATCTGCCCTTAATTCTATTAACCTGTTTGCAACTTCTTGAAAGCTTTTGCAGTCCTCTTTGCTGCTTGTGAAAGCCATTGCTTTGCCAGCTAAGTTTGACATCATGCGCCTTGTACCCAAGCACACATTATATTTATACATTGTCCAAGTCACTTGTACTGCTCATGTTTGCAGTGGGCATTTCGGTAACTATTGATTACCACAACAGATTATTAATTACAACAGTATCTCCTAAAACATTTTGCATACCAGCTATTTTGGGCAATTCACTATTCTCCTTGCATCTCATTAAGTGCATTTTTCTTTATTACTTGATCTTCTGCATCTACCATTCTATGGCTTTGATAGTTAAGTTATAGGTTGAAATAGTAAGTCAACTGTGAAGACAATTTCATAGAAAAAATAGGAGTAGGCCATTTTGCCCTTCGAACATGCTCCTCCATTCAATATGATCATGGCTGATCATCCAACTGAGTAACCTGTTCTCGCCTAATAATAGTAATCTTTATTAGTGTCACAAGTAGGCTTACATTAACACTGCAATGAAGTGAAAGCGCCTAGTCACCATGTTACAGTGCCTGAAGGGTATACAGGAATTCAGAATGTCCAAATTACTTAACAGCACGTCTTTCGGGATGTGTGGAAGAAAACCAGAGCACCCGGAGGAAACCCACACAGACACAGGGAGAACATGCAGACTCTGCACAGTGACCCAAGCCGGGAATCGAACCTGAAACCCTGGCGCTGTGAAGCAACAGTGCTAACCACTGTGCTGCCCTATCTCCATATTCTTTGATCCTTTAGCCCCAAGCACTATATCTAATTCCCTCTTGAAAACATAAAATGTTTTGGCCTCAACTGCTTCCTGTGGTAGTGAATTCCACAAGCTCGCCACTCTGGGTGAAGAAAATTCTCATCTCAGTCCTGAATGGATTACCCCGTATCATTAGACTGTGGCCCCTGGTTCTGGACACCCCTGTCACGGGAACAACCTTCCTGCATCCACCTGGTTAGTTCTGCTAGAATTTTATGTGTTTCTAGGAGATCCCCCCTCACTCTTCTAAACTCCAGCAGATATAATCCTAACTAACTCAATCTCTCCCGATACGTCAGTCCCGCCATCCCAGGAATCAGTCTGGTAAACCTTCACTACACTCCTTCCTTTTTCAAACAAGGAGACCAAACTGCACACAATATTCCTCATCAAGGCCCTGTATAATTTCAGCAAGACATCCCTGCTCCTGTATTCGAATCCTCTCGTTATAAAGGCCAACATTCCATTTGCCTCTTTTATGTCTGCTGCATCTGCATGCTTACCTTCAGCAACTGGTGTACAAGGACACCCAGGTCTCATTGAACATTCCTCTCTCTCAAACTTCCAGGAATAATCTGCCTTCCTGTTTTTGCTACAAAGTGGATAACCTCACAATTATCCACATTATACTGCATCTGACATGCATTTTGCCCACTCATTCATTTGCTGCCAAAGTGGATGACCTCGCATTTATCCAAATTATACTGCATCTGCCTCTCATTTGCCCACTCACTCAACTTGTCCAAATCACAATGAAGGATCACTGCATCCTCCTCACAGTTCACCCGCCCACCCAGCTTTGTGTCACCCACAAATTTGGAGATATCATTTAGTTCCCTCATCTAAATCATTATATACCTTGTGTTGCCCTATTATGTATTTTATTTTATTCCCTTTTCTTTCCATGTACTTAATGATCTGTTCAGCTGCTCGCAGAAAAATACTTTTCACTGTACCTCAGTACAATTGACAATAAACAAATCCAATCCATCCAATCATTAATATATATCGAATAGCTGGGGTCCGAGCATTGATCCCTGCGGTACACCACTAGTCACTGACTACCATTCGGAAAAGACAGTTTACTCTGTTTCCTGTCTGCAAACAGTTTTCTACCCATCTCAATACACCACTCCTAATCCCATGTGCTTTAATTTTACACTTATGTGGGACTTTTGTCGAAAATCTTCTGAAAGTCCAAATGAACCACATCCCGATCCCCCCCATCATCAACACTATTAGTTACATCTTTGGAGAATTCCAGTAGATTTGTCAAGCATGATTTCCCCTTTCATAAATCCTTGCTGACTGTCCGATCTTGCCACTGATTTCCAATTAGCTCAAATTGAGAACACAAAAACCCAAATTCACATTTAATACCATGAACAAAATAATGTGCTTTTATTTAATTTATCTTCTGCTGATCAATGTACTAACCACTGAAACCAAGTGCATGTTTGTTCTTTGAGGTTTAACCAATGAGTCCACCTGAAAAGTTCAGGAAGCAGGCTACAGAGCAGGGTGACAGATCCACCCTGATGTTATAAATCTTAGCAGAACTAATCAATTTTCTATGCACAATCACTCCAGATCTTGCTCCAGCACATTTTTCTTTGGACTTCTACAACTTGAAAAGGCTTCACCTGTCATACCTTCATCCTCCAAATGAAGATTAAGACCCAACCCGCTTAACTCCATGTTGCCCTATCCTCTATTATGAAATTTTACCTATGCTTATTATACATTTGTCCTCAGGACATGTGCAATGCTGGCAAGGCTATACTGATTGCCCACCCCTAGTTGGCCAGAGATAATGGTGTGCACATTTGCCTTAGATTACCACATCCTTGTGGTGATGGAGCCCTTACAATAACGTTCGGTCAGAAATTGGAAGATTTTGGCAAAGCAACACAGAATGGTAATGCACCTCCAAATGAGGATGGCAGGTGACTTGGAGGCGATTTCCGACAACTGTTCTGGGAAGTCACAGAGCTGGAAAGTGCTGTCGTAAAGTATGTATGATGAGTTGGTGCACTGCACCCAGCAGACAGTGCATACATCAGGCACAATACTTTAGTTTTATAATATTTCCTTTTATATTGTCTTTTCTTCTATTCCATTTTAGTCCTTCTAATTGCCTATTTACTCCTCTATTGTGACTTTTAGTATTGTTAGTTATAATTTTCTCAAATGCATCCCTTTTCTTCTCACTCTTAGTACAATCTTGAATCGATCTCCCATCCTTTCTGATTCCCCCAACCATAGTTATTCACCCAACTAAAGCCCTTCATAGTCTCCTCCTGGTCTCCTAGTAACAGTTGCATTCTCTCGATTCTCCTGAAAATTCTCCAGCATATATTCACATGCTGTGAAAAGTACTTCCTCTTACCCGAAGATCTCCTGTGCCGGGGAAATATTCACCATATTTGTGAAATGAAACAGTCATCACCCTGTCTGTTGTATAAAAAGCCTCTTCCACACCATCACCATGGTGAATATCAATATCGATGTACAGTACTCTCTGATGATACCTTAAAGGCAAAAATAAAACAGTAATTCAAATTGAGTTGATATGAAACAAAAAATGTAACCTTCGGCTTAGTAAGGATATAAAAAAATAGGTTGGTGTCTTCATGGGTCTGTGCAATTAGAAAGACCCAAGATCAATTCTCAGTGTGCGTTATGAGAGAGCTTGGGATGGGGTTATCTACCCCAGTTACAATTCCTGACTGGAATTCAGGTGAAAGCAGAGAGTCAACAGTTAGTGAACTGAGGGGAGAGCGAGCACTAGGGGGGAGGAGGAAAAGTGGAGAGAGCAAAGAAGGGGAGAGCATGCGAATGGGGAGAGAGAGCAAAGGGGGGAAGAGGACAGAGAGCGAAGAAGGGGAGATAAGCATCAGAGAGCGAAGAAGGGGAGAAGGGGATAGAGAGCGAAGGGGAGGAGAAGGGGCCAGAGTGGAGAAGGGGCTGGAGGAGAAGGGGAGAGAGAGCGAAGAGGGGGAGGGCGGAGAAGGGGAGAGAGAGCGAAGAGGGGGAGAAGGGGACAGCGAGCGAAGAGGGGGAGAAAGGGACAGAGAGCGAAGAGGGGGAGAAGAGGACAGAGAGCGAAGAGGGGGAGAAGGGGACAGAGAGCGAAGAGGGGGAGAAGGAGACAGAGTGGAGAAGAGGAGGGAGAAGGGGAGAGAGAAAAGGGGGAGCGAGGAGAAGGGGAGAGAGAAAAGGGGGAGCGAGGAGAAGGGGAGAGAGAAAAGGGGGAGAGAGGAGAAGGGGAGAGAGAGCGAAGATGGGGAGGGAGGAGAAGGGGACAGAGAGCGAAGAAGGGAAGGGGACAGAGAGCAAAGAGGGGGCGAAGGGGACAGAGAGTGAAGAGGGGGAGAAAGGGACAGAGCGAAGAGGTGTAGAAGGGGACAGAGAGCAAAGAGGACGAGAAGGGGACAGAGAGCGAAGAGGGGGAGAAAGGGGCAGTGAGCGATGAAGGGGAGGGAAGAGAAAGGGGGCGAGAGTGAAGAGGGGGAGAATGGGACTGAGAGAAAAGAGGGGGAGAAGGGGACAGAGAGCGAAGAGGGGGAGAAGGGGACAGAGAGCAAAGAGGGGGAGGAGGGGACAGAGAGCGAAGAGGGGGATAAGGGGGCAGTGAGCGAAGGGGAGGGTAGAGAAGGGGGGGGGGGGGGGGAGAGAAGAGAGTGAAGGTGGGGAGAATGGGACAGAGAGCAAAGGGGGGGGGGAGAATGGGACAGAGAGTGAAAAGGTGGAGAAGGGGACAGAGCGAAGAGGGGGGAGAAGGAGACAGAGAGCGAAGAAGGGAAGGGGACAGAGAGCAAAGAGGGGGAGAAGGGGACTGAGAGAAAAGAGGGGGAGGAGGGGACAGAGAGCAAAGAGGGCGAGAAGTGGACAGAGAGAAAAGAGGGCGAGAAGGGGACACAGAGCGAAGAGGGCGAGAAGGGGACAGAGAGCGAAGAGGGGGAGAAAGGGGCAGAGAGCGATGAGGGGGAGAAGGGGACAGAGAGCGAAGAGGGGGAGAAGGGGACAGAGAGCGAAGAGGGGGAGAAGGGGACAGAGAGCGAAGAGGGCGAGAAGTGGACAGAGAGAAAAGAGGGCGAGAAGGGGACACAGAGCGAAGAGGGCGAGAAGGGGACAGAGAGCGAAGAGGGGGAGAAAGGGGCAGAGAGCGATGAGGGGGAGAAGGGGACAGAGAGCGAAGAGGGGGAGAAGGGGACAGAGAGCGAAGAGGGGGAGAAGGGGACAGAGAGCGAAGAGGGGGAGAAGGGGACAGAGAGCGAAGAGGGGGTGAAGGGGAAAGAGAGCGAAGAGGGGGAGAAGGGGACAGAGAGCGAAGAGGGGGATATGGGGGCAGAGAGCGAAGGGGAGGGTAGAGAAGGGGGGGGGGGAGAAGAGAGTGAAGGTGGGGAGAATGGGACAGAGAGCAAAGAGGGCGAGAAGTGGACAGAGAGAAAAGAGGGCGAGAAGGGGACACAGAGCGAAGAGGGGGAGAAGGGGACAGAGAGCGAAGAGGGGGAGAAGGGGACAGAGAGCGAAGAGGGGGAGAAGGGGACAGAGAGCGAAGAGGGGGAGAAGGGGACAGCGAGCGAAGAGGGGGAGAAGGGGACAGAGAGCGAAGAGGGGGTGAAGGGGACAGAGAGCGAAGAGGGGGAGAAGGGGACAGAGAGCGAAGAGGGGGAGAAGGGGGCAGAGAGCGAAGGGGAGGGTAGAGAAGGGGGGGGGGAAAGAGAGTGAAGGTGGGGAGAATGGGACAGAGAGCAAAAGGGGGGGGGGAGAGAAATGGGACAGAGTGAAAAGGTGGAGAAGGGGACAGGGCGAAGAGGGGGGGAAAAGGAGACAGAGAGCGAAGAGGGGGAGAGAGAGCGAAGAGGGGGAGAAGGGGACAGAGAGCGAAGAGGGGGAAAGGGAACAGTGGGCGAAGATGGGGGGAAGGGAACAGAGGGTGAAGATGGGGGGGGGGGGAAAGGGAACAGAGGGCGAAGAGGGGGAGAAGGGGACAGAGAGTGAGGAGGGAAGGGAACAGAGGGTGAAGAGGGGGGAAGGGAACAGAGGGTGAAGGGGGGGGGAAGAAAGGGGACAGAGAGCAAAGAGGGGGAGAAGGGGACCGAGAATGAAGAGGGGGAGAAGGGGACTGTTATGGGCCAGTGTTTTGAAAACACCAAAGTATATTATGGAGTCCACCTGACCTATAACTGTTTATTGATTTTGGTTACAATGAGCACAAGAGCCTGCCTTTCAGGTGTAATTCAAAAAAATTATTTGGCGCTTTAAAATCAAAAAACAATTTTTTTTTCTACAAATTGTATTAACATTTTTATAAACAGTACAAATTATCAACTACAAACATAAAGACCCCACACAGCTACAGCAATCTATGTATAATCCTTAATGAAGTCCCCCTTTAACTGTTCCAATTCAATAACAAAATCCAAATAAAACCAGAAACCCCTTTTCATGGGTATGGCCCAACACACGGCACTCTTACTGGTATAAAACTGGTCATTGATGCTCTGTTCCCCTTTTAAAACACAGATTTGCACTCCTACCAGAAAGCAATTATCTCTTTTAAATTATCAAGTAGTCTGGAAACAGCTTTTAAAATGAAGATAGAGAAACACCTCTTTCAACCGGTGCAGTTCAAAACCCAAAGCGAAAGTAAAACCCACAGAGCCACAAACCAGCTCCAAAGTCAAAGCGAAAGAAAAACTCAGAGCCACAGCCCAGCTCCACCCACACAATAAATCACTGAAGCCAAATAATAAGACACAAACATTTCTTAAAAGGACACTCCCATGACAGGGACAGAGAGTGAAGAGGGGGGAGAAGGAGACAGAGAGCAGAGAGGGGGAGCAGGGGACAGAGAGCGAAGAAGGGGGAGATGGGGACAGAGAGCGAAGAGAGGGAGAAGGGGACAGAGAGCGAAGAAAGGGGGAAGGGGACAGAGAGGGAAGAGGGGAAGAAGGGGATGCGAAGAGGACAGAGAGCGAAGAAGGGGAGAAGGGAACAGAGAGCGAAGAGGGTGAGAAGAGGTCAGAGAGCAGAGAGGGTGAGAAGAGGTCAGAGAGCAGAGGGGGTGAGGAGGGGACAGAGGGCAGAGAGGGTGAGAAGAGGACAGAGCGCAGAAGGGGACAGAGAGCAGAGAGGGGGACATGGGGACAGAGAGCAGAGAGGGGGGAGAAGAGGACAAAGAGCAGAGAGGGGGAGAAGGGGACAGAGAGCAGAGAGGGAGAGAAGGGGGCAGAGAGCTAAGAGTGGGAAAATGGGACAGAGAGCGAAGAGGGTGAAGAAGTGTGTGTGTGTGTGTGTGTGTGGGGGAGGGGCGGGGGGGGGGAGAAAGAGAGAGCATTAAGAGGGAGAAGGGGGCTGGGGAGAGTGTGAAAGGAGAGAGATGTGGAAGTCCCAGGTTTGATGTAAAGAAATCTAAAAGTACTTGCATGCAGTTGGAACTCTTAACAGTGCATTATAAAATGCTTACTTCAGTAATTCGAGAATGGCCAAGACAATGTCATTCACGTAACAAAAGCCTGATGCTTCTGATTTCTTCGCATGGTGAAGTCCACCGGCCCAGTTGACAGCAATGTCGGTTTGCTGCTTGTTCAATTTAACAGCTCCAGCTGTAGAAAGTAGCAATTTGCTTTTATTCACGCAATACTTGATTCATTTGAGAAATAATACCACTAAAAGATTTGTAATGATTACAATTTATTTTGCCTAGTTTTAATGCAATGCACAGGTATTTAACAAAGATGTTCACAGAAATGTTACAGTACAGTTCGGCCATTCACATCTGTCCCAGCGCTCCAAATGGACATTTCACCTGGTGCCATTCTTCTGCCTTCCCCCCACAACCCTGCAAATTGTTTCTTTTCAATTAATTTAATTACCTCTCAGCTGCCTCAATTGAACCAGTCTCCACCACACTTTTCAGGCAGTGGATTCCAGATCCTAAACACTTGTTGCGTGGAAATATTTTTTCTCATATCACTTTTGCTTCTTTTGTCATTTACTTTAAATGTGTGCCCTCTCGTTCTCAATCCTTTCATGAATGGAACGGTTACTTCCCCATCTACTTTGTCCAGATCGCTCGTGATTTTGAATAACTCAATCAAACCTCCTTTCAGCCTTCTTTTCTCCAAGGAATAGTCCCAACTTCTCCAATCTATTGTCATAATCTTGTAAATCTTTCCTGCACTCTCTCCAACATTTCCATAAAATTCAGCACCAGTGCTGTCTGCAATACTCCAATGAAGTCTAACTAGCGCCTTGTATAAGTTCAACATAAGTTCCTTGCTTTTGTACTTCAAGCCCCTATTAATATAACCTAGGAAACTGTATGCTTTAGTAACTTATCTCAACCTGCCCGGCTGCCTTTAATGACACCCAGGCCCCTTTGCTTCTGTCAACCCAGGGGCTGTTTAGCACAGGGCTAAATCGCTGGCTTTGAAAGCAGACCAAGGCAGGCCAGCAGCACGGTTCAATTCCCGTAACAGCCTCCCCGAACAGGCGCCGGAATGTGGCGACTAGGGGCTTTTCACAGTAACTTCCTTTGAAGCCTACTTGTGACAATAAGTGATTTTCCATTTCCATTGAAAATAAAGTATCCTTTATTTTATGCTGTTTCTCCATATGTCACATGAGGAAGATATGAGGGGGGAAAACAACCTGCAGCACAGTCAGAAGGATACGTCAACACCTGGCGAGGTACAATGCCCCAGAGCGGGAATACATAGGTTGCCCCGGTTCAGCAAAGGTGATTCACTCGAGATCCGCTGTCTTTCGGGAAACTCCTGTCTGACCAGCTATTCGCCAATTAGAGTCTGATGACCTCTTTGTCCATCAATGGGAGGTTAGTTGCTCATCAGTAGCTTGGTTCTGTTATTTTGCATATACTGGAGTGGGAAAATCAAGCAGCCACACTAACACTGATGGATTCAAGTCTGGGCACCCCAGGAGAGAAAGCCTTGGAGGGGCTGGGTGTTGTTTCGAACAATTACAGGCAAACGGCTTTGGAAATCGACTGAGACGGTCATGAAAGTTGCCACCGAGGCAGGCATTGGAGAAAGGATTCAGAACAAATGTCCCTACCAGAAGAAAAATTGCTTTATAAATTGAAGTACGGCCTTTGTCTGCCTGTGAAAGCAGCATGTGGGCTGCATGTTCTGTTAGTTGTGTTTCATGGAAACTAGTGTGTTAAGGTTAAGAAACTACATGTAATCTGTTATTGCTAAGGTTGAAGTTTAAAAGTTTAAATATGGTTTTCATTTTTTTTGTATTAATTATATTGTAATATTGGGGGAAGACGGTGACATCGTGGTATTGTCACTGGACTAGTAAACCAGAAACCCAGGGTAATGTTCTGGGGACCCAGGTTCAAATCCCACTACTGCACATGGCGAAATTTGAATTCAATAAAAAAATCTGAAATTAAAAGTCTAATATGATCATGAAACCATTGTCGATTATCATAAAAACCCATGTAGTTCACTAATGTCCTTTAGGGAAGGAAATCTGCCATCCTTACCTGGTCTGGCTTACATGTGACTCCAGACCTACTGCAATGTGGTTGACTCTTAACTGCCCCAAGGGCAATTAGGGATGGGCAATAAATGCTGGCTTAGCCAGCGATGCCCACATTTCATGAACAAACAGGGGGAAAAAAAGAAAACAAAGTTTGTTTATAAACTAACCAAGTATTTTTTCTTATATTATCACTCCTGGAACGAATCGATCTTTCCGCACCATCGTCAAGCTTAAAAAGGCTATGGCTCTGGTTCAGTCTCTTAGCCACTGCGGAGAGCTGATCAGGCGTCCGTAACACTTGTTGCTCCTCCCAAAATGTATCACCTCCCCGTATTGCTCCATATTATAATTCACCTGCCACCAATCCGCCGACCTGTCAAATCCTTTTCAAATTCAACACCGTCATAGAATCATAGAAAAATTACAACACAGTGGTGCAGTGGTTAGCACAGCTGCCTCATAGCGCTGAGGACCCGAGTTCGATCCCGGCCCCGGGTAACTGTCTGTGGAGTTTGCATATTTTCCCAGTGTCTGCGTGGGTCTCACCCCCACAAACCAAAAAGATGTGTGGGGTAGATGAATTGGCCAGGCTAAATTGCCCCTTAATTGGAAAAAAAAAAGAATTGGGTACTCTAAATTTATTATTTTTTTTAAAAGTTACAACACAGGGGCCATTCAGTCCATCTCGTCTATGCCAGCCTGAGGACACCCAGGTTCCTCTTCTAATTCCACCTTCCTGCACAAGGTCCATAGCCCTGCATGTTACAGCACTTAAGGTGCAGATCCAGGTACTTTTTAAATTTAAAAATAAATTCTAATTAAGGGCAATTAGCATGGCCAATTCACCTATCCTGCAGATCTTTGAGTTGTGGGGGTGAAACCCATGCAGACACGGGGATAATGTGCCATCTCCACTCGGACAGTGACCTGGGTCCTCACTGCCATGAGGCAGCAGTGCCATCTACTGCGCCACCGTGCTGCCCCCCAGGGACTTTTAAAAAAAGGGTGTAGGGCCTCTGCCGCCACTAGCAACTCGGGCAGAGAAGTCCAGACTCCCATTACCCTCTGCCTAAAAAAGACCTTCCTCATGTCCCCTCTACACCTTCTGCTACATGTCTATGTCCCATGGTTCTAGAATTCTCCACCAAGGGAAACAATTTCATTCTGTCTACTCTTATCACTTCCTCTCATAATTTTGCACACCTCAATTAAGTCATGCCTCAGCCTTCTTCTTTCCATTGAAAATAACTCCAAACTATCCAATCTCTCCTCATAGCTACTCTTTTGTAACCCTGGCAACATTCTTGTAAACCTCCTCTGCACTCTCTCCAGAGCCATTACATCCTTTCTGAAATGTGGCGACCAGAACTGCACACAATACTCCAGTTGTGGCCTCACCAGTGTTTTATACAATCCCAGCATAAAATAAATAAATAATAATCTTTATTGTCACAAGTAGGCTTGTGAAAAGCCCCATCGGCACATTCCAGCACCTGTTCGGGTACACAGGAAGAATTCAGAATGTCCAATTCACCCAACAGTACGTCTTTCAGGACTTGTTGGTGGAAACCAGAGCACCCGGAGGAAACCCACGCAGACACGGGGAGAACGTGCAGACTCCGCACAGACAATGACCCAAGCCGAGATTCAAACCTGAAATATTGGCGCTGTGAAGCCATAGTTCTAACCACTATGCTGCCCATCACCATTACTTTTATGTTATATACCTCTGCCAATGAAGGAGAGCATTCCATATGCTTTTTTTTTTTGCAATCTTGTCTACTTGAACTGCTGCTTTTAGGGACCTGTGCACTTGTACACCAAGATCTCTCACTTCATCTACCCCTCTTAGTATATTTCCAGTTATTGCGTATTCCCTATAACCGTTTGACCTGCCTAAATGCATGACCTCACACTTGTGTTAAATTCCATTTGCCACTTTACTGCCCACTCCACCAACCCATCCATATCGCTTGGAGATTAAAGTTATCCTCTACACTGTCCACCCTCCTCACAGATTACCATGCTTCCAAGTTTTGTATCATCTGCAAATTTTGAAACTGTTTCCTGTACACAGATACAGATAATTAATATATATCAGGAAAATCAAAGGTCCCAATACCAACCTCTGGGGAACACCTCACAAAACTTCCATTAACCATTACATTCCCCGTCATTCGGCCAATTCTGTATCCATGTTGCTACTGACCCGTTTATTCCATGAGCTAAACTTTTCCGAAGTCTGATGTGCGCTATTGTATCGAATATCTTTTGGAAGACTATGTACACCATATCAACAACATTTCCCTCATCAACTGTGTTACCTTTTTGAAAAACTCCAACAAGTTTGTTAAACACGATTTTTCCTTAAAAGAACCACGCGGGCTCTCTTTAATTAACCCACATTTGTCCATGTAACTATTAATTTTGTCCCAAATTTTCGTTTCTAGACATTTTCCTACCACCAAGATTAAACTGATTCGTATCCTTGGAAGCATTTCATCCAGTCCAGGTGTCTGGTCCATTTGAAATATGGACAGCCTATCCAATAACTCCTCTCATTAACTTAAAGCCTTGTAATGACTGAATTTCCTACCCTTTCACAATGCCCTAGGTAGCATCTTCTTCCTTACTGGAGACAGATGCAAAGTACTCAGCCGTACGCAGCACGGTAGCATAGTGGATAGCACAATTGCTTCACAGCTCCAGGGTCCCAGGTTCGATTCCCGGCTTGGGTCACTGCCTGTGTGGAGTTTGCACGTTCTCCCAGTGTGTGCATGGGTTTCCTCCGGGTGCTCCGGTTTCCTCCCACAGTCCAAAGATGTGCAGATTAGGTGGATCCATGCTAAATAACCCCTTAGTATCCAAAATTCAACTTTAGTGTTGGGTGGGGTTACTGGGTTATGGGGATAGGGTGGAAGTGCGGGCTTGGGTAGGGTGCTCCTTCCAAGAGCCGGTGCACTCGATGGGCCGAATGGCCTCCTTCTGCACTGTAAATTCTAAAAATTCATGACTAAAATCAAAGTTTACGTTGCTTCCAAACAAATGTTGGAAGTTACAAGTTAATTGAATTAAAAGGATTTTAAGGATCGTGTTGGCATGTCATCAAGGGACTTTGACTGAAAACACTCTAAGTGGGATAACTCTCCCCGTGTCTGCATGGGTTTCACCCCCACAACTCAAAGATGTGCAGGATAGGTGGATTGGCCATACTAAAATTGTCCCCGAATTGGAAAAAATAATTGGGTACTCTAAATTTATGTTTAAAAAAAAAATGGTAGGCAGGAAAGTCCATGTTTATTGCTGATTTAGTCCATACCAGCTGGGTTATCAGTTTAGACTCAACAATTAGTCTTCATGGAGGATTAAGAGGGAGGGAATGTTGAATCGTTCATTGGCTGCCGGCAGCTGACCACTATGGACCAACCTCTTCTGGAAACGCTAAAATGACGTTCAATGGAGTGTGGACTGAGATCACTTTCTGCTTCCCACTACATGTGAATGGCCGGCACATCTGGCAAACAATCTTAGTTGTCTCCCAAATAAATAATGCATTTTGGCATCTGCGGAACGGGACATAGAGGGCCGCAACAGCTTCAGGAAAGGATGGGCAAAAAAACTAGCAAGGGAAAACAAAACAAACAATTCAGTCCCCCACTGCTATCGAATGAAATTGGTTTTCCTTGCAATGTTCCTTTCACAAAATTAAAATATTATGTATAAAATGGGTAAATAATAACTATAAATTAATATCTTAAGGAATTTCTGGAAAACCGACAATAAGAAAATGCAAACAATTCCTTTGGGTTAATTTCCAGAGAAACAGGATTTGAAAAGTAGAGAATAAAAGCAATTACTGCGGACACTGGAGTCTGAAACCAAAGAGAAAATGCTGGACAATCTCAGCAGGTCGGGCAGCATCTGTAGGGAGATAAAAGAGCTAACGTTTCGAGTCCAGATGACCCTTTGTCAAAGCTTTAACAAAGGGTCATCTGGGCTCAAAACGTTAGCTCTTTTCTCTCCCTACAGATGCTGCCAGACCTACTGAGATTTTCCAGCATTTTCTCTTTGGAAAAGTAGAGAAGTTATATTTAACTTGGTAGTCCACATTCTGTGCACAGTTCCAGCCTCAACATTACAGAAAGGATGGGAGGCACTGGAGAAGGGTGCTAACAGAACTGAAATGTTATACAAATCTGGAGACTGAACAGGCTGGGGCTCTTTTCCCTAGAAAAGAGAAAGATTATGGGTGTCTTGATGGAAGATTTGTTTTAGAGGCAGGGATTATTATAGGGTGGACAGACCAGAAGTAGAGGGTCAGAAAAAGAAGGTAATCACTATTAAGTCCAATATTTAGGAAGTGATTATTTGAGTGGAGACAAATAACACAAGTGTATTTCAAAGAAAAGTAGACGAGTACGAGAGAGCGCAACAAATAGACTGAAATGCTGCTAGAATTAGATGAAGGGCGAGAGGTTGCTCATGTGGAACATAAGATCTGGCATAGACTAGGTGGGCTGAATGGCCTGTTTGTGTTTTCCAAGTTTGATGAAGTATCACTTACCAACTGACCCTCCAGTCGAGAGTTGGCAGAATTCAAACAGTCCATCAAATACAGGGCAGTCTTCACCCACGTTAACTAACAGGAAGAACAAACTTTAAATACAATTTTACAAAGGGAAGTGATAATGAAAGTTTACATTATTGCTCAGCGACAAACAGTATTAGATAACTGGGCAAAATATCCTTCCAAAGACAATTGCATGAATAGCTACTAATTTCCTGTTATTCTATTAGCATGGCCAGTCTCATTTCTCATCAACATTTGTTAGCAGCTTGATTCAAATCTAGCTCTTGATGCATGATGACCTATGTCATAACACCATAAGACATAGGAGAAGTCGGCCGGCCACTTGGCTCGAGTCTGCTCCGCCACTCAATGAGTCAGGCCTGATCTGATCTGATAATCCTCAACTTTCCCCCTTTTATTCCCATAACCCTAGATTCCCTTACTGATTAAAAATCTGTCTGTCTCAGCCTTGAACACGCTTAACGACCCAGCCTCTGCAGCCCTCGTGGTAAAGAATTCCACAGATTTCCCACCATTGGAGAAGAAATTCCTCCTCATCTGTCTTAAATGGACAACCCATCACTCTGAGATTATGCCCTCTGGTCTTCAACTTTCTCACAAGAGGAAACACCTTCTCAGCATCTACCCTGTCAAGTCCCCTGAGAATCCTGTATGTCTCAATAAGTGAGCCTCTCATTCTTCTAAACTCCAATGAGCACAGGCCCAACCAATGGTCAACTGAGTGAACCATTTCTGGACTGCCTCCAATGCCCCCATGTCTTTCCTTAGATAAAGGGACCAAAACTGTTCACAGTATTCCAGGTGTGGTCTAAATAGGGCTTTGTATAGTTTTAGCATGCATATTTTACCCAATGAGACCATTTGCCAGATGTTCCCCAATGGTCTAGTTAATGTTGAAGGTTTAGCTCAGTGCAGCACTAAGCCAGGAAGACTAGAATAGTTCTACATTTAATGCTTGACCTGTGCTGTTAGGAGCTCTCAGCCAGTGCAGTGTTTGAGAAACCACAATTGGTCTGAGCAACCTCTAATTGAGAGGGGAGGGAAACAAAAGAAAGTGGAGTGATTCCCCAATCCACATGCTGGTCCATAAATCCCACTTGTGTGTGGAAATGTTAGATCAGGACATGATTGATCAAATAGCTAGTTCTCACTTACTCTGAATGCTCAAATATGAAACCGAAGTACGGAACCAATTGCCAGTAGTTAAAGGCGATCTGAATTTAATAACCTTTGTGAAGTGATCTTCCTTCAAAATCATGAAAATTCTCATTAACCCGAAACTCTCCACAGGCACTGCCTGATCTGCTGAGTATGCCCAGCAATTTTTCTTTTTATTTCAGATTCCAGGCATCCACAATATTTTACTTTTATCCCTGAAAGGTCTGTTTTTAATTTGTATGTGATGTCCCCATGTCCTCAATTTTTCAATCAGAAACATATTTTCTCCATCTACTCATCAATTCCCCAGCATATCTTAAAAGCTTCGAGCCAGCAATTAAACATTCTAAATTCCAGGGAATATAATCCTAGTTTGCATAATCTCTCCTTGTAATCGAATTGTGAGTCCACCATCATTCCAATAAATCTACACTATATTCTCTCAAAGATCAGTAGATCCTTCCTAAAAGGTGAAGCCTGGAACTTAACACAAAACTCCAAGTCTAACCAGGGCTGTGCGTGTACATCGCACCACCAACACTTTATTGACACGTGATAGACTCTTGCACCTTTTCTGAACATTTTAATGATCTAATCACATGGATCCCCAAGTCTCCTTGGATTTCCATTGTTTCTAGCTTTGCGCCATTGCTAGTCCAAACTTGCTCATAGCAAAATTCATTTGCAAAAGTTTGGTCCACACATTTAATGCCCCAGTTTCTAATGTTACGCTTCCATCTACACTGACTTCAGAGTCACCTATCTTTATTGTCATTGATATACTTGGATATGTGGCTCTCGAGCTGTCTCCGTTTGATAGCGGAAGCCATTGAGCCTGTGGGACACTACAAGCCACATCCACCAATTAGAGTAGCTATCAATATCTCTCCGGTTTCTGGCTCATTTCATTAGTTAACCCAGTACAAAGGAGGATCGTTTTGCAGTTTCAAGATTCCTTGTCGATCCTATAGCCGTCTGTAGTACTTGTTCTATGTGACACATTATGAAGTAGAAACATATCTTTTTGCCACAGTCAGATAGATCTTTTCAACTTCATTTCCTGTGGCTATCAGATACTGGCTGGGAATTCCAGTCCCACCCACTTTTCCACCTTCCCACCACGGGTACGCCAGCTGCAGTATAAGTTTTAATTGGAACTTTTATTATCCAGTGAACAAAGTCCCTGCGCTGCATAAAATGCTGACAGAATTTGAAATACAAAGACTACCAATTTTGAATTTGCACTTGTGCATTTTGTTCCATCAAATAGACCATAGAGAAAATCACTATTCAATTATTCTCTCAGTTCAATACTTTTCTGGAGAGAGGAGGAATGGCAGAGGCAATGACAAAAGCCGGGATAGGAAAGATGAGGAGATGGAGGGCACGAGGGGCAGCGACGCCGCAGTCACACCTGAGCGAGGTGGGCGGCTTCCTCTCCTCCGACCAGTTGATGGAGGAAATTCCTCATGCAGGAGCTCCAAGAATTCAAGGGAGCCATTATAGTGGATATGATGGCAATCACATGAAGATGGCTGTGATGGAGGCACTGATTATCTTACAGGCGGCCTGAGAAACGTTGCGGAGAGGCAGCCGGAGACGGAGGATACTACAATCAAAGAGCTGGAGAAAACCTTGACCGATCAGAGAGACCAGATCACCGCATTAGAAACAGAAATAGCAAGGTTGTTGGTGGCACAAGGGACACTAAAAGGGAAGGTCAAGGCCCAGGAAAATTGGTCATGACGCCAGAACCTCCACATAATGCGCCTACTGGAGAGGACGGAGGACAGTGACCCCACAGAGTACATGGCCAAAAAGCTGGGCAACCCGGTGGGATGCGACAGCTTCCCAAATCCTCAGAAAAAGACAGAGCTCACGGGTCACTCGGGCCAACGCCCAATGCCAGGAACAGCCGAGGGCCAACACGCCCAAAGCCAGGAACAGCCGAGGGCCAACACTGCAAAGGGAGGGAGAGAGAGAGAACACCACAAACAGGAGAGGGGTAAACAGGGGAGAAAGAAGTGTTGGGTTGGGGGGGGGGATCAGTGAAGGTAGAAACACTCATGGGATAACAGAGGCACGGGGGTGATAGGGTGATCGGCTGGCTACGACAGATCGCACATGGCAGCAAGGAACACAGGCACCACAAGCAGCCACTTTGGAGGGCCCGCGAACAAAGGGAAACCCTGAAGCGCATGGGCTCACCTACATGGTGCACACACAGTTGGCGGCCACTTTGGGTGGCCCTGGACAAAGGGAAATAGCAGAGTGCAGGGCCCAGCTTCACGGCAGGTACAGTGGCCACGGCCATTTGGGATGGCCCCTAACAAAGGAAAACCCAGAGTGCAGGGGCACATCCACAAGGTAAGTATGGTTGATCCCGCAGGATGGTGGGAGACAGAAATCCCCCATCAGAATAGTCACCTGGATTGTCAGGGACTTAGAGGCCCAGTGAAAAGATCCTCGTCCATCTGAAAAGTATGAAAGCTGACTGTCTTCCTCCAGGAGACGCACCGGAGAGGGAGTGACTGCGTGAAAGAGCAAGCTGGGTGGGACAAACGTACCATTTGTGCTACAGGACGAGGGCTAGAAGAGTGACAATTCTGCTCAATAAGACAACAGAATTCACAGCGACGAGGACAGTTACAGACCAAGGGGAACGCTACATCATGGTTAATGGTGTCCTGGATGGGGCACCAGTAGTCCTCGTAAACGTGTATGCTCCCAACTGGAACCATGGCGGAAATCTCCGACATAGACACACATCGACTCATCATGGGGGGAGACTTTAAACTGTGTATAGGATCCGTGGATGGACAGATCAAATCGCTAATCGGAAAATAAATCAAATGTGGCAAAGGAACTAGAAGTGTTCATGGAACAGATGGGGCAATGGACCCGTGGAGATTCGCACACTCAGGGGAGGAGATTTCCTTCTCCCAGGTACACAGGGTCTATACTAGGATCAACTTCTTCATAGTTGGGAACCGGTGCTTCCAGGGGTGATAGGAGCGGAATACTCTGCAATCGTAATCTGCGACCACACTCCACAATAATAATGTGAAGTTGGGAGACAGGTCGGGCTCAATGCCATGGAGGTTGGGAACAGCCCTCCTTGCCGATGAGGCAATTTTCAAAAAGATACCACAAGCCATAGACGGATACGCTACCAACAACCAGAATGGGGAGGTCTCACCCTCCACGTTCTGGGAGGTGCTGTAGGCAGTGATTAGAAGCAAAATTATCGTACACAAAGCATACAGAGACAGGGAAAAGAGGGCGGCTAGGCAACAACTACTTGACTCCATATTGGAGGTGGACCAACGGTATTCCGCAGCCCCAACCGGCAGAGAGGAAAAAGTTACAAATGGACTTTGATCTGCTCTCCACAAGGAAAGCAGTATCCCAACTCCGCCAGACATGGGGTCTTTCTACGAACATGGAGACAAAGCCAGCCGCCTGCTGGCTCACCAGATGAGGAAGCAGACAGCCACCAGAGAAATAGCAGTAAGGGACGACAATGGCAGACTAGTAGCCGAGCCATTAAAAAAAAATCAAGGAGCGTTTGAGGTCTTCTACCCGGACGGCACACATTCGAGAAACAATTCCTCGACAGACTGGGCATGCTGACCGTGGGGGAACTTACAGAACAGCGTCTGGAAGCACCATTAGAACTGGGAGATGTCATGGAGTGAATCAATTCCACGCAGGCGGGGAAGGCGCCGGGGCCAGAGCCAGATGGAAACCCGGTGGATTTCAACAAAAGATTTGCGACAGCACTAGCCGCGCATCTGCGGCAGACTCGCTGGTTAGGGGTTCCCTGCCACCAAAACTGGCACAAGCCTCCATATCACGGATACCCAAAAAAGACAAAGATGCAAATGAGTGCTGGTCCTACAGATCCATCTCGCCGCTCAATGTAGATGGGAAGATACTGGCAAAAACCCTGGCCAAGTGGTTGGAGAGCTGCATGCCGGAGGTAGTCGTGGAGGAACAGAAGTTCTTTGTCAAGGACAGGCAGCGAACATCGAACGTTAGTCGCCTGCTGAACGTGATAATGACCCCATCCGGGGCATCACGGTAGCACAGTGGCTTCACAGCACCAGGGTCCCAGGCTCGATTCCCCAGAGTCACTGTCTGTGCAGAATCTGCATGTTCTCCCCGTACCTGCGTGGGTTTCCTCCTGGTGCTCCGGTTTCCTCCCACAGTCCAAAGACATGCAGATTAGGTGGATTAGCCATGCTTACTTGCCCTTAGTGTCCAAAAGGTTAGGAGGGGTTATTGGATCACAGGGTTAGGGTGGAAGTGGGTCGGTGCAGCCTCAATGTGCCTAATGGCCTCCTTCTGCACTGTATGTTCTAAAACACAAGTAGTGATAATTTCCCTGGACGCAGAAAAGGCCTTCAACAGAGTCCAGTGGAAATACCTCAGATGTATTGGACTGGTTTGGGCTTGGGCCAGGGGTCACCTCCTGTGTGAAGCTACAGTACAGCGCTCCCACAGCAAGCGCACAGGCGAACACCACCAGCTCAAAATACTTCCAACTGCACAGAGGCACAAGATATGGATGCCCACTGACCCCGCTGCAATTCGCCCTGGCAATTGAGCCACTGACGATCGCTCTCAGATCGGCGAAAGGCTGGCTGGGGGAGCAGAGAGCACAGGGTTTCACCCAATGTGGATTACCTGCCCCTCTACATCTCGGACCTGCAAAGGTGGAACACACTCCCACTCTCGCTGGCAGGGAGAGTGCAGACAATCAAAATGAACGTACCGCTCAGGTTCCTCTTCCGGATCAGATTCCTCCCAATCTACATCCCCAAAGCCTTCTTTAATATGATGGATAAACTAATCATGGTGTTTTAGTGTGTGTGTGTGTGTGTGTGTGTGTGTGTGTGGAGGGGGGAAAGAGAGAGACAGAGCACCGGAGGATCCAAAAAAGTGCCCTACAAAAGGAAAGGCCTGGCCCTCCCAAACCTACAGTTCTACAACTGGGCGGCCACAGCAGAAAGAGTGAGGGGATAGATAAAGGAGCCGGAGGCAGAATGGGCGAGGATCGAGTGGAGTTTCTGCGTAGGGACGTTCCTCCGAGCACTAACCTCTTTTTAAAAAAAAAAATTTAAGAGTCCCAAATTCTTTTTTCCCCAATTAATGGGCAATACCAGGCACATTTTTGGGTTCCCCACGTAGACACAGGGAGAATATGCAAACTCCACACGGACAGTAACCCGGGGCCGGGATCGAGCCCGGGTCCTCAGCACCATGACGCAGCAGTGCTAACCACTGCACTGCCCTTCCTCCGAGCACTAATCTCGACCGCACTCCCATCTCCTCCAACCAAATACCCAAGAAGCTCAGTGGTAGTGGCCACACTCCAAACGTGGTATCAAATGAGAGCACTTCAACCTAACCAAAATGTCCGCTAGAGCCCCCATCTGTAACAACCACAGATTCATGCCCGTAACAATGTACGCCACCTTCAAAAGGTGGAGACAGGACAATGAGACACTGACAGTTAGTGACATGTACACAGATGACAGGATAGTCATCAGGATAGATGACAGGCTCACGGAAAATTTCCAACTACCCAAAGGGAATGAAATGAGGTACTTTTCTCTGCAGGGAAATGACGGCGTCACCCCAGATACCGAGACACTCACTTGTTGAGAAACAGTTGGACGCGGGACCTAGGGAAGGGGAACTGTGGCGACCTTTAGTGGCGACTGTTGGGAGGAGGTACGTCCCTCCGGGATGAGACGAGGGAGAAATGGGAAGATGAACTGGGCATAGAAAGGACTCTGGACCAAAGCACTGCACAGGGCAAACTCCAGCTCCATATGTGCAGGGCTGCGCCTGATGCAGCTAAAGGTGGTGCACAGGGCATACCTAATCAGAGCCCAAAATAACAGGTTTTTCCCAGAGGTGGAGGACAAATGTGACGGTGGCAGGGAGACCCAGCCAACCACACCCACATGTTCTGGGATTGCCCCAGACTGGTTGGGTTCTGGACAATCTTCTTTGAGGCAATATCTAAAGTTGTGGGGGTGAGGGTGAAGACAAGCCCAAACGTGGCAGACTTTGGGTATCAGACCAGCCACAACTCTTTCGGGGAGGGGACAACTGCCTAGCCTTTGCCTCCCTAATCGCCCGCCAAGAAATCCTGCTCGGCAGGCGATCTGCAGCACCACCCAAAGCCGCAGACTGGCTGGCAGACTTGTCAGAATTCCGGGGCAGCACGGTGGCGCAGTGGGTTAGCCCTGCTGCCTCACGGCGCCGAGGTCCCGGGTTCGATCCTGGCTCTGGGTCACTCTCCGTGTGGAGTTTGCACATTCTCCCCGTGTTTGCATGGGTTTTGCCCCCACAATCCAAAGATGTGCAGGGTAGGTGGATTGGCTGCGCTAAATTGCCCCTTAATTGGAAAAAATGAATTGGGTACTCTAAATTTATAAAAAAGAAAAAAAAAAGACTTGTCAGAATTCCTCCAACTGGAGAAGATGAAATTTGCCACCCGCAGGTCAGAGGAGGGCTTCCACATCCATTCACCAACTTGTTCCAAGACCTGTTCGCAGCTAGCAACCAGCCCCCTAGGGCAAGCGGAGATCCAGGGAGCAGCAACACTTAGGCCGGGGCCATCGTCAGGAAGGGTAGCCGAGGCAGACCATATGGGGTCCACAGCTATGGAAGGGGGAAAAATAAGTATCTGTAAATATGTATAGTGACTAGTGTTCTCGCATTGTACTTTAGTCTATATCTGTTGTCAGTCTTTCCCTGGTTGCCTTCCGAAAACTGTGCAGCTATGAAACCTGTAAACTAATCATACAAACTGAAATCTGTCACATAAAAGTTGTGAAAACCAATAAAAAACTTTTTTGTTAACTAAAAAAATCTTTGTTTTCAAAATTCAACCTTTTTGGTGATATCTTTAAGAGAAGTGAGAGTAGCCAGTGCAAAATGCAGTGGACCAAAAACAATATGTACTGCATTCTTAGAGGAAACGGGTTGAATAAATTAACAAACTCTTTTACAGCAATTCTGTGCACGACCACAACGCAGAATGTTAAAACCAAAATAAAGCAACTTTGCCATTTAATTCCTTTTGTCACTTCATCTCTCCTGCCTTCCACCGTACCTTTCCTCCCCCCTCTGATTAAACCCATCTGTGTCTCTGACAGTCTGAAACATTAACATGCTTTCTCCACAAATGCTGCTGACCTGAGTATTTCTAGTATATTTTAATTTTAAAATAGCAACCTACATCTCTGCATCTGCTTGCTGTATTCAGACATGTTGTCTGGACGAATGGACCGTAGAAACTTGATGTAATCATCACTGTGGTACTTCGTCATTTCTTCAGCTGAAGCTTTGTGTGGGCGCTTGGGAAGAACAAAAAAGGGAAATTGTTAAATTTGAAACTTCTTGGACGGAGAGCTAGAGAAAAATAGAATGCAAAATATTAGATGAGTGGAATGGAAAAATTCAGTGTGTAGATATGGGCATTGCATGAAAAACCATCATTTATACCCCATTCCCAGATACCCTGGAGAAAGCATTGATGGGCGACCTTCTTGAAACACAGTTTGTGCAGTGAAGGTACTCAAAGAACAAAGAAACGTACAGCACAGGAACAGGCCCTTCGGCCCTCCAAGCCCGTGCCGACCATGCTGCCCGACTAAACTACAATCTTCTACACTTCCTGGGTCCGTATCCTTCTATTCCCATCCTATTCATATATTTGTCAAGGTGCCCCTATCGTCCCTGCTTCCACTACCTCCTCCGGTAGCGAGTTCCAGGCACCCACTACCCTCTGCGTAAAAAACTTGCCTCGTACATCTACTCTAAACCTTGCCCCTCTCACCTTAAACCTTTGCCCCCTAGTAATTGACCCCTCTACCCTGGGGAAAACTCCCACAGTACTATCTAGGAGCTCCAGGATTCAAACCAAGCAACAATGAAAGAACAGTAAAATACATCCATATTGTAATCGTGAGAGACTTGATGGCACTGATGTGCCTAGCATCTTCAATATTGTCTTGTAGTAGAGGGGGCATAGAATAGAGGCGAACCACCTGTCACAGAACACCTGTTCTTGTAGCTATGACATTTGTGACCTGTCCAGTTCAGATTCTGGTCAAAGGTGACCACTGGGATGCTGATGGTGGGAGACACAGTAATTGTAATGCCACTGAATGTCAAGGCGAGAAGTGTCTGCTTTCTCTTGTTGGAGATGCTCATTGCCCAATATTTGCATGGCTCAAATGTATTTGCCACTCTTCAGCCCAAGCTTAGATATTGTACGAGTCTTGCTGCACATAGGCACGGACTGCTTTGGGATGAGGAGCTGAGAATGGAACAGACATTGATAACGGAGCTGGTGCATGCTAAACCACACAATAAGTTAATTAATAGAGTTGATTTCCTGGTTCATTATTCACAGCTAAAAGGTCACAGCTAAAAGGTCTCCGCTCTTCTAATAGTTGCCACTTCGGTCTCACTAACTCATTCTTTTGTCTCCCTTTGACTTTGTGCTCGTCTCCTGCTCCCTGTATACTTTAGTTCTTATTTCTGGATATATATTTCTTTCTAACTCATTCCCTCGTGCTGCTCTATCCTTGCCTGTTGCCTCACTGCCCACCAAAGCGGAGTCAGGTTGCACTTGATCCAAAATAAACTCCAGGGATGCGAGTACTGTAGTCCAGAACGGAGGGATTACAGCTTTGCCACAGATGCCAGTCTTTCAAAGAGAGGTTTAATTTGAGCTGCCCCATTCAGGCAGCTACAAGTAATACAAGTTTTACAGCACAGCAAGAGGCGGTTTGGCCCGTTGTATCAAATCTTCTGTTCGAGAAGCAAGGGATATCAATCGTTGAGCCATTAACCACCACCAATATGGATTAACTGGCCATTCATCATTGTTACGTTGGGACCCAGTTTTGTAAATTGGTTGCCACCATGAACTACAAAACAGCACCATTGTAAATACACCTCCCTAATTTTTTCTGGATATTAAATGCTCTGCTTTTCTTTCATTTTACTCTCATCTACTGTTAAAAATCATGTTAACTCAGCACTTCAAGCCTCTGGCTGTCAAAGTATCTTGCCTTATAATTATTCATATATAGAACTATGGTTTTGAGCCAACTGCAAATTGTTATTACTTCCAGGGAGGGAACTAAGTTCAGGGTTTGGGGGAAGTTTGAATGGATTCGGCACTGCAAGGCTGAGCAACACGAAGTCCAAACAAAACAGAAAGCAACAAGACTAAGAAAAGTCAGAGTACACGAGGTACAGATTCCATTCTGCGAATTTTAACCGTAGGATAAATGGGTTTAAAGCAACAGGCAACAGAACTAGAAGGGAGCAGAACTAATAATCTGAATGCAATGACAAGCTGATAAAAGCAGATTCAATACTAACTTTTAAAAATTAAGCAGATCAAATTGAAATGATAAAATATCTATTACTATCTGGGAAACAGGCAGGAGAGTGGGACGCAAGCTTCAACAACTCCGACACCCGTATCCATCCAGGAACTCTTCCACCGTCTTCATCTCTGTGCTCACTTCTTCAGGCAGTCATCCCCCCGTTCAACAGATCCTTTCACGTGCCTCCAGTATTCTCCCGCCACCTGGACCCCTCCCTCTGGCCGCTTACCTGCTCTTGATCTTTTCATTGAGAACTGTTGGCGTGGCATCAACCATCTCATTCTCCGCTCCTCTCACCCACTCTAACCTGTCTCATTCTGAACTTGCTGCACTCCGCTCTCAGGCCCAACCCTGACTTTGTCATCAACTCATTGACAAGGGTGGGGCTATTGTTGTCTGGTGTTCTGACCGCTACCTTGCAGAGGTCGAGTGTCAACGCTCTCCTACCTCGCCCTGGACCTTGACCCAATCACCGAGCATCAAGCCATTGTTTCCAGGGGCTTCCCTGACCTCGTTTCCTCTGGAGAACTTCCCTCCACAGCTTCCAACCTCAGTCTCCAAAACCCAGACATCCCGCTTCTACCTCCTGCCAAAAATACACTAAACTAATTTCTTCCCATCTTGACTCCATCCTCTTGTCCAGTTACTCCCCACCTACATCTGTGATTCCTCTGATGCCCTACGACATATCAACATCTTCTAGCTCCCATAACCACGTTCTTTCTCTTCACCACTGATGTCCAATTGTCTATTCCTCCATTCCCCACCAGATGTTCTGAGGGCTCTCCACTTGCTCCTCAAACAGAAACCTCAACAATCCCCATCCACCACCACTCCTCAGTCTGGCCGAACCTGCCCTCTCACTGAACTATTTCGCCTTTAACTTGTCTTACTTCCTCCAAACCGAGACACTGGAAGGGGTCCCAGTTTTTCCTTTGTCTTTATGGGGTATATGGAACATTCCTTGTTGCAGTCCTATTCCGGTCCCATCCCACAATTCTTTTATCGGTACATCAACAGATATATTGGTGTCGCTTCATATTCCCATCTGGACCTGGAAAAGTTGATCAATTTTGCTCCCAATTTCCACCCCTCTACAACCTTCACATGGTCCATCTCCGACACTTCCCTTCCTTGACCTCTCTCTATCTCCATTTCTGGAGCTAGATTGTCCACAATATACATTTCAAGTCCACCGACTCCCACAGCTACCTCGACTACAGCTCTTCACACCCAACCACCTGCAAGAACTGTATCCCATTCCTTCGCCTCCACCCGAGAATGCCGCTTTCCAAATCGGTGGTGCTGACATGTCTTCCTTAAACGTGATTTTCCACCCACTGTGGTTGGCAGGGTTCACAACTGCGTCAAACCCATCTCCCGCACGTCTGGCTCTCACTCCTTCCCCTCCATGCCAGAACCAGGATATGTTGTCCTCACTTTTCACTCCAACAGCCTCTGCATTCAAAGAATCATCCTCCGCCAACTCCAGCATGATGCCACCACCAAACACATCTTTCCCTCACTCCCGCTATCAGCATTCAAGGGATCGGTACTTCTGGGTTATCTTGGTCCACTCCATCACCCCCAACACCTCATCCCACGGCACTTTCCCATGCATCGCAGAAGGTGCAACACCTGCCTCTTTATCATCTCCCTGCTCACCACCCAAGGGCCCAAACACTCCTTTCAGGTGAGGCAGTGCTTCACATGCACCTCCTTCAATCTTCTCTCAATGTGGTCTACTCCACATTGGAGAGACTAAACGCAGCTGGCTGACCGCTTTGCAAAACACCTTTGTCCATCTGCAAGCCGGACCCAGACCTTCCTGTTGCTTGCCATTTCAACTCACCATCCTATTTATTTTTTTTAAAAAAATATTTTTATCAGTGTTTTAAGATAAAGAAAAAAACAGAAGAGGACACAGAGTTTCGCTTGTAACAGGCAATGCAACAACAGTACTAATAACCAATAGGAACAAGATTTAAGCCCCTCACCGTAACAGGCGCTCCAATGCTACTTAATATTTCCATCTATACATTAGTGTTCGGCATTTAGTGGTTTGTTGGGGTGCCGGTGAGGGTTGCCCCCAGCTTTACTCCCACATGTGTAGTTGGGGTCTTTCCCCTTACCCATCGGTCAACTCCGTTCCGATGGTGGTTGCGGGGGGCGGGTCTCAAGTCCCCTCCCTCTGGATGGCTTTCCCTGTTTCCCCCCGCCCCCCCCCCCCCTCCCTCGCTGGATTCCACTCTGGTTGCTGACACCTCGAAAAATGCCACAGAAGGGCACGGTTCCATCTCCACCGCACCCCCACCCCGCCGCCGCCCGGTCTTTGCCAGAATTCCCCAAGTCTGGGGTAGGACCAGAACATGTTTGTCCTATGTGCACCACCTTCAGCCACATCAGACTTAGCCCGGCGCAGGAGGTACAGTTGACTCTGTGCAGCGCCTTGATCCAGTGTCCTCCCTCTATCTCCATACCCAGTACCTCCCCCCACTTCCACCCGGACTCGTCCAGTGGAGTCCTGACCCTCTCTATAAGTCACCTATATATGTCGCCGTATTTGTTGGCTCCTAACAGGGCGGCACAGCAGCACCGTGGTTAGCACTATTGCTTCATAGCACCAGGGACCCGGGTTCGATTCCCGGCTTGGGTCACCGTCTGTGCAGAATCTGCAAGTTATCCTCGTGTCTGCGTGGGTTTCCTCCGGCTGCTCCGGCTTTCTCCCACAGTCCAAAGATGTGGTTAGGTGGATTGGCCATACTAAATTGCCCTTTTGTGTCCAAAAGTTTAGGTGGGGTTACTGGGTTACAGGGATAGGGTGGAGGCATGGGTTGAAGTAGGGTGCTCTTTCCAAGGGCCGGTGCAGACTTGATGGGCCGAATCCCCTCCTTCTGCGTTGTAAATTCTATGATCTCTGATCATGTCCAGGAATGTGTGCGCGGTCTCTGGGGAAACATTTTTGTCTTCTTGCGGAGAAAGTTATGCAGCTGCAGATATCGGAGCTCGTCCCTTTCGGGGGGCTGGAGCTTTGCTGTAAATTACCGCAGGGACTCCAGTCTGCCATCCACGTACATGTCCTCTGCTGTCAGCTTCCCTTGGTTTTTCTCGCAAATGTCCCATCTAACCTCAGCGATGTGAACCAATGGCTGTTACAGATGGGGGCCCCCACGGACATCTCGCCCAGTTCGAAATGGCGCCCAACTGGTTCCACGTCCTTAGAGTGGATACTATCACTGGGATCCTGGAGCGTGCATGTGGAAGGGCCAGGAGTGGTGCTGGTGGCCAGCATGCGGAGGGCCGACCCCGTGCTGGAGGCTTCCTCCATTCGGACCCAGTCCTCCTCTGGCACCTTTAATCATCCCCTCACCCTCTCTGCGTTGGCTGCAATTTGGTAGGGCTAGGCCTCCCACATGCCACCGCGTTGTAAAATGGACTCCTCCTCCTCCTCCTCCTCCTCCTCCTCCTCCTCCTCCTCCTCCTCCTCCTCCTCCTCCTCCTCCTCCTCCTCCTCCTCCTCCTCCTCCTCCTCCTCCTCCTCCTCCTCCTCCTCCTCCTCCTCCTCCTCCTCCTCCTCCTCCTCCTCCTCCTCCTCCTCCTCCTCCTCCTCCTCCTCCTCCTCCTCCTCCTCCTCCTCCTCCTCCTCCTCCTCCTCCTCCTCCTCCTCCTCCTCCTCCTCCTCCTCCTCCTCCTCCTCCTCCTCCTCCTCCTCCTCCTCCTCCTCCTCCTCCTCCTCCTCCTCCTCCTCCTCCTCCTCCTCCTCCTCCTCCTCCTCCTCCTCCTCCTCCTCCTCCTCCTCCTCCTCCTCCTCCTCCTCCTCCTCCTCCTCCTCCTCCTCCTCCTCCTCCTCCTCCTCCTCCTCCTCCTCCTCCTCCTCCTCCTCCTCCTCCTCCTCCTCCTCCTCCTCCTCCTCCTCCTCCTCCTCCTCCTCCTCCTCCTCCTCCTCCTCCTCCTCCTCCTCCTCCTCCTCCTCCTCCTCCTCCTCCTCCTCCTCCTCCTCCTCCTCCTCCTCCTCCTCCTCCTCCTCCTCCTCCTCCTCCTCCTCCTCCTCCTCCTCCTCCTCCTCCTCCTCCTCCTCCTCCTCCTCCTCCTCCTCCTCCTCCTCCTCCTCCTCCTCCTCCTCCTCCTCCTCCTCCTCCTCCTCCTCCTCCTCCTCCTCCTCCTCCTCCTCCTCCTCCTCCTCCTCCTCCTCCTCCTCCTCCTCCTCCTCCTCCTCCTCCTCCTCCTCCTCCTCCTCCTCCTCCTCCTCCTCCTCCTCCTCCTCCTCCTCCTCCTCCTCCTCCTCCTCCTCCTCCTCCTCCTCCTCCTCCTCCTCCTCCTCCTCCTCCTCCTCCTCCTCCTCCTCCTCCTCCTCCTCCTCCTCCTCCTCCTCCTCCTCCTCCCTCCTCCTCCCTCCTCCTCCCTCCTCCTCCCTCCTCCTCCCTCCTCCTCCCTCCTCCTCCCTCCTCCTCCTCCTCCCTCCTCCTCCTCCTCCTCCTCCTCCTCCTCCTCCTCCCCCCCCCCCCCCCCCCCCCCCCCCCCCCCCCCCCCCTCCCCCCTCCCCCCTCCCCCCCCCTCCCCCCTCCCCCCTCCCCCCCCCCCCCCCCCCCTCCCCCCCCAAAAGCAACAAAGGCCATGATTAAGTTATCGACTCTGGCGAACAGGATTTGGGGATGAAGATGGGGAGCGATCTGAATACGAAGAGGAGCCTAGACAGCACATTCATTTTGACTGGGTGTACCCTTTCGGCTAGGGAAAGAGAGAGAGAGAGTGAGTCCCATCTTTGCAGATCCCTCCTCACCTCCACCACCAGGCTGGAGAGGTTCCATTTGTGGAGCCTTTTCCAGGTGTGGGCCACTTGGATCCACAGGTACCTGAACTTGGTTTGGGTTGCTTTGAACCACAGTTCTTGCGCTGCTCTCATGTCCACATGCCCATCTTTGGCATTCTGCAATGTTCCAGTGAAGCCCAATGCAAACTGGAGGAACAGCACCTCATCTTCCGATAAGGCACATTACAGCCTTCCGGACTTAACATTGAGTTCAACAACTTCAGACTGTACAATCTCTCCTCCAACTTCACCCCATTTTTATTTCCATCAATTTATTTGCATTTCTGCCGTTGATACGTTTTCCCCTCACCATTGCCTCCCCTCCCCTCCCACCCCCACCTCACTCGGGCCATTGGTTACCTGTTCCAAGTTATCCTTTGACATACTGCTTACTTTGCGGGGAATGACACCGCAGATATGCACTAGATACATCATCTTTAATTGTAGCTTTATCAAGTACTTGTCATTTATACTAAACTTGCATAGACGTATGCACTGTATTCCATTTTAGCCCTATGCAGCTAAGAACCTATTGACCACTGCATTAGAATTCACAGGGACATAAAGACTAGAGTTACCCTAAATATGCGGTATGTGTTTTGGACGGAATTCTCCCAAGCCTCCGCCAGCACGTTCAATGGCAGGCACATGGGAGGAGGCAGAGAACAGCGTGAATTTACAGCAAGATCTTCCACTGGTGCCCATCATGATGGGTCGGAAAGAACGGCAGAGGCTGCCATGAACCTCATTTGCATCTCATTAATGAGATGCAAATGAATGTCCGACCCCATACACCAGATTCTCCGCAGTTCTGGTGCGAAAACTTGCCATTGTGAACCATGTTTAGAACAACGTGGCATGCAGATGCCAGGGCTCACCTGAACAATGCCTGGGGCTGCCACTGCAGTTTCGGGTGGAGGCCGCCTGCAACACGGGAATAGCAACACGGTAGCACAGTGGTTACCACAGTTGCTTCACAGCTCCAGGGTCCCAGGTTCGATTTCCGGCTTGGGTCACTGTCTGTGCAGAGTCTGCACGTTCTCAGTGTCTGCGTGGGTTTCCTCCGGGTTCTCCGGTTTCCACCCACAGTCCAAAGACGTGGCGATTAGGTGGATTGGCCATGCTAAATTTCCCTTTGTGTCCAAAAAGGTTGGGTGGGGTTACTGGGATAGAGTGGAAATGTGGTCTTGGGTAGGATGCTCTTTCCAAGGGCCGGTGCAGACTCGATGAGCCGAATGGCCTCCTTCTGCACTGCACATTCTATGATGAACATCACAGCAATAGGTAGGGGATAACACCTGCAGGTGGACATTCCAGATTCGGTGTCCTGGAAGGATCCATCTTCCAGCCTCAATGTTCTTGGAAATCCCTCTTTATTCTCAGGCTGCTCCCAGAAATCTATCTCCATTTTCAGGAGGTCCACCTTCTTTCTCCAACAACGGGCAGAGATGTTGGATGCCATTTCAATTTGGCATCCGGACACAACAGTGAACTATGCGCCACCCAGGCCTGCCCTGCCTAGGAATATGGCATAAAACACCCAGGTTCACAATTAATGAGGTCAGGTTGGAGGATTTGGCGTGTTGCCCGCCAGCCAACGCAGTGGGAGTCACTCCATGTTCCCGCACCCATCACAGCACTTGGTCTCAAAATGGAAGAATTCTAACCTTTATCTTTGCACTGGACACAACATAAAAATGATGAACAGTTCAAACAAAATAATCCAGTCACTATTTAATGTTACTTACATAGATTTCCATTTTTCTGTACAAGCCATAGTTTAGCAGCAGGTTATGGGTCATTCTAATTCTGTGTGGTTTCATTGGATGACCCTGTCCATAGTAATAATTCCCAACATCACCTGCATTTAACAAATAAAAGATATAACAAGGTATCTGCCCATTGGCATACAATAAATAGCATCTAAAGACCTGAAGTACAACTAATACAATATAAACACCTAATTACACAAGTTACAAGACCGTTATCATCAGAAAAAAATTATATCTTATCCTAAAAGTCTGGTATATACTTCATTTATATCAGATGGATGGACCACCCGGCACTGACCCAGGCACCGGAAATGACAACGGCAAATCCAGCCTCGTCGACCCTGCAAAGATCTCCGTAATTATATCGGGGAGGCTTGTGCCAAAGTTAAGAGAGCTGTCTCACAAACTAATCAAGCAACTGCCTGATATAGTCATACTCTCAGAATCATACCTTACAATGTCCCAGATACCACGATCACCATTCCTGGGTATATCCTGTGTCCCTGGCAAGACAGACCCAGCAGAGTGGGCGGGTGGTGGACAAGGAAACCTGATTACCACATACAGTCCACCATTCGCTGATGACTCAGTACTCCTTCATGTTGAACACCACTTGAAGGAAGCAATGAGGTTGGCAAGGGCGCAGACTATGCTCTGGGTGGGGGACTTCAATGTCCATCACCAAGAGTGGCTTGGTAATACCACCAGCCTGAGCAGGCCAGGTCCTAAAGGAAATAGCTGCTAGACTGGAACTGCAGCAGGTGGTGAGGGAATCAAGAACAAAAACATACTTGACCTCATCTTCAGCAATCTGCCTGCTGCATGTGCATCTGTCCATGACAGTATCGGTAGAAGTGACCACCGCTCAGTCCTGGTAGAGACAAGGCTCCGTCTTCAACTGAGGATACCCTCCATCTTGTTTGGCACTACCACCGTTCCATTTTCATAAAGATGAAGACAGCACAAAGGAACTGGCTGAAGTCTGCACCTGATATGCACATTTCCCTTTCCCCGTGAACCTGATTGCAGTGAAATCATGAGCACCAAGCAGGCTCCCTTTTTGCATTAGAGGTAAGTGAACGTGGCATGGTCCTGAAGGTCGGCACTTGGCAAAAGTGGGCCCCGGGAAATAAAGTTTGAGAAACACGGATATAGAAGATGCACTGCAACAACTCACCAAGAATGCTTAGGCGGCACATTCCAAACCCACAATCTCTTGCCATCTAGGACAAGGGCAGCTGCATGGGAACACCACCACGTGAATGTTCCCCTCCAAGTCACACATTATCCCGACTTGGAAATAAATCAGCAGTTCCTTCACTGTGTCTAAAATCCTGGAACTCTCTCCCTAACAGCACTGTGGATGTTCCTACATGAAATGGACTGCAGAGTTTTGAGAAGGTGGCTCACCACCATTTTCTCAAGGGCAGTTAGGGATGGGCAACAAGTGCTGGCCTAGCCAGTGATGTCCGCATCCTATGAAAGAATTAGAAATAGAAAAACAGAATCTTTTTCAAAAGGCCTGAAACGTCTAAATGTAGATGTCCAGAAAGACTTGGGTAGTCGCGTAGATGGAACACAAGGTTAGCAAGCCATTGCAAAGAGATTGGAGTACAGTGCTTACTACAATAGTAAAGGACATCGGTGACACTCCACCTGGAGCAGTATAGTTTTGGACACCATATTTAAGGAAAGATATATATATTGGATTGGGTTTGTTTATTGTCACATGTACCGAAGTACAGTGAAAAGTATTTTTTGCGAGCAGCTCAACAGATCATTAAGTACATGGAAAGAAAAGGAAATCAAAGAAAATACATAATAGGGCAAACACAAGGTAACTACATAACACCGGCATTGGGTGAAGCATACAGGGGTGTAGTGTTAATGAGGTCAGTCCATAAGAGGGTCGCTTAGGAGTCTGGGAACAGCGGGGAAGCTGTTTTTGAGTCTGTTCATGCGTGTTCTCAGATTTGTATCTCCTGCCCGATGGAAGAAGGTGGAAGGGGGAGTAAGCAAGGTGGGAGGGGTCTTTGATTATGCTGCCCACTTTCCCCAGGCAGCGAGAGGTGGAGATGGAGTCAATGGATGGGAGGCAGGTTAGTGTGATGGACTGGGTTGTGTTCACGACTCTCTGAAGTTTTTTATAGTCTTGGGCTGAGCAGTTGCCATACCAGGCTGTGATGCAGCCAGATAGGATGCTCTCTATGATGCATCTGTAAAAGTTGGTAAGAGTTAATGTGGACATGCCGAAAATCCTTAGTTTCCTGAGGAAGTATAGGCGCTGTTGTGCTTTCTTGGTGGTAGTGTCGACGTGGGTGGACCAGGACAGATTTTTGGAGATGCGTACCGCGAGGAATTTGAACTGCTAACCATCTCCACCTCGGCCCCGTTGATGCTAACAGGAGTGTACATAGTACTTTGCTTCCTGAAGCTATCCATGTAGAAGTAGAATTTGAGACCAAATAGTTTGGCAAATCATGCATGCTTGATTTTGGTGCACAGAGCATCCTGTACACGAATCAGCTACCTAGATGAGTGCACCGACTGACCAGCTGCTCCTGTTGCTATGTCATGGATGGGGGTACACAGCCAGACAGGTTATACTGTTTAGCTCCGAGACGCAGGAGATTGTTCAGTCACGGTTGTCCATCCTCAGGGAATGCTGAGATTAGGCTGTCCACAATGTTAGTGCAGCAGCAGTTCACACAGCTCCCAGCGGACAAGCAGACTGGCACCAGGGCTTCCTGGTCAGCATCGCTTGCCTGACGAGTTTCTTCGGTGAGTGTGAAGGGGACAGCAGAGAAGGGAGAGAAAGAGTTTGATTCCTGAAAAACTAACGTTGACTTTTAGAGGAGCGATATGAAAAATTACAAAATTTTAGTCCGTCATGTGTCAACTTTCACACAGGTGCATATGGCACTTGCCTTGGAGGCAGTATAGTAAAGATTCACTAGATTGATTCTTGGAATGAGGGCACTGTCCTGTGATGAGGGGCTTATATTCTCTGGAGATTAGAAGAATTAGAGGTGATCTCACTGAAACCTACAAGAATATGAACAGGCTTGACAGGGGAGAAGTTTGTTTCCACTGGCTAGAGAATAATGGGCTGATCATTTAGGACTGAGATGAAGAGAAACTACTTTACTCAAAAGGGTTGTGAATCTTCAGCATTCTCTAGCCAAGTGGGTTGTGGCTCTTCCATCGTTGAATGTACTTAAGGTGGAGGTAGACAGATTATTGGTCTCGGAGGGCATCAAAAGACATGAGAAACAGGCAGGAAAGTGGAGTTGAAGATCACCATCAATGGTCTGACTGAATGATGGAGGAGGCTCAAAGGGTCACATGATCTATTCCCATTTCTTATATTCTCATGAAGAATAACCATTTGAGCACACATTGTACAGCTTTATTTACACTGGTTCTTTACTATCATTGAAGGAGGACCAAAAAATCTGTGCAAGTTAAGGCTGGCTCACCAATACACTATAACCCTCAAAACATTTAAGAAGCGTCTAGATGAGCATTTGAAACACCATAGCATAGAAGGCTAAGGACCAAGTGCTGGAAAATGGGATTCGAATAGACAGGTGCTCGGTGGCCAGCATAGACACGATGAGCCCAAGTGTTTCTTTCTGTGCTGTAAAATTCTATGACTCGGCCTGGTTACTTCTCTGTTGTGCATTTGGTACGAGTGAGTGGGCTGCTCCCTAGTTTTGGAATGGATGAAATATAGCAGATGCTTCTAGCATCGTGTGTTCCATACGACAGTGACAGACATCACTGCCACCTTGGCCAGGACCAGCAAACTCAGCAATCCAGAAAGCAGACTTGGAGCACGATGACCTGGATAGTGGATTGTTGTAAAAACCCATCTGGTGAGCTAAGAATGCACTTTTCTTGTACAAGAACAACCCTGAAGAAAAGGGAAATCTTTATTTGAATAAAAAATCAAATATTGCGAATGCGGAAACCTGAAAAATAGAAAATGCTGGAAAAGCTCATGGCTGCACCTGTGGAGTGGGAAACAGAATTGCAAGGGGGTTGGGCATACAACTTAAAAATAAGGGGTCACAGAAGGCAGTGGAGGCTTGATCACTGAATGTATTCATGGCTGAGGTATACAAGCATTTTTTGATCTACAAGAGAATCGAGGATAATGGGGCGAGGGGTGGATTTGAGACCTTAATGGGATCGGCCATGAATTTACTGAATGGGGAACAGCATGAAGTGTCGAATGGCTTCTCCTTTTTCTTATGTTCAAGTTGATGATCGCTCATCAGAACTCAAACATTAGCACCATTCCCAGCACTTACGTCAAAGTTAGTTACAAAATTATGCAAGTGATCATTTTTTGAAACATGAATTAACTCCTCCTCCCCAGATCAAGGAAATGGAGCAACAGGAGATTAGCACAATCCTGAGACTCATGCAGGTCATCAAGGTTTCTATGGAACAGGCAGCATTGGAAAATAGGAAGCTGGTTCTCACCAAGAGTCAGGGAAGTGAGAGATTTGGAAGCTTAGAGCTATGCTCAGGTGATGCAGCCATTGGGGGTTGAATCCTAGGCTTGAGTATTACCCCACAGGGTTAGACCCTGCAACAATGAGAGGAATCTCATGTAGAAAGCTGTCCTTCGCCAACAGGGGGCTTCACCCGAGACCACCAGCTCCAGGTCCCACAGCCTCAGCTCCCCACAGCCCGGAGTCCCCACAGGCCGGAGCCCCAGCAGCTCCGGCTCCCCCCAGCGCGGGTCCCCAGCAGCTCCGGCTCCCCCCAGCCCGGGTCCCCAGCAGCTCCGGCTCCCCCCAGCAGCTCCGGCTCCCCCCAGCAGCTCCGGCTCCCCAGCAGCGCCGGGTCCCCAGCAGCGCCGGGTCCCCACAGCTCGGAGCCCCAGCAGCTCCGGCTCTCCCCACAGCCCGGCTCCCCCCAGCAGCTCCGGCTCCCCCCAGCCCGGGTCCCCAGCAGCTTCGGGTCCCCACAGCTCCGGCTCTCCCCACAGCCCGGCTCCCCCCACAGCCCGGCTCCCCCCAGCCGCTCCGGCTCCCCACAGCTGCTCCGGCTCCCCAGCAGCTCCGGGTCCCCACAGCTCGGAGCCCCCCAGCAGCTCCGGCTCCCCACAGCCCGGGTCCCCCAGCAGCGCCGGCTCCCCCCAGCAGCTCCGGCTCCCCCCAGCAGCTCCGGGTCCCCACAGCCCGGCTCCCCCCAGCCGCTCCGGCTCCCCAGCAGCGCCAGCTCCCCCCAGCAGCTCCGGCTCCCCAGCAGCTCCGGCTCCCCCCAGCCGCTCCGGCTCCCCACAGCCGCTCCGGCTCCCCACAGCAGCCCCGGGTCCCCCAGCAGCGCCGGCTCCCCCAGCAGCGCCGGCTCCCCACAGCAGCGCCGGCTCCCCACAGCAGCTCCGGCTCCCCACAGCAGCTCCGGCTCCCCAGCAGCGCCGGCTCCCCCCAGCAGCGCCGGCTCCCCCCAGCCGCTCCGGCTCCCCACAGCAGCTCCGGCTCCCCCCAGCAGCGCCGGCTCCCCCCAGCCGCTCCGGCTCCCCACAGCAGCTCCGGCTCCCCAGCAGCTCCGGGTCCCCACAGCTGGGAGCCCCCCAGCAGCGCCGGCTCCCAGCAGCGCCGGCTCCCCCCAGCCGCTCCGGCTCCCCACAGCAGCTCCGGCTCCCCAGCAGCTCCAGGTCCCCACAGCTGGGAGCCCCCCAGCAGCGCCGGCTCCCAGCAGCGCCGGCTCCCCCCAGCCCCGGGTCCCCCCAGCCCGGATCTCCACAACCCGGAGCCCCAGCTCCGGGTCCCCACGCCTCGGACCCCCAGCTGCCCGGACCCCCCTGTGCACAATGCAAAAGCCGCTGCCGCAAGCAGTCCCGGGATTTTGGAGGCCGGGCCGGGCGATGGCCTCGGCGGGCAGAGACAGTCGCCTCCTCCCCGGCCTTACCGTCATAGTAATAGCAAACCTTCTTCTTGCCGCCGCCCTGGGCCAGCGCCATTTTACCCACGGCCTCTTGCAACACTGCAACCTAGCTCGCTGTTGGAGATCGGCTCAGCGTCACTCTGACTGACAGGAGGCTGGACCAATGGAAACGCCGTATTCCACTGCCACAGGACGAAAACTCTGTGACGCCAGCCATTATTAACCAATCGGAAGCTGGAGAGGCGGGGCCAACCAGCTAGCAGGTTCGGTTGCATGGGGCTCACTGGTGCCTCCTGGTGTTTGGGCTTTGACATCACACCCACAGGGAGGGCGGGGGTGGAGTCGGGCTGGGTTTTTGGTTTATTCTACAAAGGTTTGCATCGAAACCAAAAAAATTAATTTAACTAGCCGTGGGTTGTATTCACCTAACCTACATTTATAGCTATGACTTTGCAGATTTGATTGCTTTCTGAATGAGTTGGTGCAGCCCTGATGGCTGCAGCCAATTGTGGGAGGTTGGCTTCCCATTCCATGACCAGGACAACTGCACAAAGGAGGAGAAAGGAGTCCTGGTAATCAATACAAAGGAAATTAGCAAGGGTATAGAAGGTTAACGATAAACTGTGACTGCCAGGAGACTATCTCTTGTACTTGCAGGTGAAGGGATAGGGAGCTCTTTAATAAGCCATTTATTTATGGAATGGCTACAGTATAGAAGGAGACCATTAGACCAGTTGTGTCCCTGCCAGCTCTCTGGAAAAGGAACTCAACTAATCCCACACCCCTGCATTGCACTACAAATATTCTCTCCCCTTTTGGTGAGGACAGTCATATAGGACCAGAAATATCAGAGGAGGATGTGTGAAGCTACCTCTGAAGGCAAAAAGCCAAATGCATGTTGTATTTAAAAAGTAAATGGAACAAAACATAAAAAATAAACGGGAGTTCAATGACCAGTTGAAAACAAGCAATATAAAAAGGATATGGGCAATGTGCAGGAAGACAGGATTGGCGTAGGTAATTGCAGATTAAACATCTGTACTAGCATGGACACAATAGGCTATCTGGCCATTTTCATTTTTGTAAGTTATATCATAAGTAATGTGGTGTATGAATTTCAATGTTGATGGGGTGGCACGATAGCACAGTGGTTAGCACTGCTGTCCCACAGCGCCAAGGAGCTAGATTCGATTATGACCTCGCGTGACTGTATGGAGTTTGCACATTCTCCCCATATCTGCTTTGGTTTCCTCCGGGTGCTCCAGTTTCCTCCCTAAGTCCAAAGATGTGCTGGTTAGGTGGATTGACTATGTTAAATTGCCTCTTAGTGTCCAAATGCTAGGTGGGGTTACAGGAATAGGACAGAGGATTGGGCCTGGGTGAGTGGACTATCATAGGGTTGATGCAGACTTTTTTTAAACTTAAAGTGCCCAATTCTTTTTTTTTCAAATTAAGGGACAATTTAGCATCGCCAATCCACCTCCCCTGCACATATTTGGGTTGTGGGGGTTAGTCCCACGCTCACATGGGGAGAACTCCACGTGCGAACTTCACATGGTCAGTGACCCGGAGCCAGGGTTGAACCCATGTCCACGGCACCATGAGGCAGCAGTGCTAACCACTGCACCACCGTGCCACCTTGGGTCGGTGCAGACCCGATGGGCTGGGTGACCTCCTTCTTCACTGTAGGGATTCTATGATTGTGTGATTGATGCCAGGTCTGTAGGCTATATTTTGTAACAACTGGTGGACAAACGGCACGTCCCTTCGGCCGTTCACAACAGGCAAAGTACTGGCGTACCTAACAGCCTGTGCTTGCAAAACTGAAAACAGTCTCCAACATTAAATGTGATTGTACGATTACACAACACTTACTAAACAATCCTGATTTTGTGAAGAAAAAACAATTTAAGATGCAATTGGGCTCTCAGTGTGGCTCACTTACACATGCTAGAAGCTACATACATTCACATGCAGACAGAAGGAACATGTCATGCATTGAACCTTTATTAGCTTGTGGGACAGCCATTACCTGGTTCATTCCCCATGGCCAAACCTTGACCAATCAAGAGTCGTCCTGCCTGATTTGAATTTGTAAAAAAGCTTGGTAGTTAACTGTTCCTTGATACATTCTCCATGGCAACGCCTCTACCAATCAGCTTCCACTTGCCAACCAATCAGAAGTGTCTTCTCATGCAATATGCAAAATCTCCTTACTATTGGTATTCTTGCAAATCTGTCTGGATGAGTGCGAGATGAAAAGCTTCAACAGCATGTCTCTTTTTTCAGCTTTACTCAAGTTCTGTAGTACAAAACAACTTAATTTATATAATTTCATTAATTTCTAGAAGAATACACTAATATATGAAAAGCAACCGGCAGGAAAATACCATTCAGCTTTTTGCGTACTGTTATGATACATTCTGCCATCATTATCTGTACACTCCTTGACTCCATCTGAAAATCATGTAATCTTCCAAGAGTGATGAAAAAAACCTGGGAAGTTCTTGTCTGATACCTTGAGGTAATCTAAACTAGTCTAGGTGACTACTCTGGAGCTGATTAATATTATCAAGGTCATGTCTCTTATACAAAGAGATCTTTGATCCAGTCAGAAATGAATCCAGCTTTCATTTGAACAAATTTGACCATCAGCGATCACAGAGCATGAACCAGTAATTGATTCCACAGCTCCTCTCTTCTCTAGGAGAGAAAGAATCTCATAACATCACAACTATTTCTGTCCTTAATTATATTTAAATGACCACAATCAAATCACCTCCAACAAGAAAAGGTGGCTTACAACAAATGTTAGGAGCAACATTCAGTTAACAGGAACGATTATAGAAAATATGGGACGAAATTGAAAAGGTTAAAATGGGAATCAAATGGAGGTTATGAGAAAAAAAATGCTGGAAACATTAAATTGAATGCTAAAACATGTTATAAACATATGAAGTGTAAGGTTAGCCAGGGAAGAAATAGACTTGCAGTATTAAGGATCGAGAGGGAAGGAAAAGAACAAGGCAAAAGTACTAAATGAGGTCTTCATTTATGAGGGGAGGTTGAATAATTTAAAAGTTTTTGTTAAAACAGAGAAGGTTAAGAGATAACCTGATGAAAACCTCAAAATGATGTGAGGTTTTGATAGAGTAGAGAGCTATACTGTAGGATGGAGAATAAATCAAGAGGTTATGAGGGCACATGAAAAGGCAGCACATTAACTAAGGGTGACTTTAATCTTCATGTGGATTGAGAAAATCACATTGGCAAAGGTAGCCATGGGGAGGAATTCATAGCATGCATTTGGAACTGTTTCCTAGAACAATGGGGCTCTTTCTGGGGAAGGTGGGACCTCTACAGACAGGATGGTCTACATCTGAACCTGCGGGGCACAAATATCCTGGGGGGGAGATTTGTTAGTGCTCTTTGGGGGGGTTTAAACTAATGCAGCAGGGGCATGGGAACCTGGATTGTAGTTTTAGGGTAAGGGAGAATGAGAGTATAGAGGTCAGGAGCTCAGATTTGACGTCGCAGGAGGGGGCCAGTGTTCAGGTAGGTGGTTTGAAGTGTGTCTACTTCAATGCCAGGAGTATACGAAATAAGGTAGGGCAACTGGCAGCATGGGTTGGTACCTGGGACTTCGATGTTGTGGCCATTTCGGAGACATGGATAGAGCAGGGACAGGAATGGATGTTGCAGGTTTCGGGGTTTAGGTGTTTTAGTAAGCTCAGAGAAGGAGGCAAAAGAGGGGGAGGTGTGGCGCTGCTAGTCAAGAGCAGTATTACGGTGGCGGAGAGGATGCTAGATGGGGACTCATCTTCCGAGGTAGTATGGGCTGAGGTTAGAAACAGGAAAGGAGAGGTCACCCTGTTGGGAGTTTTCTATAGGCCTCCAAATAGTTCTAGGAATGTAGAGGAAAGGATGGCGAGGATGATCCTGGATAAGAGCGAAAGTAACAGGGTAGTTATTATGGGAGACTTTAACTTTCCAAATATTGACTGGAAAAATATAGTTAGAGTACATTAGATGGGTCGTTTTTTGTACAGTGTGTGCAGGAGGGTTTCCTGACACAGTTTGTTGACAGGCCAACAAGAGGCGAGGCCTCATTGGATTTGGTTTTGGGTAATGAACCAGGCCAGGTGTTGGATTTGGAGGTAGGTGAGCACTTTGGGGACAGTGACCACAATTCGGTGACGTTTACGTTAAGGATGGAAAGGGATAAGTATACACCGCAGGGCAAGAGTTATAGCTGGGGGAAGGGAAATTATGATGCCATTAGACGTGACTTGGGGGGGATAAGGTGGAGAAGTAGGCTGCAAATGTTGGACACACTGGATAAGTGGAGCTTGTTCAAGGATCAGCTACTGCGTGTTCTTGATAAGTATGTACCGGTCAGGCAGGGAGGAAGGTGCTGAGCGAGGGAACCGTGGTTTACCAAAGAAGTGGAATCTCTTGTTAAGAGGAAGAAGGAGGCCTATGTGAAGATGAGGTGTGAAGTTTCAGTTGGGGCGATGGATAGTTACAAGGTAGCGAGGAAGGATCTAAAGAGAGAGCTAAGACGAGCAAGGAGGGGACATGAGAAGTATTTGGCAGGAAGGATCAAGGAAAACCCAAAAGCTTTCTATAGGTATGTCAGGAATAAGCGAATGACTAGGGAAAGAGTAGGACCAGTCAAGGACAGGGATGGGAAATTGTGTGTGGAGTCTGAAGAGATAGGCGAGATACGAAATGAATATTTTTCGTCAGTATTCACTCAGGAAAAAGATAATGTTGTGGAGGAGAATGCTGAGCTCCAGGTAAATAGATTAGATGGCATTGAGGTACGTAGGGAAGAGGTGTTGGCAATTCTGGACAGGCTGAAAATAGATAAGTCCCCGGGACCTGATGGGATTTATCCTAGGATTCTCTGGGAGGCCAGGGAAGAGATTGCTGGACCATTGGCTTTGATTTTTATGTCATCATTGGCTACAGGAATAGTGCCAGAGGACTGGAGGATAGCAAATGTGGTCCCTTTGTTCAAAAAGGGGAGCAGAGACAACCCCGGCAACTATAGACCGGTGAGCCTCACGTCTGTAGTGGGTAAAGTCTTGGAGGGGATTATAAGAGACAAGATTTATAATCATCTAGATAGGAATAATATGATCAGGGATAGTCAGCATGGCTTTGTGAAGGGTAGGTCATGCCTCACAAACCTTATCGAGTTCTTTGAGAAGGTGACTGAACAGGTAGACGAGGGTAGAGCAGTTGATGTGGTGTATATGGATTTCAGCAAAGCGTTTGATAAGGTTCCCCACGGTAGGCTATTGCAGAAAATACGGAGGCTGGGGATTGAGGGTGATTTAGAGATGTGGATCAGAAAATGGCTAGCTGAAAGAAGACAGAGGGTGGTGGTTGATTGGAAATGTTCAGAATGGAGTTCAGTCACAAGTGGAGTACCACAAGGATCTGTTCTGGGGCCGTTGCTGTTTGTCATTTTTATCAATGACCTAGAGGAAGGCGCAGAAGGGTGGGTGAGTAAATTTGCAGACGATACTAAAGTCGGTGGTGTTGTCGATAGTGTGGAAGGAAGTAGCAGGTTACAGAGGGATATAGATATGCTGCAGAGCTGGGCTGAGAGGTGGCAAATGGAGTTTAATGTAGAGAAGTGTGAGGTGATTCACTTTGGAAGGAATAACAGGAATGCGGAATATTTGGCTAATGGTAAAGTTCTTGGAAGTGTGGATGAGCAGAGGGATCTAGGTGTCCATGTACATAGATCCCTGAAAGTTGCCACCCAGGTTGATAGGGTGGTGAAGAAGGCCTATGGAGTGTTGGCCTTTATTGGTAGAGGGATTGAGTTCCGGAGTCAGGAGGTCATGTTGCAGCTGTACAGAACTCTGGTACGGCCGCATTTGGAGTATTGCGTACAGTTCTGGTCACCGCATTATAGGAAGGACGTGGAGGCTTTGGAGCGGGTGCAGAGGAGATTTACCAGGATGTTGCCTGGTATGGAGGGAAAATCTTATGAGGAAAGGCTGATGGACTTTTTTTTTTTGGGGGGGGATTTCGGCGGCAGCGGTGCGCAGGGGCCTTCTTGGAGGTGAGTAGTGTATTTAAAAACCTTACCTTTACAGGAGCAGCCCTTTGGATTTCGGCGGCAGCGGTGCGCAGGGGCCTTCTTGGAGGTGAGTAGTGTATTTAAAAACCTTACCTTTACAGGAGCAGCCCTTTGGATTTCGGCGGCAGCGGTGCGCAGGGGCCTTCTTGGAGGTGAGTAGTGTATTTAAAAACCTTACCTTTACAGGAGCAGCCCTTTGGATTTCGGCGGCAGCGGTGCGCAGGGGCCTTCTTGGAGGTGAGTAGTGTATTTAAAAACCTTACCTTTACAGGAGCAGCCCTTTGGATTTCGGCGGCAGCGGTGCGCAGGGGCCTTCTGGGAGGTGAGTAGTGTATTTAAAAACCTTACCTTTACAGGAGCAGCCCTTTGGATTTCGGCGGCAGCGGTGCGCAGGGGCCTTCTTGGAGGTGAGTAGTGTATTTAAAAACCTTACCTTTACAGGAGCAGCCCTTTGGATTTCGGCGGCAGCGGTGCGCAGGGGCCTTCTGGGAGGTGAGTAGTGTATTTAAAAACCTTACCTTTACAGGAGCAGCCCTTTGGATTTCGGCGGCAGCGGTGCGCAGGGGCCTTCTTGGAGGTGAGTAGTGTATTTAAAAACCTTACCTTTACAGGAGCAGCCCTTTGGATTTCGGCGGCAGCGGTGCGCAGGGGCCTTCTGGGAGGTGAGTAGTGTATTTAAAAACCTTACCTTTACAGGAGCAGCCCTTTGGATTTCGGCGGCAGCGGTGCGCAGGGGCCTTCTTGGAGGTGAGTAGTGTATTTAAAAACCTTACCTTTACAGGAGCAGCCCTTTGGATTTCGGCGGCAGCGGTGCACAGGGGCCTTCTGGGAGGTGAGTAGTGTATTTAAAAACCTTACCTTTACAGGAGCAGCCCTTTGGATTTCGGCGGCAGCGGTGCGCAGGGGCCTTCTTGGAGGTGAGTAGTGAATTTAAAAAGCCTTGCCTGGTCCCGTGTCTGTTCTTCTTTTCTGTTTTATTTGTTTTTATATAAGGCGGGAACCGGAAGTTCGACCTCTGGCAAGTCCCCCCCCCCCCCCCCCCCCCCCCCAACCAATAAATTCTGGTGGAGAGGAAACCCGAGACACTACACGTGTAGTGTCTCCCACCCGCCCTCCTCCTCTAACCTAATAATAAGACCCATTGGTGTAAGGTAAGTGCCATATTATATTATTATTATATTATTAGCATTGTGCAGGTCAAGGTTCGGAGGTGGAGGAGCAGTCTCTGTCAGCGAGAGAACCTGAGAACATCTCAGACACTCAGAAGGTAAGAAGGTAAGTAAGTGATTTTTACTTATTTTTACTTTTATACCTTTTTTCAAATTGTGTGTGTCGGGGGGAAACTGAAGTGACATCACAGAAAAGCTGTGGCCAGAGTGGCTGGTTGGGATTCTAACCTAAATTTTAAAAAAATTGAGTATTTGGGAACTAATTAAACATAATAACTTAATTATAATTTAGAGGATATCTAAGCCAGAGATCGGAGAGTATTATAGTTAGCTATCGCATTTCTATTAGAAATCTAGTGCTAGGAAACAGATAGTTGACAGTAACGTTGCAATTTTAAAAAAAAGTATTTTTTAAAAAAAGACAAATTTTAATTTTAATTAATTGACGCAATGTCAGTTAGAGGGGTGCTGTGCTCTGACTGTGAGATGTGGCAGGTCCGGGAGGCTTCCAGCGTCCCGGATGGCTTCATCTGCAGAAAGTGCACCCAACTGCAGCTCCTCACAGACCGCATGTTCGGTTGGAGCAGCAATTGGATGCACTTAGGAGCATGCAGGTGGCGGAAAGCGTCATAGATCGCAGTTATGTAAATGTGGTCACACCCAAGGTGCAGGCAGAGAAATGGGTGACCACCAGAAAGGGCAGGCAGTCAGTGCAGGAATCCCCTGTGGTTGTCCCCCTCTCGAACAGATATACCCCTTTGGATACTGTCGGGGGGGATAGCCTATCAGGGGAAAACAGCAGCAGCCAGAGCAGTGGCACCACGGCTGGCTCTGATGTTCAGAAGGGAGGGTCAAAGCGCAGAAGAGCAATAGTAATAGGGGACTCTATAGTCAGGGGCACAGATAGGCGCTTCTGTGGACGTGAAAGAGACTCCAGGATGGTATGTTGCCTCCCTGGTGCCAGGGTCCAGGATGTCTCCGAACGGGTAGAGGGAATCCTGAAGGGGGAGGGCAAACAGGCAGAGGTCGTTGTACATATTGGTACTAACGACATAGGCAGGAAGGGGCATGAGGTCCTGCAGCAGGAGTTCAGGGAGCTAGGCAGAAAGTTAAAAGACAGAACCTCGAGGGTTGTAATCTCGGGATTACTCCCTGTGCCACGTGCCAGTGAGGCTAGAAATAGGAAGATAGAGCAGACAAACACGTGGCTAAACAGCTGGTGTAGGAGGGAGGGTTTCCGTTATCTGGACCACTGGGAGCTCTTCCGGGGCAGGTGTGACCTGTATAAGATGGACGGGTTGCATCTAAACCGGAGAGGCATAAATATCCTGGCCGCGAGGTTTGCTAGTGTCACACGGGAGGGTTTAAACTAGTATGGCAGGCGGGTGGGCACGGGAGCAATAGGTCAGAAGGTGAGAGCATTGAGGGAGAAGTAGGGAATAGGGACAGTATGGCTCTGAGGCAGAGCAGACGGGGAGAAGTTGCTGAACACAGCGGGTCTGGTGGCCTGAAGTGCATATGTTTTAATGCAAGGAGCATTACGGGTAAGGCAGATGAACTTAGAGCTTGGATTACTACTTGGAAATATGATGTTGTTGCCATTACAGAGACCTGGTTGAGGGAAGGGCAGGATTGGCAGCTAAACGTTCCAGGATTTAGATGTTTCAGGCGGGATAGAGGGGGATGTAAAAGGGGAGGCGGAGTTGCGCTACTTGTTCGGGAGAATATCACAGCTATACTGCGAGAGGACACCTCAGAGGGCAGTGAGGCTATATGGGTAGAGATCAGGAATAAGAAGGGTGCAGTCACAATGTTGGGGGTATACTACAGGCCTCCCAACAGCCAGCGGGAGATAGAGGAGCAGATAGGTAGACAGATTTTGGAAAAGAGTAAAAACAACAGGGTTGTGGTGATGGGAGACTTCAACTTCCCCAATATTGACTGGGACTCACTTAGTGCCAGGGGCTTAGACGGGGCGGAGTTTGTAAGGAGCATCCAGGAGGGCTTCTTAAAACAATATGTAAACAGTCCAACTAGGGAAGGGACGGTACTGGACCTGGTATTGGGGAATGAACCCGGCCAGTTGGTAGATGTTTCAGTAGGGGAGCATTTCGGTAACAGTGACCACAATTCAGTAAGTTTTAAAGTACTGGTGGACAAGGAGAAGAGTAGTCCTAGGATGAATGTGCTAAATTGGGGGAAGGCTAATTATAACAATATTAGGCGGGAACTGAAGAACATAGATTGGGGGCGGATGTTTGAGGGCAAATCAACATCTGACATGTGGGAGGCTTTCAAGTGTCAGTTGAAAGGAATACAGGACAGGCATGTTCCTGTGAGGAAGAAAGATAAATACGGCAATTTTCGGGAACCTTGGATGACGAGTGATATTGTAGGCCTCGTCAAAAAGAAAAAGGAGGCATTTGTCAGGGCTAAAAGGCTGGGAACAGACGAAGCCTGTGTGGCATATAAGGAAAGTAGGAAGGAACTTAAGCAAGGAGTCAGGAGGGCTAGAAGGGGTCATGAAAAGTCATTGGCAAATAGGGTTAAGGAAAATCCCAAGGCTTTTTACACGTACATAAAAAGCAAGAGGGTAGCCAGGGAAAGGGTTGGCCCACTGAAGGATAGGCAAGGGAATCTATGTGTGGAGCCAGAGGAAATGGGCGAGGTACTAAATGAATACTTTGCATCAGTATTCACCAAAGAGAAGGAATTGGTAGATGTTGAGTCTGGAGAAGGGGGTGTAGATAGCCTGGGTCACATTGTGATCCAAAAAGACGAGGTGTTGGGTGTCTTAAAAAATATTAAGGTAGATAAGTCCCCAGGGCCTGATGGGATCTACCCCAGAATACTGAAGGAGGCTGGAGAGGAAATTGCTGAGGCCTTGACAGAAATCTTTGGATCCTCGCTGTCTTCAGGGGATGTCCCGGAGGACTGGAGAATAGCCAATGTTGTTCCTCTGTTTAAGAAGGGTAGCAAGGATAATCCCGGGAACTACAGGCCGGTGAGCCTTATTTCAGTGGTAGGGAAATTACTGGAGAGAATTCTTCGAGACAGGATCTACTCCCATTTGGAAGCAAATGGACGTATTAGTGAGAGGCAGCACGGTTTTGTGAAGGGGAGGTCGTGTCTCACTAACTTGATAGAGTTTTTCGAGGAGGTCACTAAGATGATTGATGCAGGTAGGGCAGTAGATGTTGTCGAAATGGACTTCAGTAAGGCCTTTGACAAGGTCCCTCATGGTAGACTAGTACAAAAGGTGAAGTCACACGGGATCAGGGGTGAACTGGCAAGGTGGATACAGAACTGGCTAGGCCATAGAAGGCAGAGGGTAGCAATGGAGGGATGCTTTTCTAATTGGAGGGCTGTGACCAGTGGTGTTCCACAGGGATCAGTGCTGGGACCTTTGCTGTTTGTAGTATATATAAATGATTTGGAGGAAAATGTAACTGGTCTGATTAGTAAGTTTGCAGACGACACAAAGGTTGGTGGAATTGCGGATAGCGATGAGGACTGTCTGAGGATACAGCAGGATTTAGATTGTCTGGAGACTTGGGCGGAGAGATGGCAGATGGAGTTTAATCCGGACAAATGTGAGGTAATGCATTTTGGAAGGGCTAATGCAGGTAGGGAATATACAGTGAATGGTAGAACCCTCAAGAGTATTGAAAGTCAAAGAGATCTAGGAGTACAGGTCCACAGGTCATTGAAAGGGGCAACACAGGTGGAGAAGGTAGTCAAGAAGGCATACGGCATGCTTGCCTTCATTGGCCGGGGCATTGAGTATAAGAATTGGCAAGTCATGTTGCAGCTGTATAGAACCTTAGTTAGGCCACACTTGGAGTATAGTGTTCAATTCTGGTCTCCACACTACCAGAAGGATGTGGAGGCTTTAGAGAGGGTGCAGAAGAGATTTACCAGAATGTTGCCTGGTATGGAGGGCATAAGCTATGAGGAGCGATTGAATAAACTCGGTTTGTTCTCACTGGAACGAAGGAGGTTGAGGGGCGACCTGATAGAGGTATACAAAATTATGAGGGGCATAGACAGAGTGGATAGTCAGAGGCTTTTCCCCAGGGTAGAGGGGTCAATTACTAGGGGGCATAGGTTTAAGGTGAGAGGGGCAAGGTTTAGAGTAGATGTACGAGGCAAGTTTTTTACGCAGAGGGTAGTGGGTGCCTGGAACTCACTACCGGAGGAGGTAGTGGAAGCAGGGACGATAGGGACATTTAAGGGGCATCTTGACAAATATATGAATAGGATGGGAATAGAAGGATACGGACCCAGGAAGTGTAGAAGATTGTAGTTTAGTCGGGCAGTATGGTCGGCACGGGCTTGGAGGGCCGAAGGGCCTGTTCCTGTGCTGTACATTTCTTTGTTCTTTGTTCTTTGTTCTTTGACTTGAGGTTGTTTTCGTTGGAGAGAAGAAGGTTAAGAGGAGACTTAATAGAGGCATACAAAATGATCAGGGGGTTGGATAGGGTGGACAGTGAGAGCCTTCTCCCGCGGATGGAAATGGCTGGCATGAGGGGACATAACTTTAAACTGAGGGGTAATAGATATAGGACAGAGGTCAGAGGTAGGTTCTTTACGCAAAGAGTAGTGAGGCCGTGGAATGCCCTACCTGCTACAGTAGTGAACTCGCCAACATTGAGGGCATGTAAAAGTTTATTGGATAAACATATGGATGATAATGGTATAGTGTAGGTTAGATGGCTTTTGTTTCGGTGCAACATCGTGGGCCGAAGGGCCTGTACTGCACTGTATTGTTCTATGTTCTATGTTCTAATATGTTGCGGATCCAACCAGTGATCCAACAGCAGCATCGTGGCACTCTGGTTAGCACTGCTGCCTCACAGCAGCAGGGACCTCCGTGGATTCAATTCCGGCCTTGTGTTCCTGTCTGCCTGGTGTCTGCACGTTCTCCCCATCTCTACGTGGCTTTCCTCTGGGTTCTCTTGTTTCCTCCCACAGTCCAAAGATGTGGAGATGCCGGTGTTGGACTGGGGTGGGCACAGTAAGGAGTCTTATAACACCCGGTTAAAGTCCAACAGGTTTGTTTTGATTCAGTAGCTTTCAGCGCGGAGCTCTTTCCTCAGGTGAATCATGATTCACTAAATCATGATTCACCTGAGGAAGGAGCTGCGCTCCGAAAGCTAGTGATTCGAAACAAACCTGTTGGATTTTAACCGGGTGTTGTAAGACTTCTTACTGAGTCCAAAGGTGTGCAGGTTAGGTGGATTGGCCATGCTAAAATTGCTCCTTGATGTCCAAAGATGTGCAGGTTAGATGGGGTTGCAGGGATAGGTTGGGGGAGGGGACCTGGATGGCATGCTCTTTCAGAGGGTCAGTGCAGACTCATGCGTCAAATGGCTATTTTGGATCTGGTGATGTGTAATGAGGCTGGTTTAATAAATAATCTCAGACTAAAAGATCCCCTTGGAAACAGTGACGATATCATGATAGAATTTAACATTCAGTTTGAGAGTGAGAAACTTGGGTCAGAAACAATGGTGCCAAACTTAAATATGGATAATTTCAAACAAATGAGGGCAGAGTTGGCTCAAGTAGGCTGGGAAAGGGAGGGATTGCTTAGGGAGCGGAGTAGCCTCCAGGCTGAGTTCGATTTGTTGACCACCAGGAAGGTGGAGGCGCAGTGGAGGAAGGCGCAGGGGGTGGTATACGAATACGGAGAAAAGGCAAGCCGGATGCTGGCGCACCAGCTTCGGAAGCGAAAGGCAGCTAGGGAGATCGGGGGAGTTAGGGATGGAGGAGGGAACACGGTGTGAACTGCGGTGGGTATCAATGGGGTCTTCAGGGACTTCGACGAGGAACTGTACCGGTCTCAGCCCTCACTGGAAGAGGGGGGGATGGGTCGCTTCCTGGATTGGCTGAGGTTTCCGAGGGTGGAGGAGGGGCAGGTGGCAGAGATGGGGGCGCAGTTGGGCTGGAGGAGTTGGTCAAAGGGATAGGGAACATGCAGGCGGGGAAGGCACCGGGGCCGGATGGGTTCCCGGTTGAATTTTACAACAAGTATGCGGACCTGCTGGGCCCGCTGTTGGTAAGGACCTTTAACGAGGCAAGGGAAGGGGGTCTCTGCCCCCGACAATGTCTCGGGCGCTGATTTCCCTGATCCTGAAGCGGGACAAGGATCCCCTACATTGTGGGTGATACAGGCCGATCTCATTCTTAAATGTAGACGCAAAGTTGCTGGCAAAGATTTTGGCCATGAGGATAGAGGACTGTGTGCCGCAGGTCATACACGAGGATCAGACGGGGTTCGTGAAAGGGAGGCAGTTGAACACCAATGTACGGAGGCTCTTGAATGTTATAATGATGCCGGCGATGGAAGGAGATAGTGGCGGTGATGGATGCAGAGAAGGCCTTTGATAGGGTGGAGTGGGGGTACCTGTGGGAGGTGTTGAAAAGGTTCGGGTTCGGGGAGGGGTTCGTCAGGTGGGTGAGGCTGCTGTATGAGGCCCCGGTGGCGAGTGTGGCCACAAACAGAAGGAGGTCAGAGTATTTCCGGCTACACCGGGGGAGGAGGCAGGGGTGCCCTTGTCCCCCTTGCTCTTTGCACTGGCGATTGTACCCCTGGCCATGGCGTTGAGGGAGTCGAGGAGCTGGAAGGGGCTGGTGCGGGGTGGGGAGGAGCATTGGGTGTCGCTCTATGTGGATGATTTGCTGCTATATGTGGCGGATCCGGTGGGGGGAATGCTGGAGGTGATGAGGATCCTGAGGGAGTTTGGAGATTTCTCCGGGCACAAGCTTAATATAGGGAAGAGTGAGTTGTTCGTAATGCACCCGGGGGACCAGGAGAGGGGTATTGGTGAGCTCCCGCTAAAAAGGGCGGAGAGGAGTTTCAGGTACCTGGGGGTCCAGGTGGCTAGGAGTTGGGGGGTCTTGCATAAGCTTAACTTCACGAGGCTGGTGGAGCAGATGGAGGAGGGGTTTAAGAGGTGGGTGTGCTGCCACTCTCCCTGGTGGGTAGAGTGCAGTCAGTTAAAATAACGGTGCTCCCGAGGTTTTTGTTCCTGTTCCAATGCCTCCCCATCCTGATACATAGGGCCTTCTTCAGGCTGGTTAACAGGAACGTTGTGGGGTTTGTATGGGCGCAGAAAACCCCGAGGGTGAGAAGGGTGTTCCTGGAGCGGTGCAGGGATGGGGGGGGGGGGGCATTGGCGCTGCCTAACCTCTGTGGGTATTATTGGGCCGCCAACGTGGCAATGGTGCGTAAGTGGGTGATGGAGGGGGATGAGGCAGCATGGAAGAGGCTGGAGATGGCGTCCTGTGTGGGCACGAGCCTGGAGGCGCTAGTGACGGCGCCGCTGCCGCTTCCTCCAATGAGGTACACCACGAGCCTGGTGGTGGCGGCTACCCTCAAATTTTGGGGGCAATGGAGACGTCACAGGGGGAGGTGGAGCCTCGGTGCGGTCCCCGATTCAGGGGAACCACCGGTTTGTCCCGGGGAGGATGGACGGAGGGTTTCTGAGCTGGCACAAGATAGGTATTAGAAGGATGGGGACCTGTTTGTGGATGGGAAATTCGTGAGCCTGGGTGAGAAGTTTGTGCTCCCCCCGGGGAACACCTTCAGATATATGCAGGTAAGGGCGTTTGTTTGGCGGCAGGTGGTGGAATTCCCACGGCTGCCGCCAAGCGGGGTCCAGGACAGGGTGCTGTCAGGGGTGTGGGTTGGAGAGGGAAGGATCTCGGCAACGTATCGGGTGATGCAGGAGGAGCAGGAGGCCTCGGTGGAGGAGCTAAAGGATAAGTGGGAGGAGGAGTTGGGTGAGGAGATTGACGAGGGGATGTGGGCGGATGACCTAGGTAGGGTGAACTCTTCCTCCTCTTGCGCGACGCTTCGCCTCATACAATTTAAGGTGCTGCATAGGGCTCACATGACCGGGGCAAGGATAAGCCGGTTCTTTGGGTGCGAGGACAGGTGTGTTAGGTGCTCAGGGAGCCCAGCAAATCACACCCACATGTTCTGGGCCTGCCCAGCGCTGGAGGACTTTTGGAAGGGTGTAGCGAGGACGGTGTCAAGGGTGGTAGATTCCAGGGTCAAGCCAGGCTGGGGGCTCGCAATATTTGGGGTGGCAGAGGAGCCGGGAGTGCAGGAGGCGAAAGAGGCCGGTATTCTGGCCTTTGCGTCCCTGGTAGCCCGGCGAAGGATTCTTCTTCAGTGGAAGGATGCGAGGCCCCCAAGCGTGCAATCCTGGGTCAGCGATATGGAGGGGTTTATTAAATTGGAGAGGGTGAAATTTGCCTTAAGGGGATCGGTACAAGGGTTCTTCAGGTGGTGGCAACCGTTTCTAGACTTCCTGGCAGAACGTTAGAAGATGGTCAGCAGCGGCAGCAACCGGCGGGGGGGGGGGTTTGTTTTTCGTTTTTTCCTGAGTGGGTGTGTATTTTTGATTTTGTGTTGATGAAGGCTGTTAATTTAATATTTATGTATTGGGGGGAGTTTGTTCTTTTCTTTCTGTATTTTGTTGCTGATATATTGTGAAAATTTGAATAAAAAGGTTTTTTTTTAAAAAAAAGCAGAAAAGACGGTTGATCAGCAATAGCAGATGTTTATGAAAATAGTCATGACTCGCAACAAAGATACATCTCATTGAAGAAGAAGGATTCTAGGAAGGGGATAAATCAACCATGGTGAACCAAGAAAGTTAAGGATAATATTAAAGTGAAAGAAAAAATGTGGCAAAGAGTACTGGTAAGCCAGAGGATTGGGAAGGTTTAACAAAAACAACAAAAGATGACCAACAAAATAATAAAGAGGGAGAAGATAACAAAATAGACAGTAAGAGCTTCATTAAATAGATAATAATGGAGAGGCCAAAATGAACATAGGCCCCTTAGAGAATGAGACTGGGGAAATAATAAAGGGTAACCAGGAAATGCCAGAAAAGTCAAATAAATACTTTGCTTCAGTCTTCACGGTAGAAGACACTAATAACATTCCAAAAATATTAAATAATCACGGGCAAAAGTGGGAGAGAAAATAAATACAATAACAATTACTAGAGAAAAAGTACTTTGGAAACTAATGGCGCTAAAGACTGGTACATTCCCTGGACGTGATGGGTTGCATCCTAGGATATTAAACAAAGTAGTTTCCGAGATAGTGGATGCACTGGTAGTATTCTTCCAAGAATCCTTAAATTCTGGAAAAGTCCCAGAGGAATGGAAAACTGCTAATGTAACATTTTTAATCAAAAGGGGATGGAGACAAAGAACAGATAACTACAGGCCAATTAGCTTAACATCTGTCACTGGCAAAATCTTCGAGTCTATTATAAAGGATATAATAGCAGAGCATTTAGGAATGCATAATATAATCAAGCAGAGTCAGCATGGCTTCATGAAGGGGAAATCATGCCTGACAAATTTATTTGAATTATTTGAGGTGTTAATGAGCAGGATAGATAAAGGAGAACCAGTAGATGTAATATACTTTGATTTCCAAAAAACGTTCGATAACGTACTGCACATAAACCTATTTATTAAGATAAGAACCCATGGTGCTGGGGGAAGTATATTAGAATGGATGGAGGGTAGGTTAACTAATAGAAGACAGAGAGTTGGGGTCAGTGGGTCATTTGCAGAATGGCAACCTCTAACTAGTGGAGTGCCTCAGGGATTAGTGCTGGGGTGACAATTATTTACAGTACATATATATTAATGACTTGGATGAGCGAAGTGAGTGTACAATAAGGGCGGCATGTGGCACAGTGGGTAGCACAGGGACTGCGGCGCTGAGGACCTGGGTTCGAATCCCAGCCCTGGGTCACTGTCCCTGTGGAGTTTGCACATTCCCCCCATGTCTGCGTGGGTTTCATCCCCACATCCCAAAGATGTGCAAGTTAGGTGGATTGGCCATGCTAAATTGCCCCGTAATTGAAAAAAATAATAATTGGGTACTCTAAATTTATTTTAAAAAAGTGAGTGTACAATTGCCAAGTTTGACGATGACACAAAAATAGGTGGGAAGGCAAATGGTGAGGATGACTCATAGAAAATAAGAGTAGGAGGAGGCCATTCGGCTCTTCGAGGCTGCTCCGTCATTCGTTATGATCATGGCTGATCATCCAACTCAATAGCCTATGTCATAATAAACACCAGTATATCATGGTGCAGACACACACTGATGGACACACAGTGGGACCAATCAACATACACAACACCGCAGCCAATCACCAGTGAGAGCACACGCACTATAAAGACAGGGGGCATCAGAGTTCCCGCTCATTCGAGTAGCAGCTAGCTAGGAGGACAGAGCTCACAGCCTGTAACACAGACATTCACCATGTGCTGAGTGCATTGACTGGTTAGGACAAGGCAAAGGTCTTTAGTTAAAGCTAGTATCGTATTAACCCACAGTCTAAATATGTTTAAACAGTTAATGGTTCAATAAAATAGTGTTGCACTATTTCAAGTGTTGGTGACCTGTAAGTGATCCAGAACACCCAACACATCATGATACCAGGAGTGGGGGGATACTCGCACTTCTTAGACCTACCTGCAAGTGATCTGCCTCTTCCACCAGCATTCCGTCATCCTGCAACATGGACAACATCAGCCCACCACCGCCGCTCCGCATCGCCGGCAACCTCGGGGCCAACTGGAAGATTTTCAAACAATGCTTCCAGCTCTTCCTCAAAGCCACGGACAGGGAAGGAGCCTCGTACACCAGAAAGATTGCTCTTCTCTCCAAGGCCGGAGACCATGCCATCCACATTTTCAACTCTTCACCTCCGAATCCTTGCGCAATCTTGCAGCTACGGGCCCACCTCCGACTCCATGATTCGTGACCAGATGGTTTTCGGTGTTCAGTCGGAACCCCTACGTCAGCAGCTCCTCAAAGTAAAGCAACTCAACCGAGTGACCGCCATCGAGACCTGTGTCTTACATGAAAACGCCACGAGCCGGTATTCCCATATACAAGAGGCTGAAACGGCACGGCAAGGTCCCCACGAGGCGGAACGGGTCCAAGTGATTGAGCACCTCCAGGGCCTCAGCCTGGATGAGGGCCACCATTTTGCGTGCTTTTCGCGGACTCCCGCGCTTGTACGCACCAAACGAGGGGACGGTAACGTTGAGGAACGTAATGCGCAGGGGCGCACCATGCACGACTGTACCGCGTATGCGCGGTGGTGCAGCGAATGTGCTGACGTCACGACGTACGGCAACTGTGGCTCCGCCCATTTAAAGCGGCAATGCCCCGCAAAATCACGACAATGCCTACGATGTGGAAGACTTGGCCACTATGCTGCCTGCTGTCAAGCAGCTTAGCCTGCCAACTCATATCGCTTCAGCCAGCCTCGCAGGAATGTTCGGGCAATTCAACCCACGGTCACCGAGTCCGATGCGGACCTCCCACACAGCAGTGACAGCGAGGACCCGAAGGCGCCTTTTCGAGTCGGTGTCGTAACGAAAAACAGGCTGTCCATGAAGCAAAGACACCAGCCGCTGTCGGTATACAGCATCGATCCAGACAATGAGTGGTGTGCCACCCTGACGGTCAACCGGTCCCAAATACGATTCCGCCTGGACACTGGTGCCTCCGCCAATCTCATGGCGTGGTCTGCCGTCATGTCAAACCAGCCATCCTTCCATCGGACTGCCAGCTATTGGACTACAATGGCAACATCATTTCTGCTACCGGCTTGTGCCAACTTGAAGTGACGCACAAGTCACGAAAAGCCATCCTTCCTTTCGAGATCGTGGGCTCCGCGAAGGACACCCTGCTTGGTGCACAGGCATGCAAGCTGTTGAACCTCGCTCAAAGAGTTCACTCTCTCTCTCCTGATGACACGTCTGCCTCCCAGGACGCTGACTTCAGGGCGCAACTCGACGCCATCGTCAACCAGCACCGCGACGTCTTCGAAGGCATGGGCACGCTCCCATATAATTACAAGATCCTACTCAAACAGAACGCAACGCCTGTAGTGCATGCACCTCTCAGAGTCCCAGCACCCCTCACGGACCGCCTCAAGCAGCAGCTGCAGGACCTCCAAGACCAAAGAGCGATCTCCAGAGTTACGGAACCAACCGACTGGGTCAGTTCCATGGTGTGTGTAAAAAAGCCTTCCGGCAAGCTCAGAATTTGTATTGATCTCAAGGATCTGAATCGCAATATCATGAGGGAGCATTATCCAATTCCCAAGCGCGAAGAGATCACATGCGAGATGGCTCGCGCCAAGCTCTTCACCAAACTCAACGCCTCAAAAAGATTCTGGCAAATCCAGCTCGACAAATCCAGCAGGAAACTGTGTACCTTTAACACCCCTTTTGGCAGATATTGTTACAACAGGATGCCGTTTGGGATCATATCGGCTTCAGAAGTGTTCCACAGGATCATGGAACAAATGATAGAAGGTATTGAAGGTGTTTGCGTCTATGTCGACGACATAATCATTTGGTCCACCACCCCGCAGGAGCATATCAGTCGCCTCCAGCGCGTGTTCAAACGCATACGGGAGCAGGGCCTACGCCTCAACAGAGCCAAATGCTCCTTTGGTCAGATGGAACTCAAGTTCCTAGGGGACCACATCTCCCAGTTGGGTGTGCGGCCAGATGCGGTCGAGGTGGCTGCTATCACAGCCGTGAAAACGCCAGAGGACAAGAAGGCGGTCCTCTGATTTCTGGGCATGGTCAACTTCCTAGGGAAGTTCATCCCTAACCTCACCTCTCATACCACGGCTCTCAGGAACCTGGTCAGGAAGACAGCAGAATTCCAATGGCTTCCTGCCCACGAAGGCGAATGGAGAGAACTCAAAACCAAACTCACCACGGCCCCGGTATTGGCATTTTTTGATCCAGCGAAAGTGACAAAAATTTCAACCGATGCCAGCCAATCTGGCATTGGGGCAGTGCTCCTGCAACGTGATGAGGTCTCATCATGGGCCCCCGTTGCATATGCGTCACGCGCCATGACCCCCATGGAACAGTGCTACGCACAGATAGAAAAGGAGTGCCTGGACCTGTTGACCGGTACCGTCAAGTTTCATGATTATGTGTATGGCCTTCCCCAATTCACCGTCGAGTCCGACCATCGCCCCCTGGTCAATATAATACAAAAAGACTTGAACGACATGACGCCTCGCCTCCAGCGCATTCTGCTCAAGCTCCGGCGATACGACTTCCAGCTGGTATACACCCCGGGCAAAGACCTAATCAATGCCGACGCTCTCTCCAGGGCAGTCAACACTCCGTGTGACCCAGCGGGATTTGTCTGCCAAGTTGACGCCCATGTGGCCTTCGTGGCCTCCAATCTACCGGCCATGGATTAACGCCTCGTCCAAATTTGCCGCGAGACAGCGGCTGCCCCCCTGCTACAGCATGTCATGCGCCACCTAACAGACGGGTAGCTCAAGGGCCAATACCCGCAGTTCTACAACATCAAAGACGATCTGGCGGTAGTCGATGGTGTTCTCCTGAAACTGGACCGCATTGTCATCTCGCACAGCATGCGCCAGCTCGTCTTGGAACAGCTAGACGAGGGCCATCTTGGCGTGGAGAAGTGCCGCCGACGGGCCCGAGAGGCAGTGTACTGGCCCGGCATCTATGACGACATCGCCAACACAGTGCTCAACTGCCCCACTTGTCAGCGTTTCCAACCGGCCCAACCACGTGAGACCCTACAGCCCCATGAGTTGGTCACGTCCCCTTGGTCCAGGGTCGGCATCAACCTCTTCCATGCGCTGGGCAGGGACTATGTTCTGATTGTAGACTATTTTTCTAACTACCCGGAGGTGGTACGTTTACACAACATCACATCGTCTGCAGTCATCCGTGCCTGTAAGGACACCTTTGCTCAACACGGCATCCCACTCGCTGTGATGTCGGACAATGGCCCCTGCTTCGCAAGCCAGGAATGGTCCAACCTTGCCAGGAGGTACAACTTTGTGCATGTGCCATCCAGTCCCCTGTACCCCCAATCCAACGGCAAAGCGGAGAAGGGCGTCCACATAGTAAAACGGTTCCTCTGCAAGGCTGCCGATGCTGGGTCCAATTTCTACCTCACCCTGCTGGCCTATCGCTCGGTCCCACTGTCCACTGGCCTGTCGCCAGCTCAGCTGCTCATGGGTTGCACCCTGAGGACAATGGTGCCGTCCATTCACGTCCCAGACCTCGATCACGTTCCGACCCTTCAACGAATGAAACTGTCTCGTGCACAGCACAAGGTGGCTCATGACGCCCGTGCAGCTGATCTCCCTGCTCTGCCTCCAGATGACAATGTCCGCATCTATCTTCCGGATGGTGGCTGGTCTGCAACCGCTGTGGTTCTTCGGCAGGTGGCTTCCCGCTCGTTCCTGGTTCCTCTGCAGGACGGCTCCATTCTGCGCCGCAATCGACGTGCCCTTCGTCTCATTCCGCGCTCGCTACGTGATTCTCCACCAGTGCCACGCCCTCCTGTTGCCCCTGACCTGGACTATGCAGAGATTCTGGTCACTCTGCATCCTCCTCACTCTGGCGCAGTCCAGCCCGCTCCTCAGCCGGCGGCTCCCGACCCACCCTTGAGGCGGTCAACCAGAATTCGTCGCCCACCTCAGAGACTTAATTTGTGAACTTTGTGGACTTTATGATCTGTTCTGTTCTTCCGTTTAATCGTTCAAGTGGTTTGTATATAGTGTTCATCTCGTTATTCTTGTGACACACTGTTTTTCTGCACCAGGCACCTTCCCATGTAAATAGCTTAGTTTTTATGTACATAGTCCTGTAAATATTTCACACACACGTAGTCAGGAACATTCACCACACACTATTTATTGTCACGCAGGCACATTTTTTTATAAAAGGGGGGATATCATAATATACACCAGTATATCATGGTGCAGACACACACTGATGGACACACAGCAAGACCAATCAACATACACAACACCGCAGCCAATCACCAGTGAGAGCACACGCACTATAAAGACAGGGGGCATCAGAGTTCCTGCTCATTCGAGTAGCAGCTAGCTAGGAGGACAGAGCTCACAGCCTGCAACACAGACATTCACCATGTGCTGAGTGCATCAACTGGTTAGGACAAGGCAAAGGTCGTTAGTTAAAGCTAGTATCGTATTAACCCACAGTCTAAATATGTTTAAACAGTTAATGGTTCAATAAAATAGTGTTGCACTATTTCAAGTGTTGGTGACCTGTCTGTGATCCAGAACACCCAACACACCAGCCTAATCTCTCCTTGCCCCATAATCCTTCGATTCCCTTCGCCCCAAGTGCTAGTTTTAGCGACTTCTTGCAACCTTACAGCGCGGGATTCTCCGTCGGCCGACACCAAAATTGCAAAACATGATTGGATGGAGAATCAGTTGTGACACCAAAACCATGGTGGGCGCTGTGTGAATGCCAGAATGCCATGCTCCAGTGACTCGACAGCGGCGTCAATGTGTTCTACTCTGCATATACAGTAAATGCCATTCGCATATTATTAGCGGGGCTGACCCGGTATTCTCCGGGGCTTCCGCAATGCACCGCCACCGCCAGGGGAAATTCCCGATGGCGTGGTTCACTTGTGGTTTTGAAAATCGGGAACCAGGTGCTGTGGCTAATGAGGGAGAGAGAGGAGGTAGGACATAGAGAGGCACGATCATGGGCTGCCGATCTTGCTGCAGGCAGGGCTGGCTGGGTGGGGAGGGAGTGGGGGTGTCCTCCAGGTCCAGGGGGCAGCGGTGGATGACCAGGGGGAGGTCTGTGGGATCAGGTTGACCCGCTCAAGGAACCGGGGTGTCCAGGTACGGGCCGCCGTTGTCACGGTCTGGAAGACAGCCATCTTGCTGCGCACCCCACTGATCGTCAACTGTGGCTCCTGGTTGTGCAGAGTGCCACCAGCCATATGGGTGTCACCCCAGACACCACCCCACCAACCCTCCCACAGAGCGACTGCCACCCACCGGCGGGGCAGCACGAAGCCCACATAAGGGCAGCGGCCAGAGTAGCCGTGGAGCATACCACTGGCATGGGTAGCCCCAGCCAATGCAACGGCACACCTGGCAGCAGGTATGGACACTAGGGCCAGAGGCCCCCAAGGTGCAAGACACCGAAGAGGCCAGGGCTGCAGAGGGCAAGGTGCTAGGGGAGATGGCTGGGGGTAGGGATGGGGAAGGAGGACAGGGCTGCAGTGCAGACTGGGGCCACTGCGAAGACCGTTGGATCGCGGCCTGCTAATATGTCTGTTTTTGACCCCCTACAGACAATGGATATTGAAATACAACCAGGTATGGTGGCCTTCATCCTAGTTGCCACATACCGGGGGGATGCACTGAGGCTGTACGAGCTGGAGCTGCTCGAGGGGACCCAGCAGCAGTGGAGCCTGCCCCAGAGGAGCCCGTGAGGATGGGGAGCTGGCCGCACAACAGGCCGAGGGGGGGAGGTGCAAAGGAAGCGCCACTTGAGGCCTCGAGTGTACCGGCAGTGCTTGTCATTCGAGGACCTGCCAGAGCAGGCATGCCATCGAAGACTCTGACTGAGCAGGGGGACAGTGTGGCATATGTGTCTGACCATGGTGCACCTGGCACCGTGGGGTTATGGGGAGGACACCCACTCCCGGTGACCATCAAGGTGACAGTCGCCCTGAAGATTTAAGCAACGGGGTCCTTCCTGACGCCGGGTGGGGGCCTGTCTGGAATCTCGGCATGATCAACGGGATGCATGCTGCCCTACGAGCACCGGCCCATGATAGGCTGGTTTTCACAAACCGAAAGGGGTTCCACTCGATGAACGTGCAACTGGTGTGTGACCATGAGCTGTGCATCATGTACATCTGCACCCAAGACCCGGGCAGTGTGCATGACACCTTCATCCTGGCATACTCAACGGCTCCTGACCTCTTCGAGGTCCCCCCCCTCCCTCCACAGCTGAGGGGTTGGCTCTTGGTCGGCAGGGGTTATCCACTGCGGCTATGGATGATGACGTCCATTCGGAGGCCACAGACCGATGCCATTATTGGCAGTAACAGCGGGTCTGGTCCATGGGATGGAGGATGATGACAATCCGGTCTATGATGAGATCTAGTGCTCCGCATCATTGGCAATGCCTGACTCCTGCCCACGGTAGCACTTTCCACTGTCCACCTGAGTGATCCCTGCATGCAAGCTGGCATTTTCATCATACGGTCCAACCGAATCCTTGGGGCGGCGGAAGTGGGGATGGTGGGGGTCGGGGGGTCGGTGGGGTGGGGAGGGTTGGGGGTTGGGGTTGGGACACCGGAGCGGTGAACGCTGGCTGAACTGGGGACCCTGCACCAAACCCAGCCCCAACATCCGGCCATCCCCCCTCACCCCCTGCGCCCCCCTCTACTGCCAGTCCATACCAGCCCATCTCCTCCCTCACATCCTTCTGACAGAGCACCGAGGTAGGTTGTAACATTGTGAACAGGTGTTTAATGTGAACAAGTGATCATATATACATACAGCTTTGTGCCCCAGCCCCAATCGCTATCCTATGTGCTGCAACCATGCCACCTTAACTGGTGTCTACCCTTCTGGCCTTACCGGCCCTAACACCATGCCTGGATGGGTCCCCAGGCAGTACATCTGGAGTGGAGATGGTATGCGGCAATTCCCGCCCTGTGACCTGGGTCCCTGTTGCCGGGCGTCTTCTGGCACGACAGGGCCTAGATGGGCCCGGCTGCTGTTCATGTGTTCCAGGTGGCATGGTGCCATCCTGTTCTGCCCGCTGGCCACCAATGAGCCAGGGACAGGAGGGGTGTGTCCGAGGTGCTGTGCTGTTCCAGCACCTCCCCTGCGGGAGTCACCACATGGGCACCGTCACCTCCTTCTCCCTTGGCGGGCCCGATGGCCCTCGGCTACTCCATGGGACAGGGGTGCGAATGGAGCTAACCCTTGAGGCTCCCCAGGCTCATGGCGCTGCCAGTCCTGGAGCCCATACCCACCCTGACCGGGGACTCGATACTCGCGGCCATGGAGCACAGGCAGTGGAACACCTCCCTCTGGGACTGCGCCACATCACACTGTGACCATGCCACCATCTTATGGGTCTGAGCCACATCGGCCAGTGACTGCGCCATCTCCCTCTGGGTCTGTGCCACTTCAGCCAGCGCTCGGGCAATGCCACTGACGCCCTCAGCCATGACCCGCTGTGACTAGGCCATGCTCTGGAGTGCCACTGCGATGTCCAGGTGGTCCTGGTACATGGCTGCCTGTGAGAGGGCTGCCCTGTCCTAGGGCTCAGCCACCATCCGTGCAGAGTGCCCCAGGCCTTGGACATCCTGACCCGTGGCCTCCACCGTGGACACCACCCATGCGGTGTTGGCCTGAGTGGCATGCTCCTGCATGCAGTTGGATTTCTCCCCCTGTGCCTGCAGGTGCTGGATGCTCGCCGACAACCCCTCACGTCGTCCCTGGCTCTGCGACTGCATCTCCACAGTAGATGGGACTGTCCGTTCCAGAAGCCCGAAACCTGTCCGGACGGCAGCTAGTCCCTGGGGTTGGGCTGCCTGTCGTGTTGGGTGTTCTGATGTACAAATGATCCAACACGGCTGGAGATGGTGTAACTCAATTTTATTAACTGGTTAACTGTAACAGCACACTGCTAACTTGGGTACGTACATTACCAGCTAATCTGTGGACCTTGTCCTATTACTATCTGGGTGAGGCACTCAGCACATGGTGAATGTCTGAGTGGCAGGCTCTGAGCTCGGTGCTCTGAGCTGGCTGCTGCTGGAGTGGGTGGGCACTGTAGTGTCCCCTGTTTTTATAGTGCGTGTGCTCTCACTGGTGATTGGCTGCGATGTTGTGTGTGTGCTGGTTGGTCCTACTGCATGTCCATCAGTGTGTGTTTGATTGCACCATGATATGCTGATCTAAATATCATGACACTGCCCTCTAACCCTGCGCTCCCTTGGCGGTTCCTACCTCCACCTTCTGTGCAGCTGCACATGTATGGTGCTCACCAGATAGTGCCCCAGGAGCCTCTTCACTTTTCCCTCTCCCAGTTGTCTTGTGGCTGGGAGGCGGCGGGGGGGAGAGAGAGAGAGACAGACAGACAGACAGAAAGCACAGTGCTAGACAATCAAAAGCATGCAGCACAGGCTGTGGGTAGCAGCCCATTAAAGGTTGATAAATTGGTCCAGGAACGACACCAATTTTGCTGTTGTAGAACGCCACCGATTCAGACCCAGCGTCAACACTTCTGCTGCCAATGTTTTGGTCTCAACTACTTCCACAGGTTCACCACTCTCTGGGTGAAGAAACTCCTCCTCATCTCAGTCCTAAATGGTCTACTCCGTATCCTCAGACTGTGACCCCTGGTTTTGGACACCCTCACCATTGGAACACCGTTCTTGCATCTATCCTGTCTGGTCTTGTTAGAATTTCATAGGTTTCTATGAGTTCCCCCTCATTCTTCTGAGGTCCAGCAAGTACAATCCTAACCGACTCAATCTCTGCTCATAGGTCAGTCCTACCATCCTAGGAATCCATCTGGCAAACCTTTGCTGAAGGCGGCACAGTGGCGCAGTGGTTAGCACTGGTGCATCACGATGCTGAAGACCTGGTTTTGATCCCTGCTCCGGGTCACTGTCCGTACGGAGTTTGCACATTCTCACCCCCACAACCCAAGTGTGCAGGGTAGATTCTGTATTGAGTTGCAGCCATTTCTTTGTCCCCTATTATAAATTCTCCTGTTTCTGACTGTAAGAGACCTACATTTGTCTTCACCAATCTTTTTCTCTTCCTGCACACAAATAGTCTATAGAGGGATACGGACAGGTGAAGTGAGTGAGCAAAAACTTGGGCAAAATGGAATATAATGTAAGAAAATGTAAAATTATGCACTTTGGTGGGAAGAATAAAGGAGCTGAATATTATTTGAATGGAGAAAGACTGCCGAAAACTGCAGCACAGAGGGATTTGGAGGTTCACGTGCATAAATCACAAAAACCTAGCATGCACATTCAGCAAATAAGAAGGCACATGGAATGTTGGCCTTCATTGAAAAGGAATAAAATATAAAATAGGGAAGACTTGCTAAAACTATACAAGGCGCAATTTAGAACACACCTGGAATACTGGGAACAACTTGACCCCTGACCTAAGGAAAGATATATTGGCATTGGAGGCAGTCCAAAGAAGGTTCACTTGGTTGATACCAAGTATGGAGAGATTTTCTTACGAGGAAACGTTGTGCAGGTTGGGCCTGTACTCATTGGTGTTTAGAATAATGAGGGGCAACTTTATTGAGCTATCTATGGTTCTCAGGAGGCAGGTTAGATGCTGAGAGGTTGTTTTCCCTGGTGAGAGAATCTAGGACCAGATGGCATAATCTCAGAGGAAGGGGCAGCCCATTTAAGACCGAGATGAGGAGGAATTTCTTCTCTCACAGGGTAGTGAATCTGTGGAATTCTTTACCACAGAGAGCTGTAGAGGCTGGGTCATTAAATATGTTCAAGGCTGAGACAGACAGAGTTTTAATCAGTGAGGGAATCAAGGATTATGCGGATAAGGCAGGAAAGTGAAGTTGGGGATTATCACATCGGATCAGTCATGATCTCATTGGATGGCGGAGCATGGTCGATGGGCCAAGGGACCTATTTCTGTTCGCACGTCTTATGATTTTATAGCGAGAGAAAATCCATTTCCTCTGGCAAGAGAGGCAATTACTAAAGATCAGGGATGGGATTTCCATTGGCTGACGGAAAAATCGCAAACCGCGATTGGACACAGAATAGGTTCTGATGCCAAAATTGCAGCGGGTGCCGATTTGATGCCAAATCGCAATTCTCTGTCATCTCAACAGCGGCGTCAATGTGGTCTCGAACGCACGTACAGTAGACACTGTTTGCATGTCATTAGTGAGCCCGACCCACGATTCTCCGCCTCCGATGTTCCGGGTTCCCGATGGCGCGGTTCAGTTGTGCTTTTAAACATCGTGACTAATGACGGAGAAAAAGAGGAGGTAGGACACAAAGAGGCGAGACTGCAGGCTGACAAGCTGGACACTGGCCGGGCTGGCTGGCGTGGTAGGGGTGGGGGCTGCCAGGGCGGGGGAGGGGGGCTGAAGGGAGAACGGCTCGAGTGGCCGGAGTGACTCCCCACAGGACTGGGGCGGTGTCCAGTCATGGACCGCCATTACTGCGGCCAGCAAGGAACTCATCTTGCTGCAAACCCCACTAACCACCTGGCCCCTGGTTCTGCAGAGTGACACCGGCCGTATGGGTGACCCCCCCAGCCCCGCACCCCATCCTCTGCCATACTCCTCACCAGCCACCTGACTGCCACCCACCGGCGGCCCACCCAGGGCAACACCCACTGTAGTCCCTAAGGGAGCGGCGTGCAGGGGCTGCGGAGCGTGCCGCTGGCACAGGCAGTTCCAACCAATGGTACCACTGGCATCAAGGACTGTACCAGGGCCAGAGGCCCCCACGGAACTGGCCACCGTTGGCCAGGGATGTGGGGGAGAAGGACATGCGGGGGCAGAGCCCATAGTGCCAACCGGGCCACCATGAAGCCTGTTGGACCTGGTTGGGTACAGGGGTATACACCATGATAACATGTTGACCTTTCAGCCCCTGCAGACAATGGATGTCGGAATTCAACCAGGCCTTCCAGCTGGTCGCCGCAGCCCTGGGGGATGCCCTGTGGCTGTACGAGCTGGAACTGTTTGAGGAGGCGGAAGCTGAGGCAGCGGAGCAGAGGAACATGAGGCCGCCGCCCAGGGTGGAGAGCCAGCCACCCAAGAGGCCAAGGAGAAGGAAGTGCCAAGGAGGCGCCGCATGAGGCCTCGGTGTACCGGCAGAGCCCATCATTCGATGATCTGCACGACTGGGCTGCCGTCGAAAACTCTGGCTGAGCAGGGAGACAGTGCCACAGATCTGCCAGATGATGGCACATCTGGCACTGCGGGGGTATGAGGGAGGACACCCACACCCGATGGCAGTCAAGGTGACGGTTGCCCTGAAGCTTTACGCCACGGGGTCCTTCCAGGCTCTGGGTGAGGACCTGTCCGGGATTTCACAGACCTTGGTGCACAGGTGCATCGATGCCGTCACAGAGGCCCGATATGTCCAGGCGGCTCAATGCACCATTTCAATGTGGACCGAGCCCACCAGGATGCCCAGGCAGCGGGGTTCGCCTCGCCGGGATGCCCTGGGTCCAGGGTGTGATCAACGGGATGCATGTCACCCTACGATCACCTGCAGGCGACAGGCTGCTCTACCCAAACCGAAAGGTGTTCCACTCGATGAGCATGCAGCTGATATGTAACCATCAGCTGCGCATCATTCACCTCTGCACCCGATAACTGTGCAGTGTGCATGACGCCTTTATACTGGCACCCTCGACAATTCCTAATATGTTCGAGATGCCCCCTGGATAATGGGTGGCTCCTGGGCAAAAGGGGTTATCCACTGCGGTTGTGGCTGATGACACCTATATGGAGGCCACAGACCGACGGCGAAACCGACTACTGCACCTGAAGATGCAGTTCAAGTGCCTGGACCGCTCTGGAGGGGCCCTCCAGTATGACTCTGAGAGGGTCACCCGCACTGTGGTGGCCTGCTGCATCATCCACAACATCGTGCAGCAGAGGGGCGACCTGCTGGAGGAGGAGGAGGAATACCAGGCCTCGTCCGAACAGGAGGATACGGGGAAGGGTTGGATAGGCAGGACATGGGGCCTAGGCAGGCACGACGTGTGCACCATGGCCAAAGCGCATGGGACGCTCTGATCACCTCCAGGTTCACCAACTTGGAGGGGGGGGGGGGGTTTGGCCATGGGCACCCCCACCCAGCCACCCTCTCGACTGCAACCCCCTCCGTGATACATACCTGCCTCACCATGGGGTGTGGGCCCTTGGTTGGTAGTAAACCGGGTCTGGTCCATGGGATGGAGGATGATGACAATCCGCTCTGTGATGAGCTCTGGTGTTCTGCATCGCTTGAGAACGTCTGACTCCTGCCCACGGAGCACTTTCCACCGTCCGCCTGGGTGACCCCCACATGCAAGCTGGCTATTCTAACACACATGGTTCCACCCGGGGGTGATGGTGGCCGGGACGGACAGATGGACGAGGGGGTGCGGAGGGAGCCCAGGCTACTCACACCATCTGCCCATTACCACCCCCCCTCATCTTTGGCCAGCCCAGACCAGCCCACCCCTCACACTCATCCGACAGAGCACCGAGACAGGTTGTAACAGTGTGAACAGGTGTTTAATGTGACAACGTATATACAGATTTGTGCCCTAGCCCCCAGAACTAAAATGTGCCCTGCACCTGTGCCAAGTTAACTAGCGTCTAGATTTCTGGCCTTACGGACCCTACGCTACATCTAGGTGGATCCCCGGACGGTACAGCAGGGGAAGAGGCAGCCTGTGATCTGGGTCCCCGTTGGCAGTGAGACTGGGCGTTGATGGGCCCAGCTGCTGCTCGGGCATCCCAGGTGGCCTGGTGCTGCCCTCTTCTGCCCAACAGATGCATCAAGGACAGGAGAATGGGGGAGGGGGGGGGGCTTAGTCCAAGGTGCTGCGGTCTTACGGCACTTTCCCTGCGGGAGTCACCGGCACGGGCCCCATCGTCTCCTCCTCCCTCGGGATGCCCGATGGCGCCTGGGCTACTCCATGGGACGGAGGTGCGAGCGGAGCTATCCCCTTAGGCTCCCCTGCCATCTGTCACTGCCAGTCCTGGAGGACCGCTCTGGTCCTGGCCCGGGTCTGCATACTTGCGGCCATGCGGCACAGGGAGTGGACCATCTCCGTCTGGGACTGCGCCACATTGCGCTGCAACTGTGCCACCATCTTCTCGGTTTGTGTCACACCAGCCATTGACTGCGCCATCTCCCTCCATCACTGATGCACAATCAATCACTACTGAAGCGAGATTGTAGTCCCAATTGAAGGCTTTAATGAACAAGTAGTTACCCCAGCAGCTCCGGTACAGAATGACTGCTGTGGGTGAAACACAGACTTTTATGATCCAGCGGGGGCCAGATCCCGGAAGGAGACTGTGTCTTGTCAGCCGTTGGGGTGCGCCACATCGGCGTACTGGGGGTTAGCATGGAGGAGATGCACCCTCTCGACCAGTGGGTCCGACTTGTGGGCCCGTACGTGTTTGCGGAGTAGGACGGGTCCGGGGACTGCCAGCCATGTTGGGAGCGAGGCCCCCGAGGAGGACTTCCTAGGGAAGGCAAGGAGACGTTCATGAGGTGTTTCGTTGGTAGTAGTGCACAGTAGGGATGGAGTGAAGTGCATCGGGGAGGACCTCCTGCCATCAGGACACTGGGAGATTCTTGGACCGTAGGGCCAGGAGGACGGCCTTCAAGACCGTCCCGTCCTCCCTCTCGACCTGCCCGTTTATCCGGGGTTTGTAACTGGTCATCCTGCTGGAGGCAATGCCCTTGCTGAGCAGGAATTGACGCAGCTCGTCACTCATGAAGGAGGACCCCCTATCGCTATGGATGTAGGTGGGGAAGCCGAACAGGGTAAATATGCTGTGGAGGGCTTTAATGATGGTGGCAGCCATCATGTCGGGACAGGGGATGGCGAAAGGGAACCGGGAGTACTCATCAATCACGTTTAAGAAATACGTGTTACGGTCGGTGGAGGGAAGGGACCCTTTGAAATCCATGCTGAGGCATTCAAAAGGGTGGGGGCCTTCACCAGGTGCGCCTTCTCTGGCCTGTAGAAGTGCGGCTTGCACTCCACGCAGATTTGGCAGCATCTGGTTACGGCCCTGACCTCCACGATGGAGTAGGGCAGATTGCGGGTTTTAACAAAGTGGAAGAACCGGGTGACCCCCGGGTGGCAGAGGTTGTCGTGGAGGGTCCGGAGTCGGTCTACTTGTACACTGGCACAAGTGCCGCGGGATAGGGCATCGGGGGGCTCGTTGAGCTTCCCGGGACGATACAAGATCTCGTAATTATATGTGGAGAGCTCGATCCTCCACCGTAAGATCTTATCATTCTTAATTTTGCCCCACTGTGCATTGTCAAACATGAAGGCTACTGACCGTTGGTCAGTGAGGAGAGTGAATCTCCTGCCGGCCAGGTAATGCCTCCAATGCCGCACAGCTTCGGCGATGGCTTTGACCTCCTTCTTCACGGAGGAATGGCGGATTTCTGAGGCGTGGAGGGTACGTGAAAAGAAGGCCAAGGGACTGCCCACCTGATTGAGGGTGGCAGCCAGAGCTTCATCTGATGCGTCGCTCTCGACCTGGAAGGGGAGGGACTCATCGATTGTGTGCATCGTCGCCCTGGCGATGTCTGCTTTGATGCGACTGAAAGCCTGGCGTGCCTCTGCCGATAGGGGAAAAACCGTGGACTGGATTAGTGGGCGGGCATAATAGTGTCCGCATAATTGGGAACCCACTGGGCGTAATAAGAAAAGAAGCCCAGGCAACGTTTCAGGGCCTTGGGGCAGTGGGGGAGGGGAAACTCCATGAGGGGGCGCATGCATTCAGGATCTGGGCCTATGACTCCATCATGCACTACGTAGCCGAGGATGGCTAGACGGTCGGTGCTGAACACGCATTTGTCCTTGTTGTAGGTTAAGTTAAGGGTTTTTGTGGTAAGGGGGAATTTCCGGAGGTTGGTGTCGTGGTCCTGCTGGCTGTGGCCGCAGATGGTGACGTTGTCGAGGTACGGAAACGTGGCCCGCAAACTGTACCGGTCAACCATTCGGTCCATCTCCCGTTGGAAGACCGAGACTCCATTTGTGACACCGAAGGGAACCCTTAGGACGTGGTAGAGCCGCCCATCTGCTTCGAATGCAGTGTCCTTGCGGTCGCCTGGGCGGATGGGGAGCTGGTGGTAGGCGGATTTGAGGTCCACCGTGGAAAAGACCTTGTATTGTTCAATCTGATTGACCAAATCAGATATGCGGGGGAGAGGGTACGCGTCGAGCTGCATATACCTGTTGATGGTCTGATTATAATCGATGACCATCCTGTCCTTCTCCCCGGTCTTTACAACCACTACTTGAGCTCTCCAGGGGCTGCTGCTAGCCTCGATAATACCTTCCTTCAGTAACAGCTGGACTTACGACCTAATGAAGGTCCGGGCCTGGGCACTGTACCGTCTGCTTCTGGTGGCAACAGGTTTGCAATCCGGGGTGAGGTTCGCAAAAAGGGAAGGCGGGTCGACCTTGAGGGTCGCGAGGCTGCAGACAGTGAGTGGGGGGGGGGGGGGGGGGGTATAGGGCAGCCAAATTTAAAGCTTAAGTTCTGGAGGTTGCATTGGAAGTCCAATCCCAGGAGCGTGGCAGCGCAGAGGTGAGGAAGGACGTAGATTCGGAAATGTTTTAATTCTCTTTCCTGGACCATGAGGTTCGCTATGCAGAACCCCATGATCTCTACAGAGTGAGACCCGGAGGCCACGGAGATTCTTTGGTTAACTGGGTGTATGGGAAGAGAACAGCACCTTACCATGTTGGGGTGTATGAAACTCTCTGTGCTCCCGGAGTCGATCAGGCAGGATGTTTTGCGCCCGTTGATGAGCACGGTCATCGTCGCAGTCGAGAGCGTTCGGGGCCAAGACTGGTCCAGGGTCACCTAAGTGAGTCATGGTAAAAGTTGAAGATTTTCCTCGATCAAAGCATCGAAGGACCAGGGAACATTATCAAAAAGAGTAAACAAATTTCTGATATCTTATTGGAAGACTGTACATACTATCACACAACGTTCACTGGCTGTACATGCTACCACACAACATTCCCGTACCAGCCTCCCCGAACAGGCGCCGGAATGTGGCGACTAGGGGCTTTTCACAGTAACTTCATTTGAAGCCTACTTGTGACAATAAGCGGTTTTCATTTCATTTCATTTCATGCACTACGTAGCCGAGGATGGCTAGGTGATCGGTTCTAAACACGCATTTGTCTTTGTTATAGGTAAAGTTAAGGATTTTTGCGGTATGGAGGAATTTGCGGAGGTTGGTGTCGTGGTCCTGCTGGTCGTGGCCGCAGATGGTGACATTGTCGAGGTACGGGAACGTGGCCCGCAGACCGTACCGGTTGACCATTCGGTCCATCTCCCGTTGGAAAACCGAGACCCCATTTGTGACACCAAAGGGAACCCTTAGAAAGTGGTAGAGCCGCCCATCTGCTTCGAATGCAGTGTACTTGCGGTCGTCCGGGCGAATGGGGAGCTGGTGGTAGGCTGATTTAAGGTCTACTGTGGAGAAAACCTTGTATTGTGCTATCTGGTTGACCATTTCAGATATGCGGGGGAGAGGGTACGCATCGAGCTGCGTATACCTGTTGATGGTCTGACTGTAGTCTATGACCGTCCTATGTTTCTCCCCGGTCTTTACAACCACCACTTGAGCTCTCCAGGGGCTGTTGCTGGCCTCGTTAATGCCTTCCTTTCGTAACCGTTGGACTTCCGATCTAATGAAGGTCCGGTCCTGGGCACTGTACCGTCTGCTCCTGGTGGCGACGGGTTTGCAATCGGGGTAAGGTTTGCAAACAGGGAAGGCGTGTCGACCTTGAAGGTCGCGAGGCCACAGACAGTGAGGGGGGTATGGGGCCGCCGAATTTGAACGTTAAACTTTGCAGGTTACACTGGAGGTCCAGTGCCAGGAGTGTGGCAGCACAGAGATGGGGGAGGACGTAGAGTCAGAAGTTATTGAACTCCACGCCCTGGACCGTGAGGTTGGATATGCAGTACCCCTGGATCGCCACAGAGTGGGACCCAGAGGCCAGGGAGATCTTTTGTTTAATCGGGTGTACAGCGAGGGAGCAGTGTCTTACCGTATTGGGATGGATGAAGCTCTCCGTGCTCCCAGAGTCGTTCAAGCAGGATGTCTTGTGCCCGTTGATGAGTACTGACGTCGTAGCGGTTGAAAGCGTTTGGGGCCGAGACTGGTCCAGTGTCACTGAGGCAGAAGCTGAGAGATCTCGTCGGGCGATACGCGGTCACCCGAGTCGGGGTCCTGAGACGTCATCCAAGATGGCTTCCCCCATGAATCACACATGGCCGGCTGGGAGATCTCATCAGGCGATACATGGCCAGCCAAGTCAGGGCCCTGTGATGTCATCCAAGATGGCTGCCCCCATGAATCGCACATGGCCTGTGAGGAGAAGAATGGCAGAGGGCCCGGTTCGCCTATGGAGACAGCGGAGGCCGACCGGGCCTGGCATACTGCCATGAGGTGCCTCTTCTTCCCGCAGCCCTTGTAGATTGAGGATCGGGCCGGGCAGTGTTGCCGGGGGTGTTTGTTTTGCCTGCAAAAATAGCATTCCCCCCTCCCCTCCCCGGGGTTTCCTGGCTGCCGCACTGCACAAGCTTGTGGGGAATTTAGGGGTGCTTTGGAATCGGCCGCGGGTGGGGTCCACCCTGTCCATGCGGGTACCGCGCGGTCGGGAACGTAGGCCTGGGCATTGCAGGAGGCTACATCTAGGGAGTGCGCAAATTTCCGTGCGTCTTTAAGCCCTAACGTGTTTTCCAGCAGTCGTTGGCGGACTTTAGAGGACAGCATGCCCGCAACAAAAGCATCCCGTATTAAGAGTTCGGTGTGGTCATTGGCTGAGACTTGTGGACAGTTACAGTTTCTACCTAACACTAACAATGCGGGGTAAAAATCGTCCAGTGATTCCCCTGGGATCTGCCGTCTGGTAGCTAAAAGATGCCGAGCGTATACCTGATTCACAGTGCGGACGTAGTGCTCTTTTAACAAAGTCATTGCGTCCTCGAAACCGTCCGCGTCTTCGATAAGCGTGTAGATTTCTGGGCTCACCCTTGAGTGGAGGACTTGCATTTTCTGTTCCTCTGTGGGGGTAGTCGGGGCCGTCCTGATGTACCCGTTGAAACATGCCAGCCAATGTTTAAAAGTTGCTGCTGCATTTGTCGCTTGGGGGTTGATTTGTAGAAACTCTGGCTTGATGCGGAGAGCAGCCATTCTTCAATTCTTGTTCATTAAATTGATGCACGATCAATTGCTACTGAAGCGAGTCTAATTGAAGGCTTTAATGAACAAGTTGTTACCCCAGCAGCTCCGGTACAGAATGACTGCTGTGGGTGAAACACAGACTCTTATGCTCCGCCTGCTGGGCGGAACCAGCAGGCAGGTTCTACCACTCATACAGTATAAGGTACATCCCACCTAGGTACTGCGATACCCCTAATATAGCCTACCACAGACACGCTGATCCATAGTCAACACTGTTGCTCCCAGTGCCTCCACCGCAGATGCCACCAGTGCGATGGTGGCCTGGTTGGCATGCATGGTCGGCAACATCTCCTGCTGCTGTACATGGTTGGACTCCTCCAACTGCACCTGCAGGTGCTGTATACTCGCCGATAACCCCTCATGTAGTCCCGGCTCTGTGACTGCATCTCCACAATCAATGGGACTGTCCATTGCAAAAGCCCAAACCCATCTGGACGGCAGCTAATCCCTGGGGTCGGCCCGCCCTCCGATGTTCCTACCTCCACCTGCTATACCGGATCAGCTGTGTGGTGTGTCACAGATAGTGTCCCAGGAGCCTCTTCACTAAAGTGTCCAACCGAGCTGAGTGTCTCTAGGATGGTGGAGGGTGTTGAAGACAGCTGTGACGAGAAATCCTTGTCATCTTCAGACTTGAGCTTTGGGGTGTTCTGCGTCTCGGGTGGAGGACTGCCATCCAAGCTGCTCTCCTCGTCGCTGCTCGGCTCACGGGGAGGCTCCGGACGTGACACTGGCTGGGGGTGGGGGGACACCAGATGGCCCCGCCCCATCTCCAGCAGACCCTGCAAGACACAAGACGCATGATTAGACCGTGGGCCGGGGTGGTGGGAGGGGAGTGTGGGTGGTGTTGGTGAGGTTGAGGGTGGTGTGGGGGTGGGGGTGAGGGTGAAGGTAGGGCTGAGGGTGGTGTGGAGGTGGGGGTGTTGTGGAGGTGGGGGTGAGGGTGGTGTATGGGTGAGGGTTATGGTGGTGTGGGGGTGAAGGTAAAGGGGGGTGTGGGCATGATGGAGGTAGCGGGTGGTGGGGGGTGAGGGTGGTGTGTAGGTGGTGTTGGTGGGGGAGTTGACACACATGTCACGAGGAACTGCAACTTAGCGGGGTCTCACTTTGTTGCCCTCGGCTGAACCCCACACCAGCAACCTTCCTCTCCCCCGTGCCGTCAACCACATCAGGGTCAGGGGCGCAGGTCTGCCAGTCCCCCTCCTGCCTTCTCCCGCTCGCAGCTGTTGTGACCAGCCTTCACCTGCGGGCGGCAAACAGAAAAAGACAGTGTTAGACAGGCCGACGCATACAGCCCAGGGGGTGGGTAGCTGGTGGCCTCAGTGGCGATGGCACCCGGCCATGGCTGCCTATGGGTGCAGGCATGTGGGGCAGGGTGAGGGTTAAGCCGCCCTCCAGGTTGTGGGGAGTGGTTTTTATTTGTTTTATAAATTTAGGGGCAAATTAGCGTGGCCAATCCACCTACCCTGCACATCTCTTTGGGTTGTGGGGGTGAGACCCACATAGACACGGGGAGAATGTGCAAACTCCACATGGACAGTGATCCGGGGCAGAGATTACACCCGGGTCCTCAGTGCCATGAGGCAGCATAGAAAACATCCTATCTGGCTGCATCACAGCCTGGTATGGCAACTGCTTGGCCCAAGACCGTAAGAAACTTCAGAGAGTTGTGAATACAGCCCAGTCTATCACACGATCCTGCCTCCCATCCATTGACTCCATCGCTGCGTCCCGCTGCCTGGGTGTGGTGAATGTATTTCACCTAATGCATGAGCTGTCTGTACTGTCTGTATAATGATGTGACCCATGACCTGGAAGTGATGATACGGACTACTTCCAGGTACTGTACTGGAACCCCAGTGGGCTCCGCCTTTGGCTCCGCCCTCACCGGCGCCATATATAGTCCGGCCACCTGTGAGTGGCACTCATTTGTACAGCCGACTCTGGCAGGCGAGTTCATGGATATTAAAGCCTAATGTTCGCTCGTTCTTACGATCTCACAGTGAATTGACGGTATAACAATGGGGAAAGCAGGCAGCATAATCAAAGACCCCTCCCACCCGGCTTACTCACTCTTCCAACTTCTTCCATCGGACAGGAGATACAAAAGTCTGAGAACACGCACAAACAGATTCAAAACCAGCTTTTTTCCCGCTGTTACTAGACTTCTAAATGACCCACTTATGGACTGACCTGATTAATACTACACCCCTGTGTGCTCCATCCGATTCTGGTGTCTATGTATTTACATTGTGCATCTTGTGTTGCCCTAGTATGTATTTTCTTTTTCTTTTCTTTTCCTTTCATGTACTAAATGATCTGTTTGAGCTGCTCGCAAAAACATACTTTTCACAGTACCTCCTTGCTGCCCCTGGCGGGGGCTGGGTCACGGGTGTATTGGACTGTGGGACTGTGATTGGTGTCTTGGGCACAGTGCTGCCTACTCACCCTGGCGGCCCTGGGCAGGTCGTTCAGATTCTTCCGGCACTGCTGGCCGGTCCAGAGACTGTTGCAGGTGGCGTTCATTACCTTTGCCACCTGCGCCCAGGCACGGTGAATGGCAGTGGCAGGCAGCTTCCTTCCTAGGCTGGGGTACAGGGTTATCTGCCTCTCCTCCACTCCATGTCCAAAAGGGTCTTTGATGCACAATCAATACTCTTGAGACCACGAGGAGTCATATCGATTCAGCTTTAATCAGATAGAACTGTACCCAGCAGCGATGTTACAGAAGTGAAGGCTGCTGGGACGGCATTGGTTCTTATACCCCACCTCTCAGGGCGGGGCTATGTACATTGCCCAATGGTAGACCCTGCGGTCTAGCCAATGATCATTCCTCTCTCAGGTACTGCAATACCTGGTATTACCACATTCACCCCCTGTTAAAAAAAAAGCCAGCAGGGTGATGGCCAGTATTACTGTCGCCTTTTCATGGTAGGACCAGGTATTGCAGGTACCATGCCATCGAGGGTTGCGGAGAATGTTCTTGTGTTGTTAATTTTCTTCATGGTGCTGCAATCAGACGATAGGGCAGCCTGGTCGTCCTACTGGAGCGTCTAAGTTTCGGCGGCGATCCTGGTGAGGGCCCCGGCGGTAGTGACTCCGGGAACGTGGTGTCTTCCTCCCAGGCAGTTTCGTCACCCCTAGGCGGCGCTGTAGGGTTGAAAAATGGGCAGAAGGAAGGGGTGCCTGTAGGGGGCGACGGTGCCTGCTCGGCTCTGGGTCGGGGTTCTGGCGGCAGTACTGACCCTCCGGTCAGGTGCGGTGGGGGTGGGGGGGGGTGGGGTGGGGGGGGGGGGGGGCGGGGGTGGGGGCAGTGGCTCGTGCGCGCGTGGGGCTCCAGCGGGCGCCAGGTCCCGAAGGGAGACCGTATCTTGGCGTCCGTCGGGGAACGCTACGTAGGCGTACTGGGGGTTGGCATGCAGCAGGTGGACCCTCTCGACCAGCGGGTCTGACTTGTGCGCCCTCGCATGTTTCCGCAGCAGGACGGTTCCGGGTGTCGCTAGCCAGGTTGGGAGCGAGGTCCCCGAGGAGGACTTCCTGGGGAAAACAAGGAGACGTTCATGAGGTGTCTGGTTCGAGGTAGTACATAGCAGTGCCCGAATGGAGTGAAGGGCGACTGGGAGGACTTCTTGCCAGCGGGAGACTGGGAGATTCCTGGACCGAAGGGCCAGCAGGACGGTCTTCCAGACCGTTCCGTTCTCCCTTTCTACCTGCGGGGGTTGTAGCTGGTCGTCCTGCTCGAGGCGATGCCTTTGCTAAGCAGGAACTGGCACAGCTCGTCGCTCATAAAGGAGGACCCCCATCACTGTGGATGTATGCGGGGAAACCGAACAGTGTAAAAATAGTTTGGAGTGCCTTGATGACAGTGGTTGTGGTCATGTCCGGGCAGGGGATGGCGAATGGGAACCAGGAGTACTCATCAATCACGTTCAGGAAATACGTGTTGCGGTCGGTGGAGGGGAGGGGGCCTTTGAAGTCCATGCTGAGGCGTTCAAAGGGACCGGAAGCCTTTATCAGATGCGCCCTCTCTGGTCGGTAGAAGTGCGGTTTGCACTCCGCGGAGATTCGGCAGTCCCTGGTGACTGTCCTGACCTCCTCGATGGAGTAAGGCAGGTTTCGGGACTTAAGAAAATGGAAGAACCGGGTGACTCCCGGGTGGCAGAGGTCCTCGTGGAGGGCTCGGAGGCGATCGACTTGTGCGGTGGCACAAGTGCCGCGGGATAGGGCATCAGGGGGCTCGTTCAGCTTCCCGGGACGATACAAGATCTCGTAATTGAAGGTGGAGAGTTCGATCCTCCACCGCAAGATCTTGTCGTTTTTTATCTTGCCCCGCTGTGCATTATCGAACATGAAGGCCACCGACCGTTGGTCCGTGAGGAGAGTGAATCTCCTGCCGGCCAGGTAATGCCTCCAGTGCCGCACAGCTTCCACTATGCCCTGGGCCTCCTTTTCGACCGAGGAGTGGCGAATTTCGGAGGCATGGAGAGTGCGGGAGAAGAAAGCCACGGGCCTGCCCGCTTGGTTGAGGGTGGCCACCAGAGCTACGTCGGACGCATCGCTCGCGACCTGGAAGGGGAGGGACTCGTCGATGGTGCGCATCGTGGCTTTTGCGATTTCTGCTTTGATGCGGCAGAAGGCCTGGCGGGCCTCCGTCGACAGGGGGAAGGTTGTGGATTGGATCAGGGGTCGAGCCTTGTCGGCGTAATTAGGGACCCATTGTGCATAGTAGCTAAAGAAGCCGAGGCAGCGCTTTAGGGCCTTGGGGCAGTGAGGGAGGGGGAACTTCATGAGGGGGCGCATGCGTTCGGGGTCGGGTCCTATGACTCCATTTCGCACTACGTAGCCTAGGATGGCTAGACGGTCGGTGCTAAACACGCACTTCTCCTTATTGTAGGTCAGATTCAGGAGGTGCGCGGTCTGGAGAAATTTATGGAGGTTGGTGTCGTGGTCCTGCTGGTCATGGCCGCAGATGGTGACATTGTCAAGATACGGGAACTTTGCGTGTAAGCCGTACCAGTCAACCATTCGGTCCATCTCACGCTGGAAGACCGAGACCCCGTTTGTGACACCGAAGGGAACCCTTTAAAAGTGGTAGAGCCGCCCATCTGCTTCAAAGGCAGTGTACTGGCGGTCGCTATTATGGAGGGGTAGCTGGTGGTAGGCAGACTTGAGATCCACCGTGGAGAAGACCTTGTATTGCGCAATCCTGTTTACCAGGTCGGCAATACGGGGGAGAGGGTACGCGTCCAGTTGCGTAAACCGGTTGATGGTCTGGCTATAGTCGATGACCATCCTATGTTTCTCCCCGGTCTTTACCACCACGACTTGAACCCTCCATGGGCTGTTGCTCGCTTCGATGACCCCTTCCTTCAGCAGCCTTTGGACCTCGGACCTGATGAAGGTCCGGTCCTGGGCGCTGTACCGTCTGCTCCTGGTGGCGACGGGTTTGCAATCAGGGGTGAGGTTCACAAACAGGGAAGGCGGGTCGACCTTAAGGGTCGCGAGGCCGCAAACAGTAAGGGGGGGTATAGGGCCGCCAAATTTAAAGTAAGGCTTTGTAGGTGGCACTGGAAATCCAGTCCCAGAAGGGTGGCTGCGCAGAGATGCGGCAGCACGTATAGGCGGAAATTGCGGAATTCTCTGTCTTGGACGGTGAGGTTCGCGAGGCAGAACCCCTTTATCTCCACTGCGTGTGACCCGGAGGCCAGGGAGATCCTTTGTTGGGTGGGATAGGTGGCCAGAGAACAGCGCCTTACCGTGTCGGGGTGGACGAAGCTCTCCGTGCTCCCGGAGTCGATGAGGCATGACGTCACGTGGCCGTTGATGGTGATCGTCGTGGTGGCCTTTGCTAGCGTTCGGGGCCGACTCTGGTCCAGGGTAATGGAGGCCAGCTGCAGCAAGGAGTGTAGATCGGGCAGCGCATCGTCAGCCGTGTTGGGGGCTTGAGGCCCCATCCAAGATGGCGCCGTCCATGGATTGCACATGGAGTCCGGGGACTCCGAAGATGGCGGAAGGAGGAACAAAATGGCGGCTGGGAGGGACAAAATGGCGGCGCACTCTGCTCGCACGTGGCGGAGGCCAGCTGCAACAAGGGCTTTTGGTCGGGCAGCGCGTAGCCAGCTGTGCTGGGGGCTTGAGGCCCCATCCAAGATGGCGCCGTCCATGGATCGCACATGGAGTCCGGGGACTCCGAAGATGGCAGCGGGGAGGAACAAAGTGGCGGCGCACGCTGCTCCAGCGTGGCGGAGGCCAGCTGCAGCAAGGGGTTTTGGTCGGGCAGTGCGTAGCCAGCCGTGCTGGGGGTTTGAGGTCCCATCCAAGATGGCGCCAGCCAGGGATCGCCCATGGAGTTCGGGGACGGAGACCCTGACGATTGGACCGGCGAGGGACAAAATGGCTGCACGCACTACTCCAGCATGGTTGCCGGGGGGCAGAATGGCCGCGGCAGCGACGCTGCCTGGTGGGACAAAGGCTGCGGTGCGCGTTGGGCCAGCGGGGCTGGGAAAAAGGAGTGCGGCGGTGGGCCTTGGTCAGTCGGGACTTGAAAGAACTGCTGTGGTTGCACAGCGGGCGGCTGGAAGTACGGCTGAGGGTAGTCATTGGATACCGCGTTCACCGCGCGGGCTAGGCAGACCACGGCATAGTGGCCTTTCTTGCCGCACCCTTTGCAGGTGACGGTGCGGGCCGGGCAGCGCGCACGCGGGTGATTCGCCTGGCCGCAGAAGAAGCAGCGTTGGCCGGCGGCGGTAGCGGGGCGCCTTGCCGCGCAGGCCTGCGGAGTTAGCGGGTAAGTCTGGGGGTTAAGCGGGTAAGTCTGGGGGGCTGCCGCGGTGGGGTGCCACGCAGCGCAGCAGGGCGCGGTGCGCGCGGGGGCGTACGCAAGGGCGTTCTTGTACGCCACGTCCATGGACCCAGCCACGGCCTGGGCCTCGGTGAGGCCCAGCGTGTCCATTTCGAGTAGCCTTCGGCGAATGTCAGGGGAGACAATACCTGCCACGAAAGCGTCTTGAATTAAAAGTTCGGTGTGCTCGTTCGCCGTCACCGCTGGGCAGCCGCAGTTTTGGGCCAGCACGATGAGTGCCCGGTAGAAATCTTCGAGCGTCTCATCTGGGCTCTGCCGTCTCGTTGCCAGCAGGTGACGGGCGTAGACTTGGTTCAGTGGACGAATGTAATGTCCTTCCAGCAGTTCCACGGCTTTATCATAGTTCGCCGCCCCTTCGATCAGGGGGTAGATCGCTGGGCTGACCCGCGAGCGTAGGAGGTGTATCTCCTGCCTTTACGTGGGGGTGTCAGCAGCCGTATCAAGGTAGCTCTGGAAGCATGCCAGCCAATGCTTAAAAATCGCGGCAGAGTTTTCTGCGTGAGGGCTGAGCTGCAGGCTTGATGCGGAGATCCATCCTTCAAAGTACTTATCTGATTAAATTGATGCACAATCAATACTCTTGAGACCACGAGGAGTCATATCGATTCAGCTTTAATCAGATAGAACTGTACCCAGCAGCGATGTTACAGAAGTGAAGGCTGCTGGGACAGCATTGGATCTTATACCCCGCCTCTCAGGGCAGGGCTATGTACATTGCCCAATGGTAGACCCCGCGGTCTAGCCAATGGTCATTCCTCTCTCAGGTACTGCAATACCTGGTATTACCACAGTCTTCAGCTCGGCATCTGTGCAGCATGGGGCCGCGTGTCCTGCCGCCATCTTGTTGGCTGAAATAACATGTGTCGGGAATGAAGTGTGTATTTGCGGCTGCAGCTTGTCAGCCTCCTGAGTGTCGATGATGAAACCGGCGAATCCCTCACCATTTCTCATTGGAATCGATTGTGTTCTGCGTGGCGCCGGTGCTAGTCCCTTAACAATCGCTGAATCGCTCCAGGTGCGCCGCCAGTTTTGCGTCGTGCACTCCACGGATTCTGTGTCGGCATCAATACTTAGTCTCAGAAATGGAGAATCCCGCCCCAGCGATTTCAAATTATTGGTAAAAGATCTGGAGGAAAGTTGACGAGAATCATTTTCACTCAGCGTTTGGCAGTAGCACTTGGCAGGCAGGAATTTCCACTCTGGATCCTTGATTCTGGGAAAGTCTTGTTGCAAAGCACCTGATTGGCACTTAATGTAGCAGGCGTTCCTGAAAAGAATAAGAAGTCTTACAACACCAGGCTAAAGTCCAACAGGTTTCTTTGGAATCACTAGCTTCTGGAGCATCGCTCCTTCATCAGGGGATGAAGAAGCGAGACTCCGAAAATTAGTGATACCATATAAGCCTGTTGGACTTTAACTTGGTGTTGTAAGACCTCTTACTTTGCCCTTCCTGAAAAGAGGCAATGTGGGATTTTCATCAGTTCTCCAATCGGTGAGTGAGACCCCTGTTGCCCACATGAGCACGGCCGCCTCACAGCGCCAGGGACCCGGTTCAATTCCGGCCTTTGGTGCCTGTCTGTGTGGAGTGTGCACTTTCTCCCCGTGTCTGTGTGGGTTTCCTCAGGGTGCTCCAGTTTCCTCCAACAGACCAAAGATGTGCAGATTGGGTGGATTGGCCAGAATGAATTGCCCCTTGGTGTCAGGTTAGGTGCGATCACTGGGTTACAGGGATAGAGTGGAAGTGTGGGCTTAAGTAGGGTGCTCTTTCCAAGGGCCGGTGCAGACTCAATGGACCGAATGGCCTCTTTCTGCACTGCAGAGATTCTATAATTCTAAATACCGCCTCAACTGTTCATAAGAGAAATGTCCTGCCCACAAATTGCATCGTCGGTGTTGACCTATTGGAGCATTTTCTTAATAGTATTACAGAAACATAGAAAATAGGTGCAGGAGGTGGCCATTCAGCCCCTTGAGCCAGCACCACCTTCAATATGATCATGGCTGATCATGCAAATTCAGTATCCCACTCCTGCTTTCTCTCCATACCCCTTGATCCCTTTAGCCGCAAGGGCCACGTGCAGCTCCCCCTTGAATATATCCAACAAACTGCTCCCAACAGCTTTCTGGGGTGGAGAATTCCACAAGTTCACAGCTCTCTGAGAGAAGAAGGTCTTCCTCATCTCAGTCCTGAACCCTTTATTCTTCAGCTGTGACCCCTAGTTCTGGACATCCCCAACATTGGGAACATTCTTCCTGCATCTAGCCTGTCCAATCCCATCAGGATTTTATATGTTTCAATGAGAACCCTGAGGCACGATCAATTTGACTGGAGACCAAGTTGAATCCAAGCTGAGGCTTTATTAGTATCAGATGTGTGGCCTCCCACAGAAGCTGGTGAAATGGCTGCGAGCTGGAGGTCACGCATATTTATACCCCACCTCCTGGGCGGAGTTAGCATGCAGGGGCCACAGGGAACCTGTAGTGCAGGTTCTACCGTACAACCTCTAATATCAGAACACAGTGGTTTACCACAAACCCCTCTCATTTTTCCAAACCTAAGTGAGTACAAGCCCAGTCGATCCAGTCTTTCTTCATATGTCAGTCCTGCCATCCTGGAAATTATTCTGGTGAACCTTCGCCTGACACACTCAATAGCAAGAATGTCCTTCCTCAAACAAGAAGACCAAAACTGCATACAATACTCAAGGTGTGGTCTCACCAACGCCCTATATAACTGCAGCAAGGCATCCCCAGTCCTATACTCAAATCCTCTCGCTATGAAGGCCAGCATGTCATTAGCTTTCCTCACCACTTGCTGTACCTGCATTCCCCTTTTCCTCAACTGCCACCATTCAGATAATAATCTGCCTTTCTGTTTTTGCCACCAAAGTGGATAACCTCACATTTACCCACATTATATTGCATTTGCCAAGTTTTTGCCCACTTAGCCAGCCTGTTCAAATCACCCTGCAGCCTCTTTGCATCCTCCTCACAGCACAGACTGCCACCCAGCTTAGTGTCGTTTACAAATTTGAAGCTATTGCATGCAATTCCTTCATCCAAATCATTAATGTATATTGTGAACAGCTGGGGTTCCAGCACTGAACCCTGCAGTACTGCACTACTCACCGTCTGTCACTCTGAGAAGGACCTGTTATTCCCACTCTCTGCTTCCTGTTTGCCAACCAGTTCTCTATCCACGTCAATACATTACCCCCAATACCATGAACTTTAATTTTGCTCACTAATCTCTTGTGTGAATTAATAGTCAAACACAAAACAGAATCCAAACTTTATTTCCTTAATTCATTTTAAAGAAGAAAGCTCAAAACTACAACATTTTTAAAGTAAGTTACTGAATACAGAAAATACCTAAATTAACCAGCATCTATATATCTGTACAGAATGTATATATTGTATAAAATCAAAAAGGAAAATTTTGCCTTAAAAAGTTCAATTAATTTTGACCTGTATTCAAAAGTCAACATTTTACTTTTGTTATATTTAGAAATAGCTGCACGATTCAAGAGATTTAAAAAAAAACCAGAATAACAAGTAATCCATCAGATCAATGATGTTGAGAGAATATTTCCTCTCTCCAGTGCAATGAAGTCTTTGGTTCTCACAAAGCATCTTTTAACTGGAAACAGGACCACTGAGTTTGCCAGTAATACACTGATGTCAGTTAAAGTGACATTTTGTTATTAGACGATAGAAGATACATTTTGCAGGATGAAAAAGCTGCAACAGTTTCACTTCACATAACACAAGCACACACACATCTCTGTCAGCAAGCAAATGGATTTTCCTGCTCCCGATGGGATTATTTCCACATATTCGTTCACTTATGCTTTACTTGAAATGAAAACAAATATACCAATATAACTCTGTCACTGTCACTTCATCTTACAGCTAAAATACCTTTGTGTCTTGTATGGAATGCCACATAGAAAAATATTCCTGTCTTTTTGAAAAAAGATTACCAATAAAATGTTGTACTATTCCTCTCAGTCCCAATACACTATACGTGGGAGGCAGCTATTATTCTTAATTACTAGAGATGGAGTCAATTTTTAGGAAATGTGGAGACAAACCTGAACTTCAAGGCGCTAAAATTAAAATAATTCAGTTTACTGGATGATAATGGCTCTAACATGATCTCGCGAGACGTTGTGATGTAAATCCTATCCAGTTTTTGGCAAATCTACAGCTAGTCTCACTGTAATAAAATAATAATCCCTTATTGTCACAGGTAGGCTTCAATGAAGTTACTGTGAAAAGCCCCTAGTCGCCACATTCCGGCACCTGTTCGGGAAGGCTGTAACGGGAATTGAATCCGCGCTGCTGGTCTTGTTCTGCATTACAAGCCAGCTGTCTTAGCCCACTGTGCTAAACCAATATGCAGTTTCCCGAGGCATTGGGATCTATCTCCTTCGCCACCAGTTTGGCACTGCCAGGGTGCCCAGCTGGTATTTTAAGCACAGCGGCGATTGGGTCGGGGTGCACTGCACGGGTGTTGGGGGAGTGGGGGCGGGCGGGAGCGGTGCTCAGGGACCCCCCCCCATAATGAATTGGGGCTTGAACGGGGGTCATGTCGGAGGCTCCAGAGATCGGGATGCCATTTAAAAATGGCATTCCGATCTCTCACTATACTGAGGAGTTCCGGCAAGTGTCACTTCTCAGTGCAGAAAATGGGGTTATGTGCTTTTAAAATTCGTGAGGGGGGAGAGGGGGTACATAAAGTGTCCAACATCGCCATAGTTTGCTGACAATTGTGCCGCTTGCCGGGAGGGAGTAGTGGGGATGGCCTGGAGGTGGGCTGTAGGGTTGGGTGCATGGGCATGGAACACCATTGCTGCAGCCAACAAGGCAGCCATGCAGCTGCGCATGCCACTGACTGTTCACTGTGAACGTAGTGCCACGGGTCGTATAGGTGTCCCCCCAGGCCACCCCCCTGGGTGCCCTCTGGCCCCAGCCGACCCATCAGCTGTATGGATGCGCCCCAGAACAACGAGTGCCACCTGGTTGGCTGGGATGAGTGTGTGTGGGTATTGTAATGTGTATGTGCGGCTGCAGTGTGTCGATTACGGACTGTTTTTCATTGGAATTAATTGTGTTCTAAGTGGCACCGGTGCTAGCCCCTTAGCAGTAATGGTCCAGGTATGGCGCCAGCTTTGCTGTCGTGAAAGTCCATAAACTCTGCGTTATCGTCAACACTAGTCTCAGAAATGGAGAATCCCGCCCTAGGTGTATGGGAACATCAACCCACCCCCTCCCCCACTTACAAGTTCCACTCCAAGCCACACATCATCCTGACTTAACTGAACTATATTGCCGTTCCTTCTCTGTCACTGGGTAAATAACCTGGAACTCCTTCCCTAGCAGCATTGTGGATGTATTGACAATGGCTCGCTACCACCTTCTCAAAGATATTAGAGATGGGCAACAAAGACTGGCCTTGCTGGCTATGTCCACACCCTGTGAAAAAAACCCAACACCTGGTACACATGTATCTAAGAGGGGGGCGGCATTACTTCCAATCAATTTTTGTCCCTTCTGGCCAATCAATTGGCTGCATCCTTGATGTGGACGGTTTTGCATGGTAGCCTATCTAATGGCCTGTTTCAGCTCTGCTTTAGACAGATCCCAAGTGTGGCAGGCTGTTCTTGGACTCCATTATGTAAATTCTTGTTCAAAAGCCACAGCTGTAATCATTAGGCTAAAAGAGAACCATCAAATTTCCAAAAGAGTGACTAATTTCAATTTCCTTTTCAAAAGCAAAGCCTTTAAAAGAAATAAGATGATATTGGATAAATATTTCAACTAAAGGTTGCGCATTTCTAAATTATAAGTAATCACTAAGTTAAATTACAAAAATTACTAATGGTGACTCAGAGCCATAAGAACCTATTAGAATATTGCATACTTTACGTTTTTGTTTCATTATTTACCATAATTGTATCAGGTTTGCTGATTGACGGTGGGACAGTGACTCACAGTAATTGAAAAGCAAATATAATTTTGCTGATGGAGGAATTGTTGAGCTCTTATACTAATTGCAATAATAATTATGGTACATACAAGTCAGACAGTTGGGTGATAAACCCCTAGAAGCATGTCTTTTATCCAATGGATACTTGCAATAGGATCTTAATATTCTCCAGGTTGTACTGTAAACACAAGACGTTTCATACAATAACCAGCGTTCTATTTGTGTTTGACAAAAGTTTGAATTTTGTTCTGGAATTGTTAGATGAAAACAATGCAATTGAATTCAAAACACATCTTAAAAAGGATCCAAGTTGGTGCCATTTATTTCTAATAAACTCATTCAACGAGAGCACAGGCAGGAGGTTCCTTGGTGCTGCACTCTCCAGAGGTGTGGAGGAAATCCCGTTTACACACATGAATAGGATTTCCGCCACATCTCCGATGAAGCTATCCACCTGAGTGGGGGAAGCTCTGAGGAAATATTTCCTATCTCAATGAAAAAAAATCAGTTCACACTTTTTTTACTAAGTGTCTTTGGTGAATAATATCCAAAGCACACTCAATTGCCATTTCCAGATAAAATGGCCACTCCAAATTCTATTGGGCCAATTAATATTTTAGCTGGGTAACTAAGTTGTGAACTGAAGTTTATTTCTCCTACTGCACCCAATTCCAGTATCTCTCAATAAGTTATTTCAGAGTTTCTATTCCCAAACAATGGTTTACGAGGACACATGATGCTGTTAAGGCTGTTGCTGGTATTGAGATTCAGTCGCTGTGAAGAAGTCCTCCAATACACTCTGCAGATATTCAAATGTTGGCCGGTCTTCAGGTTTCTCTCTCCAGCAGCGCATCATTACTTCATAAAGTTCTTGGGTACAATTTTCAGGGGCTGGCATTCGGTAACCCCGTTCCAAATTCTGAATGACTTCAGGATTGGTCATTCCTGCAAATAATGAGAGAGAGAGAGGTGAAGATTTGCCAATCGAGAGAAAAAGCAAACAAGTAATTCTATGACAGAGAAATCTGGAGAAATAATGTTAAATTGCAAATATAAGCAGTGATGTCTTATTAACTCCCCTGAGAAAAGCTCCACATGTCTAATGATCACTAAAGCACATTGGCACGGTAGGACAGTGGTTAGCACTTGCTTCACAGTGCCAGGGATCCGGGTTCGATTCCCGGCTTGTGACACTGTCTGTGTGGAGTCTGCATGTTCTCCCCATGTTTGTGTGTGCGTTAGGTGGATTGGTCACGCTAAATTCCCCCCGTAATTTCCAAACGTTAGGTGGGTTGCTGGGTTGCTGAGGAATTAAGGGCTATGGAGAGAGAGCGGGTAAATGGAGTTGAAATCAGCCATGATTGAATGGTGGAGTGGACTCGATGGGCCTTACTTCCGCTCCTATGTCTTATGGTCTTATGGTTATGGGGATAAGGCTTAGGTAGGATGCTCTTTCAGTGGCCGCTGTAGACACGATGGACCGAATGGCCTCCTCTGCACCAGCAAATTTTATGTATCTATGAAGTACGATGGATAGGAGACATAACAGCTATAGCTAAGTCAAAAACTGCACAGAAGTCAAACAGCCAAAGGAAAAAATAAACAAAATTCAAATAGATATAATTTTATGAGCAGGTCAACCTATATTGATAAGAGCAATACTGAACCTACTGAGCAATACACACAAAATAAAAATCTTACTGAGTTATGAAAGTTTGTTAAGTTTTGTGTGGGTCATTGAACGGTGTTGCACAATTTTGCTACAATGTTGTTTAAAGTTGCAGTCAATTCCATAAACTTTGAATGCGTCAAATCCCAGGGGAGCAACCTTCACACTCGTGCTAAGTGGAGCTTCGTGATCGCTGAGGATGTGTGGGTGAGGGGTGGGGGCAAGTCCCAGAGAGTCCCATTGCCTGCAGGGTGTTGTCAGTTGGGCTGGCGTGGAATGAGTCAGTGCCATGCCAACTTTATCCCAGAATCCCTACAATGCAGAAGGAGACTGTTGGGCCCATCGCGTCTGCACCGATTCTCTGAAAGAACATTCCGTGCAAGTTCACTTTGTTAAGGAATGGGTTAAGACATCCAATTAGATGTCTCATTGATGTTATGTATCCAATAATTGACATTGATATGTAAAGGGGTTGCAGGTGGCTGTTGTGGCATGTGATGTGTGGTGATATAGTTTTGTATAGAGTGTGTTCAAGGAAAATGAAGCAGAACTCTTGACTTTTAACTCAACAGCAGCCAAAAGCTAACACACTTCCCTACCCTATCCCAGTAACGCATTAACCTAACCTACACACTGGACACTAAGCGGCAATTAAAATGTAATTTTTTTCCAATTAAGGGGCAAATTAGCGTGGCCAATCCACCCAACCTGCACATCTTTGGACTGTGGGAGGAAACCGGAGCACCCGGAGGAAACCCACGCAGACACAGGGAGAAAGCACAAACTCCACACAGTCACCCAAGTTTGGTGTGATACAATTCATCATGTTGTCAATGAGTCAAACATGTTTCTGATGTCTTTGTACTGTGGTAATCCCAGGACATCTCTTCAGCCGTCACACCATTGTTAAGGGAAATAGTCAGGCAAGCATAGCCATTCTCTAAAGGATGATGACAATCTTCCTTTTCTTTCATTGACATGTTTTGTCCAGATTCTTTACTATGGTGACTCCCCATCCCTGCAGGATTGGGCTAGTGATGGGAATGTGCGCTGCTCAGGCTGCCTTGAACCACATGAGCAAAGCTTCTCCGACATTGGGATTGTGCTTGCGTTCTCATTCTCTTCCTTGCTGGAGAGAATGCCTGTTTGTTGAAGTGTTCCAAAATGGTTTTCATGGCTTTCAGAATGGGGGGCAAATTTGCTGGAGGAATGTCCCACTCTTTCGCCATGCTGACTTTCCACTCCATGTCACAGTTTCCATCTGTTCGAATAACTTCACTCTCTATCCAATCAACAGCAATTTTAACTTTCTCACAGGTTACCACCATACTCACACGCTTTGCGGTTTGAGTGCGGTTTGGTCCAACCACTCTAATTACCACTTGGGTGACATGATATCCACGTGTGTCGAAGTTTGCAACTATTCCCGTCAGCAAGATAACAAAAGCTATAGCACATTGCCAAATTTTGCAGTGATCGATCCAGGTTAGCCAAACTTTTGATCAATGTCACAAGAGAAGTAATGCCAAAATCAGGAGTTATGTGAACATGTCTAATAATAGAACATAGAACCATGTTCTATTATTAGACATGTTCACATAACTCCTGATTTTGGCATTATTTCTCTTGTGACATTGATCAAAAGTTTGGCAAACCTGGATCGATCCTGCAAAATTTGGCAATGTCCTATAGCTTTTGTTATTTTGCTAACAGGAATAATTGCAAACTTGGACACATGTGGAATGTCATGACACCAAAGTTTGACTCATATGTGAACACTGTAGGCTTCAGCAACAATTTTATTATTGACACGTTGAACACTCCATAGCAAAGATGCATATTGATGATCATAGCATCAGAATATTGCATCTCTATACTTTGAATTGCTTTTGGAGATTGGAATGTGTCAGTCACAAGGTCAAAAACACTGAGGGTTAGAAATTTGTATGTGTTGTGCTTGCACTTTTCAAGCATAAAATGGGCGCAGTGATGACATGTTAAGCAGTAGACATGGCCAATATTGGCTGGAGTAGATCGATGCTGAATATGCAGGACGTATTTCTTGGCACCCCCAGTAACCATTATAAACAGATGGTAATGAAAAGCCTGTTGTTGATGGATTACTTTGGGAATTAGTGTCTGTTGAAAGGAGCAAAATCCAGACCTGCTCTGTTTCAGCTTCTTTGCTGTATTCTGCTCCTGTCACTAACAGGCTAATGTTTAAAAAAAATCTATATTTTAACAAAGGTTGCTATGAATCCAGGAGGAGCAAGACTGGTCCTCTCACTGTGTAGCATCCTGATCAGATCTCACCCCACATGAGATAAGCAGCTCAATATATATTTTGTTCAGGTAAGCATGCAGCCTGCGGAGGGACAACATGATTTGATAGACCATTCTGACTGACATGAAAAGGCTCGAGGCCCAATTTTGTGCTGAAACCAATCATTCAGATTCAGGTGCTTGTGGCAGCATTGTGAACTTTGAACCCAAAACTGGTCATCAATGAATTTCTTTCCCTGAATATATACCACGTAAGAAATTAGTGAAAGAAATTACATGATTTAATTTGTAAAAATACTAATTGGAGAAAATCATAAACTAATACACAAAAATACCATTAAATTTATCATGAGAGAGATACATTGACATGTCTCCAATATTAACGGTTGTATTCTGCTTGAAAATAGCATTCAACAATATAACAAAAATATCAGCCAATATTCAAGTACTATACCTGGATACGGTATCCGTCCATATGTCACAATCTCTGTAAGCAGGACTCCAAAACTCCACACATCTGATTTGATGGTGAATGTGCCATAGTTGATGGCTTCTGGTGCTGTCCACTTGATGGGGAACTTAGCTCCTAAACAAAATGTAAAATGTTAAACATCCATTTGGTTCCAGAAGGCAGATCACCACCACATTTTCTGGGGTAATTAAGGATGGGCAATAAAAGCCCACATCCAATGAGCAAATAAAAATACAAAAGAGATCTGCTCAGTGAGACCAGGAAAGGTGGTTGGTGTAGATATGAGATAAAGGAGTGTTTAATTTGGAACATAGCATGAGTAATTGGATTAATCAATGGTTAATTGTTGTTTGGTCATTCCAGTATGATTTGATCAAGATTAATCTATTGCTGTAATCTATAAATATCTGTTCTCTGAAAGTGTTTGGGCTGGATTCTCCATCGGCGGGATCCTCCGTTTCGCCGGCAGCATACTCACGCCCGTGGATTTCCCAACAGTGTGGGGGGGTCCACAATGGGAAACCCCATTGGCCGGCTGCCGGGACGGAGAGTCCAGCTGCCGGCGGGGGTGCGCTGCACCAGAAAATGGGTGCGGCAGGACAGAAAATTCCGCCCATTATATTTTCACATCATATTTTTCAGTACATTATTTGGACAGTGCTTGCAAGAGAATATATTGACAGTGTAATCTTTCTTGGAATTTAATACATGAAAATCCAAGGCTGGGAAAATGTACCTGAAATGTATTCAGTGGTGGAGCATCCACAACCCTCCGGGATAGAAAATTCCAATGAGTCACAACCGTTTGAGTGAAGAGATTTCTCCTCATCTCAGTCCTGAAAGATCAGGGGCGAAATTCTCCGGAAACGGCGCGATGTCCGCCGACTGGCGGCCAAAACGGCGCCAATCAGACGGGCATCGCGCCGCCCCAAAGGTACGGAATGCTCCGCATCTTTGGGGGCCGAGCCCCAACATTGAGGGGCTAGGCCGACGCCGGAGGAATTTCCGCCCCGCCAGCTGGCGGAAACGGCCTTTGGTGCCCCGCCAGCTGGCGCGGAAATGACATCTCCGGGCGGCGCATGCGCGGGAGCGTCAGCGGCCGCTGACAGTTTCCCACGCATGCGCAGAGGAGGGAGTCTCTTCCACCTCCGCCATGGTGGAGACCGTGGCGGAGGCGGAAGGGAAAGAGTGCCCCCACGGCACAGGCCCGCCCGCGGATTGGTGGGCCCCGATAGCGGGCCAGGTCACCGTGGGGGCACCCCCCAGGGTCAGATCGCCCCGCGCCCCCCCCAGGACCCCGGAGCCCGCCCACGCCGCCTTGTCCCGCCGGTAAGGTAGGTGGTTTAATTTACGCCGGCGGGACAGGCAATTTATCGGCGGGACTTCGGTCCATCCGGGCCGGAGAATCGAGCGGGGGGGCCCGCCAACCGGCGAGGCGCGATTCCCGCCCCACGCCGAATCTCCGGTGCCGGAGACTTCGGCAACCGGCGGGGGCGGGATTCACGCCAGCCTCCGGCGATTCTCCGACCCGGCGGGGGGTCGGAGAATGTCGCGCCAGCTCCTTAGCCTGAGATTGTGCCCTCTGTTTTTTAGATTCCCCGACCAGTGGAAACAATCTCTCAGCGTCAACCCTGTCAAACCCCTTCAGAATCTTGTAAGGTGTATAATACTTTGGTTTGGCCACATTTGGAATACTGTATACAATTCTGGTCGCCACATTACCAAAAGGATGTGGATGCTTTGGAGAGGGTTCAGAGGAGGTTCACCAGGATGTTGCCTGGTATGGAGTGCGCTAGCTATGAAGAGAGGTTGAGTAGATTATTTTCATTAGGATTATTTTCATTAGAACGACAGAGGTTGAGGGGGGACCTCGCTGAGGTCTACAAATTCATGAGAGGTATAGACAGGGTGGATAGCAAGAAGCTTTTTCCCAGAGTGGGGGACTCAATTACTAGGGGTCACGAGTTCAAGGTGAGAGGGGAAAAGTTTAAGGGAGATATGCATGGAAAGTTCTTTACGCAGAGGGTGGTGGGTGCCTGGAACGCATTGCCGGCGGAGGTGGTAGAGGCGGGCACGATAGCATCATTTAAGATGTATCTAGACAGATACATGAATGGGCAGGGAGCAGAGGGATACAGATCCTTAGAAAATAGGCGACAGTTTTAGATAGAGGATCTGGATCGGCGCAGGCTTGGAGGGCCTGTGCTGTAAGTTTTCTTTGTTCTTTGTTTCAATAAGATCGTCTCTCTTCCAAACTCCAGAAAATATTGACCCAATTTACTCAGCCTCTCATCACAGGACAACCCCTTCATCCCAAAACACAATTTAGTGTATCTTTGCTATACCACCTTCAATGCGGGTTTATCCTTTCTTAAAAATGGAGACCAAAACTGCTCATAGGACTCCCGATGTGGTCCCACCAAAACCCTGTACAATTGGAACAATATTTTTTTATTCATGGACTCCAATCCCTTCACAATAAAGGTCAACATGCCAGTTGCCTTTTTTCATTCTTTCATAGGTGTTGCTGGCTAGACCAGCATTTATTGCCCATCCCTAAATAGCCTTGAGAAGGTGGTGGTGAGCCGCCATCTTGAATTGCTGCAGTCCATGTGGCATAGGTACATCCACAGTGCTGTTAGGGAAGGAATCCCTGGATTTTAATCACAGTGACAATGGTTAGAAGGTGCTGTTGAACGAGCCTTGGTGAGTCACTAGTTTGTGTTCCAATTCGTGTATCTTGGCCATGCCTTTAAGAAGTTAAATCAAGCTTCCTTTGTGGATTAACTCTGTGCCGAAGAGCCTTAGATTTTATCTTCAAAGACCCAATACTCCTGACAAGCCGATAGTCAGACCAGCATTCTACACCTTTAAGGGAACCAGTAAAGTGTACACCTATGAAATCTCTCAGTTGTAAAATAACCAAGTCCAATATGTGCCAGTATTTGCATCTAGGTGCGTTCATGTTGACTGCTTTCGGGAAGACTGTGTTTGTGATAGTTAGCTTAAACCTGCTGCACTTAGAGAGAAGGAGTATGCCACTGGAGTTTGCTCTGCAGTGTGTCCTGGTACACCACTCCTTGTATCACATGCTGGGCAGGATTGACATAGCTGCCCTAAGCAGAACAAAACTTGTTGAAGAGTTTCAACTTGAGGAGATTGGTGCAGGCTGCACATTTTACTGGACTGGCAGATCCAAGGACCAGCCTCGATAGTCAGGCCTGTGTTTTGCCATTCGGTCTGAACTGGCACGCAGGCTTGACTTCCAATGGAGATCAGCAAACAACTTGTGGTTCTTATCAGTATGCACCTACCCTCCAACAATGACATATACAGACAAGGTCAAAGACGAATTCTATGACGACCTCAACAAGAAAAGTAGAGGAGTGACCCACCAAGACAAACTCATTATTCTTGGTAATTTCAATGCTGAGTGGACACAGACTGACACCATCAAGCCTCAGGTAGAAACATGCAGCTGAATAAAAGGATCACAGTGATGCAAAAGATGCTAAATATCAAGGCACTAATTAACTTGTAATACGTTATATGTTGTGTTCAGATCGTCAGCAATTAAGCAATTTGATTGATCAACACCTGGGTCAGTCTTGGGTCCCATATCCTGAGAGTGCCTTAATGTAGACGAGCTTGGAATGTATTTGAGGTTGAGAAACTGGACGTCCTTGAAACTCCCCATGGGTAAGATGACGGATTACATGGATATTACTGACTATGCCTTTGGATTTTGTAGAATCTGTTCATTCCAACAAAGCTGCCTTTGGTGGGACGATCCTGCTAAGTGTTGTTATTTTAATTGAAAGTAAGGTTTTTGCTGGTGGGTGGGGCATATTGTAATCAGGATTATGTCCCTTACCATAAAGTATGATTTGTGAGGTAAAATATTATAATGATACTAATTTTGAGGTGACAACTGATTTATGAAGCATCTGAAGTACATTGCAGATCAGAACAAGCAAGAATATAAAATTAACTCCATCTCCATTCTTTATCTTATATTTCTACTGCTGTTAAAAAGGGTACCATGATGTAAATGTTCTTTGTACTGGGATTGCATAGTGGGACAAAAGTTTTTATTTATCTAAGGAACCAAGACAACATAGAACCATAAAATTCCTACAGGGCAGAAAGAGGCCATTAAGCCCATCGAGTCTGCATCGATTCTCTGAAAGAGCACCTTAGAAAGTAGTTGAGGCTAAAATATTGTGTAATTTCAAGAAGGAATTAGATATAGCTCTTGGATCTAAAGGGATCAAGGGATATGGGGGGGAAGGTGGGATCAGGGTATTGAACTTGATGATCAGTCATGATCATAATGAGTAGCGGAGCAGACTCGAAGGGCCGAATGGCCTCCTAATGCTTCTATTTTCTATGTTTCCATGTTTCTATGTTTCGACCTAGGTCCACTCCCCCACCCTATCCCCATAACCTCACATAACTGTTGGTCACTAAGGGGCAATTTAGAATGGCCAATCCACCTAACTTGCACATCTTTGGACTGTGGGAGGAAACTGGAGCACCCGGAGGAAACCCATGCAGACACGTGGAGAAAGTGCAAACTCCACACAGACAGTCACGCAAGGCCAAAATTGAACCCGGGTCCCTGGCACTGTGAGGAAGCTGTGCGAACCAATGTGCCACCGTGCTGCCCATTACATACACTGTTACATATTCTGGAAGAATCTTTTGCAATTAGTCATGAAGAATGGCAGAACAGGCTCCAGGGACAATATGGCCTCCTCATGTCCTTATGTTCCGAGCCATACTTTGTTTTTAATTGATAGATCTATATTTAAAAACCTTTACAGTTTTTCAAAGACTACCACCAGATGGCACTCTGAACCAAATTACTGCCATATTCTTTACGTTTTCAATCTTTACTGACCAATTACTGATTTAGAAATAATGTTCACTTCATGAACTTTAACTGTTTATTTCTGATTAAACATTTCTCAAACGTACAGCCAAATAGATAAGGTAAACTGTGAGGGAACCCCTTACATCAATATATCACCTGTGATATTACATAGATAAGAGTAATTGGGTGCTATTGATCTTTTTCCGTTTCTAACCTTCAAATTTTTCTCTCTGCGTTCTTTCAAAGGCCCATCGTAATTTTGGTTACCAAAATGGCTGCACTACCTAAATGGAGGATTGTGGACGTGAAAAACAAATTGCACTTACTGCTAACAGTTTTGGATTGACTCATTTTCATAACGCTGTATGTTAATTGTGATTCTCTTTATGATAACAAGGACTTCACCTACTCCTGGGTTTACCTCCTCTCTGAATGATACCCAGTGTGTTCTCCTGGGACAGTCCCATTGCTAGAAAGGGGGCAGGGGGAATTTCAACTGTAATGAACTGTTTTTCAGCTACTGACCATAGGTCTGTGATGCTCAATTTTATAATGGTCCATTCAAATGACTTGTTGTTTATTGTATTATTTCATCACCAAATTATAGAACACAGAAGGAGATCTATTGTCTGTGCTGATCTCTGAAAGCTATGCTGTTTGTCCAAATCCAGTTGCCCTTTACCCATGGTCCTGCAAAGTTCTCCTTCTCAATTGTCTATTCACGGTAGTATTGTGGATAGCACAATTGCTGCACAGCTCCAGGGTCCCAGGTTCGATTCCGGCTTGGGTCACTGTCTGTGCGGAGTCTGCACATCAAAGAACAAACAAAGAACAAAGAAACGTACAGCACAGGAACAGGCCCTTCGGCCCTCCAAGCCCGTGCCGACCATGCTGCCCGACTAAACTACAATCTTCTACACTTCCTGGGTCCGTATCCCTCTATTCCCATCCCATTCATGTATTTGTCAAGATGCCCCTTAAATGTCACTATCGTCCCTGCTTCCACCACCTCCTCCGGTAGCGAGTTCCAGGCACCCACTACCCTCTGCATAAAAAACTTGCCTCGTACATCTACTCTAAACCTTGCCCCTCTCACCTTAAACCTATGCCCCCTAGTAATTGACCCCTCTACCCTGGGGAAAAGCCTCTGACTATCCACTCTGTCTATGCCCCTCATCATTTTGTAGACCTCTATCAGGTCTCCCCTCAACCTCCTTCGTTCCAGTGAGAACAAACCGAGTTTATTCAACCGCTCCTCATAGCTAATGCCCTCCATACCAGGCAACATTCTGGTAAATCTCTTCTGCACCCTCTCTAAAGCCTCCACATCCTTCTGGTAGTGTGGCGACCAGAATTGAACACTATACTCCAAGTGTGGCCTAACTAAGGTTCTATACAGCTGCAACATGACTTGCCAATTCTTATACTCAATGCCCCGGCCAATGAAGGCAAGCATGCCGTATGCCTTCTTGACTACCTTCTCCACCTGTGTTGCCCCTTTCAATGACCTGTGGACCTGTACTCCTAGATCTCTTTGACTTTCAATACTCTTGAGGGTTCTACCATTCACTGTATATTCCCTACCTGCATTAGACCTTCCAAAATGCATTACCTCACATTTGTCCGGATTAAACTCCATCTGCCATCTCTCCTCCCAAGTCTCCAAACAATCTAAATCCTGCTGCATCCTCTGACAGTCCTCATCGCTATCCGCAATTCCACCAACCTCTCCGTGTGTGCGTGGGTTTCCTACGGGTGCTCCGGTTTCCTCCCACAGTCCAAAGATGTGCAGGTTAGGTGGATTGGCCGTGATAAATTGCCCTTAGTGTCCAAAATTGCCCTTAGTGTTGGGTGGGGTTACTGGGTTATGGGGATAGGGTGGATGTGTTGACCTTGGGTAGGGTGTTCTTTCCAAGAGCCGGTGCAGTCTCGATGGGCCGAATGGCCTCCTTCTGCACTGTAAATTCTATATGATATTGAAAGTTACTATTGAGACTGCTTAAGCCACTCTTTCGAGCAATGCATTGCAGATCAGAGCAAACGACTGCACAAGTAAAGCTTTCTCCTAATCTCTCTAGAATATTGCCAATTATCTTAAATCTGTGTCCTCAAGTTACCGTCTGTATTGCCAATAGAAACAGTTCCTCACGATGTATTCTTATCAACATCCCCATAATTCATGGATAAACAAAGTAAGTAACATTTAGCAACACGAACTCCAATCTTCCTATATTTCCTCCTGTCAAAGTGGTGACTTTTGCTGGGGGATGTACATTACAGTGGCAGCAGCCCTATATCCTGCACAAAGTTACATGGGGACATAGGAACAGTAGTAGGCCATTCAGCCCCTTGAGCCTGTCCCGTCATTTGATGAGACTGACTGATCTGTGACCTAACTCCATATACCTGCCCTTTGACCCGGATCCCTTAATATCTTTGCTTAACAAAAATCTATCTCAGATTTAAAATTAACAACTATTCTAGCTTCAACTGCTATTTGTGGGAGAGAGTTCCAAACCTCTACCACCCTTTGAGTGAAGAAGTTCTTCCTAACATCTGTCCTGAATGGCCCCGCCCAATTTTTAGACTATGTCCCCTAGTTTTAGAATCTCCAACCAGTGAAAATAGTTTATGTTTATTTTGTACGGGCCACAAAGAATCCAGCACGAGTTTTAAGGATACAAAGTAATAACATTTATTTACTATAACATATATACATAACAGTAGCAGTAACTTTCCTTGCTACATACTCCTTCCTGCTGGCTCCTGAACTGGCCAGCTTTATTTATACTAGGAGTTTACTAGTGGTTTCTCCGCCCCCCTCATTGGGGAAGCTCATACTCCCACAGGATTGTGGGATAGTCATTAGTCCCCAGCCAATGGTAAGTAGGCAGGTTATAACAGTTTATCTATCCTGTCTTTCCCTGTTAATATCTTGAATTCTTTGATCAGATCACCCCTCAACCTTCTAAACTCTAGTGAAAACAGGCCTAATTTGCATAATCTCTCTTTGTAACTCAACCCCTGTAATCCAGGTATATAGGAGGGAGGAGGGGGGGAGGAGGGGGAGAAGGGGGGAGGAGGGGGAGGAGGGGGGAGGAGGGGGGAGGAGGGGGGGAGGAGGGGGGAGGAGGGGGAGGGAGGAGGAGGGGGAAGGAGGAGGGGGGAAGGAGGAGAAGGGGGAAGGAGGAGGGAGGAAGGAGGGGGGGAAGGAGGAGGGGAAAGGAGGAAGGGGGAAAGGAGGAGAGGGAAAGGAGGAGGGGGAAAGGAGGAGGGGGAAAGGAGGAGGGGGGAGGAGGGGGGGGAAGGAGGAGGGGGGAAGGAGGAGAAGGGGGAAGGAGGAGGGAGGAAGGAGGGGGGAAGGAGGAGGGGAAAGGAGGAAGGGGGAAAGGAGGAGAGGGAAAGGAGGAGGGGGAAAGGAGGAGGGGGAAAGGAGGAAGGGGAGGGGGAAAGGAGGAGGGGGGAGGGGGAAAGGAGGAGGGGGGAGGGGGAAAGGAGGAGGGGGAGGGGGAAAGGAGGAGGGGGAGGCGGAAGGAGAAGGGGGGAGCGGGAAGGAAGGGTAGGGGAGGAGAGGGGGAGGAGGAGGGCGAAGGAGGAGGGGGGTGGAGGAGGGGGAGGGAGGAGGGGAGGAGGAGAGGAGGAGGGGGAAGGAGGAGGGGGAGGGGGAAGGAGGAGGGGGAGGGGGAAGAAGGAGGGGGAAGGAGGAGGGGGAGGGGAAGGAGGAGGGGGAAGGAGGAGGGGGAGGGGGAAGGAGGAGGGGGAGGGGGAAGGAGGAGGGGGGAGGGGGAAGGAGGAGGGGGAGCGGGAAGGAAGAGAGGGGGAGGAGAGGGGTAGGAGGAGGGGAAGGAGGAGGGGGAGGAGGGGGAGGGAGGAGGAGAGGAGGAGGGGGGAAGGAGGAGGGGGAAAGGAGGAGGGGGGAGGGGAGGGGGGAAGGAGGAGGGGGGAGGGGGGAAGGAGGAGGGGGAGGGGGGAAGGAGGAGGAGGAGCGGGAGGAGGAGTGGGGGGGAAGGAGGATGGGGAGGGGGAAGGAGGAGGGGGGAGCGGGAGGAGGAGTGGGGGGGGAAGGAGGATGGGGAGGGGGAAGGAGGAGGGGGGAGCGGGAGGAGGAGTGGGGGAGAACAGGGGGGGGAAGGAGGAGGGGGTAAGAGTGCCGTCATGTTCGGGGGGGGTCGGGGCAGGGGACCTCCATGTTCTGGGGTGGGGGTGGGGGGGCGGGAGGGTTTTCCGCCTGGAGCGACATGCCAGCCGGCCTGCCATGGCAGGACTGTGGCAAAGCCATATCTGCAAGCTGAGGTCATGCTGATGTGCAAAGGCCACTGGCACCGCTATCCCGCGCGGCCACACGCCTTGACCTTAGGTGCGCCCAACCCCCCCCCCCCCCCCCCACACACACACACAGGTGCCGCAACACCCAGCTGACAGAGAGCATCTCTGGGAAGGGTCAAGGCGACACACATGCCAGCCCCCATGAGGGCATGGCCAGCCCACGGTGGCGCAATGAGGAGGGACGGGCAAAACTGGGCGGTGGACGGATACTGTGGGCATGGGTCAGGGTGTCTGCGTGTCTGTAGTGACACCAGCAGCCAACCGGGGCACACATGTATCCCATGGCACCTGGCTGTCAAGGTGTCAAAGCGCCATCGTTAAACATGTTGTATCTCCTCCACCCCCCTCCTACAGATCGTCATGTTTGCGCACCAGCCAGCGATGTTTGCCGCCGTGGCGGGGGCTGCTGCCCTGCAGGTGGCCCTTCGGCAGCGTCGACGTAGGCGGCTCAGAGCAGTTGCGGCTGCAGCAGAGGGACTGGCTGCAGAGGGCACCGTGCCACCCGCTCAGGCTGCAGGCCTGCCCGCCCGACAGGTGCAGGAGGAGGCAGAGTGGGACGATGACCACCACATCGTTGGGGATGCACAGGACGAGGATACCGATCTTGATGCGGCGCAAGGGGGGAGGAGGAGCAGGTGGTGGTGCCCAGGTGCCGGAGGCACCCCATGAGGCCTCGAGTGCACCGTCACCGCATGTCCTTCGAGGACCTGCCAGACAGGGCATGCAGGAGGAGACTCCGATGAGTAGGGAGACCGTCGCACATATATGCCACCTCATGGCACACCTGGCACCACGTGGAATGTGGGGAGGACAAGCTATCCCGGTGACCGTCAAGGTGACGGTTGCCCTCAGCTTCTACGCGACGGGGTCGTTCCAGGCACCAAGCGGGGACCTATCCGGTATCTCGCAGGCATCGGTGCACGGGTGCATCCGAGCAGTCACCAATCGCAATCGCCGACCGGTCCATCCAGTTTCCAGAGGACCGCGCACACCATGATGCCCGGGCACGGGATTCGCCTCCGTGGCCAGGATACCGATGGTCCAGGGGGATATTGATAGGGTGCACGTCGCCATGCATCCATTATCGGAGAACAGGGACGTGTTCATGAACAGAAAGGGGATCTACTCCATGAACATTCTGGTGGCCTGCGACGACCGCATGAAGATCATGCACGTGTGCGCCCAATACCCCGGCAGTGTGCATGATGCCTTTATACTGGCGCAATCCTACATCCCCGCCATGTTTGAGGGTCACCTCCCCCGCCTGAGAGGCTGGTTGCTGGGTGACAGGGGTCACCCGTTGCGGTCATGGCTGATGACATCTATATGGAGGCCACAGACCAACATGGAGACCTGCTACAATGAGGCCCATACAGCAACCAGGGATGTTGTGGAGAGGTGCATTGGCCTCTTGAAGATGCGCTTCAGGTGCCTGGACCGCTCTGGAGGGGCCCTCCAGCCCAGCAGAGGGGCGATATCCTGGAGGAGGAGGCACAGGGGGAGCCTGATGAGAGCACGCATCTGTACATGAGGAGGAGGAGGAGGATGGGGAGGGGGGGGGCACAGACGCGACATGGGGGCTGGATATGGCCGGGAGGCTGCACAATGTCACCAGCTTGGCGAGCGAGCACGCGAGGCGTGATCGCTGCACGTTTCACCAACTAGAGGGAGGGCATCGCTGAGCAAGGCACTTGCACCACCGTTCCGCCCAAACGCACCACCCAGCTCCCACATCATCCGACAACCCTAGCTCCCACACCACCACTTAAGGCACAATGGGATGGTCTCACACAATTGCTTGTGATGTGGAGATGCCGGCGTTGGACTGGGGTGAGCACAGTACGAAGTCTTACAACACCAGGTTAAAGTCCAACAGGTTTGTTTCGATGTCACTAGCTTTCGGAGCGCTGCTCCTTCCTCAGGTGAATGAAGAGGTCTGTTCCAGAAACACATATATAGACAAATTCATAGATGCCAAACAATGCTTGGAATGCGAGCATTAGCAGGTGATTAAATCTTTACAGATCCAGAGATGGGGTAACCCCAGGTTAAAGAGGTGTGAATTGTATCAAGCCAGGGCAGTTGGTAGGATTTCGCAGGCCAGATGGTGGGGGATGAATGTAATGTGACATGAATTCCAGGTCCCGGTTGAGGCCGCACTCATGTGTCCGGAACTTGGCTATAAGTTTCTGCTCGGCGATTCTGCGTTGTCGCGAGTCCTGAAGGCCGCCTTGGAGAACGCTTACCCGGAGATCAGAGGCTGAATGCCCTTGACTGCTGAAGTGTTCCCCGACTGGAAGGGAACATTCCTGCCTGGTGATTGTCGACAACGAATGAACGGACATCACGCAACAATCACCAGGCAGGAATGTTCCCTTCCAGTCGGGGACCACTTCAGCAGTCAAGGGCATTCAGCCTCTGATCTCCGGGTAAGCGTTCTCCAAGGCGGCCTTCAGGACTCGCGACAACGCAGAATCGCCGAGCAGAAACTTATAGCCAAGTTCCGCACACATGGGTGCGGCCTCAACCGGGACCTGGGATTCATGTCGCATTACATTCATCCCCCACCATCTGGCCTGCGAAATCCTACCAACTGCCCTGGCTTGGTACAATTCACACCTCTTTAACCTGGGGTTACCCCATCTCTGGATCTGTAAAGATTTAATCACCTGCTAATGCTCGCATTCCAAGCATTGTTTGGCATCTTTGAATTTGTCTATATATGTGTTTCTGGAACAGACCTCTTCATTCACCTGAGGAAGGAGCAGCGCTCCGAAAGCTAGTGACATCGAAACAAACCTGTTGGACTTTAACCTGGTGTTGTAAGACTTGTACAATTGCTTGTGTAAGCGGGTGTGATCAGTGCCATGTTGAATGCTGACAAACCGCTCTGCGATGAGCTGTGAGCTCTGGATCGTTAGACAATGTCTGACTCATGGCCACAGCTGCACCCTCCACCTGGGTGGTCCCTGTATGCATCACGGACAAGCCATCACATGGCCATGTGGGGTAGCTGGCGTTGGTGTGCCGAGGACGACGGGATGTTGAGGGGGGGTAACACACACCGGCTTCACCGTTGTACCGAACTTCGACCCCAGGGCCACTCTGTCCTCTTCACGACCCCTCAGGCACCGGACATAGCACAGAGGCATCTAGGTTTGGTGTAACAGTGACTTTAATCGTGACATTCACATACAAGTGCCCTCACCCCTATAACTAAGCTGTGCCCTGCACCCGTGCCAACTTTCTTCGTGTCGAACTTCTTTGCCTTACAGGCCCTACCACTACGCCTTGGTGTTTCCCCAGATGGTACAGCAGGAGTGGAGGCGGACTGCTGAGACTCCTGCCCTGCGACTTGGCTCCCCGTCGGCACGCGTTTCCTGGGGCGGCCCGGCTTGGATGGGCCAGGCTGCTCGCTGGGCATGCTGGATGGCGTGGTGCCACCCTGTTCTGCCTGCTGCCCACCAGATGCACCAGGGACAGAACGGGGGGAGTCCGAGTGTTCCAGGACCTCCCTTGCTGGAGTCACCGGGACGGGCCCGAGAACCTCCTCCTCCCTCGGGGAGCCCGGTGGCCCCCGGGCCACACTATGGGATGGTGGTGCGAGCGGAGACAAGCGCCATGGCACCACCGACACCTGGCGCTGCCAGTCCTGGAGGCCCACTGTGGCATCGACCATGGTCTGAACATTCACAGTGATGGAGCTCAGGGAGCGCACCATCCCTGTCAGGGACTGTGCAACCTCCCGCTGGGCTTGTGCGACGCCAACCAGCACATGCGCAAGGCCGCCGATGCTCTCAGCGGTGGCTTGCTGAGACTGGGCTATGGCCTGCTGAGACTTGGCCAGAGCCGGAGCGCGGCGGCAATGTTCAGCTGGCTCTGGGACATGGCTGCCTGTGAGAAGACAGCCCTGTCCATGGCCACGGATGACGTGTGCACATGCCTTGCAGAACCTGACCCATAGCCGAAACCGTTGCCCCCATTGTCTCCACCGCGGATGCCACCCGTGCGGTCTCACCCTGGGTGGCAGCCATGACCGGCACCACTCCCTGCTCCTGGACGCAGATGGACTCCTCCAACTGCATCTGCAGATGCTGGAAGGCGGCTGTCATCCCGTTGTCCACTCCCTGGGTTTCCAAACGCATCGGGTCTGTGGGTGGGTCTGGTAAGTTCAAGAATCCGGGAACTGTCTGGGCGGCATCTGAGTGCTGGGGCTGGGCTGCCCTCTGACCGTCCAGGCCCTCGGCTGCTCCTATCTCCACCTGCTGTCCCGGTTTGGCTTTGTGGTGCGCACCAGTCAGTGTCCCAGGAGCCTCATCACTAATGTGCCCAACCGCGGTGAGTGTATCTGTGATGGTGGAGGGTGTGGGTGACAGCTGTGACGCAAGGTCCATGTCTTCATCAGACCCCAGGTCTGGGGTCTCCTGGGTCGAGCTTTGGATCGATGGCCCTTGTGAGGAGCCGTGTCCGGTCTGTCCATCATCTGTTTGGCCGTCCTCTGTCGTCACTGTCCAGAGTCCTCATCCGCCTGGCCTTGCTTTGTAGCTTGTGATCTTGTGTAGGCCCTGCCATAGACGTTGTGGATTAGTGTAGTTAGCCTGGGACTCTAGTTTGAGGCGGTATTGTCTTTTTACATCCCTGATGGCTTTCCGTACGTCGTACCTGGATTTCTTATATCGGTCAGGGTAGTCAGACTTGAACGCCTCCATCCGGAACTTCAGCAGGGTGTAAACCCTTTGGTTGAGCCAGGGTTTCCGATTGGGGAACACCCATACTGTCTTCTTTGGTACACAGTCCTCGATACACGTACTGATGAAGCCTGTGACGGTGATTGCGTACACGTCCAGGTTAGCTGCCGTGGTGGCTTTGAATATGGACCTAACTTTGTATCATCGTGAAATATGGATATATGACTTTCTATGCCACCATCCAAGTCATTAATGAATAGTATGAATAATTGAGTTAACCATTCTTCTAGTTTGTATCTTGACATTCACAGTATGTTTGATTATGGGCTACATCTGGGCAAAGTTAATTCTGTGTTCACCAAATACTGACACATTTCAATTCTCCAGATGCAGTCACTGGATAACCCAACAGCAGAAACCCTGGCACAATATGTATTGTGTGCCACCACCATCGCACTAAACTGAATAGATTTGAAACAGATCTAGCAACACAAGTATGGGCATCATGAGATACTCTGGGCCATCAGCAGCAGCAAATTTGTACTCAACCACAATCCATAACCTCATGGCCCTGCATATCCCACTTTGCCATGACTATCAAGTTAGGAGATCAAACTTTGTACAATGTAGAGTGCGCAAGGGCATGCTAGGAGCAGCTTGAGGCATACCAAACAATGAAGTGTCAAGCTGGTAAAGCTACAACATAGGATTACTTGCATGCCAAATAGCATGAGCAGCGAATGAGAGAGCGAAGTGATCCACAACCAATGGATCAGATCCAAGCTCTGCAATCCTGCCACATCCAGTCGTGAATGGTGGTGGACAATTTAACAACTCACTGGATGAGGAGGTCCCATAAATATCCCCATCCTCAATGGTGGAGCAACCCAGCACATCAGTGCAAAAGGCAAGACTGAAGCATTTTCAATCAGCTTAGGCCAGAAGTGCTGAGTGGATGGTCCATCTTGGCCTCCTCCTGAGGTCCCCAGTGTCGCAGATGTCAGTCTTCAGCCAATTCGATTCACTCCACCTGATATCAGGAAATGGCTGAAGGCATTGGAAAATGCAACGGCTACGGCCCCTTCGAACATGACACCAATAGTACTAAAGACTTGTATTCCAGAACTAGCTACATCACTAGCCAAGCTGTTCCAGTACAGCTACAACACTGGTATCTATCCGGCAATGTGGAATGGGAATCAGGTGCGGGATTCTCCGGACCGGAGAATCAGTGCCATTGGCGCTGGCGCGGTCAGCGCAGCATTGGTTGGGGGCCTCTCTACACTGCCCCCCCGGCAATTCTCCGCACGTGATGGGCTGAGTGCCCGCCGAGATAGGCCAACTACCGCCGGCGCCATTCACGTGTGGTCCTACCCGGCGGGAACTCCGTGTTCATGGTTCACGGTGGCCTGGCCCACGATCGGGGCCTACCGATCGGCGGGTGGGCTTATCCTGGTGGGGGCCTATGTTCCTCTGCGCCGGGCCCCTGTAGCTCTCTGCCACCTAGCGTCGGGGCACATGCGCGGACCCGCGGCGCCCATTCTGACGCCCGTATCGGCAGCTGGAGCAGCGTGAGGTTCTCCAGTGCCGTGCTGGCCCCCTGTGCGGCACAGGATCATTGCTCCTAGGGGCCTGTTGACGCCGGCGTAAAACGCTCCGGTATGTACGATGGCATCAACACTTAGCCCCAGGATCAGAGAATCCCGCCCCAGCTTTTTCAAAGAAGCATGAAGTCTCTTTTGTCACTGCCTTGCTGACATCCTCCAGTAAAGACTTCCACCTATTTTCTAAATTTAAATACAGTGAGCAGACACTTTCTGGAATCTTCTGCTCTTGTTGGTGGAAGCTTGGAGGCGGAAGGGCATTTACTTAGGTGCAATGATGGCCCATCAGAACTCCACTGCAGTCTCGCCTCAGCCAGGCTTACATTAACACTGCAATGAAGTTACTGTGAAAAGCCCTAGTTGCCACATTCCAGCGTCTGGTCGGGGACACAGAGGGAGAATTCAGAATGTCCAAATTACCTAACAGCACGTCTTTCGGGACTTGTGGGAGGAAACCGGAACACCCGGAGGAAACCCACGCACACACGGGGAGAACGTGCTGACTCCACACAGAGAGTGACCCAAACCGGGAATCAAATCTGGGACCTTGCAGCTGCAAAGCAACAGTGCTACCCACTGTGCTACCATGCTGCCCTTTGCTACCTACATTTTGTGACCTACCCAGTCCTGGTGGAGGTCGGAACACCGTGGGTCAGACCTGCCTTCAGACAGAGACTGAAGTAAAAGAAGAAGGGTATACTTGCATAGGAGGCGGTACAGTGAAGGTTCACTAGATTGGTCCCTGGGAAGAGAGGGTTGTCCTATGATAAGAGGCTGAGTAAATGGAGGTTATGTTATCTGGAGTTGAGAAGAATGAGAGGCAATCTCATTGAAATACTTAAGAGTATCAATGGGCATGACAAGGAAGACACTGAGTGATTGTTGCCCCTGGTGGAGAATCTAAAACACGGGTCACTGTCTCAGGATAAAAGGCTGCTCATTTACGACTGAAGTAAGGAGAAATCTCTTCACCCAGAGGGTTGTGAATCTTTGGAATTCTCTACTCCAGAGGCTTGTGGACACTGCAATATTAAATATATTTAAGACTGCGATAGACAGATTTTTGGTCTCTCGGTGAATCAAGGGATATGGGGAGTGGGCAGGAAAATGGAGTTGGTGCCCAAAATCAGCCATGATCATATTGAATAGGGAAGCAGGCTTGATTGGCCATATGGTCTACTCCTGTTCTTATCTCTTGTGCTCTTGTGCAAAGCTATACCAAGTAAAAAGACATATTGTTCCTCAGCAGGCAATGGATTCTGGCAATGTCTGGATGACATGGAAAACTGGAGGCTACTAAAGTAATGTACTGTGCTGAGCTACTATTCGGCAATGCACATTGCAGGCTTGTACATTAGGGTATATAGCTGAAAGCCTACATGGTGTCTTCATTTTAAGATGTTTAGCAGAATAATAAAGTTGCATCAGACAGTAATGTTTTGTGGCTTCCGGCATGGTGTCAGTATTCTTTCCCACACTGACTGATTTCCTGTTCATTGTCTTACAACATACATCTGTTACTGAGTGGAACATTGAAACAATGCACTGACAATTATTAAAACATGAATCAACGAGGGCCGAGGATAAAAGATTATGTCGTCTAAGTGTTAGGGGAAGAAATTCTGCAAAGTACTATTTTTAGAGCACTGCTCAACACTTGTGCAAAATCTCTGCATGTCTCGCTCACAAAATTGTCAATTTAATTTATTTTTGAACGGGTTAATGACAACTTTCAAATGTGGCATGCACCAGCACTCGAGATAATACAACAGAATTTTAAATCCTAATGGTTGTCAGCTGGAAAATGAACTTAAAATAATTCCTGACTTATCATGGCCTGGAGTTAAAAATAATAATTCAGAAGTATTCAGCTGTCATAATTTCTCATTTGCTGATGGGTGTGCAAGCAATTGAAAGCTGCAGCTGTATTTCTGTACCAAAGTGAAAAACAAATCAATGTTGGGATTTTCCAATTTCCCTCAGTCTTGCCATAAATAACAAATGAAAAATGTGACAAGCGTGTTTATCTGAGTTTTTAAAATGATATTCAAAATTTAGTTTTTTGAAAGATGTCACTTTGGAAACAAAAATGTGATCGAAATGTAAACTGCCTTCAGCCTACTGGGAGGCATCCTGCGAAGGCACCAGGGCTCTGAGCCACCAGCTAGGGAGCCAGTCAGAACCCCACATCACCTCTTTTGGAGCAGGCCTGCTGCATCTTGCACCACTCAGGCACTTGCCAGACTGTCGTGTTGGGTGTTCCACTATACAGACGAACCAACACGGCTGTAGATGGTACAACTCTGTTTTAGTACTCTTGATAACAACATCTGTAAACTTATGACTGTGGTTCGTAATTTACCCGTTAACCTGTGGACCTAGACCTAACACTATCTTAGAGAGGCACTCAGCACATGGTGTATGTCTGAGTGGCTTGCTGTGAGCTCTGTGCCCTGAGCTGTCTCCTGCTGGAATGAGCGGGAACTGTGGTGTTCCCCGTTTTATAGTGCGTGTGCTCTCACTGGTGATTGGCTGTAATGTTGCGTGTGTGTTGATTGGTCCGTTGATCTGTCCATCAGTGTGTATGTGTGTTTGCACCATGATATGTTCATCTGAATATCATGACATTCCCCCCTTTTTACAAGAATATGTGCCTATGTGGTAATAAATATTGGTGTGTACTGAGTTCAGCTGAATATGTGTGTGCAATATCTACAACATGTACATGAGGCTAAACTGTATACATAGGAAGGTGTCAGGTGCAACATAGTAACGAGGTTGTACCATAAACAAAACAAGTGCAATCATCAAACATCGAAAACAAACTCCTGGGGCGAGATTCTCCGACCCCCCGCCGGGTCGGAGAATCGCCGGGGGCTGGCGTGTATCCCGCCCCGCCGGTTGCCGAATTCTCCGGCACTAATCCGATCCGGCATCAGCAGCCTTGCAGAGGAGCCGCTTGACGAAATGGACGCCCTTTTCCGCCTTGCCATTTGACTGGGGATGCAAAGGGCTGGACGTCACGTGTGTGAAGCCATATGAGGCGGCAAAAGAAGACCATTCTTGGCTCGCAAAACAGGGCCCATTGTCCGACATGACGGTAAGAGGAATGACATGGCGAGCGAAGGTTTCCTTGCATGCCCTGATGACAGCGGACGATGTCGAATCGTGCAGGCGTACGACCTCCTGATAATTTGAAAATTAATCAATTATGATGACGTAGTCCCTGCTGAGCGCATGAAAAAGGTCCACACCCACCTTCGCCCAGGGGGACGTTACCAACTCATGGGGCTGAAGCGTCTCAGGGGGTTGCGCCGGCTGAAACCTTTGGCAGGTGGGGCAGTTGAGCACCATGTTGGCGATGTCGTCGCTGATGCCCGGCCAGTATACAGCTTCTCGGGCCCTCTGCCTGCACTTCTCAACCCCGAGATGGCCTTCGTGTAATTGTTCGAGGACCAACCTGTGCATGCTGTGTGGAATCACAATCCGGTCCAGCTTTAGGAGGACACCGTCAATGACGGCCAAGTCGTCCCGGACATTGTAGAATTGTGGGCACTGTCCTTTGAGCCACCCTTCCGTCATGTGGCGCATCACACGTTGTCAGCCGCAGTCTCCCGGCGAATACAGCCAGACTTGCATCGTTAGCTGGCAGATTGGCCGATGTGAAGGCCACATGCGCTTCGGCCTGACGTACGAACCCCCCCGATTCGGGCGGTGTGCTCACTGCTCTGGACAGGGCATCCGCGATGATGAGGTCCTTTCCTGGGGTGTAGACCAGTTGGAAGTCATACCTCTGGAGCTTGAGCAGAATGCGCTGGAGGCGAGGGGTCATCTCATTCAGGTCCTTTCGGGTCGATGCAGATCCGGAGTTCGCCAGAGGGCTTTTTTACGCACACCATGGAGCTGACCCATGGCATGGGCTCCGTGACCCGGGAAAGCACTCCTTGGTCCTGGAGATCCTGCAGCTGCTGCTTGAGGCGGTCTTTGAGTGGTGCTGGGACTCTACAAGGTGCATGAATGACCGGTGTGGCGTCCGGTTTGAGCCGTATTCTGTAAGTGTAGGGCAGTATGCTCATGCCCTCGAAAGCCTCCTGGTTGTGGGCGAGGAGCGAGTGGAGCTCTGCCCTTAAGTCTGCATCCGGGAAGTTGGACGTGCCTTCTGGAGACAGAGCGTGTACCCGCTGAACGAGGTGGAGAAGCTTGCACGCCTGTGCGCCTAGCAGGGAGTCCTTTGATGATCCAACTATCTCAAAGGACAGTGTGGCTGTGTATGCATTGTGTGTAACCTTGAGCTGGCAGGATCCCATGGCCAGGTTAACATTCCCGTTGTAATCGACCATCTGACAGCGAGATGGCCGAATCGGTGGTTTGACCTTCAAGGCGTAGAAGGCTGACCATGCAATAAGGTTGGCGGAGGCACCAGTGTCTAGACAGAATGTGATTGGTAATCGGTTGACCGTTAGGGTGGCACACCATTCATCGCCCGGATTAACGCTGTTCACTGGCATCGGCTGGTGGGTCCCACTTGGGGACATCCGATTCCTGTCAATGACCGCAACGCGGAAGGCTTCCCCGTCATCGGTATCACCGGTCTGTACATCGTCAGGGTATGTCTCGGTGTATGGAGGCTGAATGGCCCGCACGTCACTGCGAGGCTGGCGGAACTGGGGTGCGTTGGCAGGTTGAGCTGCTCGACAGCAGGCAGCGTAGTGTCCCATCTTGCCACAGCGGAGGCATTGTCGATTCTTTGCTGGACATTGCCGCTTTAAATGTGTGGATCCACAGTTGCCGCACGTCGCGACGTCATGGCGTTCGTTGCGCCACCGCGCATGCGCAGTTCGTTCCTGCGTAGAGCGCGCCTGCAGGTCACGTCCCTCTGCGTCGACCTCTCGTTTGGCGCGTACAAACGCGGGAGGCCGCAGAAAGCGTGCAAAATGGCCGCCCTCGTCCTGGCCGCGGGCCGGGAGGAACTCGATCGACTGGACCCGCTCGGCCTCATAGGACCCCTGCCGTGCCGATTCGGCCGCCTGGAATTGGGAGTACCGGCTGTTCGCGTTTTCATGGAGGACGCAGGCTTCGATGGCGGTGGCTAGGGTGAGGCTCTTAATTTTGAGGAGCTGCTGGTGTAGGGTGCCCGAGCTGACCCCAAAAACTGTCTGGTCCCAAATCATGGAATCGGAGGTGGCCTCATAGCCGCAGGACTGTGCGACGATACGGAGGTGTGTCAGGAAAGATTGAAAAGGCTTATCCTTACCCTGCTGGAAGAGGTACCTCTTGAAACTCTCGTTCACCTTGACGCTGAAGTGTTGCTCAAGTTTTAGAAGGACCGTCTTGTACTTCGTCTTGTCCTCACCTTCCGCGAACACTAGGGAGTTGTAGATGTGGATGGCGTGTTGCCCCGCCGTGGAGAGGAGGAGGGCGATTTTCCTGGTGTCCGATGCATTCTCCCTTTCTGTGGCTTCTAGGAAGAGCTGGAAGCGCTGTTTAAACAGCTTCCAATTGACGCCGAGGTTTCCAGCGATTTGGAGCGGTTGCGGCGGGCTGATGGTGTCCATGGTGCAGGATGGCGGATTCCTGAAGATGTGCAGGTAGGTCTCACAGTTGCTGGGTTCCAATCCTGGTACTATGTTGTGTTGGGTGTTCCGCTATACAGACGAACCAACACGGTTGTAGATGGCACAACTCTGTTTTATTACTCTTGATAACAACATCTGTAAACTTATGACTGAGGTTTGTAATTTACCGTTAACTTGTGGACCCAGCCCTAACACTATCTTAGAGAGGCACTCAACACATGGTGTATGTCTGAGTGGCACGCTGTGAGCTCTGTGCCCTGAGCTGTCTCCTGCTGGAATGAGCGGGAACTGTGGTGTTCCCCGTTTTATAGTGCATGTGCTCTCACTGGTGATTGGCTGTGATGTTGCATGTGTGTTGATTGGTCCGTTGATCTGTCCATCAGTGTGTATGTGTGTTTGCACCATGATATGTTTATCTGAATATTATGACACAGACCAGTGAAAAGCCTTCTCTGGGATCAAGGGCCCCTGGGGGTGGCGGTCCTGCTAACCGAGAGCTGCCAGCCAGCTCTTCTACTCAGTAGCGACACTAGTAGTGTGGTGGTGGCTGGTGCTGGTACTACACCTACCAAAGGCCTCTGACCAAGAAGGGACACAGGCACAGATGAGTGATGGCAGCAAGGGGGGAGGTAATATGAAGGGGGTAGTGGGAGAGAGGGGATTGCTGGTTCCCTTGATCAGGCACTAAATGTCTTTCAATGAGGGATCCTCTGCCAGAAGTCTTTGAGCTAACATGTCAGGGTTTGCTAGTCGTGCTTTCTCCCAAACCCTCCCCCCCCCCCGCCCCCCCACCACCACCACCACCAACCACTAGGTCAATACCAGTGGTAGCAGGATGAGGCACTTAAGTGGGCATTGATTGGCAGCCGGGTTGAAGGCCGTCAACAGGACTTCCAGCCCCTGATTTAATCAGGATGTGGAGATGCCGGCATTGGACTGGGGCAGGCACAGTCAGAAGCCTTACAACACTAGGTGAAAGTCCAACAGGTTTGTTTTGAATCACTAGTTTTCGGAGCACAGCTCCTTGATCAGGTGAGCAGATTTAAATCAGAGTGGATGTGGGAAAGTGGCAGGTTCCCCACCTTTAACCTTTCCACCTGATTAAATAACCCCTGCCACCAAACCCGCCACAGCGGTGAGCACACGATTCCATCCACTGACTTCTAGTGAGTGATATCCTTGCAAAAAATGTCCTGCTAGTTTATTCAAAATTCAGCTTTATTCAGCACCTTGCAACCTCTGACTCCTGGAATAAAATCACTGGTTCAATGTTCTGACAGTCACGGCATTCCAGATTTCATGATATTTTTGAAATTGTAAATTGAGAAGTTATCCTAACAGTAGCTGATAGGATAGGCTGGTCTCTTGCTCGGTTTTTAAAGCATTTCTTGTATTCCCTCGTACTCATGATTACTGATCATGCATCTGCTCTCTGACAACCACCAGGAGGTGTGCAAGGGATACACAGACAAATCGGCCTAAACAGTTGGCTTTCTTGTACCGATGTAAAGCAGGTGCGGCTGACTGAAATTTGGGATGGAGAAGTGTCACATTAGCTCTCAGTTTTAGACCCAATTATCCCAGGAGCATTTCCTTCTAATTCCCATGGCATCTAATTGTTTCAATAGGCAAATGAATTCTGAATGACTATGTGAGCCAGAATTTGCTGGCAACGTGATATTGAGGTTAATGGCAAAAGAAAAAGAGGAGCAGACCATTCGGCCCCTCAAACTTGCTGCATCATTCAATATTGTCTTGGCAATCTTGAGCTTCAACTTCACTTTCCCACCACTCCCCATATCCTTTGATTCCCTGAGAGACCAAAATTCTGTCTATCACAGGCTTAATTATATCACGCAATGGAACATCCACATCCCTCCGGGGTAGAGTATTCCAAAGATTCACAACCCTTTGAGTGAATAAACTTCTCTTCATCTCAGTCCTAAATGATTGGCCCCTTCTCCTGAGACTGTGCCCTCATGTTTTAGATTCCCCGATCAGCAGAAACAATTTTTCTGTGTCTACCCTGCCAAGCGCTTTCAGTGAATTTACCTTGTTATTCTAAATTCCAGAGAAAATGGACCCAACCCAGTGAACCACCTTCAATGCAAATAGATCCTTTCTTAAATACAATCTCATTCAAACCCTGTGCAATTGTAGCAAGGCTACCTAATTCCCAATTGTTAGGAAAACAAAGGCAGTTTTAAGGGATTTATATTTGTATTGGTGAACATTATAAATAAGGAATAGTTTTAAGTATGTTTAATTTAATGTTTCTCTGCCTGGAAAAGTAAAACCTATAGGTAGATTCATGCTGTGGGTTGTTTTTAATTCCAACTGTGATTGAAGAAGGTTATGGCGTAAGAATAAATAATAGTAGCACTCGTTGCTTAGCAACTGGAGGCCTTGTAAGGCAGAAAAGCTTTTAAGTCTTATTTTAGCTAGATATATTGCAGTTGGAGACAGGACACCGGGGAGTGAACACCTCTCAACTCTGCCAGAAAAACGACTGGACAGGACAAAGGAGTTGCAAAGATGCAGGTTTCCTAAGGAACCTTAGGACCCCCCCCCCCCCCCCCCCCCCGAGCACTGTGGCAGCAACCCCACGCCCCTGGGCTCTTTGCCCGGGAGCGAAGATGACTACTCACCTCCTTGGATCCCCACAGCAGCCATTCCGTCAGCTTCACGTTTTTAAAAAGATGTACTAATCGGAGTCAGCATGACCACTTGCTGGGGAGGCAGTTGGATCACAGGAGGCCATTAGATAGAAGGTCGCTCCCGTTAATTGTATGGAGATTGGCCTTGACTGGTAATTATTGGTTTCTCGCCACGCCGCTACAGCTTCCTGAATTCTCCAACGGGAGTGGGCCAATTAGATCGTAAACCAATCGGCGCCTGGCACCGTTCTCGATTTTGGCCTCTCCCGCAATCAAACGGCCATGTTGCGCTCACTTGTGATATAGCCGTAAAGTCGCACCTCACATGTCTGCTAAAGCTGTGATTAAGTCTAAAGATGTGCAGGTTATTAGATTGGCCATGTTAAATTGCCCCCGAGTATCCAAACGTTTAGATGGGGTTAAGGTGTTCCAGGGATAGGGAAGGGTGGGCCTAGGCAGGGTGCTCTTTTGGAGACTTGGTGCAGAGTCACTGGGCTGAAAGGCCTCCTTCTGCAGTGTAGGGATTCTATGATGATTCAAGCGGTTAACAGTGATGCAGGCTATGATGTCACTCATGGGAGGGGCTGGGGCTGTTTTTTGTTCCTTTTTGAGTTCTACCCTGTGTCTGTTGTTTTAGTTCATTTTTAGAGTTTTGTCCAGGTTTCTAAGGAAGGAAGGTGTGTTCCTCAGACTGACTTCTGAAAGCTTCTCTCCTAAGGACCTTGCGAATAAATCTGTAAGCCACTGAGTGTTAACATTATTAATAATTAATTATTATTATTAATTAAGAGTAGAGGAGAGAGATAGAGAACCTAGTGGCATGGTGTAACAACAACTCTCCCTCAATGTCAGCAAAACTAAAGAGCTGGTCATCGACTTCAGGAAGTGAAGTATTGTACACGCCCCTATTGCATCAATGGTGTCGAGGTGGAGATTTGACAGCTTCAGATTCCTGGGTGTGTACATCGCCAACAATCTGTCCTGGTCCACCCACATCGACTCTACGACCAAGAAAGCACAACAGTGCCTATACTTCCTCAGGAAACTAAGGAATTTCGGCATGTCCACATTGACTCTTACCAATTTTTACAGATGCACCACAGATGGCATCCTATCTGGCTGCATCACAGCCTGGTATGGCAACTGCTCGGCCCAAGACCAAAAGAAACTACAGAGAATCGTGAACACCTCCAAATCCACCACACAAACCTGCCTCCCATCCATTGACACACACTAACATGTTCAAAAACAACTTCTTCCCCACTGTTACCAGACCCTCTTATGGACTGACCTGATCTCTTCACACATCTTCTCTACTGAGTAATACTACACTTTGTATGCTCACCCGATGCCTGTCCTTATATATTTACATTGTGTATTTATGTATGTCCTCTGTTTTTTCATGTATGGAACGATCTGTCTGGACTGTCCAGAAAACAATGCTTTTCACTGTACCTCGATACACGTGACAATAAATCCAATCCAATCCAATCCAAATTGCATTTGACCTGTGTGTGTGAACTTTGCTTAACTTTGCTTAAAGTTTAGAAGTAAATGAAAAAATAAGCTCAAATAGCTTTCTTTGTTTTGGAACGGTTCAACTGTTAATTGAAAAGCTGTTTTTTCCTTGAATATTAATGGAGTAAATTCTATGTTAATAATAGTGTTTGTTTTAATATAATAGACCTCTAGGTTGTCAGTTTAATCAGCCTGGAGTCTTTTCCCACAGCTTACAATTTGAAAACTCATTAATTTCGTCCAGTTTCACCCAGTTTAAATCGAAGCCTGGTCCAGGTTCTGTAACAAATAGCTGTCCTAAAGAGCTGGCAAGGCAAGATGGGCAGAATGGTCTCCTGTGCTGTATCAGGCTATGGTTGTATGATTGTTTTCCTCCCTCGTAAAACAACGGGAGGTTTCTACCTAAATGAACCCACTCCTCTCTCCTGAAGTTAACCCAGATCCTGGGATCATTGCTCAGTACAGTTAATAACACAATTCCGCAATCTAGCTTTCCTGACCTCTTATGAGTGGGATTTTCCATCCCGCCACATCTGTTTTTTGGTCCATGAAGTAACACCTTACCTTCCCTTGCTGTATATTCATTGTCTTCGATAAGACGAGCAAGGCCAAAATCAGCAATCTTGCAGCAGAGTTCGTCAGAAACCAGAATATTTGCTGCGCGAAGATCTCGGTGGATATAGTTTTTCCTCTCAATAAAGGCCATTCCCTCGGCAATCTGTAGAAAAATGTCATAATTCAGATGAGTATCTGGTTGCTACTGTCGGACATTAAAATGACAAAGCTGATGTATCCTTCAGTGGAAGTTTTATCCTGAAGCAAAATGGGCGCGATTCTCCGCTCCCGCGCCGGTTGCGAGAATCGACTGGATCGGCAAATTTCCCCGCGACGCCGGTCCAACGCCCTCCCGCGATTCATGGAAGCGGCCAGATCGGCACAATCGCGTTTTGCGCGGCGCGGTCCAGTGAATCGCCCGAGACAGCCAAAATGGCGATTCACCGGCACCCCCGCGATTCTCAGTGCCAGATGGGCCGAGCGGCCTGCCCAAAATGGCGTGTTCCCCCCGGCGGCGTCCACACCTGGTTGCTGCCGGCGGGAACAGCGCGGGAACGCTGGGGGGGGGGCGGCCTGCGGGGGGGGGGGGGATCCTGCACCGGGGAGGGCCTCAAATGCGGTCTGGCCCACGATCGGTGCCCACCGATCGTCGGGCCGGCCTCTCTGAAGGCAGACCTCCTTTCTTCCGCAGCACCGCAAGATCCGTCAGACATCTTCTTGCGGGGCGGACTCGGGGAGGACGGCAACCACGCATGCGCGGGTTGGCGCCGGCCAACCCGCGCATGCGTGGGTGATGCCAGTTATGCGGCGCCGGTCGCGTTATGTATGCGGCGCCGCCTTTACGCGGCGCCAAGGCCGGGCACGCGTAAATGACGCGGCTCCTAGCCCATTTTCGGGCCCTGAATCGGTCGGGATAGGGGCCGTTTCGCGCCGTCGTGAACCTCGACGGCTTTCACGATGGCGCGAACACTCTATCTCCATTTCAGAGAATCGCGCCCAATGTGTCCAAAAGGTGCGCAGTTTTCAAATGTTCAAATCAACGGCAGATTTTGAATCACATTTTAAGTGATGTTGTAATTTGCAGATATGAACAAAAAGTAAAGGTGTGAACTTTGGTGAAGGATGAAGTATTTTTTCGGCTAGACACACTCCTTTGTTGATCATGCACATAAATATATTAAGCTCACTTTAAAAATTGCTTAATCAAGATGCTTACTCTGAGCCTTCCTTTTAAGTAACCTTTTCCTTGTTGATTCTGTGCTTGTGATTTCATGCACGCAATTTCAGGCACCTTTGACCCCATTTTCTTCAGCTCTGATTCCTCTTCCTATCTATATCAGTTGAACATCGGCCAACACCAACAATTCCCCCAAAACATATCACAAGAGCCAAACTAGTACAATATTCCTCTTACTATCAAATTAAATTAGGGGAGATGGTAGCGTAGTGGTATTGTCACAGGGCTAGTAATCCTAAGTCCAATCTGGTTCAAGTGACTTCAGATCCACAACAATGCTGTAGGGGAAGAAAGGTGGCACAGTGTTTATCACTGCTGCCTCACAGCACCAATGACCCAAGTTCAATTCCGGCCTTGGGTGACTGTGTAGAGTTTGCATGTTCTCCCCGCCTGCATGGGTTTCCTCTGGGTGCTCCGGTTTCCTCCCCCAGTCCAAAGATGTGCAGGTTAAGTGGATTGGCTATGCTAAATTTAAAAAAAGATTTGTTCATGGGATGTGAGTGCTGCTGGCTGGGCCATTATTAATGCCCATCCCTAATTGCCCCTTGAACTGAGTGACAGTTAAGAGTCAACCACATTTCTGTGGGCCTGGAGTCACATGTAGGCCAGACCAGGTTAGAATAACAAATTTCCTTCCCGAAATGACGTTACTGAACCAGATGGGGTTTTACGATAATCAGCAATGGTTTCATGGTCATCATTAGACTTTTAATTCCAGATTTTTACTGAACTCAAATTTCGCCATCTGCCACGGTGGGATTTGAACCCAGGTCCCCAGAGCATTACCCTGGGTCTCTGACAATCCACTAGTCCAGTGACAATACCACTACACCACTAGCTTCCCTTACGCCACTAGCTTCCCTTAGTGCAGGTTAGATGGGGATACAGGTTTTCAGGGGACAGGGTAGGGGCCTGGGTTGGGGTGCTCTTTCAGAGGGTCGGTGCAGACACGATGGGCTGAATGGTCTCCTTCGGCACTTTTGGGGTTCTATATTTCTATGAATGTGGTTGACTCTTAATCACCCTATGAAATGGTCTAGCAAACCTCTCAGTTCAAGGGCAGTTAAGGATGGCAACAAATGCTGGCCTTGCCAACGATGCCCACATCCCATGAAAGAATAAATAAATGTATTCAGACCCTATTACATTCTCTAAAGACGAGGGGCAGGATTTTCCTCCCCTTGCGTGTTCTGCAGCAGCAGAGGGTGGATCGCCAGTGACTGACGGCAGGATTTTCTGGTCCCACCATTGTGAACGGTGTTTCCCATTGAACGCACCCATATCACTAGGAAACCCGCTGTGGGAGTGCATGGTCGGCATGACCATAAAATTCTGCCAGAAAATCCCAGCGTGACCTGCCAGAAAATATCACCCTACAAATGCAATAATGCAATTCTCCCATAGCGGCGAAAAAAACATGGTGTGTTTCTCGCTATGGAGGCGGGTGTAAACCTCCCTCATTAATTATGCACCTGGGGGTTTGAACCCATATTCTGTGGTGGGATGGGCATGATTCCATGAGACCCACCATCAAATCTGGGTGCCATATTGAAGAGGTGCCCAACGTCACTGACCTACCATTTAAGGAAGAAGATGGACCTCCTGAGAAAGAAGGTGGATCTCCAGGAACACTTTGAGGCTAGTAGGTGGACCGCCTCGTTGACACTGAAGCTGGAAGGTAGTTCCCCCACTGACTGCCATGGTGTTCCAAGGTACATGTTCGCTGGTGGCCTTCATCCTGAACTCAAGAGGCAGCCACACATGTTGTTGAGATATGTCCCAACTGCTGCCCGCCACATTTTTCCAGATGTGTCCTGGAACGGCATGTATTTCCACTGGCGCCGTGGAAAATCAGGAATGGGGGGTGTCGATTCATCTGCATCAATTAATGGAATGCAAATCAGTTGCCTGCAGTCCTCCAGTGAGTTTCCCAATCCATCATGTCGGGCGTCAGCGGAAGATCCCATGGGAAATAAGTGCTGACGCGAAACCAATTTTTGGATTTACACCAAATTCAGACCAGGCCTCTGGGCTAATTTGGCACAGTCTAGTATCACAACAACAACATTGCCACAGTCTTAAGGGAGCAGCAAATTTTTAAAACGCAACTTGCAGTTGAGGACTCTATTGTGCTCACAAATATTTCAAGGTCCAATTTGTTTTTTTACACAGGATTGTTTCTCATGCTGACAGGTGTCAATATCAGCTTGAGTTCTTAACAAAGCTAAAGTTCCTTGTATCTGCAGAAACTCTGCCAACGACATAGAGCTATTTTGTGCTCCGAGAGCATTCTCTGTCTCACCAGCTGGATCGAAATTTCATTCAACAAACAATTCTATTCAAGCATTGGAAATTCTCAAAAGACATATCATTACTTTCTAAATTTTATGATAAATATACTTGTATATGTAGGATATTTGCTATATGTACAGTAATGATCTTGGAAAGATCTTAACCTTTTAGTTCACTGCAAGCTTTTTCTGCTAAATGCTAAGATTATAGGATGAATAAAGTTGATTTGGGTCATCATATCTGATGGATCAAATGTTACACCAACGCGATTGACTAATCCTATTCCGGGCGGCATGGTACCACAGTGGTTAGCACAGTTGCTTCACAGCTCCAGGGTCCTAGGTTCGATTCCCAGTTTGGGTAACTGTCTGTGCGGAGTCTGCATGTTTTCTCCGTCTCTGTGTGGGTTTCTTCTGGTTCCCTCCGACAAGTCCCGAAAGGGTGTTGGAGAATAAAGGGTGTTGGTGGAACAGTAGCACAGTGGTTAGTACTGCTGCTTCACAGCGCCAGGGTCCCAGATTCGATTCCCGGCTTGGGTCACTGTCTGTGCGGAGTCTGCGCATTCTCTCCGTGACTGCGTGAGTTTCCTCTGGGTGCTCAGGATTCCTCCCTCAAGACTTGAAAGACGTGCTGTTAGGTGAATTGGACATTCTGAATTCTCCCTCTGTGTACCCGAACAGGTGCCGGAATGTGGCGACTAGGGATTTTCACAATAACTTCATTGCAGTATTAATGTAAGCCTACTTGTGACAATAACAATAAAAAAATTATAATCTTTATTAGTGTCAAAAATAGGCTTCAGTTTGTCGAGACCTGTAGTAATCCCCACCCACGTGATTCCCAGCCCAGGGGACTGGAGAATCACGGAGGGCCGGAGATTAGGGTGCAAGGCTCTCTAAATGGATACAAATGGGTCATTAAGATCAATTAGCATTTATTTACATCCTCCAGCTGGCATGCGGGCGTGAAACTCCGATTCCGATTTTTCGATATTCCACTCCATCGGGAAACATGCTTTGGGCACCTCGGGACAGAGCATCCATCCCATAGAGTTTGACAGCATGGAAAGAGGACCTTCGGCCCATCGCATCCGCGCTAACCATCAAGCACCTAACTATTCTAATCCCATTTTCCAGCACTTGATCCATTGCCTTGAATGGAGTGGATTTCCAAGTGATCTAAATACTTCTTAAATATTGTTCGGGTTCCCGCTCTACCACCCTTTCAGGCAGTGAGTTCCAACCACACTCTGGGTGAAAAGATTTTTCCTCACATTTCCTCCCAAACTCCTGCCCATTCCTAAAATCTATGCCCCCTGGTTATTGACCCCTCCACTAAGGGGGAAAGTACCTTCCTATCAACCCTATCGAAATCCCTCATAATTTTATACGCCTCAATTAGGTCCCCCCTCAGCCTCCTCTGCTCCAGGGCAATTAAGCCCAGCTATCCAGTCTCTCTTGATAGCTGAAACGATCCAGGCCAGGCAACGTCCTGGTGAATCTCCTCTGCCCCCTCCCCAGTGCAATAATTTCCTTTCTATAGTGTGCTGACCAGAACTGTACACAGTACTCCAGCTGGGGCCTAACCAGTGTTTTATACAGCTTCAGCATAACCTCCCTGCTCTTATATTCAATCACATAGGCCTTCTTAACCACCTTATCTACCTGCCCTGCGGTCTTCAGAGATATGTGAACCTGCACACCAAGGTCCCTTTGATCCTCTGTACTTCCTAGCGTCTGACCATTCATTGTATGTTCCCTTGCCTTGTTAGTCCTCCCAAACTGCATTACCCCACACATTTCATGGTTAAATTCCATTTGCCACTCATCTGCACATCTAACCAACCCGTCTACATCATCCTGTACTCTAAGGCCTTGCTCCTCACTATTCACCCACACCACCAATTATTGTGACATCTCACTTATCATACCTCCTACATGCGTACCCAGATCATTAATATATACTACAAACAACAAGGAACCCAGCATCGATCCATGGGGAACATCACTGGGTACAATCTCCCAGTCACAAAAACAACCTTCAACCATCACCCTCTGCCTCCTACCACTAAGCCAGTTTTGGATCCAGTTTGCCAAATTTCCCTGGATCCCATGGGCTCTTACCTTCTTCATCTGCCTCCCATGTGGGACCTTGTCAAAAGTCTTGCTAAAGTCCATGCAGACTACACCAACCGTACTACTCTCATATACACACCTAGTCACTTCTTCAATAAACTCAATCAAATTTGTAAGACATGGGGCGTCATTCTCCGACCCCCCGCCGGGTCGGAGAATGGCCGTTGGCCGGCGTGAATCCCGCCCCCGCCGAAGTCTCCGGTACCGGAGATTGGGCGGGGGCGGGAATCGGGCCGCACCGGTTGGCGGGACCCCCCGTTCAATTCTCAGGCCCGGATGGGCCGAAGTCCCACCCAGAAATTGCCTGTCCCGCCGGCGTAAATTAAACCTGGTATTTACCGGTGGGACCAGGCGGCGTGGGCAGGCTCCGGGGTCCTGGAGGGGGCGCGGGGCGATCTGACCCCGGGGGGTGCCCCCAGGGTGGCCTGGCCCGCGATCGGGGCCCACTGATCCGCGGGCGGGCCTGTGCCGGGGGGGCACTCTGTCCCTTCCGCCACGGCCTCCACCATGGCGGAGGCGGAAGTGACTCTCCCCACTGCGCATGCGCGGGAAACTTTCAGCGGCCGCTGACGCTCCCGCGCATGCGCCGGGAAACTGTCAGCGGCCGCTGACGCTCCCGCGCATGCGCCGCATTTCCGCGCTAGCTGACGGGGCAACAAACACCATTTCCACCAGCTGGCGGGGCGGAAATCCCTCCGGCGTCGGCCTAGCCCCTCAATGTTGGGGCTCGGCCCCCAAAGATGCGGAGCATTCCGCACCTTTGGGCCGGCGCGATGCCCGTCTGATTGCCGCCGTTTTTGGTGCCAGTCGGCGGACATCGCGCCGTTGGGGGAGAATTTTGCCCATGATTCTCATCTGACAAAACCATGCTGACTAACCTTGATTAATGCTTGCCTCTCAAAGTGGGGATTAATTCTGTCCCTCAGAATGTTTTCCAGTAGTTTCCCTACCACTGAGGTTAGACTCACTGGCCTGTAATTTCCTGGTTCATCCCTACTTCCCTTCTTGAATAATGACACCACATTAGCTATCCTCCAGTCCTCTGGCACCTCTCCTGTGGCCAGAGAAGATTTTAATTATTTTGTCAGAGCTGCTGCAATCTCTTCCCTTGCTTCTCAAGCAACCTAGGATACACCTCACTGGGCCCTGGGTATTTATCCACTGATATGCCTGTTAAAACTGTTAATACCTTCTCCCTGTGAATGTTAAGTCGTTCAAGTAAATCACAATTTAATTCAAAATAAATTATTTTTTTACATTCCCTTTGCTTATTCTCATTATTCAGAGATATTCTGAACAGTACAATATGATTTAGTAAGTAAATTTAGTAAGTGGGGCAGCACGGTAGCACAAGTGGATAGCACTGTGGCTTCACAGCACCAGGGTCCCAGGTTGGATTCCCTGCTGGGTCACTGTCTGTGCAGAGTCTGCACATTCTCCCCACGTCTGCATGGGTTTCCTTCGGGTGCTCCGGTTTCCTTCCACAGTCCAAAGACGTGCAGGTTAGGTGAATTGGACTTGATAAATTGCCCTTCGTGACCAAAAAGGTTAGGAGGGCTTATTGGGTTACGGGGATAGGGTGGTAGTGAGGGCTTAAGTGGATCGGTGCAGAGTCGATGGGCCGAATGGCCTCCTTCAGCACTGTGTTTTCTAAGTTCATGGCAGTAACAGAACGTAATCATCCACTGTCGCAGCCTGTTCTTAGCTTACACGAATGTGAACTTTCGCACTGGATTTGGGGTACAAAGCCAGCTAAGTGAGAGCAACAACAAGTTGCCTTTTTACCTATTCTGTCCTTTTCCTGTGCCAGAGTACAAACCGAGGTGTGAGTGTGCCATAACCTCAGCTGTAGCCTCACCTCTTGAATGTAAGATTAAGAATATTGATATAAATCCTCTAAAACTTGATTTTGAGCTCAGCCTTATGCTCTCGGATTTTTGCACTCATTTTATGCATGTATTCTTTTGCTCATGCTCTGGTCGCTCTTCGAACTCCCACATACCACATAAAGATTGGATGCCTTCAACATACTGTGTACTTCTTTGCAGTGTGTTTAAAAAAAAAGTGCATAATTGCGGGTGTGGTAAGGGTTGGTAGGTTTATTTAGCTTTAGTTATCATTTCAATGTGTAACGGGATGTGGTTAAGGTTCTTCATAGTGCTTAACATGCGATTGTTTGGTTTTTATTGGTCACATATTGTTCATTCCCAATCATTGTTAAAACCAGTGGACCTTCCTTGTAACATAGTTAATTTAGTGCTGTAGAGTCAAACCTTAGGCATGCTGAGTGTTTTGTAACTAACAGCACTTAAAAGGTCTCTGCAGGAAAAAATGTTAAAATATGGATCAATCACAAACATCTCCTGTAGTTTGTTCCAAACAGTGGTAACTATAGGTACTCAGAGAGAAAAGAAAAACGGAATTATTACTTAATAATGTTGGAAATACACCAGCTGAGCCTGGAAGTAAAGAATAGGCGAATTCTGCAGCTCAGAATACCCAGCAGAACTGTTTCAGACTTGTCAGTTCTTTCCTTTTTCAGACCCTGACAGAGCTGCTGTGCAGTTTCAGCATTTCCACTTTTTTTAATTCTACGTGCATACACAACCAGGGTTAGCAACTCACCTGCGCTGCCATATCAATCAGCTTAATTATGCTGAGTTTTGATCCCACAGTTGTCTTCAGGAAATCCACTAAACTACCTGAAAAACAGAACATAATAGATAGATAAATCCTGGACCACAACTACCTGCAATATATTATTGAGCAGTAGAATGGATGCTGTTTGAAACTATGTTCTAGTACAGTCTTTAAAACTTATATCCTGTCAGGAAGATAATGATGCCTAACATTCATTGACAGAACAAAGGGAGTCCATCTTAACCATAATCGAGTGGGGACAGTGAGACCATGATTTAAACATTTAAACTTACAGATGCTAGTAGTCAGTTGTGTGGAGAATAGTTAATGTTCCCAAATACATTGGGGTTTTAATTGTTTAATAGATTGCACTTATTGTAGAATAGACTGCACCAATATATAAAGGGTATACAGGTGGCACTGTTTAGTTGTTGGAGAAGTGTTACTGAGCACAGTAAACTTGGAGTCGAAGAAGTCAAGACTTGCTTCCTAGTTCTTATTACAGATTACCATCGAAACCTAACAAGTTGTTAGTGTTTAAGGAAATAAACATGGTCAAAGGTCAAAGCACAGTTTGTTCAACATTGATGTTAAACAGCAGACAGAGAAATTGGTACACATGTTAACAATCATTTGGTAATTGCCAACAATAATGTCCAGCCTTTAATGAGTAAGGAAAATGTGGCAGCATGGTCCATTTAAGGGGCGATATTCACGGGCCATGTGATGGGCCTAAAGCCGATGGAGACACAGCGCGCAAACAAATCAGGGGTTTAGCTGTCTCTGGCCATTGGGGCTTGGTCAGAGGTAGCCTGGGAGTCATGGGAACAAGACTCATGCAGTAGTTGTGCTTTCCTGTATGTAGAGTTGCTTTAGTTCAATAAATCTCTTTTGTGTTTCAACACTCCCTCGTCGATCGCCTCACAAAATGACATTAGTGACGAGAGTAAAACAAGTCAGTTGAAGAAAATTTGGATGGGGTAGGTGGTGGGGCGGGGGGAGTGCCTCTCAAAGGGAAAAGATCATCTATAGTTGAATAGCGATGTTGCTGTTTGGAAACATTGATCCGTTTGACCCAGAGGTCAAACGTTGGGGCCAATATGTCGAAAGGCTTTGATACTTTTCCGCTGCCAATTAAATAATGGCAGAAGAGAAAAATAAAAGTAATATCATTTACAGTTTGCGGCCCACAAACATACAAGCTTAACATTTCCAGAGGTTCCAGACTCCTAGATCAATTTGTGCAGTTAGTGAGGGACCCTGACCCTCCAACATTATGCAAAGATACAGGTTTCATACAGCCACCAGAGGTCCGGGTAAAATGGTATCCGCTTTTGTAGCCAGACTTCAACAAGTGTCTGAATATTGTAAATTTGGTACTTCTCTCAGCAGCATGCTACGTGACCGGTTAGTCTGTGGAATCAGCAACCTAAATATTCAGATGAAGTTGTTGACAGAAATCAAGATATCCTTAGACAAGTTGAGTTGGCTCAAGCAAGGGCTGGGAAATCCAGTTGACAACGGCCGGACCGGTAAAATCTGCTGGCGGGCCGCCTCACCTGCCAAGAAACGGGCGGCGGGGGGGACACTAAATCCAGCCCCAAGTGTCAATAGAACTCATTTGTAGAGCAAAGCACTGGCCTTTGATTGGCAGAGCTCTTATCCAGCCTTGCATTAAATACCGTTATCCAACCTTTTTCCTGGGATCAAAGGCAGGGTCCAGATTAAATTTCATTCTTACGTCGTATTTTTCATTTTAGCATCACAAACAGATTAAATTCCTACCATAACAGTGCGGCACGGTGGGGCAGTGGTTAGCACTGCAGCCTACGGCGCTGAAGACCTGGATCAATCCCGGCCCCGGGTCACTGTCCGTATGGAGTTTGCCATTCTCCCCGTGCCTGCGTGGGCTTCACCCCACAAGCCAAAGGTGTGTAGGGTAGGTAGATTGGCCACGCTAAATTACCCCTTAATTGGAAAAATATTGGGTACTCTAAATTTATTTTTTAAAAATTCCTGCCATAGTAATAAAAGCAAAATGCTGCGGATGCTGCAAACCTGAAATAAAAAACAGAAAATGCAGGAAAATCTCAGCAGGTCTGACAATGTTCAGACTGTTCAAGTTGGCGGGGTACTCCAATCTCGCCGATGGTGCACCCTCCCTCCCGCGGGTTTCACAGCAGCAAGGGGTGCATTCATGGGAAACCCCGTCGACAACAGCGGGACCAGAAGATCCTGCCCCCGGCCAATGGTGGGCTGCCTCCACTACCACAAAACATGTGGTGGGTTGTGCGAAAATCTCGCCCAAAGTTTGGAAGTTCACATGGCTCTCATTCAGCATGAAGAGTCATACAGACTTGAAACATTAACTCTATTTCTCTCTCCACGAATCCTGCCAGACCTGCTGAGCTTTCCCTGCATTTTTTGCCGAATTCTTGCCAATCTTGTGCAAAATTAAGGAATATTCCACCATTACAACCATTAATCCGTGGCAATGGCCGATTCAGTCATGGCAGAGAATACACATCGATTATGCTGGTCCACTGGAAGGACACATGGAGCGGGATTCTGTGATCCTGAGGCTAAGTGTTGAAGCCGTCGGAAACGCCGTCGCGTTTCTCGACAGCGTCAACACGGCTTCAGGATCAGCAATTCTCAAACTCCTTCAAAGTAAACTGCATCCCTGTGGTAGTACCAGGTATTGCGGTACCTAAGAGGCTGATGACCATTGGTTAGACCCAGGAGTCTACCATTGGCTGTTGTTACGTAGCTCCGCCCTGACAGGCGGAGTATAAGAAATGGTGCCGTCCCAGCAGCCTTCACTTTCTGTACCGAAGCTGCTGGGGAACAAGTTCTAGTAGATTAAAGCCTTTTGTTATGAAATCACTTTGTCTTGAGTGTAATTGATCGCGCATCAATTTCATCTACTAGAACTTGTTCCCCAGCAGCGTCGGTATCACTGACAATCTGCTCCAGTGTTCCAAATCTTGTGAATATTTTGTTTAATTTCTCGCAGTTTAGGTTCACGCCGCTCCAGCTGCTGATCCTGGCGTCAAATGGACGCCGCGGGATTCGCGCATGTGCAGTGGCATCGGCGCCAATGCGCGCATGCGCAGTGGCTTCCTTCAACCCACAGGCCCCGACGCAACATGGCGCAGGCCTACAGGGACTGGCGCGGAAGAAAGGAGGCCGCCAGCCAGAGAGGCGGTGGGCCACATGAAAAAAAAATGAAAATCGCTTATTGTCACAAGTAGGCTTCAAATGAAGTTACTGTGAAAAGCCCTCAGTCGCCACATTCCGCTGCCTGTTTGGGAGGCCGGTACGGGAATTGAACCATGCTGCTGGCCTGCCTTGGTCTGCTTTAAAAGCCAGCGATTTAGCCCAGTGTGCTAAACCCGCCCACATCGGAGGCCGCCCCCAGGGTCGGACTCCCTCGCACCCCCCCCCCCCCCCACAGGCCGTCCCCCAACCCTTCCACGCCGAGTTCCCGCCGGCTGAGAGCAGGTGTGGACGGCGCCGGCGGGACTCGGCTTTTTTATGACGGCCGCTCGGCTCATCCCAGGTCGAGAATCGGTGGGCCGGCTGCGTAGAGAGGCCCCCGACCGGCGCCGCGCCAACCATGCCGGCACCAATGGCGCCGATTCCGGGAATTCTCTGGTCCGGCCCCGGGTTGAGAGAATTCCGCCCATGTTCTTAGTGATTATATGATGTGGAGATGCTGGCATTGGACTGGGGTGAGCACAGTAAGAAGTCTTACAACACCAGGTTAAAGTCCAACAGGTTTGTTTCAAACCACTAGGTTTTGGAGCACTGCTCCTTCCTCAGATGAATGAAGAGGTATGTTCCAGAAACATATATATTACATATCACATATTAGTGATTGTAGACATACATTTGAAATGGCCAGAATTGTGATAATGAAGTCAACAACGACTGAGCAGACCATTGAGAAACTAGACAAAACATTCACAAGATTTGGAACACCGGAGCAGATTGTCAGTGATAATGGGTGCAGTTTACTTTGAAGGAGTTTGAGGACTGCTTGAAAGGGAACAGTGTGCACCAGATCAAGTCAGCTCCATATCATCCAGCAATGAATGGATTGACTGAACATTTTGTGCAATCATTAAAGCAATCTATCAAACAATCAAAGGAACAGGGACAATTATCAAGAGTAAACAAATTTCTAATATCTTACCGGAATACTGTACATGCTACCACACAACATTCACCGGCAATGCTGGTGTTTAAGAGGAAAATACGAACACAGATTTGTTAGTTCCACCTGATTTTTCCGAGATTGTCAAATGGCAACAACAAGCACAAATTGTTAAAAGGGCGAAAATCTCTCAAAAGCGGCTATTCAACCAGGGAGAGAGAGTGCAAGCTGGGATTACACCACGAACGAGAAATGGATACCAGCTATGATCCTAGCAAAGACAGATCCTATATTATACACCGTACAGACAGATGATGAAAGAGTTTGGCGATGTCATGCTCATCAGTTACTTGCTGCATGAAGTGAGTTTGTAAAAACCTCTCAAGAGGTTAAACCTTTAGAAGATCCAAAGAGTTTTACTTTGGAATGGTGACCTGAGACAATGATAATTTCGGATTCTGTTTCTTAGGACTTTTCAATGCCGAAAGTGACAGATACTGAAATAACTACTCAAAAAGTACCATCGACAGAAAGGAATGAGGATACTTCTGAGGCCACAGGTAGTTGAGTTCAAGAATGCCAAATTCTACTAAAAAGGAATAGATATCCACCGCAGAGAGAGTCTTGTTGAATTATATATATGTACAGCAATAACATATCAGGGAGTCTGTTGTATAATTGTTGATCATTGTCATAGCACTAATGAAGTAAAAGGGGAGGGGTGTTATATATCTGGGAATACACTCTTGCTGGTTCTGCATAACATGATGTGTAGTCAGCAAAGTGTTTGCGCTAGCTTTGATCAGATCACGACCTTGATTGTATGAGCAATACCCTTAATAAACCTCTCATTGTGTTTTACAGGAATCTAGTCTGTGGGCACCTCCATACCTTTTCGCTTTACGGCAACAAAGAAATGTAAGCGTTGACTATCTGATTTTGCCCAGTAATACTGTGAAACAGTGTTTCAAGAAACAGTGCACCTATCCTTGGCTTGTCTTGAGATCATCATCAGAGATAATTGAGTTTCTTCCTGTGAGCATCAATTTCCACCAATAGAACCATATTTTCTTTTACATATTGTTTCACACCTTACTCAATTTCTGGGTGAACCCCTTCTCTATGCATTCAAAATGCATTTGGGAGCTCTATTTTTGGACTCCTTAGTTTATGTTCTGTAATTTATGCTTCTGGACAGAATGGGCAACTTTGGAGTTGGATACGTCATTTATTCAGATATAAAAAATAATAATTTTGAATGTGAGAATGTAGTTAACAATTACTCGGGACAGAGGGAAGAGGCTTCACTGAATGACTAATGTACTTCATACAGACATGTACAATAAGGTATTGCAGAATAAAGTGCACAATAAGCACAACCATTGGCCCAATCTAAAGGTGAGAACTGTTTACTGACATTTTCATAATTAAACTGTTCCTCATGGTTTTGTATCATGTTGGCATGAAGTACATTGATATTTCTTACTTCTGACCTAAATTAAAATCCTTTGCATAAAATAGCACAGGCTTCATCTGCAATACAATTTGGGCCCTATATGACCTCCCTTTAGTTGCATTCTATTTCCCGGATTGTATTTTTCAGTAAAAAGTGTTCCACCAGAAATAGAGGGCAACCTAGGAGCTAATAAGAGCGAGGAAATTAGGTAACCACGATCACAGAACAAGTACTGGAGAAACACAGATACAAATCTGACAAATCCTCAGGACCTGATGGCCTACATCCTAGGGGCTGAAAAGAAATAGTTGCAGAGATAGTGGATGTGCTGCTATGAGTTTCTAACATTCCCTAGATTTTGGAATGGTCTCATTAGATTGGAAGTTAGTAACTGTTACACTGCTATTCAAGACAGTTTGGAGAGAGAAAACTGAGAATTAGAGGCTATTTAACCTCACATCAATCATCAGGAAAGTGTTGCAATCTATTATTGAGGACGTCTTAACAATTCACTTAGAAAAGCATAGTATGGGGGCAGCACAGTAGCACAGTGGTTACCACAGTTGCTTCACAGCTCCAGGGTCCCAGGTTCAATTCCCAGCTTGGGTCACGGTCTGTGTGGAGGCTGCACGTTCTCCCAGTGTCTGCATGGGTTTCCCCCAGGTTCTCCGGTTTCCTCCCACAGTCCAAGGATGTGCAGGTTAGGTGGAAGACCATGATAAATTGCCCTTAGTGTCCAAAAAAGGTTAGGTGGGGTTACTGGGTTATGGCGATAGGTTGGAGGTGTGAGCTTAAGTGGGGTGGTCTTTTGAAGGGCCGGTGCAGACTTGATGGGCCGAATGGCCTCCTTCTGCACTGTAAATTCTATGATTCTATCATTGAATAATTCAACATGGTTTTGTGAAAGGGAAATCCCATTTGGCAAATTTGTTCGAATTTGTTGCATATTTAACTAGTAGGGTAGATAAAGGGGAGCCAGTAGATGTGGTATAATTGCATTTCCTTTTTTAAAAAAATGTTTTTATGAAGGCATTTATATATATACATCAAGCACAACCACAACCAAAAAGAGGGCAAACAGGAATTCAAATAACAAATAAATATTTAACCCTCCACCGTCCACCCTCCCTGCCGCTACCCTCCACCTCCTTTTTTAACCCCCCCCAAACACTGCTGCCATCTTAACTCATCTCAAAGTAGTAAATGAGCGGTTTTCATCTCCGGGCAAACCCCTCCACAGTTCCTCTCAAGGCAAACTTGATCTTTTCAACCTGAGGAGTTCCGCGAGGTCGCTCACCCACACCCACACCGACGGTTTCGGCGGCCCTGAGTCCCTCCATTTCAGCAAAATCTGTCTCTGGGCTACCAGGGAGGCAAAGGCCAGCACATTGACCTCTCTTGCCCCCTGGACTCCCGGGTCTCCCGACACTCCAAAGATTGCCACTTTTGGACTTGGGACCACCTTCACCCTCAACAAGTCTGACATAATGTCAGCTCATCCCCACCAGAATCCCTCCAGCTTCAGACAGGCCCAAAACATGTGGACATGGTTCACAGGCCCACCTGCGCATTGCCCACATCTATCCTCCACCCCCTCAAAACACCTAACCATCCTGGCCACCATCATATGTGCCCTTGAATTGAATAAGCTTCACACACGAAGAGGATGCATTCATTCTCCTCAAAGCCTCCCCCCACAACCCAGCCTCCAACTCCCTCCCCAGATCTTCCTCCCACTTATGCTGAACTTCTATTGGGGCTCCCTCCCAGTCTATTAATTCTTTGTAGATCTCCAACACTCTGCCTTCACCCACCCCTGTTTTTGACACCACCTTATCCTGCAAACCTGGGGGTGGTAGATTGGAAAGGAAGGCACCTGCTTTCTTAAATAGTCCCTCACCTGCAAGTACCAGAACCCATTCCCATTGTGCCGCTCATATTCCTGTACCAGCCCCTCCAAGATTGAAAAGCTGTCCCCAATGAATGGGTCCCGAAACCGCTCAATCCCGCCCGCCGCCACCCCGGAACCCTGCGTCTAACGCACCCAGAGCGAACCTATGATTCCTGCAGATCGGTGCCCAAACCGAGGCCCCCTCCAGCCTGAGGTGCTGCCGCCCACTGTCCCCACACCCTCAGGACTGCCACCACCACTGGACATGTGGAGTACCTGGCTGGCAAGAATGGCAGAGGTGCCGTCAACAATGTCCCTAAGCTAGTGTCCTTACAAGAGGCCGCCTCCATCTGCTCCCACACCAACCCCTCCCCCACTATCCACTTCCTCACCATGGCTATAATTGCTGCCCAGTAATAGTTCAAGTTTGGTCGGGCCAGCACCGCCCCCCCCACCGGTCCCCGCTCTAGCAGCACCTTCTTCACCCGTGGGGCTTTACCCACCCTTACAAACCCCCAAATCAGTGCATTAACCTTCCTAATAAAAGCCTTTGGACTACAAATCGGAAGATTCTGGAACACAAATAAAATCCTCGGGAGAACTGTTATCTTCACAGACAGCACCCGCCGTCTAACGACCCACCTAACGACAGTGGGAGCATGTCCCACCTCTTAAAATCCACCAGTCATGCCAAATTTAATTTATGTAGCTGCTCCCATCTCCGCACCACCTGGATGCCCAGATACCTGAAATTCACCCCCACTACCTTGAACGGCAGCTCACCCAGCCTCCTCTCCTGCTTCCCCATGTTTAATTTGTACCCAGAGAACCGACCAAATTCCTCCAATATGCCCATGATCCCCGCAATACCTTCCAATGGGTTTGATATAGAGCAATAAATCGTCCGCATACAGCGAGACCCTATGTTCCACCCCCCCCCCCCCCCCCACCCCCTCATTATCCCCTGCTCTAAGCGCCATTGCCAATGGCTCTTTGGCCAAGTCAAAAAACAATGGGAAAGTGGGCATTCCTGCCTCGTCCTATGATGCAACCTAAAATTCCCCAAACTCACCCGATTTGTCCGCACATTCGCTGCCGGCACCCGATACAACAACCGGACCCAATCCACAAACCTCTTCCCAAACCCAAACCACCCCAGCACCTCCCACAAGTAATCTCATTCCACCTGGTTAGAGGCCTTCTGCGTGACCATAGCGACCACTACCTCCACATTCCGTCCCTCCGGGGGCATCATTACAACGGTTAGCAAATGCCTAATATTGGCCGACAGATGCCTCCCCTTTACAAACCCTGTCTGGTCTTCCCCTCTCACCCTCGGAACACAGTTCTCAATCCGTGAGGCCAAGATCTTAGTCAGCAACTGGGCATCCACATTCAGCAATGAAATTGGGCAGTGGGACCCACGCTGCTCCAGGTCTTTATTGTTCTGTAAAATTAAGGAAATCGAGGCCTGCAATAGCGTGGGGGGTTGTCCTTCTCCTTTGCCTCATTTAATGCCCTTACCAGCAGGGGCCCCAGGTCCCCCAAAAGCTTTTTATAAAATTCCACCGGGAAGCCATCCAGGCCCGGATCGCCTGCATCGCCCCCCATATTTTCCATCACCTCCACCAATCCAATGGACACTCCCAGACCCTCCACCAGGCCCTCCTCCTGGGGAACTCCAGCCAGTCTAAAAAACACCTCGTCCCCTCCACCCCAGCTGGGGGTTCCGAATCAGATAGCCTTTTGTAATGTCCTCAAATACCCCATTGATCCCCACCGGGTCCAAGACCATATTACCCATCCTATCCTTCACCTTTCCAATCTCCCTCGCCACATCCTGCTTCCGCAGTTGGTGTGCCATCATCCTTCTTGCCTTTTCCCCATGTTGATAGACTGCCCTCCTGACCTTCCTCAGCTGCCCTATTGCCTGACCCGTGGACTTCAGTCCTACTCCATCTGGGGTTTCTGCCACTCTTTCAAGAGCCCAGCCTCCGGGACCTCCGAATACCTACCAACCTGCAGGACTGAGATAGGAGAAATTTCTTCAGTCATAGGATTGTGGGTCTTTGTAATTCTCCATTCCAGAGGGTTGTGGATGCTCCATCTTTGATTCTATGTAAGGCTGAGATAGACAGAGTTTTAGTCTGTCAGAGAATGAAGGGATATAGGGAGCGGTCGGGAAAATTGAGTTTCAGCCCAAGGTCAGGCAGTACCGTGTTGAATGATGGAGCAGGGTCAAAGGGTCGAACGCTGCTATTTCTTTTGTTCTTATGTTTATTTTTGTACTTTATGCAGGACCTGGCCTTCACCCAAATATTTCAAAGCTGTGGTCCATACCTCGAACTACCAATTATCAGAAATGATCTGAGATGGGAAATGGAATATTGTAGTCAGGAAACACTATGTAGATAGTACAAAATGTACCACTATTGTCACAGTCTGAAATGATAAATTAAATTTGATTAATTTAGGAAAACACACAGATTGTAAATACCCAAGCCAAATCACATTATTTATCATACTTGACCTTAAAGAGGCTTTTGGCTATATCCAAAACAAAAAGCAGGATAAATTTTATAATGTTTTACGTAATCTTTGAAAATACAAAATGCGTATAGGATTGAAGGTTTGTGAGATCCTGTTAATAAGAAATGGTAGAATTCAAGTTTTACTCATAATGAATCACCTGCCTTCAAATTGTGAAAATGCAAGGGTTTAAAATGGTGATTTTCTGAGATGGGGTTCCCAATGGTGGAGACAAACAGGCAGTATTCCATTTTGGATTATATTTCAAAAGTGAGTTTTCTACTAAAATTGAGTTAAACCATTAGCAAACCATATGTAAAGTTCAAACAATTCATGGGATATGTTCAGATAATTTAAAAAGGAAAATAACTTGCATTTATAAAGTGTCCTTCATGGCACCCAAAACACTTTACCTGCAATAAAGTACTTTTAACATGTAATCACTACTGTGGTGTAGGAAATGCTACAGCCAATTGGCACATAGAAAGCTCCCACAAATAGCTATTGACTGAAGAATAAATATTATCCAGGCCAAGAGCGAGAACACGTCATAGAATCACTACAGTGCAAAAGGAGGCCATTCAGCCCATCGGGTATGTACCGATCCTTCGAATGAGCACTGCACCAATGTCCACCCTGCCCTCTCCCCGTAACCCCATAACCTAACCTGCACATCCCTGGACACTAAGGGGCAATTTTTCATGGATGATCCACCTAACCTGCACATCTTTTGACTGTGGGAGGAAACTGGAGCACCCAGAAGAAACCCACGCACACACGAGGAAAACGTGCAAAACTCCACACAGTCACCAAAGGCCAGAATTGAACCTGGGAACCTGGCGCAGCGAGGCAGCAGTGCTAACGACTGTGCCACTTCTGTTCTCCTTCAAAATATTGGCATGAGATTTTTTACATGCACCCGAGAGGACAGACAAGACCTCAGCTTAAGGTCTCATTCAAAAGCTGTGGCAACCCCACAACTTACTACAGTGGAGCACCAGCTCAGATTTTCATGCTTAAGTCCTGAAGTGGGCTTAACCTCACAACCTTCTGTCTCAGGGGTGAGAGTGTCACCCACAGCTACACAGGTAATGTAACCCTAAAGCAATCACATTGCTCAACAGGATATTTAAATGTTTGTTCAAAATATCAGTCGAGGATTCTATAATAACATTTTATTTGGAGTATTCCATAGTATATTTAATATAGATAAAAAATAATTTGTTTCCAGTATGGTATATTTGATAGTTAGGTGAAGATGGTTTCTTGAAATAAATAATTGACTGTTGGTATCCTATTTGTGCGAACTAACACACACAAATAACACTCTAGATTTCTCCATAAAGGGACAAATTTGAGGCATAGCTGCAGTTACAATTCTGCAAATATTAGACCTGAGAAACAGCAAAATAGAACTTTGATAATTAACTGACTGAATTCAACAAAGCAGCTTTTGAACACGAGTGTACCTTCCTTTAGCTGGGATCATGATGAGAAATATGTAACTCTCAGGGTGCCTTCCTTTATATCGTGAACTGAACATCATCCTTTACAAGATGTCTCATTGTTAAAACACAATAATTTACTGTATGTGAAAACAGCATTGAGTGTTGGCTATACTAGGATCTCAAAGTATGAAACCTTGTTTAGCCCGCAGTAATTCAAATGCTTCTCATTCAACTAAATATAAAAAGTAGCTTTAAAATATCTGTTCTTGCCAATGGAAGGATAATAGTGGAAAATGGAACATCTTTCAAATTGAACTCCACCTAATAACATCATCAAGCAATTCAGTTAAGATAATAGAGCTCACTCCCAGTCCTGCCCTGCCAGTGTTTTCAAAGCAAAACCTCAGATCGACCCTTGCTTCAATAACCATGCAATTTTCCTCAACAATGCCCTCAATTTGTCCCTTGACAGTGATGGTGCCAAATTAGAACTGTTTAACAAATTCAAGGTCAGGTTTGTGTGTGTCCACAGGGAACTGAATTTGCACAGCTGAAGCACATTCACTTTTAGACCCATTCTCACCAGAGGGAGAGTACAGTATCATGACCTCTCCCTGAACTAAGTTTGACTATTAGATCATCATTAAGCATCATCATTGGCCAGAGACAGGGTAAAGCTAATTTGCTTTAACAACATTTCAATCAGCAATACGGCAATTTGGAGTGAGAATAGCAATTAACACAAATTAGTCTCAAACAAGTCTGGCCTGAGACTGTCCAAATGAATTCCAGCTCGGATTTTTACAATTGAAAGAATACTTTGATCTCATGTTTATCTGAAATTGGGATACAGTCCGAAAGATGAAAAGACAACGTTCAAAGGACTTGTATTAATTAATCTGCAAGGAATACATTTCTAACATTTAAACCACTCAGCCCCTGTTCTTGATCTAAATGACTGATACCTGGCAAGTAAATGGATTGTCTCAACTGCAGACGATTGCCATCTTTGTCCACCTGTCCCACCTTAAGAAATAAATGTAAAATAATCTGGTAGGGGGTGTTGAGGAGGTTGGCAGGGCAGGAATTGATATTTGATGTAATGTGAAATATTAATGATTCCATCATCTTTTAAAAGCAATATAGTGGGATAACCTTAATTATCATGTGGAATACATGATAACAGCTTTTACATATTCAGTATCTTTCACCAAAACAAGCACTGTTTGACTCAGCTGTGGCTGAGGTTTTTGGCCCACTCCTTTGATGTTGCGGGTTCAAGTTCCATCCAGTGTAGTACTGAGGGAGCACTGCTCTATCAGAGGTGCTGACAATAATGGTATCTTAATCACGAAATACATTCATATGTGGCCAAAGGCTGAATTGCAATGTAACTTGTTGCTTTATGCTGAGGTTAAAGTAGATGTACGGGACTATTTTCAAGAACAGCAGGAAATGCTCCCTGATCAATATTTTACCCTCAACCAATATGACTCAGAAAGATTCGCTATATGGGCGGGATTCTCCCAGCCCTGGGCCGGGCCAGAGAATCACCTCGACCGGGCCATGCTGCCCCGCCACCCTGATGCTGGCACGCGATTCTCCGCAGAGCAGAGAATCGGCGCCATTGGCACCGGCGTGGTTGGTCCCGCCGATTCTCCGGCCCAGATGAGCCGAGCGGCCGTAAGAAAAAACACGAATCCCACCGGCGCCGTTCTAACCTGCTCTGAGCCGGTGGGACCTCGGCGTGGAAGAGTCGGGTGATGGCCTGTGGGGGCGAAGGGGAGGTGTCCGACCCGGGGGGTGGGCCTCCGATGTGGCCTGGCCTGCGATCGGGGCCCACCGATCGGCGAGCCGGCCTCTCCGGCTGGGGGCCTCCTTTCCTACGAGCCGGCCCCTTTAGTCCTGCGCCATGTTGCGTTGGGGTCGGTGCGTTGAAGGAGGTCACTGCACATGCGCGCATTGGTGCCGGCATCAATGCACGCATGTACCGATCCCGCGGCACACAGTTTGCGCCGGGATCGGCAGCTGGAGCAGCGCAAACCACTCCAGCACCGTGCTGGCCCCCTTAGGGGCCAGAATTAGTCCTGGCAGCGACCCGTTCACGCCGTCGTAAAATGCGACCGTGTTTACGCCAGCGTGGACACGCTGCCGCGGGATTGGAGAATCCCGCCCCGGTCTTTATCATGTTGTTTTTTGTGGGAGCTTGCTTTGCACAAATTGGCTAATGTGTTTCCTACATAATAGTACTTCAAGAGTATTTCATTAGTGGCCATGGAGGGCACCATATAAATATTAAGGTTTTTATTGTCATTCATAACTTCATCCTAGTTATGGTGGGTTGTCATTTATTATAATAAAGATAGGAGAAATAATGGTTGTTCCCAACTTTTATATATTATTCTTGGGAAATGATAGAGCATCTCAGTTGTTTTTAGTTATTTGATCCCCTCTCTGATTTTGGGCCAAAAGAATAATTAATATAAGTAACCAGTTCATGATATAGAAATGCATCTTAGACAGTGCCGCAAAATGGGATATCGGGTTGGCTGTACGTTCAGTTTTTAATTCCTTCAACTCCATTGAGAGAAGTGGAAAAGCAGATTGGTGTAGGCAGAAATTTCTGTACAGCTTAGATCAGTGAAAGAGCAGTTAACTTTGCTGGAGATGAGAATGGGGACTCACAATAGGTCAGAGCAGGAGGAACACAGTTCTTGGAGAATTAAAAAAAAAAATTATTTATAAATTTAAACTGCCTAATTCTTTTTTTTTTCCAATTAAGGGGCAATTTAGCATGGACAATCCACCTACCCTGCACATCTTTGGGTTGTAAGGCTGAGACCCACGCAAACATGGGAGAATGTGTAAACTCCACACGGACAGTGTTCCGCGGCCAGGATCGAACCCGGGTCCCCAGCGACGTGAGGCAGCAGTGCTAACCACTGTGCCGCCCCGTTCTTGGAGAATTTAGAGTTGCAGAAGGTTACGGAGGTAGCTAATGAGGGGTGAGATTAGGATAGGAACTGAAGACATCGGGAACTGGGAACCAATGTCGTTCAGTGATCACATGGGTGATAAGTGAGCATGGTTCAATATGGTTAATGCATGAGCAAGAGAGTTTTGATGAACGAAGATTATGGATTGAGAAAGATGGAGGATGGAATGCCAACCAGTCAAAGACTGGAATTGTTGAATCCAGAGGTGATAAAAACATGGATAAGGTTTTCAGCAGCAGGTTGGTCGAGACAATATGAAGACCAGCAATGTTATGGAGGTGGTCTTTGTATTGGAGCGGATAGGGGTTGGAATCTCAGCTGAAGCTCAAATAGACTATCAAGGCAACAACGGCCAGTTCAGCCTGAGATGGTGGAGGGAGTGAGGTTTGATCGGGGGTGAAGATACAGAGTTTTGTGGTGGGGGGCAGCAAAGATAATGGTTTTGGTCTTCTGACTTATTAAATGGAGTAAACTGTGACTCATGTCAGACTGATGTTAGACAGCAAGCTGACTATACACAGACAATGCAGCAGGGGTTGGGAGACTGAGTGGTTATGAAGCCTGCTGTAAATTTACAGTTGGTTGTTGTCAACATATATGTGGAACCTGACATATGTCTTTGGGTGATTTCAATAAGGGACAGCTTATAAATGATGAACAGGAGCAATCCAATGATAGATCCAGAGGCATCAGTGTGCTACTGGGAAGAGAAGCCATTACTGGAGCTGCTGTGACTACCATCAGAAAGATGAGAGTGGAACAAAACAAAAGCAGTCCCATTCAACTGGAGAACAAAGGATTTGGCAGGAAACCATGCTAAAGACTGCAAAGAGTTTAAGACAAAGCAAAAGTTTCCAATATTCTCAGTCACAGAAGAATGTAATGTGTGCCCTTGATTAAATCCGATTGGAAGATTCAAACATGGAATTGTGGGAAAGGTGGGCATGGATATGGAAGGTGACATCTCATATTACACTTACAGAACCATAAAATGGTTACAGAGCAAAAGGAGGCCATTAGGCCTGTCATGACAGTGATATCACTTTGTGGCCCTGCAAATTGTTTCACCTATAGAAAAGAAAGGAAGGTTTGAAATGGGGGTTGCAGTTTGCAAGGAAAGAGAAAGATTTTTTTCTCAGAAGGCGGTTGATGCTGCTGCTTTTGAACGGAAGAGTCTAAGGAAAGGGAACCATTTGCAATGTTAGCTCGCATGTAGGTCGAGGGGTGAAGTTGAGAGGTCAGCAGTTAATGGGAGAGGATTTGAAAGCAGGAGATGGTTTAAGGGCAGGATAAGCTCAGAGAAAGCATAAAGGAAGGTAAGAGAGAAGCTGGAGAAAATGTTTGTTCTGAATCAGGGCACAGACTTGAACATTTCATTATTCATATCGTTCTCAGACTATAGATTCAAAAATTATATTGAAATTTTGATGCAAAAGTTCTCCTTCAGTCATTAGAGGGTTGTCAGAGATATAGCAAATTCATATGTTCATGTCCAACATTTGTGAACATTTAGACTGATTCAAATATTTGAAAAATATTGGACGGGATTCTCTGATCCTGAGGCTAAGTGTTGACACCGTTGGAAATGCGTTGCGTTTCTCGACGGCGTCAACATGGCCTCAGGATCAGCAATTCTGGACCCTACAGAGGGCCAGCATGGCACTGAAGTGGTCCACGCCGCTCCAGCTGCTGATCATGTTGTCAACTGGGCGCCGCAGGGTCCACGCACTCGCAGTGGCACCGGCACCAACGCGCGCATGTGCAGTGGCTTCCTTCTCCGCGCCAGCCCCGACGCAACATGGCATAGGGTACAGGCCAGGCCACAATGGAGGCCCCCTCGGAGAGCCCCCCCCCCCCCCGCCCCACCAGATTTAACTGAATACATCCTTCCTTTTAAATTGGCTCTAGATTATTCTCTGGCCTACATGGGATATACACAATACAAATAATCTAATGAGCTCATTTGTTTTAAATGCTACATGGAACAAATTGAGCAAGATTGGGACAAATACTTGAATGATCTGCAAAGGGTTTACATGACAAATAGTTCACTGATCTGTGCCATGATATTCAGATAAACATATCATGGTGCAAACACACATAAACACTGATGGACAGATCAACGGACCAATCAATACACACACAACATCACAGCCAATCACAAGCAAGGGCACACGCACTATAAAACGGGAACACCACAGTTCCCGCTCATTCCAGCAGGAGACAGCTCAGGGCACAGAGCTCACAGCAAGCCACTCAGACATTCACCATGTGCTGAGTGCCTCTCCAAGATAGTGTTAGGGCTGGGTCCACAGGTTAAAGGGTAATGAACGAACCACAGTGACAAGTTTACAGATGTTGTTATTGGTAGTAATAAAACAGAGTTGTACCACCTGCAACCGTGTTGGTTCGTCTGTGTAGCAGAGCACCCAACACGACATAGTACCAGGATTGGAACCCAGCAACTGTGAGACCTACCTACACATCTTCAGGAATCCGCCATCCTGCGCCATGGACACCATCAGCCCGCCGCAGCCACTCTAAATCGCTGGAAACCTCGGCGTTAACTGGGAGTTGTTTAAACAGCGCTTCCAGTTCTTCCTAGAAGCCACAGAAAGGGAGAATGCTTCGGACACCAGGAAAATCGCCCTCCTCCTCTCCGCGGCAGGGCAACACACCATCCACATCTACAACTCCCTGGTGTTCGCGGTAGGTGAGGACAAGACGAAGTACAAGACGGTCCTTCTTAAACTCGAGCAACACTTCAGCATCGAGGTAAATGAGAGCTTCGAGAGGTACCTCTTCCAGCAGCGCCTGCAGGGTAAGGATGAGCCTTTTCAATCTTTCCTAACACACCTCCGTATCCTCGCGCAGTCCTGCGGTTATGAGGCCACCTCCGATTCCACGATTCAGGACCAAATAGTTTTTGGGGTCACCTCGGGCACCCTACGCCAGCAGCTCCTCAAAATTAAAAGCCTCACCCTAGCCACCACCATCGAAGCCTGCGTCCTCCATGAAAACGCGACCAGCCGCTACTCCGAATCAGCACGGCAGGGGTCCTACGCGGCCGAATCGGCAAGGCAGGGGTCCTACGAGGCCGAGCAGGTCCAGGTGATCGAGTTCCTCCCAGCCCGCGGCCCGGACGAGGGCGGCCATTTTGCGTGCTTTCCGCGGCCTCCCGCGCTTGTACGCGCAAAAAGAGACGTTGACGCAGAGGGACGTGACGCGCAGGCGCGCTCTACGCAGGACAGAACTGCGCATGCGCAATGGCGTAACGAACACCATGATGTCATGACGTGCGGCAACTGTGGATCCGCATATTTAAAGCGGCAACGTCCAGCAAAGAACCGACAATGCCTCCGCTGTGGCAAGATGGGCCACCACGCTGCCTACTGTCGAGCAGCTCAACCTGCCAACGCTCCCCAATTCCGCCAGCCTTGCAGGGACGTGCGGACCATTCAGCCTCCATACACCAAGTCATACCCTGTCGAGATACAGACCGGTGATACAGACGACCGTGTTGTGGTCATTGACAGGAACCGGATGCCCCCAAGCAGGACCCACCAGCCGATGCCAGTGAACAGTGTCAATCCGGGTCACCAATCACATTCCGTTTAGACACTGGTGCCTCCGCCAACCTAATAGCATGGTCAGCCTTCTACGCCTTGAAGGTCAGACCATCCCGTTGTAAGATGGTCGACTACAAGGAAACATTATCCCGGCCATGGGATCCTGCCAGCTCCAGATGACACACAATGCATACACAGCATCACTGTCCTTTGAGATAGTTGGATTATCGAAGGACTCCCTGCTAGGCGCACAGGCGTGCAAGCTTCTCCACCTCGTTCAGCGGGTACACGCTCTGTCTCCAGAAGGCACGTCAGATTTCCCGGATGCAGAATTTAGGGCACAGCTCCACTCGCTCCTCGCCACAACCAGGAGGCATTCGAGGGCACGGGCACACTGCCCTACACTTACAGAATACGGCTCAAACCGGACGCCACCCCGGTCATTCAAGGACCTCGTAGAGTCCCAGCACCACTCAAAGACCGCCTCAAGCAGCAGCTGCAGGATCTCCAGGACCAAGGAATGCTTTCCCGGGTCACGGAGCCCACACCATGGGTCAGCTCCATGGTATGCGTAAAAAAGCCCTCTGGCGAACTCCGGATCTGCATCGACCCGAAAAACCTAAACAACAACATCATGAGGGAACACTACCCATACCCAAACAGGAAGAAATCACGAGCGAAATGGCCCGGGCTAAAATCTTTACAAAGCTTGATGCCTCGAAAGGTTTTTGGCAGATTCAACTGGATCAGTCTAGCAGGAAGCTGTGCACCTTCAACACTCCTTTCGGCAGGTACTGCTACAACAGAATGCCGTTTGGCATCATCTTGGCATCCGAGGTATTTCACAGAATCATGGAACAGATGATGGAGGGCATCGAAGGGGTGCGCGTCTATGTTGACGACGTCATCATCTGGCCCACCACACCACAGGAGCACATCAGTCGTCTCCAGCGTGTCTTTGCTCAGATACGAGAACACGGCCTGCGCCTCAACCGAGCCAAGTGTTCTTTTGGCCAAACTGAGCTAAAGTTTCTGGGGGACCGCATATCCCGGTCAGGAGTGCGTCCGGATGCAGACAAAGTGAGCACCATTACAGCCATGCCGCAGCCAGCAGACAAGAAAGCAGTGCTACGCTTTCTCGGGATGGTCAACTTCCTGGGGAAGTTCCCGTAACAGCCTCCCCGAACAGGCGCCGGAATGTGGCGACTAGGGGCATTTCACAGTAACTTCATTTGAAGCCTACTTGTGACAATAAGCGATTTTCATTTTCATTCATTTCGTTTCATTTTCAAGTTCATTCCCAACCTTGCCTCCCACACAGTGGCTCTTCGCCACCTAGTGAAGAAGACCACGGAGTTCCAATGGCTGCCCGCACACCAGAAGGAATGGGAAGAGTTCAAAATTAAGCTCACCACAGCCCCGGTATTGGCGTTCTTTGACACCTCTTGAGATACGAAGATCTCGACTGATGCCAGCAAGTCCGGCATTGGGGTGGTACTCCTGCAACGGGATTACACTGCATCATGGGCCACGGTCGCCTATGCCTCGCGGGCCATGACCGCCACAGAACAGCGCTATGCGCCGATCGAGAAGGAGTGCCTGAGTTTGTTAACCGGAATAGATAAGTTCCACGAATACGTGTATGGTCTCCCTCAGTTCACCGTGGAAACCGACCATCGCCCCCTGGTCAGCATCATACAAAAGGACCTGAATGAGATGACCCCTCGCCTCCAGCGCATTCTGCTCAAGTTCCGGAGGTATGACTTCCAACTGGTCTACACCCCAGGAAAGGACCTCATCATCGCGGATGCCCTATCCAGAGCAGTGAGCACACCGCCCGATTCAGAGGGGTTCGTCTGTCAGGTCGAAGCGCATGTGGCCTTCACATCGGCCAATCTGCCAGCTGATGATTCAAGTCTGGCCCGTATTCGCCGGGAGACTGCAGCTGACCCCCTTCTACAACGTGTGATGCGCCACATGACGGGAGGGTGGCTCAAAGGACAGTGCCCACAATTCTACAATGTCCGGGACAACTTGGCCGTCATTGACGGTGTCCTCCTAAAGCTGGACCGGATTGTGATTCCACACAGCATGCACAGGCTGGTCTTCGAACAACTGCACAAAGGCCATCTCGGGAGAAGTGCAGGCGGAGGGCCCGAGAAGCTGTGTACTGGCCGGGCATCATCGATGACATCGCCAACATGGTGCTCAACTGCACCACCTGCCATAGGTTTCAGCCGGCGCAGCCCCCTGAGGCGCTTCAGCCCCAGGAGTTGGTGAAGTCCCCCTGGGCAAAGGTGGGTGTGGACCTTTTTCATGCACTTGGCAGGGACTACGTCATCATCATAGATTACTTTTCGAATTATCCAGAGGTTAGACGCCTGCACGATTTGACATCGTCCGCTGTCATCAGGGCATGCAAAGAGACCTTCGCTCGCCATGGCATTCCGCTTACTGTCATGCCGGACAATGGGCCCTGTTTTGCAAGCCAAGAATGGTCTTCTTTTGCTGCTTCGTATGGCTTCACACACGTGACGTCCAGCCCTCTGCATCCCCAGTTAAATGGCAAGGCGGAAAAGGATGTTCATATCGTCAAGCGGCTCCTCTGCAAGGCTGCTGATGCCGGATCTGACTTCTGCTTAGCCCTGCTTGCCTATCGCTCGGCCCCACTAACCACTGGCCTCTCACCAGCCCAGCTGTTGTTGGGTCGCGCCCTCAGGACCACTGTGCCATCCATTCTTGATCCTACACCCGACTCTGTTCCAGTACTGCAAAGGATGCGACAGCAGCGTGCTCAGCAGAAGGTGGCACATGACACTCAGACAACTGATCTTTCTGCCTTGGCGCCGGGAGACAACGTCCGCATCCACCTACCAGAGGGTGGCTGGTCGGCAACTGCCGAAGTTCTCCGACGCGTGGCTCCCTGCTCGTTCCTTGTTCGCATGCCTGATGGCTCCATTCGCCGGCGCAATCGCCGGGTTCTTCGCCTGCTTCCGCGCTCGCTACGTGATCATACACCGGTGCCGTGCCCTCCTGTTGTTCCTGATGTCGGCTTCATGGAGCTTCCTGCCACCATGCCCATCCCTCTGTCGCCTGTGGCCAGGCCCATTCCTCAGCCGGTGGATCCTGACCCACCCTTGAGGCGGTCAACCCGAATTTGTCACCCACCTACTAGGCTGGACTTATGAGCCTGTTTGAACATTGGACTCACTAAAGGTTTATGCCACAATGTTAATATGTTTCTCTTTTTGTCATTACAGGAGTTCGTTTTGATGCTTGATGTTTACACTTGTTTTGTTTGTGGTACAACCTCGTTGCTATGTTGGACCTGCCACCTTCCTATGTATATAGTTTAGCCTCATGTACATGTTGTAGATATTGCACACACACATTCAGCTGCGCTCAGTACACATCTATATTTATTAACACATAGGCACATATTTTTGTAAAAAAAGGGGGGATATCATGATATTCAGATAAACATCATGGTGCAAACACACATACACACTGATGGACAGATCAACGGACCAATCAACACACACGCAACATCACAGCCAATCACAAGCAAGGGCACACGCACTATAAAACGGGGAACACCACAGTTCCCGCTCATTCCCGCGGGAGACAGCTCAGGGCACAGAGCTCACAGCAAGCCACTCAGACATTCACCATGTGCTGAGTGCCTCTCCAAGATAGTGTTAGGGCTGGGTCCACAGATTAAAGGGTAATGAACGAACCACAGTGACATGTTTACAGATGTTGTTATTGGTAGTAATAAAACAGAGTTGTACCATCTGCAACCGTGTTGGTTTGTCTGTGTAGCAGAGCACCCAACACGACAATCTGTACTGAGCAATCTATTTGTATCATGAATGTTGACTATACTTGGGATATGGGATACACATTTTATTCAAACCTTTGAGACTTTTTAATGAGGTTGCATCAATAAAATAAAGGTTTTTTTTCAACCAGTCGGAAAACAGTGAATCTTTTTTTTTTCTTTTATGTAATGAATTTGAATACTCTTATGAAAGAAATAATCTCGTATTCTGAAAATATATTTTGGATCTGAGTCAATATAGATGTCACATGATTTACAATTAGTGAGGCTAGATCATAAAGCCAGTGTTTCCTATTCTAAGAATAGATGCTAAAGGGTGTTCTGCAATCTTCAAATAAACTGCCTGACATATTATTAATTATGGTTTTGTGGAGTTTGACCATTGTTTGTGTATTTGAAGAACTTTTATCTGTAAATTCATCGAACCATTAATAGATTGTACTGAGTTCAGCATTCTCGATTATAGCGCAAACAACCTTTAACACAAAAGACACGTCTTCTGATCTTCTCTGGTATGTCCTGCATGTTCATTAAATAAAGGTTACAGCATGAACATGAAAAACAACTGCTCAATATACACAACAGACTGGGTGGAACTTCCTGATATTAGGTGGCTCCTGTATTGTTCTTTTGTGCTGTTAGTTATGTCTTTCATTTTTTCAGAATTGAATAGGATTCAGTGGTTATATTTGCAAGGGAGTTGTATATCTTGGATATATCAGAAACTGAATAAAAACAAACTAGTTTATAACAGAGCCTCAAAAGAATAGCATTATCACAATAGGTAAGAAAGTGTCCAATAATGCACATCCATGAGAATTGCAATTTTGGCAACTTACTTTGTTACTTGTTGCTACTAAAGCTGTGTCCTCCAAGTCTTTCGGTATAATGACAATCGAGGCTGCACAAGACACAGATCTGCATTCTGTCTTTTTTTAAGATTGTAAGAAGTCTTACAACACCAGGTTAAAGTCCAACAGGTTTGTTTCAAACACTAGCTTTCGGAGCGCTGCTCCTTCCTCAGGTGAAACAAACCTGTTGGACTTTAACCTGGTGTTGTAAGACTTCTTACTGTGCTCACCACAGTCCAACACCGGCATCTTCCCATCATTTTTTAAGATTGAGTTTGGATCCAGCCTAAACAACAAGATTAAAATCTCCTCCCTCTGCTGATGAAATGAGTTTGAGAACCTCAAACCTGTGCCACAAACCTCTGAGCAGGAAATCAAATCACCCTGGTGCAGTTATGGGTTTCAGTTAATTATAAAAGCAAATGACTGTGGATGCTGGAATCTGAAACAAAAACAGAAAATGCTGGACAATCAAAGCAGGTCTGACAGCATCTGTGGGGAGAGAAGAGAGCTAATATTTTGAGTCTGGATGACTCTTTGTCAAAGCTAGAGAGAACTACAAATAAGATCAAGGGCGAAATTCTCCGGTATCAGCACGATGTCCGCCGACTGGCGCCCAAAACGGCGCAAATCAGTCGGGCATCGCGCCGCCCCAAAGGTGCAGATGGCTCCGCATTTTGGGGGGCCGAGCCCCAACCTTGAGGGGCTAGGCCCGCGCCGGATGAATTTCTGCCCCGCCAGCTGGCGGAAAAGGCCTTTGGAGCCTCGCCAGCTGGCGCGGAAATGACATCTCCGGGCGGCGCATGCGCGGGAGCATTATCGGGCGCTCACGGCATCCCCGCACATGAGCAGTGGAGGGAGTCTCTTCCGCCTCCGCCATGGTGGAGACCATGGTGAAGGCAGAAGGAAAAGAGTGCCCCCACGGCACAGGCCCGCCCGCGGATTGGTGGGCCCCGATCGCGGGCCAGGCCACCGTGGGGGCACCCCCCGGGGCCAGATCGCCCCGCGCCCCCCCCAGGACCCCGGAGCCCGCCTGCGCCGCCTTGTCCCGCCGGTAATGTAGGTTGTTTAATCTACGTCAGCGGGACAGGCATTTTAGTAGCGGGACTTCGGCCCATCCGGAGAATCATGGGTGGGGGGCCCGCCAAATGGTGCGGCGCGATTCTCGCCCCCGCCGAATATCCGGTGCCGGAGAATTCGGCAACCGGCGGGGGCGGGATTCTCGCCAGCCCCCGGCGATTCTCCGACCCGGCGGGGGGTCGGCGAATCTCGCCCCAGATTTATACTGTTGTGGGAGGGCATGAAGCAGTGGGACTGGATAGGGGGCCAGCGATAGGTGGAGATTGACAAAGATGTCATGGACTGAAAGACAAAGGGAATGTAAATGGGAGTGATTAAGGTTAGGAAGGGTGCTGATAGTGGCACATAAAGAGATTAGAATGTGCGAATGGCAGAACAAAGGTGAGCGGTGTGTAAAGGGCAACTAGGAACAGATGGCTCAAGTGGGGTGGGGGGAGGGGGAACAATGGTGAGGGAAAAACAGTTGGAACAATGAAAGAAATGAAAATAAATGGATGGAAATAAAAATAGGGCGTAGGTGGAGGAGAGAGTTCACAGTCAGAAGTTGTTGAACTCAATGTTAAGCCCGGGAGGCTGTAACCTGCCTAATCAGAAGAAGAGGTGTTGTTCCTCCAGTTTATGCTGGGTTTCACTGGAACATTACAGCAGGCCAAGGACGGACATATGGACATGAGAACAGGACGTTGAGTTGAAATGGCAAGTGATAGGAAGGCCTGGGTCCTGCTTGCGGGCAGACCGGAGGTGTTCTGCAAAGTGTTCTTCCAGTCTGCATTTGGTCTCTCCAATGTAAAGTAGACCGCATTAGGAGCAGCAAATGCAGTAGACCAGATTGAAGGAGGTGTAGGTGAAGCGCTGCCTCACTTGAAAAGATGGTGAGCAGGGAGGAGTTATTGGGACAGGGGTTACACCATCTGTGTTTGCATAGGAATGTGCTGTGGGAAGAGTCTGTGTGTGTGTGAGCTGTTGGGTGTGATGGAGGAGTGGACCAGGGTATCTCGGAGGGAATGGTCCCTGTGTGAGTGAGAGGAAGATGTTTATGGTGGTGGAATCATGTTGGAGTTGGCAGAACTGGCGGAGGATGATTCTTTGGATGTGGAGGCTGGTGGGGTGAAAAGTGATGTTAAGGGGGGACTCTACCCTGGTTCTGGGAGGGAGGGAGGGGAAGGGATGAGAGGTGCGGGAGATGAGTCGGACATGGTTGAGAGCCCTGTCAACCATTGTGGGTGGGAAAGCACGATTAAGGAAAAATGAAGACTTGTTCGACACTGTAACCAATTACTTATTTGTCGATGTACTTTGTCGATTATTCTTTTTGTACGTATTGTGTCCGTTCCCTTGGCCGCAGAATTTTTTTTTTCACTGTACTTCAGTACTTGTGACAATAAATCAATCAATCAATCAGCAGCACCATTTTGGAAAGTGGCATCATTGGAACAGATGCGACGGAGGCGAAGGAGCTAGTGTTGCTGACATGTCTTCATTCTTCCTTAATCGTGGTTTCCCCACCCCAGGCATTGATCACGGCCAATCCACCTAATCTACACATCTTTGAACTGTGGAAGGAAACTGGAGCACCCAGAGGAATCCCACGCAGTCACGGGGAGAAAGTGCAAGCTCCACAGACAGTCACCCAAGGCTAGAATTGAACCTGGGTCCCTGACACTGTGGGGCAGCAGTGCTACACTGTACCCCCTTCAGAAAAACATGACTGACTAATTGCTAGAAGTTTTATATATTGTATTTCCGTATATTGCATGCACTCTCTTCTGAAGAACACACAGTCTATATTGTGTGCTAATTAATCATGTTTTAATGAGAGTGTTTTATAAGTTGAAAAATATCCCCGATTGTACTCATGAACCTAAAAGGAAAATCAAATTTTTTTTCCCACTGAAAACCTCTTGGAAAATTGTTTCTGTCCAGAAGATTACAAAAAAACTCTAATTTGAGCCAGGAAAATTCCAAAACAAAAATGTTTCTCTGGGAATTTTTATTTTTCATGGAAAAGAAATGTCAGAAGTCTTTCCTGAAGAAAGGCCAATCCACCTAACCTGCACATCTTTGAACTGTGGAAGGAAACTGGAGCACCCAGAGGAATCCCACGCAGTCACGGGGAGAAAGTGCAAGCTCCACAGACAGTCACCCAAGGCTAGAATTGAACCTGGGTCCCTGACACTGAGGGGCAGCAGTGCTACACTGGACCCCCTTCAGAAAAACATGACTGACTAATTGCTAGAAGATTTGAATACTGTGCTATTAGGGGACTATAGTACAAACATATTGCAGAAAGGACTTTAGTTGGCAGATTAGTTGCCTCAATACCCTGTATTCATTCTAACCAGCTGCTTGCCTATATTTCATGGAAATAGGCACTTGGCAAAGCATGATGGATATTTAGCCTTATTTCAGTCAAGAAGTTCTGTATGAAACAATCAGAAGGTCTAAAGAATGCCTTTTGTCCTAGATATTGCTGACTGTATCATGTAAATTGCTTGCCTTACCTTTGTAAAGCGGGGACATTTGAAATGACTGCGGTCTCTCCAATCCCCCCACGAACTTTGTGTTAATTAAAGGACCTTTGGCGAAAACTCGAAGTGCTGACTTATAATTTCTTCAACACATACTGTGGTCACTCGAGACAATATAGTAACAACAAAGGTGGCTTATTAACAGTTGGCAAAGGCAACTGTATTCAGGCATAGAGCAACAATAGGTAGGTCTTAAATCTCCAGGTCCTGAGGTCACACTGCCCAGTCCCCTGCTCCGAGGGCCTCACACACTCTCTCTATTGGTCAGGATTTGTTCACTCCTGCACGATTGGTCCCGAGCTGGTCACGTGGACTGCAAAGCCTGCCCCCTTCAACGGGCCACACTATCACACATAACTTGTCCTTGATAATTAGCAATCTTTCCTGCAACACAGTTCTGGAGTTTTGAAATTTGATTTGCTCGTTTTTTTAAAGTTTAGAATTAAGGTTTTTCTCAGTGAAATTGGTGCAGCAACTCAATAACCTTACACCAATAAACAACACACTCCCCAAGACTGAGTAAAGCATCATTTTGTAGTTGATTTTCATTTTGCAGATCTTGACCTGGAATAGAGCACCATTTCCAAGTGTAGCACATCTTTCGAATAAGGTTGGTGTCAGGAACATGGAAAAGCTGCTCATTGGCATCATTAGAATCCAACTGGCAAGCTACAGATACCAGTCACAGGTCAATGATGAGCCTGAGGTTGGGTATTAGATTAAGTACTTTTAAAAGAAACTTACATTTTTGCTGGAAGCCTCCAGTCATCTCTGAGGATCTCTGGTAACTTTGCATACAGACGAGGCTTTCCTGAACACAGCCAATGTCAACTGAATTCAGAGTGAACCGATTTCCACGTTTGGTCATAAAGTAGCCATTGGGTCCATAATTAGTACACTCAATTGATGTAATGCACATTTTGGAAGGGCAGCACGGTAGCGTTGTGGATAGCACAATTGCTTCACAGCTCCAGGATCCCAGGTTTGATTCCGGCTTGGGTCTCTGTCTGTGCGGAGTCTGCACATTCTCCCCGTGTGTGCGTGGGTTTCCTCCGGGTGATCTGGTTTCCTCCCACAGTCCAAAGATGAATAGGTTAGGTGGATTGGCCATGATAAATTGCCCTTAGTGTCCAAACCTCCCCTTAGTGTTGGGTGGGGTTACTGGGTTATGGGGATAGGGTGGAGGTGTTGACCTTGGGTAGGGTGCTCTTTCTAAGAGCCGGTGCAGACTCGATGGGCAGACTCGATGGGCCAAATGGCCTCCTTCTGCACTGTAAATTATATGATAAAATCTATGAGTAGGAGGCCTCTACATGCCAGAGTTTAATTTAAAGGGGTAAGTCATGGCAGGAGAACTCCAAGCCATGGTGTGCTCTTCATGCTCCATGTGGGAAGTCGGGTACATTTCCAGTGCCCGAGGCCAACATATGTCCTGGAAGTCTGGGTTTCAGAGCTGAAGCAGTGGCTGGGGACACTGTGGAGCATCCGCGTGGTGGAGAGTACAGGGAGGTGGTCACAGTGCAGGCTCAGGCTTCACAGGCAGGAAGGGAATGGGTGACCACCAGGCAGAGCAAGAGAGTGAGGCGGGCAGTGTAGGAATCTCCTGTAGCTACTCCCCTTCAAAACAGATAATCCGCTTTTGGTACTGTTGAGGGGAAAGCAGCACCAACCAAATTTGTTGCACCACAGTTAGCTCTGCTGCACAGGGGAAGAGTAAAAGGTGTGGGACCGCAATAGTTATAGGGAATTCAATTGTCAGGGGAATATCTAGGTGTTTCGCTGGCCGCAAACGAAACTCCAGGATGGTATGTTGCCTCCCTGGTACAAGGGTCAAGGATATCTCAGAGTGGCTACAGGGCATTCTGGAGAGGGAGGATGAACAGCCAGTGGTGGTTGTGCACATTGGTACCAATGATATAGGCAAAAAAAAAGGGATGAAGTCCAAAAGCCAAATATAGGGAGTTAGGAAGTAAGTTGAAAAGTAGGATCTCAAAGGTAGTGATCTCCGGATTACTACCAGTGCCTAGTGCTAGTCAGAATAGAAATAGAAGGATATATCAGATGAATTTGTGGCTGGAAAGATGGTTCAAGGGAGAGGGTATAAAATTCCTGGGACATTGGGACAGCAATGAAAGAAAGAACCGGAAAATGCTGAAATGGTAGACAGGGTTATCAACAGCAAGAGACAAATCGGACAACAGTACAAAGAAAAATTAGGATGATAAAAAATGGCAAAAGGCATCCCTAAAGAATTTGTATCTTGTCATGAAAGAGTGCGTTTAAGAAATGGATGTGTAAGCACTGTACCTTTAAGAAAACAGTGATGTCAGAGAGTGGGTGTTGCTCAGCTCAGTTCAGCCATTTTGAAGTTTCAGTTTGGGAAAAAGTGCCTGGCTGGTTTTGCTGAGAGCAGTTTAATAGTGCCTGGCTGTTTTGCAGTTTGGTTTTGCAGTTTTAAAAATGTCTGGCTAGTTTTGCTAAGAGCAGTTTAAAAGTAGAAAGCCAGTTTGAGACAGCAGCTTGAGAAGTTCTGGTTTGCTGTGATCTGCTTAGAAGGGAGAAAGCCAGGTTTGAGAAAGCAGCATGGGTGTGTCTGTGGGTTTCCAGAGAGCTGCATGAAGAAAGCAAGGTGCTGGAGCTGAAGTCACCCATGCTAATATATCTCTGCCATTCTACAGAAAATATATATATCCTTTAACCTGATGTGATGCTGTTTAAAGGTGTGAAATCTCTTGGAAGTTTGAAGGAACATTTTAAGGAAGTATTTACTGTTGCAATATTTTCTGAGTTATCTTTGAAGTAAGGGGTGTTAAGAGATCCAATGTTTATTTAAGATGTTAAGTTGAGTTCATGGAATAAACAGTGTTTTGTGTTTAAAAACCCATGTGTCCATAATCGTAATTCCTAGGGAAAGGTTGTGTGCTAGGAAAAGCAACAAATATATTAAAGGGAGAGGTTGATTGAACTCCATGATACATTTTGGGGTTCTGAAAATGCCTCGCCCATAACAATTGGGGGCTCGAGGGGGATAAAAGTTGATCTATTGGATTGGCTTTTGTGAACTTAAAGACAGTGAAGGATTGTTGCTTTTCCGGTGTGGTATTTTAGTTTAAGTGGGGAGAGTGTTGTGAACAATGGCTCTTTCAGATGCTCAGATGTTTTTGGGGGGTGGAGAATGTCACACGCAGTACTTTATGGACAGAAACGAAAAGCAGACTGTTAGATTTGGCAAGAACATTGCAATTAACATTACCTGACAAAATGCGAAAAGATGAGGTAATTATGGCGGTGGTTAAGCATTTAAAGTTGCCTGAGATAGAGTTTGACTCATTGGAAATGGCAAAAATTCAGTTGCAAATTAAACAAATGGAACATGAGAAAGAATTAAAGCAGCTGGAATACGAGAGTGCGAGAGAGGAAAAAGAAAGTGAAAGAGAGAGAGAGGAAAAAGAAAAGGAGAGAGAAGAAAGGAGAAAAGAAAGAATAGCCCTAACAGAACAAAAAAAAAGAAAGGGAGATACAGATCAGGGAAAAAGATAAAGAGAGGGAGTTTGAACTTCAGAAAATGGCCATGAAACATGACAATCAGTTAAAATTGGCAGACGTAAAGGGAAACATACAGTTGGATGATAGTGATGAGAATAGTGAGAAAGAGCGTCATAGTCGAAGGCTTGGTGGGCATCTATTTAAATATGTCCAAGCATTGCCAAGGTTTGACGAGAAGGAAGTGGAAGCCTTTTTCATTTCATTTGAGAAGGTAGCTAAACAAATGAAATGGCCACAGGACACGTGGGTGTTACTGATTCAAACAAAGCTGGTAGGTAGAGCTAGTGAAGTGTTTGCATCACTACCGGAGGACGTATCTGGAACGTATGAGGAGGTGAAGAAATACATCTTAAGTGCATATGAGCTAGTGCCTGAAGCTTACAGACAAAGGTTTAGAAATTTAAGGAAAGAATTTGGTCAAACATACATGGAGTTTGAAAGGCTCAAACAGAGTAATTTTGATAGGTGGATAAGGGCTTTGAAAATAGACCAAACGTATGAAGCTCTCAGAGAAATTGTACTTTTGGAGGAGTTTAAAAATTCAATTCCTGATGTAGTGAGAACTCATGTGGAAGAACAGAGGGTTAAAACTGCGAGATTAGCAGTGGAAATGGCAAATGATTATGAATTAGTTCATAAATCAAAGATTGGTTTCCGACATCAGTTTCAGCTGGTGAGGGATAGAAACTGGGAACAGGAGAAATACTCAAGTGGTAAAGGTAAAGGTGATCTGATGGGAGACAATAAAGAGAGTGTACCTCAGTTTAAAAAAGAAATCCAGGAGGGTGGAAAATAAATGAAAAGTTTCAAATGTTTTCACTTTAATAAACTAGGCCATGTAAAGTCACAGTGTTGGTGATTGAAGAAAAGCACTGGGAAGGCTGATGTGGTAAAACAGGATAAGACAGTGGGGTGTGTTAGAGTGGTAAAGGAACGCCGAAGGGAAGCGAAGGAGGTGCAAACGATTGTACAACCTGTTCAAGAAGTAATTGTTAAGAAGGTGCCAGATGTATTTAAAGAATTTACTTGTGTGGGTAAAGTTTACTCATGTGTATCAGGAGGAGCAGGTAAAAAGTCACAATTTTAAGAGATACAGGGGCTAGTCAATCTTTAATGGTAAGAGATGAGGAATTATGTAGTTTGGGAAGAATGTTGCCAGAAAAGGTGGTGATATGTGGAATTCAGGGTGAGAGGAGTAGCGTTCCATTATATAAGGTAAGGTTGGAAAGTCCAGTGAAGAGTGGTGAACTGGTCGTACGAGTAATAGATAAACTATCTTGTCCAGGAATACAGTTTATCTGGGGTAATGATATAGCTGGATCGCAGGTGGGAGTGATGCCTACTGTGGTTGATACGCCATTGGAAAATCAGACAACTGAAGTGTTGAAGGACGAATATCCTGGGATTTTTCCGGATTGTGTAGTAACAAGGGCGCAAAGTCACTGGTTAAGACAAGAGGATAAATCAAAGAGTGAAGATGAAGTTGAAGTGCAATTATCAGAAACGATTTTTGATCAGATGGTTAAAAAAGAAGAAGAATAGAGGGAGGATGAGGCGGATATTTTTAGTTCAGGAAAATTGGCGAAGTTACAACAGAAAAATGTAGAAATAAAATGGATATATCAGAAAGCATGTACGAAAGAGGAATCTGAGAGTATACCAGAGTGTTATTCCCGTAAAAATGATGTCTTGATGAGAAAATGGAGACCTGTACATACGCAGGCGGATGTAAAGTGGGCTGAAGTTCATCAAGTAGTATTGCCGATAGGGTATAGAAAGGAGGTGTTGCAAGTTGCACATGAGGTACCAGTGGGAGGTCATTTGGGAATAAGGAAAACTCAAGCTAAAATCCAGAAACGTTTTTATTGGCCTGGACTACATAAAGATGTAGTTAAATTTTGTCAATCGTGTCACACATGTCAAGTGATAGGGAAACCTCAAGCAGTGATAAAACCAGTGCCCTTAGTACCCATTCCAGCATTTCAGGAACCTTTTACAAGGGTCCTTATCGATTGTGTAGGACCGCTTCCTGAAACAAAAAGTGGGAATCAATATCTTATGACTGTAATGGATGTGTCTACTAGGTTTCCAGAGGCCATTCCATTACGTAATATTACAGCTAAAAGGATTGTGGAGGAGTTACTTAAATTCTTTACTACATATGGACTACCCACAGAAATTCAATCGGATCAAGGAACGAATTTTACTTCAAAGTTATTCAAAGAAGTTATGGATAGCTTAGGAATAAAACAATTTAAATCAACTGCGTACCATCCAGAATCACAGGAAGCATTAGAAAGGTGGCATCAGACTTAAAGACAATGTTGAGGGCGTTTTGTCAAGATTATCCAGAGGATTGGGATAAAGGAATTCCATTCGTATTGTTTGCAATTAGGGATGCACCTAATGAGTCTACCAAATTTAGTCCTTTTGAACTAATTGTTGGTCATGAGGTAAGAGGACCACTTAAATTGATTAAGGAAAAATTGGTGGGTGAGAAATCGGAAATTACGCTATTGGATTACGTGTCAAATTTTAGGGAACGATTAAATAGAGCAGGTGAATTGGCTGGACAACATTTGAAAGTTGCACAAAATGTGATGAAATGGGTAGCGGACAAGAAATCCAAAGTTCGTAGTTTTGCCAGTGGGGATAAAGTTTTAGTATTGTTACCAATGGTAGGTGAACCTTTAAAAGCTAGGTTTTGTGAGCTGTATCAGATTGAAAGGAAATTAAGTGAGGTGAATTATGTGGTAAAAACACCAGATAGAAGGAAGACTCACCGAGTGTGTCATGTGAATATGCTTAAAAGGTACTTTGAAAGGGAAGGAGAGAAAAAGGAGGTTTTAATGATTCTAACTCAAAGTGATTAACCAAATCCAGATGACTGTGAATTTGACATACCTCAAATTAAATTGGAAAATGAGGATGTTCTTAACAATTGGTATGAATGTTAAGTTACCTTCCAGAGAAAAACAAACTGACCTGAAAGAGTTATTGATATCACATGGGCAAGTTTGGAGAGATAAATTGGGAAGTACTAAAATGGCTACACATGATGTAGATGTGGGAAATGCTGTTCCTATCAAACAACATCCATATAGACTTAATCCTTTAAAATTGACATAGGTTAACAGAGATTGCGAGTATGCTGAAGAATGGCATAATTGAAGTGGGTTGCAGCCAATGGAGCTCACCCATAGTGATGGTACCTAAACCAGATGGTACCCAACGGTTGTGTGTGGACTACAGAAAGGTTACAAGAACGGACTCTTATCCTATCCCACGTTTGAGGGATTGCATTGAGAAATTGGGACAATCTACTTTTATTTCCAACTTCCAGACATTGAAAGAACATTTAAAACATCGTATGGAGTTCTTTGATCGACTTCAGGAGGCAGGTTTGGTGATGAACCTAGCCGAAAGTGAATTTGGAGAAGCCCAAATCACTTTCCTTGCGGAGTTTCTGTTATCCTCAAGACGAAGGGAAATAATGCGATTTCTTGGCATGAATGGCTTTGATCGCACAGTTGTGCAAAAGTTTTGTGGCGTGATTACTTCACTGATGTAATTGCTGAAGAAACGAAAAAAATTTCAATGGACAGCGGACCTTCAACAGGCATTTGACTGCCTGAAAGCTGTGGTAACCAATGTTACTGTATTGGAGAATTGCAAGGGACTCTGTGGTCAGATTGAACTAAATTATCTGATTCTAAAGAGAAATGCCAAGGAATAGAGGAATGGAAGGATCGTGCAGAGACTTTTTTCAAAGAGACTATCAATCGAAAAGGATTTCGGTTGGAGGAAGAAGACCAAAGAAAAATGGACTATATTATTATACCTGTTTGCATGTGTTGTTTTTTTAAAAAAACGAAAAGGTTTATTTACTGTGTACATTTCTTGGTGGATGGTGCAAAAGTGAAAAATGAAACCATCTTGAAGTTAATGGTTTTTTTTTTCCTTGGGGGGGAGGTGTCATGCAAGAGTGCCTTTAAAAATTGGATGTGTAAGCAATGTACCTTTAAGAAAACAGTGATGTCAGAGAGTGGGTGGAGCTCAGCTCAGTTCAGCCATTTTGAAGTTTCAGTTTGGGAAAAAGTGCCTGGCTGGTTTTGCTGAGAGCAGTTTAAAAGTGCCTGGCTGTTTTGCAGTTTGGTTCTGCAGTTTAAAAAATGCCTGGCTGGTTTTGCTCAGAGCAGTTTAAAAGTAGAAAGCCAGTTTGAGACAGCAGCTTGAGAAGTTCTGGTTTGCTGTGATCTGCTTAGAAGGGAGAAAGCCAGGTTTGAGAAAGCAGCATGGGTGTGTCTGTGGGTTTCCAGAGAGCTGCATGAATAAAGCAAGGTGCTGGAGCTGAAGTCACCCAAGCTAATATATCTCTGCCATTCTACAGAATATATATATATCCTTTAACCTGATGTGATACTGTTTAAAGGTGTTAAGTCTCTTGGAAGTTTGAAGGAACATTGTAAGGAAGTATTTACTGTTGCAATATTTTCTGAGTTGTCTTTGAAGTAAGGGGTGTTAAGAGATCCAATGTTTATTTAAGATATTAAGTTGAGTTCATGGAATAAACAGTGATTTGTGTTTAAAAACCCACGTGTCCATAATTGTAATTCCACACCTAGGGAAAAGCCATGTGCTAGGAAAAGCAACAAATACATTAAAGGGAGAGGTTGATTGAACTCCATGATACATTTTGGGGTTCTGAAAATGCCTCGCCCATAACAATCTTAATGCATGAAGCATTCGGAATAAGGTAAATGAACTGTAGGCACAAATCGTGGTTAATGGATCTCATGATCTCATCGCCATTATGGAGACATGGAAACTGGGAATTTAAAACTCAGGGATATTTGGCCTTTCGGAAAGACAGGAGGAAAGGAAAAGGTGGTGGGTCAGCATTCTTAATAAGAAATGAAAATTGGCAGAGACGATTTGAACTTGATGATGTAGAGTCATAGAATTCAAGAATTTACAGTGCAGAAGGAGGCCATTCGGCCCATCGAGTCTGCACCGGCTCTTGGAAAGAGGACCCTACCCAAGGTCAACACCTCCACCCTATCCCCATAACCCAGTAACCCCACCCAACACTATGGGCAATTTTGGACTCTCAGGGCAATTTGTCATGGCCAATCCACCTAACCTGCACATCTTTGGACTGTGGGAGGAAACCGGAGCACCCGGAGGAAACCCACGCACACACAGGGAGGATATGCAGACTCCGCACAGACAGTGACCCAAGCCGGAATCGAACCTGGGACCCTGGAGCTGTGAAGCAATTGTGCTAACCACTATGCTACCGTGCTGCCCATTTGGGTGGACGTAAAAACAGCAAGGGAAAGAAGACATTGATAGGAGTAGTGTACTGACTGCCAAACAGTGGAATTCACTACCCCAGAGTGCGGTTGGTGCAGGGACAGTGAATAAATTTAAGGAGGAGATAGACAGATTTTGAATTAGTAATGGGTAGAAGGGTTATGGAGAACGGGCAGGACAGTGGAGTTGAGGCCAGGATGGGATCAGCCATGATCCCATCGAGGGTGTTTAGGCAGGGGAGGCTAAATTGCCTACTCCTGCTGCTGGGTCATGTGTTCTAAGGAAGAGATGCTCTGGCTAATTTTGCAATCCAGCTCTTAGAACATAGAACAGAGAACATTACAGCGCAGTACAGGCCCTTCGGCCCTCGACGTTGCGCCGACCTGTGAAACCACTCTAAAGCCCATCTACACTATTCCCTTATCATCCATATGTCTATCCAATGACCATTTGAATGCCCTTAGTATTGGCGAGTCCACTACTGTTGCAGGCAGGTCATTCCATGCCCTTACTACTCTCTGAGTAAAGAACCTACCTCTGACATCTGTCTTATATCTATCTCCCCTCAATTTAAAGCTATGTCCCCTCGTGCTAGACATCACCATCCGAGGAAAAAGGCTCTCACTGTCCATCCTATCCAATCCTCTGATCACCTTGTATGCCTCAATTAAGTCACCTCTTAACCTTCTTCTCTCTAACGAAAACAGCCTCAAGTCCCTCAGCCTTTCCACATAAGATCTTCCTTCCATACCAGGCAACGTGCTGGTAAATCTCCTCTGCACCCTTTCCAATGCTTCCACATCCTTCCTATAATGCGGCGACCAGAACTGCACGCAATACTCCAAATGCAGCCCCACCAGAGTTTTGTACAGCTGCAACAAGACCTCATGGCTCCGAAACTCAATCCCGCTACCAATAAAAGCTAACACACCGTACGCCTTCTTAACAACCCTCTCAACCTGAGTGGTAACTTTCAGGGATCTATGTACATGGACACCGAGATCTCTCTGCTCATCCACACTGCCAAGAATCTTACCATTAGCCCAGTACTCTGTCTTCCTGTTATTCCTTCCAAAATGAATCACCTCACACTTTTCTGCATTAAACTCCATTTGCCACCTCTCAGCTCAGCGCTGCAGCTTATCTATGTCCCTCTGTAATTTGTAACATCCTTCCGCACTGTCCACAACTCCACCGATTTTAGTGTCATCTGCAAATTGACTCACCCATCCTTCTACGCCCTCCTCCAGGTCATTTATAAAAATGACAAACAGCAGTGGACCCAAAACAGATCCTTGTGGTACACCACTGGTAACTGGACTCCAGTCTGAACACTTCCCATCAACCACCACCCTTTGTCTTCTTCCGGCTCGCCAATTTCTGATCCAAACTGCTAAATCTCCCTGAATCCCATGCTTCCGTATTTTCTGCAGTAGCCTACCATGGGGAACCTTATCAAACGCTTTACTTGAATCCATATAAACCACATCAACTGCTTTACCCTCATCCACCTGTTTGGTCACCTTCTCAAAGAACTCAATAAGGTTTGTGAGGCACGACCTACCCTTCACAAAACCGTACTGACTATTTCTAATCAAATTATTCCTTTCCAGATGATTATACACCCTATCTCTTGTAAACCTTTCCAAGATTTTGCCCACAACAGAAGTAAGGCCCACTGGTCTATAGTTACCGGGGTTGTTTCTACTCCCCTTCTTGGACAAGGGGACAACATTTGCTATCCTCCAGTCTTCTGGCACTATTCCTGTGGACAAAGATGACTTAAAGATCAAAGCCAAAGGCTCAGCAATCTCCTCCCTAGCTTCCGAGAGAATCCTAGGATAAATCCCATCCGGCCCAGGGGACTTATCTATTTTCACACTTTCCAGAATTGTTAACACCTCCTCCTTATGAACCTCAAGCCCTTCTAGTCTAGTAGCCTGAATCTCAGTATTCTCCTCGACAACAGTGTCTTTTTCCTGTGTGAATACTGATGAAAAATATTCATTTAGCACCTCTCCTATCTCCTCGGACTCCAAGCCAACTTCCCACTACTGTCCTTGACTGGCCCTACTCTTACCCTAGTCATTCTTTTATTCCTGACAGATCTATAGAAAGCTTTAGGATTATCCTTGATCCTGTAACTCTTGGTCTTGGTCTGTAACATTGTAGGTAGCAGATGAGGAACATATCAGCCATGATAGAATGGCCGAGCAGACTCGGTGGGCCCAATGGCTTACTTCTGCTCCTATATCTTCTGAACTTATGAATTTAAGGAAAGTATGAAGTTGAAAGAAAAAGCATATAAGGAGGAAAAGTCAGTGATATCCCAAAGACTGAGGTAAATTCAGAATCCAGCAAAGGAGGACTAAAAAGATAATAAAATGAGTGAGAGAAAATAAACGACAAGGGCAAATTAGCAAGAAATATAAAAACTGATAATAAGTGCTTCTTTAAATATATAAAAAGGAAGAGAGATGTCAAAGTGAAAGGGAGATAGTTATGGGGAACAAGGAAATGGGAAAGGAGTTAAACAGATATTTTGCATCAGTCTTTATGGTGGAAGATACTTTGAACATCCCATTAATACTAAAAATACAGGGGGTGTGGGGGGGGGAATTAAATACCATCAAAATCACTAGAGAAGTAATTTTGGACAAACTAATGGGTAAGAGGCAGTAAAGTCCCTCGCCCTGATGGCTTACATCATGCGATCCTAAAAGAAGCGACAGAAATACTGGATGCATTGGTTGTAATTTTCCAAAAATCTTGGATTCTGGAGAAGTACCGGAGGATTGGAAAACTGCCAATGTGACACCCTGATTCAAAAAGGCAGGGAGGCAAAAAGTATGTAATTATAGGCCGCATTGTTGGAAAAATATTGGAATCAATTATTATGGAAATAGTAGGAGCATATTTGGAAAATCATAGTCAAATCAAGCAGAGTCAACATGATTTAATAAAAGGGAAATCACGTCTGACCAATTTATTTGCGTTTTTTGAGGAAGTCTCAACCAGAGTGGATAGAGGGGAACCAGTACATGTGCTGTATTTGGACTTCCAGAAGGCATTCAACAAGGTACCTGACAAAAGTTTAGGTCATAAGATAAGAGCCCATGATGTTGGGGGTAGTATATTGACATGGATAGAGAATTGGCTAATGGGCAGGAAACAGTGAGTGGGGATAAGCGGTTCTTTTTCAGGCTGGTGATTTGTAACCAATGGAGTTCCACAGGGATCAGTGCTGGGACAGCAACTGTTTACAATATATATGTTATAACCTGCCTACTGACGATTGGCTGGGGACTAATGACTATCCCACAATCCTATGGGAGTATGAACTTCCCCAATGAGGGGGGCGGAGAAACTCCTACTATAAATAAGCTGGCCAGTCCAGGAACCAGGAGGAAGGAGAAGGTAGCAAGGGAAGTTACGGCTACTGTTATGTATATATTGTTATAGTAAATAAACGTTATTATTTTGTATCCTTAAAACTCGTGCTGGATTCTTCGGGGCCCTTACAAAACTGGCGACGAAGGTAAAAGTGAATAGCTGTCTACACTGCTGAAGCCACCTCCCTGGATTTTTGTTGGATACAGGTTGGAAGTTGTTTTCTATTATACCATGCCTCTGTACGGACGTTTGGATGTTTTTGATGCTGCGCTGGAAAGCTGGAACCAGTACACACAACGGATGCGTTACTATTTCCGGGCAAACAATATCACTGAAAACGAGCGCCAGGTGGTCATATTGCTCACCGCCTGCGGGCCGCATACGTTTGGGGTGATTAGGAGCCTTACGTACCCAGCTGCGCCGGACACCAAAACGTTTGACGAACTTGTGAATATAGTGGGGCAACACTTTAACCCAACCCCGTCCACGATAGTCCAGCGTTACCGGTTTAATACCGCTGAGAGGACCCCTGGAGAATCCCTTGCCGATTTTTTATCCAGGCTACGTGGGATTGCGGAATACTGTGACTATGGTGAGACCTTGTCAGAAATGTTACGCGACCATTTGGTTTGCGGTATTAACAATGCAGCCACCCAGAGAAAGTTATTAGCGGAGCCAACATTGACTTTTCAACAGGCAATACAAATAGTCTTGTCCCGAGAGAGCGCAGAGTGAGGAGTACAGGAGCTACAGGGAATGGAAGTGCATGCCTTGGGGCGCAACCCTTTCCGCCCAAAAAACGTCCCCCCGCACTCCTGCGGTACCTTGGGCGAGGCAACGACCAGACCGACGCCAGTGGCCATCGGACATTCCTCCCCGAAGGGAGCCTTGTCCAGAGCCAATGGATGAGGAGCCATGTCCGTGTCAGACTTGTAGGCGCCGACCCCGTCGCGGACGGCAGTCCTGGGGACGCCAGAGGCGCCGTCGTTCCGACCGAAACTGGGACCAGCCCAGGGGCCGTAACTGGGACCAGCCCAGAGCCCGTACCTTCCATGTGGATGAACCTGCGGCGACCACTCCTGAGGACGTGGAGACGGAGGACGACTGCCTGCAGCTGCATTGTGTGGCAGCTCCCCGTGTGGCCCCCATTAAGGTGACAGTACGGGTCAATGGCCACCCGCTGGAGATGGAGTTGGATACTGGCGCAGCGGTCTCCGTGATCGCCCAGAGGACATTCGACCGCATCAAGCAGGGTATACAGACCCTTACATTAACTGACTCACAGGCCAGGTTGGCCACCTACACGGGGGAACCACTGGACATTGCAGGAACTACAATGACCCCTGTTGTCTATGGACGCCAGGAGGGGCGTTTCCCACTTATCGTAGTGCGTGGCCATGGGCCCAGCCTGTTGGGTCGGGACTGGTTGCGCCATTTGCGGTTGCAATGGCAGCACATCCTCCAAACAGTTTCTGGAGGGTTGACTGAGGTGCTAGGACGATACCCAGAGATATTCCAGCCTGGTTTGGGGAAAATAAAAGGGGCCGTAGCCCGTATCCAAGTTGAACCAGGAGCCACGCCGCGCTATTTCCGGGCGCGCCCAGTGCCTTACGCTTTGCTCGAGAAGGTAGAAGGGGAGCTCACTCGTTTGGAGAGTTTGGGTATTATCAGGCCCGTCCGTTTTGCTGACTGGGCAGCACCAATTGTACCAGTAATGAAGCCAGATGCCACAGTTCGCTTGTGTGGCGACTATAAACTTACAGTGAATACAGTTTCCCGACTCGACCGATACCCAATGCCTCGCATAGAGGATCTCTACGCGAAACTTGCAGGCGGACTCTCATTCACAAAATTAGATATGAGTCACGCCTACCTGCAGTTACAGCTGGACCCTGCCTCCCGACCATATGTAACAATTAACACACACCGGGGCCTGTATGAATATACACGGTTGCCCTTTGGAGTATCCTCTGCCTGCGCAATTTTTCAACGTGTTATGGAGGGCATTTTGAGAGGTTTACCACGTGTGGCTGTCTACCTAGATGACGTGTTGATTACAGGGACGTCGGAGCAAGAGCATTTGGAAAATCTGGAGGCTGTCCTTAAACGCCTTTCGGAGGCTGGAGTCCGTTTACGTCACACAAAGTGCGTATTTCAGGCTAAAGAAGCAGTCTTCCGGATCAATGGACACGAGACTGGCTCGGTTTTTGTTTACGTACAGGACCACCCCCCATACAGTGACTGGGGTAGCGCCCGCAGAACTCCTAATGGGCCGGAGACTTCGCACCCGCCTTAGTATGGTCTTCCCAGACATTGGCGCAAAAGTACGCCGCACACAAGAACAGCAGGGACCGGGATTGTCTCGGCATCGTCCGATTCGGCAGTTTGCGCCCGGTGACCCAGTATTCGTGCGGAATTTTGCTGGTGGTGCCCAATGGGTTCCTGGTGTAATCTTTCGCCAAACGGGCCCTATATCGTACCAAGTGCAAGCCCAGGGTCGTCTCCAGCGAAAACATGTAGACCACGTCCGGTCCAGAAGATCATCCCCGCAAAAGATTCCCCGCCCCCGGAGCTCAGTTCAACAGCGGCAAAGACCAGAAACAAGGGAAGGTAGTTCTCCAAATCTTCCACTGGTGCCTCACTCGAAGCCTGCGCAGGTCGTGACGGGACCGAATGGGGATAGAGACGCTGACATGACGGAGGCAGCAGACTCTGACTCCGAGATGGAGACACAGGATGAATCAGAAGGGGAATCCTCGGGTCCACAGGCCGTGGATGTACAACCGCGCCATTCATCACGGAAGCGCCGGTCTCCGTCTCGTTATACGCCACCTGATCCAGCGCCGCGTGCAAATGGCGTCCGGCCTGCGGCCAAACGAGTTCGACGCCTTCCTTCGCCAGGGCCTACGGTGGATTCCTTGGACTTTGGGGGGGAGGGATGTTATAACCTGCCTACTGACGATTGGCTGGGGACTAATGACTATCCCACAATCCTATGGGAGTATGAACTTCCCCAATGAGGGGGGCGGAGAAACTCCTACTATAAATAAGCTGGCCAGTCCAGGAAACAGGAGGAAGGAGAAGGTAGCAAGGGAAGTTACTGCTACTGTTATGTATATATTGTTATAGTAAATAAACGTTATTATTTTGTATCCTTAAAACTCGTGCTGGATTCTTCGGGGCCCTTACAAAAATATATTAATGACTTGGAGGGAGGAAGTGAATGTACTGTAGCCAATCTTGCAGACAACACAAAAATCGGTGGAAAGGCAAGTTGCAAGAGGGATATAAGCAGTTTTCAAAGAGATATTGATAGGATATGTAGCGGGCAAAAAGTTGGCCTCAGAAATGGAGTATAATATGTGACAATATGAAGTTATTTATTTTGGAAGGGAGAACAAAAGAACAGAATATTATTTAAATGGAGAAAAACATCAGAAAGCTGCAACACTTGGGGGTACTTGTGCACTTGTGGGACTTGTGGGCCTTGGGGGTACTTGTGCACGAAACACAAAAAGCGCACACACAGATGCAGCAGGCAATCAGGAAGGCTAATGGAATGTTGGCCTTTATTTCCAGGTGGGTCAGAGTATAAGAGTAGAGAAGTCTTGCTGCAACTGCACTCGGTACTGGTGAGACCACATCTGGAGAACTGTGAGCAGTTTTGGCCCCTTTATTTAAGGAAAGAGGCAGTTCAGAGAATGTTAATTCTGATGATCCCAGGTATGGAGGGACGGTCTTATGAGCAAAGGTTAAACAGATTGGGACTCTACTCATTGGAATTTAGAAGCATGAAAGGTGATCTCATTGAAACATATAGGATTCCTAAGGGGCTTGACCGGGTAAATGCTGTGAGGATGTTTCCCCTCATGGGAGAGTCTTGGATCAGAGGACATAGTCTCAGAATAAAGGGCAGCCATTTTAAGACTGAGATGAGGAGGAATTTCTTCCCTCAGAGGGTTGAGAGTCTTCGGAACTCCTTGCCACAGAGAACTGTGGGGGCAGAGTCCTTGTGTACATTTAAGGCTGAGATAGATTCTTGATCAGTAAGGGAATCAATGGTTAAGAGGAAAGGGCAGGAAAGTGAACGTGAGGAATGTCAGATCAGCCATGAATGGCGGAGCAGGCTCGAGGGGCCGAACAGCCTACTCCCATTCCTATTTCTTATGGTCAAACCAAAATTGCAAGAGCGTCATGACACTGTTCATGGAACGTTGGCTCTCTAAAGTTTAGATCCCTGTGTATGTTTTTTAACTGGAAAACAGACACAAGAAGGTCCAATCACTCTGCCTTTAAACAATATATTAATTGATGGAAATTAAATATCTATAATAATGGGATCCTAAAATTGCTTCCCGAGCAAACATAAGAAATCTTAATTGGAGTTGAGGAAGGGATGGAAGGTTAGAGGGCCGGAAAATACACACATGCTGTGCATCTCCAAGAAGCTAGTTCGTACCAGTAGAGGTCAGAAAGCCATTTGAACTTTTTACAACAGGAAATGGAGTATCATTTTGGGATCTTTGAAATGGAACAGAAATAACTCGGAAGATAGGAGGCATGGAATGTAACAAAAATATTCTAAAATACTAAAGAACAAAATATATTTGGAATTGCTTCAAACGTACCATTGAATTTAAGATATAATGGGTGGGATTCTCCGACCCCCCGCCGGGTTGGTGAATCGCCGGGGGGCGGCGTGAATACCGGTCGGCGGGCCCCCCTCCGGCGATTCTCCGGCCCGCGATGGACCGAAGTCCCGCTGCTGTCATGCCAGTCCCGCCAGCGTGAATCAAACCACCTAACTTGCCGGCGGGACTAGCGGCGCAGGCGAGCTCCGGGGTACTGGGGGGGGGGGGGGCACGGGGCTATCTGGCCCCGGGGGGTGCCCCCACGGTGGCCAGGCCCGCGATCGGGGCCCACCAATTCGCAGGCGTGCCTGTGCCGTGAGGACACTCTTTTCCTTCCGCCTCAACCATAGCCTCCGCGATGGCCGATGCGGAAGTGACCCCCCCTGCGCATGCACGGGGATGACGTCAGCAGACGCTCCCGCGCATGAGCGGACTTCCGCCGACCTCAAGGTGAGGGCTTGGCCACCTTTGGGGCGGCCGACGCCGGAGTGGTTCACGCCACTCCCTCCCGCCGGGACCCCCCACCCCACCGGGTAGGGGAGAATCCCGGCCAATGTATAGGTTCTCTAAACTATGATGTCAAGTTGTCCTTAATGTAGTGTATGCTGCTATAATTCCACAACGAGAGTTAATCAAATTCATTCTTTGTTTGTAAGTGAAGAGTTTACCGTTTGCCATATATTCAGTGATGATATAAATTGGCTCCTCAGTGACCACAGCATTGAGCTTCACCAGTTTATGATGTTGCAGAGTCTTCATTAAGTTGGCCTCTGCTAAGAAAGCTTCAGGAGACATGCTTCCAGTCTTCAGACACTTAATGGCAACTTTGGAATAGTCGTTATAGTAACCTGCCAATAAAGGGAAAAATAATCGAAAACCAGAATATATGTAACATATTTATCAAAATACAGCTTCACATTCAGGACCAGGTGGTTTTGAAGAGTGTTATAAAATCTCTGGAAAGTGCAAATTTACATCAAGTTAGCAGCAAAAACAACAAAAATGTTTGGGCATATTGAATTTTGCCCTGCTTTCCTATAGTCAGAGTTAATGGTAATTTCACTTGTCCTTGGACAGCAGCATACAATTCTTTAAACATTAAACAAAATACTGTCATTGGGGATCCTGATATCCTGGTACTTCTAGCTCAGCAGTGACCAAGTGCAGGATTGTGCCTACAATAAGGATACATATAGCTGACATGTAGCATTGGGTTGCTATTGCAGGTGACAATATTAGTCAATTAAGACTTTAAATCTGTCATCACTTCATTCTGGTGTGTTACTATGCTGCCCAATGGGGATTGTCGTATACAGTTCTACTCATACAACAGCACTTTTACTTTAGCAACTATCGAACAGGTGTTCGGGCATCTGATGTTCCATTGTGCCTGCAGACGCATGACTGCACACTGGGTTTCCTTTCATCTTAATTTTTTTTAGCAGTTATTGACCTGGTTTCCTAACCCAAAACCCAACCCCCTCTAACTATGGATGTCTTCAAATTTCATTCATACACAAATTTGCCAATCCCATCATTAATGCGCTCTCTGCACCTGTGGCTATGCTTACACATGATGATAAATCGACCACAGAACATTCCGTGCATTCAACAGAGTGCATTTCAGACAGGCATTGCACCCATTTCCAACCATTCTGGAGTAAACTGCCTCTGTACCTCACAGAATTCACGACACTCATCTTTTACTGCCGAAGTTATTCAAAGAAACTGAAGGAAGTGAATTTGACCAAAGTCACGTCTTCAATAAAACCATCCTCTATTGAGGTCAAATGCCAATATGTTGTTTAACGTATGGTTATACTATCAGTATCAAGATAATGCTAACAAAGTTATGCAGTATGTCACTGTTCCACTGTCCAATCACATCATTGTCAAACGAGGGAACTTCGAACTGCCTGGAAAATTCTATTGAGAAGGAGCGGTCCCATCAGTTCCTTTAAAATGTTGATACAATGTAGGCAATCCATTGAATTTTATTCAACAACACAACATCCAACTCTGCTACCTCAAGAGCATGATCTCCGGCAAGTATGCAATTTGCAGTATACTGATCATTTCTATCAAACATATAGAAGCTGCCACTTTAATAGGGCCTTGCACTTCTGTTATGAATGTTGGGATATCCTATATCCAGAATGCTGTCACTATTGATCAAAGAAATTAACAGAGAACACTTGCAAAACATTCACATAGTTGGGATATCGAGGGAGAAAGACCTTGAGATAATGCTGTATAAATATTTAGTGCAGTATATGCAATGCCTTTGTACTCTAAACAAGCCATGAACATTTAAGGTAACGTAGTTATTGCCTCGTTAAAGGAAATGTATGTGCATGCTTGATTGCCAATATTCTTAGTATAATTTCAACCCTAAAGAAGTTGGAAAGAAAGAATGCGTAGAGCAGAATGCATTAGTACCACACTGACAAGAGTCTTACTTTGTAAAGCACATGTACATTTTTAACACAAGCAAGTAGCACAGCTCACACCCATAATTTGCTATTGTTGACAGCTCTGCTCATTTGGAATATATAGTTCCTATGGGTGTTTTGCTAATGTTCCTGTTGTCTTAGGTGTTGGGATTTAAATACTAAGGGAGCAGCCAATTCAGCTATTTCGTCCGTAAATCAAGTGGACCTCTTTCCAGTTTCATGCAAGCAGTGAAGGGGTTAAGCAGGATGTATGTGATAAAATCAAACATCCGTTACCATCCCCATAAGTGCTTCTGTATCACAGTCGAGTGGTTTTACTTATTCAAATTTATCATATTTCGCCATGGTAACCTGATTTACTCATGAGTTCTGTTTGTAGAACAGAAGCCAGTCTCCATTTATCGGTTGTGTTATGTGGAGTCGATATTTCAATGACATCTTTATTCTGTATTTAAGGCCATTTCAAATCAAAAAGTAAGGGCAGCACGGGGGCATTGTGGTTAGCGCAATTGCTTCACAGCTCCAGGGTCCCAGGTTCGATTCCCAGCTTGGGTCACTGTCTGTGCAGAGTCTGCACGTTCTCCCCGGTTTCCTCCCACAGTCCAAAGATGTGCGGGTTAGGTGGATTGGCCATGCTAAATTGTCCTCAGTGTCCAAAATTGCCCTTAGTGTTGGGTGGGGTTACTGGGTGATGGGGATAGGGTGGAGGTGTGGGCTTGGGTAGGATGCTCTTTCCAAGAGCCGGTGCAGACTCGATGGGCCGAATCGTATCCTTCTGCACTGTAAATTCTATGAGTCTATGAGTAACAAATGCACTTTGATGTTGATGCAGCACAAAAGCCCCATTGCAAAATCTGTTCGATATGTCTTAACTTTATCCCAGTCTATATTGCATTGGTTAAATCCCCCAAATATAGTTGCCCTATTGTTCTCTCTGAAGGTTCTCTTTGCTATTTGATTTCTAATGTTTGGTAATCTATAATATTGAGAATTGAACAATTTCCCATCCTATTCCAAATTCTATTGACATAGATTCTGTTTTACCACAGTCCACTGCAGCTTACACTATGATGAGATTCTTCATGAAGGCTCCGCCTTCCCAACCTCACCCTTCACCTGAGGCGTTTAACTCAGGTTAAACCACCACCAGTCAGCTCTCCTCAAAGGAGAAAGCAGCCTTTGGTCATCTGGGACTACAGTGACTTTACCTCACCTTTTACACTGTGGTAGAATTTTCTATGGATATTGCTCTTTGATTTTTCCCTCTCCTGGATACACTATCATTAATAACATTGTTCTTATTCAGTCCTGAACCACTTCACCATTTAGGATATTATATAATACCCTTATATTAATAAGGATATTATTTTGCCATATGATGCATGTATGGGGGACTGAAGCTCTAAAAGGAAAAATAACTGTTGAAAGTGAAAACAGGCAGTGACTGTGTAACTGCTGTGGGTAACTGTTAAGCTGAACATGTGATAAAACCCTTTGCCTTTAGCTAGTGATTCACAAGGGCTGTCAAACTTCCCAATGGGGTTTGCAACTGTGTTGAAAAGGTAGGAATGCAATAGGGTGCTTATCAAATTGAGAGTTTACCTGTTCTCAGAATTAGAATTTGCTGTTTTTATTTTGTCTATAAATTATTTGAATTCAGTCCATGTAGCTGTTATTTCCAATTACATGCAGAGAAACAAGTGATCATTGTAGTGAAGTGTATCAGGCCACATGAAAAGAGAGGAGCTGTAATTTGCATCTTCACATACCCATCCAAACTTCTCCAAATTGCCCTGAACCCAACTTCTCCACCAGTTTCAGTGACTCTCTGGAGACCTCCCATTCATCATGCCACCATGGTTTCTGTGGTTTTTGAGTCTGACAAGGCTTTTTCAAGCACTGACACAAACCATCCGTGTTATCTGCAAAAGAGAGAATTAGCTCAAAAATTCAACAATCCGATCTTTGACAATTTCAACAATTAAAAAAGCATAATTGCAACGGGTCTAAATCCCCAGAGTTAATTTTACTTCTGTGTTGGGTTATTGCCCGTGTGAACCTGAATGGGCAGCCAACCCAGAGATTGTGTCGGGAACAAGACCAGCACCATTTTAATGGCCAAACTTCAATTACATTTACGACAATTATGATGCCCACCACATAATTGGGCCACAATGTTAGATTTGGCCCCCGTCTGTTTGCAACTTGGGCTTATTCAAAGTCAACAAACATAAAAATATCAACAGATGAGTTATTGAACCACAGCACAGAAGAAGACCCATCTTGTTTGTGCTGGTTGTCTTAAGGAGCAATTCAGCTAGTACTGTTCCCTACCTTCTCCCTGCACATTCTTCCTTATCAGGTAATCCAATTCCTCTTGAAAGCCTCAATTTAATCTGCCTCCACCACAGGCAGTACATTCTAAATCCAAACCACTCGCTGTGTGAAAAAAAGATTCTCTTCATGTCACTACTGCCGATTGCTTCTTTTGCCAATTACCTTAAACATGTGCTTTCTCTTTCTCAATCTTTTCACCAATGGGAACATTTTCCCCATATTTACTCTGTCCAGTCTCCTCATGATACTGAATACCTCTATCAAATATCTTCTCAACCTCCTCTTCGCCAATGAAAACAATCCCAGTTTCTCCAGTCTCTCTACTTAATTGAAGTTCCTCATCCCTGGAACCATCCTTAGAAATCTTTTCTGCATGTCGCCGATGTCTTTCCTAAAGTGTGGCATGCAGAACAGGGCGCAATACTACACTTGAGGCTGAACTAGTGTTTTATACAAATTTAGCATAATTTCCTTGCTTTTGTATTCTATGCTCGTATTACTAAAGCCCAGGATACTGTGCTTAATTCACTTCAACCTGCCCTGTCACCTTCAATGATGTACAGCCAGGTCCCTCTGTTCCTGCACTCCCTTTAGAAATGTCTCTTTTATTTTTTATTGTCTCCCCATGTTCTTCAGACCAAAATGAATCACTTCATATTTTTCAGCAGCAAACATCATCTGCATCTGTCCACCGGTTCTAGCAGCTTGACTCCTTGTCCTTTTGGAGTTCTACGCTGTCCTCCTCAGAGTTTACAATGCTTCCGAGTTTTATATAGTCTGCAAATATTGAAATTCTGCCACCCTGGTTCAGCCAGTGAACACAGAATGACCAATTCACGCACGCTTTCCCACCCGGCAAGTTACTCTACACAGTTAATTGGCACTTGACCCTCAGAGATACTTTCACAACAGCTACAGCTCAGTGCCATAAAAACAGCTGTTTGAAGTAGTAAACACATAGATACCTGAAAAACTTCAAATGTCTCCTTTTGCCCAAGCTAGTAATTTGTAAAAATATTTTCCATGTGTACTTTGTTGAGAGTATGGGTGCTCAGCCTAGTAGAGGACTTACATGAGTAGTGGTTCACCAGCTCATTAAGAGTACTGAAGGTTATCCGGGGAGATATGTAGTAACCTCCCTTATCTAAGGAGCGAATCTTATAGTGCTTCACCACGTCTCCTTGTTGTGAATCAAAGTCCCTCACAGACAGTGAATATGAACCTGCATTCATAAGAAATATATGTTAAAATACAATGCATGAACTTTGCTTTCTGCTGCTAATTATCATCAATAAAATAATAGAATAGGTTTGAGCTGTTCATTTATCTCAGTAGCTTGTCTTTTTTAGGGTCCAATGTGAGTTTGTGTATCTTCAGTTTTTAGTGGGCACAAGTCCACAACACAAAATTAAGGTGACACAGTGGTTAGCACTGCTGCCTCATAACACCAGGTACCCGGGTTCAATTCCCGCCTTGGGTGACTGTGTGGAGTTTGCATTTGTTCCCAGTGTGTGCGTGGGTTTCCTCCGGGTGCTTCGGTTTCCTCTCACATGCAGGTTAGGTGGATTCGACATGATACAATTGACCCTTCTTGTCCAGGGATGTGCAGGTTAGGTGGAGTCATGGGAATAGGGCAAGGGAGTGGGCCTGGGTGGAGAGGTCTTTCAGGGGGAAAATGCTGACTCAATGGGCAGAATGGCCTCCTTCTGCACTGTAAGGATTCTATAGTTCATATAAGGTCCTGAGGGGATTCAACGAGGTGGATTGTGAAAGGATTCCTTGTGGGAGAGACTAGAGCTAGGAGACATGGTTTAAAAATAGGGGGTCTCCCATTGAAGACAGAGACAAGGAGAATCTGTTTCTCTCAGAATGTTGTTTATATGGAATTCTCTTCCCCAGGGCGCAGTGGAGGTGGGATTGGATATTTTTAAGGCTGAGTTAGATAGATTCTTGATTGACCAGAGAGTCAAAGGGGGACAGACAGGAAAATGGAGTTGAGGGCACAAGCAGATCAGCCATGATCTTATCAAATAGTGGAGCAGACCTGAGGGGCTGAAAGGACTCATCCTGCTCCTAATTCATGTGTTCATTTGTAACTTTAATTTGGCCCAAGTTTTAACTCCATTAGTTATTTTTGTCAAGAGAAAATTAGGCTGGATACCATGATAAATTGGAAGAATTCACATTGGAGATATCATCTTAGATAGAGAAGAGAGTTCTTCCCCCTGCGTCTAATGTGTCCTGTATCAGGCCTGAGAGGGTTTACTTCAATGCAGCAAAAAGATTCTCACTTGATCTAATGGCTGATTGAGGGACAGACTTTCCAACATCGATGACAACAACAGCCTTCAATGCAATAAAAGCCTCAAGGTAACTCACAGGATTGCGATAAAGTAAAATTAGACATGAGCCATGAAAGACAATTAAAGAAAATTGGACAGAGAAGTATATTTTAAGGGGTGTCTTAAAGGAGGAATGACAGGTCGAAAGAGACCGAGATTTATGGGGGGAATTCCTGAACTTAGGGCCCAGGTAGCTGAAGGCATGGCCACCAAGCACAACATGATAGTTGCTGCATTATTTGTTTAATTATAATGCTATGTATATAACAACATTGGGGCTGATTTTTCTGGTCCCAACTTGGCACTGTACTTGTCCAGGTCTCAGGCCATCTAAATCAGATAATTATCATCAACAGCATAGGCTCATGGCTGAGCAAACTGGGTTAGGAGCTGAGAGGACTGAAGCCAAGGGACGGGCCATCAGCTTCAGGACCTTCTGGCCCTTTCAGACCCTCTAATCTGTGAGACCAAAAGGTTCAAGGCCACTTCCAGCTTCCCCAGGTGTCCTTAGAAATGGATGCCTTTTCAATAAGGCATTAGAAACTTCTTGTCCGATTTCAGTTATACCTGAAGATGTCACCTGCACCAATGCAACTCCAAAGTCAGGTAGAAACCGGTCACCTTGAGAAGCCACAGAATCTCAGGGCAATGGGACGGAACAATCATATTTTTGAACTCTTTTTCTGTCATTACAATTTGGGAAATCGCAGGCACTAAAGACAGGACAGTCAGGCCAGATATGTTTATTTAACCACATTTGGTAAAAAATAAGCAACTCAAATTTATTGCATTAACTGTTTGGTCAGGACAAAAGTCAGGACAACTGCTTTATTTGTATTGCCATATCGACTAAAGCTGTGCATTTATTCACATATCTAATAATATACAAAAGCAAGTAATTGAAAACAGCATTCAAATAAAACTATTGAGTGTGGTTTAACAGCTACATTTCACTTGGCGCGGAACCGTGCGCGGCGGTTAAATCACAGGAGAGGCAAAAATCGGGACCCACGTCAGGCGCCAATTGCTTCGCGATTTAACTGGCCCGCTCCCATTGGCTGGTTCAGGATCCTGCCTAGACATGGCGAGACACCAATTGAGACAAATGAAAAGCAATCTTCATCTCATCAAGCTAACGCCCTCCCGGGAACTAACCAGCTTCCCAGCGAGAGCTCACATGGGCGCCGTTTAGCACTCTTATTTGAAAATGGGAATCTATCAATCATCATGGCTGCTCAGGGGATCGAAGGAGGTGGGCCTGGTCGGGGGGGGGGGGGGGGTGCTGGGTGCCATCATTTGGGGTTCACTGGGGTGAGGGGTTCAGTGTCTGTGGGTCCGACAGGCCATCTCCCAAATTGTGTATACCTATAACAGGGGCAACCACAACTGCTGCCTGTCTGTCCCACCAAACACTTCCAGGCCAAGAGCCCTGTTCATGGTTATATGCTGACGGTCACTTTAACTCCCTTTGACTGTGAGCAGCCTCTGGCTACACAGCGGAAGGCTATTGCTAATAGGTAATTGGCATTGCTAGTTCTGTGAGCTCTTTACAGTTGCATTTTGTTACCTGTGCTGTCATAGGTGTATTGGACTGCTCAAAATGTGATTCCCATAGGAACTTAGGAACATAGGAATTAGGAGCAGAAGTAGGCAGTCAGTCCCGAGAGCCTGCTCCGCCATTCAATCAGATCATGGCTGATCTCTTCCTGGTCTCAAATCCCCATCCATACCTCTTCCCCATATCCCTTTAACCCATGTTTTCAATTAGAAATATATCTATCTTTTTCTTGAAACCATTTAATGATTCAGACTCCACCACACTATGGGGCAGCGAGTTCCACAAATGTACCACCTTCTGTGAGAAGTAGTTCCTCCTCATTTCAGTTTTAAATCTGTCGCCTCACAACCTATATCTGTGTCCTCTCCTTCTGGATTGCCCCACAAGAGGGGGGATTTGTTCTACGTTTACTTTAGTCAATCCCTCTTAGTATTTATACACCTCGATCAGCTCCTCTCTCATCCTTCTAAACGTCGAAGCGAGTATGAACCCAAACGGTTTAATCTCTCCTCATACATCAACCCTTTATCCCCAGAATCAATCTGGTGGACCTCCTCTGAACTGCCTCCAATGCCATCCCATCCTTCCTCAAATAAGAAGACCAAAAGTGGACACAATACTCCAGATGAGGTCTCACCAACATCCTATACAATTGCAATAATGCTTCCCTACTTTTATACTCCAGTCCTATTGCAATAAACGCTAACATTTCATTTGCCTTTTTTAAAAACGCATTTTATTCAAACTTGTTTCAAAGTAGGTTAAAGCAAATAAACACCCCGGGAAACATTCTTCCCAACAATCAGCTACACAGTTTGTACAGATTTTTCCATTTGCCTTTTTAATTACATGCGGTACCTGCACACCAACTTTCAGCGATTCATGAACAAAGACACCCGGATCCGTCTGCCCAGACGCATTTTGATAATAATTTCCATTTCCATTTAGATAATAATTTGCCTTTCTATTTTTTTGGCCAAAATTGATAACCGTTGCTTGGACTGCTCTGGTGGTGCAACGCAGTACACCCCCCAAAGGGTCTCCTGCTTTGTTGGGATCTGCTGTGCCCTCCACAACTTGGCATATTAGTGATGTGACATGCCAGAGGTGTAGGAGGAGGCACTTGCCTGAGGAGGAGGGAGGATGACAGGCGGCGGCGAGGGACCGCATGCCCAGAGGGCAAGGGAGGCCCTCATCCTCACCTGTTTCTTAAAGGAAGAGGCTTTGCCATCAGCTCACCCCCTTTCCCCTAATCCCTCCTTCCCCCCAATCACCCCTTGGTGTTGGGCAGCACGGTAGCATTGTGGACAGCACAATTGCTTCACAGCTCCAGGGTCCCAGGTTCGATTCCGGCTTGGATCGCTGTCTGTGCGGAGGCTGCATATCCTCCCCGTGTGTGCGTGGGTTTCCTCCGGGTGCTCCGGTTTCCTCCCACAGTCCAAAGATGTGCAGGTTAGGTGGATTGGCCATGCTAAATTGCCCTTAGTGTTGGGTGGGGTTACTGGGTTATGGGGATCGGGTGGAGGTGTTGACCTTGGGTAGGGTGCTCTTTCCAAGAGCCGGTGCAGACTCGATGGGCCGAATGGCCTCCTTCTGCACTGTAAATTCTATGTTAATCTATGTTCTCCCCTCCCCACATTGATCATTGATGATAACCCGCTGTGAGGTTAGCTCTGGTGCTCCTCAGTCTCTGGCATAGTCTGACACCTGTCTTTCTGCTGGCAGCGCGCTCACACCCATCACCCGCAAAAGGTCTGCAGCGGGGGCTCTTACTGTAGGATCACTGTGTCCAGTGGGCAAGGGGTGGGAGGAGCAAAGGTCAGCAGGAGGTGGGGTGCAAGCAGGCACGCTGTGAAGAATAATGTGACCGAGGCTTTGCATGTATCAGGTGTAACATTTTTTAATTGTGAACATTCAAAACCCTTATTGCCCCGAGGTACAGATCATGCTACCCTCCCCCACCTCAAGTGCTCAATCAATGATCCCCAATCCTCTTAAGCTTCCGTGCTCTGCCACTATGTCTAGGTGTGTCCCCGGGATGCAGATCGGAGGTGGGGGCAGCCCGCTGCTTCTCGCACCCTGTGGCCTTTAATATCCTTGGCAAGCATGCTGTGGAGTGCCTGGAGCCGGAGGGCGGACCTACCATTGTCATTGGCATCGCCGTGCTACGTGGGTCTGCCTGCTGACCTGAAGACGTGCCGGTGTCGGGGGGAGGATGCAACCATCTCCCTGGTGGAAGGCACCTGGTCAAGCTCCAACGCTCCCTCCTCCCACCCTTAGGGCCATGTGGGACTCCATGGGATGGAGGGGCAGCTGGAGTGAGCTCCAGAGGCCACAGCATCATCTGGCCCTGCCGGTCCTGGCACCTCCCTGATGTCTGCACCATGGTGTTGACGCCTTCGACGATGCCTTTCAGTGACTGGGCCATGCTCTGGAGTGCTCTAGCAATGACCACCTGCACCTGGGACATGCTCTGGAGTGCCTCGGCAATGTCCACCTGCATCTGGTACACGTCCCCCAGTGACTGGGACATGCTGTTGAGGCCCTCACTCGTTGTCACTGACTGCCCCACGGCTTGGACACCACTGCACAAGACTCTGACCTCGTGCTGCATTCTTTCCACTGCAGTCGCCACCCTAGCAGTGTTGGCCTCAGTGCCATGCATTGTCAACATTATCTGCTATGCCTGTAGCTTTTGGGACTCCTCCAATCGGCTCTTCGCTCACTGGAATAACGCTGACATACCCTTCTGAATTTCACAGCCGTGTCCTAGCATCTACATCAGCTCCTGGATAACCTTGCCCAGAGACTCGGCATCAGACTGCTGGCTCCCTTGGACATTCCTGTCTCCACCAGTTGTGCATCAGGAACTGTGTGGTGCTCGCCAGATTGTGCCCCAGAAGCCTGTTCACTAATGTCACCCACCGAGGTGTGTGTCTCTGCGCTGTTGGAAGGTGAGGGTGATAACTGTGATGCCTTGTTGGTGCATCAATTGGAGATCCTGCGGGACAGTGGGCATGTGGTCAGTGTAAGGGAAGGGAAGTGACATGAACAAGTCACTTGAGACAGGTCTTCTGGGTGAAGGGGCAGTGGACCCTCACCTCTGCGGTGCAGGCCAACCTCACTGTCAGTGACTGTTCTCTCTTCAGACAATCCCGCAAATTCCAGGGCCCATTCCTCATAGGGGATGAGGACTCGGATCTCTGGTACTCCGCCCCCTTCTTGGCCCTTTCCCGCTTATTATGGGCTATCTTCTCCTGCGGGGATAAAGAGAAGGATTTGTGAGCCACATCCTTGATCGATCGGGGGTCTATAGCAGGTGGCATGTGTGGGCAGCGCACCTGGACATAAAGGAGTTGTGCTGGTGGATGCCATGGGGCGCTAAGGAACTAGCACAAAGATCAGTTATGGGGAGGGTGCGAGGTGTCAGACAATGATTTGGGGAGAGGGGGGGGGCAGTGGGGGCTATTTGTGGGGTGACAAGCGGAACTGATGCCAGGAGAGAAGTGGTAACTTACCCTTACAGCTCGGTGGAGGTCACTGGTCTTCCGCAACATTGGATGCGGGTCCTCCTGATCATGTTGCCTGCACTGATAGCCACTGCCACTGCCTCCCAGTGGTATTGGTGACCCTGCTGCTGGCCCTCTGACCCACTCGGGGGAACAGGATGTCCCGTCTCTCATTCACAGGGTCAAGAAGCCTGTCCAGGTCGGCATCTCCAAAGTGAGGAGCATGTTTGTGAGCTGCCATGCTTGTGTGTTGACTGGGAATGAGATGTGAGGGAGCGTTTAGAAGCATCTCCTCCTTGTTAGCGGCGACATGCTGAGGCGCGACTCCTGCAAATCAGACGGTGAGACAGCCAGTAATTGCGAGACGCTCTTGGGGGCTCATTTTCGGCACTAAGTGCCATGAAATACGAGCCGTGATCTCGCCAACGTGGCTGTCGAGAAACAGCTCTGCCAATCGCGCCAAAATGACACTCGGAAATGTTTCTGTTAAATCGCACCCTAAATCGTATTTCTGTGTTGGTGTGACAGCTGAAGGATTAATACAGCAGATTAAACCTGGTCTTTTCATTATCTGTAGTTAATTACACGGATGTTTTATGCCTTGCATAGTATATATATATTATGATCGATCAATAACTAAGGCTAATCCAGAACCAAGCTTGCAATGTTCTTCAGTCAGCATGTAAAGATGTGATCTGACAATTATTACATCAGTAAGAAACAGACATCACCAGAGAATGAACCACCTCAGTGGGTCATCTTTTAAAACATACCCTTAGTGGTCTCGCTCTCTCGAATCAGGTAGGAACCTTGTGTATTACCAGATGTTAGAAGTTGTCGTTCAGCCTCTTTCCGGCCTAAATTTTTAAAGAACCACCTAGAAAGATGAAACCATTGACGATTAGTCAAAGACGAAACACATCAATAATTCTGAGCTTAACCAGTACTCCTGGAGGGTGCCGAATACCAATGATAGGTAAACACAGTGCTGGCAAATATATTTATGAACCAATTAGTATGATAAAAGCAGGGAATAAATGTGCAAATTATAAAGAAGGGAATAAAATCTAAGTTAAAAAGGTTAAAATATCAAGGGATTAACGTTGGAATCACACTTGTTACAATCAGCCGAACCTCTTATGATTAACCTTAGAGAAATGCAGAAGAAAAAAGTAGAGTGGAAAAGCTCAGCGGGTCTGGCAGAATCTGTGGAGAGGAATGGAGGCTGGGATTCTCCGCTTTATATTCTCCTGCCAGAGTAGAATCGCACCTGGTCTGTGCTGGTGATAAGAGCAATGCTCTGGAGCGATTCGCTCACTCTTGCCATGCAAATGTATGCATGGTGGGGAGCTCCCTAGATGCTGTTCCTAATCTCTTTCCGAATCTCGCTGTCCCACGTTGAGCGGGTGGCCCAATAGCATGGTACAGCGGCTGGCCCCCTCGCCCCCTACAATACAAATCCTGCTCTCACCCAGCCCCCTGACAAGTAGAGGCATCATCCTCCCCCCCCCCTCACCACCACAGGAATTTATGAATCACGCATGAGTGTCATCCCGCCCCCCCCCTCCCCCAATTGACCATCATCCCACCTGACCCATATCAGAGACCCCATATCTGGGCGACAGCTGTTGTGTTTCTGGAAAGTATGATCCCATCACTGTTGCAGATGCAGAAAATGAACCAGAATCTACAAGTGGGGGTGTCAGCAAATTTCCAGCACCTGCAAGTACAGCCGGAGGAGTCTAACCGCCTTCAGATGCAGGAGATGCTAGCGATAATGTGTGGCACCCAGGCCAGCAGTGCAAGGGTGGCGTCCGCGTTGGAAGGCCTGGGGCAGCACGGTAGCATTATGGATAGCACAATTGCTTCACAGCTCCAGGGTCCCAGGTTCGATTCCGGCTTGGGTCGCTGTCTGTGCGGAGTCTGCACATCCTCCCTGTGTGTGCGTGGGTTTCCTCCGGGTGCTCCGGTTTCCTCCCACAGTCCAAAGATGTGCAGGTTAGGTGGATTGGCTATGATAAATTGCCCTTAGTGTCCAAAATTGCCCTTAGTGTTGGGTGGGGTTACTGGGTTATGGGGATAGGGTGGAGGTGTTGACCTTGGGTAGGGTGCTCTTTCCAAGAGCCGGTTCAAACTCGATGGGCCGAATGGCCTCCTTCTGCACTGTAAATTCTATGAAAGATGTCAGAGCCATGTGCCAGGATGTCCAAGACATAGGGCACAAGACAGGAGAGCCCGGATATAGGCGGCCATGTCCCAAGCACGGATGGACATTGATGTGGCTCTCCAGAGCTTGGCCCATTCACAAAGGGTCATGCTGAGGGCATCAAGAGCATTGGCTGGATGCTAACTGATCTTGGCCAGTCACAGAGGGACGTGTCACAGTAACAATGGGACATGGCCGAGGTAGTGAGGGACATGACAGAGGCAGTGAGGGCCAAGGCTCACTCACTGAGGAACATGTCCCAGCCCCAGTGTTTCATGGCTGAGGGAATCAACACCAGGATTCAGACGAGGGTAGGTCTCCAGGACTGGTAGCGCCAGGTGACCTGGCACCTCCGGAGCTCACTCTGGCCTCACCTCCGTCCCATGGAGTAGCCCAGGTGCCAGCACGCACCCCAAGGGAGGAGGAAATGATGGGGCCCATGACGGCACCTCTCACAGGGGAGGTGCTGGAACACCACAGCACTTCCGAATCCCCCCACCTGACACTGGTACATCTCATGAGCAGTGGACAGGACAGGATGACACTTCATCCCTTGTGACACCCAAAGGTTAGCAGGCCCATCTAGGCACAAGCCCTCCAAAGGACGACTGTCAAGGGTATCACAGGGCAGAGGGCGAGGCAAGCAGCAAGTTGCCTCCAATTCTGATATGCTGCCTGGGGTAACACCGAGAAGGAATGGTCGGGCATGAAATATTAGGAAGATAGATGACACTTAAATTGGCATAGGTGTAGTAGATAGAAGATAGTAAGGAGAAGGGGCACAACAATTGGAAATACACACAATGAAACACTTTTTTGCACCACCAGTCCGATCTGCCGCTAACCTTTGTCTCACGGATGTGAAGGATGGGCTGGGGCTGGGTGTTGTGCAGTTTTTGGGTGGCTCGGGGCAGGGCGCCCATGACACATGAAAGTCCCACATGCTTACACCCTTACCGAGAAGTGGCAAGGCATGGGGGCAGCACTGTATGCCCGCCTTGTATGACAGCATCCCCGGTGATTGAGCCCTAACTGTTTACCAACTCCATCAACATTCACCCCCCACTGGACCTGTGAGGAGGAATGACCAGCACACAAGCAGGGATCACCCAGGTGGACAGTGATATGTTATCCTAAAGACAGGAATCAGACTTTGTCAGATAATGAGGAGCTGCAGAGCTCGTCTCACAGTGAGTCATCACCATCCTCCATCCAGTAGATAAGATCCGCTGGTACTGCCTACCCAGGGCCAACACCCTGTAGTGATGTTTTCAGGATCCTCGGAGTGGGAGCTGTGGTACTGGGAAGGGATAAGAGGCTCTGGAGAAAGTGGCATCTGTGTGAGGGGGTGCAGTTTGAAATATGGGGAGGGGCAAGAGGTGAGATGGGTCAGCAGAGCTGCCAGTAACCAGGCCTCTTAGTTGATAAATCGGGAGTTGATAATGTTGTCCCATGTACGACGGCTCTAGGCCACATGTTGGGTGGCCTGCCCTGCCAGCCCAGACTCCATGCCCAGATCCTCCTGGATACTATCATTGTCCTCGTCGTCAGATGAGGGCTGCAGTTCTTCCTCCTCCTCCAGCATGTAGCCCAGCTGTTATGTGATGTTATGAAGGATGTAGCAGGCCAGCACGTGCTCGAGACCATCCTGGGTCTATATTGGAGAGCCTCACCAGAGCGGTCCAGGCATCGGAAGCGCATCTTGAGAACACAGATGCACCGCTCGATGACCTCCTGGTTGCTGAGTTAGCATCATTATAACGGTTCTATGCACAGCCTGGAGCCTCTGCACAGGCATCATTAGCCATGACCTCAGTGGGTTAGCCATGTTGGCCAATAGCCAACATCTCAGCTGAGGGAGCGCTTCGAAGGTGCCGGGAACCGACGAATGCGCCAGGATGTATTTGTCATGCATGCTGCCTGGATATCGGGCGCAGATGTACATAGAAACATGGAAAATAGGAGCAGAAGGAGGCCATTCGACCCTTCGAGCCTGCTCCATCATTCATTGTGATTATGGCAGATCATCCAATCGAATAGCCTGACCCATGAGGTGCAGCTGATGGTCACACACCAACTGCACATTCATGGAGTAGAAGTCATCCTATTGATGAAGGGCACCCCTTGTTGAATCAGTGCTCGGAGAGTGACATGCATTCCATCAAGCAAAGCCGGGACCGGGGCTTGCCAGCGTTGGTGGTATATCCTGCTTCCTGGCATCCTGGTGGGCCTAGACCAGGTTGAAGATGATGCAGTTTGATGATCGGACACATAGGACATCCATTCCAGCATGGACATTTGCGAGATCCCACACAGGTTCCCGCTCGAGCCCCGAAATGAGCCAGAAGCACAAAGGTTGAGGGAAAACAGTCACCTTTACGGCCATCAGGAGTGGGTATCCTCCGCCATACCCCTGTGGTGCCAGATGCGCCACCATCTGGCAAAGGTGGCACATGGTCTCCATGGTGAGCTGGAGTCAGCAGCGGCACATGCGGTTCTCGAAGGACAGGCACTGACGATATACACGTGACCTTATGCACCGCCTCCTTTGCCTGTTGGACAGCCGACACCTGAGCCTCACCGACAGGACCCTGCTCTTCTGGGGCAGGCTCCACTTTTGCAGGGTCCTTCCTGGGCTGGCCTTGGCGCTCTAACCTCCGTGCATCCGCAACGGCTGCAGCGGCCAGGTAGACAGTGAGCCTAAATGGCTTTGGCCCAAATTTGTTCTCTGCAGGTGAAGGGGGGAGCGACAGAGGATGTCAGAAAGATGAGGATTGGCTTGACCATCCAATGGTTACATGGTCACTTTGAGTTGTGGTTCTGTGCCTCCCTTAACATCCCCCCACTGCCCCCGCCCCCCCCCCCCCCATCCTTCGAGATGATGTCTTCCGCACTGTACCCCTGTCCCCATCAGAGACCTGGCCTGTGATGTGGAGAGCGTCTATCCTCACCACCCATCCTTACCAACAGGGGTACCGATGGCTGTCGCAACTGGTGTTAGTGATAGGCTTGGTGGCCCCTCTCCTGTTTCTCCCACTGGGGTCTACTGTGGGTCTCCTCACTGGGTGGGCCTTGTGTTATTCCACCAGCAGGGTGGCAACTGGTTGTGTGATGGAAGAGGTCATATTGTGCAGCCAGTCACCTTCATGCTAAGAGCCTGGTGTGCAGGCAGGTCCAACAGATAGGGGTGAGCGAGGTATGGGAGCGTTTTCTGGCACCTTAGTTGCAGAGTTATGTGGAGCCTCGATTTAATACATAGGTTGTGACAGAGAGCTGCTGGGCTGTGGACTTAAGGCCAGGCTGTCAGGGATTTGTTTCTGGGAGACTGGCTGTTCCAGTTGGAATGCTTGTTTAATCCACTCTCCATGGAGCTGGGGGAATGAGGGTGCCCTCTAAGGATAAAGCTGACATAATTGCAGTCTTCACATGAATCAAGTGTGCTTATCGACTCATAGAGCCATACCACACAGCAAAGGCCCTTCGGCCCATCGCATCTGCACTGGTCAAAAACAACCACTTAACTATTCTAATCCCATTTCCCAGCATTTGGACCATAGCCGTGTAGGCTTTGGGATTGCAAGTGCACATCTAAATACTTGTTAAATGTTACGAGGATCTCTGCCTCCAGCACCCTTTCAGGCAGCGAGTTCAAAACTCCCACCACCCTCTGGATCAAAAGGTTTTTCCTCACAACCCCTCTAAATCTTACTTACAACCTATATATCCTGGTCATTGATCCCTCCAGCAAGGGGAAACATTTCTTCCTGTCTACTGTACTCTATTTATTCTCCTCATAATTTTATACATCTCAATCATGTCCCCCCTCAGCCTCCTCTGCTCCAAGGAAAACAACCCCAGTCTATCCAATCTCTCTTCATAACTAAAACTCTCCAGCCCAGGCAACATGCTGATAAATCTCCACGGCACCCTTTCCAGTAATTTATAGTGCTTTCATATCCCTCCTATAATGTGGATTCCAGAACTGCACCAATACTCTAGCTGTGGCCTGCCACAAAGCAAAACCAGTTTCCTGATGAGCTCCCTGACCCTTCCTTGATGAGTCAATTGTGCCAATTAAGCAGTTAAATCAGCATTGCAATGCATGAGTGTGCCACTGTTTGGTGCCCAATTTAAAGCTTGCCATCAATAGGTCGAGGTACCAGGCCATCGAGAGGGTTGTCTGACCTGACTGTCGGCCCCTCTTCCACGGATACGTTTACGTCCGGGTGTCCCTGGAGAGGGAACATACGTTGTACATGGCACCCGTTAAACCTTCCGTGTCCATTGGGCACCATGGGGTGGGTGGGGTGGGGGGGGGGGTGTTATTCACCCCATTGATCACAAAGTCCTGAAAGACATGCTTGTTCAGTGAATTGGACATTCGGAATTCCCCCTCAGTGTACCCAAACAGGTACGGAGTGTGGCAACTTTGATGTTCTCTTCCTTTCAGCTTATGATTCTGAAGAATCATGGAGCTAGTCGAGTTGGCAATTCAATTGATTGTGATCAAGCAGCAGCAGCGACACTAACGTGCCACTGTATGCAGCTAGGACCGGCGCCCTGCAGAGGAGGGGGAGGCAGGGTCCATTTCTCTTCTGGGGAGCAAGACCAAAGATGATGAATCCTCGGCCATGGGTATAGCACTGCAGAGCTTCCTACCCTCTGATGTCAGAGGTCCAGTGCCAGAGAAGACCGCATCTGAGCCGGGGGCGGTGGACCACCTATGCCAGGTCATGCAGGAGTTGGCACCACATAGACTGGGGGTGGTCGCCCATTGTTCGTGGCCCTGAAAGTCACTGGCGCAATTCTCTCATCGGGAGACTAAGTCCCGACGCCAGAGTTAAAACCGGAGTGTTTCACTCCGGCGTGGGAGGCCGCTCCCAGCCCCCTATTCTCCCGCCCCCGGGAGGCTAGTAGTGGCGTCGCGTGATTTACACATGCCGGGCCTTGGCGCCGCGTAAATGACACAGCCGGTGCCGCGTAAATTACGTCAGCCGCGCATTGCCGTCCTCCCCGTGGCTGCCCCTCAAGAAGACGTCGGATGGATCTTGCGGGGCAGTGGAGGAAAGGATTTCCTCCTTCAGAGAGGCTGGCCTGCCGATTGGTGGGCACCGATCGCGCGCCTGACCCCTTTTGAGGCCGCCCCCGATTCAGGACCCCCCCCCCCCCACAGGCCACCCCCCCCCGCGCTGTTCCCGCCGGCAGCGACCATGTGCGGCCGGCACCGGCGGGAAGCCGTCGTGTTGGGCAGGCCGCGTGGCCCATCCGGTCCGGAGAATCGTCGCTCGCCCGTTACAAACGGCGAGCGGTGATTCTCCCAGCGGCCAGCCGTGATTCTCGCCACGCCGGTTTGGGGGGGGGGGTGCGAGAATCGCGTGCGGGTGCCGGGCGGCGTGGCGGGACTCGCGCGGCACCCCGGCGATTCTCCCACCCGGAGTGGGGGGGGGGAGAATTCCACCCCTTGTCTCTCTGAACTTCTATGCCAATGACTCGTTTCAGGGCTGCACGAGTAACCTGTATGGCATATCCCACTCTGCCGCGCACAAATGCATAAGGGAGGTCACAGATATAGCATTTGCGAGGGCCCACATGTACATCAACTTGGACCGGGACCAAATAAGTCAGGACACCAGGGCCATGGGCGTCCCCCGCATGCCAAGCATGCCCCAGGCGCAGGTGTCATCGACTGTGGTCTCCATGGCAGCATGGGGTGCTATTTATGAGCCGCAAGGGATAACATTTCCTCATTGTCCAGCTCGTCTGTGACCACATGATGAGTACCGTGCAGGTGTGTACCCACTTCCGAGCGCGGTGTGAATCACGAGTGAAAAATTCATTTTGTTAAAGAGGCTCAATATTCAGTGAGTTTTTCGTCGTCGGCACCAGCGGGATTCTCCCCGGTTTTCTCACCGGAACAGGTACTTTGAAAACATTTTTGTAAGATTCCACCCAACATCTCAGTAACAGTTTAATGGTTAAATTACATCAAGAACATGTTTAAAATTGAGAAGATTAAGATTTTTCATTTCAAGCTTAGTTGCAATGTCTGAATAAAACAACCCTTTCCATTCGAAACAAGTGTTCAAGTCTTTCTGCAGCCTAACTGACTGAAGTTTCTCACGCTCAAATTAGTCTGCACTGTCTAATCTCAAGTCTTGAGTTCAGATCAAACTCAGGCAAAACATCTGGAAGTTTGTTTATAAATTTCATGAAGGAGAAGATGTTTAGAAATGGGACTGGCGCACTGCAGCTGCTGAAGGAAATGGGAATAGGGAAATCCTACGATTTCATGTGACAGGTCAACCCAGGAAACGAGTGGAAGGATTCCCACAGTATTAGTTCATAAACACAACCGGAAGGTGTAATTGGAATAAATAAGATCGAACAACAGGGAAAGGATCCTTACGGTTCAATCTCCAGTGTGTGCGCTTGTGCCACAAAATTGAATGGGATGTATCCTTCTTCTCCTGTCACCAAAGACTGGGCTTTCCACCAGTCCCCCTCCCTGTCAGAAAGGACAAATCATATTGATTATTTTACCTTGGATCACAATGAAGAAATTAAAACATAAAAAAACAGAACATCAAACATCAACCTGCTCCTGAACCTACTCACAATCCGCTGAGATTTACTGCATGAATGTTTTCTGATCTCCAATTCTCTCCAATCCCCACAGAATCCCACAGTTGGAACAAACGGCAAATAGCCTCACCAGATTTATCTGGACAGACACTTTTCTCCCGGAGGAAGAGTGAGCTGTGAGAACTCCTTCTTTGGAATCTCCTCCAACCCTTTGCCCCCCTCATGCCAATGGCCTTGCAGAGGGCATGTGGAGCCTCACCCTCAGAAGGCAATCCTGGTATACGCTCCTCAATAGTCATGAGTTGTCAAGATTAATACTCATTCACAGTAAGGTACTTAGAAAAGCTACAAATTTGGATAAGGTTTTATTTCAAATAATTGAGCAACAATTTGGCTTATGGCAATTTAGTTTACGGAAAATACATACTGTAAAAAATTATTTTTAACGTATAATTCAGCTCTATGTTTTTCCCATGAAAAATCCAAAGACATCAGGTGGTGAAATATTGTCAAACTCAGAACCTGTATCAGTAAATTCCTGTCATGCCATGGATACCATTGCAAGAACAGACAACAGAGACCTTCTTCCTCTTTGTCTTCAATATTCTGAAAATATTTAATTTTGATGCGAAATGATGTGATGGTACAATTAATGGGATAATTCATTTTTTAAAATCAATAAAATAAATGATTAGGATGCGTGTATTTTTGGTTGTGAGTATATCTTAATGCCAATCTTAAATCTTGCTCTGGGCCATGTGGAATGATTACACCACAATGTGCCATCCAAATATATTCTGACAAAGCCAGGTAAAATATTTTTATGCACCTGACATTTAAAATGAATACTGTTGCAATTTATGCAGTGAACTCTGTTCATGATCTTACAATGAATTAACGTTTTTATACTGGTTAGTGGGTGCCGTTGCTTCACTGGACAGAGATAAGCTGTGGTGACAAAACGGAAGTTGGGTTTGTCTTATTTGTTCTATATTTATTTGCAGCCAGTAAACAGTTTGTTAACATTTAGAACTTCTTTCTCTTATATGCCAAACATTGGTGAACAGAAACAATGGCCTGATTTCTACTCTCGATGGAAACATTGACAGCCCCACCTGGAGAGGTTAGTGTTGCTGAAGCCGGGAGGAGACCATGGGGCACCAGGTATTTAAATTAAAAATAAAAACTTTAGAGAGCCAAGAATCTAAGCGGAAACCCCTTTGGGTGGGGGTGGGTGGGGGGGGGGGGGGGTTGGTTGTTTGTGCCATCCCTGTCCATTATCTTTGGGCCATGGAGACCTTGGCTCTGAAGCCATCCCAGACTGCTGCAGGATGACAACTGGTGGCTTCCCAATGTGGCGGAGGCCACATCACCATCAACACACTCTTTAAAAAAACATGAATTGGGCCATTTGGTATGCAAATCGAGGGGTGGCATGTGGCACAGTGGTTAGCACTAGGACTGCGGCGCTGAGCACCCGGGTTCGAATCCCGGCCCTGGGTCACTGTCCGAGTGGAATTTGCACATTCTCCCCATGTCTGCATGGGTTTCACTCCCACATCCAAAGATGTGCAGGTTAGGTGGATTGGCCACACTAAATTGTCCCTTAATTGGAAAAAAATTAATTGGGTACTCTAAATTTATTTTTTTAAAAGGTATGCAAATCGGTTGTGCACCTCCTTGGAACAGGCAGCCAATCTACCTTGCAGCCCACCACTGAGAAAATTCCCCAGTGATGGAATTGCATTGGGGTGATATCCTAAAGTAGCTCCCCATTATTGTACAAAATCCCTCTTTCCACACCTCCACTCCCACCACCGCATGGGGGGTGGGGGAGGGGGGGGTGCTGGCTGTAAACCTCTGCTCAATATATCTTGGTTGCATTGCTTAATGGAGTTTTGGTGTATCCACTTACTTCAATTTTCTGCTAATTTTTCTCTGACACCACATGAAGTCTATTCCCCAGGTGACTCACCGTTTGAGAACTTTCAGCTGGTCACCTTCCTTGAAATCCAGATCATCCTGATGTTTTCGCTCGTAATTGTACAAAGCCACAAATATATCATCAGCTGGAAAACAATCAGTTCAGTTGCTTTTACACCAATAGTAAAAGTTAGTTTGAGTTATGAATGAAGTTTACTTTTTGTGATGCCTACATGAGGCAATCGTGGCAGCTCACTCCCATTCATCACAACCTTGTGCTGAGAATGCTGAAGCACTGAAAATTCAAAGCACCTGGAATAACGAAGCAAAGCGGGAATTGAATGCTTAAAAAATTGATTGGTCGGGTAATTGGAATTAGGAAGGATGGACAATATGATGGGCGGGATTCTCCATCCCGCCAGCCCCGTTTTCCGGTGCAGTGCGCCCCTGCCGGCAGCAGGATCCAATGTTCGCGCAGCTGGCCAATGGGATTTCCATTGTGGGCGTGGGTGCGCTGCCGGCGAAACAAAGGATCCCGCCGACAGAGAATTCCAAGGTTACATTTTGTATATGATCCAACACTAACTCCTGGACGGATGCGAATATATTGAGCATGATGTTCACCCACAATGAAGGAAAGGCAATATGTGAGACAAGGGCCAGCTGTATTTGTCATGGTAGAGTGGACTATTCATTTCTCTAGTGTTTCACATTAGGTAGAATAGCTGTGTGTACACCCCATACAAATGGCACATGACTCTTGCACAAATGATAGGTATATCTAAAACATTCCGTATAAATAGTGAGATTGTTCTTGAACATTAATGGCTTGAATGTTGCGATACAGAGCACAATTTTAAAATTTGCAGCTGACACGGAAGTTGGGAATGCCATAAGCCATGAGGAATACTGTAATAAACTTTAAGAGGACACAGGCAGGCTGGTGCAAGGGGCAGAAACATGGCAGAATGGAATTCAACACAGAAAAATGTGAGGTGTTGCGTTTTGAAAAGGAAGATTGAGAAGAAAGAATGCCTACTGTATGTGAAAGAGTGTCCAAGAAGACCGAGACCTGGGGATGTTGGTATATAAACCCTCGAAGGTGGCAGGACAGATTAATAAGGGATCGAGATCCCAGATTTTATAGTAAGAAGTCTTACAACACCAGGTTAAAGTCCAACAGGTTTGTTTCAAATCACTAGCTTTCGGAGCACTGCTCCTTCACCTGAGGAAGAAGCAGTGCTCCGAAAGCTGGTGATTTGGAACAAACCTGTTGGACTTTAACCTGGTGTTGTAAGACTTCTTACTGTGCTCGCCCCTGACCAACGCCGGCATCTCCACATCTAGATTTTATAAACTGAGGTTAAAACTTGTGTTGAAAAATGTTTGCGGATTCTGAGTAATGTCCATCACACAAGCACTGTAAATTCAATTATCCTGCCACTTCAGGATATCTGGGGCAAAAGTCCCACATTCTTAATTTTCATGATTCTGTAAGGAAAATATCCAAGAACAAAGAAAATTACAGCACAGGAGCAGGCCCTTCGGCCTTCCATGCCTGCAGCAATCATGCTGCCCGTCTGAAGTAAAACCCCTACCCTTCCTGGATCCATATCCCTCTATTCCCATCCTATTCATGTATTTGTCAAGGTGCCCCTTAAAAGTCACTATCGTATCTGCTGCCACTACCCCCTCCGACAGCGAGTTCCAGGCTCCCACCACCCTCAGTGTGAAAAACTTTAATAAAACTTTGTAGGAGAACAGGGATACAGCATTGTAAGAATGCAGTCATACATTATTTACCGAAGACAACCATCCATTCAGCCCAGAGATCCCACTCGTGAGTTCTGATTATAGTAAGGAAGCAGCCTTGTATCTCAACTTACCTACAAAGGGAGAAGACGGTGGAGACTGAATTTCATAGGACACCAGGGGATCACGTATTTCAGGATAGTTCTGTAATACAAGCAGGTAACAGTAATACACCCCTCTATTGCGAAGTGGCACTTTAACATCAAAATAACAACATAGAAAATTAAAGCTATAATTACATCCTTGCGATGCTCCTGCAGTCCTCAGAACATAAAGTAAATATCAATCCATGATGAGTTTGCATTTAACAAGCTTGCATGGTGATGAGCTTACTTCATTTTATTGACTCATGGGATGTGGGTGTCGCTGACTAGGCCAGTATTTATAGCTCTTTCCAATTTGCGCTTGAGAAGGTGGTGGTGAGCTGCCTTCTTAAACTGCTGAAGCAGTCCTTGGCTGGTTTAGCACACGGCTAAATCGCTGACTTTGAAAGCAGACCAAGGCAGGCCAGCAGCACGGTTCAATTCCAGTACCAGCCTCCCCGAACAGGTGCCGGAATGTGGCGACTCGGGGCTTTTCACAGTAACTTCATTTGAAGCCTACTTGTGACAATAAACGATTTTCATTTCATTTCAATTTGGGGAGGGAGTTCCAGAATTTTGACCCAGTTACAATGAAAGGAATGGAGATATAATTCCAAGTCATTTTGTTGTGTGACTTTGAAGGAATTTTCAGGTCGTGGATTATCGATGTGTTATGGTCCTAGGCTAGACCCACAGGTTTTTGGTTGGTAAGTCCTGGGTACAGACCAATAACATTTTGTTTAAAGTAGACAAAGTTTCAGATTTACAACACTTACGAAGAGAATAAAGCCACAAGATTCCACAGGCTTTGAACAAAAAAAATAAACGTTACTATGCTACATCAGAAAGATAAATCATTTTACAATATCTATCTTATACTCTAATATTCAGGATTAATATGAGGTACATGTGAATTAACAGATAAACTGTGGTCAAATGCACCATACTGCACAATGAATGACAGATGCAACTAACACAGAGTCCATGGACTACTCAACAACCCACCCAGACTTCAATAAACATTGTGAGTCAACCAATCCCACTAATAGTCTGAGGGATTTCAGTTTTCACCTTCGAAGATTTAACTTAGAAATTCTCTCCAGATGTTGCTCCAGCTCAGATGGCATCAACAATTGCCCACCTTGCAGGATTTCAATTTTATCTCCCGCGTCTCCGTTCCCTTGGATTCCCGAGACTGCACTAACTCACAAGTACAACTCCAGCTCTTCAGCTGTACTGAGCAGAGCTCTCCTGCTCTAAAGAGCTCCTTTTGTCCCAACAGCCCACAGGAGAGAGTCATCTACCTTCTGCTGCCCTCTTGGATGGTTAAGGATTCTCTTGGGCCTTCTTCAGTTACCAGGGGTCCCCTTAAGCCCACTCCACTTAACGTCTGCTACCACAGCCCTTTTTCTGTTTGGAGCCTGTTTTTCTGCTCCTCTCTTTTTTACTTTAACGTAACAGGCGTCTGTCTCTGTCCCCTTTCTTTTTGCGACCTCTCCCTATCCCCTCGCCTTTGGGATCTCTCTCTCTCTCTTTGGGACTTCTTCCTATTCCCTTGCCTTTGGAACCTCTCCTTCTCGTGTCTCTCTTTGGGACCTTTCACTATCCCCTCTCTCTTTGGCATCTCTCCCTATCCCCGCACCTTTGAGACCTCTCTTTTGTCAAAAATGACGCAAGTTAACAAGATTAAAGTGATCTTGAGATGAAAATAAAATAACAGAAAAGTAACAAGATTAGCAGGGGTCTAGAGACATTGAGGTGCAAATAGCCATATCAGTAGCATCAAAATAACAAGACAACAAAATGATTAAAGGCAAGGAACTTGAGAGAGGCAGGCAGCAAAATCTACGGAGGGGTTATCGAAGAGACTGATCAGTATAACTGTGAGCACCCTCATTGGGGAAGCAGACTAGTTTCTCATAGAGTTTCTCATAGAATTTACAGTGCAGAAGGAGGCCATTCGGCCCATCAAGCCTGCACCGGCTCTTGGAAAGAGCACCTTACCCAAGGTCAACACCGCCACCCTATCCCCATAACCCAGTAACCCCACCCAACACTCAGGGCAATTTTGGTCACCAAGGGCAATTTATCATGGCCAATCCACCTAATCTGCACATCTTTGGACTGTGGGAGGAAACCGGAGCACCCGGAGGAAACCCACGCACACACGGGGAGGAGGTGCAGACTCCGCACAGACAGTGACCCAAGCCGGAATCGAACCTGGGACCCTGGAGCTGTGAAGCAATTGTGCTATCCACAAGGCTACCGTGCTGCCCCTAAATCTCCATTCAGCAGCCAGTTCGGTCTGTTCCATCTGTGATCTCAGCTGCAGTTTCTTGCCTTTTTTGATCCAAAAAGATAGGTTTTCCAGATTAAGCGGTATTGTGTGGTAACTGTTAACTGGATTTGACCGATAGAATTACCAAAATTGATGTTGCTTGAGAAATTGGGTGTCTCAGTGCGTTCAGGAAATGTGGGTATATTTTGCGAACAATAAGTAACTTTAGATAAAGCAGTGTGTTTAGTTACTAATATATTTAAATGTCATGGTGTGTACAGACAAAACCTTTGAAGTATAAGAAAACAGTCTGGATTGACTTATAATGGATTTGAACATGGTAAACAAAGTAATTTTGATAGTTGGGTGAGAGCATTAAAAATAGAAGCCTATGAATTCCTTAGAGAAGTAATTCTGTTGGAAGAGTTTAAAGACCTATTACCTACAATGATACTCATGTGGAGACAAAATAAAAGAGTTAAAACTGCAAGACACGTAATGGAGTTTGTTGACGATTATGAGTTAGTTCATAGGTCAAAACCTTTCTTTCGACATTCTTTTACATCTGAGAAAAATGGGAATGTGTGGGAAAGGACAGTTGAGCATAAAGAGGGAATGGTTAAAAAGTTGGCTGGTTAACTGGTTGTAGGAATGACAGAAACGTTACCCATTAGAGGGATTCACTCCATTCGAGGGAATGATATAACAGGATCACAGATAGTACTGATGACTACTGTAGTTGAACAGCCGATAGAAAACCCAGCTACAGAGAAATTGCAAAGAGACCCTCCTGGGGTTTTTCCTGATGTGCAGTGATAAAATCACAGGCCCATCAGATAAGACAAAGAGGGAGGAGTTGCCAGCATACGATGAGACAAATGAGATCAGATTACGTTGTACCACCTTTAACCAGCTGAATGAAGATGAAACAGACAAAGGAAAATGAACAGATGTGTTTAATTCAGAGACTGATGGAATTGCAACAGGATGATTCCATCTTAAAACAAATCTATCAGACAGCAGGGAATGAAGGCAATAGTTGATAGGGAAGCACGGATCCATAATTTCATAGCAGGAGAAACAGCCAAGCAGGGGGTCTTTATAATAATGAAACCGAGAAGGAGAATGGTTAAATTCGGACAGCAATTCTCTGAAATTCACTTGTATTATGGACTAGGGTTTAGAGAACACCAAAGTATATCATGGAGTACACCTGACCCGCAACCTTTAATAAATTTTGATTATGGGGAGCACAAGGGCCCACTGTACAGATGTGATGCAACAGAGATCTAAAGTATGTTTAAACAAAAACAATGTTTATGCTATGAATTCAGTTGACATTTTATAAACACACAGTAAACATCCTATTAACTACCAACACTGATACTCCCCCTCCCCCCCCACAAAGATACAATACTCTATAGGTAACCCTTAGTAACTTTCCTAACAACATTCATAAGTCAAAAATCCTTTTTAACAAAGACAGGAGGTTTGCATTCCTTACAGAAACAGGTATTACTTTGAAATCATCAAATGATCTGGAGACATTCTTTAGTAAGCAGAGAGAGAGAGAGAGAGAGAGAACATCTCCTTGGTTTGAATGCAGCTCTCAAACTGAAAACGAAACTAAAACTCAGTGCTAAAAACAGCTTCCAGCTCAAAGCGAAAGTAAAAAGCAGAACAGAACCCAGCTCCACCCACACAATGACATCACTGCAGCCACTTGAGAAGACAAACATTTCTTAAAGTGACATTCCCACGACACCTCCCCCCAAGAAAAAAAATAAACCATCAACTTTAAGATGGTTTCATTTTCACCTTTTCACTTTCTTTTAAGCAACATTGACAGTAAATATACTTTTGTTTAACAAAACAAAAAATGTAAACATTTATAATAACATAGACCATTTTAGTTATTCTTCCTGCAACTGGAATCCCTCTGGATTGACAGTCTCTTTGGACAAGAAGGTCTCTGCACAATCCATCCATTTCTCTACGCCTCGGCATTTATCTTTAAGGTGAGATACTTTAGTTCAATCTGATCACAGAGCTCCTTGTAATTCTCTAACACAGGAGCATTGGTTAACACAGCCGTCAAATGCCTGTTGACTCTCCGCTGTCCACTGAAATTTGGTACGCTTCTTTAGCAAGTCCGTCAGTGGAGTGACCACACTGCTAAAGTTCGGCACAAATTTCCGGTAAAATCCACTCATGCCAAGAAATCACATTATTTCCCTTCATGTCAAGGGTATTGGAAACTCCCCAATAACTTTTGTTTTCACATCCTGTGGGACCATTCCACCTTGTCCGATTGTATGGCCAAGCAAAGTGACTTGGGCTTTTCCAAATTCAATTTTGGCTAGGTTTACCACCAAACCCACCTCCTTAAGTTGGTTGAATAACTCCACCAGATGCTTCAACTGTTCTTTCGATGTCTAACTAAAAATTACCAAATCGTCGATGTATATCACACAATTCGGTAATCATGAAATTACTTTGTTAGTTAACTGTTGAAATGTGGCTGGGGCGTTTTTCATGCCAAATGGCATAACTTTGAATTGGTATATACCATCTGGAGTCACAAAAGCTGAAATCTCCTTCGCCCTTTCGGATAAAGGTACCTGCCAGTAACCTTTAAGTAAATCCAGTTTGAAAATAAAAGCCGATTGTCCCACCTTTTCAATGCAATCATCCAAACGTGGGATAGGATAAGAGTCCATTCTTGTAACTGCATTCACCTTTCTATAGTCCACACACAACCATTGGGTAGCATCTGGTTTAGGTACCATCACTATGGGTGAGCTCCATAGGCTGCAACCCACTTCAATTTTTAAGCATACTTTCAATTTCCTTGTTAACCTGTGCCAATTTTAACGGGTTAAGTCTATATGGATGTTGTTTAATTGGAACAGCATTTCCCACATCTACATCATGTATAGCCATTTTAGTACTTCCCAACTATCTCCACAAACTTTCCCATGTGATATCAATAACTTTCAGGTCAGTTTGTTTTTCTCTGGAAGGTAACTCAACAATTTAACCCAATTTTTAAGAACATCCTCGTTTTCCAATTTAATTTGAGGAATGTAAAATTCAACGTCATCTGGATTTGGTTCTTCTCTTTGAGTTAGAATCATTAAAACCTCCTCCCTTTGCTCTCCTTCCCTTTCAAAGTACCTTTTAAGCATATTCACATGACACACTCGGTGAGTTTTCCTTCCACCTGGCCTCTTACCACATAATTCACCTTACTTAATTTCCTTTCAATCTGATGAGGTCCACAAAACCTTGTTTTTAAAGGTTCACCTACCACTGGTAACAATACTAAAACTTTATCGCCACTGGCAAAACTACGAACTTTTGCTTTCTTGAGGTTTCCCTAACACTTGACATGTGTGACATGATCGACAAAATTTAACTACATTTTTATGTAGTCCAGGCCAATAAAAATGTAATTGTATTTTAGCTTGAGTTTCCTTGCTGCCAAATGACCTCTCACTGGTACCTCATGTGCTACCCGCAACACCTCCTTTCTATACCCTACCGGCAATACCACTTGATGAACTTCTGCCCACTTTTCATCCGCCTTCATATTTAAAGGCCTCCATTTTCTCATCAAGACATCATTTTTACAGTAATAACATTCTGGTATACACTCAGATTCCTCTTCCATGTATACTTTCTGAGAAATCCGTTTTATTTCTATATCTTTCTGTTGTAACTCTGCCGATTTTCCTGATCTAAAATTATCCGCCTCATCCTCCACCTGTTCTTTTCCAACCATCTGATCAAAAATCGTTTCTGATAGTTGCACTTCAACTTTATCTTCACTCTTTGATTTCTCCTCTTGTCTTAAACTGTGACTTTGCGACCTTGTTACTACACAATCCGAAAAAATCCCAGGATATTCGTCCTTTAGCACTTCAATTCTCTAATTTTCCACTGGCTTATCAACCATAGTAGGCATCACCCCCACCTGCGATCCAGCTGTATCATTACCCAAGATAAACTGTATTCCTGGACAAGATAGTTTCTCCATTACTCATACTACCACTTCACCATTCTTCATTGGACTTTACAGCCTTACCTTATATAATGGAACACTACTCTTCTCACCCTGAGTTCCACATATTACCACATTTTCTGGCAATATTCCTCCCAAACTACAGAATTCCTCATCTCTTAGCATCAAGGATTGACTAGCTCCAGATTGACTATGCACCATAGAAAGCATTCTATCTTGCGGCATCACAGGCTGGTATGGCAACAGCTCGGCCCAGGACCACAATAAACTTCAGAGAGTTGTGAACACCGCCCAGTCCATCACGCAAACCTGCCTCCCATCCGTTGACTCCATCTACACCTCCCGCTGCCTGGGGAAAGCGGGCAGCATAATCAAAGACCCCTCCCACCCGGCTTACTGACTCTTCCAACTTCTTTCATTGGGCAGGAGATACAGAAGTCTGACAACACGCACGAACAGACTCAAAAACAGCTTCTTCCCCACTGTTACCAGACTCCTAAATGACGCTCATAGAACATAGAACATTACAGTGCAGTACAGGCCCTTCGGCCCTCGACGTTGCGCCGACCCGTGAAACCAATCAAAAGCCCATCTACACTATTCCCTTATCGTCCATATGTCTATCCAATTACAATTTGAATGCCCTTAGTGGTGGCGAGTCCACTACTGTTGCAGGCAGGGCATTCCACGCCCTTACTACTCTCTGAGTAAAGAACATACCTCTGACATCTGTCTTATATCTATCTCCCCTCAGTTTAAAGCTATGTCCCCTCGTGCGAGACATCACCATCCGAGGAAAAAGGCTCTCACTGTCCACCCTATCCAATCCTCTGATCATCTTGTATGCCTCAATTAAGTCACCTCTTAACCTTCTTCTCTCTAACGAAAACAGCCTCAAGTCCCTCAGCCTTTCCTCATAAGATCTTTCCTCCATACCAGGCAACATTCTGGTAAATCTCCTCTGCACCCTTTCCAATGCTTCCACATCCTTCCTATAATGTGGCGACCAGAATTGCATGCAATACTCCAAATGCGGCCGCACCAGAGTTTTGTACAGCTGCAACAAGACCTCATGGCTCCGAAACTCAATCCCTCTACCAATAAAAGCTAACACACCGTACGCCTTCTTAACAACCCTCTCAACCTGAGTGGCAACTTTCAGGGATCTATGTACACGGACACAGAGATCTCTCTGCTCATCCACACTGCCAGGAATCTTACCATTCGCCCAGTACTCTGTCTTCCTGTTATTCCTTCCAAAATGAATCACCTCACACTTTTCTGCATTAAACTCCATTTGCCACCTCTCAGCCCAGCGCCACCGACTTTAGTGTCATCTGCATATTTACTCACCCATCCTTCTACGCCCTCCTCCAGGTCATTTATAAAAATGACAAAGAGCAGCGGCCCCAAAACAGATCCTTGTGGCACACCACTAGTAACTGGACTCCAGTCTGAACACTTCCCATCAACCACCACCCTCTTTGTCTTCTTCCAGCTAGCCAATTTCTGATCCAAACTGATAAATCTTCCTGAATCTCATGGTTCTGTATTTTCTGCAGTAGCCTACCGTGGGGAACCTTATCAAACGTTTTACTGAAATCCATATACGCCACATCCATATACACCACAGCCAGTGCTTAAGTAGTTACATTGTATACCTTGTGTTGCCCTATTATGTATTTTCTTTCATTCCCTTTTCTTCCCATGTACTTAATGATCTGTTGAGCTGCTCGCAGAAAAATACTTTTCACTGTACATGTGACAATAAACAAATCCAATCCGTATCTCTTAAAATTATACCTTATATAATAGAACACTACTCCTCTCACCCTGAATTCCACATATTACCACCTTTTATGGCAACACTCTTCCCAGACTACAAACTCCTGTAGCCACCTAAAATGGCTGATTCCCTATTAATTTGGCCAAAACCCGATTTAAAATGGCTAACTGAAAAGGCTGATGGAAAAAGCAGCCAACAGGACACAAACGGACAGCTGCAGACAGAATAGCGTATTCGGCTCTGGGGAAGTCGGCCCAGATCGATACTCAAGACCATTAGCAGCACATCAACCCAGACATCTGCAGTTTAATCGGCTATCCCCGGGAACAATTGCAACATATTAGCAATTGAATGCCGGGCCAGACCTGTCGGCGCCTGCAGTGGCCGAAACAAAGACAGGTGAACGACCACCCCCCCGATCGAGGAATCACCCCATTATTGGACATATCGAACCCAGTGATTGGGAACAAGTCCAATCACTTGGGACTCAGGGTCAAGAGCCGCCCCGAGAGGCGGGAAGCCCCGGGGCCCTATAAAGTGAGGGGCCAAGTTCAGATCTCGCTCTCTCTCCCTTCTTCTCCTGCTCGAGACCTTCGCAAGAACATCCACCAGAAACAGTAAGTTTGACTCCAGCGATCGCTACCCGATAAAGACTCCTAGCCATCGACCCGTATCAGCCTTTTTGAATCCCGCGGGCCAGATCCGATTCAATAAGCCATTCATTTCCCTGACCTGGTGGGCCCTTCCTAAAGTTAGGTTTTGGCCAGTAGTGGTAGGTTTCTATATAGATAGTAGGATTATTGTGTAAGCATTACTTGTTGTATGTAATAAATGACCATTGATTTCAATCTTTCTAAGTGGTGTGCTGAATTATTAATCATAACTCAAGCTTGAACCATGTGGCGGTATCAGAAAGATACCTGGCGACTCGTGAGCAAAGGTGACATAATTAGAGGTAATAAAACTAAGGCTAAAAAGAGCAACATAATTGGCGACTCCGCCGGGACCCGACATAGAAGTGGAAAACCACTCCGGGAGAACCCCAACAATTTGAATAGAATCCAATCGGAAACAAAAACAAAAAAAAGCACAAGTGTTCAATCGGTTCTGGTTAATAGTTCACAATTCGAAAGTGTGTGTATGCATGCGTAATTAACAGGGTTATAAGTTTAAACTAGATAGGTTTTGTTGCGTCAAACCTGTCGGAAGTCTGTATTTTCGGAAATTAGTGCAAGCCGTACCCGCATCTACGACACCACCTTAGCCCCGTGTTCCAAATTTGAACGTAACGAGCAGATAAGAGAGATGGCCATGCAGGCAATGCAACGCCTCATGAACCCCGAAGAATTTGCGGTCGCACCGATCAGCAGCATTAAAGTGGAACAGTGTCCCATTTGGGAAGTGGAAATTCGCAAATTTCTGCAGGGCAAAGGATGGCCCGTGTGGAGCGGTTTCTGCAATAACGACGACTCAGGTCCCAGAAGTATAGGGCATACTTGGTGGGAGAACATGAGTGAAATCCATAAGAAAAGCTTAGCGGAAGCACGCAAGCCGATGGCAATCGTGTCCTGTATGGCACAATTACGAGGCACAGAAGAGGTCGTCAGGATGCTCCGAAAAGAAATAGAGGGCATACATCGTATGAGTAAAATCGATGTATGCGAGATGGAAAAGGAAAACCTGGAATTGAAAAGGCAGTAAGAAGCCAAGGACAAAGAGGTGGCTGACGCCAAACGGGGTCACCAGTCTTGTCTGGCGCATTTAAGCAGTTTTCAATCCCAGTATGAGAAGGCTTATCAGGACACGCAGCGTGCCATCCTGGTTAAGAAAGAGACGGAGAAGCAGGTGGAGACGCTACAGAAGCAATGTAGTGATCTCAAGGCAGCCTTGAGAGCGCTCCACGCTGCAACCACGGAACAAAGGCAGAGTACCTTAGACCATGCAAAGTGCCGAAAGCAAATTGCAGACCTGCAAGCAATGCTTTCTGTCCAAAAGGGATTCCAAGACACCTTTGGGGAAAGTTTAGACCAGGAAAACGGCCCTGATTGGGAAGAACTGCAAGAGACAGCGCAGAGATATGTTCAGGGAGCATGTGCGCAGGGAAAACCCCAAAGGAGGAGAGCACCCCCACCCCCCACACAGCAGGGAATACAGGCTCCCATGAACCCTGTAACAACCCACCGCACCGCCACAGCAGACGTGGCGGAAGTCTTATATTCCACCCCCCTCACAGTGACCCAATTACGGGACGCATGTGCTAAAATCGCACCGCTCCTTCCCACTTCAGACCCACACCATTTCTTTGCCACCGTCAAACACCAGGCGACCATGTACGGCCTGGATGAGAAAGAGCAGGTAAAGCTCACGGTCCTCAGCTTAGAACCATCAGTCGCAGCAGCCCTTCCCGACCCACAGAATGTAGGAGGAGGCACCCTTGCAGAAATGCATACCGCGATCCTGGATGCGATCGGGTACAATCGGGGCGACCCCGTAGACGGTCTAAATAAGTGCAGACAGAAAAAGTCTGAATACCCCACAGCGTTCGCAGGACGCTTGTGGATTCACTTTGAAGCCGTTTTCGGAAATGTAGACCGTGCCCATTTGTCCACAGACAATATGGCCAAATGGACCCGCACCCTTATCTCCCATGCCACGGAAGCAGGACAGAATGCCTGTAGTAATTATGACCCCTCGGAGGAGGCTCATAATGAGAAGTGGGTGGTCAAAAGATTGTCCAGCGTTTGGGAACAAGCGGCTCACGGTAAACCCACAGCTAGAACCCCTGAGGAAAACCAAGCCGCCGCAGACGTGCAGGCAGTAAGAACCACTCTCCACAACCCCGCCTGGGTAAACGAGGGAAAGAGCAGCCCCCCAGCAAAACCGCAAGAATGCTACAATTGCGGACAGTTGGGACATTTTGCCAAAGAATGCAAGGCCCCTAAAAAGCCACAGAGAGCCCAACAGACAGGCACTCTCAATAAGAAAAAGGCAGAGCCCATACATAGCGTTAGCGCCCAGTCTGATCAGACAGACTTGACCGGAAGGGACTGACGGTGTACAGGCTCCCCCAGCTGGGTCTGCGATACCCTTTGGGATAGGTCAGGACAGCCCGTAGTCGCAGCAAAGGCTAGGGGACAGCCGATCGAGCTTCTCTGGGACACAGGAGGGTCCCGCACAACCTTAAATTCCTCCACCATTGGTAAGGACACGTGGCCCACTACAGCCACTATCACCCTCAGCAGCTTCACAGGCCACTCACAACAGGGACATATCACAACCCCTGTACCCATCCAGATCGGAACCATTAATACAAAACACCCCGTAGTGTTAGTCGACCTGCCCCCAACAGCAGAGCACATTTTGGGGATAGACTTCATGAATTCTCACCACCTCTCTTTCGATCCAGTCAACCAGTGTGTCTGGAAGATGCCGAAATCTGCTAGAGCCCCCGCAACACTCAATATAGGGGATTATGTGAACAAAATTAGCGCAGTAGGCGAGTTTTGGTTCAACCCCACCACACTCAGCACGGACCGACAGGTTAGGGCAGTCCTGCAAAAGAACAGGGCAGCATTCGCAACCCACAAACATGACTGTGGACGGATGACCGGTTCCGTACAAATAACCGGACCGGACCCAAGACCCCCAAAACAGTACGGATTTCCCCTAGAAGCAGAGGGAGAAAACCTAAAGGTCATAGAAAGCTTATTAGAGCAGGGCGTCCTAAGATCGGTAGCCTCAACTAATAATGCCCCGATTTGGCCAGTAAGGAAACCCGACGGATCATGGCGTTTGACCATTGATTATCGGGAACTCAATGAAGTCACCCCCGCAGCAGCCCCCACCGTAGCAACAAGTCCCGAGACCATGCTCAAACAGGGACTCCATGCCCGATATTTCACGGTTTTGGACGTCAGTAATGGGTTCTGGTCCATTCCATTGGCAAAGGCGTGCCAGTATAAATTTGCCTTCACTTTCCGAGCTCAGCAGTACACGTGGACATGCCTGCCACATGGCTTCCACAACTCCCCCTCCATTTTCCACCGACAGCTGGCAAATGGACTAGCGAAATTTTCTCACCCCGAATGTCTGGTGCAGTATGTAGATGATCTACTACTGCAGACAGACACGAAGGAAGAGCACATTGAGCTTCTGTCCGAACTCCTGGAATTACTACATTCCATTGGCTGTAAAGTAAACCCCAAAAAGGCCCAGAAATTGGAAGAAAAAGTGGTATATTTGGGTACAATTATCACACACGGCAAACGCGAGATCGAGCACAAAAGAATTGACTCGATCGCTAAATTGCCCCTTCCCCAACACGTTTCAGCCCTCCGGTCGTTCTTAGGACTGGTTGGCTACTGCCGAAACCACATTGACGGTTTCGCCAGCAAGGCAGCGCCCCTCTCAGACCTCCTAAAGAAAGGAATCCCCTGGGAATGGGAATCATTAAAACAGGCGCTCATAGCCGCCCCCGCACTACAAGTTCCCGACCCGCTTTCCCCTTACGCCATAGAGGTAGCGACCACAGACCGCACCCTTTCAGCCGTACTCCTGCAGGAACGGCATGACCAGCTAAGACCCGTGGCTTATGCCTCCCGGATTTTAGATGCTGTGGAGCAGGGATTCTCAGCCTGTGAGAGGCATCTGCTCGCAGTTTTCTGGGCAGTCCAGTACTTCTCATACATTACCGGACTGAACCCCATCACCATTTTGACCGAGCACACCCCCACCCAACTTTTACTAGACGGACGACTTAAAGACGGTACCGTCAGCCAAATCCGCGCTGCTAGGTGGACCCTTCTCTTACAAGGACGGGACATCACAGTAAAACGGACAAAGACTCACACTTACTTAGCGGACAATCTACAGTACCCCGGAACCCCCCATGAGTGTGAGATCATTTCACCCCACCATAATACAGGCCCCTTTATAGCTAAAACACCCCCCAGAAAACTAGCCACTCCATCTCAGAACCCCCCTCACCCGGACACGTGTGACCCCATTAGGATTTATGTGGATCTTCCACAATCCTGGATGGGCAACGCATAACAGCATAACAGGTTGTGGGATTTATGTGGAGGACGCGCAGGGACGCGCCCTCGAGGAAATAGCATTAAAACTCCCCGGACTCTTAGGCGCGCAGGCAGCAGAGCTTGCGGCCATCGCTTACATTGTAGAGCACCCAGATTCCTTCCCCAGCCCAGCAGACATATATTCAGACAGTCTATACGTGTGCAACAGCCTCACTGAATTTCTGCCCCTCTGGGAAACGAGAGGATTTGTTTCCGTGGATGGGAAACCCCTCCCTCAGCCACATTCCTCCACCATATTCTGAAAAAAGCCAAGAACAGGACTTTTGGTATGAAAAAGTCCGCAGCCACCATCGTTCTCCCCCCCTGGAAATGTAAAAGCCGACGCGCTGGCTTAGGCAGGATCCAGGCGTGGGTATTTTTGGAAGCCCCCCGAGTGCGCCCCAGTGAGTGCGCCAGTGAGTGCAGTTCAGGTCGCGCAGACTAGGATCGAAGATCTAGTAGAGGCCCAGAAGCAGGATAGCGCTCTCACTGAGATCGTGAAAGGGAAGTTTCCAGCCTCATACGAGAGGTACAGAAATACAATAACCACACATGACGGTGTGGTGCTAAAGGACACCCTTTATGTAGTTCCTGAGCAGGATAGGAATCAAATGATCTGTTTATTCTATGATGGTCATGGACACCAGGGAATCGAACCCACCGCAGCCCACCTCAAACAGCTTTGTTGGTGGCCTAATCTCAAAGAGGATGTATCCCATTACATTGAGAATTGCCTCATCTGCGCTCAGAACAACCCAGATAGATATGCCAAAAAGGCACATCTCAGCCACACTCGACCCGTTAACGGCCCCTGGACTAACCCCCAGATCGATTTTATAGGTCCATTGCCCCCTTGCAGGAATGGCTATAAATATGTTCTGGTGGACATAGACACTTTTACAAAGTGGGTGGAAGCATTTCCAGCCCGCACCAACACCGCGAAAACCACAGCCAAAATCCTAACTCACCACATTTTTACAAGATGGGGACTCCCCCGCAGTATTGAATCGGACCAAGATTCTCATTTTACGGGACGGGTCATGCAGAACGTCCTCACGATATTTGGCATAACCCCAAAATTTCACATTGCGTACCACCCTCAGTCGAGTGGTATAGTGGAGCGCATGATTTGGACCCTAAAAACCACCCTTAGAAAAATGGTCCAGCAGAATAACATCACTTGGGATTCGGTCCTCCCCTTTGCGCTGATGTTTTTACGTAACACTATTTCCACCTCCACAGGTTACACCCCACACACCCTCATGACCGGACTCCCCATGAAAGGGACAGAGTACTTGTTGGGTTTAGACCTGACCAGCCCTGAAGTTATGGCCCTCACCCATGAGAAAGCCGTTGAACAATTGCTCGCAAATATAAAAACGGCTCAGGTAGCAGCCGCTGTTAAACTGGGCACTAAAAGAAAACAGAGCAAGGCCTGTTTTGATAAGGCAGTACATGCTACGGAGTATAATATAGGACAACAAGTGATGTTGTCTGTGTATAACCCCAGCACATTTCTGTCTCCAAAATACTCGGGTCCGTACTCCATTACGGATAAAGTAAGCCCATCGGTATACAAAATCAAATACCAAAATGGCAAGACTGCGTGGTTTCACATAAACCAGGTAAAGGTTTATGGAGCACAGTCAAACCACGCCCACCACGTCATGCTTGACGCAGCAGACCAAACCCTGCCCACAGCCAACGTAACCACACCAACCCCATCCACGTCCAGCCCAGACACGGACTCGCCCCCGACTCCACCCACAAACTTTACACTCCGCCCCTGAACACCCACAGACTGCAGCAGCACAGACAGCGATTGTGACTCTGACGACAGCCACAGCACGCCTCCCTACTATCCTGGTCCCACACCCAGCAACTCCGACCTCGACTCCAGTGACCCCCTCCTCATCACTTTCTTAAACAAACCACACTACCGACCACCGAACCACACGGACGACCCCGACTTTGTTCCCAACCAACTCGACCCAACTCATTGGCACCACGGCAACTCCTGCAGACTCGTCCGCAACAACGAGAGCGACCCCAACTCACACCATGCAGCCCTTTCCGCCCTAATTCACTCCAGAGTTTGGCGCCCGGGAGAAGGTGACGACCTCAGGTCTGACTCCCAAGCTGCCAACCCCTTTGCGACCCTGTTCGCAACAGAGAACTGAGGTGTCCACATGATGATTTAAAGGAGACACTTGGTGAAAAGTGTTGTCCTTCCTGATGGAACCTGCAGGATGTTTTACGTTGTTTGTATGTTTGTTTAATGTTGTTCGTCCGACAGGAGAATGTTCTCACCGCCACACACCCATTCACCTGAACTTTTTAGCTTTTTCCCACTGACACCCACCGCGGCCAGATGCTTGTTCAGAGGAACTAGCTTTTCAGCTGATACTTGTTCGAGCGTCAGACGCCCGATCGTAGCTGCTCTTCTGATTTGACGGGAGAATCAGAACAGTAACCCCACCTTGATGACTACATTTTTGCCCGTTCTTGTCGGTTGCTCAGGCAGTGGAGAAACGGCGTGAGACCCGCCCTGCCTGGGGCCCCCCCGTTGGTCAAAAACGCTCGGGTAGGGGACATACGGTATTGGTAGCCGTCCTACCCGGGGACTCCACCCAAATCTTACCTGTCGCGGCCCATACGCACCTCATTCGACCTTTTCCTTTCAAAAACAGTTTATTTATTTAGGCAACCTTTGGTTTGCCGCCAAATGCTATTTACATCCTAGAACATTTTGATGATAAACTTAGCACTGGTCCACCATTGGGAAGTGTGCCGTGTCCTAACATTTGTTTTGAAAAAAAAATGGGGGAGAAGTCACATATTGTGACCAATTATAAGGGTTTAATTGGCCCCAAGAAGGACAGACACACGAACACACCGGATATTAAACCAAGGTAGTTACAGATACTATGCTTGTTTTACAGAACTCCAGAAGCTCCAGGACCGGAGAAAAACAGAGAACACAGAGAAAGAAAAGAAAGAGGACAACCATGAGGACTTCTTTCATCGTGCTCAACATCGTTTTGGACATTTGGTTGCGCGGGAACGCGGACCCCATTACTCCAAACCCCCCTGCCGTTAATGTTTCACTGCCCCGCAGCACCGAGGGCCCAGTCACCAGCCACGCTGCATTATCCTGGTGTGCCAAGTTCATAACTTGGTACTCCCTGTCGTACGTCATTGAGGCACTGTTAGCATTGGCCATACTCTGCTGTGCAGTACAGACCATGCGCCTCCGCAAGTGGAAAAGGAGAGCGTACCGCGCTCGAACCCCAGTATATCGGATCCGATCCCCTATATTCGGTTATGACCAGGCCCCAGACCCCTGCGACCTATGAAACCAGAATAATAAAACATGCACTTGCATTTTTCCTGTCAATAAAAAGAAATGTATGATCCTGAGCTTGACTGCCAAGCCAGGAAAGAATATATGGAATATTTTGATTGTTGTTGTATGTTTAGAGAGATAGGATTATGCAATGCTTGATGAGTGTTTTAGGTAATATTAGAGGTTCCAAGTTTTTATTTTTTTAGATACATGCCCCTGCCTGACATAGCGCCCTCAAGAATTGTTTAGGTAAAATTTTGTGCATAGCTAGGGTCAGAGTAGTGGCCATGTAGGAGGTGCCCCCCCCACCCCCCCCGGTCAGGGAACGGAAAGGACAAAATTTATGTGATCCTTCACGCTTCGCGTTAGGATCACAAGGAGGGGCTGTAGCCACCTAAAATGGCTGATTCCCTATTAATTTGGCCAAAACCCGATTTAAAATGGCTAACCGAAAAGGTTGATGGGAAAAGCAGCCAACAGGACGCAAACGGACAGCTGCAGACAGAATAGCGTATTCGGCTCTGGGGAAGTCGGCCCAGATCGATACTCAAGACCATTAGCAGCACATCAACCCAGACATCTGCAGTTTAATCGGCTATCCCCGGGAACAATTGCAACATATTAGCAATTGAATGTCGGGCCAGACCTGTCGGCGCCTGCAGTGGCCGAAACAAAGACCGGTGAAAGACCACCCCCCGATCGAGGAATCGCCCCGTTATTGGACATATCGAACCCAGTGATTGGGAACAAGTCAAATCACTTGGGACTCAGGGTCAAGGGCCGCCCCAAGAGGCGGGAAGCCCCGGGGCCCTATAAAGTGAGGGGCCAAGTTCAGATCTCGCTCTCTCTCCCTTCTTCTCCTGCTCGAGACCTTCACAAGAACATCCACCAGAAACAGTAAGTTTGACTCCAGCGATCGCTACCCGATAAAGACTCCTAGCCATCGACCCGTATCAGCCTTTTTGAATCCCGCGGGCCAGATCCGATTGAATAAGCCATTCATTTCCCTGACCTGGTGGGCCCTTCCTAAAGTTAAGTATTGGCCAGTAGTGGTAGGTTTCTATATAGATAGTAGGATTATTGTGTAAGCATTACTTGTTGAATATAATAAATGACCGTTGATTTCAATCTTACTATGTGGTGTGCTGACTTATTAATCATAACTCAAGCTTGAACCACGTGGCGGTATCAGAAAGATACCTGGCGACTCGTGAGCAAAGGTGACATAATCAGAGATAATAAAACTAAGGATAAAAAGAGCAACACTCCTCATCTCTTACCATTAAAGATTGACTAGCTCCCGTATCTCTTAAAAGTGTGACTTCTTTACCTGCTCCTCCTGATACACGTGAGTAAACTTTACCCACACAAGTAAATTCTTTAAAGAGATCTGGCACCTTCTTATCAATCACCTCTTGATCAGGCTGTACAATCTTTTGCACCTCCTTTGCTTCACTTGGGCTTTCCTTTACCACTTTAACAAACCTCACTGACTTATCCGGTTTTATCACATCAGCCTTCCCAGTGCTTTTCTTCAACCACCAACACTGTGACTTTACATGGCCTAGTTTATTGCAGTGAAAACATTTGAAAATTTTCATTTCTCTTCCACCCTCCTGGATTTCTTTTTTAATCTGAGGTACGCTCTCCTTATTATCTCCCATCAGATCTCCTTTACCTCTACCACTTGAGTATTTCTCTTTTCCCCAGTTTCTATCCGTCATAGGCTGAAATTGATGTCGGAAACCAAACTTTGATTTATGAACTAAATCATAATCATCTGCCATTTCTGCTGCTAATCTCACAGTTTTAACCCTCTGCTCTTCCACATGAGTTCTCACTACATCAGGAATTGAATTTTTAAACTCCTCCAGAAGCATAATTTCTCTGAGAGCTTCATACGTTTGGTCTATTTTCAAAGCCCTTATCCACCTCTCAAAATTACTCTGTTTGATCGTTTCAAACTCCATGTATGTTTGACCAGGTTCTTTCCTTAAATCTCTAAACCTTTGTCTATATGTTTCAGGTACTAGTTCATATGCACCTAAGGTGGATTTTTTCACCTCCTCATACGTCCCAGACAACCTCCTCTGATAGTGATGCAAACACTTCACTAGCCCTACCTACCAGCTTTGTTTGAATCAGTAATACCCACATGTCCTGTGTCCATTTCAATTGTTTAGATACCTTCTCAAATGAAATGAAAAAGGCTTCTACCTCCTCATCAAACATTGGCAATGCTTGGTCATATTTAAATAGATCCCCACCAAGCCTTCGACAATGACGCTTTTTCTCTTTATCTTCAACACTACCCTCCAACTGTACGTTTCCCTTTACATCTGCCAATTTACCTGACTGTCATGTTTCATGGCCATTTTCTGAAGTTCAAACTGTCTCTCTTTTTCCTGTACCCCTCTCTCTATTTCCCTTTCCTCTCTCTATTTTTCCCTTTCCTCGCTCTCTATTTCTCTCTTTTTCTTTTTCCACTCTATCTCTTTCTCTCTCTTTTTCTTTTTCCCTGATCTGTACCATCCTGTTGCTTTCTAGTTCTTCTGCAAGGGCTATTTTTTCTTTTTTTCTTTCTTGTCTCTCCTTTTCTTTTTCCCTCATTGCGTATTCAAGCTGCTTTAATTACTTTTCATGTTGAAGTTGTTTAATCTGGGACTGAATTTTTGCCATTTCTAATTAGTCAGTCTGTATCTCAGGCAATTTTAAATGCTCAGCTACCACGTAGGTACTTCTTCTTTTCGTATGCTGTCAGGTAACATTAGCTGCAATGTTTTTGCCAAATCTAAAAGCCTTTTTTTAGTCTCTGTAAGGTACTGCATGTGGCCTTCTCCACTCCCAAACCTTCCGAGTCTCTGAAAGAGCCACAGCACACTCCCTATTTAAATTGGAATACCACACCTGAAAAGCAAACACAAATATGCTCACCCCTCACCATCTATAAGTTCACTGAGCCAACCCAGATAGACTTTTATCCCGGACGTGCCCCCAATTTATTATGGGCCAGGGTTTAGAGAACACCAACCTATATCATGGAGTTCACCTGACCCACAACTTTTAATAGATTTTGGTTATGGGGAGCACAAGGGCCCACTTTACAGGTGTGATGCAACAGAGATCTAAAGTATGTTTAAACAAAAGCAATGCTTATTCTTTGAATCCAGTTAACATTTTTAAACACACAGAAAACATCCTATCAACTACCAACATTGATACTCCCCCCAAGGATGCAATACTCTACAGGTAACCCTTAGTAACTTTCCGAACAACATCCATGAGTCAAAAATCCTTTTAAAACATAGCCATGATCAGGAAGTGGATGGTGGGGGGAGGGTCGGTATGGGAGCGTGTGGATGCGGTAGCAAAGGCACCAGCTTAGGAACCATAAGACCATAAGACATAGGAGCGGAAGTAAGGCCATTCGGCCCATCGAGTCCACTCCACCATTCAATCATGGCTGATTTCAACTCCATTTACCCGCTCTCTCTCCATAGCCCTTAATTCCTCGAGAAATCAAGAATTTATCAACTTCTGTCTTAAAGACACTCAACGTCCTGGTCTCCACCGCCCTCTGTGGCAATGAATTCCACAGACCCACCACTCTCTGGCTGAAGAAAGTTCTCCTCATCTCTGTTCTAAAGTGACTCCCTTTTATTCTAAGGCTGTGCCCCCGGGTCCTAGTCTCCCCTGCTAATGGAAACAACTTCCCTACGTCCACCCTATCTAAGCCATTCATTATCTTGTAAGTTTCTATTAGACCTCCCCTCAACCTCCTAAACTCCAATGAATATAATCCCAGGATCCTCAGACATTCATCATATGTTAGGCCTACCATTCCTGGGATCATCCGTGTGAATCTCCGCTGGACCCGCTCCAGTGCCAGTATGTCCTTCCTGAGGTGTGGGGCCCAAAATTGCTCACAGTATTCTAAATGGGGCCTAACTAATGCTTTATAAAGCTTCAGAAGTACATCCCTGCTTTTATATTCCAAGCCTCTTGAGATAAATGACAACATTGCATTTGCTTTCTTAATTACGGACTCAACCTGCAAGTTTACCTTTAGAGAATCCTGGACTAGGACTCCCAAGTCCCTTTGCACTTCAGCATTATGAATTTTGTCACCGTTTAGAAAATAGTCCATGCCTCTATTCTTTTTTCTAAAGTGCAAGACCTCGCACTTGCCCACGTTGAATTTCATCAGCCATTTCTTGGACCACTCTCCTAAACTGTCTAAATCTTTCTGCAGCCTCCCCACCTCCTCCATACTACCTGCCCCTCCACCTATCTTTGTATCATCGGCAAACTTAGCCAGAATGCCCCCAGTCCCATCATCTAGATCGTTAATATATAAAGAGAACAGCTGTGGCCCCAACACTGAACCCTGCGGGTCACCACTCGTCACCGGTTGCCATTCCGAAAAATAACCTTTTATCCCAACTCTCTGCCTTCTGCCTGACAGCCAATCGTCAATCCATGTTAGTACCTTACCTCGAATACCATGGGCCCTTATTTTACTCAGCAGTCTCCCGTGAGGCACCTTATCAAAGGCCTTTTGGAAGTCAAGAAAGATAACATCCATTGGCTCTCCTTGGTCTAACCTATTTGTTATCTCTTCAAAGAACTCTAACAGGTTTGTCAGGCACGCCCTCCCCTTACTAAATCCATGCTGACTTGTCCTAATCCGACCCTGCACTTTCAAGAATTTAGAAATCTCATCCTTAACAATGGATTCTAGAATCTTGCCAACAACCGAGGTTAGGCTAATTGGCCTATAATTTTCCATCTTTTTCCTTGTTCCCTTCTTGAACAGGGGGGTTACAACACCGATTTTCCAATCCTCTGGGACTTTCCCTGACTCCAGTGACTTTTGAAAGATCATAACTAACGCCTCCACTATTTCTTCAGCTATCTCCTTCAGAACTCTAGGATGTAGCCCATCTGGGCCTGGAGATTTATCAATTTTTAGACCTCTTAGTTTCTCTAGCACTTTGTCCTTTGAGGTGGCTACCATATTCAACTCTGCCCCCTGACTCTCCTGAATTGTTGGGATATTACTCATGTCTTCTACTGTGAAGACTGACGCAAAGTACTTATTTAGTTCCTCAGCTATTTCCTTGTCTCCCATCACTAGATTACCAGCGTCATTTTGGAGCGGCCCAATGACTACTTTTGCCTCCCGTTTGTTTTTAATGTATTTAAATAAACTTTTACTATTATTCCTAATGTTACTGGCTAGCCTACCTTCATATTTGATCCTCTCTTTCCTTATTTCTCTCTTTGTTATCCTCTGTTTGTTTTTGTAGACTTCCCAATCTTCTGACTTCCCACTACTCTTTGCCACATTATAGGCTTTCTCTTTTGCTTTGATGCATTCCCTAACTTCCTTTGTCAGCCATGGCTGCCTAATCCCTCCTCTGATAACCTTTCTTTTCTTTGGGATGAACCTCTGTACTGTGTCCTCAATTACTCCCAGAAACTCCTGCCATTGCTGTTCTACTGTCTTTCCCACTAGGCTCTGCTCCCAGTCGATTTTCGTCAGTTCCTCCCTCATGCCCCTGTAGTTACCTTTATTTAACTGTAACACCTTTACATCTGATTCTACCTTCTTTCTTTCAAATTGGAGATTGAATTCTACCATATTATGATCGCTGCCTCCTATGTGTTCCCTTACTTTAAGATCTTTAATCAAGTCTGGCTCATTACATAACACTAAGTCCAGAATGGCCTGTTCACTCGTGGGCTCCATCACAAGCTGTTCCAAAACGCCCTCCTGTAAACATTCAATGAATTCCCTTTCCTTGGGTCCACTGGCAGCATTATTTACCCGTTGATAACAGCGCCTTTGCCGTTCCCGCCAGCACGGTACTCCACCAGCCCCGTGGTGCTGGCGGCCCTGAGGGTCTGGGGGCAAAGGAGGAGGCACGTGAGAGCGGAGGGAGCATCGGTATGGTCTCCAATCTGCAATAATCACCGGTTTGCCCCGGGAAGGATGGATGGAGGGTTTCGGAGATGGCAGAGAGCAGTGATTGAGAGCATGGGGGTATGTTTATAGAGGGGAGCTTTCCTAGACTGATGGAGCTGGAGGAGAAATCTGGATTGGCGAGGGGAAACAAATTTAGATACCTGCAGGTGCGGGACTTCCTCTGCAGGCAGGTTTCAACCTTCCCGCTCCTACCACCAAGGGGGATACAGGACAGGGTAGTTTCTAGAGTGTGGGTGCGGGAAGGGAGGGTCTCTGACATTTACAAGGAACTCATGGGTCAGAGGAGATGCAGACTGAGGAGCTGAAGTGCAAGTGGGAAGAGGAGTTGGGAGGAGAGATAGTGGATGGTCTCCTGGACGGACGCGTTGCGTAGAGTCAACGCGTCCACAACATGTGCCAGGCTCAGCCTGATACAATTTTAGGTTGTTCACCAGGCTCACATGACAGTGGCCGGATGAGCAGGTTCTTTGGGGTGGAAGACAGGTGTGCAAGGTGTGCAGGAGGACCAGCGAACCATGTTCACATGTTCTGGACATGCCCAAGCTTAGGGGATTCTGGCAGGGGTTTGCGGATGTCATGTCCAAAGTGTTGAAAACCAGGATGGCACCGAGTTCAGAGGTGGCGATTTCCTGGGTGTCGGAAGATCCGGGATTCCAGGAGGAGAAAGAGGCAGACGTTCTGGCCTTTGCCTCTCTGGTAGCCCGGAGACGGATATTATTAGCTTGGAGGGGCTCAAAGCCCCCGAAGTCAGAGACCTGGCTAACTGACATGGCTAGCTTTCTCTGTTTGGAGAAAATCAAGTTCGCCTTGAGAGGGTCAATGTTAGGGTTCGCCCGGAGGTGGCAGCCGTTCGTCGACTTCTTTGCGGAAAATTAACCGTCAGCAGAAAGGGGGGGAGGGGGGCTGGGGGTTAGCTTAGTTTAGAGCAGGGGGTTAGTAAAGGTGGGACCTGTAAGGGAGGAAGATGGATTTTGCATTATGTTTATAAATTCATGTACATTGTTTATTTGTTTTGTTGTAAAACCAAAAATACCTCAATAAAATGTTTATTAAAAAATTTTTTTTTAACAAAGACAATAGGTTTGCATTCCTTACAGAAACAGGTATTACTTTGAAATTATCAAGTGATCTGGAGACATTCTTTATCATGCAGAGAGAGAGAGAACATCTCCTTGGTTTGAATGCAGCTCTCCAACTGAAAATGAAACTAAAACTCAGAGTCAGAAACAGCTTCCAGCTCAAAGCGAAAGTAAAAAGCAGAGCATAGCCCAGCTCCACCCAAACAATTACATTACTGCAGCCACTTGAGAAGACAAACATTTCTTAAAGTGACATTCCCATGACACTTGGGTAATAAGGAAGTCCTGAAGAATGTAAACAACTGGTTTAAGTTACCTTCCAGATAAGAGCTGGAGTGAATTGAAAGAGTTACTGCAGTCCTATGTATGTATTTCTGGGGATAAATTAGGTAGAACAGAGGTAGAAATGCATGATGTTGGATGTGGGGGGCACAGTTCCAATGAAGCAACATCCATACAGGTTAAATCCAGAACAGTTATCACAAGTATAGAAGGAAATTTAATATAAAATTACATTATTGAATTGAGTTCTAGTGATTGGAGCTCCCCTATCATACTATTGCTGAAGCCAAATGCAACACAAAGACTTTGGGCGGGATTCTCCATCCAACGAGCCTATTTTTTGGCGTGACATTGGTGTGGGAGCTATGAGCATCCCTCTCTTTGGGATTTCTCACTATCCCCTTCATATGGGACCTCTCCCTAACCCCTCTCTCTTTGGGACTTCTCCCTATCCTATCCATATGGTACCTCTCCCTATCCCCTCCCTCTTTTGGACTTCTCCCAACACCGTCTCTTTGGGACCTCTCCCAATCACCTCACTGTGAGACCTCTCACTATCCCCTCACTTTGGGACCTCTCCCTATCCCCTCACTTCAGGACGTCTCCTACCCCCTCTCTCTTTGGGACCTCGATCTATCCAATCACCTTTTGGTCCTCTCCCTGTCTGGGACATTAGCCTTCCATGGCCCTCCATTCCCACACACCTAACCTGGGTTTAGTACTGTTTTGCTTCCTGCACAGGCGCTGCAGAATGTAGATATTACAGAACTGTGCATGTGTAGCCCCCTCCTGCAAAATCTCCGAAGTCTGTCAGCCACTTTGTTTCTTGACCTCCTCTTTCAACATTAAGGTAAATTGGGGCGGCACGGTGGCACAGTGGTTAGCACTGCTGCCTCACAGTGCCAGGGAACCGGGTCAATTCTGGCCTTGCGTCACTGCCTGTGTGGAGTTTGTACATTGAGTGCATATGGGTTGAGTGCTCGTTCGAAGAGTTGGTGAAGACTCGATGAAATGAAATGAAAATCGCTTATTGTCACAAGTAGGCTTCAAATGAAGTTACTGTGAAAAGCCCCTAGTCGCCACATTCCGGCGCCTGGGTCGAGTGGCCTCCTTCAGCACCGTAGGGATTCTCTGATTGCATGACTTTCATAACAGATGGTACAAGTGAATGTTTAAGATGGCGGATGGGGTGCCAATCAAACAGTATGTAATCATAATTTTATATCACAGATTAAAATGATTAATTTTACAAATATTGTGGAGCAGTGGGCTTTTTCACTGCTTTGAATCTTATTGTGTGCAGTTCGGCATTATGGCAGCCAAGGTATCCTGGGATATCAGCATAGAGGCGTTCAGCGTTTCTCTGAAGGGATGAAAAATACAGCGGACTACCTGGTGAATCGGGTTCACTCTTCAAATGGGAGACTTCACCTTTCAAAACACGATGGACAGAATTTAATGCCCTCTGCCCTTGTTGGGGTTGTTGGCAGGAAGGGCATTTAATTAGGCAAGAGTGCGGGTGGGTTGGTGGTGGGTGGGGCCCAGCCGCCTTCCTGCCTCCAACCCGATTAAGCCCATGGACGACCTTCCTGCCATGCTGTCAATTGAGGCTCTTAAGTGGACAACCATTTAATGCCCATTTAACGGTCTAATGCCGCTGCTGCTCACATTAACCCAGTAACAGGGGGTTTCCATGAGGGAGCACAGCAAGAAAGAACATACAGATTTGTGGGCTCCCAGGAGAAATTTCTCATTCAATTACACTCAATGCCTGACCGAGGGATCCAACATTAGGAAGTTGAGAAGCGTGGGAAGTATGAGGGGAGCAGGGGACAGGCATGCTGAGAGATAGAATTTACACTTTTATGGCACTAAATCACATCTCATAACAGAATGCTATAGTACTCCACATATAGCAAACTATATTATTGTTTTAAATCTCAGTGGTGCTAAATTGACTTCAAGTGTGATTTGCTGAAATAAATTATCAGAGGGTTGTCAAATCTCCTACATGGGGTAAATGCAATCTTTGATAATCATGGAAATGAACTGCAGAAAGTTAGATTCCCCCTGCAAAGTACTTGGCCAGGTTCCATCACCACTTTACAGTCAGGTTATTTGCGGTTTCAGTGTAGACGAAATATGGATGTCGCCTGGAAATAACTTTAAATGTTTAATCTGGTAAATGACAACATTAATGCAAAATGATCAGGTGACATGTTGGTGGATTTATTGGCAGCAGAAAAACAAAAATTCCAATTTCAGTCACGGCTGCAGTAAGGTCTAGGGTGATATTGAAGGAATATGGTAATGCAGCCAACTGCATTTAAATAAATATCTCTTGTTTTATTCTTGCCAACTTTCTTCCTCTTTTAAAATCTTGGACTCTGCTGATGTACGGTTGCCCTCTCGCAGTCAACCCTGCATGCATTCTTTTTAAATGATCCTTAAAATAAAATGTCAATGTCTGTTTGACTAATTGCCAGATTCTGTCCTGACCTAATGCCCACATAGATGCACAGCAATCAAGAGTAGGTACTGGACCAATTCACCCCTCCCTGATCCAGGACCACGGAGGTCCCATGTAACAACCAGACAGCTATACCAAGATCAACTAATCCAGTATAGAACGGGGACTTGTCTCTCAGAATCAGACATGGAGTCATAGAGTTAGAGGTTTACAGCATGGAAACAGGCCCTACAGCCCAACTTGTCCATGCCACCTAGCTATTACCACTAAGCTAGTCCCAATTGCCTGCATTTGGCCAATATCCCTCTACATCTATTTATTCGATTTAACTGTCTTAAATGCTTTTTAAAAGACAAAATTGTACCTGCCTCTACTACTGCCTCTGGCAGACACCCACCACCCTTTGTGTGAAAAAATTGTCCCTCTGGACCCTTTTGTATCTCTCTTCCCTCACCGTAAACGTATGCCCTCTAGTTCTAGACTCCCCTACCTTTGGGAAAAGATGTCGACTGTCTACCTTATCTGTGCCCCTCATTATTTTACATATCTCTATAAGATCACCCCTAAGCCTCCTATGCTCAAGGGATAAAAGTCCCAGTCTATCCAGCTCTCCTAATAACTCAAAACGTCAAGTCCCGGTAGTATCCTAGTAAAACTTTTCTGCGCTCTTTTTAGTTCAATAATATCCTTTCTATAATAGGGTAACCGGAACTGTACGCAGTATTCCAAGTGTGGCCTTACTAATGTCTTGTACAACTTCAACAGGATGTCCCAACTCCTGTATTCAATGTTCTGACCAATGAATAAGGTTAAGTCTCACGGGATCCAGGCCGAATGCCTTTTTCACCACCCTGTCCACCTGAGACTCCACTTTCAACCTGTATTCCGAGATCTTTTTGTTCTATAACTCTCCCGAACACCGTACCATTAACTGAGTAGGTCCTGCCCCAATTCGATCCACCAAAATGCATCACCTCACATTTATCTAAATCAAACTCCACCTGCCATTCATCGGCCCACTGGCCCAATTGATCAAGATCCCATTGCAATCCTAGATAACCTTCTTCCCTGTCCACTCTGCCACCAATTTTGGTGATATCTGCAAACTTACTAACCATGCCTCCTAAATTCTCATCCGAATCATTAATATAAATAAAAAATGACAGTTGACCCAGCACTGATCCCTGAGGCACACCGCTGGTCACAGGCCTCCAGTTTGAAAAACAACCTTCTACAACCAGCCTTTGTCTTCTGTTGTCAAGCCAATTTTGTATCCAATTGGCGACCTCACCCTGGATCCTGTGAGACTTAACCTTATGCAACAACCTACCTTGTCAAAGGCCTTGCTTTGTACACAACATGTACACAACATCGACTGCACTGCCCTCATCTACCTTCTTGGTTACCCCTTCAAAAACTCTGTCAAATTTGTGAGACATGATTGTCCACAAAGCCTCACACATCTCCTCTAAACTTTGCCCCACAGACCTTAAACCTATGCCCCCTGGTGACTGACCCCTCCACTCTGGGAAAGAGTGCCTGCCCACCCACTCTATCCATGCCCCTCATAATCTTGTAGACCACCATCAGGTCATCCCTCAACCTCTGTCTTTCTAATGAAAACAGTCCGAATCTATTCAGCCTCTCCACATAGCTAACACCCTCCAGACCAGGCAACATCCTGGTAAACCTCCTCTCACCCTCTCCAAAGCCTCCACATCCTTCTGGTAGTGCGGCGACCAGAATTGTGCGCAATATTTCAAGTGCGGCCTTACCAAGGTTCTATACAACTGTAGCATGACTTGCAGTTTTTATACTCGATGCCCTGTCCAATGAAAGCACGCATTCCGTATGCTTTCTTGATTACTTTGTCCACTTGTGTTGCCACCTTCAAAGATCTGTGGACCTGCACGCCCAGATATTTCTGACTTTCTATATTCTTAAGTTTTGCCATTTACGGTCTATTTCCCCTCTATATTAGACCTACCAAAATGCATCACCTTACATTTGTCCGGATTAAACTCCATTTGCCATTTCTCTGTCCAAGTCTCCAACCTATCTCCAAGTCTCCAACCTATCTATGTCCTGCTGTATCCTCTGACAATCCTCAACACTATCTACCACTCCACTAACCTTGGTGTCATCCGCGAACTTACTAATCAGACCAGCTACATTTTCCTCCAAATTGTTTATGTATACTACAAACAACCTGTAGAACACCACTAGTCACAACCTGCCATTCAGAAAAAAACACCCTTCTACTGCTACACTCTGTCTTCCGTTACCTAGTCAGTTCTGTATCCATCTTACCACCTCACCTCTGATCTCGTGTGAATTCACCTTTTGTACCAGTCTGCCATGAGGCACCTTGACAAAGGCTTTATTGAAGTCCATGGAAACAACATCCACCGCCCTCCCCTCATCAATCATCTTTGTCACTTCCTCAAAAAATTTGATCAAGTTAGTGAAGCACAACTTTCCATTCACAAAACCATGCTGTCTATCACTGATGAATCCATTTGTTTACAAATGGATATAAAATGTGTCCCTGAGAATTCTCTCCAATAATTTACCTACTAACTACTACCGATTGGAAGAGCTTGTTCTGATGAATGTCTACCACAAATCAATTTTCTGTCTGTACGGAATGTATTCAATTTATAAAACGTAAATACGTCCTTTGCAAATTTCTATTATGTAAATGCTTTATACAAGAACAATTTTATAGTTGCTTTCAGTATTATCGACATGACTTTAATTATTGTCAATTGCTGCAGAATTGAGCTAATAGTCATGAGTCATAAGAATTTGCTTCGGAATAAGAAATTCTAATTGAAAGTAGATAATAGAGATTTCCTAATACTTGTGACCTAATCCAATTCCTTTCATATTGACAAGATGTCATAACTAACCTGCAAATAATCCAAGTGACTTTACCACACACAGCGTGCATCTACTGAGATACAGGAGGAAATGCAACGGAAATTATTTGATCCACACAGCAATAAAGTGAGTAGGGTATCACTTGAACTCTTCAACAAGACACTTTTCATGTAACCATTCCCTGAGATCGGCTACTCCAGTGCAGGTAAGTGTTCTAGCTAGATCTTTAACAATTTGTGGAACTAGATCCCTCACGGGTACACTGAACCATCAGCGGAATTGGGTTAAAATTTTTAAGAAGCCAGACTTCAAAATTTGTCAAGGAACCTGGGGCGGGATTCTCCTTGCCCGACTCTGAAATTGGAAACAGTGATTGGGCGGAGGATGGCTCCTGACTTCAAAATCGTGGCAGACGCTGGTTTGATGCCGGGTTGCGATGCCCCGGCCCCTTCAAATCGCCGGCATCAGGACGCGCGCCGCGTGCAGTCGCAACCCCGGTGGAATGCCATTAGCCGACCCACCTGCAATGCTCCGCCTCCGATGGGCCGAGTTCCCAACGGCACGGGCCACGTATGGTCTCAGCAGTCATGAGCCTGGCGTGGCGGCTGCGGAGAGAGAGAGGCAGTGCGGACAGTATCCAGCGCCGCCACACTCAGCCGAGATCCGTGCCGCTGGCCGGGGGCTTCTGCCAGGGCTGGGGAGAGTGGTGGGGGGTGGTCAGTAGGTGGGCTTTGGGGTCTGGGTGGGCAGGCACACGGTCCAGCACAGCCGGTGCCATCTTTTCTGGCGCGATCGGTGCGTGTGTGGGGGTGTAGGCGTGTGTGGCTGCAGCTTGTCAGCCCTGCGCATGTGCAGCATAGAGCGATTCTCCAACCATTTTCCGCACGTTCCGTGGGTGCTTCACACGGCGCCGGTGCTAGCCCCTCAACAATAGCGGAATCAGAGCAGGTTTCATACCAATTTTTCTCCGTTTGCGGCAGCACTTAGCCTGAGGAATGGAGAATCTGGCCCCTGAGCTATAAACAATGGAAAATCCATCACTGAATCGCGTTGTGTCTGGCGTGGATCGTGGTAAATGCCAAAATCAAGATTCACACCGGGCGCAAACCAGTTTGCAATTTACCCGGACAGCTCCCGATGGCGAGTTCTGGATCTCCCCCCAAAATGGCGAGAATATCATTACCCCATGTTTACATTAATTTCAATCTCATTAACGAGATTGAAGTTCAATGCTGCAGCCTCCCGGGAATTACCTGGCTCCCCAGAGATAAATCATGCAGTCGCCGCTAAGTACGCTTTTTCAAAAACATGAAGCTGACTTGATGTCTTCTGAGGGGAAGTAAGGCGGTGAGTGACAGTTTCCATTTTCCGGCATGCAGCTCCAGGGCACTGGAGCTGCTGCCACAGTGCTTGGGGGTGATGTGGGTGGGGGAGGACCACAAAGGGCACAAAGGGAACCACACCAAATGGATTATTTACAATAACTATTATATACATCACACGGTAGATCCCAACTGGGTCTTCCTTGCCGGTGCCTAACTGGCCGGCTTTATATAACCATACAACTATACATTGTATAGAGGTCCCCCATCCCTTTAATGATGGCCAATATACCCAAGGCAGATCCCACAGATTTCTCAGCAATCCACCCAGGCGTCAGTAACCACTGTGAGTCACACTTTGGGCGATTTTGAGCCCGTATTAGCCATAAACGGCCATAAACGGCGAAGCAGGCCCGAAATCTCACAAGAGTAGGGAAACAGAATTCTCACCGGTGAGATTTTGGTTCTTGATTTTCCATGCCCCTTGCCTGTAGGGTAATGAGACGGGAACCCAATTTCAATAAGTATTAAGAATTTTAAATATAAATTTAAGGCTGCATAGAGAGACTTGGGGGGCTGGATAGAGAGACTTGGGGGTCTGGATAGAGAGGCATGGGGGCTGGAGAGAGAGACATGGGGGCTGGATAGAGAGATATGGGGGCTGGATAGAGAGACATGGGGCTGGATAGAGAGACCTGGGGGGCTGGATAGAGAGACATGGGGGGCTGGATAGAGAGAGACATGAGGGACTGGATAGAGAAACCTGGGGGCTGGATAGAGAGAACTGGGGGCTGGAGAGAGAGACCTGGGGAGCTGGATAGAGGGACCTGGGGGCTGGATAGAGAGACCTGGGGGCTGGATAGAGAGACCTGGGGGCTGGATAGAGAGACATGAGGGACTGGATAGAGAAACCTGGGGGCTGGATAGAGAGACCTGGGGGCTGGATAGAGAGACCTGGGGGCTGGATAGAGAGACCTGGGGGCTGGATAGAGAGACCTGGGGGCTGGATAGAGAGACCTGGGGGCTGGATAGAGAGACCTGGGGGCTGGATAGAGAGACATGGGGGGCTGGATAGAGAGACCTGGGGGCTGGATAGAGAGACATGGGGGGCTGGATAGAGAGACCTGGGGGCTGGATAGAGAGACCTGGGGGCTGGATAGAGAGACATGGGGGGCTGGATAGAGAGACATGGGGGGCTGGATAGAGAGACCTGGGGGCTGGATAGAGAGACCTGGGGGCTGGATAGAGAGACATGGGGGGCTGGATAGAGAGGCATGGGGGCTGGATAGAGAGACTTGGGGGGCTGGATAGAGAGACATAGGGGACTGGATAGAGAGACATGGGGGGCTGGATAGAGAGACATGGGGGGCTGGATAGAGAGACCTGGGGGCTGGATAGAGAGACATGGGGGGCTGGATAGAGAGACATGGGGGCTGGATAGAGAAACATGGGGGGCTGGATAGAGAAACATGGGGGGCTGGATAGAGAGACTTGGGGGCTGGATAGAGAGACCTGGGGGGCTGGATAGAGAGACATGGGGGTTGGATAGAGGGTCCTGGGGGCTAGATAGAGAGACATGGGGGGCTAAATTGAAAGACATGGGGGCTAGATAGAGAGTCATGGGGGGGTTGGATGCAGTGACGGTGGATGGTTGGATAGTGGCCACGTAGGGTAGCAGTTGTATAAACTGGAACTGGATCTTTGTCACAAGGTAACTTCTGTTCCCCCTCTGAAGTTGGTTTCAATATTTGAGCGGAAACTAATACAAACACAGGACAACCTTTGATGAAAAAGGCAGTTTCATTTTGAACATTACCAAAACTTGTAATTAAAAAGCAAACCAGACACTGATTCTATGAATTTAAATCTTCATCATCACAAGAAAATAAGAATTAGGAGCAGGAGGTAGCCTTTTGGCCCCTCGAGCGTGCTCTACCATTCGATAAGATTATGTCTGATCCAATTGTGGCCTCAATTGACTTTCCTGTCTGTCGGAAAGTTAAGATCATTCCAGTCCCTAAGCCTGCCAAGAACCAGAAAGAAGCTTCCAGTTACTGACCAATTTCTCTTCTATCCATGTGTTATAATCTGCTTGAGATGATCAGCTTGCACCACATCTAACCAAACGTGAGGATACATCATTCGTAGACCAAGCTGGATTCCGTAAGGAATGCAGCGAGGAAGATCAGGTAGTTGTCCTCAGACGTCTGGGTGCGGCTATGCAGAGCTAGGTCGCACATTCGGTAGCTCCCGCTTGGAACGGACTTTTGGGATCTTTTACAGGGCCCCCACGGCATTTGTTTGACATTTCCCGGTGTGGCAAGAAGACTGCAGCACTCCCCTGACAGTGTCCCCCAGGAACGTTGTGTCTTTTGGCTGCCAGACCTGGCAGAAACAGTAAAGGACTTGGCTTTGGCTGCAGGTTTAGACAAGGGCCTCTTCCAGCATGCAGGCGGGGGAAGGGCAAGCTCAAAGCTGCAATCTGACTTGACTCTATCAAAGGTGAATTCTAGCAGCAGAGGGAACAACTGTGAAAGGATCTACCAAGGCCATTGAAGAAGCAGGGACGAGGCTTCCGGTGGCGGCCATGGAGGAGTAGGTCGCGCATTCGGCAGCTCCCGTCTGGAACTGACTCAGACCTTTTTCAGGAGTTTCCATAGATTTTTTAAACGGACCAGAAGTGTAACGGCCAAAGGAGCGGCACTGGAGCAACGGGAGAAGCGAGGGAAAGAAAACAAAATGGCGGCGGCCAGGGACAAAGGGGAGCTGCAGGAGTTCACCAAGCGCTGCTTCGAGGAGCAGCGCGAGGAGATGCGCAAGGAGATGTTGGCGCCTATGCTTTCGGCAATTGAAGGACTCGGGATCACCCAGAAGGTCCACGAAGCTAAGATCCAGGAGGTACAGAAAAGAGTCAGTCAGAACGAGGACGAGCTCGTGGGCCTGGCGGTGAGAGTGGAGCCGAATGAGGCGCTACACAAGAGGTGGGCGGGAAGACTCGAAGACCTGGAGAACAGGTTGAGGAGAAAGAATCTGCAAATCCTGGGTCTCCCTGAGGGAGTGGAGGGGGCTGATGCCGGGGCATACGCGAGCACGATGCTCGAGGCGATGATGGGCACGAAGGCCCCTTCGAGGCCGCTGGAGTTGGACGGGGCACATCGGGTGCTGGCGAAGAAGCCCCAGGCAAATGAGCCGCCAAGGGTGATGGTGGTGAGGTTCCACCGGTTCACGGACAGAGAGTGGGTCCTGAGATGGGCCAAGAAGGAGCGGAGCAGTAAGTGGGACAATGCAGAGATCCGAATATACCCGGACTGGAGCACGGAGGTTGCAAAGCGGAGAGCGGGTTTCAACCGGGCCAAAGCGGCGTTGTACCGGAAAGAAGTGAAATTCGGAATGCTGCAGGCAGCGAGACTGTGGGTCACATACAAGGGCCAACACTATTACTTCGAAACGCCTGAAGAGGCGTGGACCTTTGTACAAGCCGAAAAGTTGGACTCTAACTGAGGGTTTGTGAGGGTGGGGGGGGGATGTTTTGGGGTTTAATGTGTGATGGTTGTTGTATATAGGGGGTCAATCACACGCAGGAAATGTTACATGGGCTGGGGGAGAGAGACACTGCCGCGACAGGAGCTGCGCCAGAGGGGGCGGAGCGGGCTTTGGAAAGCGCGGGGTATTTTCGGGGGGAGTGACATGGGGGGAGCAAAAAAGCTAGACAGGGGTCTTGCAGGGGGGAGGGGAGGGGGGGGAATGGGGGGGAAAAAGGGTTGATGCTGCACTGGCCGAAAGGGAATGGGACACAGAAGAGGTGGTCGGGACGGGGATCCCCCCTCTGGGGGACTGGAGGGTGAGGGAGGCGTGGATACGGGACTGGCCCAGAAAAGGAGATGGCTAGTCGGCGGGGCGTGGGGGGTGTGAGAGCCCCTCCAATCCGGCTGATAACGTGGAATGTGAGGGGCCTGAATGGGCCGGTGAAGAGGGCTCGAGTGTTCGCGCACTTAAAGGGACTGAAGGCGGACGTGGCCATGCTCCAAGAGACACACCTGAAGGTGGCGGACCAGGTCAGGCTAAGAAAGGGATGGGTAGGACAGGTATTCCACTCGGGACTTGACGCGAAGAATAGAGGGGTGGCAATATTGGTGGGAAAGCGGGTGTCATTTGAGGCCAAGACTATTGTAGCGGACAATGGAGGGCGATATGTAATGGTGAGCGGTAGGCTGCAAGGGATGTGGGTGGTGTTGGTAAATATATACGCCCCGAACTGCGATGATGCAGGATTCATGAAGCGCATGTTGGGGCGCATTCCGGACCTGGAGATAGGAGGCCTGATAATGGGAGGGGACTTCAATACAGTGTTGGATCCAGCACTAGACCGCTCCAAATCAAGGACTGGAAAGAGGCCGGCGGCAGCCAAGGTACTTAAGGGGTTTATGGATCAGATGGGGGGAGTGGACCCATGGCCGTTTGCAAGGCCGCAGGCCAGGGAATTTTCTTTCTTCTCCCATGTACACAAAGCCTACTCCCGGATAGATTTCTTTGTTCTGGGTAGGGCGCTCATCCCGAGGGTGGAGGGGACGGAGTATTCGGCTATAGCCTTTTTGGACCATGCCCCACACTGGGTGGAACTGGAGCTGGGAGAGGAGAGGGACCAACACCCGTTGTGGCGGCTGGATGTGGGACTGCTGGCGGACGAGGTGGTGTGTGGGAAGGTGAGGGGGTGTATCGAAAGGTACTTGGAGGCCAACAACAACGGGGAGGTGCGGGTGGGGGTGGTATGAGAGGCATTGAAGGCGGTGATCAGGGGAGAGCTAATTTCCATTAGGGCTCATAGGGAGAAGACAAGGGTATGGAAAGGGAGAGGTTAGTGGGGGAGATTTTGAGAGTGGACAGGAGATACGCAGAGGCCCCGGAGGAAAGATTACTTGGGGAAAGACGACGGCTCCAGATGGAGTTTGACCTGTTGACCACAGGGAAGGCGGAGGCACAGTGGAGGAAAGCGCAGGGGGCGACCTACGAGTATGGGGAAAAGGCTAGTCGGATGCTGGCACACCAGCTCTGTAAGAGGATGGCAGCGAGGGAAATAGGGGGAGTCAAAGATGGAAGGGGAGCCACGGTTCGGAGTGCGACGAAAATAAACGAGGTATTCAAGGCCTTTTATGAAGAGCTGTACAGATCCCAGCCCCCAGCGGGGGAAGAGGGGATGAGACGATTCCTAGACCAACTGAGATTCCCGAGGGTGGAAGAGCAGGAGGTGGCTGGCTTGGGGGCACCAATTGGGTTGGAGGAGCTGAGCAAGGGTTTGGGGAGCATGCAGGCGGGGAAGGCCCCGGGACCGGACGGATTCCCGGTGAAGTTCTACAGGAAGTACGCAGACCTGTTGGCCCCGCTACTGGTGAGGACCTTTAATGAGGCAAGAGAGGAGGGGACCCTGCCCCCGACAATGTCGGAAGCGACAATTTCTTTGATCCTAAAGCGGGACAAGGACCCACTGCAATGTGGATCGTACAGGCCGATCTCGCTCCTCAATGTGGATGCAAAGTTGCTGGCAAAAGTGTTGGCCACGAGGATCGAGGACTGTGTCCTGGGGGTAATCCACGAGGACCAGACGGGATTTGTAAAGGGCAGGCAACTAAACACCAATGTGCGGAGGCTCTAAACGTGATAATGATGCCATCGGAGGAGGGAGAGGCGGAGATAGTGGCAGCTATGGACGCGGAGAAGGCCTTTGACCGAGTAGAGTGGGAGTACCTCTGGGAGGTGCTGCGCAGGTTTGGGTTCGGGGTAGGGTTTATCAATTGGGTTAGGCTCCTTTACAGAGCCCCGATGGCAAGTGTAGTGACGAACTGGCGGAGGTCGGAGTACTTTCGACTGTACCGAGGGACGAGGCAGGGGTGCCCCCTGTCCCCCCTGTTGTTTGCATTGGCGATCGAACCATTGGCCATGTCATTGAGGGAGTCTAATAAATGGAAGGGGGAGAAGAGCATCGGGTGTCGCTATATGCGGATGACCTGTTGCTGTACGTGGCGGATCCAATGGAGGGGATGGTGGAGGTCATGCAGACTCTAAGGGAGTTTGGGGAGTTTTCGGGCTATAAGCTAAATGTAGGGAAGAGTGAGCTCTTTGTATTACAGGTGGGGGACCAAGAAAGAGGGATAGGGGACCTACCGCTGAGGAGGGCGGAGGGGAGCTTTCGGTATCTGGGGATCCAGATAGCCAGGAGTTGGGGGACCCTACATAAACTGAATCTGACGAGGTTGGTGGAGCAAATGGAGGAGGATTTCAAAAGATGGGACATGTTACCGCTCTCGCTGGCGGATAGAGTGCAGTCGGTCAAAATGGTGGTCCTTCCGAAGTTTCTGTTTGTGTTTCAGTGCCTTCCCATCGTGATCACTAAGGCCTTTTTTAAGAGAGTAGGCAGGAGTATTATGGGGTTTGTGTGGGCGAATAAGACCTCGAGAGTAAGGAGAGGGTTCCTGGAACGCAGTAGGGACCGAGGAGGGTTGGCGCTGCCAAACCTGGGGAGCTACTACTGGGCAGCAAATGTGGCGATGATCCACAAGTGGGTTATGGAGGGAGAGGGGGCGGCATGGAAGAGGATGGAGATGGCGTCCTGTAAAGGAACGAGCCTGGGGGCGTTGGTGACGGCACCGCTGCCGCTCTCGCCGACAAAGTATACCATGAGCCCGGTGGTGGCCGCAACGCTAAGGATCTGGGGCCAGTGGAGAGGGCACCGGGGTGCAATGGGAGCATCGGTGTGGTCCCCGATCAGGGGTAACCACTGGTTTGTCCCGGGGAAGATGGACGGGGGGTTCCAGAGCTGGCATCGGGCGGGGATTGGAAGAATGGGGGACCTGTTCATCGACGGGACGTTTGCGAGCCGAGGGTCACTGGAGGAGAAGTTCGAGTTACCCCCAGGAAATGCCTTTAGATATATGCAGGTGAGGGCTTTTGTGAGGCAACAGGTGAGGGAATTCCCGTTGCTCCCGGCACAAGAAGTTCAAGATAGGGTGATCTCGGGTGTATGGGTCGGGGAGGGCAAGGTGTCAGAAATACACCAGGAGTTGAAAGAAGAGGGGGAAGCGCTGGTAGAAGAGTTGAAGGGTATATGTAAGGAGGAGCTGGGGGAGGAGATCGAGGAAGGTCTGTGGGCTGATGCCCTAGGTAGGGTTAATTCCTCCTCCCCGTGTGCCAGGCTCAGCCTGATACAATTTAAGGTGGTCCACAGAGCGCACTTGACGGGGGCGAGGTTGAGTAGGTTCTTTGGGGTAGAGGACAGATGTGGAAGGTGCTCAGGGAGCCCGGCGAACCATGTCCATATGTTTTGGTCATGCCCGGCACTGGAGGGGTTCTGGAGAGGAGTGAACAACAAAACAAATAATAAAGAAATGTACAGCACAGGAACAGGCCCTTCGGCCCTCCAAGCCCGTGCCGACCATGCTGCCCGTCTAAACTACAATCTTCTACACTTCCTAGGTCCGTATCCCTCTATTCCCATCCTATTCATGTATTTGTCAAGATGCCCCTTAAATGTCACTATCGTCCCTGCTTCCACCATCTCCTCCGGTAGCGAGTTCCAGGCACCCACTACCCTCTGCGTAAAAAACTTGCCTCGTACATCTACTCTAAACCTTGCCCCTCTCACCTTAAACCTATGCCCCCTAGTAATTGACCCCTCTACCCTGGGGAAAAGCCTCTGACTATCCACTCTGTCTCTGCCCCTCATAATTTTGTAGACCTCTGTCAGGTCTCCCCTCAACCTCCTTCGTTCCTGTGAGAACAAACCGAGTTTATTCAACCGCTCCTCATAGCTAATGCCCTCCATACCAGGCAACATTCTGGTAAATCTCTTCTGCACCCTCTCTAAAGCCTCCACATCCTTCTGGTAGTGTGGCGACGAGAATAGAACACGATACTCCAAGTGTGGCCTAACTGTGGTAGTATGTATTGGGGGTCATGTGGGACTGGAAGCCCTAATGTCATTGGCTGACAGATCCCGGGTCCTGGTTGGCCGTTGACCTCAAGCTCCGCCCTGAAGGCGAAGTATAAGAAGCCGGTGTCTTCCCCCGCAGGCCAGTTTACTAACGAGCTGCTGGGGAACAGACACGTTTAATAAAGCCTCATCGACTTCACTATATTCGTCTCATGGAGTCTTTGTGCGCTACACTAACTAAGATTCTATACAGCTGCAACATGACTTGCCAATTCTTATACTCAATGCCCCGGCCAATGAAGGCAAGCATGCCGTATGCCTTCTTGACTACCTTCTCCACCTGTGTTGCCCCTTTCAATGACCTGTGGACCTGTACTCCTAGATCTCTTTGACTTTCAATACTCTTGAGGGTTCTACCATTCACTGTATATTCCCTACCTGCATTAGACCTTCCAAAATGCATTACCTCACATTTGTCCGGATTAAACTCCATCTGCCATCTCTCCGCCCAAGTCTCCAAACAATCTAAATCCTGCTGTATCCTCCGACAGTCCTCATCGCTATCCGCAATTCCACCAACCTTTGTGTCGTCTGCAAACTTACTAATCAGACCAGTTACATTTTCCTCCAAATCATTTATATATACTACAAAGAGCAAAGGTCCCAGCACTGATCCCTGTGGAACACCACTGGTCACAGCCCTCCAATTAGAAAAGCATCCTTCCATTGCTACTCTCTGCCTTCTATGGCCTAGCCAGTTCTGTATCCACCTTGCCAGCTCACCCCTGATCCCGTGTGACTTCACCTTTTGTACTAGTCTACCATGAGGGACCTTGTCAAAGGCCTTACTGAAGTCCATATAGACAACATCCACTGCCCTACCTGCATCAATCATCTTAGTGACCTCCTCGAAAAACTCTATCAAGTTAGTGAGACACGACCTTCCCTTCACAAAACCGTGCTGCCTCTCACTAATACGTCCATTTGCTTCCAAATGGGAGTAGATCCTGTCTCGAAGAATTCTCTCCAGTAATTTCCCTACCACTGAAGTAAGGCTCACCGGCCTGTAGTTCCCGGGATTATCCTTGCTACCCTTCTTAAACAGAGGAACAACATTGGCTATTCTCCAGTCCTCCGGGACATCCCCTGAAGACAGTGAGGATCCAAAGATTTCTGTCAAGGCCTCAGCAATTTCCTCTCCAGCCTCCTTCAGTATTCTGGGGTAGATCCCATCAGGCCCATGGGGACGTATCTACCTTAATATTTTTTAAGACACCCAACACCTCGTCTTTTTGGATCTCAATGTGACCCAGGCTAGCTACACACCCTTCTCCAGACTCAACATCTACCAATTTCTTCTCTTTGGTGAATACTGATGCAAAGTATTCATTTAGTACCTCGCCCATTTCCTCTGGCTCCACACATAGATTCCCTTGCCTATCCTTCAGTGGGCCAACCCTTTTCCTGGCTACCCTTTTGCTTTTTATGTACGTGTAGAAAGCCTTGGGATTTTCCTTAACCCTATTTGCCAATGACTTTTCGTGACCCCTTCTAGCCCTCCTGACTCCTTGCTTAAGTTCCTTCCTACTTTCCTTATATTCCACGCAGGCTTCGTCTGTTCCCAGCCTTTTAGCCCTGACAAATGCCTCCTTTTACTTTTTGACGAGGCCTACAATATCTCTCGTTATCCAAGGTTCCCGAAAATTGCCGTATTTATCCTTCTTCCTCACAGGAACATGCCGGTCCTGAATTCCTTTCAACTGACACTTGAAAGCCTCCCACATGTCAGATGTTGATTTGCCCTCAAACATCCGCCCCCAATCTATGTTCTTCAGTTCCCGCCTAATATTGTTATAATTAGCCTTCCCCCAATTTAGCACATTCATCCTAGGACCACTCTTATCCTTGTCCACCAGTACTTTAAAACTTACTGAATTGTGGTCACTGTTACCGAAATGCTCCCCTACTGAAACATCTACCACCTGGCCGGGCTCATTCCCCAATACCAGGTCCAGTACCGCCCCTTTCCTAGTTGGACTGTCTACATATTGTTTTAAGAAGCCCTCCTGGATGCTCCTTACAAACTCCGCCCCTTCTAAGCCCCTGGCACTAAGTGAGTCCCAGTCAATATTGGGGAAGTTGAAGTCTCCCATCACCACAACCCTGTTGTTTTTACTCTTTTCCAAAATCTGTCTACCTATCTGCTCCTCTATCTGCCGCTGGCTGTTGGGAGGCCTGTAGTAAACCCCCAACATTGTGACTGCACCCTTCTTATTCCTGATCTTTACCCATATAGCCTCACTGCCCTCTGAGGTGTCCTCCCACAGTACAGCTGTGATATTCTCCCGAACCATTAGCGCAACTCCGCCTCCCCTTTTACACCCCCCTCTATCCCGCCTGAAACATCTAAATCCTGGAACGTTTAGCTGCCAATCCTGCCCTTCCCTCAACCAGGTCTCTGTAATGGCAACAAAATCATAGTTCCAAGTACTAGTCCAAGCTCTAAGTTCATCTGCCTTACCCGTAATACTTCTTGCATTAAAACATATGCACTTCAGGCCACCAGACCCGCTGTGTTCAGCAACTTCTCCCTGTCTGCTCTGCCTCAGAGCCCCACTGTCCCGATTCCCTAGTTCTCCCTCAATGCTCTCACCTTCTGACCTATTGCTCCCGTGCCCACCCCCCTGCCATACTAGTTTAAACCCTCTCGTGTGACACTAGCGAACCTCGCGGCCAGGGTATTTATGCCTCTCCGGTTTAGATGCAACCCGCCCTTCTTATATAGGTCACACCTGCCCCGGAAGAGCTCCCAGTGGTCCAGATAACGGAAACCCTCCCTCCTACACCAGCTGTTTAGCCACGTGTTTAGCTGCTCTATCTTCCTATTTCTAGCCTCACTGGCACGTGGCACAGGGAGTAATCCCGAGATTACAACCCTCGAGGTCCAGTCTTTTAACTTTCTGCCTAGCTCCCTGAACTCCTGCTGCAGGACCTCATGCCCCTTCCTGCCTATGTCGTTAGTACCAATATGTACAACGACCTCTGCCTGTTTGCCCTCCCCCTTCAGGATGCCCTCTACCCGTTCGGAGACATCCTGGACCCTGGCACCAGGGAGGCAACATACAATCCTGGAGTCTCTTTCACGTCCACAGAAGCGCCTATCTGTGCCCCTGACTATAGAGTCCCCTATTACTATTGCTCTTCTGCGCTTTGACCCTCCCTTCTGAACATCAGAGCCAGCCGTGGTGCCACTGCTCTGGCTGCTGCTGTTTTCCCCTGATATGCTATCCCCCCCGACAGTATCCAAAGGGGTATACCTGTTCGAGAGGGGGACAACCACAGGGGATTCCTGCACTGACTGCCTGCCCTTTCTGGTGGTCACCCATTTCTCTGCCTGCACCTTGGGTGTGACCACATTTACATAACTGCGATCTATGACGCTTTCCGCCACCTGCATGCTCCTAAGTGCATCCAATTGCTGCTCCAACCGAACCATGCGGTCTGTGAGGAGCTCCAGTTGGCACTTTCTGCAGATGAAGCCATCCGGGACGCTGGAAGCCTCCCGGACCTGCCACATCTCACAGTCAGAGCACTGCATCCCTCTAACTGACATTGCGTCAATTAATTAAAATTAAAATTAAATTAAAAAAAAATATATATATATATTTAAAAAGTTTTCAAAGTTACTGAGTGGCGGGAGCAATATCTCAGGTGGTGAAAGTCCGGGTCAAGCCAAGCTGGGGGCTAGCAATATTTGGAGTAGTGGACGAACCGGGAGTGCAGGAGGCGAAAGATGCCGGCATTCTAGCCTTTGCGTCCCTAGTAGCCCGGCGAAGGATCTTGCTAATGTGGAAGGAGGCGAAGCCCCCCAGCCTGGAGGCCTGGATAAATGATATGGCTGGGTTCGTAAAGTTGGAGAGGATTAGGTTTGCCTTGAGTGGGTCTGCGCAGGGGTTCTACAGGCGGTGGCAACCGTTCCTAGACTATCTCGCGGAGCATTAGAGGAAGGTCGGTCAGCAGCAGCAGCAAGCTTGGGGGGGGGAGGGGGGGAGACACGTCCTGGGAGGGGAGGGGGGGGGGGGGGAGAGGGGGGACTGCCTGGGAGGGTGGATGAGCAAGAGATAACATGAAGGGTTGGGGAAACTGGCACGTACGGGTGAGGGCCAGTGTACTAAGCTGTGTAAATATATCATTTTGCCATGTATATATCTTGCTCTGCGCGATTTCTCGTTTTTTTTTGTTACGGGGGTGGGGGGGGGGGGGCGGGTTTATTGTTTGTAAGGGAGAAAAATTGTGTTAAAAAACTTTAATAAATATATATATATTTTTTAAAAGGTAGTTGTCCTCACCGGCCACGTGGAAAATACCTTTCAAAAATGCCTGAAAACTGGAATCATCTACCTCGATCTCAGTGCGGCCTACAACTCTGTGGCACATAGGTCTACTGGTCAAGCTTTCTAGGGTCCTGGGTTGTTGATACCATCACTTCTCTTTGTCAAAACAGACTATTTTGAGTCTATATGGGGCCCAAGACCAGCACATGGCAGACGCAACAAATGACCTACCTCAAGAATCAGTACTGGCCCCCACCTTGCTCAACCTGTACATAAATGACCTGCCAGCCACTTGCAGACTCAACTTCATCTACGTGCATGACTTCTGCTGTGCTTACAAATGAGAGATTTCAAGGACATTAACAGTGCTCTTAATGACGACCTCCGTAAACTCTCTGGCATGATTCTCTAAAAATGGGGCTATGTCGGCCCAAGACCAGCACATGGCAGACGCAACAAATGACCTACCTCAAGAATCAGTACTGGCCCCCACCCTGCTCCGGCGCCAACGACTCAGGCGTCAACGGCCCCCGAAAGTGAGGAATTCTCACCTCCCTGGGGGGCTAGGTTGCCGTCGGAGTTGTCCCCGCAGCACCAGACGGCGGGGAACGGCCGGCGCGAGTCCGCGCATGCGCGGAACGGCCGGCGTGATCTCAAGCATGTGCGGAACGGCCGGCGTATTTCCGCGCATGCGCAGGGGTTCCCTTCTCTGCGCCGGCCCCCGGGCAAAATGTGGAGCCCTACAGGGGCCCGGCGCGGAGTAAAGTAGGCCCCCATGGAACCAGCCCGCCCGCCGATCGGTAGGCCCCGATTGCGGGCCAAGTCACCATGGAGACCTCCCCCCCACCGGGATCGGATCCCCCTATCCCCCCCCCCCCCCTCCACCCCCCCCCCCCCCCCCCCCCCCCCCCTCCCCAGGACGGCCTCTGCACACTTACCTTCCAGGTCCCGCCGTGTGTGAGGTGAGTAATCCACGCCGGGGGGACTTGGCCAAACCCGTCGACCACTCGGCCCATCGGGGCCCGGAGAATCGCCGGGGGGGGTCGTTGTCAATGCCCCCCCACCGGCAATCCCGCCGGCGCCGAAGAATAGGGAGGCCGCTGCCGGGTCGGAGAATCCTGGCCTCTGGCTTTAGTCAAAAACGATGCCTCAAACCAAGCGCTATCAATATTGTATCATGTGTCTGCCACCTTGACGATGAAAGTAGTCACCAGGAACTTGACCTCTACCTAAACAGCAGCCGCATTGAACACCACCCTACGCCTACTTACCGAGATGTAATTTTCAACCGCACACTGACCTTCAAGTCACACCTCCAGAAAGTCTCAGCTAAACTGAAGACTCGTAACAATCTCATCAGCAAAACTAGCAGGAACCTCAGAACTTTAAGAACCTCCTCTTTGACTATCTGCTACTCAGCAGTCGAGTCTGGAAGAAGTCGCTGTACTGCAAACTGGTAGATGTCCAGCTGAATGAGACCATGAGAAAAATCTCAGGAATAATCGGACCAAAAATTGGCTACCTGTGCTCTATAGCATTATGCTGTGTAGCTTGCACAGCATGATTACGAGGAAGAGTGTGCAAAAGTCCAGATCTGCCATTGGTAGAAGATATCACCCACTCACCCACCCAGCAAACACCTCGGGGTGGATTCTCTGTCACCCGCTGCCGGTAGCGGAGTTCCGGATATGGTGGAGAATCACACATGAGGCAAAGAAGGGGATCCCGCTGATCCCATTCCGATGCTCCAGTCCCCAGCTGTGAGCTAAATGCCTCGCACAGGCGGGTGGATGCAAATGAGTCATTTGAACTAATTTGCACCTGATTAACAGGATGGACACCCGATTCTCTGTGCCTCTGTGATGCTGCGGCCCTCTTGACTGGGATTTACGCAGAGCTAGATTGGTGCACATATTTTTAAGCCCTGATGCAGTGGACCTCGAGTAGGTCAAGGGAGTAGGTCTGTAATGTAGGTGCCCCATATTTCATCAGAAGGCCCCCTCCCTCCGCAATGCGAATCCTGCACACTCCGCCCCTCCGCCCCCATCAACCCCCCCCGTCATGACCTCCCATCAGAGACTCTCATCTGAGACTCCAACCAGACCCTTCCAAGAGACCCTCATCAGAGACCCCCATATCCGAGACCACCCATCAGAGACCCTCCCCCCCAATTTCAGAGACCCTTCATCAGAGACCTCCCCATAAGTGACCCCCCATATTAGTGACCTTCTCCCCCCCCCCCCCCCCCCCGACCTGGAAGCTAAAGAATAGTCCAGGCAGAAAGAATAAAAATACACTGCTTTTTAATTTACCTGTCCCCTACACCTGTTGTCTCAGACAGAAGTGTAGAAAACAGCAGCTATTAATTTATAAAAAGCCAAAATATATCACAAGGTTTTGAACCCCCCCTCAGAACCCTTGATCTTTGAGACTTCTATTCACTTTCAAAGAGAAATAGCTTTTAGTAGGCTGTAATTGACAGGGTAATAGCTTCCAGACAGCCAGGTGTCTGGATTGTTTATTTTCAGTTTCCTTCATGCTTGAATACATCTCAAACACCCTGTTGTGACGCTAACCACAATGTTTAGAAACATCTAGGAGATAAATGCTTTCAATTCCTCTTTTTCTCAGCAGAAATCACTTAACTGTGTTTGTTGTGGTGATGACCTGTCAATCATAGCTAGATGTTTATAAACATTCCAAACATTGGAAATCCCAGGCTTTGACCTCCCATGCGGCGAATGGGTCAAACTGAATATGTTTCACTCTGGAGTCGGACCCTGTCGCAACAATCTCTTCCATTGTGCAACCTCACCCCTGTGCGGTGAAATGCAAACCATGGTGTATATAATCGAGAAGTGCCCTGACCTGTGCTTCAGTGGTGCTCTCACCACCCTAACCAGGCTGATGATATCATAATAATCTTTATTAGTGTCACAAGTAGGCTTACATGAACTCTGCAATGAAGTTACTGTGGAAATCCACTAGTCGCCACATTCCGGCGCCTGTTTGGGAACATTGAGGGAGAATTCAGAACGTCCAATTCACCGAATAAGCACGTCTTTCCGGACTTGTGGGAGGAAACCGGAGCACCCGGAGGAAACCCACGCAGACACAGGGAGATCATGCAGACTCTGCACAGACAGTGACCCCCAAGCGAGAATCGAACCTGGGACCCTGGCACTGTGAAGCAACAGTGCTAACCACTGTGCTACTGTGCCACCCTAAGGAGGCTGCCAACTGGCTGAAGAACTTAAAATTTGATATCTAGCTGTTCATCGGTGCATATGATAGTAGTCATCATTCATCGGCCACTTCAAGGCAAGTAACAGTTGCTTCATGTCTAAAATCTCACCCACTTTTAATCAATGTTTCGTCCTCCAGATAAATTGTCAAAATCTATATTGGACTTTTGTTGTCTGTAAATTTGCTGAGTTAATAAGTAATTGATCAATTATCAGTATTGATTAAACTCATTGACGTAAGGAACAGAATTTTAATAGTGAGCTATTTCAAATACCTGGTATGATTGGTAGCTGGTTTGCTCCCTGATGGGTGTTACTCAGTTTATTAAAAGTTACCTAGCTCCCTTTCATACTGCCAGGCTATGTATGAAGAGATAAAGACAAGTGAATCAACCTGAGTCCCCATATCAGGAGGGGAATGGGTTGTTAGGCTGTATTATGAGACCTATTTTGTTTGATTATTAATGATATTTGTGAAAATGGGAAACTCGGTTGTTATGCATCTAAATTCTCACCAATCCCAAGAACTACTGAGAATTCATCATTATTTTATGGGTCCAGTTTTCTTTCAATTGCCACCTTTCTCACATCTTTCAAAAAGTCTCAGAACTCCCCTCAACTGTGACTTTTGCATTCATATTTGGACCCCTTTTCTCTGCTTTCCCCATCTTCAGATTCCTCTGCATCTTTTTCTCCCTTATGCTTTGTAATCTCTCCCTTCCTTTGAGGCCGACCATATTTAAATGCAAGATTTATTGCTGCAATTCCTATTCCTAGCTCCAATTGTTCGTATTTAACAGCCTGATCTTGTGACTCAAGAGGAGACACTGTTTTCTGTCAAGAAAATTGGGTAAACATGGCTCAACTCCAATCCCATGAATGGACAATCTTCTTTGAAGATGAGATATGAAGGATTGTTTTTGAATAAAGGACCACCTGGCTTGCTTTGACAGACCTCAGATGAGCTCAGATTTTAGTTTTAGATTCTGTTTAATTCTTGATGCAATTAGCTGGCGAGTATCCAGATTGTGGAAGATCCCAATCACAGATTTGTATAACGAGGGGAGGCTCTTTTGAGGTTATCGCTCAAGGCCCAATGCCAAAGCTAAATAGGAATAGAGTCCTTTCCAGTTAGACCAGAATGCTGAACTGTATAATCATGTTGTTTGAAACATCTCAGTTGGACAAATTTCCTCTTCATCATGTAAAACAGGTCTAAATAGAAGTTAACATCTTCCTACCATTCGCTCCTGATGCAAATCACTTTGGCTAATTACAGTTTTTAAAGAAATTTCATTCTAATAAAACTGTGGTGATGTGCATCACTGTAAATACATGTAAGCTAGACAGACACTAGAGGGAGCACCAGAAACATCACACACACACACTCAACCAATAGATAAGTTAGATGGGAGGCGACCAATGGACATTCATGATACACAAGGAGGTGACACGACCACAGGGGGGCATTATACCAACCCATACATAAAGGACACCACACACATGATCAGCCCCCTTCGGCCAGTAGAGACAGTCAGTGAGGAGAGGCACAGGGTTGATTCATTATCACACCCACCACGTGGAAGACAGCAGCTGCTGAGTCAGTTTAGGTAGCTACAATAGGATTAGCAGTAGTGTCGAACTCAAGTTATAAAAGTGCACATAGTGTAAATAAATGAGTTGAAGTTATTTACACGTCTCGACCTTCCTTGACAAATGCAACACAAGGAAGCCGCTTATGTTACAAAGGAAACATAACAAAACATGGTACCACGAGTGAACTGCTTAAATCCAGATAGCCATACCTCAGCGTAGAGTGACAACCAGCAATACCCAGGCAAGATGTACTGGCTCCCGATTCCGCAGCCACTCTGGTACCACGGCGATCTCCGCGAAAACTGGCAGCGATTCCCGCAAACGTTTAAATTCTACCTGGTGGCAGCCGAACTTACAGACCTGGCCGATAATGAAAAAATAGAGTTTCTCCTCACCATCGCCGGTGCAAGAGCAGAAGAAATCTTTTAAAAATTCAAGTTCTCCAAGGGGCAGGACAGGTACGACTTCCAGGCAGTCCTGGACAAATTCGGCAAGTACTGAGAGGAAAACACACTCCAATCGGCAAGGAAAGGTAAGAGAAACGCCAGTACTCACCTCAAGGCCGAAATCCCGGACCAGAGAGCGATTTGGGTAGAGGTCGGTGGCCATCTTGCAGTTGCGCGAGAAGTGCGCAGAATCGGAAGATTCGTTTGCGCATGCCGTGCATGCGCAATCAAGAAAACAGCCATCGGTAAAGGAACATCGATCTGCGCATGCGCAATCGCTTCCTACGTGCTACATCACGCGCGTCATGACGTCAGAGGCCCCAGACCGCACCAATTTAAAGGGGAAACGTCCCAAATAAAAGAAAAAATCTTTTAAAGCTGTAAAACAACCTTCCTTCACCTGGAATGACAGCACAATGCCTCAAATTGAACCAGGAAATGAATTTAACCTCCGAAGAACCCTGCAACAAGCAGTTACCTATGCACAAACCGATGATTCTGACCTCGAATACTTCGATACCGACCTTTACATTTTTTCTGGACCTCGCGAGCCCAATGACAGCTCCATGGTCCTAGACGACTATGATTCGGACGAACCTTTCGTGTTGCACATTGGCGACCCCCGCATTGAATCCGACGCAGATGCGGATTCATTTTTCGGATTTGAGGATCTTCAACCCAGCAGACATGACCTCCCAACTCATCAGTACCGGATGATGCTGCAGCCTGAAATTAATAGACAGGGAGCGGTGCAAGCACACGGAGAGCGGCCTGCTGCCACACAGAGCGTGGTCCACGCCCCGCTCAGGGTTCCCGATTCTACGAAAGAAGACATGCAAGACTCCACACCGCAGTCCTTGCAGGAACAGGACGTGACTCCAGTGTCACAAGACTCCACAGCAAGCTCGTGGACAGACTCCACAATTGCAGAAACGCATGACTCCGATACGCAGTCCTTGCAGGAACAAGACCATGAGGGTCTGGCAACCTCCTCTGACCAACCAGCGGCAGACGATACAAGTCTGCCATGCTCACGTAAACAGCAAGAAGGCTATAACAGTCTACCACGCTCCACTGCACAGCAGGACGACCATGACGGTCTATCATGCTACAATGAAGGGCACAGCGCTGATGACTGTTCAAGCCCAAATGAAGACAAGCCAAAGGAATCGCCTCTTCCAAGCCCGAAGAAAAAAGGATTATGCGCTGACCTTCAGGATCATTCTAGCCGAAGAGATATTAATAATGCTGCACAGTCACAGAAGGATGCTGAGGACTTGCTAAAGAAATTGCTTGTATGTCTAACTTGCAAGGAGCAGACTGAAAATTGCCATTGCTTTAGTACGGATCGAAAAAATGGACAAGACATTGATCCTCATTTAATGGAAATAACACAACCTGAATCATATCTACAGCAGGGACAACTGTCTCCCTGCAACACAAAACCGCAAAGTCCCAACTACAGAGACCAGCAGTTAGTCAGTAATGACTCTTCAACCCCTGATGGGAATATTAATCGCATTGAACCTCTGCACACTCCACTGATAAATGAGCAGAACATTGGAGCAAGAATCCTGAGGACACCGACATCGAGTAGTCAGATAAAGCACTTAAAACCCGCAGCAGTTTCAAGTGAACCAATTGTGCTTTCCAGTGATGGTCAAGATGCAGATAAGGTCGACCCGATTATCCATTGTACCACATTAACTCCAGAGATTAAGCATTTATGTCTGGGGAGTAGAATGTGGGCAATTGAGAACAGTAAAAGAGAGAATGTGACTGTGCCAGTCCCAGCAAAATCAGAGCCAGAGACTATGAAGGCATGTACATTAGAAAAGGATGCATATGAAGTAACTGAGAAGAAAATTGAAACGGACTGTTCTTTGGAAACTAGTACAATGACGAAAGAAACATTGGATCTAACATTTGATGCCCTACATATGGGAGAAATTGAGGGAAATGAACAAGGTTCTGTAATGTCTGGGGGAAGATTTAAAATTCCAAAGAAGAAAAGCCCAAATGAAGGACAACGGCAAGACAATGACAGTCCACCCACATTGTTTGCACCACCAGATGAAAACTCTGACAATTTACCCAACCCTAGTGAACAGCAAGCAGCTACTGAGGATCTACCCACGGTATGTGAAACGAGTGACGACAGCATCCCACTTCCCATGCAAAAGGTGCAAAGTGACAGACCTCAGCTAGTGCGTACAGAGGCACTCGACGATCACTGTGAGACCACTGGTGACTCCGGTGACACCACACTACTTCCACCCTCAATTGCTCGAACCTCTCCACTAGTCAATGCATTCCTGCATGTTCCGACTCCAGACGTGCAGCTTCAAGAAATCTCAGCTGACTCCAGTGAACCTGCTAAGACTCCGGACGGGGAGCATCAACAAAAAACAGACCAGACTCCAGATGGGGAGCAACCAAACGCCGACTCTGATTCACGTAAGCCAGACTTTACTCCAGACAGGCAGTGTCGCAACCTCAGTGATGGCACGCTCAGGGTGACAGCAGATGCCACAACGACAGGAGATAGATCACGTGACAATCACACTGGGTCAGCAATAACAAGCAGCAGCTACAGTCCAAGAGGAATACACCAATTTTCACCACAGCTATGTCCACACATTTGTTCCACACCGACAGTGCGGCCAATGACAGCTCATGCTGGACAAACCCAGTATTCAAGCCTGCAGCAGCCAGCAGTCTATGCAGCATATTCTCAAACAGGCCAGCACTACGGATTGCCCACTAATGGAATCAAGACCGAAGGTGGACTACCGCCAGCGCAATCTGCACTACAGACTGGATGCCTTAGTTATTGCCCAGGATTTGCTGCCCCACAGCCTGGCCAGACAGCACATTCCTATCAGATGCAAGGTTCTAGTTTCACACCATCACCAGACATTGATGCGAGCAGCAATTCTGTCTCCAAATCGACATGCTTCAACGCTTCTCAGCAGAATCACCCTTCCAGCACAGCATGTGGCCAGAACCAGTATGTACAGTCTCATCCGACTTCAACATCTGGCACATCCATGACCTCGAATGATACTGTTGATGGTACCTCTTCAATGTCAACGACCTATCAGCTACAAGATGCCATCCGACAGCACCACCACAAACATAAAAAGAAAAAAAGAAAAAGACTCCAAAGCGGACAGCGCAGTGATTCGACCACTTCTTGGTTCCTGTTGATGGCGTTCATAACCAAGAAAGACATTTGACCATGATGATTGATGGTTTATGGACTCACATGAATGATTTGGACTTATTATTTAATCATCGTTCCCATGACTTGTATATACCTTACCTTCTCGACCTGTTCTTTGTTCAGTCTTTCTTAAAGTGTACAGAAAATATGAACATATAAAAAGGGGAGGATGTGGTGATGTGCATCACTGTAAATACATGTAAGCTAGACAGACACTAGAGGGAGCACCAGAAACATCACACACACACACTCAACCAATAGATAAGTTAGATGGGAGGTGACCAATGGACATTCACGATACACAAGGAGGTGACACGACCACAGGGGGGCATTACACCAACCCATACATAAAGAACTCCACACACATGATCAGCCCCCTTCGGCCAGTGGAGACAGTCAGTGAGGAGAGGCACAGGGTTGATTCATTATCACACCCACCACGTGGAAGCCAGCAGCTGGTTAGTCAGTTTAGGTAGCTACAATAGGATTAGCAGTAGTGTCGAACTCAAGTTATAAAAGTGTACATAGTGTAAATAAATGAGTTGAAGTTATTTACACGTCTCAACCTTCCTTGACAAATGCAACACAAGGAAGCCGCTTATGTTACAAAGTAAACATAACAAAACAAAAACCTTCAATTCTCTGGAACCAATTTTGCCACAGCGAAAATGAAAATGACTTACTTGTTGCTGGTATTGTTTCTGCTCTCGTTCATATTCCAATTTGCATTGCTCACACATATCCTCAATCCAGTTATCATCATCGTAGTCTGTGCTGCAGTTACAACCCATTGTCACTGAAAACAAAAATACACAGCAGTCAAACCACAGAGTCTAACGTCCGCTTTGGGGCTATGCATTTGGATGTAATCACTCAGGCAGGTGCGCAACAAGTAAACTTTCAACTAGTTCTTGGTACATTTAAAAACAATTACAGCTAGCCATCCATCTGTAATCTGATAATGGAAATTTGCAAACTCTAAAATGTCCAAATGCTTGAGTATTTAAAAAAAATTTAGAGTGCCCAATTTTCCAATTAAGGGGCAATTTAGCACACAAAACTAGTGTTTGTACCGTTTGGCCTTGTATATATTTTTTACTGTTTTAATAAAAAGATATGGCCAATCCACCTACACTGCACATCTTTGGTTCGTGGGGGTGAGACCCACGCAGAGACGGGGGAGAATGTGCAAACTCCACACGGGCAGTGACCCAGGGCCGAGATTGAACCTGGGTCCTCAGCACCTTGAGACAGCAGTGCTAATCAATGTGCCACTGTGCCGCCCTCAAATGTCTGAGTATTAAAACAAGTTCATGGATCAAGATAATTTAACTAGTTACGATACTGATTTGAAATTGCAGTATTGGGTGATCGCATAATTAAAACAAATTCCTTGTATTTTAACAATTCACTGACAGTTTACACTAATTCAAAATTGCCAATCCCAATATAATATTTAACCCTTTCGTCAATGGTTAATTTTGAATAGACTGCACCCAAGAAACAGTGACCTAGATTCCGCCCGCGCGGTGGATTCATTTTGTTTGTTTGAATATACTGCAACCCCATTACATTGCTTGAGTCGCATATATGGATGCAAATGAATCGTAATAAAATAATGACACTACCAGTAATTAATGGAGTAAAAGAACATTCATAAACACTTTGACAATAATCAGAACTTGGTGTATTCTGTTACATTTACTTGACAAAAGCACAACTCCAATTCACCGTTCTGCTTTTTAGGTGATAACTGTTTGGTTCATTTTATTAAAATAGCCATGCTGTTAGCTGAGAAATTGAGGTGAGTATGTACAAGATTGAACGAGAGTAAATATTTCTTAAAATTCGAAGTGAAAACTTAAAAAATCTGAACAACCTTTTCGGTTTTCAGACACAGTTCCAGGGTAGCATGTAAAATACTTCAAATCCTTTGGGCTGCACTGGTTAGACAGATCTAAGTTAAAAAGAGTGAATGCAGTTCTCAGTAAGTTGGCATAAAATACTGATGACCACTGGTGAGGAGGTAGAAAGAACCTACTTACAATCCTGTAGTTCTTATGCCAGCAGCAATGATGAAGAGATCTTAAATGCTGAAGCGTGATTGTGCCCCAGTATCTTCTGGCACTATAAACATTACCTTTATAATTGAATGGATAAATACATCAAAATCTAAACCTGATGGTTTTGGAGGAATTCAAGGGTTGAGGGGCTTATTGAGTGATCTTATTCTGGAGTGAGGACTTATCGACCTATGTAAACCAAATTGGGATTCAGGAACTGTGCACTACGCAAAGGTTACTTTCAAAATTGCTAACATTTTACGCTGGTTTTCAGTTTCCCTATCTTATTTCAATTTTTGATTCTGTTTTAAAAGCAATATTTATTGCAATGCAGTCCACAAGCCCACTCCGTGTCACATTTTCTATACAGTGCCATTTCAGTTTTCTGGATTCAGTTTTAAATTTCGTACCAGACACACGGCACCTTTTCAAAGTAATTTTTATAAAATATCACTGGCCTTTTACACTTTGTTGCCAGAACAATTGTAAGGGGATAAACTGACGCACACGAACACCCCTTTTTGAATGTTCCATTTGGGTGTAATGAATATTTTCATTGACGGTCACATGTAAACTTCCTAATTCATGTTTTAGGTAAAAATAACAGAACGTTAAAAAATGCCATCATTTGCACAGAATGTAACGTGTTCCACTTCTTAAACTTTGGCCAGATTCAGAGTTTGCATTTTGGTGTAAAGATATCCATTATTTGTTTTAAATACTATAACTGGAACAAATCCCATGTTGATCATGCAGACTCAATTTCAATTGTAAATTGCTTTCAACAACTCTCGGCAGGTTTCCACGAGCTGCATTGCTTTACAAATCAAGTTGTATTGAGCTGTAATCTAGTGAAAAGACCACGGGCTGGATTCTCCGTTCCTGAGGCTAAGTATTGACGCCGGGGCAGGACTTCCACGACAGCAAAACAGACGCCCCTTCAGGCCTGGACGCAGGTGGCAGTGGTCGTCAGCGCTGTGGGCAACACCGCGAGGGCCGGCCAGCAGTGCAGAAAAAAACTGCATGCCCACCTCAGGGCGGCCAGGGTGAGTAGGCAGCACTGTGCCCCTAGCACCAATCCTCATCCCGCACACCCATAACTCCTCCCCCGCCCTCTACCCTTCACCCGGAGGGCAGCCAAACCCGCACCCTGTACCATATGCCTGCACCCGTACTGGACACCATGGCTGGGTGCCCTGGCCACTGAAGCCACCAGCTACACCCCACTGGGCTGCAGGCATTGGGCTGTCTAACACTGTCCGTTTTCTGTTTCCCCTCACCCCTCCCTCCCAGGAGAAGGCCGCGCAACACAACTGCCGAGAGAGGGAGAAGACTGCAGGAGGACCACCAGGCCTGCGGCCCCTCACTACAGCAGAGCAGAGGGCACTGGACATGGTCAATGGGCCTGCAGAAAGGGCAATCACCAGGGCGGAGGTTGGCATCGGGCGAGGAAGTGAGTCCCATGGCACCTGTATCACCACCCCCCACGACCACCCCCACAGCCAGACCACCCCACACCCACCATCACCCCACCCCCACATCCCTGCTCCACCACCACCAGCCCCACACCTCCTTTCCACCAATAAAGATTATCATTATTATTAGTGTCACAAGTAGCCTACTTGTGACAATAAGCGATTATTATTATTATCTCTTAATGGTTCACAAGTCACATTATAGTCCCATCATTACTGTATGACTTTAGAATAAGCTGTTAAGGAGGGAGCACAGTCACCGTGCCATGCCCACAACACGCAATTTCCCAGTTCCGAAAACGTGCTGGCCACGACACAAAGCCACAATGAGGACATTTTCCTCTGTGTACTGGGTGTAATGAAATTTAAATGTTCGTTATAGGAGGGAAACCTTCTCAGTCTTGAAGTTTTCAATTTCTTAAACAACATTTCACAGCTGTGGAGCTTGCTGTAGTTTTAAAAAGTCCCCAATTTCCCCTGTCAATCTCGGGGAAACTAAACTTCATACGTAATGTGGGGTGTTTTCCTTCCTCCTGAAATTCTGAGGTCCTGACTAATAGCCATCCAATATGGTTAGAACTGTCATCGTGTTCTCTGTGTGAAACAGCATTTCTCACTGTCAAATAAAAACAACCCAATAACAGGAAGAAGGATGCAATTGGAAATATGTTTCTTCTGAATGATAATGCCTCGAACACTCTAATGCTTAGATCCATTTCAGTCTTTGTGTAATGTGTGGGAGAGCTGCAGTGAAGAAGCTTAGCAAAGCTTGGACTCACTTGCCATGGGGAAAGCTCCAATTGCTAATGTTACCACCTGAATGCATCAAATACTGGAAAGCAGCACTCTTGTCGTATCTGCACAAACGTCTCTGCCTCTGCTGGGGTGGAGGGGGGTGGGGGGGGGGGGGGGGGGGGTGGGGGGGGGGGCAGGGGGGACAGTGCCAAACTGGTTGGCAGACAGGAAACAAAGAGTAGGAATTAACAGGTCTTTGGTACGGCAGGCATCAGGGCCTGGATTCTCCCCTACCCGGCGGGGCAGGGGTCCCGGGGAGATGGAGTGGCGGGAACCACTCCAGTGTCGGGCCGCCCCAAAGGTACGGATTTCTCCGCAACGTTAGGGGCCGAGCCCTCACCTTGAGGAGCTAGGCCCGCGCCGGAATGGTTGCCGTGCCGCCGGCCGGTGGGAAAGGCCTTTGTCACCACGCCAGCCAGGGCCGAAGGGACTCTGCCGGCCGGCGGAAGTCTGCGCATGCGCGGGAGCGTCAGCGGCTGCTGACGTCATCCCCGCGCATGCGCAGGCTATGGCTGAGGCGGAAGGAAAAGAGTGCCCCCATGGCACAGGCCCGCCTGCGGATCGGTGGGCCCCGATTGTGGGCCAGGCCACCGTGGCGGCACCCCCCAGGGTCAGATCGCCCTGTGCCCCCCCCCAGGACCCCGGAGCCCGCCAGCGCTGCCAGTCCCGCCGGTAAGGGAGGTGGTTTGATTCACGCCGGCGGGACTGGCATGGCAGCAGCGGGATTTCGGCCCATCGCGGGCCGGAGAATCGCCGGGGAGGGCCCGCCGACCGGCGCAGCGCGATTCCCGCCCCCACCGAACCTTCGGTGTCGGAGAATTCGACGGCTGCGGCACGCCAACCACTCCGATGCGCGCCTAGCCCCTCAAGGTGAGGGCTTGGCCCCTAAAGTTGCGGAGAAATCCGTACCTTTGGGGCGGCCCGACGCCGGAGTGGTTCCCGCCACTCCATTTCCCCGGCGATTCTCCGACCCGGCGGGGGGGTCGGAGAATCCCGCCCCAGTGCTGGGACCCCAGTTATTCACAATATATATTAATGGTTTAGGTGAAGGAACGAAATATAATATCTCCAAATTTGCTGTGACACAAAATTGGATGGAAGGGTCAACTGTGTAGAGGATGCAGAGATCCTTCAATGTGATTTGGACAAGTTGAGTGAGTGGGCAAATGAGGGGCAGATGCAGTATAATGTGGATAAATGCGAGGTCATCCACTTTGGCAGCAAAAATAGGAAGGCAGCCTATTATCTGAAAGGCCATAAATTAGGAGATTGAATGTGCAACGAGACCTGGGTGGCCTCATACTCCAATCACTGAAGGTAAACATGCAGGTGCAGCAGGCGGTAAAGAAGGCAAATGCTATATTGACTTTCATAGTGAGAGGATTCGAGTACAGGAGCAGGGGTGTCTTGTTGAAAATATACAAGGCCTTGGTGAGGCCATAGCTGGAATATTGTGTGCAGTTTTGGTCTCCTTATCTGGAGCGAAGGTTTACCAGACTTATGAGGTGAGATTGAGTCAGTTAGAATTGTATTCGCTGGAGTTCAGAAGAATGAGGGGGGATCTCATAGAAACTTATAAAATTCTTTTTTTTAAATAAATTTAGAGTACCCAATTAATTTTTTCCAATTAAGGGGCCAATTAGTATGGCCAGTCCACCTACCCTGCACATCTTTCGGTTGTGGGGGTGAAACCAACGCAAACACAGGGAGAATGTGCAAACTGCACACGGTCAGTGACCCAGAGCCGGGACCGAACCTGGGATCTCGGCGCCATGAGGCGGCAGTGCTAACCACTGTGCCACCGTGCTGCCCTGAAACTTATAAAATTCTAACAGGACTAGAAAGAGTAGATGCAAGAAGGATGTTCCGGTTGGTGTGGGTGTCCTGAACCAAGGCTCATAGTAGGAGGATACGGGGTAGACCATTTAGGACTGAGATGAGGAGAAATATCTTCACCCAGAGAGTGGTGAGCCTGTGGAATTGGCTACCACCGGAAGTAGTTGAGGCCAAAACATTGTGTTTTCAAGAAGCAGTTAGATATAGAACTTGGGGCGAAGGGGATCAAAGGATACAGGGGAAAAATGGGATTAGGCTATTGAGTTGAATGATCAGCCATGATCATGATGAATGGCAAACCAGCTTGAAGAGCCGAATGGCCCCCTCCTGCTCCTATTTTCTATGTTACCTACAGAAAGTGTCTACATACACACTGGATCTGGCAGAAAGCTATTCAGCCTTGTTTACCTGAGATCCAAGACAAAGGTGCGTCAAGTCCTCATCAGAGAGTTGCTCTATGCTGACAAAACTGCACTAACATTCCATCCTGTGGAATACCCTCAGTAGCAAATGGACCCACTCTCTCACACCTGTAAAGAGTTTGAGTTGACCATCAGCATCAGGAAGACAAATGCCATGTCAGAATGTTGTCATATAGCATCTATCAGCATTGACAATGTAATGTTGTAGGTTGTTGATAGCTTCACATATCTAGGCTCCACTGTCACCAGCAATCTGTTACTTGATGCGGAACTCAATACAGAAATTCTAAAAGTTATGTCCAAGCTAAGTAAGAGAATATGGAATAACCGCAACTTGACGAAGAACACTAAACTGTGAGTCTACCAAGCCTGCGGCCTCAGCGCATTCCTCTACAGTGGCGAGACTGGACAACAGGGCAGGAGAAAACGTTGAGAATTTCCACGTTCACTGTCTCAGATGTATCCTAACACCTCTTGACAGGACAAGGTCACCAACTCAGAGGTCCTGGAACAGGCTAATTTCATCAGCATAAACCCATTGCTAAACCAATGATGTCTGCCATGTTCATCGGATGGATAACGACCTTAAACCAAACGACCTTCTGTACAGTAATTAGGTTGTTTGTAAGGACTTTGGAGGGAGTTTGAACACAGCTCACTGTTTTTCTCTTTCTAGGAATTGACAGATGGTGCTCCCTTTGTCTGCGTCAGCAGATGTATTGCCCAGGTGAGTGTTAAAGCAGTAATTATTTTCACTGCCTCTGTCTGGACTGCCCTCTAGCTTCCTGACACGGATCTCTTTTCTTGAGGGCTTCCTCTCAGGGATCTCTCTCCTGGGGTCTCACTTCTGGGGTCTCTGGAAGGGGGTCTTTATTTGGGGGGTCTCTGGTGGTCCCTTTATTTAGTGAGTCTCTTTATTTAGGAAGTATCTTAGGGTGCCTTTATTTAGGGGTCTCTGTGGGGGGTCCCTTTATTTAGGGGGTCTATTTATTTAGGGTCTCTTGGGGTCCCTTTATTTAGGGATCTCTGTGGGGGTGTCCATTTATTTAGCAGGCCTCAGGGATCCCTTTATTTAGGAGGTCTCTGTGGGGGGTGCAGTTGGGGGTGGGGTTCTGGCTGGGTGGACAGGTCTTGCATTGTGTGGTGGGATGGTGACCCTTGGATGGACTTTGGGGACAACTCTCTTAAAGAGTTACCCCCTCCAATGCATCAGTGCCACGCTTCTCAGGACCTGTAGTGATTTCGGGCCCAGAAGTCTGGAGATCTTAATGACCCATTTGCAGCCTCCCACTGTCACGGGGCACGAACCTCGATCCCAACACCAAGCGGGGAGGCCAGAATATCGGAAACGGATTGTAAATACGTTTGCAACTATTGGTGGGAAGGTGAGGTTGAGATTGAAAATCAGCAACAATCTTGTTGACTGGTGGACCAGGCTTGAAGGGCATTTTTCTTATGTTCTTCTAATCACTGTCCATTGTATCAACATTTAGATTGTGAGGAACAAATGCAGCATGATATACCCTCCAGGTTCGTCACTATTGTCAATGTACCGAAACCAATAATTGCTAATTAACTCTTCTGTGGCTGGTCTTTCCTGTTTTCGAATGTTTGTATTCTGTCAGCGCTTTAAGTTGTAAAATGTATTTTGAGCACTTTTAAAATCTGATAAAAAGAAATGACACATTGGACGTTTGAATCTACATATCATTTGTTGTGTTTTGTAGCAGATTTTTCCAGGAAGCTGAGAGTTTATTTTGTTAACTGAAAATATAGGAAGTGGCAATGAACAGAAATGTGTCATTATATTTATGTGATGAGTATTCTAAACGCAGCTGAAGGCTTCATTGGGTAAGTGGTTCTTCCTGATTAGTTGAATAACTTGTTGTGATGAGATGGGCTACTCCCAAATGAATCAATCATTATTTCTGATACTAGAATGTCCGAGTAACCAGATACAATTTTAGTACACTTCGTACTGAAAACATATTGCTCTGTTTTACTGGAGGCATCACCAACTATGTAAATACTTGTCTATTTTTTAACAACGTCTTGCATTTATATAGCACCTTTACTGTATTAAAACATCCCATGGCACCTCACAAGAGGGTTAAAAAAAAAACTTTGACTCCTGTTGAATCCGCGGTAACAGGACGCGTAGACGATAGGTAGACATTAACAGACAAGGTTTATTACGATACAGATCAAACCTCCTCCATTTTGCTAAGGGCCTCCTTCCCCAACCTGCACCCAGGCCAGGGTTTTTATGTGAGTTGGAGCTCCCCCTGTTAAGGGGCAGCCCTGTCCCCTTAAAGCAGCAGGTCGTATTCCAGGGTGATCATGGGCCTGATCCCAGAACCTTCATTGGGTTATAACAATCAGTCCACATTAGGAATATTGGGCTGATGACAGAAAACTTTGCCAACAAAGTAAGTTTTAAAGTGATTCTTAAAGGAGAGATGAGAGAGAAAGACTGAGAGGTTTCGGGGGGGAATTCCAAAGTTTAAGATTCATACAGCAGGAAGCATAGGCTTGAGTGCTGGAGCAATTTAAACCAGGATGCTCAAGAGAGCAACACTGGAGGAGCACAGATATCTCAGGGTTGCAAGGCTGGAGAAGATTACAGAGATTGTGAAGCCATGGAGGGATTTGAAAACGAGTGGAATTGTAAAACTGAGGAGGAGGCAATGTAGGTAGGCGAGCACGGGGCGATGGGCGAATGGAATAAGTTAGGACATGGGCACCAGTGTTTTAAATGAACTCGGGTTTGCAGAGAGTAGAGTATGGGATAAAAACAGAAAATGCTGAAAAATCTCAGTCGGTCTGACAGCATCTGTAGAGAGAGAACAGAGCAACGTTTTGATTCTGGGTGACTCTTTGTCAAAATCATTTTGGGAGAGAGTTCTAAATTTCTAATCACCTGTCTGTAACAAACTGCTTCCTGATATCACTCCGAATGACCTGGATCTAATTTTAAGTTTATTTCTCTGGTTCTGAACTCCCTCATCACAGGATTGTGGTAGTCAGCACTAGCAGTATTATATGTATTACGGTAAGACACATATACTAGAGGTACATGGGTAAATCCCTGCCTGCTGGCTCCGCCCAGTCGGCGGCGTATAAATGTGTGTGCTCGCCGGTGCTGCAGCCATTCTGGTGGCAGCTACAGGACATCTTTGCTCAATAAAGCCTCGAGTATTCCACTACTCTCGTCTTTGTGGTAATTGATAGTGCATCAATTTATTGAGCAAAGATTTTTAAAACGATGGATCTCCGCATCAAGCCTGATCGCCTGCAGCTGAGCCCTCAAGTCCACTTTTGACCACTGGCTAGCCTGCTTCGAAAGCTACGTCCGAACATCCAGAACACTGAGAAACCCTCGGATGCGCAGAAGCTCCAGGTCCTTTATTCACGGGTGAGCCCTGCCATTTTTCCTCTCATCCGGGATGCGCCACTAACTCCAAAGCAATGGAGCTCCTGAAGGGACATTACGTTCGGCCAGTCAATCAACTATACGCCAGACACCTCCTGTCCACGAGACAGCAACACCCCGGTGAGGCCCTAGACGATTTCTGGCGTGCCCTGCACATCCTGGGGAGGAACTGTGACTGCCAGGCAGTTTCGGCAGTCCAGCACACAGAACGTTTAATCCGAGACGCCTTCGTTACGGGCATGAGGTCTGCGTACGTCCGCCAGCGCCTATTGGAAGGGGTTACGCTTGATTTTGCGGGAACCCGGCAGCTCGCGAACTCGTTAACAGTGGCCTCCTGTAACATCCAATCGTACGCCCCCGACTGCACTGCACCCTCATGGGCATCGTGGGCCTGCCGCGCGGCAGCCAGCCAACCCCGGGGGGCCCAAATGCTATTTTTGTGGGCAGAACAAACACCCGCGGCAGCGCTGCCCGGCGCGGAGCGCAACATGCAACGGATGCGGAAAGAAGGGACACTTTGTTTCTGTGTGCCAGGCCTGGTCGGTCGCCGCTGTTTCTAGGCCCAGCATTCCTACACCCCCCACGTGCGACCCAGGGGCACTGGCATTTTGCCCCTCGCAAGCCACGTGCGGCCTGTGGGCGCGCCATCTTCTTCCCCGTAGGCCAAGTGCTCACCATGGGCGCCGCCATCATTAATGCCACCCGCCATGTGCGCCCCATGGGCACCGCCAGCTTCGGCGCCATTTTGGACGGCGCCTCAGGACCCCTGCTCGTCTGGGAGCTAGTCTAGCCGTTCATCGCCTGCTGCTACCTCCACCACCGCTGACCAGCCCAGCATCTGCCGCAGATCACCTCGATCACCCTGGACCAGTCCTGCAACCTCGCAACTGCAAAGACAACGGTGAAAATCGATGGGCACAAGACATCCTGCCTTTTTGACACCGGGAGCACGGAAAGCTTCATCCACCCCACGGCGGCAAGGCGCTGCTCCCTCGCGGTACACCCCATTACCCAGAAAATCTAATTCGCCTCCGGATCCCATTCCGTGGAAATCCGGGGGTACTGCATCGCGACCCTCATCGTGCAAGGTGTAGAGTTAAGCAACTTCCGGCTCTACGTCCTCCCCCACCTCTGCGCTGCACTGTTACTCGGCCTGGACTTCCAGTGCTACCTCCAAAGCTTAACTTTAAAATTCGGCCGACCTCACCGTATGTGGCCTCACGACCCTTAAGGTCGATCCACCTTCCTTGTTTGCGAACCTCAGCCTGGATTGCAAACCGTCGCCACCAGGAGCAGACATTACAGTGCCCAGGACAGGACCTTCACCAGGTCGGAGGTCCAACGGCTCCTGTGGGAAGGCGTCATTGAGGCCAGCAACAGCCCCTGGAGAGCCCAAGTGGTAGTTGTAAAGACTGGGGAGAAGCACAGGATGGTCATTGACTGCAGTCAGACCATCAACCGGTACACGCAGCTCGACGCGTACTCCCTCCCACGCATATCTGACATGGTCAATCAGATTGCACAGTATCGGGTCTTTTCCACAGTGGACCTCACGTCCGCCTACCACCAGCTCCCCATCCGCCCGGAGGACCGCCACTACACTGCGTTCGAAGCAGATGGCTGCCTTTATCACTTCCTTAGGGTTCCCTTCGGCGTCACTAATGGGTTCTCGGTCTTCCAACGTGAGATAGACCGAATGGTTGACCGGTACGGACTGCGGGCCACCTTCCCGTACCTAGACAATGTCACCATCTGTGGCTACAATCTGCAGGACCACGACGCTAACCTCCTAAACTTTCTCCAGACTGCCAAGCTCCTTAACCTCACGTACAATAAGGAGAGATGCGTGTTACGCAGCAACCGCTTAGCCATCCTTGGCTATGTCGTGGAAAATGGAGTTCTAGGGCCTGACCCCGACCGCATGTGCCCCCTCATGGAACTCCCCCTCCCCCACTGCCCCAAGACCCTCAAACAATGCCTGGGGTTTTTCTCCTACTATGCCCAGCGGGTCCCTAAATAGGCAGACAAGGCCCGCCCACTCATTCAGTCCACAGATTTTTCCCCTGACGGCTGAGGCCCGCCAGGCCTTCAACCGCATCAAGGCAGACATCGCCACGGCCATGATGCACACGGTCGACGAGTCCCTCCCCTTCCAGGTCGAGAGCGATGCATCGGACGTAGCTCTGGCCGCCACCCTCAACCAGGCGAGCAGGCCCGTGGCCTTTTCCGCACCCTCCATGCCTCCGAAATTCGGCACTCCTCTGTCGAAAAGGAGGCCCAAGCCATTGTGGAAGCTGTGCGGCATTGGAGGCATTACCTGGCCAGTAGGAGATTCACTCTCCTAACTGACCAATGGTCGGTTACCTTCATGTTTAATAATACACAGCAGGGCAAGATCAAAAACGATAAGATCTTGAGGTGGAGGATCGAGCTCTCCACCTATAATTACGAGATTTTGTATAGCCCCGGGAAGCTCAACGAGCCCCCTGATGCCCTATCCCGAGGTACATGTGCCAGCGCATAAGTGGACCTACTCCGGGCTCTCCACTATGACCTCTGCCACCCGGGGGTCACCCGGTTCTTCCATTTCATCAAGAGCTGCAACCTGCCCTACTCCATTGAGGAGGTCAGGACTGTCACCAGAGACTGCCAGGTCTGCGCAGAGTGCAAGCCGCACTTCTACTGGCCAAATCGAGCGCACTTGGTGAAGGCCTCCCGCCCCTTTGAGCGCCTCAGCATGGACTTCAAAGGGCCCCTCCCCTCCACCGACCGCAACCCGTATTTTCTGAACGTGGTTGATGAGTACTCCCAGTTCCCTTTCGCTATCCCATGCCCTTATATGACTTCTGCTACGGTCATTAAAGCCCTCCACAGTATCTTCACTCTGTTCGGTTTCCTCACCTACGTCCACAGCGATCGGGGATCCTCCTTTATGAATGATGAGCTGCGTCAGTTCCTGCTCAGCAAGGGAATTGCCCCGAGCAGGACGACCAGCTACAACCCCCAGGGAAACGGGTAGGTGGCGAGGGAGAACGGGACGGTCTGGAAGGCCTTCCTGCTGGCCCTGCGGTCTAAAAATCTCCCAGTCTCCTGTTGGCAGGAGGTCCTCCCTGATGCGTTCCACTCCATCCGATCGCTCCTCTGCACCGTGACTAACGAAAACCCCCATGAATGTCTCTTTGCCTTCCCCCGGGTTCTCGCTCCCAACATGGCTGACAGCTCCTGGACCCGTCCTCTTTCGGAAGCAGGTGCGGACCCATAAGTCGGACCCTTTGGTCGAAAGGGTCCACCTCCTACACGCGAACCCGCAGTACGCCTACATGGCACACCCCGACGGGCGCCAGGACACAGTCTTACTCTGGGACCTGGCACCCGCTGGATCCCCACCCACGGCCCCCGATCCTACACCCCACCCCCCACCCCCCCTCCAGTTGCCTCATTCACCCCTGCGCCACTCACCCTCAACCCAGCGAACCTCACCACAGCCCCCGCCCCAGTAGGATCCGTCCTCCCATTGGTTCCACTCAGGGGTGACGAAGACGAGGACAACAAGCTCCCGGAGTCACAGGTGACCAAGTCGGCGGCCACATCACCACCAGGACTGAGGTGGTCACAGAGGAGGATCAAGGCCCCCGACAGCCAGAACTTGTAAACCTTTTTTTTGTCCACCACCCCCGCCGGACTCTTTTTTAACAGGGGGTGAATGTGGTAGTCACCACTAGCTGTATTATATGTATTACGGTAAGACACATATACCAGAGGTACATGGGTAAATCCCTGCCTGCTGGCTCCACCCAGTAGGTGACGTATAAATGTGTGTGCTCGCCGGTGCTGCAGCCATTCTGGTGGCAGCTACAGGAGGCACAACATCTTTGCTCAATAAAGCCTCGATTATTCCACTACTCTCGTCTTTGTGGTAATTGATAGTGCATCAAGGATATGGCTCTAATTATCCATCAACTTTTTTAACCATTGTAAAATCCTCAATTAGATCAGTGTTTTGCAAACTTTTATTCCTGAGACCTACGCTTGGGTGGCAGTGGTTAGCACTGTTGCTCCACAGCGCCAGGTTCGATTCCCGGCTGGGTCACTGTCTGTGCAGAGTCTGCACATCCTCCCTGTGTCTGCGTGGGATTCCTCCGGTTGGTCCGGTTTCCTCCCACAAGTCCCAAAAGACATGGGGCGGGATTCTCCGACCCCCCGCCAGGTCGGAGAATTGCCGGGGGCTGGCGTGAATCCTGCCCTCGCCGGTTGCCGAATTCTCCGGCACCAGATATTCGGCGGGGGCGGGAATCGCGCCGGCCAGTCGGTGGGCCCCCCCAGGCGATTCTCCGGCCCGCGATGGCCCGAAGTCCCGCTGCTGGAATGCCTGTCCCACCGGCGAGGATCAAACTACCTCTCTTCCTGGTGGGACTAGGCGGGGTGATCTGGCCCCGGGGGGTGCCTCCACGGTGGCCTGGCCCGCGATTGGGGCCCACCGATCCGCGGGCAGGCCTGTGCCGTGGGGGCACTCTTTTCCCTCCGCCTCGGCCACAGTCTTCACCATGGCCGACGCAGAAAAGACACCCCCCCTGCGCATGCGCGGGGATGACGTCAGCTGCCGCTGACGCTCCCGCGCATGCGCGGACTTCCGCCGGCCGACGCAGTCCCTTCGGCCCCGGCAGCGGTGGCGCCAAAGGCCTTTCCCTCCGGCTGGCGGTGCGCCAACCTCTCTGGCGTGTGGCTAGCCCCTCAAGGTGAGGGCTTGGCCCCTAAAGGTGCGGAGAAATCCGCACCTTTGGGGCGGCCCGACGCCGGAGTGGTTCACGTCACTCCATCCCGCCGGGACCCCCCGCCCCGCCGGGTACGGGAGAGTCCCGCCCATGCTGTTTGGGTGGCAGTGGTTAGCACTGTTGCTCCACAGCACCAGTGTCCCAGGTTCGATTCCGGTTTGGGGCACTGTCTGTGCAGAGTCTGCACGTTCTCCCTGTGTCTGCGTGGATTTCCTCCGGGTGCTCCGGTTTCCTCCCACAAGTCCCAAAAGACGTGCTGTTAGGTAATTTGGACATTCGGAATTCTCCCACCGTGTACGCGAACAGGCGCCAGAATGTGGCGACTAGGGGCTTTTCACAGTAACTTCATTGCAGTGTTAACGTAAGCCTACTTGTTACACTAATAAAGATTATTATTATTTTGCAAATCAGCCGACCTTTGGGACCAACGCCAGCCGACCTTCGTGACCCATGCCGGCCTCCTTCACAACACATGCCGACCGACCTTTGCGACCCCCGCCACGTTCGCTTACTTCAGCCGGCGGGGGCGGGATTCACGCCAGCCCCCGCCGATTCTCCGACCCGGTGGGGGGTCAGAGAATCCCGCCCCCGATCTTTCGCTACACTGAGGAGTCCCGATGAACAGAGCTCCTTGGTGTCGGAAACGAGGCTATGTGTGGCCTCGGCCATGCATTCCCCAGTAAGGCCCCTTATTTAACGTGAGCCCACGATGTCAAGTATGTATCCAGGGCACGTAAATTGCTCTCTGCTGTTGCCTCGGGCCAGAAAACTCCACACAGCCTCATTTATTTCTATTTAAAAGATGGCAACGGCTGCCATTTTCGATTTACAAGCTGGTAGCGACTGTTCATAGGATCATAGAATCCCTATAGTGATGCCATTCAGCCCATCAAACCTGCGCCGGCCCTCTGAAAGACCACCCTAACTTGGCTCACTCCCTTGCCCTAACCCCGCAACCCCACCTAACCTTTAGACATTAAGGGACAATTTAAAATAGCAAATCCACCTAACCTGCACATATTTTGGACTCTGAGAGGAAACCGGAGCACCTGCAGGAAACCCACTCAGACACGGTAGAACATGCAACCGCCACACAGATAGGCACCCGAGGCCAGAATTGAACCCAGTTCTCTGGCGCTCTGAGGCAGCAGTGCTAACCACTGTGGCACTGTGCCACCCCATTTACGAGGACAGCTGATGAAAAGACTGTAAGCTCCAACGTCCAATGTTTTGAATCTAGTTTGCACAATGACGTATAAATCAAGCACCTTGTTCAGATGTTGCTTTTGGACGCGCAATGCTAAATGTTTCAGAAGGAGTTCATACTCAACAGTACCAGTTTCCATTGTCACAAAAACTAATCGTGATTTAGCCACAGCACTGTCAGCACGAGTGGACAGTAGTTTTTCCATCCTGCTTACTTCGAAACGAGTTTCATTGTACCATTCTGATTTCAGAATCTTCCATTCGTCTATAATTAATGGCTTCATTGGTGCTGACGTATTTGCAACTTTAGTTACTGTTGAAGCATCACCCAATGTGTTGCCTGTTTGCCTTTTTGCAAACTGCTGTAAATAAAGGGTGTGATCTATCGGCCACATTGTGCCAGAAATGCAGTGCACCTGCGCCCAGCTAGTCTCACTCTATTGTGCAGTTTCCTGAGGTAACCAAAGCATTGGGTTCTACCCCCTTTGCCTTGGAACCCTTGGGTGAGTGCTATTCACTAATGGGCTGCACAAATGTGCTCTACGGACTGTTTCCAGGGACACACTGAGACCAACATCAACTGCTGCTGGAAGGTCATCGACTCGGTGAAAGACGCTCTTTGGTCTGCCCGAAACTTGCTGATCTTCCAGCGCAAAGAGCTGTCCTCGACCGAGTGTTGCAGACTGGCACATTCCAAGGTCCAGGACTACGTGCTGAGGGACGCACTCAAGCTTGGGGCAGCTGCCGCCAAGGCGCAATGGGGAAAGACCACTGTGTAAGGTCTTTCCAGCAAATGTACACCGAGGGGCGGGTAACAGTGTAAACCCCCCTCGGTCTGGGCCATTAACACTCCAATGTATAAAAGAAACATGACAATGTAAATGTTTAAGAAGGAATTGCAACGTAAAGAGCGATATGTGTGTAAGGTTATCAAAATTGAATGGAAGAAAGTCAAGGGAATGTGTAACTCTGATGGAAATGTACAGTCAAGACAATTCGAAATGTTCTGTAATGTTTATGATAGATTTTATGAATAAAGTATATTTTTTGAGAGAAATAAAATGGGCTGCACAAATGCCATGGGGGTCTCTCAGGGGATTGGAGGCCTCCAGTTGCATGCCCTGTGGGCAGCATGATACCCTGGCACTGCTAGTGCCACCTGGGAACCCTAGTACTGCCATCTTGGCACCCTGGAGTGCCACGTTGGTGCCAAGATGGCATTGTCAAGGTGCTCAGGTGGCACTGCCAGAGGTCTGCCTGGGCGCCAGGCTGGCACTACCAAGCTGCCATGTTGGAGTGGGTGCCCTGCATAGGTGTGGGGGGTGCAAGAGGGGAGCGGGGACCCCTTACAGTGAGTTGGGGGGGGGGGGGAGGGGGAGTTTCAAGGCTCATTTCGGGGGCGCGAGAGATTGGGACACCATTTAAAATCGCTCCCTGCACTGAGAAGTTTTGGCGAGTGGGGCTCCTCAGTGCAGGGAACATGACTAAGTGCGGTCCGGCCGTGTGTTCCCCGCTGAAGCCCCGTATCTAACTGGAATCACGTTAGATAGTGTTGTGTTTCTCAGCAGCCACGGCTAAATGTGCTCGCTATGGGACATAGTTCCCATTTGGTTCAATCGCACCCAAAGAAAATGAAGGGCCAGTGTCGCCCATGTGAGCAGTTCTTTCTTGTTTAGCGTTTGATGATTTCCTCTTGTTTCCATCATTCTGTTTCTGCTCAGTTGGCATTAAAACATGTGTCGAGGTGCGCAGTTGTGGAGCAACGCAACAGGGTAAAAGCCTCGCTGCAGCTTGGAGCGGTGCAAGACCCAGTGACGTGCTGCAAACAGGGGATAACACCGCGGGAGGTCTGTGCTGACATGATGAGCTGTGATGGAAGGGGCTGCTCTCTTTAACCTCAGCCTCCAACTAAACATCAGCTCCGTACCATACCTTCACCGAGAGTGAATGGGTACTATTCCACAATAACACTCTTCCAGTTACTAGACTTTCAGGCTTTACCGCAATTCACGTTTACCGCACTGACAGAGACTTTAGAAGGGGCGCCAGGTTGGGTGCTTCTCCCGTTATTGGGACCACTGCAGGAACGGTGCGACCGATCGTTTTGCGACCCTCCCGAAACCTGCCCGCGATCCACTCGTGGGTCCCAACCAGTACTTTGAAAAACCCTGAAGTACATCACTCATTAATCTTCTATACTCATGGGAACACAGCCGTCCAACGGGTCTTCATAATTTAACTGGAATTTTTCATACATATGTTGCTTTTTATACTCAATGTATTGATAGGAAAAATGTGAAAATAACTCCGACAGTTAGACAGTCGTCACAGAGACAATTATATGAACAGATTCGACCATCCTTCGACAGTCCATGATTATTAGTGCATCATGAAATGTTAGATATATAAGCTGACTGGAGTAACAACTTTGCAAATTAATTTGCATTTAACATGGATTTTAAATCTTATCTGTCACGCAATTCTTGCCCGATGACTTTACAACATAGGAAGTATTTTATATGAACCTGACGACTGAATTTGCATTTTGGTTTATCGGGTGGTCAGTTCATGATGAAATATTTTCCATTCACTGCAGTTGCCCACCATATATTCTATTTAAAGATTCAGAAAGTGTTGTGCAAAACTGCCCACTGTAGTACAAAGTTGACATAATTCAAGTTGGTTTTGCACTGTAAGTGTTGGTTTGTCATTGGTGCTGGCAGTGTGATACCCTCTTTATATTTGGAGATAAAGTAAAACTTTGCGCCAGTATTTAAATGTCTTTTAGAAGATGCCCAACAGTTGATAAAGATCTTCATGAAATTTAAATGCTGATAGTGCTATTCTGACATGGTCAATTGAATTTGCTTCATTGCAGTTCTAACTACAGCTGGGCCAGTGTTGAGCTGGTGCAAGATCACCTCCTGGAAGTTGTGATTCATTTAACACTTCAACCTGAGTTAACTCCATTTTGTTACAATTCGTAGCATGTGTTGCACATGCTGGAACTATGGCAACAACAGAAAACGAGCAGTAAAATTGACGCATTGGAGTGTTCAAATTCTTTGCCACGGACATTTTGGGCGGGATTGGGGTCGGAGAATCGCCGGGGGTCAGCGTGAATCCTGCCCCCGCTGGCCTCCGCATGTGCGGACCCGCTCCGGCCAGCGGAGTCCCTTTGAGCCCAGCTGGCGCGGTGGCAAAGGCCTTCCACACCAGCCAGCGGGGTGCAAACCGCTCCAGCGCCGTCCTAGCCCCTGAAGGTGCGGAGGATTCCGCACCTTTGGGGCGGCCCGACGCCGGAGTGGTTCCCGGCACTCCACTGCGCCGTTTCTGCCCGCCCCGCCAATTCCCAGAGAATCCCGCCCAATGTCTGTGGGTCTTTTAACCTCATCACAACATCTGGGTGTGTCTGGATCGCAGGAGATTGAATTGATTGTTGTAACAAATGCTAGGAAATGTTCAGACTATGGCAGTTTGCAAAGCATTTTCCAGGAGCAATTTAATTGATTTGTATTGTGATACCTGTAAAAAACTGATTGAATAAATCTCAAAGTTGGTCCGCTTTGCTCTGTGGTTACAAAATCTACAAGCCCTATCTATCTTGCCAAAGGCTCATGAACTGATGTGGACAGCCAACATCAACATTGACCGGGCTGTCAAATTTCCATCGGGGTTCCCCAATCCCACAAAATTAACATGAACAGTCACTGCCATCATTTCCCCAGGGGTGCCACTGTATTTACAGTGAATGTTGGGGGAACTCCTGTGTCATTTACGAGGGCAGATATCCTGCTTGGACTAATGGGCTTGGACAAGTTTTAAAATGCTTTAAAAGAATTCAGAATGCAAAGTTTAAAAAAAATCAATATTCACAAATTACAGCCTCGTCTTCTGATTTATATAGAAAGGTATACTCCGCCCTATAAGTAACAATTAGACCATAAGACCATAACACATAGGAGCAGAGTAAGGCCAGTTGGCCCATCGAGTCTGCTCCGCCATTCAATCATGGCTGATATTTTCTCATCCCCGTTCTCCTGCCTTCGCCCCATAGCCCCTGATCCCCTTATTAATCAAGAACCTATCTATTTCTGTCTTAAAGACACTCAGTGATTTGGCATCCACAGCCTTTTGCGGCAAAGAGTTCCATAGATTCACCATCCTCAGGCTGAAGAAATTCCTCCTCATCTCTGTTTTAAAGGATCATCCTTTTAGTCTGAGATGGTGTCCTCTGGTTCTAGATTTTCCTACAAGTGGAAACATCCTCTCCACGTCCACTCTATCCAGGCCTCGCAGTATCCTGTAAGTTTCAATAAGATCCCCCCTCATCCTTCTAAACTCCAATGAGTACAGACCCAGAGTCCTCAACCGTTCCTCATACGACAAGTTCTTTATTCCAGGGATCATTCTTGTGAGCCTTCTCTGGACCCTTTCCAAGGCCAGCACATCCTTCATTAGATACGGGGCCCAAAACTGATCACAATCCAAATGGGGTCTGACCAGAGCTTTATACAGCCTCAGAAATACATCCCTGGTCTTGTATTCTACATGTAACATCATTTATTTTAATTTCATTTAAGCTTTTTGGTCTTTATAGTTGTTGGATAAATATTTATTTCATAGCAGTAACCATTTTTGTTCTTGGTTGTTATATAACTTGTAAAAAAAATGATCTTTGCCCAATAGCATTTCCACAACGATGATTTTGTGGGCGCTGTTTTCTTTTCACTCATTTGCGGGATTTGGGTATACCTAGAGTGCCCTTGGGAAGGGGGTGACGAGCCACCTTCTTGAATCAACCTGATGGCTTAGCTAGGCCATTTCATAGAGCAGTTAAGAATCAACCACATTGCTGTGGATCTCGAGTCACATGTAGGGCAGACCAGGTAAGAACGACAGATTTCCCTCCCGAAAGGACATCAGTGAACTAGATAAAATTTTACAACAATCTGGAAGTTTCATGCTCATCATTATTGATGGAGCTTTTAACTTCAAATATTATTTCATTACATTTAAGCTCCTCAGTTGCTGGCATGGAGTTTTGAACATGTGCCCCCAGATCATTACTCCAGGTCCAACAACAAGGTCTCTATGCTACCATATTCCAAATGAGCAGTGCTTTTTAATTCAAAATGACTTTGTTCAGATTATTTGCCAATTCAATTTCTTGGAAATAAATTCCCCAATTTGCGTATTATTTAAACTGCTTAATTTAAATTATTAGATAGTTAAATTTCTTCCTCATGGTAAAAATCTGTAACTGCATCACCACAGTAATGACATAGCTTTGGATGAAATGAAAGGGTCGATATGGTGGGCCTGTTTTCAGATTAAGGTTCAGTGCTGTGTGGCCAACATGTGCTTGAAGATAGGGCATTGAATTGAGTGGACAGGGCAAGTAAGTTAAAAGTTTGATATCAGACCCTTCATCACTCAGCATGTTAACCTGTTTGTTCTCTCCACTGTTGCTGCCTAACCTGCTCATTGTTTCCAGTTACCACACACCCATGTACAATAATCACATGAAAACTCATCTTGAACTGACACTGATGTCAGCACGGTAGCACAGTGCAGCATGGTAGCACAGTGGGTAGCACTGTTGTTTCACAGTTTCAGGGTCCCAGGTTCGATTCCCGGCTTGGGTCACTGTCTGTGCAGAGTTTGCACGTTCTTCCTGTGTCTGCGTGGGTTTCCTCCGGGTGCTCCAGTTTCCTCCCACAAGTTCCAGGAGATGTGTTGTTAGGTAATTTGGACATTCTGAATTCTCCCTCTGTGTATCTGAACAGGCACCGGAAAGTGGCAACTAGGGGCTTTTCACAGTAACTTCAGTGCAGTGTTAATGTAAGCCTACTTGTGACACTAAAGATTATTATTATTAAAAATTATTATTATTAAATCAATGAATTCAGAACATAATCACTTCATTATATGCAATAATATTACACTGCTCAGAAAATGGTACTGGATTGGATAATTTGATTGATTGTTTCAAATTGAATCAGCTTTTACTGAGTGTTTCCTATAATGAATTCATGTGACACAACTGGCTTTAAAGGGGTTCCCAAGAGGCTGGCAGCCGGAGGAATCTCTACACCGATTCATTAAGGCAGTGGTTATTTTATCAACAATCTCACCATCTTTTTAACCTCAATTCCATAACATAGGATATTTATGCTACCTCCACCTTGCACTGCTGGAACTTTACTGCTGTATTTTTTTACACCTGCGAATGTGATGGTGAGCGGCTTTCTTGAACTGCTGCAGTCCATGTGGTGTTGGTGCAACCACAGTGCTGTTAGAGAGGGAGACTCAGATTTTGACCCACAGTAATGAAAGAAAGGCGATATAGTTCCAAAGTTCCTTCTGTTGTACTTGTGCACATGAGGCTAACATCATATGATCTCTCGTCCAAGAAGGCTACTGTGGACCCTAACAGAAATGAGTTTAGTACCCATGCAAACCACTGGAAAGGGCCTTGCCTTCCTCCTGTTGGCTATCCTTTGCTGACTATGACATCTAACTCAATGTAGTTGCTGTAAAGTCTGTGTTGAGCAGGACTGTCAAAGAGTTCAGCTATTTCATTCTAAAATTGACTTTAATTCAAGAAATAAGAGAATTCCTGTTTAATTTTTTAAAACTCCCTCCAAACAGAAAACAAACAAACATTCTTTTGTCTGAAAGCTGATTAAAAAGGCCTTAACAAGTAGCATGGACTTAAAAAGAAAGGAATGAAAATCTCCAATTTATTCCTTCTCCGGGGTGATATATTTTAAACATTGGAACCTAATTAAATACACATTATTCCAATGGCAATTTTTTTGTGACTGAGCGTTCACTGTTTTCATTTAGTTTTATTGGATGATATGCCTTGCAGGATAGACTTTTAAAATACCTTGTCACTATCATTTAACTGCATTGAGTAGGTATTCCAAATGTCTGGTAACCAAAACAGATTTTACTGGTGTTATGAATCATACGCGCAGAACAGCATGGTAGCACAGTGGTTAGCACTGCTGCATCACGGTACCAGCACCACTGCTGCCCTACAGCGCCAGGCACCCGGGTTCAATTCCAGCCTTGGGTCATTGTCTGTGTGGAGTTTGCATTTTCTCCCCATGACTGCATGGGTTTCCTTCGGGTGCTCCGGTTTCCTGCCATAGTCCAAAGATGTGCAGGTTAGGTGGATTGGCCACGCTAAATTGCCCTTAGCATCCAAAAAGGTTGGTGGGGTTACTGGGTTACCGGGATAAGGTGGAGCGTGGACCTAGGTGGGGTGCTGTTTCAGAAGGTCGTTGTAGACTCGATGGGCTGAATGGCCTCCTTCTGCACTGTAGTTATGACTACAATTTCTGTGATGAGTCAGCCATTGTACACATTCATCAGAGGAGGACTGCAATGGAACCTTTCAGATGTGTGGGACGTATTCATACTGGCCAGCAGATGAGACATTACAAGCAGGAATAGCAGACTACCTGTATACAAATAAAGTCATGGGCCAATCTCCCAAACAATTTATGTAATTTACGCTTTTTTTTGGAATGTAAAAAGGATAAAATGCTAGTAACAGATCAGGAAATTGCAAAAACTAATCTCATTAAACTTTGTGATAAATACTCTCACATTAAGAAGTATTCTCTCCAATGTTTCATTGATTCTTTACCAATTTTTGGATCCAAAAAAGACTCTTCATTTTACTTTGGGGACGTTAAATCAAAACTACCCAATTTCACAGGGCCATTCGTAATAAAAGACCAGAATATTTTTAAAGTTTTGTGCATTGTTAGTTTCTCACAGTTTTTATGTCTATTAAGTCTTGCTGTTTTCAAGAAACGCTCAGTTAAGGGCCGGGATTCTCCAATCCCGCGGCCAAGTTCTGACGCCTGCGTGAAAAGTGGCACGAGCCACTCCGGCATCAATGGGCCTCAACTGGCAGCTATCCACCCCTTCCTAGGGGGCTAGTACTGCGCCGGAGTAGTATCCACAGCTCCGGTGCCCGAAAGCCGGCGCGCCATGGCCGGCGCAAGTTCGCGCGTGGCTTCCCGTCTCCGCGCCGGCCCCCGGGCAATATGGCGGAGCCTTACAGGGGCCCAGCATGGCGAAACATAGGCCTCCACGGAACACGGAACTAGCCCGCTGCCGATTGGTAGGGCCCGATCGTGGGCCAGGCCACCGTGGAGGCCACCCCCGGGGTCGGATCCCCCCGCTCTCCCACCAGAACAGAACTCCAAGGTCCGGCCGTATACGTATACCACACCGGCGAAACTCGGTGGGCACTCGGCCGTCGAGGCCCGGAGAATCGGCAAGGGGGTGCTTTCAATGGTCCCCGACTGGCGCGGCGGCGATCCCACAGGCGCCCGAAAATCGGCTCTGAAGAATCGGCAAGCCGGCGTCGGGGCGGCGTGGCGCAATTCTCGCGCCCCCCCCCCCCCCCGATTCTCCGACCCAGGGCGGGGTTGGAGAATCCCGGCCAAGATCTTTGAGTTTCCTTTTAAGAACAAAAGTTTCTGTCTCAGTAATTTCAACAAAACTGACAAAAGTGTCAAATGTCAAAAGTGGTTAATGAAACCATTTTAAGTTTAAGAATGTTGTAAATTGCAAAGAAGCTTTTTTCTTCTATAGATACAACATTGAACTTCATAAATTTAGTTTTTGATTATTTCACTCAGATTCAGTTGTCCAGGTGAAACCGCCTGGAATCATGTTAAATGGACCTTTGAATAAAAGCTTTCCCTGGTTGGAGAAATCCTCTGTAATATTTTGCCCATTATTAAATCAAAGGGAGCTGTGTGTATTTACACATCAGCTCACAATGTTATAGAAGGCCCTATTTGCTCACTTCCATTTTGTGTATTGGTGTTGTACAGCTCATGTATAGCATGTTTAGATGAAGGCTGAAGCTTTACTCTTCCTCAGTAATGTTACTCAACCCCAAACTAACCTATCTTTTAAATTTGTTTCAACAGGAAAGAAAGACTCGCACTCGTACATAATTCTTATGACAATCAAACATCTCAAAGTGCTTTATTTCCAATTAACTAGTTTTGAAGTGTAGTCAAACTATTGATGCAGCTAAAAGGAAATATTGTGACGTGTCATGTGGGCTGTTGCTTTATTAGCAATAATTTTGTGTTAATCAAACACATCCCACATGTAAGACACACTTTTACCTTCCATTGTGGGGTTCAGTGGTAACGCCTTCAGAAGGTTTGGGGTTGAAGCCCACTTGACCAGTTCAGCACACAATCAAGGAAATGCTGACTCTAATTGAGACTCACTGAGTTTTGGTGTTATAACTCAAATAGCAAGGGAGTGAAGGATAAAACGGGAGCTGAGCCTTGCATATACTTCATACATTAAATATCGTACACCTCCAACCAACAATTGCTATTTCAGCCTGCTCCTATATGCAGGAGCACAGGTGAATTCTCACCATCTAAAGACAATTAAAAATCCAACTAATTTGCAATTAATATTAATAATGATTAATTTTATGCACCATGGATCCAGGCCATTTGATCCAATAGTCAGAGTGTATTCTCCATAGGAACCTTTTCCCACTCCTCTTCTCGATTCTGTAGAGTATAAAAGTTTATTTCTCCTTCATAATGTTTGTCTAGTTTTGCCATAAGTGAATCGATGCTAATTTGCCTCATCCACTCCATATGGTAGATAATTCACATTCTCACCACTCTCTGGGTGAAGAGGTCTTTCCTCAGTTCCCTATTGGATTTATTAGTGACCTATATTCATGGTCTTCACTTTCGGTCTCCCCCACAAGTGGAAATATCTTAATGCCTTCACCAGCAGTTTTGTTTGAAATTAAACCTTCTCCCACATAACAGCCCCAAATGCCTGTCAGGCAACTCTCCAAAGACACCGCAACGAGTTTCAGCCATACAAATAATCTTTAGAATCAATTGTAAGCCACTCAGCACTGCGAAGATCAACTCAATTACTAACTAATAAAGGGCTTCTAATCTGTGAGCAAAATCGCACACAGGAATTTATATATCATCACTTCTCTGAATTTTGTTTTGATCAGCTGAATTCTCAGTGGTACCTGTTCTCATATGTTAAATCTGACAACATTATTATGCAGCTTGATTACTTACAGCAACACATAAGAAACACAGATTGACAGCACACAACATGGCCATTTAGCCTATTGTATCCATGCCAGTCAAAAATTAGATATCCAATCAAACCTTAACTTCCATAGAGTCCTGTGAGGTGCAGCGGGCACGGTTCAGTGGCCTAATTTCTCCCGAAAGACCTGCATTGAGATTCGTGAAACTTCTTGCAAGATTCAACGGAATCTTGGGGTGCGTCGCAATCCAGATCTCGTTCGCCGGGCGAGTTCCAGGCATGCATATTTAAATGAGTCATTCAGGTGGTACTCCCCCTGGCACCTAGGCACCTTTGCACTGCCAGCCTGACACCTTAGCATTGCCCACCTGGCACCTGGCAGGGCCACCCTGGCCCTGACAGGCTGTTGGGTCACTGCCAGTGTGACAGGCTGTCAGTGCCAATGAGCCCAGGTGCCAGGTTACTCGTGCCAGGGGAAGAGCCTGGGCGGCCCTTGTCGAGAAGAGGTCGGGTAAGGAGGGGGTTCAAGGATCCCAGAAAAGGTACGCTGAGTGAAGTTAGGGGGTCCTTTAAAAGTGGCGCCCTGACCAGTGAGTAGTCTTCCTGCGCTGGTGAGCTGAGTTTGCCAGTGCAGGAAATGACTTAAAAAGTGGCCTTGACGGACCATTCCGCGTTGTGGCCAAATAAAATGTCCAAGTGCCATTGAATAGCAGGGGGTTTCTCAGCGCTTGATCGTGCCCATTCAGCGGACTTTAACCTGAGTCCACTGAATCACGCCCAGAATCAAATACATAGCCAAATATCTCTTATATGTGATGACAGCTTCTACCCCACCACCCTCAGGGTGATGAGTTAATCGATACATCCAGGTTTCTTGGCAAAATTGTAGTTGCGCCGAAAGTAACAGTGAACAAGAGCTTGAGACAACTTGTTGGGACAGTTTTCAGGATTGATTAGACTTGAGAAAAGGAAGGGAAGAATGTGCTGAAAACCAGTTGGGTTCATTGCCTGTCATGTTCATTGGGTGAGTTATTGCCTTGTGAGCAGGTTGTGCTGATTGAGTTTCCAACCATGGGCTCGAGGCTGCTCCTAATTTCTCCCAATCCCAGCAGAGACTGATCATTCCGATTTGCATGTTTTTCAGATGCACCTCAGCCACACGTTTGTTACTGGAGGGGGGAGGGCACCCCTCTTGCAATTTCCCACCCCCACTCAAATAATCCTTGACTCCCTTGTCTGTCAACTGCAAATCATTCCAAATAAAAATAATTTTTTGAAATGGAGTTGGTGTAGATGTACCGCAGCACAAGGTTTTCAACAACATTGATTACTGAATAGTTTTCACCTTGCTGTTGGATATTGCTGCTTGATACTGTAAGACTCATGGTGCCCCTCTTTTGTTATTTTAACAAAGGCATTACCCCATTTAAAACTATTTAAAAAGTCAGTGGCACTAAGATAGAAGAGGCAAATCCAAGAACATCCCAGAAAGCTGAAGAAAATTGGGAAAGAACTAGCAGACCAAAATCTTTGGAAAAATAATAATAATGTATAAAGTTACTGTGAAAATTCCCTAGTCGCCACACTCCGGCGCCTGTTCAGGAGGGAGGATTCAGAATGTCTAATTCACCTAACAAGCACGTCTTTTGGGACTGGTAGGAGACAACCGGAGCACCCGGAGGAAACACACACAGATACGTGGAGAATGTGCAGACTCCGCCCAGACAGTCACCCAAACTGGGAATCGAACCCAGGCCCCTGGCGCTGTGAAGCAACAGTGTTAACCACTGTGCTATCGTGCCATCCACATGGAAATGGGAATCGTCCGAAGAAACTGGAATGTTAAACACCTGGGGCGGGATTCTCCGACCCCCCCCTCGTGTTGGAGAATCGCCGGTGGCGGTGTGAATCCTGCCCCCGCTGACTGCCGAATTCTCCGGCGCCAGAGATTCGATGGGGGTGGGAATCGCGCCACGCTGGTCGGCGGGGCCCCCCCCCCAGCGATTCTCTGGCCCGCGATGGGCCAAAGTCCTGCTGCTGTCATGCCAGTCCCGCTGGCGGGAATTAAACCACGTCTCTTACCGGCGGGACTGGCGGTGCAGGCGGGCTCCAGGGTCCTGGGGGGGGGGGGAGGGGTGTTGGGGGGGGTGATCTGGCCCCGGGTGGTGCCCCCACGGTGGCCTGGCCCGCGATTGGGGCCCACCGATCCCCGGGCGGGCCTGTGCCGTGGGGGCACTCTTTTCCCTCCGCCTCGGCCATAGCCTCTGCGATGGCCGACGCGGAAGTGACCCCCACCCCCCTGCACATTCGCGGGTATGACGTCAGCAGCCGCTAACGCTCCCGCGCATGCGCGGACTTCCGCCGGCCGGCGAAGTCCCATCGGCCCCGGCTGGCGCGCGCCAAAGGCCTTTCCTGCTGAATGTCGGCGTACCAACCACTCCGGCGCGGGCCTAGCCCCTCATGGTGAGGGCTTGGCCCCTAAAGGTGCGGAGAAATCCGCACCTTTGGGGCGGCCCAATGCCGGAGTGGTTCCCGCCACTCCATCCCGCAGGGACCCCCCGCCCCGCCGGGTAGGGGAGAATCCCGGCCCTGTTCAGGAAAAGGGAAATAAATAGGCCAGTAGTGTGATCACAGCTGTGGATACCCATCCAGTGTCAACACAAGAGGTTTTCAAAATGGTGAATGGTTTGTAGAAAATATTGAAAGATTGATTCTGCAAGTTGGTGAACTTAAAATAGAACAGCATCAACTCATGACACTCACTGGGAAAGCTACGTGAGATATTAGGAAAAGGAAGATCAATAAAAGGATTTGGGGAAAAAGCAGGGCATTGTGATCAGAGTAGACAGTTCCATTTGATGAATGAGCACTGGTACAGATATGATTGACTGGGAAGACCCTGTCTATGGTTATTCTACAAAATTAACAAGTAAGCAGCCACAGAAAAGTAGCAGAGAGAGTAATGTCACAATGTATTTATCAATAAATAAAACCAGATGTAATTGATGGGCTCAATTATTTTGAGAGTCAAAAACAATAGTTAAAATTGATCGGTGAGAATCAGCATGGTTTCCAATAACAACGGTGGTATTTACAAATCGCCTTTAACATTGAAAAACATGCCAAAATTTTTCACAGGAGCGGCATCAAGTAAAGTTTCACACAGAGGTCACATAAGAAGTCATTAGGGAAGATGACCAAAAGCTTGGTCAAATAGGCAGGTTTAAAGGAGTATTTAAAGACCAGAGAGAGAGAGAGAGGGGTGAGTGTCAGTGAAGTTTAGGGATGGAATTCCGGATCTTAGGGCTCAGACATGACCACCAATTGTGGTGAAAAACAACAATTTGCAAGAGGCGAGTCTTGGAGCGTGGATATCGCAGAGTTGTGGGCTGGAGGAGATCACAGGGATAGGGAGTCGTGAGAACATGGAGGGATATAAAACAGAGTTGAATATTTCAAAAGTGAAGCTAAAAGGTGTCAAATGCTGACCCACTTTCTGATGATGTCCCATTCTGTGAGAAAATATCTTTGCCTTGGGGTCAGTAAACTGAGTGACATCGGGAATTCTCCATGTTGGAACATAATGCACTGCTTTTCCATTTCAATCAATTTTATTTTATTTTGATAACCACATAGAATTTCACAAAGTCAGATGTTTTCCCTTGAGGTTTTGGTGAGGGGCCAGATTCTAAACTTTGTTAGCCAAGAGTTTTCTGGCATCATATCTTTATAATTACTGAATCGAGTCATTAATGGAAACATTTTTCTTAATACTGTTCTGAAAATGTCCTTTTGAATAGTCAATAATAGAAATAACGGCCGGGATTCTCCGACCCCCCGCCGGGTCGGAGAATCCCTGGGGGGGGGAGGCGCGAATCCTGCCCTGCCGCCCCGACGCCGGCTGCCCTATTCTACGGCGCCGTTTTCCAGGTGGCGGCAGGATTCCCGCCACGCCGGTCGGGGGGCCGTTGTCAGCGGCCCCACCGGCGATTCTCCGGGCCCCGATGGGCCGAGAAGCTGTCCAGTTTCGGCAAGTCCCGCCGGCGTGAATTACTCACCTCACTCACGGTGGGACCTGGCAGGATTGTGCGGGGGCGGTCCTGGGGAGGGGGTGGGGGGGGTGGGGGTGGCGTGGGTGGATCCGCCCCTGTGGGGGCCCCCACGGTGGCCTGGCCCGCGATCGGGGCCTACCGATCTGCGGGTGGGCTGGTTCCGTGGGGGGACTTCTTTCCTCCGCTCCGGGCCCCTGTAGGGCTCCACCATATTGCCCGTGGGCCGGCGCAGAGAAGAAAACCCCCGCGCATGCGTGGAAATATGACGGCCAGTCTGCACATGCGCGAGATCATGCCGGCTGTTTCGCGCATGCATGAACTCGCGCCGGCCCTTCGGCTCCGGCTGGAGCGGCGCTAACCCCTCTGCCGTCCACCTAGCTCCCGGAAATTCAGAGAATTCCTCACTTTCGGGCGCTGTTGATGCCAGAGTGGTTGGCGCCGGTTTTCCCGCTGGCGTGGGGACATAGTCCCCAGAAGAGAGAATCCTGCCCAAGATATTTCAGAATAGTGATTTTAGTTAAAATCATGATGAAGAACAGTTACCATTTCTAAGAGATATATGATCTGACATTGATCTATTTGTTGTCCATCATTATATTAGACCAAAGGATGATTTGATTTGTTTAAACATGGATATGTGTAATCTCGTCCATCAACACCGCAGCTAATCATTAAGACAGGCTGTGAATGTTGGGCAGCAGTGTTAAAATTGATAATAAGTATAATTAGCCTTATTATTGAAACTTACAACAAAATAAATTGATGATAAGATGTAACTGATCAGAAATACTTTATGGCATCTACAGGAAAGATTACCAAGAATGAATTAAAGCTGGATTCGATTGACAATGATTCCCAAAATATTCATCTTGGTTTTAGCAAGCAGGTCAATAATCTATCTACTGTTACATTCGTCTTCTTGGAAAGGTCTGGCTAACTTATTATCCAGGTTATTAACACAGTAAATTAAAATACAATTTGAGGACCAATTTACAATAGCTTAAGTTTTGACCAGGATACTAAGCTGGAGGTTAAAAAGAATTATAACTGAGTAGTGCTCTTGCTTCAGCACGGTAGTATAGTGGTTAGCACAATTGCTTCACGGCTCCAGGGTCCCAGGTTCGATTCCCAGCTTGGGTCACTGTCTGTGCGGAGTCTGCACGTTCTCCCCGTGTCTGCGTGGGTTTCCTCCGGGTGCTCCGGTTTCCTCCCACAGTCCAAAGATGTGCAGGTTAGGTGGATTGGCCACGATAAATTGCCCTTAGTGTCCAAAATTGCCCTTAGTGTTGGGTGGGGTAACTGGGTTATGGGGATAGGGTGGAGGTGTGGGCTTGGGTAGGGTGCTCTTTCCAAGAGCCGGTGCAGACTCGATGGGCCGAATAGCCTCCTTCTGCACTGTAAATTCTATGATATGATTCTGAATTAGAAGAGCCTGGGCTCAAGTCCTATTCAAGTGGAAAAATTAAAGCTGACACTAATGTACTAGTGATGGCACGGTGCTTTGCTGTTGGGTGAAATGAGAAACCAAGGTATTATATCCCCCATGGAGGCCACAGGGTGTGCACCATTCATTTCCCTGTGACCTCCAGAGAATATGAACTTTCCTGGGAACGGGGCTGAGCCTCCCCTTTAACGAGGGAGCCATGACAGTATAAAAACCCCGGTCAGGGTGCAGGTCGGTGAGGGAGACCCTTCGGGTAGAAGAAATTTGTGTATAGTAAATAAAAGGGTATCGTTTCCATCCTACTTGCCATTTCATGCTTCTTCTCATGGATACTACACTGGTGACACTGGTAAAGTGGAGCTGCCGTCAACACTGAGTGCTGCGAAACCGGACCATCTCGTTTAGTCCTCTGGTGGCCTCCAACCCGCCCACAGAGATCCCCCACATTGGGAAGCTGGAACTGTTTGAGGCAGCTACGGATGACTGGGATCAGTACATCAAACGGATGCAATATCTTTTTCTGATGAACTCGATTTTAGGGGATGAAAGACAGATGGTGATTTTGCTCATGGCTTCTGGCGGACCGACCTATAGCATAATCAAGAGTTTGGCTCACCCAGATACCTTTTAACACTTTGCTGGCCCTCGCGGGGAATCATTTCCACCCAAACCCCGCTCATCATCTGCCATTTTCACTTCCATACTGCCACCCAGGCCCAGGGTGAATCGACCAGCGATTTCGTGGCCCAATTAAGGAAATTGGTGGAAGCCTGTGAGTTTGGTGTTACATTGAATGAGACTCTGCGAGACCATTCTGTCGGTGGCCGTCGGGACCTGGCACTGCAGCACAAACTTCTGGGACTCACCTGGACCTACAATGAGCGGTCGAGATTGCCATCTCTCATGAACAGGACATCTAGGAACTCCAGGGCATGGCTGTACTAAACTTAAGCCACCCGCCATTTGGCTTTTCTGAGGCCGGAAGAGATGACCCCGTGATGATGTGGCACACCCTGCAGGGAAGTCGGCTGCCGCTGCAGAGGTCCCAAAAGCCACCAAGAGCTTTTCCCAGAGAAGGAAGGCCCAGATGTCGATTGCAGTCCGGCACTGACCTGCCGTCGAGACTGGGCTGATCGACTGCCCATCCCCCCACTGCCCAGCTGGGCGCAATCTGCGCCCATGTGCCGGGCCTACTACTTGGAGGAGGAAGATGCCCAACAGCTGCACTGCGTGGCGGCCCCACGACCAGGTAACCTTGCAGGTGAATGGACACTCCATCCAAATGGAGCTGGATGCCAGAGCAGCTGTCTCCGTGGTCAGCCGCCACAATTTTGGCAGGATTACAGATGACGGTGTTACAGGATACTGGTGCACGGTTGGCAACGTATGGAGGGGAGCCATTGAGATTGAAGGTACATCGGTGATCCCCGTCACATACCGACAGCAGTCGGCGAGCCTACCACTCACTGGTGGTAGCCACATACCGGGTTTGCTGGGCCGTGACTGGTTGCAGCTCTTGCGGTTGGATTGGCAGCGGGTTTGCCAAATGTACCCAAACTGACCGAAAGGAGACTTGGCGAAGTTCCCTAGTGTATTTCAGGAGGGCTTGGGCTTCATACTAGGAGCCATGGCCAGGATCAGTGTGCACCCACTGGTACAACCGTGCTACTTCCGTGCCCAACCGGTCCCATATGCCCTGCGGCCAAAGGTAGATGTTGAATTGGATCGTTTGGACCATCTGGGCATCATACGCGATGTTCAGTTCTCGGATTGGACTGCCCAGGTTGTCCCTGTGCAGAAGTCCACATGCCTGTGTGGCGATTACCAGATGACAGTGAAGCGGGTCTCTCATTTGGTCCATTACCCAATCCCCCACATCGGGGGCCTTTATGCGAAGCGCAGCGGCGGTTGCACGTTCACAAAGCTGGAGATGAGCCACACGTACCTCCAGTTGGTCCTGGACCCCGACTCACAGTGTTTTATGATGGTCAACGTGCACCGGGGCCTGTACAAGTACACCTGTTTGCCCTTCAGTGTTTCCTCGGCATGTATAATTTTCCAGTGGGTTATGGAAAACATGTTGTGAGGTTTACCGAAGGTCGCAGTTTACCTCGACGATGTCCTAATCACAGGCTCCTCCGACCAAAAATATTTACAGAACTTGGCCGTGATTTTGCGAAGATTCCAGGAAGCCGGCGTCTGCCTCTGGTGGGAGAAATGTGTTTTTAACATGGTCGAGGTCACGTACCTTGGTTACCAAGTGGACCGCTATGGCCTGCATCAAATCGAGGACATGATGAGGGCTATCTGACAGGCCCCCATATCAGAACTCCACTCCTTCCTGGGTTTGGTAAACTACTGTGGTAGTCACCACTGATGGATATGTTAGGTGCTTTGTGGTAAGGCCCTGTTCTAGGGGAGGCACCCTCCCCACCCCCGGTGCACCCAGCCGCAACCCCCGCCCCAGGACAATCCGTCCACCCTTAGCCCACGCCCGAGGATGAAGAGGATTTCGGCACACTCCCAGAGTCACTGCAGACCAGACCGACACAGGAATCGCCGCCATCACTGCGGCTCTCCCAACGGCAGATCAAGGCTCCGGACCGACTGAACCTGTAACTTGATCGGGACTCTTAAGAAAAAACCATCATCCTTTTTAATAACTCTCCTCCACCCCGGCTGGACTCAATTTTTTTTCTGTACTTTAAAACATCTACTTGTATATAGTTCTCCCCCGCCAGACTCAATTTTAACAGGGGGGGGGGAATGTGGTAGTCACCACTGATGTATATATTAGGTGCTTTGTGGTAAGGCCCTGTACTACAGGTACGGGGATAGTTCCCTGCCTGCTGGCTCCGCCCAGTAGGCGGAGTATAAATATGTGTGCTCCTCGTACAGCAGCTATTTCGCCAGCTGCTGTAGGAGGCCACACATCTTAGTGTAATAAAGTCTCGATTGCATCCAACTCTCGTCTTTGTGTAATTGAACGTGCATCAACTACTACGGGAAGTTCATCCCTAACCTGGCCACCCTGTTGGCCCCCTTTCACTGGTCTTTGAAAAAGGGCCAACCTTGGGAATTGGCCCAGCCCAGCAAACGACTTTTAAGGAAGTGCAACAATGGCTATCGTCCTACCAACTGTTGACCTATTTCGACTCCTCAAAGCCGCTCATCCTGACCTGTAACATGTCGTCTTACAGGGTCGGTATCGTCCTTGCTCACCGCATGGTCAACAGGTCAGAGCGTCCCATCTCTTTCATATCCAGGACCCTCGCAGACGCCGAATGAAGCTACATCCAGATCGAAAAGGAGGATCTGCCCGTCGTTTCCAGTGTGAAGAAATTTCACCAACATGTCTACAGACATCCCTTTATGTTTCTGATGGCCATTGCTGGGTTTATTCAAGGGGGATCCGGCGATTGCCCCGTTGTGTCCGCTTGCATCCAACGTTGTTGGCCGTGTATGAATATATGGTAGAGCATCGAGCAGGATCAAAGACCCTCACGCGGATGCATTGAGCTGCCTTCCCCTCCCCACCAGGCCGCCGGTGCTGCCAGACGAGGTAATGCTGCCCTCCATTTTATGGATTCTTTACCAGTCACAGTGTCGGGCATCAGCACTTGGCCCCAGACGGACCCGCAGCTGTCCTGCGTCTGCCACATTATACAGTATGGGCCCCGCACCGAGCTCTGCCGAATGATTTTAAGGCGCTCATGGCCAAAATCCAGGAACTGAGTATAGAAGACGGCATAAGCCTTTGGGGATGGTGGTTCCGGGCTGTGGGCTCCACAACGCTCCCTGGGGTGTCAAAAATGAAAATGTTGGCTCGCAGCTACGGCTGGTGGCCCGGTATCGATGCTGACAATGAGCAGTTGGTCAAAAGTTGTGTACTGTGCCAGGAGCACCAGAAGTTGCCCCCGGCAGCGCCGCTCCACCCATGGGAATGGCCGGGTCACTTTTGGCCCTCCTCTACATAGACATTGCAGGGTGTTTCCAGAGGGCAGTGTTCCTCATCATCGTAGACACTCACTCCAAGTGGCTGGAGGTCCATCGGATGCAGGCGACCACTGCAAAGGCCGCCATCGAGCGGTTGCGCCAAACCTTGAGTATGCTCGTGGTTCCGAAGGTAATCGTCTCGGATGATGGGACAGCTGTTACGAGTGCAGAATTTGGATCTTGGATTGGATTGGATTGGATTTATTTATTGTCACGTGTACCGAGGTACAGTGAAAAGTATTTTTCTGCGAGCAGCTCAACAGATCATTAAGTACATGAGAAGAAAAGGGAATAAAGAAAATACATAATAGGGCAACACAACATATACAATGTAACTACATAAGCACCGGGCATCGGATGAAGCATACACGGGTGTAGTGCTAATGCTTTCAGTCCATAAGACGGTCATTTAGGAGTCTGGTAACAGCGGGAAGAAGCTGTTTTTGTGTCTATTCGTGTGTGTTCTCAGACTTCTGTACCTCCTGCCCGATGGAAGAAGTTGAAATAGTGAGTAAGCTGGGTGGGAGGGGTCTTTGAATATGCTGCCCGCTTTTCCCAGGCAGCGGGAGGTGTAGATGGAGTCAATGGATGGGAGGCAGGTTTGTGTGATGGACTGGGCGGTGTTCACGACTCTCTGAAGTAGCCTGACTCTCTTTTGTAACTGCAAACAGACTCCACCACATGCGCAGACCCCAATGCCACCATCATCCAATGGTTTGGACGAGCAGGCAGTCCAGACGTTTAAGCAGGGAACGCGGAAACAGACCTCTGGATGCTGGTAGACTCGGTTGGCGCGGTTCCTATTTAGTTACCGGACCACGCCATATGCCACGACAGGGGTCGCAATGGTCGAACTGTTAATGGGTCATCACCCCCACACCCGGCTGAGCTTGGTCATCCCAGATCTTGCTGGAAAGGTCCGCCATGGGCAGGATACATCCAAGGCAGATGCAGGCCGCCACACATCATTGCGCCTGGGCGATTTGGTGTATGTCTGAACTTTTGGCGAAGGAGCCACATGGGTCCCAGGCATTGTATTGCCCAGTCCAGGCTGGTTTCTTATACGTTGCGAGCACAAGGCTGGGAATTCAAATGACACGTGGAACACCTCCTCAGCTGCACTCCCGCGGTGCTGATCCCGGGCCAGGATGTCCCAGCCCCATGGGTTCTGCTGCTCCCGCCGCTGCCTCCACCGCCGTCGTCCCTGGTTCCAGAACACGTTGAGATCCAGGACGCCGAGATTCCACATGAAGAAGTGTCCAACTCAGACTCCAATTCCGACATGGAGGTTGAAACGCCGCCGTACCGATCCCTGATGCAGCACTGGCCACAACCACCCCGCCTTGTCATTCCACACGGAAGCGCCGGTCTACTGTCTGTTATACCGTGTCAGGCCCTGTGCAGACAACGCCCGAGCGGATTCCCCAGGCAAAGCAGACAAAGGGTCCCTCGTGCAGGTCCACTAATGTGTACACCACTTCGTACATTGGGGGGGGACAGGTGTTATAAACCCCAGAGAGGCCAAGGGGTGTGTACCATTCATTCACCGTGACCTCCACAGAATATGAAGAGAGCCTTACAGTATAAAAACCCTGACCTGGGTGCAGATCTGGGAGCGAGTCCCTTTGGAATGAGGTGATTTTTGTATAGCAAATAAAAGAGTATCGCTTCCATCCTACTTGCGTTTCACGCCAATTCTCCCAGCGTGGATACTACACGAGGCATCAGGTCCTCTCAGGTGGATGTAAAAAAATTCCAGGTCTTTATTTTGAAGACGAGACGGTGCTTATCTCTGGTGTCTTGGGGCCAATATTTATCACTCAGTCAGCACCATAAAAGCAGAAGATTTGTTCATATCACAAAGCTTGTTTGTGGGAGCTTGCTGTGCACAAATTGGCTGCCATACTTCCTACATTACCACAGTGGTTATTGACTGGAAAGCATTCTTAGAAATCTTGTGGTCATGAAAAACACTATGTGAAATTAAGTCTCTCTTTTTTTTACATCAAAATCAAATTGATTTCTTTCTTTAATATAGTTCAACATAATTTTTTTTCATTATGAAAGCTTACATGATGGTCCTCAGACCATCTCAAGAGAACCTGCTCAATCATCTCACAAGACAGCATGAATTACTATTGTTTTCGGAATTCTGCTGGTTTTTGTTAAACATAAATATCTATGAAGTATTGTTAAATGTGTCCGGAAACCACGACTGAAAAATATAAACTGGGATCTTGGCATTCACATGTCAGATTTAGAAGTAAGTAGTTTGAACAGAGATGTTTGAATCAAATGAGACCTCAGAAAAACAAATCCTGCCTGAGAGTTGGAAAGTTTGGGCAACAAGCAAGAAAAAAGGTCAAATTTGCTGCGTTTAAACAATATATTTGTTCATTTAAGAAATATCTTGAATTCAATTAATTTAAAGATAATTAACGGATCAAGGACTTTCCCTATATTTAATGTAGTCAAATTCACTGTTAAAGATTGTCTACAGTGGTCATGGGTTGGAACAATGAAACCCCAGTTTGCCACAGAAGTATAGGAGTACAGAACCCACATCAGGGACCTCAGCCAAATATGGTGTCACACCAGTTCCAGCTAAGTTCTGTACCCCGTAGAATGATTTTCCTGCAATGTGTAAGCATATTACAGGTCTATTTCTTCTTGCATTTTACTACATGCTTCTGTTTGAATAGATTGATATGCCCCCAAGGATTCTTAATAACACTCTGTTTGCCAAAGTCTATTTAAGTTAAACCTGCTGGCTTTTCATGTTCAAACTACCAGTACATTATGACAAAGATCCATCACATTTAAAATATAGGCCACAGTGGGAATGCTCGAAGTTACTGTTAAAAGAACAACTATAATTTTAAAGTCAAATTTAACAGAAACCTCGGGCGTCATTCTCCGACCCCCCGCCGGGTCGGAGAATGGCCGTTGGCCGCCGTGAATCCCGCCCCCGCCCCCGCCGAAGTCTCCGGTACCGGAGATTGGGCGGGGGCGGGAATCGGGCCGCGCCGGTTGGCGGGACCCCCCGCTGGATTCTCCGGCCCAGATGGGCCGAAGTCCCGCCCAGAAATTGCCTGTCCCGCCGACGTAAATCAAACCTGGTATTTACCGGCGGGACCAGGCGGCGTGGGCGGGCTCCGGGGTCCTGGGGGGGGGGGGGGCGCGGGGCGATCTGACCCCGGGGGGTGCCCCCACGGTGGCCTGGCCCGCGATCGGGGCCCACCAATCCACGGGCGGGCCTGTGCCGTGGGGGCACTCTTTCCCTTCCGCCTCCACCACGGCCTCCACCATGGCGGAGACGGAAGAGACTCTCCCCCACTGCGCATGCGCGGGAAACTGACAGCGGCCGCTGATGCTCCCGCGCATGCGCCGGGAAACTGTCAGCGGCCGCTGACGCTCCTGCGCATGCGCCGGGAAACTGTCAGCGGCCGCTGACGCTCCTGCGCATGCGCCGCATTTCCGCGCCAGCTGGCGGGGCAACAAACGCCATTACTGCCAGCTGGCGGGGCGGAAATCCCTCCAGCGTCGGCCTAGCCCCTCAATGTTGGGGCTAGGCCGCCAAAGATGCGGAGCATTCCGCACCTTTGGGCCGGCGCGATGCCCGTCTGATTGGCGCCGTGTTTGGCGCCAGTCGGCGGACATCGCGCCGTTGGGGGAGAATTTCGCCCCTCAGTTCTGCTCAGTGGTGACTTCAGATTGGTATTGTAGAGTGATCATTTGAAGGATTATCTAATTTAACTTTTAACTTGATTCCATTTCCTATTTTCTAATTATTTCATGTTATACTACTATTTATTTGCAACTAATTGTTATTTCACTGGTCTGTGAAACAATATTCATCAATTCAAAGAGAATTTGGTAAATCACGAGGAAGCCGTCAAATACAATAAGCAAAAGACTGTAATTGAAATAATTGGTAACACCTCAGGTACGCTTTAAAAAAGGCGGAGCTTGTATATTGTTGGGAGCCTTGGCCACTTATTAAAACTGCTATAAGATTGTTCTTCATAGGCAAGAGTTTATTTAAAGCCTTGTTAAACGGGATGGGTTTTATGACAATCATTTCATGGTCACCATTACTGAGACAAATTATCAATTCCAGATTTATTAATTGAATTTAAATTCTACCAGGTTAGATTGACATTACACTAATACCACTGCCTCCCCTATGGGTTACTAATCTGGTTCACTAATGTCCTTTCAGGAAGCAAATCTGCCATTATTATCTGACCTGGCCGACATGTGACTCCAGACCCACAGCAAGCAGGTTGACTTTTAACTGCCTCAGTTCAAGGGCAATCAGGGATCGGTAACAAATGCTGGCCTTGCCAGTGATACCCACATCTGCTAAAAGAAGGAAAAAGATATGCGTTCCAGACTCATCTCCAATTGCAAAGTTCAGCAGAATTGAGACAGCGTCCAACCCTTCACAATGTGAATCAGATCAGGTTTTATTGTTTTCTATAGTATGGAAGATGGGAACTAAGATTGTTTTTTTAAATCCAGGCCCTGTCGAACAATATACAGATTTAGTGACTGATTTAAGCTGGGAGTGTCTCAGTTTCAATTGCAGACAACTCGCAAACCATGATATCTTTGTGCTTCTTATCAAAACAATTCCTTGCTGCCAACTTTGATTAAACGAGTTGGGACAAAATTTGATGACTGAAATTCTACCCAAAAACTATCAAACTGCTGTTGTGTTAAATCTGGCTCATTTTTCAAGAAATATTTAAAGGGAGATTATAACACCCTAAAAAATAAATAGTACAGAAGAAAAAGCAGATGATACTTCAAAGCAAGAAAAGTAATGTATTCTACTTTAACCTCAGAGTTCCAAGAATTTAGAGAAATTAAAAGACGGACTGAGCAAATGATCACGTGTTGGGGAGCGTTGGCCACTTAAAATACATTTGAGGTCATCTTTGGAAATTGTTACTCGTTTATTTGAAGCAGTGGAGGGAACATTTTGAAAAATTCAAGTTTAAACATCTACTGGGGAAATCCTCTCAATTTAGGTACAAACACTGCAGATGTCTGTTCTACCAGAATGCAAACATATTGAAACAAAAACAGAAAATATTGGACAATCTCAGCAGGTCTGACATCATCTGTGGAGAAAGAATGGAGCTGACGCTTCGAGTTTGAGCTTTGACAAAGAATTATTCAGACTCAAAACGTTAGCTTCCTTCTCTCTCCACCGTGCTGTCAGATCTGCTGAGATTGTCCAGTATTTTCTGGGTGGGATTCTCCGGCCGTGTCTGCCCGGCGACCTGAGAATCCCGCCCGAGGTCAATGGACCATTGTCCACCTCTCGCCTGTGGCGATGGGTGGGGCAGAAAAATCCAGCACTCTGGTTTTGTTTCAAGGCTCCAGCATCTGCAGCAATTTGCTTTCATCTTATGCAAACTTATATTGAAGTTGCTGGAAACGCTTGTTAACTTGACAACCAGAGTTGTACAGTTCACTCCATTTTTTAGATTCGGTATGTGCATGCCCAGATCTGATAGACTATCTGGTATATAAAGCTAGACTATGCTTTCAAAACATACAAAGTTGTTGGACAAAATATTTTTCCAAACAAGTTACTTTTTGTAATGTGAAAATCATCAGAAAAGTCCCGATAAATGCAAAGAAATCATAGAGTCCCTAGAGTGCAGAAGGAGGCCATTCGGCCCATCGAATCTGCACCAACCCTACACAGACCCAATCTCCACCCTATTGCTGTAACCCCATCAAACCTTTGTACACTTAGGGGCAATTTACCATGGCCAATCCACATAACCTGCTCATCTTTGGACTGTGGAAGGAAACTGGAGCACCCCGAGGAAACCCACGCAGACACGGAGAGAAAGTGCAAACTCCACACAGTCACCCGAGGTTGGAATCGAACCTGGGTCCCTGGCACTGTGAGACAGCAGTGCTAACTACTGAGCCACTGTGTCGCCCCATTTGAAAAGTGCAGGATTCTGCAGGAGCAGCACAATGGATAAAAAGGTTTAGCTCATCTCAGAACATTTTTCTTATTGACATAGGGACTACACTGATAGAAATGTGCCTCATTTATAATAGAGGCAGAAAAACCACCCCTTTCTGTTTGTTAGAAAATCCTACAATTGCAATGGGAAAAGATGTCTACATTTTAAAATTGGCATTCAAATGTTGACTTCCCCCAGTGCAGCATTTCTGTATCGCTGTTAATCGTTAGCTGAGTGATACATGTTACTAATAACTCCCCTTTCAAATACCGAATACAGTGAAACAAACAACATATTTTAAAATAAAAATAATAATTTAAAAAGCAAAATAGTTGACATGACATACACCACTCTGCATGCCCTCTCACTCCTTCCATTGTGCTGTAACAATCTGAACGGATATACATCAGTATACTGTCTGCCAACATTGAGTTTATTGGTGCACTGAGGATTAAATGGGTTTCCACCTTATTCCTGTCAGTATGGTTGGAAATGCTGTCAGGATGTTTTCATCACCCTGCTCAAGTATTGAATGGAAAATTCTAATATTCACATAACTGAAGTTAGACATTTTATAATCCTAATTAACACACAAATGAGTGAAGAAGAGTTGTCACTAAAAAACAAACCCTTAGCATAGTGTTTTTATTTTAACAACTTAATTCATAATCTTGACTAGAATTCAATAATTCCGTTGTGAAAATGTTCTGAGAAGGTGTTGCAGTTTATAATGATACTTTCTAAAAAAAAATGATAAAAAGGACAATTACAGTCTGTCTTTTCTAAACTTAATCTCCTTTGGTATGGGTCTGTCCTGCAGCCATGTATCAGAATTCAGTAATCCTTTCACTGTTGGGCACGTGTTACAAATCAATTTTGGCTTGGCCCGATTTGGCTTCAACCCATCAAATTCAAAGTCCAAATCAGAGCATTTGAAATGCTAGTCTCTACAGGGCACATTCTCCAATTTGTGGAAATGTGATATTCCGCAATAGGTAAATAAGTTTACCGTAGAACACAAGTTTTCACTTCACCAAGATGTCCAATAAATGTTGAGTAACTGTCAATTAATGTCTGGCATTCATTGATTTGCGAACATCAAGCTTGGTGTCGAGGACCCAATACCAAACTGTATCCTAACTGGAGGATATGTCAAAATGAATACTTTTGTGGTTAAAATGCCTCACTTTTCAATTCTTGTAACGATTAATTGCAAATACTTTGCTGTTTGAAATTAACATTTTATTGTAATTATTGAAATGCTGTTGGATAATGAGTGATGAACAATTTTAAATGTAAAAAATAAACTGAAAGTAAATGAAGTGCAGGATTAATATCTGAAATACATACAGTAATTTATCATTAAGTGTTATTTCATATTTCGCTAGGTAAACATTAAGATTCCATTTATAAGATTTTTTCTGTAATTCAGAGCAGAAAATATCAAATCACAAATTACAGCCGCCATGAAATTTCACTAATTAATAATTTGGGTTAAAATAATCTTGAGATCTGTATCAAAATTAAAACCGTATCACAATTATTGAGGCAGTTTGATAAAGAGCTGAGCGTAACTGATTACTGTATGATTCAGTTTTCTGATTTTATTTTATAATATTCAAAAGAATGTTGCAGAAATAACTTTACTGTCTCCACCCCTGCCTCCCTCTTTTGCTATTGAGTGGCTCCTCCAAAATGTTGCCACTCAACAATTCCATTGTTTTCCTGGCCAATTGCTCAACTTCCAGGCTCCACAAATTTGAACTCATCCAAAACTCTGCTGGCTGTATTTTTACCCACACTAAGCCCTTATCATCTATTAACCCAGTGCTCACGCTCACTGATCTGCAATGTCTCCTGGTTTATCAATTCCTCAAATTTAAAATTCTCAATCTCTCCATGGTCCTAATTTCTCAAGGAAATTATAGAGGTGCAAACATTATAGAGTAGTTACAACAGGGAGGGTTTTTTTAATTAATCCAATATAGACTGAGACAAGAGTAGTGTATAGGACAGAGAGAGACAAATGTTCCTAGATTGTATTCAGGAAAAATTTCTACCGTAGGGTGCTTCCAGTTCAAGAAGAAAGGAGGCACTGTTAGACCTGGTTCTTGGGAATGATGTGGGCAACATGGATCAAGTGACAGTATGAGAATATTTAGGGGACAGTGATCATAGTATCATAAGGTTTAGGATGGAAAAGGACAATGAACAATGCAAGGTAAAAGTGTTTAACTTGGAGAAATCCAAGTTCAAAGCATTAAGAGTGGATCTGAGCTGAACAAATTGGAGTCAAAGGTTGACAGGAAAATCAGTAGCTGAACAATGGCCCATCTTCAAAGAAAAGATAGTTCCGACTCGATCAAATTGTATTCCCTTGAAAGGGAAAGATTGGGTCAAAAAATCCAGAGCTCCATGGATGACAAGTGATAGAAATTAAGATATAGATGAATAGGAGAGCTTATGAAAGATGTCAGGTAGAAAATACAATGGAGAATCAGGCTGAATACAGAAGGATCAGAGGGGAGTTGAAAAAGCAAAGAAGAGAAGCAAAGAGGGGGTATGAAAATAGACTGACAACCATCATAAAAGGGAATTTCAAAGTCTTCAAGAGGCAAATAAATAATAAAAGCATGGCAATTTACGCAGGGGGAATGGCTGGGGTATTCAATTAATACTTTGCACCTGTCATTATCAGGTAAGAAGATGGTATCCCGGCCATGGTGAAAGAGGAAGTAATTCAGACAGTAGAAGGGTTTAAAATTGTTAAGAGGAGGTATTGAATAGGCTGTCTGTTCTTAAAGTTGATAACACACCAAGACAGTATTAACTGAGATACTGAGGGAAGTGAGAGTGGAAATTGTGGCCATAATTTTTTTCAGTCTTCCTTGGATTCAGGGATGATGCTCGAGGATTGGAGAATTGCAAACGTTAGTTCCCTGCTCATGAAATGGTGTGAAGATAAGCCCCAGCAACTATAGGCCAATCAGTTTAACCTTCATGGTAGGGTAACTTCTAGAAACAATAAATAGTGACAAAATCTATAGTCACATGGACAAATGTGGGTTAAATAAGGAAAGCCAGCACAGATTTCTTCAGGGAAATCATCTTTGATTAACTTGGACTTTTTTGAAGAGGTAACAGAGAGGGTTGATGAGGGAAATGATGTTGATGTGGTGCACATGAATTTCCAAAAGGCATTTTATACAGACTTGTGAGAAAAGTTAAAGCTCGTGGGATAAAAAGGAGAGTAATAACACAGATACAAAATTGGCTGAGTGACAGGAAACAGCGAATCGTAGTTAATCAATGTTTTTCCGGCTGGAGAGAGGTTTGTAAGGGAGTTCCCAGGGGCCAGAGTTGAAACTCTTGCTTTTCTTGATGTATATTAGTGCTAGGCCTTGGTGTACAGGAAACAATTTCAAAATTTATGGTTGATACAAAACTTTCAAACATTGTGAATTGTGAGGAGGGTAGTGTAGAAATTCAAAAGGATATAGACTGTTTGGTGGAGTGACCTAGACCTTGGTGTATAGGAAACAATTTCAAAATTTATGGATGATACAAAACTTTCAAACATTGTGAACTGTGAGGCGGGTAGTGTAGAAATTCAAAAGGACATAGACTGTTTGGTGGAGTAGGCAAGTAGGTGGCAGATGAAGTTCAATGCAGAGAAATGTGAAGGTGTCATGAATAAGGAGAGACAGTAAAAAATAAAGGATACAACTCTAAATGGAGTGCAGGAGCAAGAGGGCCTGGCAATATATGTGCATAAGTCATTGAAAGTGGGTCATAAAGCATACAGTATCCTTGGCATTATTAATAGGAGCATAGGGTACAAGAGAAAAAAGGTGATGTTAAACTTGTATAAAACAATGGATTGGTGTCAAATGGAATTTTGTGTCCAGTTCTGGGTGCCACACGTTAGGGAGGACGTGAAGGCCTTAGGGAGAGTGCAGAAAAGAGTCACAAGAACTTTAATTGTGAAGATTGAATGGAAAAGTTGGTACTGTTTTCATTTGAGAAAAGAAGGCGAAGAGGGGATTTGATAGATAAAACATTTTGAGGGGTCTGGACAGAGAGACAAACTTTTGAAAGGGTTGAGAACAAGAGAGCACAGATTTAAAATAATTAGTAAAAGAAGCAAAAGTAACCTGAGGAACTACTTTTTCACACGGCAAGTGGTGAAGTTTTGGAATGTGTTGCCTGAGAGTGTGGTGGAGGCCGGTTCAATTGAGGCTTTCAAAAGGGAATTAGACTGTTATTTGAAGGGGAAGAATGCACAGGGTTATGGGCAGAAAGCAGGGAAATAGCACTATGTAAATTGCTCATTCGAAACAATTTCTGACTTATTACTTATTATTCATGTTATATTACTTTTGTTATGTTTTGTTACTTGCCTTGAGATGTTTTCCTGAAGTTGTTATATAAGTACATGTTGTTGAGATAACACACACAATAATGGGGAGGCAGTGGTGTAATGTCACTGGTATTGTCACTGGACTAGTAATCCAGGAACCTAGGGTGATGTACTGGGGACCCCAGTTCGAATCCCACCATGGCACATGGTGAAATTAGAATTAAAAAAAATCTGTAATCTAAAGTCTAATGATGACAATGAAACCACTGTCGATTGTCGTAAAAAACACACCTTGTTTACTAATGTCCTTTGGGGAAGGAAATCCGTTATCCTTACCTGGTGTTGCCTACATGTGACTCCATGCCCACAGCAATGTGGTTGACACTTAAGTGCCCTCAGGGATGGGCAATAAATGCTGGCCCAGCCAGCAATGCCCACATCCCATGAAATTTCTCTTAAGAGTAGGATTTAAATGTCTCATTTGGGATTCTAATACCCTTCTAAAACAACTTCATCACAGCAAGTGCGTTTGTCATAAGTGGATTTCACTGTAATGGAAGGCACACATGAATTTTCAAATATTTAATGCAACAAGAGGAATTCATTATACAATCTTTGCTGACTGAAGACAAATATAATGGACAGGAGGTCAGAATTAATTTATATCAGCAACCAGATCCAAGTGAGGTTGGTAAATCCATAATGTGCTTTGTTCAATGAAACCTCCAACAGATACAATGCAAATACAAAGATCTTCATTGACGTTAAGGACACATTTAACAGAATTGTTATGTGCTCAGCTTTCAGGAGAATAAGTTGCCATTATTAATTTTTTTGTTTCGGGCTACTTGTATTTTGTTCATAGACCAGTTAACGCAAATATATACATGCCTTTGGCTTTACATAATTGTCCTGGGATAGTGTGAATTTTACACTGAAGCACAGGAAGCTTGCATCAACAACACCTTCCAACAAAAAGTGCTCCTGAATACTCATGAGCAATCAAAAAAGTTACATTTGTAACTTTCTATATTGTTTAAATTGATGCCATTTTACAACTATTCATATCCATGAGGATAATCTACATTGTCAATGTGTTCATTAGATATTTGTAGCACAATATTAATATTTTGAAGGACAAGAAGACTTTTCCTGTCTTGAAATATCAATGAATTTTCAATTCATTTCTTCCTGTAGCTTATATTAAAGAAATTGCAATGTTGAAAGGGGGGGGGGGTGGTTAGTACTGTTGGATAGATGGCTAGTTCGTAGTTTAGAATAACACCATCAAAACAGGTTAAATTCCTTTTTTGGCTGAGGTAAACTTGAGACCTGCCTCCTCTCCCTGCTCATGAGAGTGGAGGACAATGGCAAAGTACCACTGACAGAAAGAGCCAATGGAACAGCTCAGGATGAAGAACCAGCATACAATCATCCCAGGAGCTGCCTTCAAGCGGAATACACATGACCGAATGCAGATTGAATATCATTGTCGACATATCTATGGTTATAAAGTTGTCTATTGATGTCTTACACTGCACCCCTGGCTGTACATCCATATTTTTAAAATTGCATTGTACGTATTCAGAAAAAGGTTAATGTAAATGATTACTCAGAGTTTAAAATGGTATTTGCAATGCCTAAACTTTAGCAGAAAGATAATTTATATTTCAAGAGTGAAAATGAGTGAATAAGACAATAAAAATGTCCACGAATAGAATGTTAGCTATTGCTATAAATACACTTGGCAATCCCTTGAACGTGTGAAACTCTTAGCAATTTTTGCATGATCAGTAGGTTAGCACTCATGTCTTTCACACAGCATTTGTTTTGGTCAGATTTATCTCAATTAAAAACAGGACAGTCAGGAAATATGGTTATAAGCTTAACAGAACAGGATTCTTTGACAAAGGACATTTTGACCTTTAAAACTCTCTCCGTGATAGCGTCTGTGGTTTGTTGCAGCACAATTTATGTTATGGCGGAGAGAAATGCTGCAGTTTAGAGCTGTTAATGCATTCACCTGGTGGATTGTCGGAGATAGAATCATGTTGTGTATCACCTTCTGAGCACTAAACAGTATTTCAGTTTCATAGTGAGAACTGTTAGTTTATTCCTTCCAAAGATACATCAATTTCTTTCTGTGAAAGATTACAAATGGCTCAACTGTTCTCAACCCCAGAGAGAATGGATGCAAATTTACTTCTAAGTGTAAATCCCAGCTCTATAAGAATAATTCGCAAAGAGAAAAGTTCACTCTCACGTCATACTGAAGCTGACTTTGCAACATTTTTCAGAGCTGTAGAGAATGAGTTCAGCTCCTCAAAAACTTCAACTTACCCTTTTATTTGCTTGTGAACGCTATCACCTCGACATGGTATTACTGGCACTCTGGGTGAAAATGTTGGTATTCCTTTGGTCTAGAATGGTTCAACATGGATTTTGAGGCGATATGAAATCATACAAGCACAATCTTAATGAAATAAACCCAGAAGTCATTCATCTATTCTCCGCACGTTGTTGTTTCATTGTTCAACACTTTTTTGATGCTTTGTCTTCTCTGACAAATCACCTCATCTGCGTTGCTAGCAAGAGACAACCAACCACTTCCTTTAGAAATGAGCAAATAGCAGAGGAACTGAGAAGACTGTTCAGATTAATGTCTGGGGTTCCTCAATGCAGGTGCATTTGTTTCAATAGCAGATTGAAGTGCAGTGGAAATCTATTTCTGTTTATACCACAACAGGCAGAGGTACACTAAAAGCAGTTTGCGTTAAAGAAGAATAGCTCTACCATTGTACAAGAGAAATGGTCAGGTAAATTGTGATGGAACAATCTCAAACCAGTTCTTGACGGGCACCAACCCACAGCACAAATAATTGGGAATCCTACTCGAATAGGCCACAGAATGGTGTAGTAAATAGAAAGATAGTACACAAGTGCAATTCAGATTGCTGTAAGACTGAGACTGTTGCACCTGGTTTCAGCAATACAGAAGATCCCTTTCTGGTACATCCATTTGAGTTTGAAATGGAAAATGTTTCCTTTCCAACTGTTAACACCCCTCACATAGAAAAGTATCAAATGCCCAAATAATTTTCTATGGTTAAAATTTCTGAAGCACGCAAGTCCTGCCCATAAGGCTTATCCTTGGGCGGCATGGTGGCGCAGTTGTTAGCACTGTTGACTCACAGCTCTGAGGACTCAGGTTCGATCCCAGCCCCGGGTCACTGTCCGAGTGGAGTTTGCACATTCTTCCTGTGTCTGCGTGGGTCTCACCCCCACAACCCAAAGATGTGCAGGGTAGGTAGATTGGCCACGCTAAATTGCCCCTTAATTGGATTTTTTTTTAAAAAGCTCATCCTCCGATATCTTTGGCTTCTTCATATCCCAGTCAAATCAATCATTTTCCATCGATGCTCTTCAGTCATCTTAAGTAGCTGGCAGCATGCCTATCATTTAATTTGAAAATGTCTTGGAGAAGCCAAGTGTTTATGTTGCCCATGCCTCTCAGGAGATGGCTGGAGCAATAGCAGAATACATTATGTTAAAATCATGTAAAATAACAGTCTGTATATAGCAGGTAACTTTGCTACACCTCTCCATGCCTCCCAGTGTACATTGTTTACAGCTGGCCTTCTGGACAAATGCCACTCTTGTCTCTTGTTATCTGGAGCCCTGCTTAGAGGATAGGATCTCTCAGTGCCTTGTGCTTGATGATATTTCATGTCTCAGCTAGTGTTACAAGGTGAAAGGTTCTAATGTGCTCTTGGTTCTTGGAAAATAAAGATTCCACTTTTAAAAAGGCTTGGTATAAATGTTTTGTACTGATGCAGAATCTGACTTCCTGTTCTAAATGAACTCAATTATTTCAAAGGTACTTCGACAAATATGATTAAATTACCAATGTATCACTTTGGAAAATATTAAATAACAAACCCATCACTCAGTTTACATTCTGCAGGCATTTGGAACATTTATCTTAAAAATATGGTTATTATTAAGTCACAACGCTACTGTCAAATGATCCGCAGGTAAAATACATTTTGGCAGGTCACAGATACAATTGTAATTCTGGAATTAGCATTTACTTGAGAAGTGACACATGTAAATATATTCCTTGTCCTTAATGGTTTTCTTGATAAGAACCTGAAATTGATACATTTCTGCACTTGCCTGAGTGTGCCTACTTTGTTCATCTGTCAAGATTCTACCTCCCTTCTTTGCTCAGAGCATGTGTTTGACCACAGCATAATTGTTGCGGTTTCTGTCATATTAATTGTGCAGTTAAACATGTGCATTTGCAGGGTTGAGGTTTAGCTTTGCACAGGATGTAAAGAGGAGGAGAACCTACTGACACCTTAAAGGCTGTTTTTGTTGCAGTTCAGAAACCTTGGGGAAAATAGTTGGGTAAAGGGGCATAAAGGATCCTGCCAAGTCACAGGGACTGTTGGAAATGGCTTACCAGTTGTACCATCAATGCTGCTGAGGAGTGAAGCTAGACAATATGCTGGGCATCAGGAGTGTGCCTCTGGCTCCTATTGTAAAATGGCGTCACTATTATTTTCAACCTCCTCCAACCTTGGCTTATCTTTCGTACAGCTCATACTTCCCACGAGCTTGCTCTCAGTTAGCATCAAGCTTTCAATAGTTAAGTAGCAGGCTGCAGACCTTTAGGCAAAAAGACAAATGTGGTTTTTCTATATTAAACAAAACATACTTGCCAGAGATTAAGAGCACGATTCTCAAGAAATATTTGAAGTGAGTCAGTGAGCGCGAACTGCCGCGCATTTCCCAGCACTGGCCCGGCGAGGTCGTCAACGATATTCAACGTTAATTGGTCCATTTGACGAGGCTCTAAGGGCTGCTCACCACAAATGAAGGCTGCCCCCCCGTTAACAAGGTCGAGGAGCAGCACGTAAACAGCAGTTTCACAGCTAAACCTAGTCAGCTCGCAGCTATGGTGCCAAGAAGACCGACCCCAAGATTCAGCAATGTGCACCTGGGGAGGCTCTTAAATGCGGCTGAGTCCAGGAGGGCTATCCTGTTCCCCTGAGGGTCTCGGAGGGCGAACCACAGGGCCGACAGTGCCACCTAATATGAGGTGCCGGCAGCCGTTTGCTCGGTGAGTATGACCAGGAGGCCTGGGCTCCAGTGCCACAAAAAAGTCAACGACCTATATCGGGCAGCACGGGTGAGTTGACAACAACACCCCCCACAACGTCCCCATCCCCGAGACCTTTCTATCCCTACGCGAGCATCCATCCCCACCCCAACTTTCCATGCGGCCGTCAACCCTCCCTTCACCCCCCTCTCCCTTCAAACTCCCTAACCCCTCTCTTTGCCTGTGAGCAATGATGGCTATTCATCTCCTCGGCTCCCCGCAGAAGCCCTTCCGTGAGGTTCACGTTTTTCAAAAGGAGTACTAATTGGCGCCAAAATTGACTACTTACTGGGAAGGCCAATGAATGAGGGGAGGCCGTTCGAAATGGGGTAGCTCCCTTATGGAAATAGAGCTGAAGTAGTGATAATTGGTTTCTTGCCACACTACGGCGATATCCTGATTTTGCCTATGGGAGTGGGCCGGTTTCATCGCAAACTGTTTGGCGGCAGTTCTTGTTTTCGGCCTCTCCCGCTATTCACCGGCCTTGTTTTGCTCGAGCAAGAGTGAAACGAGGCCGGAGAATAGTGCCCTCAATAATAAATATTTTTCACCACGAGTTACTGGGAATAAGTGTGTGTAATTTGGCGCACAACCCCACAAATCATGGGCAGGATTCTCAATCGCTGAAATCGGGACAGGAGATTGGGCAGAGAATCAGTCGTGAGGCCAAATCATGGCCGACGCTGGGCGCCCGTCAGAATGCCATGCTCCGGTGCCTCAACAGCAGCGTCAATGCCTTCTACTCCGCACGTGCAGTAAACACCATTGGGATATCATTAGCAACCTGACCAGGTATTCTCCGGGGCCTCCGTGATGCTTCATGATGTACAGGGTCTGGTTTAGCACAGGGCCAAACCAACTTTTTACCACATGTGTAAGTTTCCAATTAAGGGGCTGTAATAATAAACTCCATCCCCGGCCCCCCACCCCGCCGGGTAGGGGAGAATCCCGCCCCTTGTCTCCACTGGCAAAAGTACAAACTTTTGCTTTCTTGTCCGCTTCCTGTTTCATCACATGCTGTGCAACCTTTAAATGTTGTCTAGCCAATTCACCTGCTCTATTTAACCATTCCCCAAAATTTGACACATAATCCAATAATGTAATTCACCAATTCACTGTTCATTCACCAATTTCTCCTTAATCAATTTAAGTGGTCCTCTTACCTCATGACCAAATATTAGTTCAAAAGGACTGAATTTGGTTGACTCATTAGGTGCATCCCTAATTGTAAACCCCCCGGGTTGCGCAGTCTTTTGGTAACTCATCTATCTTGGTGGTTTTAAAAAAAATTCTTATTAGGTTACTCCTCATTGTTGGCCTCGAACAGGTTTTGGAACAGACCGACAAACTGCCCCCAAGTATCCAGGAAGCCTTCCTCTGACCCTCGGATGGCATACTTAACCTTCTGCAGGTGGAGAAATTCCGAAAGGTCAGCGAGCCAGTCTGCAGCTGTGGGTGGTGCTGACGATCGCCAGCCGAGCAGGATTCTCCCGCGTGCGATTAGGGAGGGGAAAGCAAGGGCGTTGGCCCCCTTCCCCATGTGTAACTCTGGCTGCTCCGATACCCCGACGATTGCCACGATTGGGCATGGCTTCACCCTCACCCCCACAACCTTGGACATTGCCTCGCGAAGGCTGTCCAGAACCCAGCAAGGTTGGGGCAAGCCCAGAACATGCGGGTGTGGTTGGCCGGGCCCCTCTGGCACCGCTCACATTTGTCCTCCACCTCCGGGAAGAACCTGCTCATTCGGGTTCTGGTCAGGTGTGCTCTGTGCACCACTTTGAGCTACATTAGGCCTTGTGCAGGAGGAGGTGAAGTTCACCCTGCTCAGTGCTTCGCTCCAGAGTCCCCATCCTACCTCTGTCCCAGTTCGTCCTCCCATTTTTGTCTGATCTCGTCCAGTGGAGTCCGGCTCTGTCCAGTAGCTGTCCGTATATTTTTCCACATAGCCCCCCCTTCCCGTTGCTTGTGCCTATCAGGTCCTCTAGTAGTGTGGTTTCTGGGGCCCCAGGGTACCCCACTGTCTCTTTGCGGAGGAAGTGTTTTATTTGGAGGTGTAGCATTTCCTGACCTTTTGCTAGCCTCTTAACTACATCTTTATGTAGTGCAGGCCAATAAAAATGTTTTTGTATTTTAGCTTGAGCTTTCCTTCCTCCCAAATGACCTCCTACTGGTACCTCATGTGTTATTCACGACACTTCCTTTCTATACCCTCTGGCAATACTTGATGAACTTCTGCTGAGTTTTCATCCACCTGCATATGTAAAAGTCTCCATTTTCTCATTACGGCATCATTTTTAAGGTAATAACATTCTGGTATACACTCAGATTCCTCTTCCATGTATGCTTCCTGATACATCTATTTTATTTCTATATCTTTCTGTTTTAACTCTGCCACTTTTATTGAACTAAAAATATCCGCCTTATCCTTCACCTGTTCTTGCTGTTTTCCAAACATCTGATCAAAAATCGATTCTGATAATTGAACTTCAATTTTCTCTTCACTCTGTGATTTCTCCTCTTGTCTTAACCTGTGACTTTGTGATCTTGTTACTACACAATCTCAGGATATTCATCCTTCAATAATTCAGTTGTTTGATTTTCCACCGGCTTATCAACCACAGTTGGCATCACTCCCGCCTGCGATACAGCTATATCATTACCCAAAACAAACTGTATTCCTGGACAAGATAGTTTCTTTATTACTCCTGCTACCACTTCACCACTCCACTGGACTCTCCAACCTCACCTTTGTCACGGGAGTGTTCCTTTAAGAAAATGTTTTGTCTTATCACATGACTTCAGTGATGCCATTCTGTGGGTGGGGCTGGGCTGTGGCTCTGTGTTTTACTTTTGTTTTGTGTTTGAATTGGTTTTGAACTGCACAGGTTGAAAGAAGTATCTCTCTATCTTTATTTTAAAAGCTGTTTCCAGACTACTTGGTAACTTAAAAGAGATAATTGTTTTCTGTATAATTCAAACCTGCTGTTTGAAAAGGAGAACAGAGTACCAATAACAAGTCTAATACCAATAAGAATGCTGTGTGCTGGGCCACAAAAGGGAGTTTCTGGTTTTACTTGGATTTTGTTATTGAATGATTATGTAGCTGTGTGGGGTCTTTATGTTTGTAGTTGATTAACATTCTTACTGTGTGTGTTTATACAAATGTTAACTAAATTCACAGAATAAAGCTTGTTTTTTGAATAAAAGCGCCTAAGAACTCTATTGAATAACACCTGAAAGGCAGGCTCTTGTGCTCATCATAACCAAAATCAATAAACACTTATAGGCCAGGTGAACTCCATAATATACTTTGGAGTTTTCTAAACCCTGGCCCATAATACCTTACATAACGGAACACTACTCTTCTCACCCTGAATTCCACATATTATCATCTTTTCTGGCACTATTCCTCCCAAACTACATAACTCCTCATCTCTTACCATCAAAGAATGACTAGCTCCCGTATCTCGTAAAGGTTTGACTTCTTTACCTACTCTTCCTGGTACTTTACCCACACAAGTAAATTCTAATACAATAAAATAATATAGAACAAACAAAGAACAAAGAAATGTACAGCACAGGAACAGGCCCTTCGGCCCTCCAAGCCCGTGCCGACCATGCTGCCCGACTAAACTACAATCTTCTACACTTCCTGGGTCCATATCCCTCTATTCCCATCCTATTCATGTATTTGTCAAGATGTCCCTTAAATGTCACTATCGTCCCTGCTTCCACCACCTCCTCCGGTAGCGAGTTCCAGGCACCCACTACCCTCTGTGTAAAAAGCTTGCCTCGTACATTTACTCTAAACCTTGCCCCTCTCACCTTAAACCTATGCCCCCTAGTAATTGACCCCTCTACCCTGGGGAAAAGCCTCTGACTATCCACTCTGTCTATGCCCCTCATAATTTTGTAGACCTCTATCAGGTCGCCCCTCAACCTCCTTCGTTCCAGTGAGAACAAACCGAGTTTATTCAACCGCTCCTCATAGCTAATGCCCTCCATACCAGGCAACATTCTGGTAAATCGCTTCTGCACCCTCTCTAAAGCCTCGACATCCTTCTGGTAGTGTGGCGACCAGAATTGAACACTATACTCCAAGTGTGGCCTAACTAAGGTTCTATACAGCTGCAACATGGCTTGCCAATTCTTATACTCAATGCCCCGGCCAATGAAGGCAAGCATGCCGTATGCCTTCTTGACTACCTTCTCCACCTGTGTTGCCCCTTTCAGTGACCTGTGGACCTGTACACCTAGATCTCTCTGACTTTCAATACTCTTGAGGGTTCTACCATTCACTGTATATTCCCTACCTGCATTAGACCTTCCAAAATGCATTCCCTCACATTTGTCCGGATTAAACTCCATCTGCCATCTCTCCGCCCAAGTCTCCAAACAATCTAAATCCTGCTGTATCGTCTGACAGTCCTCATCGCTATCCGCAATTTCACTAACCTTTGTGTCGTCTGCAAACTTACTAATCAGACCAGTTACATTTTCCTCCAAATCATTTATATATACTACAAACAGCAACGGTCCCAGCACTGATCCCTGTGGAACACCACTGGTCACAGCCCTCCAATTAGAAAAGCATCCTTCCATTGCTACTCTCTGCCTTATATGACCTAGCCAGTTCTGTATCCACCTTGCCAGCTCACCCCTGATCCCGTGTGACTTCACCTTTTGTACTAGTCTACCATGAGGGACCTTGTCAAAGGCCTTACTGAAGTCCGTATAGACAACATCCACTGCCCTACCTGCATCAATCATCTTTGTGACCTCCTCGAAAAACTCTATCAAGTTAGTGAGACACGACCTCCCCTTCACAAAACCATGCTGCCTCTCACTAATACGTCCATTTGCTTCCAAATGGGAGTAGATCCTGTCTCGAAGAATTCTCTCCAGTAATTTCCCTACCACTGAAGTAAGGCTCACCGGCCTGTAGTTCCCTGGATTATCCTTGCTACCCTTCTTAAACAGAGGAACAACATTGGCTATTCTCCAGTCCTCCGGGACATCACCTGAAGACAGTGAGGATCCAAAGATTTCTGTCAAGGCCTCAGCAATTTCCTCTCCAGCCTCCTTCAGTATTCTGGGGTAGATCCCATCAGGCCCTGGGGACTTAGCTACCTTAATATTTTTTAAGACGCCCAACACCTCGTCTTTTTGGATCTCAATGTGACCCAGGCTATCTACACACCCTTCTCCAGACTCAACATCTACCAATTTCTTCTCTTTGGTGACTACTGATGCAAAGTATTCATTTAGTACCTCGCCCATTTCCTCTGGCTCCACACATAGATTCCCTTGTCTATCCTTCAGTGGGCCAACCCTTTCCCTGGCTACCCTCATGCTTTTTATGTACGTGTAAAAAGCCTTGGGATTTTCCTTAACCTTATTTGCCAATGACTTTTCGTGACCCCTTCTACCCCTCCTGACTCCTTGCTTAAGTTCCTTCCTACTTTCCTTATATTCCACACAGGCTTTGGCTGTTCCCAGTCTTTTAGCCCTGACAAATGCCTCCTTTTTCTTTTTGACGAGGCCTACAATATCTCTCGTTATCCAAGGTTCCCGAAAATTGCCGTATTTATCCTTCTTCCTCACAGGAACATACCGGTCCTGAATTCCTTTCAACTGACACTTGAAAGCCTCCCACATGTCAGATGTTGATTTGCCCTCAAACATCCGCCCCCAATCTAGGTTCTTCAGTTTCCGCCTAATACTGTTATAATTAGCCTTCCCTCAATTTAGCACATTCACCCTAGGACCACTCTTATCCTTGTCCGCCAGCACTTTAAAACTTACTGAATTGTGGTCACTGTTCCTGAAATGCTCCCCTACTGAAACTTCTACCACCTGGCCGGACTCATTCCCCAATACCAGGTCCAGTACCGCCACTTCCCTAGTTGGACTGTCTACATATTGTTTTAAGAAGCCCTCCTGGATGCTCCTTACAAACTCTGCCCTGTCTAAGCCCCTGGCACTAAGTGAGTCCCAGCCAATATTGGGGAAGGTGAAGACTCCCATCACCACAACCCTGTTGTTTTTACTCTTTTCCAAAATCTGTCTACCTATCTGCTCCTCTATCTCCCGCTGGCTGTTGGGAGGCCTGTAGTAAACCCCCAACATTGTGACTGCACCCTTCTTATTCCTGATCTCTACCCATTTAGCCTCACTGCCCTCTGAGGTGTCCTCCCGTAGTACAGCTGTGATATCCTCCCTAACCAGTAGCGCAACTCCGCCACCCCTTTTACATCCCCCTCTATCCCGCCTGAAACATCTAAATCCTGGAACGTTTAGCTGCCAATCCTGCCCTTCCCTCAACCAGGTCTCTGTAATGGCAACAACATCATCGTTCCAAGTACAAATCCAAGCTCTAAGTTCATCTGCCTTACCCGTAATTCTTCTTGTATTAAAACATAGGCACTTCAGGCCACCAGACCCGCTGTGTTCAGCAACTTCTCCCTGTCTGCTCTGCCTCAGAGCCACACTGTCCCTATTCCCTAGTTCTCCCTCAATCCTCTCACCTTCTGACCTATTGCTCCCGTGCCCACCCCCCTGCCATACTAGTTTAAACCCTCCCGTGTTACACTAGCAAACCTCGCGGCCAGGATATTTATGCCTCTCCCGTTTAGGTGCAACCTGTCCTTATATAGGTCACACCTGCCCCGGAAGAGCTTTCAGATAACAGAAACCCTCCCTCCTACACCACCCGTTTAGCCACGTGTTTAGCTGCTCTATCTTCCTATTTCTAGCCTCACTGGCACGTGGCACAGGAAGTAATCCCAAGATTACAACCCTAGAGGTCCTGTCTTTTAACTTTCTGCCTAGCTCCCTGAACTCCTGCTGCAGGACCTCGTGCCCCTTCCTGCCTATGTCGTTAGTACCAATATGTACAACGACCTCTGCCTGTTTGCCCTCCCCCTTCAGGATGCCCTCTACCCGTTCGGAGACATCCTGGACCCTGGCACCAGGGAGGCAACATACCATCATGGAGTCTCTTTCACGTCCACAGAAGCGCCTATCTGTGCCCCTGACTATAGAGTCCCCTATTACTATTGCTCTTCTGCGCTTTGACACTCCCTTCTGAACATCAGAGCCAGCTGTGGTGCCACTGCTGTTTTCCCCTGATAGGCTATCGCCCCCCCCGACAGTATCCAAAGGGGTATACCTGTTCGAGAGAGGGACAACCACAGGGGATTCCTGCACTGACTGCCTGCCCTTTCTGGTGGTCACCCATTTCTCTGCCTGCACCTTGGGTGTGACCACATTTATATAACTGCTATCTATGATGCTTTCCGCCACCTGCATGCTCCTAAGTGCATCCAATTGCTGCTCCAACCGAACCATGCGGTCTGTGAGGAGCTCCAGTTGGGTGCACTTTCTGCAGATGAAGCCATCCGGGACGCTGGAAGCCTCCCAGACCTGCCACATCTCACAGTCAGAGCACTGCACCCCACTAACTGACATTGCGTCAATTAATTAGTAAATTAAAGTTAAAAGTTAAAACTTTTTATAAAAAAGTTACTGTTAACTATCTGTTTCCTAGCACTAGATTTCTACTATAAATGTGAAAGCTAAATATAGTACTCTCCGATCTCTGGCTTAGATACCCCTCTAAATTATAATTAAGTAATTATGTTTAATTAGTTACCAATGCTTAATTTTTTAAATTTAGTGTTGATTCCCAACCAGCCACTCAGGTCACAGCTTTTCTGTGATGTCACTTCAGTTCCCCCCCCCCCACACACACACACAATTTGAAAAGGTAATAAAAGTAAAAATGAGTAAAAATCACTTACTTATGTTCTGAGGGTCTCAGATGTTCTCAGGTTCTCTCCCTGCTGATTAAAAGTTACAGGCCAGAAGAAAGAGAGAGAACAAAACAGTAGGGAAAAAGCACCTTCTCCCACTCTTCACCGAATTACCTCACAGCACCAAATTACCAAGTTTAAAATTCTCACTCTGTCTGTGTCTCACTCACTCAGGCTGTGTCTCTTTGACCTGCGCAACACTTACTAAGTGTGCTTTCTGTCTGTCTTTTATACAGACTTTAGGATGACTCACACTACTTAAACTTCAAAGAGAAGAATACAATGTGTACCTTTGTGCCCCTAAACAGGCCTCAGGTGACTGCCAAATAACTGCCTCTCTGCAATTAGGGTGGGGGCAGCTTCAGCCAATCAGACACTAATCTACACTGCACTTTTAACTGAAAAACAACAGAATTAGATTTATCACTTACCTTTTCTGGTTACCTCACTGCACCAAATTACCAAGTTTCAATAATATTCAATAATATTATTACTTATTGTCACAAGTAGGCTTACATTAACACTGCAATGAAGTTACCGTGAAAAGCTCCTAGTCACCTCATTATGGCACCTGTTCGAGTACGGAGTGAGAAATCAGAATGTCCAAATTACCTATGAGATCTGGCACCTTCTTATCAATCACCGCTTGATCAGGCTGTACAATCTTTTGCATCTCCTTCACTTCACTTGGGCTTTCCTTCACTACTTTAAAAAACCCCACTGTCTTATCCTGTTTTACCACATGAGCCTTCCCAGTGCTTTTCTTCAGCCCCCAACACTGTGACTTTACGTGGCCTAGTTTATTACAGTGGAAACATCTGAAACTTTTCATTTCTCTTCCACCCTCCTGGATTTCTTTTTTAATCTGAGATACACTATCCTTATTATCTCTCATTAGATCTCCTTTACATTTACCACCTGAGTATGTCTCTTTTCCCCAGTTTCTATCCCTCACAGGCTGAAACTGATATCGGAAACCAAACTTTAATTCTTAATCATCTGCCATTTCTGCTGCTAATCTCACAGTTTTAACCCCCTGCTCTTCCACATGAGTTCTCGCTACATCAGGAATTGAATTTTTAAACTCCTCCAAAATTATAATTTCTCTAAGAGCTTCATATGTGTGGTCTATTTTCAAAACCCTTATCCACCTATCAAAATTACTCTGTCTGATCCTTTCAAACTCCATGTATGTTTGACCAGGTTCTTTCCTTACATTTCTAAACCTTTATCTGTAGGCTTCAGGCACTTGTTCATATGCACCTAAGATGGATTTGTTCACCTCCTCATACGTCCCAGATACCTCCTTTGATAGTGATGCAAATACTTCACTGGCTCTACCTACCAAATTTGTTTGAATCAGTAATGCCCACATTTCCTGTGGCCATTTAATTTCTTTAGCCGCCTTCTCAAATGAAATGAAAAAGACTCCTACATCCTTCTCATCAAACCTTGGCAATGCTTGGACATATTTAAATAGATCCCCACCAAGCCTTCGACTACGAAGCTCTTGCTTTTTCTCACATTCCTCATCACTATCCTCAGACTGTACTTTTCTCTTTACCTCCGACAATTTTATCTGACTTTCACTTTTTATGGCCAGTTTCCAAAGTTCAATGTTTCTCTCTTTGCCTTTTTCCCTGATCTGTTCCTCAAGCAATATAATTTCTTGTGCTTTTTGTTCCTCCCTTTCTATTGCTTTTTGTTCGGCTATTCTTTCTTTTTCCCTTTCCTCACTCTCCCTTTCTCTCATTTTGAATTCAAGCTGCTTTAATTCTTTTTCATGTTTAAGCTGCTTTAATCCTTTTCATGTTCAAGCTGCTTGATCTGTATTGAATTCTTGCCATTTCCAATGATTATGACTGTGGCTCAGGCAATTCTAAATGCTCAGCTACCGCTGCAATTGCCTCTGCTTTCCGCCCTTTATCAGGCAATGTTAACTGCAATGTTTTTGCCAATTCTAAAAGCCTTGTTTTAGTCTCCATTTGTAAGGTGACCTTCTCCACCCCCAAAAACTTCTGATACCCTGAAAGAGCCATTGTCCACAACACACTCCCTATTTCAACTTGAATACAACACCTGAAACGCAAACACAAATATGCTCACCCCTCACCGTCTATAAGTTCACTAATCACAAAACCCAATCACAAAAGATAGACTTTTATCCCATACGAGCCCCCAATTTTGTTATGGGTCAGGGCTTAGAAACTCCAGAGTGGATTATGAAGTTTACCTGACCTACAACCTTTATGTTGAATTTGGCTAGGATGAGCACAAAAGCCTTCACTGTAGATGTGATCCATCAAACTTCCTAGACACTTTAATCAAAACAAGGTTTATTCTAAGAATGTAGTTTTATATATATATCCACAAATATATATATATATATATATATAAACACAGCAAGAAGTTTTATCAATTACAAACATAAAGACACCACACAGCTACAGTAATCTATGTATATAACACTCAAAGAATTCCCCCTTAGCTGTTCCAATTCAATAACAAAATCCAATTAAACCAAAACCCCTTTTTAAATGCGTGGCCCAGCACACTGTATTCCACTTGAATGGGACTTGTCCTACTCCTGAAATTCCGATCCAGTTCCAACCAGCAAATTCAAACGCCTTCCGGAAAGCAACTATATCTTTAAAGTTACCATGGCAGCTAGCCACAGCTTTTTACTGGAACATCTTTTAAAAATGAAACAGAGAAAAACACGTCTTTCTCCTTTGCAGTCCAAAGCAGTCAAACTGAAACTGAAACCCCCTCTCACCACACAGCCACAGCCCAATGTGCTACAAGTCACATGATAAGAGACTAAACCTTTCTTAAAGGGAACTCACATGACACTAGGTTCTGTTGGACAGTAGTATCAATCTTGGCCCTGCGGCCGAACTGTAACACCAAACGCACCTGAAACCGGACTTTGACATTTTTCTGGTGAATCGCACCCTAAATCTTTTCTGGAAATAATCCAGCTACTGGAGGCAATTTTTTTTTCAGGAGAGACTGAGATCCTTGCTAAGGTCATTAAATGGCTTCTGAATTTTAACTGAACTCCATTGGTAAATTGTAGTTAACAGCAGACTGTAAGGGTCATTGTTTCCACTCTGTATCTAACTAGTACGGAATGTGTTACATACCACGCAGCTGCCAGTCCTACTTAACATTGTCAATATGTGTTAATCCACAAGACACAGTGTAGCAACTTGAACCACTTCAAACTTTATTTGTTTGTGGGATGTGAGCATTGTTGGTATGGCCAGCATTTATTGTCCATGCAAAATGCCCTTGGCGATGAGCCACCATCACATGACACCCAGCCTCTTGCTGTACTTTCCCCCCAGTCTTTAACCCACCTCTGATATTATTTTATAAATAATAAACAACAACTTTTCAAGGAAATAAATAAAATACATGATTGATTCCAATGCCCCGAGGATTTTTCTCCTACGCTGCGAGCATAAAAGATTAATGTTCAATTCCTGGGGTGTCCCGGAACAATCCTTGAACTATGGTAACTGCATAACTGTGAAGGACAGGTTCTTATTTGAGACACCACTCGGGGAGAGTAAGATAAGTTAGGGTCTACTTGTCACCAGCGAATATACCCAATTGACCTGGCTAATAAGACCATAAGACATAGGAGCGGAAGTAAGGCCATTCGGCCCATCGAGTCCACTCCACCATTCAATCATGGCTGATTTCAACTCCATTTACCCGCTCTCTCTCCATAGCCCTTAATTCCTCGAGAAATCAAGAATTTATCAACTTCTGTCTTAAAGACACTCAACGTCCCGGTTCCACCGCCCTCTGTGGCAATGAATTCCACAGACCCACCACTCTCTGGCTGAAGAAACTTCTCCTCATCTCTGTTCTAAAGTGACTCCCTTTTATTCTAAGGCTGTGCCCCCGGGTCCTAGTCTCCCCTGCTAATGGAAACAACTTCCCTACGTCCACCCTATCTAAGCCATTCATTATCTTGTAAGTTTCTATTAGATCTCCCCTCAACCTCCTAAACTCCAATGAATATAATCCCAGGATCCTCAGACGTTCATCGTAGGCCTACCATTCCTGGGATCATCCGTGTGAATCTCCGCTGGACCCGCTCCAGTGCCTGTATGTTCTTCCTGAGGTGTGGGGTCCAAAACTCCTCACAGTATTCTAAATGGGGCCTAACTAATGCTTTATAAAGCTTCAGAAGTACATCCCTGCTTTTATATTCCAAGCCTCCTGAGATAAATGACAACATTGCATTTGCTTTCTTAATTACGGACTCAACCTGCAAGTTTACCTTTAGAGAATCCTGGACTGGGACTCCTGAGTCCCTTTGCACTTCAGCATGAGTTTGTCCCAAGTTGCTTTCTTATATAGCTTGTGATGGAGCTAAACATTTCTGTACGTACCAGTCAGATACACCCCTGTATTAGGCATATTTTTGGTTGATTTATCATCCTGGCTTTAAAGTTTCTGTTCAGTTTTTGTTCAATAGACTTTGATAATAGTAGTTGTCATGATATTCAAACACACACATCATGATGGACACACTAACAGGCAAATCAGAGTACACAACACCACAACCAATCACAGACAAGAACACCAACCACATAAAAAGCACGAGCACGACACCTGGAGGTCAGTAGGTCTGGGGAGAAGGAAGCATGAAAGAGCTGTTGAAACACCACAAGCAGGGAGCCCCCCACGTGCAGAGTGCAAAGACCAAGTTGTAAATAGTGAGTTTAAATAAACAAGTGTTGTACCATATGCAACTGTGTTGGCTCATCTGTGTGTCAGAACACCCAACACCACATGGTACAGGAGTGGATCGATACCTGCCTACCAACCTGCCATTCTGGACATGGACCACACCGGCAAACCGCAGCCGATGCAAGTCACGGGGAACCTAGGCACCAACTGGAAGCTCTACAGGCAGCGATTTGACCTGTACATCCGTGCCACCGAAAAACAGAATGTCTCGGATGATTCGAAGATTGCAATGCTCCTCTTCTACGCAGGCCCCCACCCAAATGATGTCTTTAATTCACTGGTGTTCGAGGAAGGCGAAAACCAGGCCAAATATGACACGGTCATCCTCAAAATGGACCAGCACTTTCAAACTGAAGTAAACGAAACTTTCGAAAGATACATCTTTCAGCAACGCCTGCAAGGTAAGGAGGAGCTTTTTCAACCCTTTCTGACGCACCTCCGGATTCTAGCGCAGTCCTGCGGTTACGGCACCACCACAGAGTCCATGATCAGGGACCAGATTGTTTTTGGCGTTGCCTCCAGTGGCCTACGCCAGCAGCTTCTTAAAATAAAGAGCCTCACCTTAGCGTCTGCTGTGGAAGCCTGTGTCCTCCAAGAAAATGCGACCTGCCGTTTTGCCCGATTTCAGGCGTCCGAGTTGGCACGGAGGGGGTCCCCAGCCGTCGAATCGGCAAGCCAGGCCGCCCACGACGTTGAACGCATCCAGGCCGTCGATTTCTTCCCGCCCCACGGCCCGGACGACAGCGGCCGCTTCCCGCGCTTTTCGCGGTCTCCCGCGCAGGTGCGCGCCAAAAATAACGGCCACAACGAGGGACGCACTGCGCAGGCGCGCCCACCGCAAGATCGCACTGCGCATGCGCAGTGGCGCAACGAACGCCGTGACGTCATGACGTGCAGCAAGTGTGGAGGTCTACACTTAAAAGGGCAATGTCCTGCAAAATACCAACAGTGCAACAGATGTGCCATGATAGGCCACTACGCAGCCCGCTGTCGTGCGGCTCAACCCATGGATCCGGCGCATCCTCGACAACCTCGCACACGAGTCAGGACCGTCCAGCCCACGCATCAAGACTTCCAGTTAAGTGATGCAGATGACCAGGATGACTTCAGAGTTGCCGTCATTGATGTCAACAAGGTCAATGCCATCAATCCAGACGATGAGTGGTGTGCCACCCTGACGGTCAACCGATCGCGCGTCGCCTTCCGTCTGGACACCGGCGCATCCGCCAACCTGATTGCTTACTCTGCAGTCCAGGCCATGAAGGTCAAACCACTCATCACACCATCCCGGCTTAAGATGGTTGACTATAACGGGAACGTTATCCCGTCCGTAGGATCTTGCCAGCTACAGGTGACTCACAAGAGGTACACGGCCACACTCCCCTTCGAAGTTGTGGGCTCATCAAAGGACTCGTTACTGGGCGCACAAGCGTGTAAGGTCCTTCACCTGGTACAGCGCATCATGTCTCTCTCTCCAGATGAGATATCCGACTTCCCGGATGCTGAGTTCCACGCGAATCTCCATTCCCTCCTCGCTCACAACCAGGAGGTTTTTGAAGGCATGGGGACATTGCCACACACGTACAAGATTCGACTCAGACCGGACGCCATCCCTGTCGTTCATGCACCTCGCAGGGTTCCTGCGCCTCTCAAAGACCGCCTCAAGGCACAACTGCAGATTCTTCAGGACCAAGGGGTCCTATCCAAGGTCACGGAGCCCACGCCATGGGTCAGCTCCATGGTCTGTGTAAAGAAGCCCTCTGGCGAGCTCCGTATATGTATAGATCCAAAAGATCTGAACAACAACATCATGCGGGAACACTATCCCATCCCAAAACGAGAAGACCTCACCAGCGAGATGGCGCGAGCCAACATATTCACTAAATTGGATGCGTCCAAAGGATTCTGGCAGATCCAACTGGACCCGGCCAGCCGAAGACTATGCACATTCAACACCCCTTTTGGCAGATTCTGCTACAACCGGATGCCATTCGGCATCATTTCGGCATCTGAAGTATTCCACCGCATTATGGAGCAGATGATGGAAGGCATCGAAGGGGTACGTGTATATGTGGACGATATCATCATTTGGTCCACCACTCCGCAGGAACACATGCATCGTCTTCGACGTGTCTTCACCCGCATACGGCAAAATGGCCTGCGTCTCAACCGTGCGAAGTGTGCTTTCGGCCAGACGGAGCTGAAATTCCTCGGGGACCACATCTCAAGGTCCGGGGTCCGTCCCGATGCAGACAAGGTTAGCGCCATCACAGCCATGCCACGACCGGCTGACAAGAAGGCTGTCTTAAGATTCCTGGGCATGGTCAACTTCCTTGGGAAGTTCATTCCCAACCTGGCTTCTCATACAACAAACATGCGCCATCTCGTAAAAAAATCGACGGAATTCAACTGGCACCAGTCGCATCAGCAGGAATGGGAGGAGCTCAAGCACAAACTGGTCACGGCACCAGTGCTGGCCTTCTTTGACGCGACTCGCCCTACAAAGATCTCAACAGACGCCAGCCAATCTGGTATTGGAGCGGTACTCCTGCAAAAAGACAGCACGTCATCATGGGCCCCGGTTGCGTATGCCTCACGAGCCATGACCCCTACCGAACAGCGCTACGCGCAAATCGAAAAAGAATGCCTGGGCTTGTTAACTGGACTGGACAAGTTCCACGACTATGTGTATGGCCTGCCACGATTCACGGTCGAAACTGACCACCGCCCCCTGGTCAACATCATTAACAAAGACCTGAACGACATGACTCCTCGCCTCCAGCGCATCTTACTCAAACTCAGGAGGTACGATTTTGAACTGATCTACACTCCGGGGAAGGAACTCATAGTGGCGGACACTCTTTCCCGAGCAGTGAGCACACCACCAGATGCGGAGGGGTTCGTGCGTCAAATTGAGGCACACGTGACTCTGACAGCAGCAAATATGCCAGCTGATGATCCTTGTCTGGCCCACATACGCGCAGAGACGGCGACTGACCCTCTGCTGCAGCGAGTGATGCGCCACATGACGGAAGGGTGGCTAAAAGGGCAGTGCCCCCAGTTTTACAATGTGCGAGATGATCTCACCAATATAGACGGGGTCCTTATGAAATCGCATAGGATCGTCATTCCACACAGTGTGCGCCAGATGATTCTTCGTCAACTACACGAAGGCCACTTGGGTGTCGAAAAATGCAGACGAAGGGCCCGGGCGGCGGTATATTGGCCGGGTATTAATGAAGACATAGCCAACATGGTGCTCAACTGCACAACCTGTCAGAGGTTTCAGCCGGCGCAACCTCCGGAAACACTTCTACCACACGAGATGGTGACGTCCCCCTGGGCGAAGGTGGGTGTTGACCTATTTCACGCGCTCGGCAGAGATTACATTGTTATTATAGACTACTTCTCAAACTACCCGGAAGTCATGCCTCTCCATGATCTGACGTCGTCCGCAGTCATTGGGGCCTGCAAGGAAACGTTTGCTCGCCATGGCATTCCAAGGACTGTCATGTCAGACAATGGACCTTGTTTTGCCAGCCGTGAATGGTCGTCCTTTGCCGCAGCATATGGTTTCACTCATGTGACATCCAGCCCTCTGCATCCACAATCGAACGGGAAGGCTGAAAAGGGTGTCCACATCGCAAAGCGGCTCCTGTGCAAGGCGGCTGATGCCGGATCGGACTTTAACCTTGCCTTGCTGGCCTATCGATCGGCCCCGTTATCCACGGGCCTCTCGCCAGCGCAGCTACTAATGGGTCGCTCCCTCAGGACGACGGTACCTTCCGTCCTGGCACCGACAACAGACCATGAGGCGGTTCTTCGGGACATGCAACTGCAGCGTGATCGCCAGAAAGGTCGGTACGACACACGAGCGACGGACCTGCCCCCCCTGTCCTCCGGAGACAAAGTACGCGTCCATCAACCGTATGGTGGCTGGTCAGCACCGGCCGAAGTCCTCCGACAAGTGGCTCCCCGCTCGTTCCTGGTTCGCATGCCGGATGGTTCCGTGCGTCGCCGCAATCGGCGCGCCCTTCGCCGACTTCCACGTTCACAGCCACACAACACGCCAGATCCTCAACAGGCTTCCGAGGATGACTTTGTGGAGCTGCCGCACATCACGCCCTTTCCATCGCCACCCATGGCCATGCCTGCACAGCAGCCGGTGGTTCTTGATCCACCCTTAAGGCGGTCAACCCGAATTCGTCGCAAACCCATTAGAATGGACTTATAATACAGTTCATATGTTTAATAAGTTGGACAATTTTACATGATAACCTGTTGTTGTTTATCGTTCCAGATGTCGTCTGACTGGACAACTGTTCAAAATTTTTTTTCTTCTTCTCTCGTTCGCATTTCTGTTATGTTATGGTACAACTGGATTCATGTGACGCACTCGACATCGCCCCATGTACATAGTTCCGTCATAGACACATGCTGCACACGACACACACACACTCTTAGATGCACTCACGTCACGATCATATTTATTACCACGTAGGCACATATCTTTGTAAAAAGGGGGGATGTCATGATATTCAAACACACACATCATGATGGACACACTAACAGGCAAATCAGAGTACACAACACCACAACCAATCACAGACAAGAACACCAACCACATAAAAAGCACGAGCACGACACCTGGAGGTCAGTAGGTCTGGGGAGAAGGAAGCATGAAAGAGCTGTTGAAACACCACAAGCAGGGAGCCCCCCACGTGCAGAGTGCAAAGACCAAGTTGTAAATAGTGAGTTTAAATAAACAAGTGTTGTACCATATGCAACTGTGTTGGCTCATCTGTGTGTCAGAACACCCAACACCACAGTAGTCAGCATGGAGATTCTGAGATGAAACATCAGCATTTCCATTTATTCATAAAATCTCCATGCCTGGTTACTGATCAGTCTGTCTGAGGCCCACATGGAGTCTGAGTCGAGTGTCAAGATCTAGAAGGAGTCTTCTTCTATTCAACTCAAAACATTAAGTCTGCTCCTCTCGATTGGTGCTGCCAGACCTGCTGGATATTTCCAGAATTTTCTGTTCTTTATTTTTCTTTGTGCTCTTTTGCCAATTATCTTAAATCTGGGAGCTTTGTTTATCAAACCTCCTGTCAGTGGAAACAGTTTAATACATTATCTTGTACCCAGTCATGCAGAAATAAAGTTGGATGTCTGGTGGGAGATTTTATCTTACTTACCCCCATCCTTTCAGAATATAAAACCTCCCATTCAGTAACACCGTACAAATGTCACCCTCCTTGACTTCATCACTGACTGACGTGTAGCTCAGTAATACGTTTTGAAAAAAAACTGTTTGTGTGCTGTGCGAAATTCAGAGAATGAATGAGAATACACAGAGTCAATATTCTAATATTAACACTTTAATGTCTGCAGCAACTTGCTTGCACCAAAAATATTGAACATTTTGACGAGTTATCCACCAAACTGAATTGAGCTACATTAGAGAAGAAAATGCCCAGATTCAGATCTTGTGAACATACATATCAACAGACAATCAAATTTTTTGACCTGGAAGTTAAAGGATGAAAATGCAAAGTTCAACATGTCTAGGTGAGACTAGAGGTTAGAGGCAAGTACCCCCCATGTCACAGACTCACTCATACTCATACATCAAGCTGCACACATGTAGATTATAACCACAGTATCAGCCACAAATCATGAAATCCTTGAAAGGAATAAATGTCCCCCGAGTCTGATGGTACTGAGATGAAACATACTTGGAGATAGAGATGAAGATGTTGGGCAGGACCTACTGGCTGTGTTGCGCTTGAAAGGCAGCGTGGCGCGGCTGGTAGATGCCGGGAGGGCCTACTTACGGGATCTACCCAACCCGCCAGGCCTCGCGAGATCTAACCCGAGATTGCGGACATCGTTTTTCGGCAAAACTGCATATTAGAGTGAGACAGCTAGTCTCACTCTAATATATGCTCTGAGATCTAAGAAAGGCATTGGGATCCAACCCTCTCGCCTTGGACACCTCGGACCAATGCCGTTCAGTACTGGTCTTCACAAATGGGGCCCAGGCGGAAAGGCACTCATGGGGATCTCCCAGGGGATTGGAGGCCCCCAGATGCATGCCCTCTAGGTAGGCTGGCACCCTGGCACTGCTTGTGCCACCTGGGCGCCAGACTGACACTGAGGACCCCCTTATGGTGAGTTGGGGCTTGGGAGGCGTTCGGTTGTCGCGTCTGGGGATTGAGAGATCAGGATGCCAGTTAATCATAGAATCATAGATTATACAGTGCAGAAGGAGGCCATTCGGCCCATTGAGGCTGCACTGGCCCTTGGAAACGGCTCCCTAACTAAGCCCACACCTCCACCCTATCCCCATAACCCAGTAACTCTACTTAGCCTTTTTTGAACACTAAAGGCAATTTAACATGGCCAATCCCCCTAAGGTGCACATCTTTGGACTGTGGAAGGAAACCAGAGCACCCGGAGGAAACCCACGCAGGCACGGAGAGAATGTGCTGCCTCCACACAGACAGTGACCCAAGATGGGAATCGAATCTGGGACCCTGGAGCTGTGAAGCAATTGTGTTAACCACTGTGCTACCGTGCCGCATTGGCATCCCGATCTCTCCCTGCACTGAGGGGTTCCGGCGAGCGGAGCTCCTCAGTACAGGGAATGGGGCTAAGTGCCGCCTCAGCCGCGCCTTTCCTGCTGAGGTCCCCGATCAACCAGACGGCCGTTAGATAGCGGGAACATCTGGGAAACACCCGGCTAATTGCGCAATGGGACTCTGTGTCCATTCAAGTAGATCATGCCTGTGGTTTATGGATCATGATTGTGCTTCAGCTAGTAAACTCATGGTGCAGTAAGTAACCCTCGCAACAAGGAAGTTGAAAAGCAGTCTGTGAATTTAAATGTAGATTCTGGAGATTTCCATGAAACAGAAACTGAACTGGACTACCATATCAATACAGTGACGACAACAGCAGGTCAAAGACTAGGAATCCTGCGGCGAGTAACTCACTTCTTGAACCCCCAAAGCCTGTCCATCATCTACAAGGCACACATCAGGAATGTAATGGAATACTCTCCACTTGCCTGGATGAGTGCAGCTCCAACAACACTCAAGAAACTCGACACCATCCAGGACAAAGCAGCCTGCTTGATTGCTACCCCTTCCACAAACATTCAAACCCTCCACCACTGACGAACAGTGGGAGCCATGTGTACCATCTACAAGGTACATGACAGGATCTCACCAAGGTTCCTTAGACAGCACCTTCCGAACCCACAACCACTACCAACTAGAAGGACAAGAGTAGCAGATACCTGGGAACACCACCAGTGTCTTGGTTCTACTCCAATACTCCAAGCCACTCACCACCCTGACTTGGAAATATATCGCTGTTCCTTCACTGTCGCTCGGTCTAATTCATGGAATTCTCTCCCTTTTTAAAAAAAAATGTAGAGTACCCAATTCTTTTTTCCAATTAAGGGGCAATTTAGCGTGGCCAATCCACCTGCCCTGCACATCTTTGGGTTGTTGGGGTGAGACACATGCAGACATGGAGAGAATGTGCAAACTGCACATGGACAGTGACCCGAGGCTGGGATCGAACCCGGGTTTTCGGCACCGTGTGGCAGCAGTGCTAACCACTGCGCCATCATGCCGCTGGATGGCATTCCCTCCTTAACAGCACTGTGGGTGTGCCTAAACTTCAGGGACTGCAGTGATTCAAGAACGCAGCTGACCACCACCTTCTGAAGAGCAACTAAGGACTGGCAATAAATGCTGGCCTAGTCAGCGATGCCCACATCCCGTAAATTAATTTTTAAGAAGATTGCCTTTGGAAAGTAGGGACAAACTTTATATACCTTTCCTGTTGGTCAAGGAGGTTGAGTAGCGCCCTACATGAGCCATGTTGTATCTTCTCATTCTATGCTTTTTATGTGCTCATAGTTAGGTGGCAGGGGTTTACTTCATTCAAATAACTTTGTGAATGCAGAAATGTTCTCCAGCTGAACACCTTTACTCAATGTTGTGACATTCCAACTAATAAAAATCAGTTGTGTTCCAGAGGCGCCACTGTTTCTCTGATATGATTTTGTTTGTTTCATATGTCGTAAAATATTGCATGAAAAACTAATGGGTGTCAACATTTGGCAAGGTAGTTCTAATACAGGGGCTGGTTTAGCTCAGTGGGCTCGACAGCTGGTTTGTGATGCAGAACAAGGCCAGCAGTGCGGGTTCAATTCCTGTACCAGCTTACCCGAACAAGCACCGGAATGTCGCGACTAGGGGCTTTTCACAGTAACTTCATACTTGTGACAATAAAAGGTTATTATTATTATATAGTAAAATGAATGGTCCCAAGATTATTATACTGGCAATGATTGGCATGCATTAAAACTGCTGACTTAAAGTTCCACATTTTTGTTTTCGTCAGAAATATCACCCTTATTGGTTGTTAAATGGACATTATTCAACTGTTATATTAAGACTCAGTTATAACACTCTTTTCTTGTATGCTAACTGAGCCTTCAAACATTTTAAACAAATTACTCATGGAGCAATAGAGATCTTAAGTAATGGAGTTATTATTTTATCGAAAGTAATTGGTCAAAGTTGCAAAGTGCTCAGAGTAAATATTCTGAAGTAATTGTACATGCACAGGGTAAAATCCATGTTCAGCAGAGTATGGAACAAAGCATTATGTACTGACCTTCCCTTATGCACAGGAAACCAAGGGGAGGTGACATGCTACTGTCTGATTTGGCCTCTTGCTAAGGTAAATGTTACCAGCGTTATATTCTAAGGTGCAGCTATTTAAAGCATCACCCACTAGCCAGTTTCTAACATGCTTGAGATAAAATAGGTTGTGGGACATTTGAATCTCAACAGCCTTGTGGTAATGGGGGAACGGTAGATTTTGCTATCGTATTGTATTAAACTGGATGGTATTTGCTTATACGCCTAAGGCAAAAAAGTGAGCTTTATTCTTGTTCATGTCTGAGGCAGGCATGAAGCATTTAATATTACCTTTTAAACATTATCAAAACAGCACAACATCTTTTTCATCCAGATGGATTAACAATGGTTTATTGCTTAGATGTGGACTAACAAGATAAGATCCAAAATTCTCCGGCCGTTGGGATTCCCTGTTCCCGCTGGTCGCTCTCCCCCGCCCGTGGGTTTCCCGACGGTGAGGGATGGCTTCTATGGAAAATTCCGTTGACAAGCGACAAAAATACCGAATTCCTCCGCCAGTGAATGGCTTGCTGCTGAGAAACACGCACTGGAAAATCCAGCCTCAGTTTGCTGATAATAAACCCAGATTTGCCAAAAGGCAAGATCCTCTCTTTTTCCAATATTTTGTTACTAAATCGAAGAGTGAGGCCCTTCTTAGAACCTCTAACAGTGTCACACTACAACAGTGTTTTGTCGGGACAAAATGTTTACCTTTGCAACTTGGATTTAGGTGAATGAGTGGGGATCAAATTGAGGTATATAAGATAATGAAAGTAATGTGGATGAAGTATACATGGAGCGGACACTTCCTCTTGTGGGGCATTCTAAAACGAGAGGTCATAGTCCCAGGATAAGTGGTAGCAAATTTAAAACAGAGATGAGGAGAAACTACTTCTCCCAAAGGGTCGTGTATCGTGGAATTTGCTATTCCAGCATGCAGTGGATGCTGGGATATTGAGTAAATTTAAGGAGGATGTAGACAGATTTTTAATTAGTAATGGGTTGAAAGGTTACGGAGAACGGGCACGACGGTGGAGATCGCACCATGATGAGATCAGCCATGATCGTATCGAATGGTGGAGCAGGTTCGAGAGGCTAAATTGCCTACTCCTGCTCCTAGTTCTTATGTTCTTGTGTTCTTAGAAAAAACTATTCTCTCTAATTTCACCTTCCAGCTTTTGATCTATAGCCCTGTAGGTAACAACACTTCAAATAGAAATCAGTGTTCTTGATTAATAAGGAGGTCAGGGGTTATGAGGAGATGGCAGGAGAATGGGGATGGCGAACAAATGAGCCATGACCGAAAAGCAGAGCAGATTCGATGGGCTGATAGTCTAATTCTGCTCCTATATCTTTTGGTTTTATGGATTGCAATTTTATATAAACAGAGAGGGACAAAACTGAATCTGCAAAACATTTCCTTTAGATAATCGAGGGAATAGAGAAGAAATATTTCCTTAAAATCAGGAGTCACTGTGGATCATACAAATGCAACTTCCAATCAATATTCCCAATTTTTATTCCAGGTCCAAACACTTCTTGTGCTTCTTGTGTCACCAGAAAGATACCCTGATTACAGGAAGAACTGGCTCATTTCCTGGTGCAATGAAAGTTGCGATATGTTGGTAACAGAGTACGGTCTGGTACCTCAGTGATGAGGAAGGTGAGTTGCCATGTTGTTTCAGTGCTAAAAAATTAAACCATATGTTTACCTGAGGTAAAGGTTCCGCATTACCAGCACTATGAAATAAAGAAAAATAGTGAATACTGCAAATCCAAAATAAATATGTGACGAATGGAGGATTTTAGGAATATTGGATTCTAAATATTGGGGAAATCTAAGGGTGAAAAGCCTGAGGTTATAGTGCAAAAATGATTTTGTTTGCAGGGCCTGGAAGCTTTTAGGAGTCAGAAGGTGAAATTGACCAGAGGAATGTGTTTCGCTGTCTGGGCTAATGCACTGTGGGTTGACTGGGGAAAGTCCCTGGGGAGTTAAAGTGCTTTTAGCCTGGAAAGTTCAATGGTTTTTCAGCTATAGCTGGTTAACTGTGCAACTGGTTTAATCCAGTTTCAAAGCATTGTATTTGAGGCCTATGTCATAATATACACCAGTATATCATGGTGCAGACACACACTGATGGACACACAGTGGGACCAATCAACACACACAACACCACAGCCAATCACCAGTGAGAGCACACGCACTATAAAGACAGGGGGCATCAGAGTTCCCGCTCATTCGAGTAGCAGCTAGCTAGGAGGACAGAGCTCACAGCCTGTAACACAGACATTCACCATGTGCTGAGTGCATCGACTGGTTAGGACAAGGCAAAGGTCTTTAGTTAAAGCTAGTATTGTGTTAACCCACAGTATGTTAAACAGTTAATGATTCAATAAAATAATGTTGCACTATTTCAAGTGTTGGTGACCTGTATGCATTCCACGGATCCAGAACACCCAACACATCATGATACCAGGAGTTGAGGGATATTAGCACTTCTTAGACCTACCTGCAAGTGATCTGCCTTCCGCCAGCATTCTGTCATCCTGCAACATGGACAACATCAGCCCGCCGCCGCTCCGCATCGCCGGCAACCTCGGGGCCAACTGGAAGATTTTCAAACAGCGCTTCCAGCTCTTCCTCGAAGGCACAGACAGGGAGGGCGCCTCGGATACCAGAAAGATTGCTCTCCTCCTCTCCACGGCCGGGGACCATGCCATCCACATTTTCAATTCTCTCACCTTTGCGGATGATGAAGATAAAACAAAGTTCAAGACGGTCCCCCTCAAGTTTGACACTCACTGCAGCGTAGAGGTGACGAAAAGTTTCGAGCGTTACGTGTTCCAACAGCGTTTGCAGGGTAAGGATGAACCTTTCCAATCCTTTCTCACGCACCTCCGCATCCTTGCGCAGTCTCGCAGCTACGGGCCCACCTCCGACTCCATGATACGCGACCAGATCGTTTTTGGTGTTCAGTCGGACCCCCTACGATAGCAGCTCCTCAAAGTAAAGCAGCCCACCCTAGCGACCGCCATTGAGACCTGTGTCTTACACGAAAACGCCACGAGTCGGTATTCCCACATCCAAGCGGCTGAAACGGCACGGCAAGGTCCCCATGAGGCGGAACGTGTCCAAATGATTGAGCACCTCCAGGGCCTCAGCCTGGATGAGGGCGGCCATTTTGCACGCTTTTTGCGGACTCCCGCGCTTGTGCGCACCAAACGAGGGGACGGCGAAGTCGAAGAATGCAATGCGCAGGCGCGCACCACGCACGATCGCACCGCGCATGCGCGGTGGCGCAGCGAACGTGTGGCTCTGCCCATTTAAAACGGAAATGCCCTGCCAAATCTCGACAATGCCTACGATGTGGCAGACTTGGCCACTATGCTGCCTTCTGCCGGGCAGCTCAGCCTGCCAATTCATATCACTTCAGCCAGCCTCGCAGGAATGTCCAGGCAATTCAACCCACGGTCACCGAGTCCGATTCGGACCTCCCTCACAGCAGTGACACCGAGGACCCAAAGGCGCCTTTTCGAGTCGGTGTCGTGACAAAAAACAGGCTGTCCCCGAAGCAAAGACACCAGCCGCTGTCGGCATACAGCATCGATCCAGACAATGAGTGGTGTGCCACCCTGACGGTCAACCGGTCCCAAATACGATTCCGCCTGGACACTGGTGCCTCCGCCAATCTCATGGCGTGGTCTGACTTCCAAAGCCTTTGTGTCATACCAGCCAGCATTCCATCAGCCTGCCAGCTATTGGATTATAATGGCAATGTCATTGCTGCCAGCAGCTCGTGCCAACTTGAAGTGACGCACAGGTCACGCAAAGCCATCCTTCCTTTTGAGATCGTGGGCTCCTCGAATGACTCCCTGCTTGGCGCGCAGGCATACAAGCTGTTGAACCTCGTTCAGAGAGTTCACTCTCTCTCTCCTGATGACACGTCTGCCTTTCAGGACGCTGACTTCAGGGCGCAACTCGACGCCATCATCGACCAGCACCACAATGTCTTTGAAGGCATGGGCACACTCCCATATACCTACAAGATCCTACTCAAACAGAATGCCACGCCTGTGGTGCACGCACCTCGCAGGGTCCCAGCACCCCTTAAGGACCACCTCAAGCAGCAGCTACAGGACCTCCAGGACCAAGGAGTGATCTCCAGAGTTACGGAACCAACCAACTGTGTCAGTTCCATGGTATGTGTAATAAAGCCTTCCGGCGAGCTGAGAATTTGCATTGATCCCAAGGATCTGAATCGCAATATCATGAGGGAGCATTATCCAATTCCCAAGCGCGAAGAGATCACATGCGAGATGGCTCGCGCCAAGGTCTTCGCCAAACTTGATGCCTTGAAAGGATTCTGGCAAATCCAGCTCGACAAATCCAGCAGGAAACTGTGTACATTCAATACCGCCTTTGGCAGATATTGTTGCAACAGGATGCCGTTTGGGATCATATCTGCTACAGAAGTGTTCCATAGGATCATGGAACAAATGATTGAAGAAGTTCGCGTCTATGGGGATAGGGTGGAGGTGTTGACCTTGGGTAGGGTGCTCTTTCTAAGAGCCGGTGCAGACTCGATTGGCCGAATGGCCTCCTTCTGCACTGTAAATTCTATGATAATCTATGATGATGTCGACGACATAATCATTTGGTCCACCATCCCGCAGGAGCATGTCAGTTGCCTTCAGCGCGTGTTCAAATGCATACGTGAGCAGGGCCTACGCCTCAACAGGGCCAAATGCTCTTTTGGTCAGACGGAACTCAAGTTCCTCGGGGACCACATCTCCCAGTTGGATGTGCGGCCGGATGCAGACAAGGTGGCTGCTATCACAGCCATGAAAACACCAGAGGACAAGAAGGCGGTCCTCCGATTTCTGGGCATGGCCAACTTTTTAGGGAAGTTCATTCCTAACCTCGCCTCTCATACCACGGCTCTCAGGAACCTGGGGCGAGATTCTCCGACCCCCCCGCCGGGTCGGAGAATCGCCGGGGGCTGGCGTGAATCCCGCCCCCGCCGGTTGCCGAATTCTCCGGCACCGGATATTCGGCGGGGGCGGAAATCGCACCGTGCCGGTTGGCCGAAGTCCCGCTGCTGGAATGCCTGTCCCGCCGGCGTGGATTAAACCACCTCTCTTACCGGCGGGACAAGTCGGCGCGGCCGAGCTCCGGGGTCCTGGGGGGGGCGCGGGGCGATCTGGCCCCGGGGGGTGCCCCCACGGTGGCCTGGCCCGCGATCGGGGCCCTCCGATCCGTGGGCGGGCCTGTGCCATGGGGGCACTCTTTTCCTTCCACCTTCACCACGGTCTCCACCATAGCGGAGGCGGAAGAGACCCCCTCCACTGCGCATGCGCGGGGTTGCCGTGAGCGGCCGCTAACGCTCCCGCGCATGCGCCGCCCGGAAAAGTCAGTTTCGCGCCAGCTGGCGGGGCACCAAAGGCCTTTCCCACCAGCTGGCGGGGCGGAAATCAGTCCGGTGCGGGCCTAGCCTCCCAAGGTTAGGGCTCGGCCCCCCAAGATGCGGAAGATTCCGCACCTTTGGGGCGGCACGATGCCGGACTGATTTGCGCCGTTTTTGGCGCCGGTCGGCGGACATCGCGCCAATTACGGAGAATTGCGCCACTGGTCAGGAAGACGACAGACTTCCAATGGCTCCCTGCCCACGAGCGCGAATGGAGAAAACTCAAAACCAAACTCACCATGGCCTCGGTCTTAGCTTTCTTTGATCCAGCATAAGTGACCAAAATTTTGACCGATGCCAGCCAATCCGGCATTGGGGCAGTGCCCCTGCAACGTGATGAGGCCTCATCATGGGCCCCCGTTGCATATGCATCATGCGCCATGACCCCCACGGAACAGCGCTACGCGCAGATAGAAAAGGAGTGCCTGGGCCTTCTGACCGGTGTGGTTAAGTTTCACGATTATGTGTACTTCCTCAGTTCACCGTCGAGACCGACCATCGCGCGCTGGTCAATATAATACAGAAAGACTTGAACGACATGACACCTCGCCTCCAGCGTATTCTTCTCAAGCTCCGGCGATACGACTTCCAGCTGGAGCACACCCCAGGCAAAGACCTCAGTGCCGACGCTCTCTCCAGGGCAGTCAACACTCCGTCTGACCCAGCGGGGTTCGTCTGCCAGGTTGACGCCCATGTGGCCTTCGTGGCCTCCAATCTACCTACCACGAATGAACGCCTCGTCCAAATTTGCCGCGAGGTGGCGGCTGACCCTTTGCTACAGCGTGTCATGCGCCACCTAACAGACGGGTGGCTCAAGGGCCAATGCCCTCAGTTCTATAACGTCAGAGATGATCTGGCGGTAGTAGACGGGGTTCTCCTGAAACTGGACCGCATTGTCATCCCGCATAGCATGCGCCAGCTTGTCCTGGAACAACTACACGAGGGCCACCTTGGTGTGGAAAAGCACCGCCGACGGGCCCGAGAGGCGGTGTACTGGCCCGGCATTAATGAGGACATAGCCAACACAGTGCTCAACTGCCCCACTTGTCAGCGCTTCCAGCCGGCCCAACCACGTGAGACCCTACAGCCCCATGAGTTGGTCACGTCCCCTTGGACCAAGGTGGGCATCGACCTGTTCCACGCGCTGGGCAGGGACTATGTCCTGATTGTGGACTACTTTTCAAACGACCCAGATGTGATACGGTTGCACGACATCACATCGTCTGCAGTCATCCGTGCCTGTAAGGACACCTTTGCTCGACACGGCATCCCATTCACGGTGATGACGGATAATGGCGCCTGCTTCGCAAGCCAGGAATGGTCCAACTTTGCCAGGAGGTACAACTTTGTGCATGTAACATCCAGTTCCCTTACCCCCAATCCAACGGCAAAGCGGAGAAGGCGTCCACATAGTCAAACGGCTCCTGTCCAAGGCTGCCGATGCTGGGTCCGATTTCTACCTCACCTTGCTGGCCTATCGCTCCGCCCCACTGTCCACTGGCCTGTCGCCTGCCCAGCTGCTCATGGGTCGCACCCTGAGGATGACGGTGCCGTCCATTCATGTCCCAGACCTCGACCACGTTCCGGTCCTTCGCCGGATGCAGCTGTCTTGTGCACAGCACAAGCCGGCTCATGACACCCGTGCAGCTGATCTCCCTGCTCTGGCTCCAGATGACAACGTCTGCATCCATCTTCCGGATGGTGGCTGGTCTGCAACCACTGTGGTCATTCGGCAGGTGGCCCCCCGCTCGTTCCTGGTTCGTCTACCGGGTGGCTCCATTCTGCGCCGCAAGCGACGTGCCCTTCGTCTCGTTCCACGCTCGCTACGTGATCCTCCACTGTCACCTCGCCCTCCTGCTGACCCTGACCTGGACTATGCAGAGATCCCTGTCACTCTGCATCCTCCTCACTCTGACGCAGTCCAGCCCGCTCCTCAGCCGGCGGCTCCCGACCCACCCTTGAGGCGGTCAACCAGAATTCGTCGGCCACCTCAGAGACTTGATTTGTGAAATTTGTGGACTTATAGACTTTCTGAATTGTTCTGTTCTTCCGTTTAATCGTTTACGTGGTTTGTATATAATGTTCATCTCGTTATTCTTGTGACACACTGTTTTTCTGCACCAGGCACCTTCCCATGTAAATAGCTTAGTTCTCATGTACATAGTCCTGTAAATATTTCGCACACACGTAGTCAGGGACATTCTCACCATACACTATTTATTGCCACACAGGTACATTTTTTATAAAAGGGGGATGTCATAATATACACCAGTATATCATGGTGCAGACACACACTGATGGACACACAGTGGGACCAATCAACACACACAACACCACAGCCAATCACCAGTGAGAGCACACACACTATAAAGACAGGGGGCATCAGAGTTCCTGCTCATTCGAATTGCAGTTAGCTCGGAGGACAGAGCTCACAGCCTGTAACACAGACATTCACCATGTGCTGAGTGCATCGACTGGTTAGGACAAGGCAGAGGCCTTTAGTTAAAGCTGGTATTGTGTTAACCCACAGTCTGAGTATGTTAAACAGTTAATGATTCAATAAAATAGTGTTGCACTATTTCAAGTGTTGGTGACCTGTATGTATTCCACGGATCCAGAACACCCAACACATCAGCCTATAGAAGGGGACACTACTCAATGCCTACCTGCTTGCACTGTGAGTGCCTTCTTGGCTGAACAAGAGTGCTTTTGGAGTTGGATGAAAAACAGGGAGTTAGCTGAAACTAGGAGAATGTGAAACCGAAAAGAATGAGTGCCGGGCTCAGTCTCAATCCAGGCAGAAGTGGAGCACAGCCCAGTTTCATAAAGACCAAGATTGGATTCCTATTCTCATTGACTTTGCAGTTAGCATCGCAGTGGCCCTTTTGAAGGAGGGGAATAACTGAGAAACAGCACAAATAAGTGTAAGTCAGGGCGATTATAATAAAGTAATTTAAGCAAACAAAATAGGGTAAGGGGAGTAAAGGTAGCGTAAGGGAGGTAAGTAAATAGTATTCTTATGTAGCTTAATTTTTGTTAAACGGGAGTACATAAGGGGCTTATGGGTCGTCATGCCTCGAGAGCTTGCACCCGTGATACGCTCCCACTGCACTTGGTGGAAAATCATGGAAGCTTCAGTTGTCTCTGATGACCATGTGTGCAGGAGGTGTGACCATCTGCAGCTACTGGCTAACCACATTTCGGAGCTGGAGCTGAGAGTGGATTCGGTGTGGAACATCAGCAATGCTGAGCAGGTCATGGGTAGCATGTTCAGTGAGGTGATAACACCGCAAGTGAGGATCGAATGGGCAAAAAGGGCATGGGTGACCCCAGGCAGAGTAGAGGAAGGTGGGTAGTGCAGGACTCTCCTGTGGCCATCCCTCTTTCTAACAGATATACCATTTTTGAATACTGTTGGGGGAGATCACTGTAGGGGAAGCAAGTGGCAGCCAACTTCGTGGCATCATAAGTGGGTCTGCTGTGCAAGAGGGGAGGAGGAATAATTTCAGGGCTACAGTGGTAGGGGATTCAATTGTAAGGAGCAAAATACAGGCGTTTCTGTGGCTGCAAAAGAGACTCAGTACTCCGTGACTAAAGGCACTCCTGCCACACCTTTTGTGCACTCACCTCTCCCAGCACTGACCGGGCTCTCTCCTCCCGCGCTTTTTAAATCTCCTGGCTCTCTCCTCCCGCGCTGTTTTCACTGTCCCGGCTCTCTCTCCGCTCGCGCTGTTTCCGCTGTCCGGGCTCTCTCCTCCCATGCATTTTAAATCTCCCGGCTCTCTCCTCCCGCTCTGTTTTCGCTGTCCCGGCTATCTCTCCGCTCGCGCTGTTTTCGCTGTCCGGGCTCTCTCCTCCCGTGCATTTTAAATCTCCCGGCTCTCTCCTCCCGCGCTGTTTTCGCTGTCCCGGCTCTCTCTCCGCTCGCGCTGTTTTCGCTGTCCCGGCTCTCTCTCCGCTCGCGCTGTTTTCGCTGTCCGGGCTCTCTCCTCCCGCGCTTTTTAAATCTCCCGGCTCTCTCCTCCCACGCTGCTTTCGCTGCCCCGGCTCTCTCTCCGCTCGCGTTGTTATCGCTGTCCGGGCTCTCTCCTACCGCGCTTTTTAAATCTCCCGGCTCTCTCCTCCTGCGCTGTTTTTGCTGTCCTGGCTCTCTCTCCACTCGCGCTGTTTTCGCTGTCCGGGCTCTCTCCTCCCGCGCTTTTTAAATCTCCCGGCTCTCTCCTCCCGTGCTGTTTTCGCTGTCCCAGCTCTCTCTTCGCTCGCGCTGTTTTCGCTGTCCGATCTCTCTCCTCCCGCGCTTTTTAAATCTCCCAGCTCTCTCCTCCCGCGCTGTTTTTGCTGTCCCAGCTCTCTCTCCGCTCGAGCTGTTTTCGCTGTCCGGGCTCTCTCCTCCCGCGCTTTTTAAATCTCCCGGCTCTCTCCTCCCGCGCTGTTTTCGCTGTCCGGGCTCTCTCTCCGCTCGCGCTGTTTTCGCTGTCCGGGCTCTCTCCTCCCGCGCTTTTTAAATCTCCCGGCTCTCTCCTCCCGCGCTGTTTTCGCTGTCCGGGCTCTCTCTCCACTCGCGCTGTTTTCGCTGTCCGGGCTCTCTCCTCCCGCGCTTTTTAAATCTCCCGGCTCTCTCCTCCCGCGCTGTTTTTGCTGTCCGGGCTCTCTCCTCCCGCGCTTTTTAAATCTCCCAGCTCTCTCCTCCCGCGCTGTTTTTGCTGTCCGGGCTCTCTCCTCCCGCGCATTTTAAATCTCCCGGCTCTCTCCTCCCGCGCTGTTTTCGCTGTCCCGGCTCTCTCTCCTCCTGCGCTGTTTTCGCTGTCCGGGCTCTCTCCTCCCGCGCTGTTTTCGCTGTCTGGGCTCTCTCTCCTCCCGCGCTGTTTTCGCTGTCCCGGCTCTCTCTCCTCCCGCGCTGTTTTCGCTGTCCGGGCTCTCTCCTCCCGCGCTTTTTAAATCTCCCGGCTCTCTCCTCCCGCGCTGTTTTCGCTGTCCCGGCTCTCTCTCCTCCCGCGCTGTTTTCGCTGTCCCGGCTCTCTCCTCCCATGCTGTTTTCGCTGTCCGGGCTCTCTCTCCTCCCGCGCTGTTTTCGCTGTCCGGGCTCTCTCCTCCCGCGCTGTTTTCACTGTCCGGGCTCTCTCTCCTCCCGCGCTTTTTTCGCTGTCCCGGCTCTCTCCTCCCGCGCTGTTTTCGCTGTCCGGGCTCTCTCTCCTCCCGCGCTGTTTTCGCTGTCCCGGCTCTCTCCTCCCGCGCTGTTTTCGCTGTCCTGGCTCTCTCTCCTCCCGCGCTGTTTTCGCTGTCCCGGCTCTCTCTCCGCTCGCGCTGTTTTCGCTGTCCCGGCTCTTTCTCCTCCCGCGCTGTTTTCGCTGTCCCGGCTCTCTCCTCCCGCGCTTTTTAAATCTCCCGGCTCTCTCCTCCCGCGCTGTTTTCGCTGTCCCGGCTCTCTCTCCGCTTGCGCTGTTTTTGCGGGGTCCTTGACCCCTCTCATACTGTCGCCTCCCTAATCTCTATTTACAAACATGTCTCTCCTAATATTTGCCATGAATATGTAACCTGAGGATCATACTCTGACCATTTCGTAGAATCCCTACAGTGCAAAAGGAGGCCATTTGGCCCATTGTGTCTGCACAAACCCCCTGAAAGAGCACCCTGTCTCCATAACCGCACATATTTGAGTGCACTTTTTCTTTTAACCTCCTTTCTCTTCTTTTATCTTTTGTGTTTTTCTGTTCTCCCCTTCCTGTCACTGAGTCATGCCACCATTTATTTCTCCCCTGTTGGACACTTTGCTTGCCTAATCCCTAACCTCAGCCCATCACTACATCTACTGCCTTATATTCCTTGGTAAGCTGAGATCTACCTTCCGAACCTATCTCAACATTCACGAAAAGAAGCACCAAAGCACACATCTCTACATTCGTATGAAGAACCCCAGAAGCCTCACACTCCTCTCGCCAAACTTCTCACGACAGCATCCAGCACCCCACCTCTCTTACCCACCGATCCATCGATTCCTCCATTCCCAAGGATTTGCTAAACTTTCATACATATGGTCAGTTCGGGGCAGCAATTACAAAGGAATGCAAGGAATTTAAGGGTTTCTTTCAATTAATGTTGAATGTCTAATAAAGGGAGAGCAGATTATGTCTGAAAGCATACAAGACCTACAACACAAAAGTAACTTCCTGCAGATGTTGAATAACTGATATAACAGAAAATGCTGGAAATACAGGTTAGACATCATCCGTGGAGCGAAACATTGGTCATGATGACCCCCTTCACCAAATTGTCTTTGCTCAGTTCTGCTGAAGGGTGATCACAATCTGAAACATGGGATTCTACAGGGTTAACACATCATAAGACACCAGCAAATTCTACATTTAGAGATTCACATTCAACCAATGCCCAGTGATGGAAATTATTCACTAAGAGCTTTATCCTTTTGTTCCTTTTCTTTTTCCTTATATACCAGTTGGAGGGGCAGATTGGTGTCATTTCCATAACCCATTACTCCACTCCCTGTATTGAGCAGTTCCTTGATTAATAAATCTACTGGACTAGAACATTAAGTTGGCCAACATTGTGCAAACTGGTCTGTTCACCACCTTGACAGCTCCCCACTAGCGATGAGGAGCAATTCTTAAAACGGTCCCGCAGAGCAAACCCCAGACATCAGACAGCCATACCACCACACAGACCAACTCCACGATTCAGAAATGCCAACCTGGCCACACTGATGGATGCGGTGGAGTCCAGATGGGGCACCCTATTCCCCCAAGGGGTTTGGAGAGTCAGCAACAGATCGGCCAGTGCAGGGCAGGCAGTGGCAGCAGCCGTCAGCTTGGGGAGTGTCGCCAGGAGGACCGCCACCCAGTGCTGCAAGAAGCTCAACAATCTCCACCGGGCTGCACCACCGACGACCCTGATTCTAACACCTCAACCCCTCCAGCTAAGACAATAACGTATCCCAGCACACCCTTGCACCCACCAGCACACCACACCCATGCCCAGGAGTGGTGCACACGCCTGTCCTCCGCCATGCTGCACCCTCCCCCACCCCCGCAATGCATGAAGCATGCAGCTCACAATGCCCCATCTGTGTCACTGCAGGAGAAGTTGGCCCACAGAAAAGGGCCAGACAAGCGACAGATTGCCGGACCGAAGAGTCCTCACACCCTACGAGGAATGCGTCCTGGAGGTCTCCGGGGTGCACGTGGGCAGATCAATCACCGATGTCAAGATCAGCCTGTGCCGCAGAGGTGAGTATCCATCGGCCCCCACCCAGATAACCTGTCACAGCATGATGATCCTCCCCTCCAACTAACCACATGTCCTTCCTCCCGCAGCATCTCCATCCGATGGAGCCGGACCATCTAAGGTGCCCCCCTCCCCTGCCATCCAAGAGAATCCAGATTGGAGATCCGAGACTCGCTGGGTTTGACTACACTTTCTTGTTTCCCCGCGTCTTCCCCCTCTCTCCTATTACGTCTTGGCTACCTTGTTCTAGCTCCTGACTACTTAGTTGTTGGCCACAAATAAGTCCCAGAACAATAGGGTGAACGGCTCTCATGTTTTGTGGAAGTCATCTTGCGACCCACCGATGGTGAATTTGGAGAAATTCTGATAGGTCGGACAGCCAGTCTGTAACTTCAGGTGGTGCTGCTGACTGCCAGCCTAGCAGAATTCTATGGCGGTCAATCAGGGAGGCAAAGGCAAGGGCGTCTGCCCTCCTCCCCAGGAATAGATCTGGCTGGTCTGATACCCCGAAGACCGCCACTTTCGGGCATTGCTCCACCCTCATCCCCACCACTTTATACATTGCCTCGAAGAAGGCTGTCCAGTACCCAACAAGTCTGGGGCACGACCAGAACATGTGGGCGTGGTTGGCGGGGCCTCCTTGTCAGCGTTCACATCGGTCCTCCACCTCTGGGAAGAACCTACTCATTCGGGTTCTGGTCAAGCGGGCTCTATTTACCACTTTTAGTTGCTTTAGGTTGAGGGTTGCGCATGTTGAGGTGGAGTTAACCCTGTGTAGTGCTTCGCTCCAGAGTCCGCACCCTATTTCAAACCCCAAGTCTTCCTCCCACTTCCTCCTCATCGCGTCCCGTTTGGTGTCGGCCCTCTCTATCAGTCGTCCGTACATGTCACTACAATTTCTCTGCCTAAAATGTCTGCATCCAGTAGTTCTTCTAATAGTGTCTGTTGCAGTGATCATGGTTATGCCCTTGTTTCTTTCCGTTGGAAGTTTATAAGCTGCATGCGTTGCCCCCTGATAATTGAAATCTTTCCGTCAGTTCATCCAGTGTTGTGACCCTACTGTTGGTCTATATGTCCCTGACTGTCAGTGCTCCCCGTCCTGTCTCCACCTTTTAAAGGTGGTGTCTGCGAGTGCTGGCGTGAACCTGTGGTTGTTGCAGATGGGGGCCTTATCAGACATTACGGTTAGGTTGAATCGTTGTCATAGCTGGTTCCTGGACTGGAGCGTAGCTACCATCACTGGGCTGCTTGTGTACTTCTTGGATGGGGACGGGAGTGCCGCCGTGGCGAGGGACCGGATGGGAGGTCCCCTTGCAGTAGGCCTCCTCCACGCGCACCCACTCGGCTTGTTGCTGCCCAGTGGTAGTACTGTAGATTTGGGAGGGTTAGTCCCCCCGTCCCCCCCCCCCCCCAGGGATCCTTGCAGCACCACCCCCCCCCATATGAACGGCATAATTAATTTGTCCAGTAATTTGAGCAGCACATTAGCACAAGTGAATAGCACTGTGGCTTCACAGCGTCAGGGTCCCATGTTCGATTCCCCGCTGGGTTACTGTCTGTGCGGAGTCTGCACGTTCTCCCCGTGGGTTTCCTCTGGGTGCTCCGTTTTCCTCCCACAGTCCAAAGACGTGCAGGTTAGGTGGATTGGCCATGATAAATTGCCCTTTGTGACTAAAAAGGTTAGGAGGGGTTATTGGGTTATGGGGATAGGGTGGATGTGAGGGCTTAAATGGGTCGGTGCAGCCTTGATGGGCCGAATGGCCTCCTTCTGCACTGTATGTTCTATGTTCTATGTAAGTTGAAGAATGCCTTGGGGATATGGATCAGGATAGATCTTAGCAGGAAGAGGTACCTGGGCATCTTAATTTTGATCATCCGCACTCTCCCCACCAGGGAGAGTGGGAGTGTGTTCCATCTCTGCAGGTCCTTTTTGACTTCCTCTGTCAGACTGGCCAGATTCCACTTGTGGACCCCCGTCCAGTCATGGGCAGTTTGAATCCCCAGGTAACGGAATTTGTGTCGTGCTTGTTGAAACGGCAGTCCCACCAGCGCTGCCCCTCCCCCTTGCGGGTTCACCAGGAAGATCTCGCTTTTGCTCATGTTGAGAAGACACCAAACTCTTTCAGGAGAGAGATGATTCCTTCCATGCTGCCTTGTGGGTCAGAGATGCAGAGAAGCTGGTCATCCGCATAGAGTGAGACTCTATGCTCTCTGCCTCCTCTTCGGATCCCCCTCCAGTTCTTTGCTGTTCTGAGTGCGATCGCTAGGGCAAACAGCAGCGGGGACAATGGGCATCCCTGCCTCGTAACTCTGTGCAGCTTTAAGTACTGGGAGCTGGTAGTATTTGTCCGTATGCTGCCTGCTTTCTCAGCTGGTGCTCCTTGTGGAGAGCAGATCGAAGTCCATTTGTAGCTTTTTCTTCTCCGTCAGAAACTCTACGATCTGTCCCACTCAACCGTGGACCCGCAGTTGGTCCTGTTCTCTCAGGTGTGTCTCTTGGAGGAAGACTATGTAGGCTTTCATGTTTCTCAGGTGGGTGAAGACTCTAAATTTTTCACTGGGCCGTTAAGTCCCCTGACATTCCAGGTTACTATTCTGGTGAGGGTTTTTTGTCCACCCGCTCCTGTGGGATTAACCATACTTACCTGGTGGATGCGCCCCTGCACTCCGGGGTTTCCCTTTGTTATGAGGCTGTCCAAGATGGCTGCGGTCACTGTTCTCCCCATGTGGTCGGGCCCTTGCACTCCTGAGTTGCGCTTTGACCAGGGGGCATCCAACATGGCCACCAACTATGCGTCAACCACATGGGTGCGCCCCTGCACTCTCGGGTCTCCCTTTGCCAAGAGACTGTTCTAGGTGGTTGCTTGCACTGCTTTTTTGTTTCAGGCCCCTGGTTGCAGCCCTTTGTAGCCATTCTGCCATTCCCATTCTGCCCTTATCTGTTTCTATCTCCCCATGTCCCCCTCCCCCTCCCCCCCTTCCCCCGCTCCTCTCTCTGTTTGCCTCCCTGTCGCTGTTGCTTGTTCCCCTCCCCCCGCCAGGCGCTGTCCCCCTGCCGAGGGTGCGCCGCGGCCTCTGGCTGCTGCATGCTCCTGGCGCTAGCTATCCCGCTAGTGTGGTGACCCCCCCTCCCGGGAATTACTGTCTCCATTTTCCCTCGCCCACTCTCTGGGGTTCCTGCCCACTCTATCCCTCATCTTACTCTGTACTCTTCCTGATTGGCACTCCGCCTTCCCTCTGTCACTACCCTCGTTGTCTCGAATGAGGCCACGTTCTCCCGCGTAATGCATGCGGTCTCCTAGGTTGTGGCCTGTTGTTCGTCGCTCAGGATGTGTCAGGAGGAGGGAAGAGGTTTTTCTCTTCCTCCTCCTCCCCCCGTGTTGGCGCGTTGCCGTTACTTCTCGTGGTCTCCTCATCGCCTTCCTTGTTGTCGCTGCTCCAGCCCACACTCCGTGACAAACATGTTTGCCTCAGCCGGGGCTGTGAAGGAATGCTCCTTGCCCTGGTACGTGGTCCGGAGCTTGGCTGGGTACAGCATACCGAAACGTACGGCGTTCTTGTACAGCGCAGCCTTCGCTCTGTTAAATTCAGCCCCGTGCTTGGCCGGGTCAGCCCCAATGTCCTGGTAGTTTCTAATTTAGTGTCCTTCCCAACTGCATTTCTTGGTCAGTCTGGCCCAGCGCAGGATTCTCTCCCAGTCCTGGTACCAGTGCAGTTTCGCTATTACTGCCCTTGGTTAGTCCCTGGCTTTGGGCTTCGGTTGCAGCGTCCGGTGTGCTCTGTCTATTTCTGGTGGGTTGGGGAAAGTCTCCCTTCCTTCCAGGTTTCCCAGCATCTGGGCTACATAGTTTGTGGGGTCCCTGCCCTCGACTCCCTCAGGTAGGCCCACAATCTGCAGGTTTCGCCTTTTCGACCGGTTTTCTTGGTCCTCAACTTTTCCTTCCAAACTGCCCTGTGTCGCGACCAAGCTCTCCACCTCTCTTTCCAGGGCAAGGATCCGATCGCTCTTGTCCGTGGCAGCTCTCTCCACGTCTTTGATTGTTGCTCCTTGGGCCTCCAGTCTCTTTTCCGCTGCGTCCAGGGTGAGCTGCATCTGTGCCAGGACTTCGGCTACTGCATCCTTCACCGCTGCCTGGATATCCATTTTCGTTTCCTGCCTGTGTTCCCTCAGTGTTTCCGAGAAGAACGCCCTCCAGCTACCCCCCGGTGAAGGAGGGCTTTGTGTGCGGCTGGTCTGCCTTTCTCGCTCCCGCGAAACATGCGCTCCGCCTCCTTGTGTACGAGTCGGTTCGTCGGATTGTTCCTGCTCCAGGCTCCTTCCACTCCTGGTCTCTGCTCGGCCCCTGGACTGACTTTTTCTGGGCAGTCACCCCCTTCTCTCTTTTTCCCCCTGTTTTACTAAGGTTGGGGTAACGAGTTGTCGAATTTTCGATGAAAAGTGGCTATTTTGCAGGTCCGCGGGAGGAGCGCCACCTGATGTGCGACTGCTCAGCATATCGTCGTCACCGGGAGTCACACGTGGATGATCTTGAGGTGGTAGTCGCACACAAGTTGGACGTTCAGCAAACGGAACCCCTGTTGATGTAGGATACTCCTGGACCACCTAATGCGCTCAAGGTGAAATGCATTCCACCTATTACCTCCTGGACCTGAGGCAGCCCGGAGATGGTGGATAATCCTGCTGCCCAGGCTTCTTGATGGGCCTGGTCAGGTCAAAGTTTATATAGTCAGCTGCCCGGGCAAAGAGGGCATTGTGATCTCACGGATGCACTTGTGGGCTTTCGGTTGAGATATGCCGCACAAGCCCCGCTCAAGCCCTGGAATGATCCTGAAGTGTAAAGGTTCAGGACTGCAGTGACCTTGACTGCACGGTATCACAGTGGTTTGCACAGTTGCTTCACAGCTCCAGGGTCCCAGGTTCGATCCCCGGCTTGGGTCACAGTCTGTGCAAAGTCTGCACGTTCTCCCCGTGTGTGCGTGGGTTTCCTCCGGGTGCTCCGGTTTCCACCAACAGTCCAAATATGTGCAGGTTAGGTGGATTGGCCATGATAAATTGTCGTTAGTGTCCAAAACAAAAAAGGTTAGGTGGGGTTACTGGGTTACGGGGATAGGGTGGATGCGTGAACTTAAGTAGGGTGCTCTTTCCAAGAGCTGGTGCAGATTCGATAGGCCGAATGGCCTCCTTCTGCACTGTAAATTCTTTGATTGGCCACCGAGAGTGGTTATTCTCCTCCTCCACATGATGCCAAGTCTGCAAGGATATAGCACAGTGCCAGACTGTCTCCTTGTTGAGGTGGAGCCTCCTGCAGCACACGCTGTCCGTCATCTGGTTGAAAGACCAGCGACGACTGTACAACGTAGGCTGCCGCTATCCTCTCCCTCTGGGTCCCTCCCTGGCCTGATGGGCGGCCGGGCGCGGGGCAGGGCTCTGCACATGGGCCACTGCCTTGAGTCTCTGTCAATGCTGCTGCCGCTGCCTTTTCTGGCATCTGGCGACCTGGCCTGCCTTGCCACCAGAGCAGCATCCGCGGGGCCCAGGATATCATCTATAGTGTGATACCTGTAAGGATTTGGAAAAGGTGTGAGACTGACAATCAGTTATGACTTCCACCCTGATACCCTTGGAATCCCCAATTCCTGCTGCGGGGAACTGAGGAAGTGAGTAGCCATTTCCATTTTCGGGTATGCAACTCAAGGGCACTGGAGGTCCTGCCCCAGTGCATGGGAGCGGGGACCCATCAGGAGTGTCGGGCTTTGTCGGGGGTGGGTTGAAGTGCAGAGACTCCCTGGGCCGGGGGTAGGGGGGTGAGGGCTTTTTGCTTGTGAGACCTTCAAGCCATCTTTAAATATTGTGGAGACCCACAACAGGGGCAACAACAGCTCTACCTGTCTGTCCTACCAAACAGATCCAGGTCACCACCCTGCTTTTAACTCCCTTTGACTGCGCGCAGCGCAGCCTCTAGCTTCACAGCTGAAAGCCACTGCTGATGAGGAATTGGCCTTGTTAGTTGTAAGAGCACTTCATCGTGTCCATCCCACCCGCCCCCGGAGTGAGAGGCGGCCAAATACCAGACCAAGCATCAGATCTTGGAGCTGCTCAACAACCTGACCAGCATGGTGTTGTACCAGCAGCCGGTCAAGTCAGTGCAATTTTTAATAGATCAACTGGAAATACTTTTTTTTTAAATTTTCCAATTTGGGGGCAATTTAGGCAATCCACCTAACCTGCACATCTTTGGGTTGTGGGGGTGAGACCCATGAAGACATGGGGAGAATGAGCAAACGTCACACAGACAGTGACCCGGGGCCAGGATCGAACCCAGGTACTCGGCGCCGTGAAGCAGCAGTGCTAACCACTGCGCCACTGTGCCGCCCTGATCATCTGGAAATACTGAAGGTAGCGAAACAGGGTAAAAAGGGGTAGCCACTGAGGTCCTGGCTAATCACTCCATTGTGGAGGCCTGAGACCAAGGCGCAGACCTGATATAACGAGGCCCATGCTGCCACCTGTGCTGTCATTGAGCTGTTCATCGGACTGCTGAAAATGCGGTTCCGATGCCTGGACATCTCTGGTTGTGCACCGCAGTACACTCCACAGAGGGTCTCCCGCTTTGTGGTGGGCTCCACAACCTGGCTCAGCAGGGGGCGGCATGCTGGAGGAGAAGGAGGGGATGGAGAATGAGTCCAGGGACAACCCACAGGAGGAACTGAAGGATGGGAGACAGGCGGTGGCAAGGGACCGGCATGCCCTGAGGACCAGGGAGGCTCTCACCTCATTCGACTCTCAGAGGACGAGGTTTTGTCTGTCAGCTCACCCCTTCCCCAATCCCTCATTCCCCCCAATCCCTTCACTCCCCCTGAATCCCCATTCCCCTCTTTCCCACCTATTTCCCTCCTCCCTCCTTCTTCCCATTCCCCACCATTCACACACCTCCTCCCTCCCCGACTACCCTGTTCCACCCTTCTCAGGTGTGTAACATCACCCCAGGGTAATTGGCCTGTATTGTCAGCGGGTCAATATCCAAGGCAGGAGAGTGATGATCACTCGCTTTGTGGAATGCTCTGGTGCTCCTCAGTTTATGCCAAAGGCTGACTTTTCTCTTTCTGCTGACAGCACGCTCACACCCATCCTCTGAACAGGGCCTGCATCGGGGGTGGTTGATCTTGGACCACTGTGCCCGGGGACAGGAGGCGGGGGGAGCGGTGGACAACAGGGGGTGGAGGTGCAGGCAGGCCCCTCGTGAAGATTAATGTGACAGAGGCTTCACATGTATCGGGTGTAACATGTTTTGATTGTGCACATTTGCTATTTCCATTCCCCCTGGCTATAGATAGTGCCACTTCCATGCCCCCCACCTCTCTGGCAGTGCCCAATCAGTGTTCCTCAGTGTTCTTGATCTTTCGTTGTCTAGTGCTACCTCTAGGTGTGTCCCCAGGATGCACATCAAAGGTGGAGACAACCTGCTGCTTTCCATGCCCTGTAACCTTTACTGCCCTTGGTGGACGTTCTTTAGAATGCCTGGAGCCAGGGGGCCTGGACCCATTCCAAGCCTGGTCGACTTGCTGGTGTCACTGGCATCCCTGTTCTGCCCGCTGCCCTTGAGATGCACCAGTGTCAGGATGGGGGGATTTGGAAGAACTGGAGACCACTGTTGTCTACTTGCTGGCACGTCGTGGGTTGGTGTCCAGCATTTCCCTCTCCCTGACGGTACGCATAAAGCCCTGGGAGAATCCATGTGAGTGAGGAGCAGCTGGAGTGAGCTCCAGAGGCCTCTGAGCCATCTAGGCTTTGCCTTTGCCAGTCCTGGCAGCTTCCTGCATCATCGTGTCATCGCCCTGAGCAATGGACTGGGCCATGCTCTGCAGTGCCTCAGCGATGCCCACCTGTGTCTGGGACATCTCCCTCAGCGACTGGCACATGATGTCGAGGCCCTCAGCCATGGTTGTCACAAACTGAGCCATGCCTTGCATTAGTTGAATTGCACATGCTAAATAGCTCCTTAGGGTGAGGTTCCAGGACGGGGGATAGGGCCTATGCCGGGTGGTCTTTCAAAGGGTCGGTGCAGACTTGATGGGTTGAATGGTCTCTTTCTGTACTGTAGGGATGTTGTGATTCTAAGAACCTTTAGGACACTGAGAGACAATTTAGAATAGCCAATTTGCCTAACCTGCACATCTTTAGACTATGGGAGGAAACTGGAGCACCCGGAGAAAACCCTCGCAGACACAGGGAGAAAGTGCAAACTCCACACAGACAGTAATCCCAAGGCTGGAACTGAACGCTGGGGATGTGAAGCAGCAGTGCTAACCACTGTGCCACCATTTCGCCCATTGGTGGTCTTCCGACATTGTTCAGCGGTCCTCCTTGTCGTGCTGCCCGCACTGACAGCCGCACCCGCTGCCACCGCGTCTCAGGCAGCATTGCTGACCCTGCTGCTGGTCCTCCGACACCCTCCGGTTAATAGGATGTCACGTCTCGCATCGACGACTTCGAGAAGCCTGTCCAGTCGGCATCCCCAATGCGGGGAGCAGGTCTGCACACTGCCATGCTTGTATTTTGACTGGGAGTGAGTGGTGAGGAAGCGTTTTAAAGCAGTTCTCACTTGTTAGCGGCGAGACGCTGCGGCGCGAGTCTGGCGAATCAGATGGCAAGACAACCAGTTATGACAAGTATCTTGTGGGGGCTCATTTTTGGTACTAAGTGTCATTTAAGATGAGCCGCAATCTCGCCAAAGTGGCCGTCGAGAAACACCCCGCCAATCGCTCCCAAAATGACACCTAGAAATGTTTCCGTTAAATCGTGCCATCATGTTGTGACTGAGATATTCTCAAAGCCAATAGACTCAACACTCACATTTTGTGTCCACATTCCCACAACCCTCCCACACATTTGGACTGTCTCCATTGTTTTCAAAGAATTAAATAGCATGTTGATCCAGAGCTAAGGGTATCGATTTGTATCGATGTTGGAATATGAATGAGGAACCCGATTCCTCGATCTTTAAACATAATATAGTGAGTAGGATTAGAAAAATATGGGGATGACTCATATAATTAGGTATCAATATCAAATTGAGTGTAAATTGCCTTCTGGAGTATCGTGAACCATGATTTTTTTTTCCTTGATCACGAGCCCACGCTTACAGACAACACCTTGCACATTAGCCTGTTAGTGGTTTAACATTGTGGGTGTAGCGATGTCTGTTGTCTGAGATCTTTAAAAAAAATCTCTGCACTTTCTTATCTTGTAAAGGACATTATTTTCCTGCATATAATTTGTTTTAAATGTGTCCGTCACATTCTTGAATCCTGAGAATCAGTGATAGAATTTTTCTTTAAGGTAATACACAGGGAAAAAGATATCTCACAGTGGGTGCAATGTCCAAATTTGTTTTTCTGCACAGTTCTGAAGTTAAATTAACAAATTAAATTGTCCTGAATTGGTAGAATCCATGGATTAACGCAGAAAAATGTATTTGCTTTTGATCATTTTTCTAGAAACGTTATTCCAAATCACAATTGGTTCTGTCTCTCCAATTTCTAAACATATAAGAAATGAAAACAGTGATTCGCTGGACTATAAGCAAACATTTTTGCATGACTGTTGAAGCTGAACTTCACCCCAGTTTTCAGAATTAAAATGCAAAATTTAAAAAACTTTCACAATTAAAGGTTTTGTGTTGAGTATTTGATAAATTCCAGAGCTCTACAGTTCTCCTTGTACAGTCGATAGGAAAACAATGGCACGATTTCGCTAAATGGGAACAAAGTCCCACAGTGAGTGTGTTTAGCCGCGTGTTTCCCGACGGAAACACATGGCTATAAAACAGGACTCGTGTTTTATAAGGGGCCTCAACAGGGAACACGGTGCCGAGGCCGCACATAGCCTCGTTTTTTACACTGCGGAGCTCAACTTGCCGGTACACCTCGGTATAGCAAGAGCCCCTGAAGCGACTCGTGATCCCTCTCTCCCCAACGCACTATAGGAGAGCCCCCTGCCCCCACCACACCCCCCAACACTCATGCAGGGCACACTGGCCCGATTACACCTGCACAAAAAATTCCAGTTTGGCACATTGGTAATGTCAGCTTGGCACCCTGGCAGTGCCAGGTAGTACCAGCAAACCACCCTGCCCAAAGGGGATGCTCCTGGAGGTCTCCGATCCCCTGGGAGACCCCTCAGAGTGCTGGTCTGCCTGGTTCCTGATTTTGGAGACCAGTGTGAACAGCATTCGCCTGAGGTCTCCAAGGTGAGGGAGATTGATGCCACTCCTTGGGTGCCCCGGGAATGTGCACATTAAAGTGAGACTAACTGTCTTGCTTTAATATGCAGATTTGCTAAAAAGTGATCCCGCCCACAATGAGCGGGATTTACATTGCCACATCTCGCAAGATCACGTTAGATCTCGCACGGCGTTGCAAGCTGGGCAGAACCCCCGAGTGGGGTCTCCGGGCTTCTATTGGCCATGCTGTGGCACGGCGAGCTACTTTTCGGACACAGCGAGGCCATTACATTGCACCCATTGTCACTGCTGAGTTTAGGCGTTCACATTGTTTTATGTAGGTTTGAGATGTTGCAGTTCAAGAAGGTCTAACTCTTCTTTGAAGCATCTTGACATATTGTGGCTATTGTTAGCAACAAAGCAGCCCAACTTTGGATTGGTACATAGAATTTAAACAAACATATCTATCTTGAACCAGTTATATACCTTGAAGCAAATATTGACTTTCAATGCGTAAAACACATTGTAGCATCCCTCCTAATTTTAATTTGCAATTTGCTTTCATTGTTGACTCATGTAATAACCATCACGAGTTCCATGAGGACACCCTAATCGATCTACCCATGGAAAATGAGCTTCCCCGTGATGCACGATCAATTGCACAAAGACTAAGGTTGGGTACAACTGTGGCTTTATTGCAGTCAGATGCATGGCCTCCTGCTGCAGCTGGCGAAATGGCAGCTAAATGGAGGACACGCATATTTATACTCCTACTGGGCAGAGCCAGCCGGCAGGGGCTACCGGCGAACCTGTAGTACAGGTCCTACCTTACATCCCCTACCTTACATCCCCTAATACAGGTGTTCAGTGGTTCACCACATTCACCCCCTGTTAAAAATGAGTCGGCAGGGGTGGTGTGGAACTATATACAGTGTTGAACATTATTTACAGTGTCGTAGAAACAACCTGAAGAGAGAGAAAAAAAATTTGTCCATTTTGAAGGTCCAGTTAAAGGTTCAATCTGTCTGGAGCCTTGAAATTCTGCTGTGAGCGGCGTAACGGTGGCGGCGATGGCGGTGCTGGCAGTGCTGGCCTGCTGTTAGATGACTCCGGGAGCATGCCAAAATCTTTGTCGTCCTCTTGTGTGGGCAGAGGAAGGAGGAATGGGCCTGGTGGGGACAATGATGGAAGCCCTGGGGAAGGGGAGGATGGCGCCGAGGCGGTGGAGGAACCTGACGGTGCCAGGTCCCTGAGGGAGACCGTATCTTGGCGGCCGTCGGGGTACACAATGTAGGCATACTGGGGGTTGGCATGGAGCAAGAGTATCCTATCCACCAACGGGTCCGCCTTGTGGAGTCGGACGTGCCTACGGAACAGGACCGGTCCTGGAACAGCGAGCCAAGTCGAGAGCGACACCCCGGATGTGGACATCCTGGGGAAGGTAAAAAGATGGTCATGGGGTGTGTTATTCGTAGCGGTGCACAGTAGTGACCGGATGGAGTGCAGTGCTTCAGGGAGGACCTCCTGCCAGCGAGAGGCTGGAAGGTTTCTGGACCGTAGGGCCAGCTGGACGGTCCTCCAAACCGTCCCGTTCTCCCTTTCTACCTGCCCGTTTCCCCGGGGGTTATAGCTGGCCGTTCTGCTGGAGGCGATACTCCTGCTAAGCAGGAACTGCCGCAGCTCATCACTCATGAATGAGGATCCCCTGTCTCTGTGGATGTAGGCGGGGAAACCGAACAGAGCGAAGATTGTGTTGAGGGACTTGATGACGGTGGCGGACGTCATATCGGGGCAGGGGATGGCGAAGGGGAACCTGGAGTACTCATCGACCAAACTGAGAATATACGTGTTACGGTCGGTGGAGGGGAGGGGCCCTTTGAAATCCACGCTGAGGCGTTCAAAGGGGCGGGAGGCCTTCACCAGGCGCGCACAGTCTGGCCGGTAGAAGTGCGGCTTGCACTCCGCACAGACCTGGCAGTTCCTGGTGACTGTCCGTACCTCTTCGACTGAGTAGGGCAGGTTGCGAGCCTTGATGAGATGATACAGTTGTGTGACCCCCCGGGTGACAAAGGCTGTCGTGTAGGGCCCGGAGTTGGTCTACTTGTGCGCTGGCACATGTACCTCGGGAGAGGGCGTCTGGGGGCTCGTTGAGCTTGCCGGGGCGATACAAAATCTCGTAATTACAGGTGGAGAACTCGATTCTCCACCGCAAGATTTTATCATTTTTGATCTTGCCCCGCTGCGTGTTGTTGAACATGAAGGCTACCGACCGTTGGTCAGTGAGGAGAGTGAATCTCCTGCCGGCCAGGTAATGCCTCCAATGCCGCACAGCTTCAAGGATAGCCTGGGTCTCTTTTTTGACGGATGAGTGCCGAATTTCAGAGGCATGAAGGGTATGGGAAAAGAATGCCACGGGTCTGCCTGCCTGATTGAGGGTGGCAGCAAGGGCGCCATCTGGTGTGTCGCTTTCTACTTGAAAGCGCAGTGTCTCGTCTACTGCGTGCATCCCTGCCTTGGCTATATCAGCTCTGATACGGGCGAAGGCTGTTGTGCCTCGGCCGTGAGGGGGAACTGGGTGGACTGTATGAATGGGCGGACTTTGTCTGCATAGTTTGGGACCCACTGAGCGTAGTACGAAAAGAACCCCAGGCAGCGTTTGAGGGCCTTGGGGCAGTGGGGGAGGGGAAGCTCCATGAGGGGGCGCATGCGGTCGGGATCGGGCCCCAGAACTCCATTCTGGACCACATAGCCGAGGATGGCTAAGCGGGTCGTGCTGAACACACATTTCGCCTTGTTATAAGTAAGATTGAGGAGAGTGGCGGTGCGGAGAAATTTTGCGAGGTTGGCATCGTGGTCCTGCTGATCATGGCCGCAGATGGTGACATTGTCTAGGTACGGGAACGTGGCCCGCAAACCGTACAGGTCGACCATTCGGTCCATCTCCCTTTGGAAGACCGAGACCCCATTAGTGATTCCAAAGGGAACCCTAAGAAAATGGTAGAGACGACCGTCTGCCTCGAAGGCAGTGTATGGGCGGTCAGATTTACGGATGGGGAGCTGGTGGTAGGGCGGATTTTAGATCAATCATTGAGAAGACCCAGTACTGCGCAATCTGATTGACCATATCAGATATGTGTACCGATTGATGGTCTGGCTGTAGTACACGAGCATTTGGTGTTTCTCCCCAGTTTTAACGACTATCACTTGGGCTCTCCAGGGGCTGTTGCTGGCCTCGATGATGCCTTCCCGAAGCAGCCGCTGGACCTCGGACCTGATAAAGGTCTTGTCCTGGGTGCTGTACCGTCTGTTCCTGGTGGCGACGGGCTTGCAATCTGAAGTAAGATTGGCAAAGAGGGAGGGGGGTTCGACCTTTAGGATCGTGAGGCCGCACACAGTGAGGGGTGTAAAGGGCCCGCCAAATTTGAGGGTGAGGCTCTGGGGATTGCACTGAAAATCCAGGCCTAGCAATAGTGCAGCGCTGAGGTTAGGAAGGGCGTAGAGGCGAAAGCCGCTGAACTCTACGCTCTAGACTGTGAGAGTGACTGTGCAGAACCCTCAGATCAGGGCAGAGTGGGACCCGGAGGCCAGGGAGATCCGTTGATTGGTGGGGTGGACCGCGAGGGAGCAGCGCCTTACCGTATCCGGGTGTATGAAGCTTTCGGTGCTCCCGGAGTCCAGCAGGCAAGAGGTCACGTGGCTGTTGATTTTCACCGTTGTCGAAGCGGTGGCCAGGTTGTGTGGACGAGACTGGTCCAGCGTCATCAAGGCGAGCTGCACGTGATCGTCACTGGTTTCAGATGAAGAGCGTTGGGGGCCCAGGTCGTGGAAGGCCATTGGCGTCCATGCCCCGTGGGGAAGGCAAGATGGCGGCGGCTGGAGATCCTGCGGGGAACAAAATGGCGGCGCCCATGGGGCGCATGTTGCAGGGGCGGGACAAAATGGCGGCGCCCATGGGCCGCACATTGGTGGAGCAGGACAAGATGGCGGCACGCATGGGCCGCACATGGACTGAGGGGGAGAAGATGGCGGCGCCCACTGGCCGCGCGTGGCCCCGGGAGGTGAAGATGGCGGCGCCCACTGGCCGCGCGTGGTCCATGGGGGTGAAGAGAGTGCCGCCCTTTGTGCATTTGACAGGGGTGAGGGGGCGATAGCGGCGACTGCGCAGGCCTGGCACACTGCGGCGAAGTGGCCCTTTTTGCCGCAAGCCTTGCAAATGGCGGCGTGGGCTGGGCAGCATTGGCGAGGGTGCTTCTGCTGACCGTAGAAATAGCACCGGGGACCTCCGGGGTGCGCGGTTTTGCGTGTGGCACAGGCGTATTGGCTAGGCAGGGCCCCAGCTGAGGCGGTCGTTTGCGGGGTCAAGGAGGGATAGGAGGGGTGGGCTGCGTGGCTGGAGGGGTAGGCCTGAACATTACGGGAGGCGATCGTCATGGGGATCGCTAATTTTTTTGTCTCCGCTAGGTCGAGTGTGGCCCCTTCCAGCAATGGTTGTCGGATGACGTCCGACCCAATCCCCGTTACGAAAGCATCGCGCATGAGGAGATTAGAATGTTCGGCGGCCGTAACGGCCTGACAGTCACAGTCCCGGACAAGTTGGATTGGGCTTGCCAGAAGTCTTCGATGGACTCACCAGGGAGTTGAGAGCGCGTGGCGAGTACGTGCCTGGCGAAGAGTGTGTTCGCTTTCTGTGCGTAGTTCTCTTTGAGGAGCGCCATGGCTTCCGTGTAAGTCGGGGCGTCCTGGATCAGCGGGAACACGCTTGAGCTCAACCTGGAACACAGGACCTGTATCTTCTGAGCCTCCGTCGGTGGGGTGGTCGCTGAGTTAATGTAGGCCTCGAAGCAAGCTAGCCAATGATTAAAGTCTTTTCTGGCGTCGGGCGATTGCGGATCCAGCTGCAGGCGATCTGGTTTGATATGGATGTCCATCCTGTAGAAAATCTGACTGCAATAAATTGATGCACGATCATTTGCACAAAAACTAAGGTTGGGTACAACTGTGGCTTTATTGCAGTCAGATGCGTGGCTTCCTGCTGCAGCTGGTGAAATGGCAGCTAAATGGAGGACACGCATATTTATACTCCTCCTACTGGGCAGAGCCAGCCGGCAGGGGCTACCGGCGAACCTGTAGTACAGGTCCTACCTTACATCCCCTAATACAGGTGTACAGTGGTTCACCACACCCCGCTAGTGGGCAGAGGCCAGCTGGAGCTTAGGAGTCGGCTGTGTAAAAGTCGGTCCATACAGGGACCAGCGTCCTGTTAGTCCTGACAGGGACTTATAGTGTGTGTGTATGCCGCCATAGCGGCTATTTACTTTGGCCTTGAATAAACCACCATTTACTCAACTAGTCGGCATCCTGGGTCTTCATATCCCTGATTGACATGATCACACCAAGTCAAAAATCTACAGCCTTTTCTTTCAGAGAGTTAGGAGGATGGGAATTGTCTGGATCTTAGATGCTGAAGTTATCTTGTGAATGAAGAAATCCAATGTTATTTGGATGTGATATATCTAGACTTCCAGAAGTCATTTGACAACGTGCCACATAAAAGAGTTATCCAGAAGGTGAAATCTCAGGGGATTGGGGGTAGAGTACTAGATTGCATTGAGGACTGGCTGACTAACAGAAAACAGAGGGTCAGGATAAATGGGTCCTTCTCTGACTGGTAAGCTGTAACTAGCGGGGTGCCGCAGGGGTTAGTCCTCAGATCTCAACTGTTTACTATCTATATAAATGATCTGCAAGCAAGGACAGATTGTAACATAACAAAATTTGCCCATGATACTAAAATCGGTGGGAAAGCAGGCAGTGAAGAGGAGATAAAGATTTTTCAGACGGGTATAGATAGGCTAGGAGATTGGGCCAAAATTTGGCAGGTGGAGTTTAATGTGGATTAGTGTGAGGTTATCCACACATGTGAGGCCGGAAAAATGATTATCTAAATTTAAAGCAGATTCAAAATGTGTCTGGGCAGAGGGATCGGGGGTCTTTGTTCATGAATTGCAGGAAGTCAGTATGCAGGTACAGCATGTAATTAAAAAGACAAATGGTATGTGAGCATTTATTGCAAAGGGACTGAAGTATAAAATTAGAGTAGTGTTGTTACAATTGTATAGGATGTTGGTGAGACCACATCTGGTGTATTGTGTCCAGTTTTGGTCTCCTTATTTGAGGAAGAATGTGGTGGCATTGGAGACAGTTTAGAGGAGGTTCACCAGATTGACCCTGGGGATGAAAGGGTTGACGTATGAGGAGAGATTAAACCGTTTGGGCTTGTACATGCTGGAGTTTAGAAGGATGAGTGGTGATCTGATTGAGGTATATAAAATACAAAAATACAAAAAGGGATTGATAAAGTAAGCATAGACCAAGTGTTCCCTCTTGTGGAGCAATCTAGAACGAGAGGTCACAGCTATAAGTGGAGAGGAGGTAGATTTAGAAATGAAATGCGGAGGAACTACTTCTCACAGAGTTTTTGTAAAAGTTAAACTTTGATATTTTCTGGATAACGTACATCCCAAAAAGTGAAGGGTAAATACACCTTGATTGACAGTTAACAATTACAGGGGTAATTGTGTGTTTTCTGCATGAAAAACAAGGTTTAAAAAACACCAACTTTATTTACGATGCAACATCTCATATCTGATTAACATTCATATTATGTGCGCTGCTATTAGTCTATGCAATGTCACAGGCATTTCTTCTGCTAATGTCTGATATAGGACGTATCAATAAGATGTGATTAATATTAATAATAATAATCTTTATTGTCACAAGTAGGCTTACATTAACACTACAATGAAGTTACTGTGAAAAGCCCCTAGTCACCACATTCGGGTACACAGACGGAGAATTCAGAATGGCCAATTCACCTAACAGCACGTGTTTCGGAACTTGTAGGAGGAAACCGGAGCACCCAGAGGAAACCCATGCACACACGGGGAGAACATGCAGACTCGACACAGACAGTGACCCAAGCCGGGAATCAAACCTGGGACCCTAGAGCTGTGAAGCAACAGGGCTACCCCACTGTGCTACCGTGCTGCCCATAATATTAGCTCCATAAATGGGGGACATGTCCTGTTCAGAATTCTTCTACAACCCCACTGGCCGGGGGCAGCACGGCAGCATAGTGGTTAGCACAATTGCTTCACGGGTCCCAGGTTCGGTTCCCGGCTTGGGTCACTGTCTGTGCGGAGTCTGCACGTTCTCCCCGTGTGCGCGTGGGTTTCCTCCGGGTGCTCCGGTTTCCTCCCACAGTCCAAAGATGTGCAGGTTAGGTGGATTGGCCATGCTAAATTGCCCTTAGTGTCCAAAATTGCCCTTAGTGTTGTGTTCGGTTACTGGGTTATGGGGATAGGGTGGTGGTGTGGGCTTTGGTAGGGTGCTCTTTCAAAGAGCCGGTGCAGACTCGATGGGCCAAATGGCCTCCTTCTGCACTGTAAATTCTATGATCTATGAATGATACATCTTTAACGATTTGATTTAATAATCAGATTCCTGTGGAGTGCTTCCCCTCAACTCACAATCATATATCTTTTAAAATTGTTCTTACACAGGATATGGGCATCATTGGCTGGGCCAGAATTTATTACCCATCCCTAATTGACCTTGAGGTGGTGGTGAGCTGCCTTCATGAACAGCTGCAGCCCATATGGTGTAGGTACACCCACAATGCTGTTAGGAGATGAGTTCTAGGATTTTGACCCTGCGACAGTGAAGGAATGGTAATGTATTTTCAAGTCAGGATGGCGAGTGACTTGGAGGGGAACTTCCAGGTGGTGATGTTCCCATGCACCTGCTGCCCTTGTCCTTCTAGGTGGTAGGTGTTGTAAGTTTGGAAGGTGCTGTCGAAGGAGACTTTATGAGTTGAGGCAGTGCATACTGTAGGTAGTACAGACTGCTGGCACTGAGTGTCAGGGTTGGAGGGAGTGGATGTCGAAGATGGTGGTTTCGGTGTCAATCAAAAAGGTTGCTTTTTCCTGGATGGTGTCAAGCTTCTTGAGTGTTGTTGGAATTGCACTCATACAGGCAAGTGGAGAGTAATCCATTACATTTCTGACTTGTGCCCTTGGACATTGTGGGGGTCAGGAGTTGAGTTATTCACTGTAGAAGTTCCAGCCTACGACCGTCTCTTGTTGCCACAACATTTAAATGGCTGGTCCAGTTCAGCTTCTGGTCAATGGTAACCCCCGGGGTGTTGATTATGGGGGATTCAGTGATGGTAATGCCACTGAATGTCGAGGGAGATGGTTAGATGCTCTCTTGTTGGAGAGGGACATTGCCTGGCATGTGTGTGGCATAAATGTTACTTACCGCTTATCAGCCCAAAAGTCTGAATGTTGTCCGTGTTATGTTCTAATGATTGAGTCAGTGCACCAAAGAACATCTAGTTCTACACTAGTACAAATTTATTATTTTATAATAAAACATCGGTTGGATACTAAAAGTAACAACTGGGACAATCACAAAACGCAACTAACTACAACGACTTCTTCTACAGAAGCGCCCCTAAGTTGCAGTGTCACATGGTATACCTTTCCTGCCACCTAGTGGTTGGAGGCCAAACATATTTACATGTGCATTTGCTTATGTATATCATTACAGTCCGGTTTGGCTGGATATGGGCAAGGATTGCCTCCGTATCTGAGGAATTGTAAATGGCACTGAACATTGTCAATCATCCCCACTTCTGGCATTATGATGAAGCGAAGGCCGTTAATGATTTGGCCTAGGACACTACCCTCAGGAACTCCTGCAGTGATGTCCTGGAACTGAGGTGATTGGCCTCCAACAAACAACCTTTGTGTTTCCTTTGTCCTAGGTATGGCTCCAATCATTGGAGAGTTTTCCCCTGATTCCTATTGACTTCAATTTTGCTCGGGCTTGTTGATGCCGCACTCAGTCAAATGTTGCCTTGAAATCAAGGGCAGTCATTCTCACGTCATAATCACATGTTCCAAACCCCCGCAACCTGCCGTCTGTTCCAACACCCTCAAGGGACATTCCTTCAGCCTGCTGCCAGCTAAGCAAGCAGACCACAGCACTTCGCACCGGCACTGCATGATCCCCCTGTGAAGGTGTGACAAGTCGTGACATCTCACGCGTAAATTGCTAATGAACACTGAGGCCTAATTTCAATTGAAGTTCCTGGTGAGGTGTGCATTGCCTCTACGCATTTCTATCCCAGGTCATCATTGGACATACTCTCATCTGGGAGATTTACTGTCCTTGATTCCAGGAATTTGCAGTGAAACTCCACCAATAAATGATAATGTAATTCCAATGGTTCAATTGTAGATAACATACATAAAATTATACATTGGTGATATCTATATATATTTTGGAATTCATTGCAATTCATTTGGTAGAACTTGGAATGAATTGTGTGAATAAAATTTTATTCATTTAAAATGAAGGAATTACATGAAACAACATTACAAGATGTTGTGGTCACAATTAATCTAGGACGATACACAAAATACAGACATCAACTGGTGAATTTCCGTTGAGGTTTTAAATGCTGATTTGGTGTGACAAGGAAATCCTGGGAAAATAGCAGGTGAGCGGATAAATATCAACAATTTGCACCGTTAATATAAGGGTGATTTGAAAAAAACTTGACATTGAACGAAAGAAGGGGATTAGGAGGAGTTGTTTGGTTAAACTTGGTCAAAGAGTATGCTGTTTAAGTGGGTCTTAAAAGCAGAATAAAAGATAAATGAAGAGGCAGAAAGCTGTAGGAAGGGAAAGGTTATAAGAAATGTAAATTAAGACAACAGGCGAGGCCTGTTTGTAGATTCATTGCGATGAAAGAATATTTCCTTAAACTAATAATCACTATTGAATAAATGGAGAACAGTGGGATTACTGAGTTAAGGGATAAGGTGGAGGTGTGGGCTTTGGTAGGGTGCTCATTCCAAGGGCCGGTGCAGACTCGATGAGCCGAATGGCCTCCTTCTGCACTGTAAATTCTATGATTCTATAAACATTGCCAACGCAAATACAGTGAAATAAAGTGGAAAGATTGTTTTTGGAAAAGATTGTTTCAAAATTGTGAAATCAATATAAGACAGTGAGCCAAAATTGTCCGTTCGGGCACCATTATTCTGGAGGGTGGGAGTGGAAATGGAATTTGGGCTAGAATCGGCTGTGCCTGTTTGCCTGATCAAACATTCTCTAGGTTTTGGGAATAGGCTCGTAATGTGCTTACCTATCTGTGATGGGTGTATTATGACTCCATGCAAATGAGGAAAATAAATCATAATTTCTTAATTTACAATATTCACTGAGCAACATTAGATACATGGATTATACGGATCCGAGCACACAGCCTTGCTCTGAAACTAGTGCTATTTAAATGTTTAAAAGGCCTCAGTTTGCCCCCAGCAGTCCGGTGGCCACAGTCAATTCCTAAACAGAAATGCAGCCTCTCAAAAAGAAGGCCAAATTTCACTTTTAATTCTTGCAGGCAACATTATTATACCATCCCTTCGCTCTAGCAACAACTTTCCTGAGGTGGGAACTCCAGTTTTGCTGTTAATGGTTCAGCTCACCTATCTGGGTTTCTATCTGATGCAGAATGAAAACTCGTAAAACATTTTTTGAAATAATTCCATTGGCTTTGAGGATTTAAAAAAAAGTTTACTAAGCACACTCGAGTCAGTTCACCAATGGCAGTGCAGTGCCCAACTATATTTATTAGTACTTGACCTTACATAACCTTATTTCTAACCAAAAGGGGAGGGCAAATGAAGAAAAATGTAATTGTCTCTGCTAATGGCAGTGGGTGGTTTAGGATCATTGCCTATGCACTAAATATTCTGCATGATTTAGGTGATTGTTTTGTATATGCATTGATGATGATGATGGCCCATAGAAATTGAATTACGCCCCACCACCACCCTCATTACTAATGACATCAAATGTTCCCCAGTGAGGCATAACACAAAACAAATACAATGGAAAACTCCATCAACATTACCCTGATGACATATCTCTTCTGAGGTTGCATCAAACAGTACAACCACACTGCATGTGACCCATGGGACTATCCAAATTCATGTACTGGGACTTTTCTGAGCTGAGCTGCAAGCTGACTACAGCAATGATTAAGAGGCGATGTTGTGACGCACAGTCCCCTCACAGTGAGATCAAATTTTGTTTAATTATTAGCCTAAAGATGAATTGGTGCTGTGTTAGATCAGGAGAGAGAGAACCTTCTGGAATTAATGTTCATTTTAGTCACTCCTATGTGTTTGAGTGGTGTGGAAAGACTGAAAACAGCCTTCAGGGGAATATCCAGGAGTAAATCTGACTCCTCTTCACATTCCTCCAGTCCGTATGTCACATCATCCAACATCTCCTTGTGTTGATGGCACATCTGCTCCACCTTTAACCTGTGAATCTCTCTCCTCAGGCAAATGAGCTTTCGGGCCAGCTGGTGATCTAACGACTGCATCTCTCTCTGGAAGAATAAAGTAGATTGATCAATAATTACCAAACAAAATGTGTCTTTGAGCGACAAAGTTAAAATGACCAAATAACAGGTTAAGATTATTTAATTTGGAAGATGCATGCATGAACTGCTTAATTTGTCAGTATTACAACTTCAGTCAAAGCCAAGTGAAATTTGATTTATTTTTTTGGAAATCAAAAGTACAGATCACCAGACCTGTGATCTGCAATTAGAATCACTGGATTTTAAACATGGAAGACTATTTGGTTCAATTACACCTGTGCTGTCTCTCTGAAAGTGCTGATTATTTAGTCGCACACTCCTGCTCTTTCGCCAAATCCTTTCAAATGTTGATGTTTTTAATATTTATCCACTTTCCTGCAAAAAGCCATTAGAGTTCCTACAACGAATAGTATTTCTGCTATGGCAACAAATCTGCTTAAAGAAAAAATTTGTAGAACAACAATAATGCCAACTTACATTTATATAGCGTCCTTAACATAAAGGCTCACCCCCACAGCCCAAAGATATGCAGGCAGGTGGATTGGCCACACTAAATTGCCCCTTAATTTGGAAAATAAATTAATTGGGTACTTTAAATTAAAAAAAAGAAATGTCCCAATGCGCTTCATAAGAACATTGCAAATAGGAGCAGATGTAGGCCATTCATCCTCTCGAGCCTGCTCCATCAACAATAGCATCATGGCTGATCTGATCCTGGCCTTAACTCCACTTTCCTACCTGTTCCCCGTCATCCATGACTCGCCTATCGTTCAGAAACCTGGCTATCTTGAATTGACGGGAGGTTCGATTCCGGCTTGGGTCACTGTCTGTGCGGAGTCTGCACATACTCTCCGTGTGTGCGTGGGTTTCCTCCGGGTGCTCCGGTTTCCTCCCACAGTCCAAAGATGTGCAGGTTAGGTGGATTGGCCATTCTAAATTGCCCTTAGTGTCCAAAATTGCCCTTAGTTTTGGGTGGGGTTACTGGGTTATGGGGATAGGGTGGAAGTGTGGATCTTGGGTACTGTGCTCTTTCCAAGAGCCGGTGCAGACTCGATGGGCTGAATGGCCTCCTTCTGCACTGTAAATTCTATGAAATCTATGAAATAGGATGTCTGGTCATTAGCCTGTTGCTTTCTGTGGCACCTTGCTTTGTGAATGTGACCACTGTTTCTGACATTACAATATTGACACTTCAAAAGTCCAAGTGGACCAGGATTCGCCGACCCCGCGCCGGGTTGGAGAATCCCCAGCAGGGGGGGGGGGGGGGGGGGGGGGGGGGGGCGCGAGAATCGGGCCATGCCGCCCCAACTCGCCGATTTTCCTGGGCCGAGTCGCGGGCGGCCACGGGATCACCACCGCGCCGGTCGGGGACCGTTGAAAGTAGCCGCCCCGGCCGATTCTCCGGGCCTTGACGGGCCGAGTGCCTGCCGAGTTCGGACGAGTCCCGCCAGCGTGGGTTACTGTGGTCCCACCCTAGCGGGACGTGGACGTTTTGTCTGTGGGGGCCGTCCTGGAGGGGGGCGGGGGGTTCCGACCCCGGGGTGGGGTTCTCCACGGTGGCCTGGCCCGCGATCGGGGCCTACCGATCGGCGGGCGAGCTGGTTGCGTGGGGGCCTATGTTCCTCCGTGCCGGGCCCCTGTAGGGCTCTGCCGTATTGCCCGGGGGCCAGTGCGGAGACGGAACCCACACGCATGTGCGAACTCACGCCGGCTGTGGCGCGCTTGTGCTGACTCGCGTCGGCCGTGCCGCGCCGGCTGGAGCAGCGGAGACCACTCCGGCACTGACCTAGTCCCCTATGAAGGTGTGAATACCTGATAATCGAGGACCGTTGATGACAGAGTGGTTTGCGCCGCTTTTCACGCCGGCATCAGAACCTGGGCGCGGGATTGGAGAATCCCGGCCCCAATGTTGGCTGAAAGGTGCAATAGGAATTGCAAGTCTTATTTTATTATCTGCTTGCTTTTGTTTAGTCAACTTTCTGGTGACACAGTTCCGATAATTATTTTTAAAAAGTTAATAGCCATGTGGAATTACCTAAGAAAAATCAGCAATATTTTATTAACGACAATGATTTATTTTTCATGGTCAGAAAAGCAGCAACGGTATGGGGAATGGAAAGAAACATTGAATATTAGGAAAATAATTCTGCATTAAACCAGAAACAGGGTTCAGCTATGATCGCCCTGTTTCTCCTGGTTCCAGATATATAATGATCTTAAATTTATTTACACTCCAGTTATTTAATTAGAACAAATATTCACAGCCAATGCAATAAAAAGCTGCATCTTTGACAGTTCACATATATGGTACGTATAGACAGTTCATATCTGCACAAGGTCGATGCAATGTGCTGTTCGAATTTAAGGAGCAGGATTCTCTGGTCCGCCAGCCATGTTTTCCTGGATGGCGCACCCTCGCCGGTAGTGGAATTCTCCGTTACCGCCACCTGCCAATGGGATTTCCCATTGTGGTCTTCCCATGCCGCAAGGAAACCCCGCGGGACTTCAATGCGCTGCCGGTGAAACGGAGAATCCCAATGGTGGAAAATCCCATCAAAATCTATTTAATATAGGGCAGCACGGTGGTGCAGTGGTTAGCACTGCTGCCTCACTGCACTGAGGTCCCAGGTTCGACCCTGGCCCTGGGTCACTGTCTGTGTGGAGTTTGCACATTCTCCCCGTGTCTGCGTGGATTTCACTCCACAACCCAAAGATGTGCAGGGTAGGTGGATCGGCCACACTAAATTGCCCCCTAATTGAAAAAAATGAATTGGTACTCTAAATTTTTAAAAAATCTAAAATCTATTTTAATTTAAATTTTCACTACAAGTGTATAAGATATATATGTGAATGTACAACAGGTAATAATAAAAACAATATTAAAAATAGTAATGACTAACAATAGTAATTATAGATAGTTTTGCAAACCTTACGTGAACCTCATCTGACTCGAAATGTTGCCTGGATCTGCTGTGTGCCCCTCGTGCACTCATGCCAAGCTATAGCACTTCCATATCCATTTACACACTAAGAATTATATTAAATCAATGAACCCTATGGTGATAGTAGGATGTGTCAAAAAAAAACTTTCAACAAATTAATTGATAACTTTTCACTTCCTTAAAAAAACACCCTTTTACTTTGACTCAATAAAAGTGTCAATCATCCAATAGCAGACACTACAAGCAATTGAAACCTCTCAACCGTGTGTCAATAAACATTTGCGTGATTCTCCGTCCCGGTTCACCCGGATCGCGTTTCCCGATGGACAGAGAATCGGGTGTCCAGGGAAAATCGGGATCGACACCGGGTGCCGACCCGATCGCGATGCTCTGACCTCCCGCTGACAGTGACTACGAGGTCCTCGACTGCAAATGAATGCAAATAGGTCTTAAAGACACTCTTGCATCTATTTAGCGGTCCCAGCTCCCTATGCTCTGGCCCTCTGTGACTCTCTGGTCCCTGGGGCCAGGAATCACGTGGACGCGGATTACTTGTGGTGACTAGCAGCATGGCCTTGTCATGGTGGATCTTGTTTTAGGTCAAGGGTATAACCCCTTAGGGGAGTTGCCCCCAAAACCCATCCGAGGCCCACCCACATATGATGCACAGCCTGCCCACCACTCCTCCACCAGCCCCCCCCCCCCCCCCCCCCCCCGGACCCCTGTAATACGGAGACTCCCCCGGGATACCTGCAATAGGGTGACTCCCCCAGGGAGCCATACAATAGGGAGACTCACTTGCAAGGGACAACTGCAATAGGGAGACTCCCCTGTAAGGGACACCTGCAAGGGACCCCTGTAATAAGGAGACCACCCCTATGGATAACTGCAATAGGGAGACCCCGTCAGGGACAACTGCAATTCGCAGACGGTGCAGAGACCCCACCCAGAGACCCCCTGACTAAAGTAACTCCCTCTGTAGAGACCTCTAGCTAAAAGGACTCCACAGAGACCCCTTGACTAAGGAGACCCGCTTGAGTGATTGGAGTGCACTTACCTCTTTTTGATGTAGTGAATATTTGTAAACATTGGCGTTTCACCACTTAGAGTCACTGATCCACTAAGGGAGATCAGTGAATCAAGGCTGCAGGTGGTCTATGGAAGCTGTTCCTTTAGTTAGGGTGTCTCTGTGGGGGTCTCTGCGCAGTCTGCCTATTGCCGTTGTCCCTGAGGGAGTCACCCTATTGCAGTTATCCCTATGGAAGCTGTCAATCACAGCCAACTACTAAGAAATTATGAATGGCTTGCACATAATGGATCTTTGGGGTCTATTCACAGGTTACACTTGCTCCTTCCAGGAATGGAACGTGGAGCTTCAAGGTAAGTGTAATTATTTTCACTGCCGTTGTCTGGACTGCTCTCTAGCTTCTGGGCAGGAATCTTCTTTCTGGGGGGGGAGGCGGTCCTTTAGTCAGGGGGTCACTGTGGGGGGCCTCCGTATTACAGCGTGGTCCCTGGAGGGTGGGCGCAGGTTAGGTCATCCACATACTTGCGGGAAAGTGGGCAGTATAAGAGGAGCAGGATGGAGAAGGGATGAATGGATAGCAAACAGCAGCAGAATAGAAACTGAGAGTTGTGTTTTGTGGTGGGTGGGGAAGGAGAGTGCAAGTAGGGAGAAAAAAATTGTTAACATGGTGATGAAAGCAAATTACTGCAGGTGCCGGAATCTGAAACAAAAACAGAAAATACTGGACAATCTCAGCAGGTCTGACAGCATCTGAGGAGTGAGAAGGGAGCTAATGTTTCGCGCCTGGATGACTCTTGGTCAAAGTTGGGACAGACTCGAAATGTTAGCTTTGTTTCCTCTCCACAGATGCTGTCAGACCTGTTGAGATTGTCCAGTGCTTTCTGATTTTGTTAATATGGTGAAGTTTGAGGGACAGCTGACTGATGAGAACAGGAAATGAAAGGAGCTCAAACTGAGAGTATTGGAGAAGGAAACGAGTGCAGACTTGAGCTGGGGGAGGTCACAAACATCAAGCTGAGTAAAAGAAGATTGCCAGTTTGCCTCCTGTTATATGCTCTAATACCCAGCCTGATGTAAAGTGCCCATTAAATACCCTAATATTCAAACTCATTTCACCTTCTTTTAAGGGTATTGCAGTCGGAGTCAGGAAACTGTATAACTGGCAGCTGATCTGCTACCACATGTCTACAAAACACCAAAGTTAAATTGTATCTCAATGCTTTCTTGTATTGGAAGACGAGAGATAGGATTCAATGGTAATCAATATTTTACCCACGGAGATGTTAAATTGTGTGAGTCGTTTTAAGGGATTTATATTTGTATTGGCAAACATTAGAAATAAGATATAGTTTTAAGTGCGTTTAATTTAATATTTTTGTGCCTGGAAGGGTAAAACCTAGTTAGATTAATGCTAGACAATGGTGTTTGTATGTGTGGGGGTTGGTTAAATTCCAACTGTGATTTTACTGTACTTAGAGAGGGCTACTAGCTGTTGTTTAGCAACTGGAGGTCTTTGTAAGGAAAACGTTTTTAAGGTTTAGTTTTAGCTGAATTTGTGGGAAGTTGGGGACAGGATCCTGGGGAAGGAACATCTCTCAACTCTGCCAGAATGGACAGAATGGGAGCTGCAAAGAGGCAGGCTTCCTGAAGAACAAGTTACTGTCCAGATAACCAGGGGATTGGGACAGAAAGAATGTTTAAGACAGCTGAAGTTAAGAGAGCAGAGACCAAGGTATTGTTCAGAATTCAATGAAGAGTAAACAAAGTGTGCTGAGTTAAAAAGACAATTACAGTAACCAGATTTAAAGTGGGGAAGGCAGATTTCAGAAGTAGATGAAACATGTGATAGGTGGATTGGTCATGCAAAATTGCCCTGTGGTGTCCAAACGTTAGGTGGGGTTGCGGTGGAGGTATGGGCTTAGGTAGAATCATAGAATTTACAGTGCAGAAGGAGGCCCATCAAGTCTGCTTCGGCTCCTGGAAAGAGCACCCTACTACGCCCACACCTTTACCCTATCTCCGTAACCCCACCTAACCTTTTTTGGACACTAAGGACAATTTAGCATAGCCAATCCACCTAACCTGCACATCTTTGGACTGTGGGAGGAAACCGGAGCCGGCGTAGACTAGATGGGTCGAATGGCCTCCTTCTGCACTGTAAATTATATGATTCTATGATTGTGAGAGAAGAATTTAAAGTGTGTTTTGGGGAGTGGAATTTGGAAATTCTCATATGACAATCATTTGGGGGGATTCTGAGGAGAAAACCACAGATAGATATGTTGCCTTTTTTACCTGCGTAAGTGGCCATCCCAGATGTCTACAGATACTAACTTGGGTTCAGAGCAGAGTGTGTATTTGTGTGCTTAAAAGGGACTTTTTATAAGACCATTGTAGGTTAAGATGTACTTTGTAATCTATGTTGACCTTTAAATCTGTGTGTATTTGTTAAACTTCAAGGGGCGTAAAGGAATAGTGTATCATGATTGAATTTTTCAAATTTAATAAATGTTTTTCTTGTTAAAACTAATGAGCTGTCCCGTGACACTGTTCCTCCATGTTGTATTAAAAAGTAAAAATTAGTCCTTTGAGCAAGGGTACCACTCTGGGATCTTCCAAGAACACCAACTGGGACCTTACAATTGATTGATTGCAACCAGTCAGAATTGGATTAGGAGTCTGTCCAACCCTAATCTGAGACAACCCTAATCCCAAACACCGCTTTAGTGACTATGAAAATGAAATGAAAATCACTTATTGTCACAAGTAGGCTTCAAATGAAGTTACTGTGAAAAGCCCCCTAGTCGCCACATTCCGGCGCCTGTTCGGGGAGGCTGGTACGAATTGAACTGTGCTGCTGGCCTGCCTTGGTCTGCTTTAAAAGCCAGCTATTTAGCCCTGTGCTAAATCAGCCCCTTCAGCTGCAGACTCCAGACTTCACTCAATCCCAAATCCTCTGAACCTGAAGAAACCGTTATCAACATCACTTCCCTTCCTCTCATAGCGACACCTTCTCCATCTCTGCAAATTTTAATGAGCTGCGGTGAGCTTCACCATCCATTGGTCCCTGTTGGAGTGTGTCAGCGCGAGGACTCGAGGGTTCAAACAAGAATCAAAATCAGCAGCAAAGCAGCCCTGAACAACCGCCGGAAGGAATCGAGGATTAACAATAATAAAAACTGATGCTTAGGTGAAAGCAGTTTGCAAGTGTCGATTGCAATGACTCAGCGGGTCCGCGTAGACATTAAAAAAACCCGGAGTTACAGTATAACTCGGGTTCAAACCCCATTGTGACTCAGGAAGCTACCGGACCCTTCATCAAACACACACATATATTATATAATCAATGTGTTGACTGCGAAAATTCCTGACTGCGGGTCTCAAACACTTTGAAATGTGTATGTGTGTGTGAGGAACTTTCTCCTGACACATCCTGCAAAGCACAATGGAACTGGCAGTCAGACTAGACAGGAGGTGCAGCCTGCGAATAGGCGTGTAAAAACAAGATTTACCAATCATCAGGATTTGTCTAGGTGAGGAGTCATACTGCTGTTGGAACATGTAAAGGTGCCGCAAAAGGGTAAAATAACTGAAAAGATTTCGCTCCTAAATTTATAACAAAGCTCTCGAACGCCTTCAGATAAAGACTATTATAAGATCCCACCTTAGAAAAGCACAGAACCATTTTTTAAAGAAGAATGCTTTGAAGATATTTGCCAAAGGCAGAACCAGTGCTAAGTTATTGCGTTACTTACTAGTTCTTTTCTGAGCCAGTCTAAAGCTTCACCAATGTTTGCAAAGCCACAGATATTCATGAGAGAGATGTCGTGCTGTTCCGGTGACAGGTTCATCTTTGGGTCACTTTCTGCTCCCGGCTGAGACTCTCCTCTTTTCCAGGGCTGACTCTCCAGCTTTTCCTTCCATTCCACGAACGAAGGTCTCCGAGTTTGGAGTTTTAATTTTGCTGTGAGTGCTTTCACTCGGCTAAGGTGATCGTCCGGCTCCAAATCAGCCTCATCGCTTCCCGCAGATTCCGGATTCAATGAGAGGGACATCTGCCTCCGGGTAGAGGCTGCGAGTGAAAAGCAGAGTGATTGATCAGAAAGCTGAGAGCGGACTACACTTTATAGCTGTCTGTTACTGTTTAACAGAACCGCCCAGTCTTCTTAAAGGGACCACACAGAGCCCTGAGCGATAGCTAACCTGCACCAACTAGACATTCAACAGAAATCATTTCACCTTTCAATTTCTACATTAACTCTGTCACCTCGGTGTTGGTTTCAAAAACAATCTCTACCTCCCTCCTTTCTCTCTTAATCTTTCCGTCTTTTTTTCACCCAAGTTTCAAATCATTTATCCCCTCCCCTTGCTTAAACACATTGCTGTACTTTTGTTGAAATATTGAACATTTTAGTCTAATATATGTAATTTTCTTCCACAATAAATTGTATCAAATAATGTAGGAAAAGTTCAATAACTACTTCAAATGTTTTGTTTCATGGGCAGCACGGTAGCATAGTGGTTGGCAATATGGCTTCACAGCTCCAGGGTCCCAGGTTCGATTCCCATCTTGGCTCACTGTGCGGAGTCTGCATGTTCTCCCCGTGTGTGTGTGGGTTTCCTCCGTGTGCTCCGGTTTCCTCCCACAGTCCAAAGATGTGCAGGTTAGGTGGGTTGGCCATGATAAATGCCCTTAGTGTCCAAAACAAAAGGTTAGGAGGGGTTACGGGGATAGGGTGGAAGTGTAGCCTTAAGTGGAGTGGTCTTTCCAATAGTTGGTGCAGACTTATTGGGCCAAATGGCTTCCTTCTGCACTGTAAATTCTATGTTCTAATTATCCAGTTGGTGTTTTATCTGATTTTGTGAGTTGTCAGGTGAGGCCACTGTCATCTTCCCACAAAGGTTACAACCTACCTCACCTGGTCAGCACACGGAGATTCATTCCAGGGTGTGGGGATCAGTCACAGGGCCAGCATCAGTTACCCATTGTTGATTGCCCTGAGGTAAGTGCTGTTGAACCGCTGCAGTCAGTGTGGTGTAGGTGCACCCACAGTGCTGTTCCAGAGTGAGTTCCAGGAACTTGACCCAGCCACAGTGAGGGAACGGTGGTTTCCTTCCAAGTCACGATGGAGGGGATTGGAGGAGAACTTCCAGGTGGTGGTGTTCCCATGTGTCTGTTGCCCTTGTCCTAGGTGTTAGAGTTTGTGAGTTTGAACGGTGCTGTCGAAGGAGCCTTGGCAAATTGCTGCAGTGCATTTTGAAGATTGCACATATTACTGCCAATGTGCTTTGGCACTGGAGACAGTGGATGTTTAAGGTGATGGATGGGGTGCCAATCAAGCAGGCTGCTTTGAGTTGGATGGTGTGGCGCTCCTTGCATGTTGCTGGAGCTGTGGATGTGCAAAGAGAAAATAAAAGAAAAATAACAGCACATGAACTTCTCAGGAATTGGGACCTAAATCAAACTATTTTTGGTTTATCGCTGAATAATGGAATAAAGTTTAACCTTTCATAAAATTATGTTAGATGAACCTGGCACAAGAAACACACACCAGGCAGTGCAGTTGCTCCCTGAGCTATTAGAGGAGCAAAATCTCATAAGAAATATGAACAGAAGTCCATTCAGCCCATCAAGCCTGCTGCACCATTCAATAGAACTGTGGCTGAATATACTGTGGCCTTAACTCCACTTTTTTGCCTGACTATAGCAGGCAAATTGATTTTCCTCAGAGAACATTAGCTTTTCTGAAGCCCTGGAAAATTGCCAGTGTTGTCTGATTCCGAACAATGGCTTTAGATGCAGATTTAAAACAGTGCTAAAGTTGACCGTTTCCACTTGAAGAACCTTCACTCACTGGCAACTTCACAGCTAATTCTGCAGAACAGTAGGTTGCAATTAAAATTGTTTAAAATGAGACAGTAATCGAAAGTGATCTCAGCCAAGGTGATTATTGGGACATTAACATTGGACTCTGTGCCCAGGACTAGCCAGGAGAGCAAATGTTCCTGTTCATACTGCCAACATTTTCTAATTTCACATGACAATCTCAACAAGCAGAAAATTCCCTGGAATGTATGCTTGTGACGAGAGAACATTCTGTTTCTATGACAACTCTCCTTTGATCCTGGGATTATACAAATGTTACAGTGGTTGGCTGAAGCACTCATATCCGTATTTATAATGCTTCCTTAAAATGATAACAGAATATTGAAATAATGGAATAATGCAAAACATTTGAGAGAGAACAACTGTTTGTTTCCAAATTTATATCAGCATAAAGATCTCTATGTATAATGTCAATTGCACAGTTTTTATTACAAATTTCTTGTTACAAAAATATACTTTTGGTAAAATATCAGGTAGCAACGGAATTTAAATCTTAACCAGATGATCCATGACTGTAGAAACTTTATAACCATATATAAAAGATACTGAATGGGGAAATTCCAGTATGGAGAGGAATTCTCCATTTCATCAGTTGATCAAATGTAATGGAGCTGGCTTCTCCGATTCTGAGGCTAAGTACGGAGGATCTGTGGCATTTTACGTCAAATAAATTGGCGCTGCCCCCTCACCAATCCAGTCGCCGGTGAGAGGCTATCAGGCATTGTAGCCACTTAAAATGGCCAACTCCTGATTTAAAATGGCGAACGGCAAAGGCTGATGGGAAAGTCAGCCAACAGGACAAAAACGAGCAGCTGCAGGTTGGCTGTGTATTTATCTCTGGAAAGGCCAGACAAGATCTATACCAGCAACCATCAGCATAACAAAACACCAGCCATCTGCATACTAATGAGCAATCCCCAGGAACAATAAGCACCATTTAGACACATAAAGCAAAACCAGACTCCTCGGCGCCAGCAGAAGCCTACACAAAAGGAGGTGAACGACCACCTCAAGACCGCCCATCGATCAGGGAACCACTCCAGCATTGGAGAAAATCGAACCAAGTGATTGGGACAAAGTCAAATCACTTGGAACCAGGTACAGGGTCTGCCCCGAAAGGCGGGAAGCCCCTGGGGACTATAGGAATTGAGCCCCAAGTTCAAGTCGCTCTCTTCTTCTTCGACTCGCTTCCAGCTCTCTTCCAGCTCTCATCACTCTTTAGCAGCCGATCGAACCTGTAGAATCATAGAATCATAGAAGTTTACAGCATGGAAACAGGCCCTTCGGCCCAACCAGTCCATGCCGCCCAGTTTTTACCATTAAGCTAGTCCCAGTTGCCCGCACTTGGCCCATAACCCTCTATACCCATCTTACCCATGTAACTATCTAAATGCTTTTTAAAAGAAACAATTGTACCCGCCTCTACTACTACCTCTGGCAGCAAATTCCAGACACTCACTACCCTCTGAGTGAAGAAATTGCCCCTCTGGGCCCTTCTGAATCTCTCACCTTAAACCTATGCCCTCTAGTTTTAGACTCCCCTACCTTTGGGAAAAGATGTTGACTATCTACCTTATCTATGCCCCTCATTATTTTATAGACCTCTATAAGATCACCCCTCAGCCTCCTACGCTCCAGGGAAAAAAGTCCCAGTCTATCCAGCCTCTCCTTATAACTCGAACCATCAAGTCCTGGTAACATCCTAGTAAATCTTTTCTGCACTCTTTCTAGTTTAATAATATCCTTTTTATAATCGGGTGACCAGAACTGCACACAGTATTCCAAGTGTGGCCGTACCAATGTCTTGTACAACTTCAACAAGACGTCCCAACTCCTGTATTCAATGTTCTGACCAATGAAACCAAGCATGCCGAATGCCTTCTTCACCACCCTGTCCACCTGCGACTCCACCTTCAAGGAGCTATGAACCTGTACTTCTAGATCTCTTTGTTCTATAACTCTCCCCAACGCCATACCATTAACTGAGTAGGTCCTGGCCTGATTCGATCTGCCAAAATGCATCACCTCACATTTATCTAAATTAAACTCCATCTGCCATTCATCGGCCCACTGGCCTAATTGATCAAGATCCTGTTGCAATCCTAGATAACCTTCTTCACTATCCACTGTGCCACCAATCTTGGTGTCATCTGCAAACTTACTAACCATGCCTCCTAAATTCTCATCCAAATCATTAATATAAATCACAAATAACAGTGGACCCAGCACCGATCCCTGAGGCACACCACTGGTCACAGGCCTCCAGTTTGAAAAACAACCTTCTACAACCACCCTCTGTCTTCTGTCGTCCGGCCAATTTTGAATCCAATTGGCAACCTCACCCTGGATCCCGTGAGCTTTAACCTTCTGCAACAACCTACCATGCAGTACCTTGTCAAAGGCTTTGCTAAAGTCCATGTAGACAACGTCTACTGCACTGCCCTCATCTACCTTCTTGGTCACCCCCTCAAAAAACTCAATCAAATTTGTGAGACATGATTTTCCACACACAAAGCCATGCTGACTGCCCCGAATCAGTCCTTGCCTCTCTAAATGCTTGTAGATCCTGTCTCTCAGAATACCTTCTAGCAACTTACCTACTACAGACGTTAGGCTCACCGGTCTGTAGTTCCCAGGCTTTTCCCTGCTGCCCTTCTTAAACAAGGGCACAACATTCTCCACTCTCCAATCTTCAGGCACCTCACCTGTGGCTGCCGATGATTCAAATATCTCTGTTAGGGGATCCGCAATTTCCTCCCTAGCCTCCCACAACATCCTGGGATACATTTCATCAGGTCCCGGGGATTTATCTACCTTGATGCGCTTTAAGACTTCCAGCACCTCCTCCTCTGTAATATGCACACTTCTCAAGACATCACTATTTATTTCCCTTAATTTCCTAACCTTGTTGCCTTTCTCCACCGTGAATACCGATGAGAAATATTCATTCAGGATCTCACCCAACTCTTGTGGCTCTGCACATAGATGTCTTTGTTGATCCTTAAGAGGCCCTACTCTGTCCCTAGTTACTCTTTTTCCCTTTATGTATCTGTAGAAGCTCTTTGGATTCTCCTTTGCATTATTTGCCAAAGCAATTTCATGTCCCCTTTTTGCCCTCCTGATTTCCCTCTGAACTCTATTTCGACAATCTCGATACTCTTCAAGGGATCCACTTGATCCCAGTTGTTTATGTACGTCATATGCCTCCTTCTTCTTTTTGACCAGAGTCTCAATATCTCGAGTCATCCAGGGTTCCCTACTTCTACCAGCCTTGCCCTTCACTCTAAAGGGAATGTGCTTACCCTGAACCCTGGTTAACACATTTTTAAAAGCCTCCCATTTACCAGCCGTCCCTTTGCCTGACAACAGTCTCCCCCAATCTACCTCTGAAAGTTCCTGTCTGATACCATCAAAATTGGCCTTGCCCCAATTCAGAATTTTAACTCTTGGGCCAGAGCTATCATTCTCCATAGCTATCTTAAAACTAATGGAGTTATGGTCACTTGTCCCAAATTGATCCCTCACTAACACTTCTGTCACTTGCCCTTCCTTATTTCCCAAGACGAGGTCAAGTTTTGCCCCCTCTCTAGTCGGTCCATCCACATACTGAATGAGAAATTCCTCCTGAATACACTCAACAAATTTCCCTCCATCCAAGCCCCTAATGCTATGGCTGTCCCAGTCAATGTTGGGAAAGTTAAAGTCCCCTACTATTACCACCCTATTATTCTTGCAGCTATCTGTAATCTCCTTACATATTTGCTCCTCAATTTCCCGCTGACTATTTGGGGGCCTGTAGTACAGTCCTATCAAGGTGATCTCTCCCTTCTTATTTTTCAGTTCCACCCATATAGACTCAGTGGGCGAACCCTCGGATATATCCCCTCTAAGTACTGCCGTGATGTTCTCCCTAATCAAATACGCCACTCCCCCTCCTCTCTTACCTCCTGTTCTATCCTTTCTATAGCATCTGTACCCCGGAACATTGAGCTGCCAGTCCTTCCCCTCCCTTAGCCATGTTTCAGTCATAGCTATAATATCCCAGTCCCATGTGCCCATCCATGCCCTGAGTTCATCCGCTTTGCCCGTCAGGCCCCTTGCATTGAAATAAATGCAGTTTAATGTAGACTTTCCTTGCTCTCTGCCCTGCTTTCTCTGGTCATGCTTTACACACTCTCCCTTCCTGCCTTTTGTTTCCGTCCCCACTGACTTCCTACATCGGTTCCCATCCCCCTGCCACATTAGTTTAAACGCTCTTCAACGCTCGCTATGAGATAGACGCTCCTAGCTATCAATCTGTACCAACTTCGAATCCCGCAGGCTCAGAACCCGAACGAAAGGCCATTTGTTTCCCTGACCTGGTGGGCCAGTTCCAAGTTAAGTATAGGCCTGTTAGTTGTAGAAGTAGCTTAGACGTAGAATTCATGCATGATTACTGTGTATAATAAATGTGCTTTGATTTAAATCTTACTAGTCGGTGTATTGGATTATTGATCATTACTCGGACTTGAACCACGTGGCGGTATCATAAAGATACCTGGCGACTCAAGAGCAAAGGTGATAAAACAGAGCAATTAAACTAAGGCAAAGTTAGCAACAACATGCCATGTAAAACTCCCGGCTCCCACAATAAAAACGGCTGGAGAATGGCCAAGACTGTGGCCGCGCATGCGCACGGTGACGACTTGCGGCGGTTGCGCCATAACACATGGCGCCGGCCATGCGCAGACCCGACCTGCCAGATGGTGCCCCCCGGCCACTCCCCACCAGTCCTCCCAGCTCTCACAAAGCCCCTGGGCCAGCAGCACGGCTCCAGCCGACTGCGTCGGCGCTGGACATAGTCCGCAGCCGCCACACCGGGTTCCCAACCGCTGAGCCCACACATCCCCCGCGCGGTCGGGAACTCGGCCCATCGGGGATGAAGCATCGAGGGAGGGCATTCAGGTGATGCGCTAAGGCCGTCCCAACAGTGTGCGGCGCATGACGTGATGATGCCATTTCAGAAGGGGCGGAGCATATATAACCTGCGTCAAACAGGTGGATCATGGATGTCTTGGAGGGTTGTGGGGATGGAAAAGATTACAGAGATAGGAAGGTACGAGGCCATGGAGGAATTTGGAAGCAAGGATTAACATTTTATAATGAAGACACTGCTTGACTGGGAATCAGTGTAAGTCAGCGAACACAGGAGTGAGGGGGGAACAGAACCTGCTATGAGTTGAGACACAAGTAACAGAGCTTTGTATGCTCCCGAGTTGATGTAGGGTAGAATGTGGGCAACCAACTAGGAGTAATGTTAGAGTAGTCGAGTTTAGATATAACACAGGCATGAATGAGGGTTTCAGCAGCAGATGAACTGAGACAGGGGCAAAGTCAGGCAATATAATGCTGGTCTTAGTGATGTCCCTCACACTATGCTAAACAGGTGTAGATTTTTGTGGAGTGAAAAGGATTTTTACAATTCATAAACCTAAATGAAATTGAACACTGCATGTACTCACTGGATATGAAGCAGACTCTCTCTCTGACTAACAGATGCATCTTTAATTTAATAATCTTTATTGTCACAAGTAGGCTTACGTTAACACTGCAATGAAGTTACTGTGAAAAGCCCCTAGTTGCCACATTCCGGCGCCTGTTCGGGTAAACAGGGAGAATTCAGAATGTCCAAATTACCTAACAGCACATCTTTTGAGACTTGTGAGAGGCAACCGGAGCACCCGGAGGAAACTCACACAGACACAGGGAGAACATGCAGACTTCACATAGTCAGTGACCCAAGCTGGAAATCGAACCTGGGACCCTGGAGCTGTAAAGCAACATTGCTACCCACTGTGCTATCATGCCGCCCGGATTAGAATGGGGAGATTAATGTGGTACACACTACCACTTATGTAAAACTCATCAAAACCATGCCAGTGTTTCAAAAGGAAGAAAGGTGACCACTCCCAACCCACGGACGCTGACCACACACAGCAGCCAGACCATGGACATTGACCGCAGATAATGACCATGGACACTGACCACAGAGACTGACCATGAACACTGACCACAGAGACTGACCATGCATACTGACTACGGAGACTACAACCGCATTTTTCACCACCACTCTCAGTGCCTAAATCAAAATACTATCCCACACCTTGCAACATTGCAATAACAAGTACAGACCAGGGACAGCAAAGAACCATGGAAACACATCAATATCACAGAATCCAGATGTCATCCAGCCAAAGTTTAATAATAATTTCTGTTTGAACTACATTTGCACAATTCTTCTTCTTCACGTGCCATGTTTTAAAATGGCAGCTATCGTAGCTCTCCAACTTCCACCGTTCTCAATAACAGTCAACATCTTGATGTTGTTGTCAAATCTAGGACCTGGTCTATTTCTTAATCTGTCAGTGTATTTCCTCCTTTGGCTCCCTCTAGCTCCACTGCCCTCCGTTTTCCCAGTCACTACCAGATATTTTAGTTTCTCTCTCCTAAATACATACACAATTCTGCTGACCATCGGCAAAAAAAACACCTTTTGTGTCTACCTTCCTCATTTATTGTGTACATTTTCCAACTCATCCTCATCATAAGTCTCAGATCTTTTTTGTCTTTAACTTATCATCCATTGTCTCCCTTGAACTCCAACTTTTGCACCCATTTAGGAACATAGAACATAGAACATGACAGCGCAGTACATGCCCTTCGGCCCTCGATGCTGCGTCGACCTGTGAAACCACTCTAAAGCCCATCTACACTATTCCCTTATCATCCATGTGTCTATCCAATGACCATTTGAATGCCCTTAGTGTTGGCGAGTCCACTACTGTTGCAGGCAGGGCTTTCCACACCCTTACTACTCTCTGAGTAAAGAACCTACCTCTGACATCTGTCTTATATCTATCTCCCCTCAATTTAAAGCTATGTCCCCTCGTGCTAGACATCGCCATCCAAGGAAAAAGGCTCTCACTGTCCACCCTATCCAATCCTCTGATCATCTTGTATGCCTCAATTAAGTCACCTCTTAACCTTCTTCTCTCTAACGAAAAGAGCCTCAAGTCCCTCAGCCTTTCCTCATAAGATCTTCCCTCCAGACCAGGCAACATTCTGGTAAATCTCCTCTGCACCCTTTCCAATGCTTCCACATCCTTCCTATAATGCGGCGACCAGAATTGCACGCAATACTCCAAATGTGGCCGCACCAGAGTTTTGTACAGCTGCAACATGACCTCATGGCTGCTAAACTCAATCCCTCTACCAATAAAAGCTAACACACCGTACGTCTTCTTAACAACCCTCTCAACCTGGGTGGCAACTTTCAGGGATCTATGTACATGGACACCGAGATCTCTCTGCTCAACCACACCGCCAAGAATCTTACCATTAGCCCAGTACTCTGTCTTCCTGTTATTCCTTCCAAAATGAATCACCTCACACTTTTCTGCATTAAACTCCATTTGACACCTCTCAGCCCAGCGCTGCAGCTTATCTATGTCCCTCTGTAACTTGTAACATCCTTCCGCACTGTCCACAACTCCACCGACTTTAGTGTCATCTGCAAATTTACTCACCCATCCTTCTACGCCCTCCTCCAGGTCATTTATAAAAATGACAAACAGCAGTGGCCCCAAAACAGATCCTTGTGGTACACCACTAGTAACTGGACTCCAGTCTGAACACTTCCCATCAACCACCACCCTTTGTCTTCTTCCAGCTAGCCAATTTCTGATCCAAACTGCTAAATCTCCCTGAATCCCATGCCTCCGTATTTTCTGCAGGTGCCTACCGTGGGGAACCTTATCAAATGCTTTACTGAAATCCATATACACCACATCAACTGCTTTACCCTCATCCACCTGTTTGGTCACCTTCTCAAAGAACTCAATAAGGTTTGTGAGGCACGACCTACTCGTCACAAAACCGTGTTGACTATCTCTAATCAAATTATTCCTTTCCAGAGGATTATACACCCTATCTCTTATAAACCTTTCCAAGATTTTGCCCACAACAGAAGTAAGTCTCACTGGTCTATAGTTACCAGGGTTGTCTCTACTCCCCTTCTTGAACAAGCGGACAACATTTGCTATCCTCCAGTCTTCTGGCACTATTCCTGTAGACAAAGATGACTTAAAGATCAAAGCCAAAGGCTCAGCAATCTCCTCCCTAGCTTCCCAGAGAATCCTAAGATAAATCCCATCCGGCCCAGGGGACTTATCTATTTTCACACTTTCCAGAATTGCTAGCACCTCCTCCTTATGAACCTCAAGCCCTCCTAGTCTAGTAGCCTGAATCTCAGTATTCTCCTCGACAACACTATCTTTTTCCTGTGTGAATACTGACAAAAAATATTTATGTAGCACCTCTCCTATCTCCTCGGACTCCACGCACAACTTCCCGCTACTGTCCTTGACTGGCCCGACTCTTACCCTAGTCATTCTTTTATTCCTGACATATCTATAGAAATCTTTAGGGTTATCCTTGATCCTACCTGCCCAAGACTTCTCATGTCCCCTCCTGGCTCTTCTTAGCTCTCTCTTTAGATCCTTCCTAGCTAACTTGTAACTCTCGAGCGCCCTAAACTGAACCTTCATGTCTCATCTTTACATAAGCCTCCTTCTTCCTCTTGACAAGTGTTTCGACTGCTTTAGTAAACCACGGTTCCCTTGCTCCACCACTTCCTCCCTGCCTGACAGGTACATACTTATCAAGGACACGCAGTAGCTGTTCCTTGAACAAGCTCCACATTTCCATTGTGCCCATCCCCTGCAGTTTTCCTCTCCATCCGATGCATCCTAAGTCTTGCCTCATCGCATCATAATTGCCTTTCCCCCAGATATAACTCTTGCCCTGCAGTATATACCTATCTCTTTCCATTACTAAAGTAAACAATTGACCAGATGTACAAATTTAATCATTCTCATTCTGCTTTCTTTCGAGATGTTCTTATTTCTAAAGAGGCCTGACATTTTTGTGAATATTGCACTATAATTTAATCAAAGTTAGGAAAGTGTTGCTGCTCTCTGTTATCTGTACATAATAGAAGCAGGATGTGCTGTTCCCCTGTAATGTGCAATGAAATAAGCCAAACGCTACTGTTCAAATCAGAAGGTCTGGTTAGTGTAGCAGTCACTCAAAATCTGGAAGAAAATCCACTGCTGCAAAAAACAAACATCTTGCTCAAACAGAACAAAACAAACTGAATTATGCTTTTTCATAGCATAAAGCACTTAAATGTATTTATATTTGAGAATTTTGGTACTCTAGTTTTTTAAAAATACAAATTTAGAGTACCCAATTATTTCTTTTTCCAATTAAGGGGCAATTTAGTGTGGGCAATCCACTTAACCTGCACATCTTTGGGTTATGGGGGGAAACCCACACAGACACGGGGAGAATGTGCAAACTCCACACAGACAGTGACCAGGATCGAACCCGGGTCCTCAGCGCTGTAGGAAGCAGTGCTAACCAGTGCGCCACCGTCCGCCCCATTTTGGTACTCTAGAACAAAGAGCAAAGAACAAAGAAAAATACAGCACAGGAACAGGCCCTTCGGCCCTCCAATCCTGCGCCGACCATACTGCCCGTCTTAACTAAAATCTTCTGCACTTCCAGGGTCAGTATCCCTCTATTCCCATCCTATTCATGTATTTGTCAAGATGCCCCTTAAATGTCACTATCGTCCCTGCTTCCACCACCTCCTCCGGCAGTGGGTTCCAGGCACCCACTACCCTCTGTGTAAAAAACTTGCCTCGTACATCTCCTCTAAACCTTGCCCCTCGTACCTTAAATCTATGCCTACTAGTAATTGACCCCTCTACCTTGGGAAAATGTCTCTGACTATCCACTCTGAATATGCTCCTCATAATTTTGTAGACCTCTATCAGGTCGCCCCTCAACCTCCTTCGTTTCAGTGAGAACAAACAAAGTTTATTCAACCGCTCCTCATAGCTAATGCCCTCCATACCAGGCAACATCCTGGTAAATCTCTTCTGCACCCTCTCTAAAGCCTCCACATCATTCTGGTAGTGTGGCGACCAGAATTGAACACTATACTCCAAGTGTGGCCTAACTAAGGTTCTATAAGGTTCTATAAGGTTCCCGCGCATGCGCAGTGGAGGGAGTCTCTTCCCCCTCCGCCATGGTGGAGACCGTGGCGAAGGCGGAAGGAAAAGAGTGCCCCCACGGCACAGGCCTGCCCGCAGATCTGTGGGCCCCGATCACGGGCCAGGCCACCGTGGGGGCACCCCCCGGGGCCAGATCGCCCCGCGCCCCCCCCCCCCCAGGACCCCGGAGCCCGCCCGCGCCGCCTGGTCCCGCCGGTAAGGTAGGTGGTTTAATCTACGCCGGCGGGACGGGCATTTTAGCAGCGGGACTTCGGCCCATCCGGGCCGGAGAATCACGGGGGAGGGGGGGGCCGCCAACCGGCGCGGCGCGATTCCCACCCCCGCCGAATAGCCGGTGCTGGCGAATTCGGCAACCGGCAGGGGCGGGATTTACGCCAGCCCCCGGCGATTCTCCGACCCGGCGTGGGGTCGGAGAATCTCGCCCCAGATAGGAGATGTAGGAAGAGGATCTGTGTGAGAGAACTTGCAGAGAGTCGCCACGCTCCTGCATCACCTTGCTTAAAGTAAGGGTATCAAGGGTTACGGGGAAAGGACAGGAAAGTGGACGTGAGGAATGTCGGATCAGCCAAGATCCTATTGAATGGTGGAGCAGGTCTGAGGGGCAAAATGGCCTGCTCCTGTTCCTATTTCTTATGGTCTTCTGCGTCTTACTTGGCTGGCTGGTTAACTGGAGAAGAGTTTGTTTTGTGTTAACTATTTGGTCTGGTGCATTCATTTCAGGTTTTTGGGAAGGTTAAATGATGAATTGGTAAACTTTGTGAAATTGTTTGGAAACAATTAACAAAATCAATAATTTCTCCTGACAAGCGTATATGAGAAAATCGAGAACATGTGGATTTGCAAATGGGAGGAATTGAACAGGGCAAAATTTCCACAAAATTCATTTGGAATAATTTCTCATTGAACGCATGTACCCTGTCCTCTCCACGCTCACCTCCAACAAGTGCAGGCTGCTTACCCGGGGTTTGCATTTGGGTATTTGCCGCTACAGGACAACTTGCAAAAACAAATGCAGTAAAATCATCCCACAATCACTGAAAATTGACAAATTCACAAGTGGTCTTTATCCATGGCCAGCCCCCTGCCCTTGCTCTGGCCTCAGTCTACTGAATCCCTTCCCACGGCTCTGCTTCCGCAGCACCATCTTCTCACAGCTACACGTAGATTCCCAACCCCCACTCCCACACCTAGATACCCACCCACATCCCACACCTAGATACCCACCCCCACTCCCACACCTAGATACAACCCCCCACTCCCATATCTAGATACCCACCCCCACCCAACACCTAGATACCCACCCCCACTCCCACACCTAGATACACCCCCCCAATCCCATATCTAGATACCCACCCCCACCCCACACCTAGATACCCACCCCCACTCCCACACCTAGATACCCACTCTCCACTCCCACACCAAGATACCCACCCCCACTCCCACACCTAGATACCCACTCTCCACTCCCACACCAAGATACCCACCCCAACTCCCACACCTAGATACACACACTCCACTCCCACACCTAGATACCCACTCTCCACCCCCACATTTAGATACCCACCCCCACACCTAGATACCCACCCACACTCCCACACCTAGATCCCCACCCCCACACCTAGATACCCACCACCACTCCCACACCTAGATACCCACTCTCCACTCCCACACCAAGATACCCACCCCCACTCCCACACCTAGATACCCACTCTCCACCCCCACATTTAGATACCCACCCCCACACCTAGATACCCACCCCCACTCCCACACCTAGATCCCCACCCCCACACCTAGATACCCACCCCCACTCCCACACCTAGATACCCACTCTCCACTCCCACACGGAGATACCCACCCCAACTCCCACACCTAGATACACACACTCCACTCCCACACCTAGATACCCACTCTCCACCCCCACATTTAGATACCCACTCCCACACCTAGATCCCCACTCCCACACCTAGATCCCCACTCCCACACCTAGATACCCACTCTCCACTACTACACTTAGATACCCACTCCCACACCTAGATACCCACCCCACTCCCACACCTAGATCCCCACTCCCACACCTAGATCCCCACTCCCACACCTAGATACCCACTCTCCACTACTACACTTAGATACCCACTCCCACACCTAGATACCCACCGCCACTCCCACACCTAGATACCCACTCTCCACTCCCACACCTAGATACCCACTCTCCACTCCCACACGGAGATACCCACCCCCACACCGAGATACCCACCCCTACTCCCACACCTAGATACCCACCCCCACTCCCACACCTAGATACCCACTTTCCACTCCCACACTTAGATACCGACCCCCACACCTAGATACCCACCCCCACTCCCACACCTAAATACCCAACGTCACTCCCACACCTAGATACCCACTCCCACTCCCACACCTAGATACCCACTCTCCACTCCCACACCGAGATACCCACCCCCACTCCCACACCTAGATACCCACTCTCCACTCCCACACCTAGATACCCACCCCAACTCCCACACCTAGATACACACACTCCACTCCCACACCTAGATACCCACTCTCCACCCCCACATTTAGATACCCACCCCCACACCTAGATACCTACCCCCACTCCCACACCTAGATCCCCACTCCCACACCTAGATACCCACTCTCCACTACTACACTTAGATACCCACTTTCCACTCCCACACTTAGATACCCACCCCCACACCGAGATACCCACCCCTACTCCCACACCTAGATACCCACCCCCACTCCCACACCTAGATACCCACTTTCCACTCCCACACTTAGATACCGACCCCCACACCTAGATACCCACCCCCACTCCCACACCTAAATACCCAACGTCACTCCCACACCTAGATACCCACTCTCCACTCCCACACCGAGATACCCACCCCCACTCCCACACCTAGATACCCACTCTCCACTCCCACACCTAGATACCCACCCCAACTCCCACACCTAGATACACACACTCCACTCCCACACCTAGATACCCACTCTCCACCCCCACATTTAGATACCCACCCCCACACCTAGATACCTACCCCCACTCCCACACCTAGATCCCCACTCCCACACCTAGATACCCACTCTCCACTACTACACTTAGATACCCACCCCCACACCTAGATACCCACTCTCCACTCCCACACGGAGATACCCACTCTCCACTCCCACACCTAGATACCCACTCTCCACTCCCACACGGAGATACCCACTTTCCACTCCCACACTTAGATACCCACCCCCACACCGAGATACCCACCCCTACTCCCACACCTAGATACCCACCCCCACTCCCACACCTAGATACCCACTCTCCACTCCCACACTTAGATACCCACCCCCACACCTAGATAGCCACCCCCACTCCCACACCTAGATACCCAGCCCCACTCCCACACCTAGATAGCCACACTCCACTGCCACACCTAGATACCCACTTTCCACTCCCACACTTAGATACCGACCCCCACACCTAGATACCCACCCCCACTCCCACACCTAAATACCCAACGTCACTCCCACACCTAGATACCCACTCCCACTCCCACACCGAGATACCCATCCCCCTCCCACACCTAGAAACCCACTCTCCACTCCCACACCTAGATACCCACTCTCCACTCCCAAACCTAGATACCCACCCCCACTCCCACACCTAGATACCCACTCTCCACTTCCAGACTTAGATACCCACCCCCACACCCACACCTAGATACCCACTCTCCACTCCGAAACCTAGATACCCACCCCCACCTAGATGGCCACCCCCACTCCCACATCTAGATACCCACTCTCCACTCCCATACCTAGATACTCACCGCCACACCTAGATACTCCCCCCACTCCCACATCTAGATACCTACTCTCTACTCCCATACCTAGATACCCAACCCCACTCCCACACCTAGATACACACCCCCACTCCCATATCTAGATACCCATCCCCACCCCACACCTAGATACCCACCCCCACTCACACACCTAGATACCCACTCTCCACTCCCACACCTAGATACCCACTCTCCACTCCCACACGGTGATACCCACCCCCACTCCCACACCTAGATACCCACACTCCACTCCCACACCTAGATACTCACCCCCCACTCCCACACTTAGATACCAACCCCCACACCTAGATACCCACCCCCACTCCCACACCTAGATACCCACCCCCACTCCCACACCTAGATACCTACTCTCCACTCCCACACTTAGATATCCACCCCACACCTAGATAGCCCCCCCACTCCCACACCTAAATACCCACCGTCACTCCCACACCTAGATACCCACCCCCACTCCCACACCTAGATACCCACCCCCTCCCACACCTAGATACACACTCTGCACTCCCACACCTTGATACCCACCCTCACACTTAGATACCCACCCCCACACCTAGATACCCACACCCACTCCCACACCTAGATACCTACTCTCCACTCCCACACTTAGATACCCACCCCACACCTAGATAGCCCCCCACTCCCACACCTAAATACCCACCGTCACTCCCACACCTAGATACCCACTCTCCACTCCCACACCTAGATACCCACCCCCACTCCCACACCTAGGTACAACCCCCCACTCCCATATCTAGATACCCACTCCCACCCAACACCTAGATACCCACCCCCAATCCCATATCTAGATACCCACTCTCCACTCCCTCACCAAGATACCCACCCCCACTCCCACACCTAGATACCCACTCTCCACTCCCACACGGAGATACCCACCCCAACTCCCACACCTAGATACACACACTCCACTCCCACACCTAGATACCCACTCTCCACCCCCACATTTAGATACCCACCCCCACACCTAGATACCCACCCCACTCCCACACCTAGATCCCCACTCCCACACCTAGATCCCCACTCCCACACCTAGATACCCACTCTCCACTCCTACACTTAGATACCCACCCCCACACCTAGATACCCACTCTGCACTCCCACACCTAGATACCCACTTTCCACTCCCACACTTAGATATCCACCCCCACACCGAGATACCCACCCCTACTCCCACACCTAGATACCCACCCCCACTCCCACACCTAGATACCCACTCTGCACTCCCACACGGAGATACCCACTTTCCACTCCCACACTTAGATACCCACCCCCACACCGAGATACCCACCCCTATTCCCACACCTAGGTACCCACCCCCACTCCCACACCTAGATACCCACTCTCCACTCCCACACTTAGATACCCACCCCCACACCTAGATAGCCACCCTCACTCCCACACCTAGATACCCAGCCCCACTCCCACACCTAGATAGCCACACTCCACTGCCACACCTAGATACCCACTTTCCACTCCCACACTTAGATACCGACCCCCACACCTAGATACCCACCCCCACTCCCACACCTAAATACCCAACGTCACTCCCACACCTAGATACCCACTCCCACACCGAGATACCCACCCCCCTCCCACACCTAGATACCCACTCTCCACTCCCACACCTAGATACCCACTCTCCACTCCCAAACCTAGATACCCACCCCCACTCCCACACCTAGATACCCACTCTCCACTTCCAGACTTAGATACCCACCCCCACACCTAGATACCCACCCCCCCTCCCACACCTAGATACCCACTCTCCACTCCGAAACCTAGATACCCACCCCCACCTAGATAGCCACCCCCACTCCCACATCTAGATACCCACCCCCACTCCCACATCTAGATACCCACTCTCCACTCCCATACATAGATGCTCACCGCCACACCTAGATACTCCCCCCACTCCCACATCTAGATACCTACTCTCTACTCCCATACCTAGATACCCACCCCCACTCCCACACCTAGATACACACCCCCACTCCCATATCTAGATACCCATCCCCACCCCACACCTAGATACCCACCCCCACTCACACAGCTAGATACCCACTCTCCACTCCCACACCTAGATACCCACTCTCCACTCCCACACGGTGATACCCACCCCCACTCCCACACCTAGATACCCACACTCCACTCCCACACCTAGATACTCACCCCCCACTCCCACACTTAGATACCAACCCCCACACCTAGATACCCACCCCCACTCCCACACCTAGATACCCACCCCCACTCCCACACCTAGATACCTACTCTCCACTCCCACACTTAGATATCCACCCCACACCTAGATAGCCCCCCCACTCCCACACCTAAATACCCACCGTCACTCCCACACCTAGATACCCACCCCCACTCCCACACCTAGATACCCACCCCCTCCCACACCTAGATACACACTCTGCACTCCCACACCTTGATACCCACCCTCACACTTAGATACCCACCCCCACACCTAGATACCCACACCCACTCCCACACCTAGATACCTACTCTCCACTCCCACACTTAGATACCCACCCCACACCTAGATAGCCCCCCACTCCCACACCTAAATACCCACCGTCACTCCCACACCTAGATACCCACTCTCCACTCCCACACCTAGATACCCACCCCCACTCCCACACCTAGATACAACCCCCCACTCCCATATCTAGATACCCACTCCCACCCAACACCTAGATACCCACCCCCAATCCCATATCTAGATACCCACTCTCCACTCCCTCACCAAGATACCCACCCCCACTCCCACACCTAGATACCCACTCTCCACTCCCACACGGAGATACCCACCCCAACTCCCACACCTAGATACACACACTCCACTCCCACACCTAGATACCCACTCTCCACCCCCACATTTAGATACCCACCCCCACACCTAGATACCCACCCCACTCCCACACCTAGATCCCCACTCCCACACCTAGATCCCCACTCCCACACCTAGATACCCACTCTCCACTCCTACACTTAGATACCCACCCCCACACCTAGATACCCACTCTGCACTCCCACACCTAGATACCCACTTTCCACTCCCACACTTAGATACCCACCCCCACACCGAGATACCCACCCCTACTCCCACACCTAGATACCCACCCCCACTCCCACACCTAGATACCCACTCTGCACTCCCACACGGAGATACCCACTTTCCACTCCCACACTTAGATACCCACCCCCACACCGAGATACCCACCCCTATTCCCACACCTAGGTACCCACCCCCACTCCCACACCTAGATACCCACTCTCCACTCCCACACTTAGATACCCACCCCCACACCTAGATAGCCACCCTCACTCCCACACCTAGATACCCAGCCCCACTCCCACACCTAGATAGCCACACTCCACTGCCACACCTAGATACCCACTTTCCACTCCCACACTTAGATACCGACCCCCACACCTAGATACCCACCCCCACTCCCACACCTAAATACCCAACGTCACTCCCACACCTAGATACCCACTCCCACACCGAGATACCCACCCCCCTCCCACACCTAGATACCCACTCTCCACTCCCACACCTAGATACCCACTCTCCACTCCCAAACCTAGATACCCACCCCCACTCCCACACCTAGATACCCACTCTCCACTTCCAGACTTAGATACCCACCCCCACACCTAGATACCCACCCCCCCTCCCACACCTAGATACCCACTCTCCACTCCGAAACCTAGATACCCACCCCCACCTAGATAGCCACCCCCACTCCCACATCTAGATACCCACCCCCACTCCCACATCTAGATACCCACTCTCCACTCCCATACATAGATGCTCACCGCCACACCTAGATACTCCCCCCACTCCCACATCTAGATACCTACTCTCTACTCCCATACCTAGATACCCACCCCCACTCCCACACCTAGATACACACCCCCACTCCCATATCTAGATACCCATCCCCACCCCACACCTAGATACCCACTCTCCACTCCCACACCTAGATACCCACTCTCCACCCCACACCTAGATATCCACCCCCACTCCCACACCTAGATACCCACTCTCCACTCCCACACGGTGATACCCACCCCCACTCCCACACCTAGATACCCACACTCCACTCCCACACCTAGATACTCACCCCCCATCTCCCACACTTAGATACCCACCCCCACACCTAGATACCCACCCCCACTCCCACACCTAGATACCCACCCCCACTCCCACACCTAGATACCTACTCTCCACTCCCACACTTAGATATCCACCCCACACTTGGATAGCCCCCCCACTCCCACACCTAAATACCCACCGTCACTCCCACACCTAGATACCCACCCCACTCCCACACCTAGATACCCACCCCCTCCCACACCTAGATACACACTCTGCACTCCCACACCTTGATACCCACCCTCACACTTAGATACCCACCCCCACACCTAGATACCCACACCCACTCCCACACCTAGATACCTACTCTCCACTCCCACACTTAGATACCCACCCCACACCTAGATAGCCCCCCCACTCCCACACCTAAATACCCACCGTCACTCCCACACCTAGATACCCACCCCCACTCCCACACCTAGATACCCACCCCCACTCCCACACGTAGATACCCACTCTGCACTCCAACACCTAGATACCCACACCCACACCTAGATACCCACCCCCACCCCCACATATAGATACTCAGCCCCCACTCCCACACGTCGATACCCACTCTCCACCTCCAGACCTAGATACCAACCCCACACTCCCACAGCTCGATACCCACTCTCCACTCCGAAACCAAGATACCCACCCCCACTCCCACACCTAAATACCCACCGTCACTCCCACACCTAGATACCCACCCACAGTCCCACACCTAGATACCCACCCCCCTCCCACACCTAGATACCCACCCCCACACCTAGATACCCACCCCCACCCCCACACCTAGATACCCACCCCCACTCCCACACCTAGATACCCACTCTCCACTCCCACACGGAGATACCCACCCCCACTCCCACACCTAGATACCCACACTCCACTCCCACACCTAGATACCCACTCTCCACTCCCACACTTAGATACCCACCCCCACACCTAGATAACCACCCCCACTCCCACACCGAGATACCCACCCCCACTCCCACACCTAGATACCCACCCCCACTCCCACAACTAAATACCCACCTTCACTCCCACACCTAGATACCCACCCTCACTCCCACACCTAGATACCCACCCCCACTCCCAAACCTAGATACCCACTCTGGACTCCCACACCTAAATACCCACACCCACACCTAGATACCCACCCCCACCCCCACATATAGATACTCAGCCCCCACTCCCACACGTCGATACCCACTCTCCAACTCCAGACCTAGATACCCACCCCACACTCCCACACCTCGATACCCACTCTCCACTCCGAAACCAAGATACCCACCCCCACTCCCACACCGAGATACCCACTCTCCACTCCCACACCTAGAAACCCACACCCACTCCCACTCCTAGATACCCACCCCCACTCACACATCTAGATACCTACACTCCACACCCACACCTAGATACCCACCCCCCACTTCCACAACTAGATAACCACCCCCCACTCGCACATCTAGATACCCACTCTTCACTCCCACACCTAGATACCTACTCTCCACTCTCACAAGTTGATACCCACGCCCACTCCCACATCTAGATACCCACTCTCCACTCCCACACCTAGACACCAACCCCCACACCTAGATACCCACCTCCACTCCCACACCTAGATACCAACCCCCACACCTAGATACCCACCTCCACTCCCACACCTAGATACCCACCCCCACACCCACACCTAGGTCCCCACCCCCACTCCTAGATACCAACCCCCACACCCACACCTAGATACCCACCGCCGCTCCCACACGTAGATACCCACCCCCACACCCAGATACTCATCCCCCACTCCCAGACCAAGATACCCACCCCCACTCCCACACCTAGATACCCACTCTCCACTCCCCACCTAGAAATCCACTCTCCACTCCCACACCTAGATACCTACTCTCCACTCCCACAGCAAATACCCAAACCCACTCGCACATCTAGATACCCACCCCCACTCCCACACCTAGCTACCCATCCCCTCACCTAGATACCAACCGACACTCCCAGACCCAGATACCGACTCCCCACTCCCACACCTAGAAACCCACTCTCCACTCCCAGACCTAGATATCCACTCCCAAACCTAGATACCTACTCTCCACTCTGACACCTAGATACCCACTCTCCACTCCCACACCTAGATAGCCACCCCAATTCCCACACCTAGATACCCACCCCCACACCTAGATACCCATCACACACTCCCAGACCAAGATACCCACCCCCACTCCCACACCTAGATACCCACTCTCCACTCCCACACCTAGATACCCACTCCCAAACCTAGATACCTACTCTCCACTCCCACACCTAGATACCCACTCTCCACTCCCACACCTAGATACCCACCCCCGCTCCCACACCTAGATACCCACCCCCACACCTAGATACCCATCCCCCACTCCCAGACCAAGATACCACCCCACTCCCACACGTAGATACCCACTCTCCACTCCCCACCTAGAAATCCACTCTCCACTCCCACACCTAGATACCTACTCTCCACTCCCACACCAAATACCCAAACCCACTCGCACATCTAGATACCCACCCCCACTCCCACACCTAGCTACCCACCCCCACACCTAGTTACCAACCCACACTCCCAGACCCAGATACCGACTCCCCACTCCCACACATAGAAACCCAATCTCCACTCCCAGAACTAGATATCCACTCCCAAACCTAGAAACACACTCTCCACTCCCAGACCTAGATATCCACTCCCAAACCTAGAAACCCACTCTCCACTCCCAGACCTAGATATCCACTCCCAAACCTAGATACCTACTCTCCACTCCCACACCTAGATACCCACTCTCAACTCCCACACCTAGGTACCTACTCTCCACTCCCACACCTAGATACCTACACCCACTCCCACAGCTAGATACCTACACCCACTCCCACACCTAGATATCCACTCCCAAACCTAGATACCTACTCTCCACTCTGACACCTAGATACCCACTCTCCACTCCCACACCTAGATAGCCACCCCAATTCCCACACCTAGATACCCACCCCCACACCTAGATACCCATCACACACTCCCAGACCAAGATACCCACCCCCACTCCCACACCTAGATACCCACTCTCCACTCCCACACCTAGATACCCACTCCCAAACCTAGATACCTACTCTCCACTCCCACACCTAGATACCCACTCTCCACTCCCACACCTAGATACCCACCCCCGCTCCCACACCTAGATACCCACCCCCACACCTAGATACCCATCCCCCACTCCCAGACCAAGATACCACCCCACTCCCACACGTAGATACCCACTCTCCACTCCCCACCTAGAAATCCACTCTCCACTCCCACACCTAGATACCTACTCTCCACTCCCACACCAAATACCCAAACCCACTCGCACATCTAGATACCCACCCCCACTCCCACACCTAGCTACCCACCCCCACACCTAGATACCAACCCACACTCCCAGACCCAGATACCGACTCCCCACTCCCACACATAGAAACCCAATCTCCACTCCCAGAACTAGATATCCACTCCCAAACCTAGAAACACACTCTCCACTCCCAGACCTAGATATCCACTCCCAAACCTAGAAACCCACTCTCCACTCCCAGACCTAGATATCCACTCCCAAACCTAGATACCTACTCTCCACTCCCACACCTAGATACCCACCCCCACTCCCACACCTAGGTACCTACTCTCCACTCCCACACCTAGATACCTACACCCACTCCCACAGCTAGATACCTACACCCACTCCCACACCTAGATACCCACCACCCACTCCCACATCTAGATACCCGCCCCACACCTAGATACACCGCCCCACTCCCACACCTAGATACCCCCCCATTCCCACACCTGGATACCCCACACCCACTCCCGCACCTAGATACTCACCCCCACTCACACACCTAGATACCCACTCCCCACTCTCACACCTAGATACCCACCCCACTCACACATCTAGATACCCACTCTCCACTCCCACACCGAGATACCCACCCCCACCCACACTCGATACCCACCCCCACACCCACACCTAGATACCCATCCCCAGTCCCACACCAGATAACCACACCACATTCCTACACCTAGATACCCACCCCCACACCCACACCTAGATACCCACTCTCCACTCCCACACCTAGATACCCACCCCCACTCCCACACCTCGATACCGATTCTCCACTCCCACACCTAGATACCCACCCCCACACACACACCTCTCCCACTCCCACTCCTAGATAACCACTCTCCACTCCACACCTAGATACCCACCCCCACCCACACCTAGATACCCACCCCCACTCCCACACCTAGATACCCACCCCCACTCCCACACCTAGGTACCTACTCTCCACTCCCACACCTAGCTACCTACACCCACTCCCACAGCTAGATACTTACACCCACTCCCACACCTAGATACCCACCCCCCACTCCCACATCTAGATACCCGCCCCCACACATAGATTCACCCCCCCCACTCCCACACCTAGATACCCCCCCATTCCCACATCTGGATACCCCACACCCACTCCCGCACCTAGATACTCATCCCCACTCACACACCTAGATACCCACTCCCCACTCTCACACCTAGATACCCACCCCACTCCCACACCTAGATACCGAGCCCCACACCTAGATACCCACCCCCACTCCCACACCTAGATACCCACTCTCCACTCACACACCTAGATACCCACACCACTCCCACACCTAAATACCCACCCCCACACCTAGATACCCATCCCCCACTCCCAGACCAAGATACCCACCCCCACTCCCACACCTAGATAACCACTCCACTCGCACACCTAGATACCCAGCCCCACACCTAGATACCCACTCTCCACTCCCACACCTAGATACCCACTCTCCACACCTAGATACCCACCCCCAATACCACACCTTAATACCTACTCTCCACTCCCTCACCTAGATACCCACCCCCACTCCCACACCTAGATAACCACCCCCACTCCCACACCTAGATACCCAGTCTCCACTCCCACACCTAGATACCCACCCCCACTCCCACATCTAGATACCCAGCCCACTCCCACACCTAGATACCCATCCCCCACTCCCACACCTAGATAGCCACTCTCCACTCCCACACCTAGATACCCACTCTCCACTTCCACACCGCGATACCCACTCCCCACTAGCACACGTCGATAACCACCCCCACTCCCACACCTAGATACCCAGTATCCACTCCCACACCTAGATACCCACCCCCACTCCCACATCTAGATACCCAGCCCACTCCCACACCTAGATACCCATCCCCCACTCCCACACCTAGATACCCACTCTCCACTCCCACACCTAGATACCCAGTCTCCACTCCCACACCTAGATACCCACCCCCACTCCCACATCTAGATACCCAGCCCACTCCCACACCTAGATACCCATCCCCCACTCCCACACCTAGATAGCCACTCTCCACTCCCACACCTAGATACCCACTCTCCACTTCTACACCGCGATACCCACTCCCCACTAGCACACGTCGATACCCACCCCCACTCCCACATCTAGATACCCACTCTCCACTCCCAAACCTAGATACCAACCCCCACACCTAGATACCCACCTCCACTCTCACACCTAGATACCCACCCCCACACCCACACCTAGGTACCCACCCCCACTCCTAGATACCAACCCCTACACACACACCTAGTTACCCACCGCCGCTCCCACACGTAGATACCCACCCCCACACCTAGATACCCATCCCCCACTCCCAGACCAAGATACCCACCCCCACTCCCACACCTAGATACCCACTCTCCACTCCCACACCTAGATACCCACTCTCCACTCCCCACCTAGAAATCCACTCTCCACTCCCACACCTAGATACCTACTCTCCACTCCCACAGCAAATACCCAAACCCACTCGCACATCTAGATACCCACCCCCACACCCACACCTAGCTACCCATCCCCACACCTAGATACCAACCGACACTCCCAGACCCAGATACCGACTCCCCACTCCCACACCTAGAAACACACTCTCCACTCCCAGACCTAGATATCCACTCCCAAACCTAGATACCTACTCTCCACTCTGACACCTAGATACCCACTCTCCACTCCCACACCTAGATAGCCACCCCAATTCCCACACCTAGATACACCCCCCCACACCTAGATACCCATCACCCACTCCCAGACCAAGATACCCACCCCCACTCCCACACCTAGATACCCACTCTCCACTCCCACACCTAGATACCCACTCCCAAACCTAGATACCTACTCTCCACTCCCACACCTAGATACCCACTCTCCATTCCCACACCTAGATACCTACCCCCGCTCCCACACCTAGATACCCATCCCCCACTCCCAGACGAAGATACCCCCCCACTCCCACACCTAGATACCCACTCTCCACTCCCACACGTAGATACCCACTCTCCACTCCCCACCTAGAAATCCACTCTCCACTCCCACACCTAGATACCTATTCTCCACTCCCACACCAAATACCCAAACCCACTCGCACATCTAGATACCCACCCCCACTCCCACACCTAGCTACCCACCCCCACACATAGATACCAACCCACACTCCCAGACCCAGATACCGACTCCCCACTCCCACACCTAGAAACCCACTCTCCACTCCCAGAACTAGATATCCACTCCCAAACCTAGAAACCCACTCTCCACTCCCACACCTAGATATCCACTCCCAAACCTAGATACCTACTCTCCACTCCCACACCTAGATACCCACTCTCCACTCCCACACCTAGATAGCCACCCCAATTCCCACACCTAGATACCCACCCCCACTCCCACACCTAGGTACCTACTCTCCACTCCCACACCTAGATACCTACACCCACTCCCACAGCTAGATACCTACACCCACTCCCACACCTAGATACCCACCACCCACTCCCACATCTAGATACCCGCCCCACACCTAGATACACCGCCCCCACTCCCACACCTAGATACCCCCCCATTCCCACACCTGGATACCCCACACCCACTCCCGCACCTAGATACTCACCCCCACTCACACACCTAGATACCCACTCCCCACTCTCACACCTAGATACCCACCCCACTCACACATCTAGATACCCACTCTCCACTCCCACACCTAGATACCCACACCACTCCCACACCTAGATACCCACTCTCCACTCCCACACCTAGATACCCACTCTCCCCTCCCACACCTAGATACCCACACCACTCCCACACCTAAATACCCACCCCCACACTTAGATATCCACTCTCCACTCGCACCCCTAGATACCCACCCCCAATTCCACACCTAGATACCCACTCCACTCGCACACCTAGATACCCAGCCCCACACCTAGATACCCATTCGCCACTCCCACACCTAGATACCCAGTCTCCACACCTAGATACCCAGGCCACTAACACACCTTAATACCTACTCTCCACTCCCACACCTAGATACCCACCCCCACTCCCACACCTAGATAACCACTCCCACTCCCACACCTAGATACCCAGTCTCCATTCCCACACCTAGATACCCACCCCCACTCCCACATCTAGATACCCAGCCCACTCCCACACCTAGATACCCATCCCCCACTCCCACACCTAGATACCCACCCCCACTCCCACATCTAGATACCCAGCCCACTCCCACACCTAGATACCCATCCCCCACTCCCACACCTAGATACCCACTCCCCACTCTCACACCTAGATACCCACCCCACTCACACATCTTGATACCCACTCTCCACTCCCACACCTAGATACCCACACCACTCCCACACCTAGATACCCACTCTCCACTCCCACACCTAGATACCCACTCTCCACTCCCACACCTAGATACCCACACCACTCCCACACCTAAATACCCACCCCCACACTTAGATATCCACTCTCCACTCGCACCCCTAGATACCCACCCCCAATTCCACACCTAGATACCCACTCCACTCGCACACCTAGATACCCAGCCCCACACCTAGATACCCATTCTCCACTCCCACACCTAGATACCCACTCTCCACACCTAGATACCCACCCCCACTAACACACCTTAATACCTACTCTCCACTCCCACACCTAGATACCCACCCCCACTCCCACACCTAGATAACCACTCCCACTCCCACACCTAGATACCCAGTCTCCATTCCCACACCTAGATACCCACCCCCACTCCCACATCCAGATACCCAGCCCACTCCCACACCTAGATACCCATCCCCCACTCCCACACCTAGATACCCACCACCACTCCCACACCTAGATACCCACTCTCCACTTCCACACCGCGATACCCACTCCCCACTCGCACACGTCGATACCCACCCCCACTCCCACACCTAGATACCCACACCCACTCCCACCCCTAGACACCCACTCTCCATTGCACACCTAGATATCCACTGTCCACTCCCACACCTAGATGCCCACCCGCACTCCACACCTAGATGCCCACCCCCACCCACACTCGATACCCACCCCCACTCCCACACCTAGATACCCACCCCCACACCCACACCTAGATACCCACCCCCACTCCAACACCTAGATAACCATCCCCTGTCCCACACCAGATAACCACACCACATTCCTACACCTAGATACCCACCCCCACAACCACACCTAGATACTCACTCTCCACTCCCACACCTAGATACCCACCCCCACTCCCACACCTCGATACCGACTCTCCACTCCCACACCTAGATACCCACCTCCACACCCACACCTAGATACCCTCTCCCACTCCCACTCCTAGATAACCACTCTCCACTCCACACCTAGATACCCACCCCCACCCACACCTAGATACCCACCCCCACTCCCACACCTAGATACCCACACCCACTCCCACACCTAGCTAACCATCCCCACACCTAGATACCAACCCACACTCACAGACCCAGATACCGACTCCCCACTCCCACACCTAGAAACCCACTCTCCACTCCCAGACCTAGATATCCACTCCCAAACCTAGATACCTACTCTCCACTCCCACACCTAGATACCCACTCTCCACTCCCACACCTAGATAGCCACCCCAATTCCCACACCTAGATACCCACCCCCACTCCCACACCTAGGTACCTACTCTCCACTCCCACACCTAGATACCTACACCCACTCCCACAGCTAGATACCTACACCCACTCCCACACCTAGATACCCACCCCCCACTCCCACATCTAGATACCCGCCCCCACACATAGATTCACCCCCCCACTCCCACACCTAGATACCCCCCCATTCCCACATCTGGATACCCCACACCCACTCCCGCACCTAGATACTCACCCCCATTCACACACCTAGATACCCACTCCCCACTCTCACACCTAGATACCCACCCCACTCCCACACCTAGATACCCACTCTCCACTCACACACCTAGATACCCACACCACTCCCACACCTAAATACCCACCCCCACACTTAGATACCCACTCCCCACTCTCACACCTAGATACCCACCCCCACTCCCACACCTAGATACCCACTCTCCACTCACACACCTAGATACCCACACCACTCCCACACCTAAATACCCACCCCCACACTTAGATACCCACTCTCCACTCGCACCCCTAGATACCCACCCCCAATTCCACACCTAGATACCCACTCCACTCGCACACCTAGATACCCAGCCCCACACCTAGATACCCACTCTCCACTCCCACACCTAGATACCCACTCTCCACACCTTGATACCCACCCCCAAAAACACACCTTAATACCTACTCTCCACTCCCTCACCTAGATACCAACCCCCACTCCCACACCTAGATAACCACCCCCACTCCCACACCTAGATACCCAGTCTCCACTCCCACACCTAGATACCCACCCCCACTCCCACATCTAGATACCCAGCCCACTCCCACACCTAGATACCCATCCCCCACTCCCACACCTAGATACCCACTCTCCACTCCCACACCTAGATACCCACTCTCCACTTCCTCACCGCGATACCCACTCCCCACTAGCACACGTCGATACCCACCCCCACTCCCACACCTAGATACCCACCCCCACTCTCACTCCTAGATACCCACTCTCCATTGCACACCTAGATATCCACTGTCCACTCCCACACCTAGATGCCCAACCGCATTCCCACACCTAGATGCCCACCCCCACCCCACCTCGATTCCCCCACTCCCACACCTAGATACCCACCCCCACTCCAACACCTAGATACCCATCCCCAGTCCCACACCAGATAACCACACCACATTCCTACACCTAGATACCCACCCCCACACCCACACCAAGATACCCACTCTCCACTCCCACACCTAGATACCCACCCCACTCCCACACCTCGATACCGACTCTCCACTCCCACACCTAGATACCCACCCCCACTCCCACACCTCGATACCGACTCTTCACTCCCACACCTAGATACCCACCCCCACAACCACACCTAGATACCCACCCCCACTCCCACACCTAGATACCCACCCCCAGTCCCACACCTAGATACCCACTCTCCACTCCCACACCTAGATACCCACTCTCCACTCCCACACCTAGAAACCCACCCCCACTCCCACAACTAGATACCCACCCCCACTCACACACCTAGATACCTACACTCCACACCCACACCTAGATACCCACCCCCCACTTCAACAACTAGATAACCATCCCACACTCGCACATCTAGATACCCACTCTCCACTCCCACACCTAGATACCCACTCTCCACTTCTACACCGCGATACCCACTCCCCACTAGCACACGTCGATACCCACTCCCACTCCCACACCTAGATACCCACCCCCACTCCCACTCCTAGATACCCACTCTCCATTGCACACATAGATATCCACTGTCCACTCCCACACCTAGATGCCCATCCGCACTCCCACACCTAGATGTCCACCCCCACCCCACCTCGATACCCACCCCCACTCCCACACCTAGATACCCACCCCCACTCCCACACCTAGGTACCCACCCCCACTCCAACACCTAGATACCCATCCCCAGTCCCACACCAGATAACCACACCACATTCCTACACCTAGATACCCACCCCCACACCCACACCAAGATACCCACTCTCCACTCCTACACCTAGATAGCCACCCCACTCCCACACCTCGATACCGACTCTCCACTCCCACACCTAGATACCCAGCCCACACCCACACCTAGATACCCACCCCCACTCCCACACCTAGATACCCAACCCCAGTCGCACACCTAGATACCCACTCTCCACTCCCACACCTAGATACCCACTCTCCACTCCCACACCTAGAAACCCACCCCCACTCCCACAACTAGATACCCACCCCCAATCACACACTAGATACCTACACTCCACACCCACACCTAGATACCCACCCCCCACTTCCACAACTAGATAACCATCCCCCACGCGCACATCTAGATACCCACTCTCCACTCTCACACCTAGATACCTACTCTCCACTCTCACAACTAGATACCCACGCCCACTCCCACATCTAGATACCCACTCTCCACTCCCACACCTAGACACCAACCCCCACACCGACACCTAGATACCCACCTCCACTCCCACCCCTAGATACCCACCCCCACACCCACACCTAGGTACCCACCCCGACTCCTAGATACCAACCCCCACACCCACACCTAGATACCTACCGCCACTCCCACACCTAGATACCCACCCCCACATCTAGATACCCATCCCCCACTCCCAGACCAAGATACCCACCCCCACTCCCACACCTAGGTACCCACTTAACACTCCCACTCCTAGATACCCACTCTCCACTCCCACCTAGAAATTCACTCTCCACTCCCACACCTAGATACCCACTCCCAAACCTAGATACCTACTCTCCACTCCCACACCTAGATACCCACTCTCCACTCCCACACCTAGATACCCACCCCCGCTCCCACACCTAGATACCCACCCCCACACCTAGATACCCATCCCCCACTCCCAGACCAAGATACCACCCCACTCCCACACGTAGATACCCACTCTCCACTCCCCACCTAGAAATCCACTCTCCACTCCCACACCTAGATACCTACTCTCCACTCCCACACCAAATACCCAAACCCACTCGCACATCTAGATACCCACCCCCACTCCCACACCTAGCTACCCACCCCCACACCTAGTTACCAACCCACACTCCCAGACCCAGATACCGACTCCCCACTCCCACACATAGAAACCCAATCTCCACTCCCAGAACTAGATATCCACTCCCAAACCTAGAAACACACTCTCCACTCCCAGACCTAGATATCCACTCCCAAACCTAGAAACCCACTCTCCACTCCCAGACCTAGATATCCACTCCCAAACCTAGATACCTACTCTCCACTCCCACACCTAGATACCCACTCTCAACTCCCACACCTAGGTACCTACTCTCCACTCCCACACCTAGATACCTACACCCACTCCCACAGCTAGATACCTACACCCACTCCCACACCTAGATATCCACTCCCAAACCTAGATACCTACTCTCCACTCTGACACCTAGATACCCACTCTCCACTCCCACACCTAGATAGCCACCCCAATTCCCACACCTAGATACCCACCCCCACACCTAGATACCCATCACACACTCCCAGACCAAGATACCCACCCCCACTCCCACACCTAGATACCCACTCTCCACTCCCACACCTAGATACCCACTCCCAAACCTAGATACCTACTCTCCACTCCCACACCTAGATACCCACTCTCCACTCCCACACCTAGATACCCACCCCCGCTCCCACACCTAGATACCCACCCCCACACCTAGATACCCATCCCCCACTCCCAGACCAAGATACCACCCCACTCCCACACGTAGATACCCACTCTCCACTCCCCACCTAGAAATCCACTCTCCACTCCCACACCTAGATACCTACTCTCCACTCCCACACCAAATACCCAAACCCACTCGCACATCTAGATACCCACCCCCACTCCCACACCTAGCTACCCACCCCCACACCTAGATACCAACCCACACTCCCAGACCCAGATACCGACTCCCCACTCCCACACATAGAAACCCAATCTCCACTCCCAGAACTAGATATCCACTCCCAAACCTAGAAACACACTCTCCACTCCCAGACCTAGATATCCACTCCCAAACCTAGAAACCCACTCTCCACTCCCAGACCTAGATATCCACTCCCAAACCTAGATACCTACTCTCCACTCCCACACCTAGATACCCACCCCCACTCCCACACCTAGGTACCTACTCTCCACTCCCACACCTAGATACCTACACCCACTCCCACAGCTAGATACCTACACCCACTCCCACACCTAGATACCCACCACCCACTCCCACATCTAGATACCCGCCCCACACCTAGATACACCGCCCCACTCCCACACCTAGATACCCCCCCATTCCCACACCTGGATACCCCACACCCACTCCCGCACCTAGATACTCACCCCCACTCACACACCTAGATACCCACTCCCCACTCTCACACCTAGATACCCACCCCACTCACACATCTAGATACCCACTCTCCACTCCCACACCGAGATACCCACCCCCACCCACACTCGATACCCACCCCCACACCCACACCTAGATACCCATCCCCAGTCCCACACCAGATAACCACACCACATTCCTACACCTAGATACCCACCCCCACACCCACACCTAGATACCCACTCTCCACTCCCACACCTAGATACCCACCCCCACTCCCACACCTCGATACCGATTCTCCACTCCCACACCTAGATACCCACCCCCACACACACACCTCTCCCACTCCCACTCCTAGATAACCACTCTCCACTCCACACCTAGATACCCACCCCCACCCACACCTAGATACCCACCCCCACTCCCACACCTAGATACCCACCCCCACTCCCACACCTAGGTACCTACTCTCCACTCCCACACCTAGCTACCTACACCCACTCCCACAGCTAGATACTTACACCCACTCCCACACCTAGATACCCACCCCCCACTCCCACATCTAGATACCCGCCCCCACACATAGATTCACCCCCCCCACTCCCACACCTAGATACCCCCCCATTCCCACATCTGGATACCCCACACCCACTCCCGCACCTAGATACTCATCCCCACTCACACACCTAGATACCCACTCCCCACTCTCACACCTAGATACCCACCCCACTCCCACACCTAGATACCGAGCCCCACACCTAGATACCCACCCCCACTCCCACACCTAGATACCCACTCTCCACTCACACACCTAGATACCCACACCACTCCCACACCTAAATACCCACCCCCACACCTAGATACCCATCCCCCACTCCCAGACCAAGATACCCACCCCCACTCCCACACCTAGATAACCACTCCACTCGCACACCTAGATACCCAGCCCCACACCTAGATACCCACTCTCCACTCCCACACCTAGATACCCACTCTCCACACCTAGATACCCACCCCCAATACCACACCTTAATACCTACTCTCCACTCCCTCACCTAGATACCCACCCCCACTCCCACACCTAGATAACCACCCCCACTCCCACACCTAGATACCCAGTCTCCACTCCCACACCTAGATACCCACCCCCACTCCCACATCTAGATACCCAGCCCACTCCCACACCTAGATACCCATCCCCCACTCCCACACCTAGATAGCCACTCTCCACTCCCACACCTAGATACCCACTCTCCACTTCCACACCGCGATACCCACTCCCCACTAGCACACGTCGATAACCACCCCCACTCCCACACCTAGATACCCAGTCTCCACTCCCACACCTAGATACCCACCCCCACTCCCACATCTAGATACCCAGCCCACTCCCACACCTAGATACCCATCCCCCACTCCCACACCTAGATACCCACTCTCCACTCCCACACCTAGATACCCAGTCTCCACTCCCACACCTAGATACCCACCCCCACTCCCACATCTAGATACCCAGCCCACTCCCACACCTAGATACCCATCCCCCACTCCCACACCTAGATAGCCACTCTCCACTCCCACACCTAGATACCCACTCTCCACTTCTACACCGCGATACCCACTCCCCACTAGCACACGTCGATACCCACCCCCACTCCCACATCTAGATACCCACTCTCCACTCCCAAACCTAGATACCAACCCCCACACCTAGATACCCACCTCCACTCTCACACCTAGATACCCACCCCCACACCCACACCTAGGTACCCACCCCCACTCCTAGATACCAACCCCTACACACACACCTAGTTACCCACCGCCGCTCCCACACGTAGATACCCACCCCCACACCTAGATACCCATCCCCCACTCCCAGACCAAGATACCCACCCCCACTCCCACACCTAGATACCCACTCTCCACTCCCACACCTAGATACCCACTCTCCACTCCCCACCTAGAAATCCACTCTCCACTCCCACACCTAGATACCTACTCTCCACTCCCACAGCAAATACCCAAACCCACTCGCACATCTAGATACCCACCCCCACACCCACACCTAGCTACCCATCCCCACACCTAGATACCAACCGACACTCCCAGACCCAGATACCGACTCCCCACTCCCACACCTAGAAACACACTCTCCACTCCCAGACCTAGATATCCACTCCCAAACCTAGATACCTACTCTCCACTCTGACACCTAGATACCCACTCTCCACTCCCACACCTAGATAGCCACCCCAATTCCCACACCTAGATACACCCCCCCACACCTAGATACCCATCACCCACTCCCAGACCAAGATACCCACCCCCACTCCCACACCTAGATACCCACTCTCCACTCCCACACCTAGATACCCACTCCCAAACCTAGATACCTACTCTCCACTCCCACACCTAGATACCCACTCTCCATTCCCACACCTAGATACCTACCCCCGCTCCCACACCTAGATACCCATCCCCCACTCCCAGACGAAGATACCCCCCCACTCCCACACCTAGATACCCACTCTCCACTCCCACACGTAGATACCCACTCTCCACTCCCCACCTAGAAATCCACTCTCCACTCCCACACCTAGATACCTATTCTCCACTCCCACACCAAATACCCAAACCCACTCGCACATCTAGATACCCACCCCCACTCCCACACCTAGCTACCCACCCCCACACATAGATACCAACCCACACTCCCAGACCCAGATACCGACTCCCCACTCCCACACCTAGAAACCCACTCTCCACTCCCAGAACTAGATATCCACTCCCAAACCTAGAAACCCACTCTCCACTCCCACACCTAGATATCCACTCCCAAACCTAGATACCTACTCTCCACTCCCACACCTAGATACCCACTCTCCACTCCCACACCTAGATAGCCACCCCAATTCCCACACCTAGATACCCACCCCCACTCCCACACCTAGGTACCTACTCTCCACTCCCACACCTAGATACCTACACCCACTCCCACAGCTAGATACCTACACCCACTCCCACACCTAGATACCCACCACCCACTCCCACATCTAGATACCCGCCCCACACCTAGATACACCGCCCCCACTCCCACACCTAGATACCCCCCCATTCCCACACCTGGATACCCCACACCCACTCCCGCACCTAGATACTCACCCCCACTCACACACCTAGATACCCACTCCCCACTCTCACACCTAGATACCCACCCCACTCACACATCTAGATACCCACTCTCCACTCCCACACCTAGATACCCACACCACTCCCACACCTAGATACCCACTCTCCACTCCCACACCTAGATACCCACTCTCCCCTCCCACACCTAGATACCCACACCACTCCCACACCTAAATACCCACCCCCACACTTAGATATCCACTCTCCACTCGCACCCCTAGATACCCACCCCCAATTCCACACCTAGATACCCACTCCACTCGCACACCTAGATACCCAGCCCCACACCTAGATACCCATTCGCCACTCCCACACCTAGATACCCAGTCTCCACACCTAGATACCCAGGCCACTAACACACCTTAATACCTACTCTCCACTCCCACACCTAGATACCCACCCCCACTCCCACACCTAGATAACCACTCCCACTCCCACACCTAGATACCCAGTCTCCATTCCCACACCTAGATACCCACCCCCACTCCCACATCTAGATACCCAGCCCACTCCCACACCTAGATACCCATCCCCCACTCCCACACCTAGATACCCACCCCCACTCCCACATCTAGATACCCAGCCCACTCCCACACCTAGATACCCATCCCCCACTCCCACACCTAGATACCCACTCCCCACTCTCACACCTAGATACCCACCCCACTCACACATCTTGATACCCACTCTCCACTCCCACACCTAGATACCCACACCACTCCCACACCTAGATACCCACTCTCCACTCCCACACCTAGATACCCACTCTCCACTCCCACACCTAGATACCCACACCACTCCCACACCTAAATACCCACCCCCACACTTAGATATCCACTCTCCACTCGCACCCCTAGATACCCACCCCCAATTCCACACCTAGATACCCACTCCACTCGCACACCTAGATACCCAGCCCCACACCTAGATACCCATTCTCCACTCCCACACCTAGATACCCACTCTCCACACCTAGATACCCACCCCCACTAACACACCTTAATACCTACTCTCCACTCCCACACCTAGATACCCACCCCCACTCCCACACCTAGATAACCACTCCCACTCCCACACCTAGATACCCAGTCTCCATTCCCACACCTAGATACCCACCCCCACTCCCACATCCAGATACCCAGCCCACTCCCACACCTAGATACCCATCCCCCACTCCCACACCTAGATACCCACCACCACTCCCACACCTAGATACCCACTCTCCACTTCCACACCGCGATACCCACTCCCCACTCGCACACGTCGATACCCACCCCCACTCCCACACCTAGATACCCACACCCACTCCCACCCCTAGACACCCACTCTCCATTGCACACCTAGATATCCACTGTCCACTCCCACACCTAGATGCCCACCCGCACTCCACACCTAGATGCCCACCCCCACCCACACTCGATACCCACCCCCACTCCCACACCTAGATACCCACCCCCACACCCACACCTAGATACCCACCCCCACTCCAACACCTAGATAACCATCCCCTGTCCCACACCAGATAACCACACCACATTCCTACACCTAGATACCCACCCCCACAACCACACCTAGATACTCACTCTCCACTCCCACACCTAGATACCCACCCCCACTCCCACACCTCGATACCGACTCTCCACTCCCACACCTAGATACCCACCTCCACACCCACACCTAGATACCCTCTCCCACTCCCACTCCTAGATAACCACTCTCCACTCCACACCTAGATACCCACCCCCACCCACACCTAGATACCCACCCCCACTCCCACACCTAGATACCCACACCCACTCCCACACCTAGCTAACCATCCCCACACCTAGATACCAACCCACACTCACAGACCCAGATACCGACTCCCCACTCCCACACCTAGAAACCCACTCTCCACTCCCAGACCTAGATATCCACTCCCAAACCTAGATACCTACTCTCCACTCCCACACCTAGATACCCACTCTCCACTCCCACACCTAGATAGCCACCCCAATTCCCACACCTAGATACCCACCCCCACTCCCACACCTAGGTACCTACTCTCCACTCCCACACCTAGATACCTACACCCACTCCCACAGCTAGATACCTACACCCACTCCCACACCTAGATACCCACCCCCCACTCCCACATCTAGATACCCGCCCCCACACATAGATTCACCCCCCCACTCCCACACCTAGATACCCCCCCATTCCCACATCTGGATACCCCACACCCACTCCCGCACCTAGATACTCACCCCCATTCACACACCTAGATACCCACTCCCCACTCTCACACCTAGATACCCACCCCACTCCCACACCTAGATACCCACTCTCCACTCACACACCTAGATACCCACACCACTCCCACACCTAAATACCCACCCCCACACTTAGATACCCACTCCCCACTCTCACACCTAGATACCCACCCCCACTCCCACACCTAGATACCCACTCTCCACTCACACACCTAGATACCCACACCACTCCCACACCTAAATACCCACCCCCACACTTAGATACCCACTCTCCACTCGCACCCCTAGATACCCACCCCCAATTCCACACCTAGATACCCACTCCACTCGCACACCTAGATACCCAGCCCCACACCTAGATACCCACTCTCCACTCCCACACCTAGATACCCACTCTCCACACCTTGATACCCACCCCCAAAAACACACCTTAATACCTACTCTCCACTCCCTCACCTAGATACCAACCCCCACTCCCACACCTAGATAACCACCCCCACTCCCACACCTAGATACCCAGTCTCCACTCCCACACCTAGATACCCACCCCCACTCCCACATCTAGATACCCAGCCCACTCCCACACCTAGATACCCATCCCCCACTCCCACACCTAGATACCCACTCTCCACTCCCACACCTAGATACCCACTCTCCACTTCCTCACCGCGATACCCACTCCCCACTAGCACACGTCGATACCCACCCCCACTCCCACACCTAGATACCCACCCCCACTCTCACTCCTAGATACCCACTCTCCATTGCACACCTAGATATCCACTGTCCACTCCCACACCTAGATGCCCAACCGCATTCCCACACCTAGATGCCCACCCCCACCCCACCTCGATTCCCCCACTCCCACACCTAGATACCCACCCCCACTCCAACACCTAGATACCCATCCCCAGTCCCACACCAGATAACCACACCACATTCCTACACCTAGATACCCACCCCCACACCCACACCAAGATACCCACTCTCCACTCCCACACCTAGATACCCACCCCACTCCCACACCTCGATACCGACTCTCCACTCCCACACCTAGATACCCACCCCCACTCCCACACCTCGATACCGACTCTTCACTCCCACACCTAGATACCCACCCCCACAACCACCCCTAGATACCCACCCCCACTCCCACACCTAGATACCCACCCCCAGTCCCACACCTAGATACCCACTCTCCACTCCCACACCTAGATACCCACTCTCCACTCCCACACCTAGAAACCCACCCCCACTCCCACAACTAGATACCCACCCCCACTCACACACCTAGATACCTACACTCCACACCCACACCTAGATACCCACCCCCCACTTCAACAACTAGATAACCATCCCACACTCGCACATCTAGATACCCACTCTCCACTCCCACACCTAGATACCCACTCTCCACTTCTACACCGCGATACCCACTCCCCACTAGCACACGTCGATACCCACTCCCACTCCCACACCTAGATACCCACCCCCACTCCCACTCCTAGATACCCACTCTCCATTGCACACATAGATATCCACTGTCCACTCCCACACCTAGATGCCCATCCGCACTCCCACACCTAGATGTCCACCCCCACCCCACCTCGATACCCACCCCCACTCCCACACCTAGATACCCACCCCCACTCCCACACCTAGGTACCCACCCCCACTCCAACACCTAGATACCCATCCCCAGTCCCACACCAGATAACCACACCACATTCCTACACCTAGATACCCACCCCCACACCCACACCAAGATACCCACTCTCCACTCCTACACCTAGATAGCCACCCCACTCCCACACCTCGATACCGACTCTCCACTCCCACACCTAGATACCCAGCCCACACCCACACCTAGATACCCACCCCCACTCCCACACCTAGATACCCAACCCCAGTCGCACACCTAGATACCCACTCTCCACTCCCACACCTAGATACCCACTCTCCACTCCCACACCTAGAAACCCACCCCCACTCCCACAACTAGATACCCACCCCCAATCACACACTAGATACCTACACTCCACACCCACACCTAGATACCCACCCCCCACTTCCACAACTAGATAACCATCCCCCACGCGCACATCTAGATACCCACTCTCCACTCTCACACCTAGATACCTACTCTCCACTCTCACAACTAGATACCCACGCCCACTCCCACATCTAGATACCCACTCTCCACTCCCACACCTAGACACCAACCCCCACACCGACACCTAGATACCCACCTCCACTCCCACCCCTAGATACCCACCCCCACACCCACACCTAGGTACCCACCCCGACTCCTAGATACCAACCCCCACACCCACACCTAGATACCTACCGCCACTCCCACACCTAGATACCCACCCCCACATCTAGATACCCATCCCCCACTCCCAGACCAAGATACCCACCCCCACTCCCACACCTAGGTACCCACTTAACACTCCCACTCCTAGATACCCACTCTCCACTCCCACCTAGAAATTCACTCTCCACTCCCACACCTAGATGCCCACCCCCACCCCACCTCGATACCCACCCCCACTCCCACACCTAGATACCCACCCCCACTCCCACACCAAGATACCCACTCTCCACTCCTACACCTAGATACCCACCCCCACTCCCACACCTCGATACCGACTCTTCACTCCCACACCTAGATACCCACCCCCACAACCACACCTAGATACCCACCCCCACTCCAACACCTCGATACCCACCCCCAGTCCCACACCTAGATACCCACTCTCCACTCCCACACCTAGATACCCACTCTCCACTCCCACACCTAGAAACCCACCCCCACTCCCACAACTAGATACCCACCCCCACTCACACACCTAGATACCTACACTCCACACCAACACCTAGATACCCACCCCCCACTTCCACAACTAGATAACCATCCCCCACTCGCACATCTAGATACCCACTCTCCACTTCCACAACTAGATAACCATCCCCCACTCGCACATCTAGATACCCACTCTCCACCCCGACTCCTAGATACCAACCCCCACACCCACACCTAGATACCCACCGCCGCTCCCACACCTAGATACCCACCCCCACACCTGGATACCCATCCCCCACTCCCAGACCAAGATACCCACCCCCACTCCCACACCTAGATACCCACTTAACACTCCCACTCCTAGATACCCACTCTCCACTCCCACCTAGAAATTCACTCTCCACTCCCACACCTAGATACCTACTCTCCACTCCCACAGCAAATACCCAAACCCACTCGAATATCTAGATACCCACCCCCACACCTAGGTACCCACCCCCACACCTAGATACCAACCCACACTCCCAGACCCAGATACCGACTCCCCACTCCCACACCTAGAAACCCACTCTCCACTCCCAGACCGAGATATCCACTCCCAAACCTGGATACCTACTCTCCACTCCCACACCTAGATACCCACTCTCCACTCCCACACCTAGATAGCCACCCCAATTCCCACACCTAGATACCCATCCCCACACCTAGATACCCATCCCCCACTCCCAGATCAAGCTACCCACCCCCACTCCCACACCTAGATACCCACTCTCCACTCCCACACCTAGATACCCACTCCCAAACCTAGATACCTACTCTCCACTCCCACACCTAGATACCCACTCTCCACTCCCACACCTAGATACCCACCCCCGCTCCCACACATAGATACCCACCCCCACACCTAGATACCCATCCCCCACTCCCAGGCCAAGATACCCACCCCCACTCCCACACCTATATACCCACTCTCCACTCCCACACCTAGATACCCACTCTCCACTCCCCACCTAGAAATCCACTCTCCACTCCCACACCGAGATACCTACTCTCCACTCCCACACCAAATACCCAAACCCACTCGCACATCTAGATACCCACCCCCACTCCCACACCTAGCTACCCACCCCCACACCTAGATACCAACCCACACTCCCAGACCCAGATACCGACTCCCCACACCCACACCTAGAAACCCACTCTCCACTCCCAGACCTAGATATCCACTGCCAAACCTAGATACCTACTCTCCACTCCCACACCTAGATACCCACTCTCCACTCCCACACCTAGATAGCCACCCCAATTCCCACACCTAGATAACCACCCCTACACCCACACCTAGGTACCTACTCTCCACTCCCACACCTAGATACCTACACCCACTCTCACAGCTAGATACCTACACCCACTCCCACAGCTAGATACCCACCCCCCACTCCCACATCTAGATACCCGCCCCCACACATAGATACACCCCCCCCACACACACACCTAGATACCCCCCCATTCCCACATCTGGATACCCCACACCCACTCCCGCACCTAGATACTCACTCCCACTCACACACCTAGATACCCACTCCCCACTCTCACACCTAGATACCCACCCCACTCCCACACCTAGATACCGAGCCCCACACCTAGATACCCACCCCCACTCCGACACCTAGATACCCACTCTCCACTCCCACACCTAGATACCCACACCACTCCCACACCTAAATACCCACCCCCACACTTAGATACCCACTCTCCACTCGCACCCCTAGATACCCACACCCAATTCCACACCTAGATACCCACTCCACTCGCACACCTAGATACCCAGCCCCACACCTAGATACCCAATCTCCACTCCCACACCTAGATACCCACTCTCCATACCTAGATCCCCACTCCCACACCTTAATACCTACTCTCCACTCCCACACCTAGATACCCACCCCCACTCCCACACCTAGATAACCACCCCCACTCCCACACCTAGATACCCAGTCTCCACTCCCACACCTAGATACCCACCCCCACTCCCACATCTAGATACCCACCCCACTCCCACACCTAGATACCCATCCCCAACTCCCACACCTAGATACCCACTCTGCACTCCCACACCTAGATACCCACTCTCCACTTCCACACCGCGATACCCACTCCCCACTCGCACACGTCGATACCCACCCCCACTCCCACACCTAGATATCCACCCCCACTTCCACTCTAGATACCCACTCTCCATTGCACACCTAGATATCCACTGTCCACTCCCACACCTAGATGCCCACCCGCACTCCCACACCTAGATGCCCAACCCCACCCACACCTCGATACCCACCCCCACTCCCACACCTAGATACCCACCCCCACTCCCATATCTAGATACCCACCCCCACTCCAACACCTAGATACCTATCCCCAGTCCCACACTAGATAACCACACCACATTCCTACACCTAGATCCCCACCCCCACACCCACACCTAGATACCCACTCTCCACTCCCACACCTAGATGCCCACCCCACTCCCACACCTCAATACCGACTCTCCACTCCCACACCTAGATACCCACCCCCACACCCGCACCTAGATACCCACCCCCACTCCCACTCCTAGATAACCACTCTCCACTCCACACCTAGATGCCCACACCCACCCACACCTAGATACCCACCCCCACTCCCACACCTAGATACCCACCCCCACTCCCACTCCTAGATACCCACTCTCCACTCCCACACTTGGATACCCACCCCCAATCCCACACCTAGATACCCACCCCTACTCCCACACCGAGATACCCACCCCCACACCAGATACCCAACTCCCACTCCCACACCTAGATACCCACCCCCACTCCCTTACTTAGATACCCACCCACACTCCCATACCTAGATACCCACCCTCCACTCCCACACCTAGATATCCACCGCCACTCCCGCACCTAGATACCCACTCTCCACTCCCACACCTAGATACCCACCCCCACTCCCACATCTAGATACCCACCCCCACTCCCAGACCCAGATACCGACTCCCCACACCCACACCTAGAAACCCACTCTCCACTCCCAGACCTAGCTATCCACTCCCAAACCTAGATACTTACTCTCCACTCCCACACCTAGATACCCACTCTCCACTCCCACACCTAGATAGCCACCCCAATTCCCACACCTAGATACCCACCCCCACTCCCACACCTAGGGACCTACTCTCCACTCCCACACCTAGATACCTACACCCACTCCCACAGCTAGATACCTACAGCCACTCCCACACCTAGATGCCCACCCCCCACTCCCACATCTAGATACCCACCCCCACACATAGATACACCACCCCCCACACACACACCTAGATACCCCCCCATTCCCACATCTGGATACCCACACCCACTCCCGCACCTAGATACTCACCCCCACTACACACCTAGATACCCACTCCCCACTCTCACACCTAGATACCCACCCCACTCCCACACCTAGATACCGAGCCCCACACCTAGATACCCACCCCCACTCCAACACCTAGATACCCACTCTCCACTCCCGCACCTAGATACCCACACCACTCCCACACCTAAATACCCACCCCCACACTTAGATACCCACTCTCCACTCGCACCCCTAGATACCCACCCCCAATTCCACACCTAGATACCCACTCCATTCGCACACCTAGATACCCAGCCCCACACCTAGATACCCACTCTCCACTCCCACACCTAGATACCCACTCTCCACACCTAGATCCCCACTCCCACACCTTAATACCTACTCTCCACTCCCACACCTAGATACCCACCCCCACTCCCACACCTAGATACCCATCACCCACTCCCCGACCAAGATACCCACCCCCACTCCCACACCTAGATACCCATTCTCCACTCCCACACCTAGATACCCATTCCCAAACCTAGATACCTACTCTCCACTCCCACACCTAGATACCCACTCTCCACTCCCACACCTAGATAGCCACCCCAATTCCCACACCTAGATACCCACCCCCACACCTAGATACCCATCACCCACTCCCAGACCAAGATACCCACCCCCACTCCCACACCTAGATACCCACTCTCCACTCCCACACCTAGATACCCACTCCCAAACCTAGATACCTACTCTCCACTCCCACACCTAGATACCCACTCTCCACTCCCACACCTAGATACCCACCCCCGCTCCCAAACCTAAATACCCACCCCCACACCTAGATACCCATCCCCCACTCCCAGACCAAGATACCCCCCCACCCCACTCCCACACCTAGATAAACACTCTCCACTCCCACACCTAGATACCCACTCTCCACTCCCCACCTAGAAATCCACTCTCCACTCCCACACCTAGATACAAACTCTCCACTCCCACAACAAATACCCAAAACCACTCGCACGTCTAGATACCCATCCCCACTCCCACACCTAGCTACCCACCCCCACACCTAGATACCAATTCCAGACCCAGATACCGACTCCCCACTCCCACACCTAGAAACCCACTCTCCACTCCCAGTACTAAATATCCACTCCCAAACCTAGATACCTACTCTCCACTCCCACACCTAGATACCCACTCTCCACTCCCACACCTAGATAGCCACCCCAATTCCCACACCTAGATACCCACCCCCACTCCCACACCTAGATACCTACACCCACTCCCACAGCTAGATACCTACACCCACTCCCACACCTAGATACCCACCCCCCACTCCCACATCTAGATACCCGCCCCCACACATAGATACACCACCCCACTCCCACACCTTGATACCCCCCCATTCCCACATCTGGATACCCCACACCCACTCCCGCACCTAGATACTCACCCCCACTCACACACCTAGATACCCACTCCCCACTCTCACACCTAGATACCCACCCCACTCCCACACCTAGATACCGAGCCCCACACCTAGATACCCACCCCCACTCCCACACCTAGATACCCTCTCTCCACTCACACACCTAGATACCCACACCACTCCCACACCTAAATACCCACCCCCACACTTAGATACCCACTCTCCACTTGCACCCCTAGATACCCACCCCCAATTCCACACCTAGTTACCCACTCCACTCGCACACCTAGATACCCAGCCCCACACCTAGATACCCACTCTCCATTCCCACACCTAGATACCCACTCTCCACACATAGATACCCACCCCCACTACCACACCTTAATACCTACTCTCCACTCCCACAACTAGATACCCACCCCCACTCCCACACCTAGATAACCACCCCCACTCCCACACCTAGATACCCAGTCTCCACTCCCACACCTAGATACCCACCCCCACTCCCACATCTAGATACCCAAGCCACTCCCACACCTAGATACCCATCCCCCACTCCCACACCTAGATACCCACTCTCCGCTCCCACACCTAGATACCCACTCTCCACTTCCACACCGCGATACCCACTCCCCACTCGCACACGTCGATACCCACCCCCACTCCCACACCTAGATACCCACCCCCACTCCCACTCCTAGATACCCACTCTCCATTGCACACCTAGATATCCACTGTCCGCTCCCACACCTAGATGCCCACCCGCACTCCAACACCTAGATGCCCACCCCCACTCCCACACCTCGATACCGACTCTCCACTCCCACACCTAGATACCCACCCCCACACCCACACCTAGATGCCCACCCCCACTCCCACACCTAGATACCCACCCCCACCCACACCTAGATACCCTCCCCCAGTCCCACACCTAGATACCCACCCCCACTCCCACACCTAGATACTCACTCTCCACTCCCACACCTACATACCCACCCCCACTCCCACACCTAGATTCCCACTCTCCACTCCACACCTAGATACCCACCCCCACCCACACCTAGATACCCACCCCCACTCCCACACCTAGATACCCACCCCACCCACACCTAGATACCCACCCCCACTCCCACACCTAGATATCCACCCCCAGTCCCACTCCTTGATACCCACTCTCCACTCCCACACTTGAATACCCACCCCCACTCCCAAACCTAGATACCCACCCCCACTCCCACTCCTAGATACCCCCTCTCTACTCCCACACTTGGATACCCATCCCCACTCCCACTGCTTGATACCCACCCCCACCCCCACATATAGATACTCAGCCCCCACTCCCACACGTCGATACCCACTCTCCACCTCCAGACCTAGATTCCCACCCCACACTCCCACACCTCGATACCCACTCTCCACTCCGAAACCAAGATACCCACCCCCACTCCCACACCTAGATACCCACTCTCCACTCCCACACCTAGATACCCACTCTCCACTCCCACACCTAGAAACCCACCCCCACTCCCACAACTAGATACCCACCCCCACTCACACATCTAGATACCTACACTCCACACCCACACCTAGATACCCACCCCCCACTTCCACAACTAGATAACCATCACCCACTCGCACATCTAGATACCCACTCTCCACTCCCACACCTAGATACCTACTCTCCACTCTCACAACTAGATACCCACGCCCACTCCCACATCTAGATACCCACTCTCCACTCCCACACCTAGATACCAACCCCCACACCGACACCTAGATACCCACCTCCACTCCCACCCCTAGATACCCACCCCCACACCCACACCTAGGTACCCACCCCCACTCCTAGATAACAACCCCCACACCCACACCTAGATACCCACCGCCGCACCCACACCTAGACACCCACCCCCACACCTAGATACCCATCCCCCGAACCCAGACCAAGATACCCACCCCCACTCCCACACCTAGATACCCACTCTCCACTCCCACACCTAGATACCCACTCTCCACTCCCACCTAGAAATCCACTCTCCACTCCCACACCTAGATACCTACTCTCCACTCCCACAGCAAATACCCAAACCCACTCACATATCTAGATACCCACCCCCACTCCCACACCTAGCTACCCACCCCCACACCTAGATACCAACCCACACTCCCAGATCAAGCTACCCATCCCACTCCCACACCTAGATACCCACTCTCCACTCCCACACCTAGATACCCACTCCCAAACCTAGATACCAACTCTCCACTCCCACACCTCGATACCCACTCTCCACTCCCACACATAGATACCCACCCCCACACCTAGATACCCATACCCCACTCCCAGGCCAAGATACACACCCCCACTCCCACACCTAGATACCCACTCTCCACTCCCACACCTAGATACCCACACTCCACTCCCCACCTACAAATCCACTCTCCACTCCCACACCGAGATACCTACTCTCCACTCCCACACCAAATACCCAAACCCACTCGCAGACCCAGATACCGACTCCCCACACCCACACCTAGAAACCCACTCTCCACTCCCAGACCTAGATATCCACTCCCAAACCTAGATACCTACTCTCCACTCCCACACCTAGATACCCACTCTCCACTCCCACACCTAGATAGCCACCCCAATTCCCACTCCTAGATACCCACCCCCACTCCCACACCTAGGTACCTACTCTCCACTCCCACACCTAGACACCTACACCCACTCCCACAGCTAGATACCTACACCCTCTCCCACACCTAGATACCCACCCCCCACACCCACATCTAGATACCCGCCCCCACACATAGATACACCCCCCCCCCACACACACACCCAGATACCCCCCCATTCCCACATCTGGATACCCCACACCCACTCCCGCACCTAGATACTCACCCCCACTCACACACCTAGATACCCACTCCCCACTGTCACACCTAGATACCCACCCCACTCCCACACCTAGATACCGAGCCCCACACCTAGATACCCACCCCCACTCCCACACCTAGATACCCACTCTCCACTCCCACACCTAGATACCCACACCACTCCCACACCTAAATATCTCCACTCCCACACCTAGATACCCACACCACTCCCACACCTAAATACCCACCCCCACACTTAGATACCCACTCTCCACTCGCACCTCTAGATACCCACCCCCAATTCCACACCTAGATACCCACTCCACTCGCACACCTCGATACCCAGCCCCACACCTAGATACCCACTCTCCACTCCTACACCTAGATACCCACTCTCCACACCTAGATCCCCACTCCCACACCTTAATACCTACTCTCCACTCCCACACCTAGATACCCACCCCCACTCCCACACCTAGATAAACACCCCCACTCCCACACCTAGATACCCAGTCTCCACTCCCACACCTAGATACCCACCCCCACTCCCACACCTAGATAAACACCCCCACTCCCACACCTAGATACCCACTCTCCACTCCCACACCTAGATACCCACTCTCCACTTCCACACCGCGATACCCACTCCCCACTCGCACACGTCGATACCCACCCCCACTCTTACACCTAGATACCCACCCCCACTCCCACTCCTAGATACCCACTCTCCATTGCACACCTAGATATCCACTGTCCACTCCCACACCTAGATGCCCACCCGCACTCCCACACCTAGATGCCCACCCCCACCCACACCTCGATACCCACCCCCACTCCCACACCTAGATACCCACCCCCACTCCCATATCTAGATACCCACCCCCACCAACACCTAGATACCCATCCCCAGTCCCACACCAGATAACCACACCACATTCCTACACCTAGATACCCACCCCCACACCCACACCAAGATACCCACTCTCCACTCCCACACCTAGATACCCACCACACTCCCACACCTCGATACCGACTCTCCACTCCCACACCTAGATACCCACCCCCACACCCACACCTAGATACCCACCCCCACTCCCACACCTAGATACCCACCCCCACTCCCACTCCTAGATACCCACTCTACACTCCCACACTTGGATACCCACTCCCAATCCAACACCTAGATACCCACCCCCACTCCCACACCGAGATACCCACCCCCACACCAGATACCCAACCCCCACTCCCAAACCTAGATACCCACCCCCACTCCCTTACTTAGATACCCACCCCCACTCCCATACCTAGATACCCACTCTCCACTCCCACACCTAGATACCCACCCCCTCTCCCGCACCTAGATACCCACTCACCACTCCCACACCTAGATACCCACCCCCACTCCCGCACCTAGATACCCACCCCCACTCCCACATCTAGATACCCACCCCCACTCCCACACCTAGCTACCCACCCCCACACCTAGATACCAACCCACACTCCCAGACCCAGATACCGACTCCCCACACCCACACCTAAAAACCCACTCTCCACTCCCAGACCTAGATATCCACTCCCAAACCTAGATACCTACTCTCCACTCCCACACCTAGATACCCACTCTCCACTCCCACACCTAGATAGCCACCCCAATTCCCACACCTAGATACCCACCCCCACTCCCACACCTAGGTACCTACTCTCCACTCCCACACCTAGATACCTACACCCACTCCCACAGCTAGATACCTACACCCACTCCCACACCTAGATACCCACCCCCCACTCCCACATCTAGATACCCGCCCCCACACATAGATACACCACCCCCCCACACACACACCTAGATACCCCCCCATTCCCACATTTGGATAACCCACACCCACTCCCGCACCTAGCTACTCACCCCCACTCACACACCAAGATACCCACTCCCCACTCTCACACCTAGATACCCACCCCACTCCCACACCTAGATACCGAGCCCCACACCTAGATACCCACCCCCACTCCCACACCTAGATACCCACTCTCCACTCCCACACCTAGATACCCACACCACTCCCACACCTAAATACCCACCCCCACACTTAGATACCCACTCTCCACTCGCACCCCTAGAAACCCACCCCCAATTTCACACCTAGATACCCAGTCCACTCGCACACCTAGATACCCAGCCCCACACCTAGATACCCACTCTCCACTCCCACACCTAGATACCCACTCTCCACACCTAGATCCCCACTCCCACACCTTAATACCTACTCTCCACTCCCACACCTAGATACCCACCCCCACTCCCACACCTAGATAACCACCCCACTCCCACACCTAGATACCCAGTCTCCACTCCCACACCTAGATACCCACCCCCACTCCCACATCTAGATACCCACCCCACTCACACACCTAGATACCCATCCCCCATTCCCACACCTAGATACCCACTCTCCACTCCCACACCTAGATACCCACTCTCCACTTCCACACCGCGATACCCACTCCCCACTCGCACACGTCGTTACCCACCCCCACTCCCACACCTAGATACCCACCCCCACTCCCACTCCTAGATACCCACTCTCCACTCCCACACTTGGATACCCACCCCCAATCCCACACCTAGATACCCACCCCCACTCCCACACCGAGATACCCACCCCCACACCAGATACCCAACCCCCACTCCCACACCTAGAAACCCACCCCCACTCCCTTACTTAGATACCCACTCCCACTCCCATACCTAGATAACCACTCTCCACTCCCACACCTAGATACCCACCCCCACTCCCGCACCTAGATACCCACCCCCACTCCCACACCTAGATACCCACCCCCACTCCCACATCTAGATACCCACCCGCACTCCCACACCTACATACCTACTCTCCACTCCCACACCTAGATACCGACTCTCCACTCCCACACCTAGATACCCACCCCAGTCCCACACCTAGATACCCACACCCACTCCCACACCTAGACACCCACCCCCACTCCCACACCTAGATACCCACTCTCCACTCCCACATCTAGACACCCACCCCCACTCCCACACCTAGATACCCACCCCCACTCCCACACCTAGATACCCACCCCCCACTCCCACACCTAGATACCCTCCCGCACTCCCACACCTAGATTCCCACACCCACACCTATATACACACCCCCACTCGCACATCTAGATACCCACCCCACCCCCACACCTAGATACCCACGCCCACTCCCACACCTAGATACCCACCCCCACTCCCACACTTATATACCCACCCCCACTCCCACACCTAGATACCCACTCTCCTCTCCCACACCTAGGTACCCACCCCCTCTCCTACACCTTGATACCCACTCTCCACTCCCACACCTAGATACCTACTCTCCACTCCCTCACCTAGATCACCACTCCCACGCCCACACCTAGATACCCAACCCCACTCCCACACCTAGATACCCACCGCCCACTCCCACACCTAGATACCCACTCTCCACTCCCTCACCTAGATCACCACCCCCACTACCACACCTAGATACCCACCCCCACTCCCACACCTAGATACCCACCGCCTACTCCCACACTTAGCTACCCACCCCCACTCCCACACCTAGATACCCACTCTCCACTCCCACACCTAGATACCTACTCTCCACTCCCTCACCTAGATCACCACCCCCACTTCCACACCTAGATACCCACCCCCACTCCCACACCTAGATACCCACCGCCCACTCCCACACCTAGATACCCACCCCCACTCCCACACCTAGATACCCACTCTCCACTCCCACACCTAGATACCCACCCCACTCCCACACCTAGATACCCACCCTCCACTCCCACACCTAGATACCCACCCCCACTCCCACACCTAGATACTCACCCCCACTCCTAGATACCCTCTCTTCACTCCCACACCTAGATACCCACCCTCTACTCCCACACCTAGATACCCACCCCCACTCCCACACCTAGATACCCACCCCCACTCCCACACCTAGACACCCACCCCCACTCCCACACCTAGATACTCACCCCCACTCCTAGATACCCAGCCTCCACTCCCACACCTAGATACCCACCCCCACTCCCACACCTAGATACCCACCCCCACTCCCACACCTAGATACCCACCCCCACTCCCACACCTAGATACCCACCCCCACTCCCACATCAAGATACCCACCCCCACTTCCACACCTAGATACCCACCCCCACTCCCACATCAAGATACCCACCCCCACTCCCACACTTAGATACCCACCCCTACTCCCACACTTAGATACCCACCCCCACTCCCACACTTAGATATCCACCCCCACTCCCACACCTAGATACCCACCCCCACTCCCACACCTAGATACCCACCCCCACTCCCACATCTAGATACCCACCCGCACTCCCACACCTACATACCTACTCTCCACTCCCACACCTAGATACCGACTCTCCACTCCCACACCTAGATTCCCACCCCAGTCCCACACCTAGATACCCACACCCACTCCCACACCTAGACACCCACCCCCACTCCCACACCTAGATACCCACTCTCCACTCCCACATCTAGACACCCACCCCCACTCCCACACCTAGATACCCACCCCCACTCCCACACCTAGATACCCACCCCCCACTCCCACACCTAGATACCCTCCCCCACTCCCACACCTAGATTCCCACACCCACACCTATATACACACCCCCACTCGCACATCTAGATACCCACCCCACCCCCACACCTAGATACCCACGCCCACTCCCACACCTAGATACCCACCCCCACTCCCACACTTATATACCCACCCCCACTCCCACACCTAGATACCCACTCTCCTCTCCAACACCTAGGTACCCACCCCCTCTCCTACACCTTGATACCCACTCTCCACTCCCACACCTAGATACCTACTCTCCACTCCCTCACCTAGATCACCACTCCCACGCCCACACCTAGATACCCAACCCCACTCCCACACCTAGATACCCACCGCCCACTCCCACACCTAGATACCCACTCTCCACTCCCTCACCTAGATCACCACCCCCACTACCACACCTAGATACCCACCCCCACTCCCACACCTAGATACCCACCGCCTACTCCCACACTTAGCTACCCACCCCCACTCCCACACCTAGATACCCACTCTCCACTCCCACACCTAGATACCTACTCTCCACTCCCTCACCTAGATCACCACCCCCACTTCCACACCTAGATACCCACCCCCACTCCCACACCTAGATACCCACCGCCCACTCCCACACCTAGATACCCACCCCCACTCCCACACCTAGATACCCACTCTCCACTCCCACACCTAGATACCCACCCCACTCCCACACCTAGATACCCACCCTCCACTCCCACACCTAGATACCCACCCCCACTCCCACACCTAGATACTCACCCCCACTCCTAGATACCCTCTCTTCACTCCCACACCTAGATACCCACCCTCTACTCCCACACCTAGATACCCACCCCCACTCCCACACCTAGATACCCACCCCCACTCCCACACCTAGACACCCACCCCCACTCCCACACCTAGATACTCACCCCCACTCCTAGATACCCAGCCTCCACTCCCACACCTAGATACCCACCCCCACTCCCACACCTAGATACCCACCCCCACTCCCACACCTAGATACCCACCCCCACTCCCACACCTAGATACCCACCCCCACTCCCACATCAAGATACCCACCCCCACTTCCACACCTAGATACCCACCCCCACTCCCACATCAAGATACCCACCCCCACTCCCACACTTAGATACCCACCCCTACTCCCAAACTTAGATACCCACCCCCACTCCCACACTTAGATATCCACCCCCACTCCCACACCTAGATACCCACCCCCACTCCCACACCTAGATACCCACCCCCACTCCCACATCTAGATACCCACCCGCACTCCCACACCTACATACCTACTCTCCACTCCCACACCTAGATACCGACTCTCCACTCCCACACCTAGATACCCACCCCAGTCCCACACCTAGATACCCACACCCACTCCCACACCTAGACACCCACCCCCACTCCCACACCTAGATACCCACTCTCCACTCCCACATCTAGACACCCACCCCCACTCCCACACCTAGATACCCACCCCCACTCCCACACCTAGATACCCACCCCCCACTCCCACACCTAGATACCCTCCCCCACTCCCACACCTAGATTCCCACACCCACACCTATATACACACCCCCACTCGCACATCTAGATACCCACCCCACCCCCACACCTAGATACCCACGCCCACTCCCACACCTAGATACCCACCCCCACTCCCACACTTATATACCCACCCCCACTCCCACACCTAGATACCCACTCTCCTCTCCAACACCTAGGTACCCACCCCTTCTCCTACACCTTGATACCCACTCTCCACTCCCACACCTAGATACCTACTCTCCACTCCCTCACCTAGATCACCACTCCCACGCCCACACCTAGATACCCACCCCCACTCCCACACCTAGATACCCACCACCCACTCCCACACCTAGATACCCACTCTCCACTCCCTCACCTAGATCACCACCCCCACTCCCACACCTAGATACCCACCCCCACTCCCACACCTAGATACCCACCGCCTACTCCCACACTTAGCTACCCACCCCCACTCCCACACCTAGATACCCACTCTCCACTCCCACACCTAGATACCTACTCTCCACTCCCTCACCTAGATCACCACCCCCACTTCCACACCTAGATACCCACCCCCACTCCCACACCTAGATACCCACTCTCCACTCCCACACCTAGATACCCACTCTCCACTCCCACACCTAGATACCCACTCTCCACTCCCACACCTAGATACCCACTCTCCACTTCCACACCGCGATACCCACTCCCCACTCGCACACGTCGATACCCACCCCCACTCTTACACCTAGATACCCACCCCCACTCCCACTCCTAGATACCCACTCTCCATTGCACACCTAGATATCCACTGTCCACTCCCACACCTAGATGCCCACCCGCACTCCCACACCTAGATGCCCACCCCCACCCACACCTCGATACCCACCCCCACTCCCACACCTAGATACCCACCCCCACTCCCATATCTAGATACCCACCCCCACCAACACCTAGATACCCATCCCCAGTCCCACACCAGATAACCACACCACATTCCTACACCTAGATACCCACACCCACACCCACACCTAGATACCCACTGTCCACTCCCACACCTAGATACCCACCACACTCCCACACCTCGATACCGACTCTCCACTCCCACACCTAGATACCCACCCCCACACCCACACCTAGATACCCACCCCCACTCCCACACCTAGATACCCACCCCCACTCCCACTCCTAGATACCCACTCTCCACTCCCACACTTGGATACCCACTCCCAATCCAACACCTAGATACCCACCCCCACTCCCACATCTAGATACCCACCCGCACTCCCACACCTACATACCTACTCTCCACTCCCACACCTAGATACCGACTCTCCACTCCCACACCTAGATACCCACCCCAGTCCCACACCTAGATACCCACACCCACTCCCACACCTAGACACCCACCCCCACTCCCACACCTAGATACCCACTCTCCACTCCCACATCTAGACACCCACCCCCACTCCGACACCTAGATACCCACCCCCACTCCCACACCTAGATACCCACCCCCCACTCCCACACCTAGATACCCTCCCCCACTCCCACACCTAGATTCCCACACCCACACCTATATACACACCCCCACTCGCACATCTAGATACCCACCCCACCCCCACACCTAGATACCCACGCCCACTCCCACACCTAGATACCCACCCCCACTCCCACACTTATATACCCACCCCCACTCCCACACCTAGATACCCACTCTCCTCTCCAACACCTAGGTACCCACCCCCTCTCCTACACCTTGATACCCACTCTCCACTCCCACACCTAGATACCTACTCTCCACTCCCTCACCTAGATCACCACTCCCACGCCCACACCTAGATACCCAACCCCACTCCCACACCTAGATACCCACCGCCCACTCCCACACCTAGATACCCACTCTCCACTCCCTCACCTAGATCACCACCCCCACTACCACACCTAGATACCCACCCCCACTCCCACACCTAGATACCCACCGCCTACTCCCACACTTAGCTACCCACCCCCACTCCCACACCTAGATACCCACTCTCCACTCCCACACCTAGATACCTACTCTCCACTCCCTCACCTAGATCACCACCCCCACTTCCACACCTAGATACCCACCCCCACTCCCACACCTAGATACCCACCGCCCACTCCCACACCTAGATACCCACCCCCACTCCCACACCTAGATACCCACTCTCCACTCCCACACCTAGATACCCACCCCACTCCCACACCTAGATACCCACCCTCCACTCCCACACCTAGATACCCACCCCCACTCCCACACCTAGATACTCACCCCCACTCCTAGATACCCTCTCTTCACTCCCACACCTAGATACCCACCCTCTACTCCCACACCTAGATACCCACCCCCACTCCCACACCTAGATACCCACCCCCACTCCCACACCTAGACACCCACCCCCACTCCCACACCTAGATACTCACCCCCACTCCTAGATACCCAGCCTCCACTCCCACACCTAGATACCCACCCCCACTCCCACACCTAGATACCCACCCCCACTCCCACACCTAGATACCCACCCCCACTCCCACACCTAGATACCCACCCCCACTCCCACATCAAGATACCCACCCCCACTTCCACACCTAGATACCCACCCCCACTCCCACATCAAGATACCCACCCCCACTCCCACACTTAGATACCCACCCCTACTCCCACACTTAGATACCCACCCCCACTCCCACACTTAGATATCCACCCCCACTCCCACACCTAGATACCCACCCCCACTCCCACACCTAGATACCCACCCCCACTCCCACATCTAGATACCCACCCGCACTCCCACACCTACATACCTACTCTCCACTCCCACACCTAGATACCGACTCTCCACTCCCACACCTAGATACCCACCCCAGTCCCACACCTAGATACCCACACCCACTCCCACACCTAGACACCCACCCCCACTCCCACACCTAGATACCCACTCTCCACTCCCACATCTAGACACCCACCCCCACTCCCACACCTAGATACCCACCCCCACTCCCACACCTAGATACCCACTCCCACACCTAGATACCCTCCCCCACTCCCACACCTAGATTCCCACACCCACACCTATATACACACCCCCACTCGCACATCTAGATACCCACCCCACCCCCACACCTAGATACCCACGCCCACTCCCACACCTAGATACCCACCCCCACTCCCACACTTATATACCCACCCCCACTCCCACACCTAGATACCCACTCTCCTCTCCAACACCTAGGTACCCACCCCCTCTCCTACACCTTGATACCCACTCTCCACTCCCACACCTAGATACCTACTCTCCACTCCCTCACCTAGATCACCACTCCCACGCCCACACCTAGATACCCACCCCCACTCCCACACCTAGATACCCACCACCCACTCCCACACCTAGATACCCACTCTCCACTCCCTCACCTAGATCACCACCCCCACTCCCACACCTAGATACCCACCCCCACTCCCACACCTAGATACCCACCGCCTACTCCCACACTTAGCTACCCACCCCCACTCCCACACCTAGATACCCACTCTCCACTCCCACACCTAGATACCTACTCTCCACTCCCTCACCTAGATCACCACCCCCACTTCCACACCTAGATACCCACCCCCACTCCCACACCTAGATACCCACTCTCCACTCCCACACCTAGATACCCACTCTCCACTCCCACACCTAGATACCCACTCTCCACTCCCACACCTAGATACCCACTCTCCACTTCCACACCGCGATACCCACTCCCCACTCGCACACGTCGATACCCACCCCCACTCTTACACCTAGATACCCACCCCCACTCCCACTCCTAGATATCCACTCTCCATTGCACACCTAGATATCCACTGTCCACTCCCACACCTAGATGCCCACCCGCACTCCCACACCTAGATGCCCACCCCCACCCACACCTCGATACCCACCCCCACTCCCACACCTAGATACCCACCCCCACTCCCATATCTAGATACCCACCCCCACCAACACCTAGATACCCATCCCCAGTCCCACACCAGATAACCACACCACATTCCTACACCTAGATACCCACACCCACACCCACACCTAGATACCCACTGTTCACTCCCACACCTAGATACCCACCACACTCCCACACCTCGATACCGACTCTCCACTCCCACACCTAGATACCCACCCCCACACCCACACCTAGATACCCACCCCCACTCCCACACCTAGATACCCACCCCCACTCCCACTCCTAGATACCCACTCTCCACTCCCACACTTGGATACCCACTCCCAATCCAACACCTAGATACCCACCCCCACTCCCACACCGAGATACCCACCCCCACACCAGATACCCAACCCCCACTCCCAAACCTAGATACCCACCCCCACTCCCTTACTTAGATACCCACCCCCACTCCCATACCTAGATACCCACTCTCCACTCCCACACCTAGATACCCACCCCCACTCCCGCACCTAGATACCCACTCTCCACTCCCACACCTAGATACCCACCCCCACTCCCGCACCTAGATACCCACCCCCACTCCCACATCTAGATACCCACCCCCACTCCCACACCTAGCTACCCACCCCCACACCTAGATACCAACCCACACTCCCAGACCCAGATACCAACTCCCCACACCCACACCTAAAAACCCACTCTCCACTCCCAGACCTAGATATCCACTCCCAAACCTAGATACCTACTCTCCACTCCCACACCTAGATACCCACTCTCCACTCCCACACCTAGATAGCCACCCCAATTCCCACACCTAGATACCCACCCCCACTCCCACACCTAGGTACCTACTCTCCACTCCCACACCTAGATACCTACACCCACTCCCACAGCTAGATACGTACACCCACTCCCACACCTAGATACCCACCCCCCACTCCCACATCAAGATACCCACCCCCACTTCCACACCTAGATACCCACCCCCACTCCCACATCAAGATACCCACCCCCACTCCCACACTTAGATACCCACCCCTACTCCCACACTTAGATACCCACCCCCACTCCCACACTTAGATATCCACCCCCACTCCCACACCTAGATACCCACCCCCACTCCCACACCTAGATACCCACCCCCACTCCCACATCTAGATACCCACCCGCACTCCCACACCTACATACCTACTCTCCACTCCCACACCTAGATACCGACTCTCCACTCCCACACCTAGATACCCACCCCAGTCCCACACCTAGATACCCACACCCACTCCCACACCTAGACACCCACCCCCACTCCCACACCTAGATACCCACTCTCCACTCCCACATCTAGACACCCACCCCCACTCCCACACCTAGATACCCACCCCCACTCCCACACCTAGATACCCACCCCCCACTCCCACACCTAGATACCCTCCCCCACTCCCACACCTAGATTCCCACACCCACACCTATATACACACCCCCACTCGCACATCTAGATACCCACCCCACCCCCACACCTAGATACCCACGCCCACTCCCACACCTAGATACCCACCCCCACTCCCACACTTATATACCCACCCCCACTCCCACACCTAGATACCCACTCTCCTCTCCAACACCTAGGTACCCACCCCCTCTCCTACACCTTGATACCCACTCTCCACTCCCACACCTAGATACCTACTCTCCACTCCCTCACCTAGATCACCACTCCCACGCCCACACCTAGATACCCACCCCCACTCCCACACCTAGATACCCACCACCCACTCCCACACCTAGATACCCACTCTCCACTCCCTCACCTAGATCACCACCCCCACTCCCACACCTAGATACCCACCCCCACTCCCACACCTAGATACCCACCGCCTACTCCCACACTTAGCTACCCACCCCCACTCCCACACCTAGATACCCACTCTCCACTCCCACACCTAGATACCTACTCTCCACTCCCTCACCTAGATCACCACCCCCACTTCCACACCTAGATACCCACCCCCACTCCCACACCTAGATACCCACTCTCCACTCCCACACCTAGATACCCACTCTCCACTCCCACACCTAGATACCCACTCTCCACTCCCACACCTAGATACCCACTCTCCACTTCCACACCGCGATACCCACTCCCCACTCGCACACGTCGATACCCACCCCCACTCTTACACCTAGATACCCACCCCCACTCCCACTCCTAGATATCCACTCTCCATTGCACACCTAGATATCCACTGTCCACTCCCACACCTAGATGCCCACCCGCACTCCCACACCTAGATGCCCACCCCCACCCACACCTCGATACCCACCCCCACTCCCACACCTAGATACCCACCCCCACTCCCATATCTAGATACCCACCCCCACCAACACCTAGATACCCATCCCCAGTCCCACACCAGATAACCACACCACATTCCTACACCTAGATACCCACACCCACACCCACACCTAGATACCCACTGTCCACTCCCACACCTAGATACCCACCACACTCCCACACCTCGATACCGACTCTCCACTCCCACACCTAGATACCCACCCCCACACCCACACCTAGATACCCACCCCCACTCCCACACCTAGATACCCACCCCCACTCCCACTCCTAGATACCCACTCTCCACTCCCACACTTGGATACCCACTCCCAATCCAACACCTAGATACCCACCCCCACTCCCACACCGAGATACCCACCCCCACACCAGATACCCAACCCCCACTCCCAAACCTAGATACCCACCCCCACTCCCTTACTTAGATACCCACCCCCACTCCCATACCAAGATACCCACTCTCCACTCCCACACCTAGATACCCACCCCCACTCCCGCACCTAGATACCCACTCTCCACTCCCACACCTAGATACCCACCCCCACTCCCGCACCTAGATACCCACCCCCACTCCCACATCTAGATACCCACCCCCACTCCCACACCTAGCTACCCACCCCCACACCTAGATACCAACCCACACTCCCAGACCCAGATACCAACTCCCCACACCCACACCTAAAAACCCACTCTCCACTCCCAGACCTAGATATCCACTCCCAAACCTAGATACCTACTCTCCACTCCCACACCTAGATACCCACTCTCCACTCCCACACCTAGGTAGCCACCCCAATTCCCACACCTAGATACCCACCCCCACTCCCACACCTAGGTACCTACTCTCCACTCCCACACCTAGATACCTACACCCACTCCCACAGCTAGATACGTGCACCCACTCCCACACCTAGATACCCACCCCCCACTCCCACATCTAGATACCCGCCCCCACACATAGATACACCACCCCCCCACACACACACCTAGATACCCCCCCATTCCCACATTTGGATAACCCACACCCACTCCCGCACCTAGCTACTCACCCCCACTCACACACCAAGATACCCACTCCCCACTCTCACACCTAGATACCCACCCCACTCCCACACCTAGATACCGAGCCCCACACCTAGATACCCACCCCCACTCCCACACCTAGATACCCACTCTCCACTCCCACACCTAGATACCCACACCACTCCCACACCTAAATACCCACCCCCACACTTAGATACCCACTCTCCACTCGCACCCCTAGAAACCCACCCCCAATTCCACACCTAGATACCCAGTCCACTCGCACACCTAGATACCCAGCCCCACACCTAGATACCCACTCTCCACTCCCACACCTAGATACCCACTCTCCACACCTAGATCCCCACTCCCACACCTTAATACCTACTCTCCACTCCCACACCTAGATACCCACCCCCACTCCCACACCTAGATAACCACCCCACTCCCACACCTAGATACCCAGTCTCCACTCCCACACCTAGATACCCACCCCCACTCCCACATCTAGATACCCACCCCACTCACACACCTAGATACCCATCCCCCATTCCCACACCTAGATACCCACTCTCCACTCCCACACCTAGATACCCACTCTCCACTTCCACACCGCGATACCCACTCCCCACTCGCACACGTCGTTACCCACCCCCACTCCCACACCTAGATACCCACCCCCACTCCCACTCCTAGATACCCACTCTCCACTCCCACACTTGGATACCCACCCCCAATCCCACACCTAGATACCCACCCCCACTCCCACACCGAGATACCCACCCCCACACCAGATACCCAACCCCCACTCCCACACCTAGATACCCACCCCCACTCCCTTACTTAGATACCCACTCCCACTCCCATACCTAGATAACCACTCTCCACTCCCACACCTAGATACCCACCCCCACTCCCGCACCTAGATACCCACCCCCACTCCCACACCTAGATACCCACCCCCACTCCCACATCTAGATACCCACCCGCACTCCCACACCTACATACCTACTCTCCACTCCCACACCTAGATACCGACTCTCCACTCCCACACCTAGATACCCACCCCAGTCCCACACCTAGATACCCACACCCACTCCCACACCTAGACACCCACCCCCACTCCCACACCTAGATACCCACTCTCCACTCCCACATCTAGACACCCACCCCCACTCCCACACCTAGATACCCACCCCCACTCCCACACCTAGATACCCACCCCCCACTCCCACACCTAGATACCCTCCCCCACTCCCACACCTAGATTCCCACACCCACACCTATATACACACCCCCACTCGCACATCTAGATACCCACCCCACCCCCACACCTAGATACCCACGCCCACTCCCACACCTAGATACCCACCCCCACTCCCACACTTATATACCCACCCCCACTCCCACACCTAGATACCCACTCTCCTCTCCCACACCTAGGTACCCACCCCCTCTCCTACACCTTGATACCCACTCTCCACTCCCACACCTAGATACCTACTCTCCACTCCCTCACCTAGATCACCACTCCCACGCCCACACCTAGATACCCAACCCCACTCCCACACCTAGATACCCACCGCCCACTCCCACACCTAGATACCCACTCTCCACTCCCTCACCTAGATCACCACCCCCACTACCACACCTAGATACCCACCCCCACTCCCACACCTAGATACCCACCGCCTACTCCCACACTTAGCTACCCACCCCCACTCCCACACCTAGATACCCACTCTCCACTCCCACACCTAGATACCTACTCTCCACTCCCTCACCTAGATCACCACCCCCACTTCCACACCTAGATACCCACCCCCACTCCCACACCTAGATACCCACCGCCCACTCCCACACCTAGATACCCACCCCCACTCCCACACCTAGATACCCACTCTCCACTCCCACACCTAGATACCCACCCCACTCCCACACCTAGATACCCACCCTCCACTCCCACACCTAGATACCCACCCCCACTCCCACACCTAGATAGTCACCCCCACTCCTAGATACCCTCTCTTCACTCCCACACCTAGATACCCACCCTCTACTCCCACACCTAGATACCCACCCCCACTCCCACACCTAGATACCCACCCCCACTCCCACACCTAGACACCCACCCCCACTCCCACACCTAGATACTCACCCCCACTCCTAGATACCCAGCCTCCACTCCCACACCTAGATACCCACCCCCACTCCCACACCTAGATACCCACCCCCACTCCCACACCTAGATACCCACCCCCACTCCCACACCTAGATACCCACTCCCACTCCCACATCAAGATACCCACCCCCACTTCCACACCTAGATACCCACCCCCACTCCCACATCAAGATACCCACCCCCACTCCCACACTTAGATACCCACCCCTACTCCCACACTTAGATACCCACCCCCACTCCCACACTTAGATATCCACCCCCACTCCCACACCTAGATACCCACCCCCACTCCCACACCTAGATACCCACCCCCACTCCCACATCTAGATACCCACCCGCACTCCCACACCTACATACCTACTCTCCACTCCCACACCTAGATACCGACTCTCCACTCCCACACCTAGATACCCACCCCAGTCCCACACCTAGATACCCACACCCACTCCCACACCTAGACACCCACCCCCACTCCCACACCTAGATACCCACTCTCCACTCCCACATCTAGACACCCACCCCCACTCCCACACCTAGATACCCACCCCCACTCCCACACCTAGATACCCACCCCCCACTCCCACACCTAGATACCCTCCCCCACTCCCACACCTAGATTCCCACACCCACACCTATATACACACCCCCACTCGCACATCTAGATACCCACCCCACCCCCACACCTAGATACCCACGCCCACTCCCACACCTAGATACCCACCCCCACTCCCACACTTATATACCCACCCCCACTCCCACACCTAGATAACCACTCTCCTCTCCAACACCTAGGTACCCACCCCCTCTCCTACACCTTGATACCCACTCTCCACTCCCACACCTAGATACCTACTCTCCACTCCCTCACCTAGATCACCACTCCCACGCCCACACCTAGATACCCAACCCCACTCCCACACCTAGATACCCACCGCCCACTCCCACACCTAGATAACCACTCTCCACTCCCTCACCTATATCACCACCCCCACTACCACACCTAGATACCCACCCCCACTCCCACACCTAGATACCCACCGCCTACTCCCACACTTAGCTACCCACCCCCACTCCCACACCTAGATACCCACTCTCCACTCCCACACCTAGATACCTACTCTCCACTCCCTCACCTAGATCACCACCCCCACTTCCACACCTAGATACCCACCCCCACTCCCACACCTAGATACCCACCGCCCACTCCCACACCTAGATACCCACCCCCACTCCCACACCTAGATACCCACTCTCCACTCCCACACCTAGATACCCACCCCACTCCCACACCTAGATACCCACCCTCCACTCCCACACCTAGATACCCACCCCCACTCCCACACCTAGATACTCACCCCCACTCCTAGATACCCTCTCTTCACTCCCACACCTAGATACCCACCCTCTACTCCCACACCTAGATACCCACCCCCACTCCCACACCTAGATACCCACCCCCACTCCCACACCTAGACACCCACCCCCACTCCCACACCTAGATACTCACCCCCACTCCTAGATACCCAGCCTCCACTCCCACACCTAGATACCCACCCCCACTCCCACACCTAGATACCCACCCCCACTCCCACACCTAGATACCCACCCCCACTCCCACACCTAGATACCCACCCCCACTCCCACATCAAGATACCCACCCCCACTTCCACACCTAGATACCCACCCCCACTCCCACATCAAGATACCCACCCCCACTCCCACACTTAGATACCCACCCCTACTCCCACACTTAGATACCCACCCCCACTCCCACACTTAGATATCCACCCCCACTCCCACACCTAGATACCCACCCCCACTCCCACACCTAGATACCCACCCCCACTCCCACATCTAGATACCCACCCGCACTCCCACACCTACATACCTACTCTCCACTCCCACACCTAGGTACCGACTCTCCACTCCCACACCTAGATACCCACCCCAGTCCCACACCTAGATACCCACACCCACTCCCACACCTAGACACCCACCCCCACTCCCACACCTAGATACCCACTCTCCACTCCCACATCTAGACACCCACCCCCACTCCCACACCTAGATACCCACCCCCACTCCCACACCTAGATACCCACCCCCCACTCCCACACCTAGATACCCTCCCCCACTCCCACACCTAGATTCCCACACCCACACCTATATACACACCCCCACTCGCACATCTAGATACCCACCCCACCCCCACACCTAGATACCCACGCCCACTCCCACACCTAGATACCCACCCCCACTCCCACACTTATATACCCACCCCCACTCCCACACCTAGATACCCACTCTCCTCTCCAACACCTAGGTACCCACCCCCTCTCCTACACCTTGATACCCACTCTCCACTCCCACACCTAGATACCTACTCTCCACTCCCTCACCTAGATCACCACTCCCACGCCCACACCTAGATACCCACCCCCACTCCCACACCTAGATACCCACCACCCACTCCCACACCTAGATACCCACTCTCCACTCCCTCACCTAGATCACCACCCCCACTCCCACACCTAGATACCCACCCCCACTCCCACACCTAGATACCCACCGCCTACTCCCACACTTAGCTACCCACCCCCACTCCCACACCTAGATACCCACTCTCCACTCCCACACCTAGATACCTACTCTCCACTCCCTCACCTAGATCACCACCCCCACTTCCACACCTAGATACCCACCCCCACTCCCACACCTAGATACCCACTCTCCACTCCCACACCTAGATACCCACTCTCCACTCCCACACCTAGATACCCACTCTCCACTCCCACACCTAGATACCCACTCTCCACTTCCACACCGCGATACCCACTCCCCACTCGCACACGTCGATACCCACCCCCACTCTTACACCTAGATACCCACCCCCACTCCCACTCCTAGATACCCACTCTCCATTGCACACCTAGATATCCACTGTCCACTCCCACACCTAGATGCCCACCCGCACTCCCACACCTAGATGCCCACCCCCACCCACACCTCGATACCCACCCCCACTCCCACACCTAGATACCCACCCCCACTCCCATATCTAGATACCCACCCCCACCAACACCTAGATACCCATCCCCAGTCCCACACCAGATAACCACACCACATTCCTACACCTAGATACCCACACCCACACCCACACCTAGATACCCACTGTCCACTCCCACACCTAGATACCCACCACACTCCCACACCTCGATACCGACTCTCCACTCCCACACCTAGATACCCACCCCCACACCCACACCTAGATACCCACCCCCACTCCCACACCTAGATACCCACCCCCACTCCCACTCCTAGATACCCACTCTCCACTCCCACACTTGGATACCCACTCCCAATCCAACACCTAGATACCCACCCCCACTCCCACACCGAGATACCCACCCCCACACCAGATACCCAACCCCCACTCCCAAACCTAGATACCCACCCCCACTCCCTTACTTAGATACCCACCCCCACTCCCATACCTAGATACCCACTCTCCACTCCCACACCTAGATACCCACCCCCACTCCCGCACCTAGATACCCACTCTCCACTCCCACACCTAGATACCCACCCCCACTCCCGCACCTAGATACCCACCCCCACTCCCACATCTAGATACCCACCCCCACTCCCACACCTAGCTACCCACCCCCACACCTAGATACCAACCCACACTCCCAGACCCAGATACCAACTCCCCACACCCACACCTAAAAACCCACTCTCCACTCCCAGACCTAGATATCCACTCCCAAACCTAGATACCTACTCTCCACTCCCACACCTAGATACCCACTCTCCACTCCCACACCTAGATAGCCACCCCAATTCCCACACCTAGATACCCACCCCCACTCCCACACCTAGGTACCTACTCTCCACTCCCACACCTAGATACCTACACCCACTCCCACAGCTAGATACGTACACCCACTCCCACACCTAGATACCCACCCCCCACTCCCACATCTAGATACCCGCCCCCACACATAGATACACCACCCCCCCACACACACACCTAGATACCCCCCCATTCCCACATTTGGATAACCCACACCCACTCCCGCACCTAGCTACTCACCCCCACTCACACACCAAGATACCCACTCTCCACTCCCACACCTAGATACCCACACCACTCCCACACCTAAATACCCACCCCCACACTTAGATACCCACTCTCCACTCGCACCCCTAGAAACCCACCCCCAATTCCACACCTAGATACCCAGTCCACTCGCACACCTAGATACCCAGCCCCACACCTAGATACCCACTCTCCACTCCCACACCTAGATACCCACTCTCCACACCTAGATCCCCACTCCCACACCTTAATACCTACTCTCCACTCCCACACCTAGATACCCACCCCCACTCCCACACCTAGATAACCACCCCACTCCCACACCTAGATACCCAGTCTCCACTCCCACACCTAGATACCCACCCCCACTCCCACATCTAGATACCCACCCCACTCCCACACCTAGATACCCATCCCCCATTCCCACACCTAGATACCCACTCTCCACTCCCACACCTAGATACCCACTCTCCACTTCCACACCGCGATACCCACTCCCCACTCGCACACGTCGATACCCACCCCCACTCCCACACCTAGATACCCACCCCCACTCCCACTCCTAGATACCCACTCTCCACTCCCACACTTGGATACCCACCCCCAATCCCACACCTAGATACCCACCCCCACTCCCACACCGAGATACCCACCCCCACACCAGATACCCAACCCCCACTCCCACACCTAGATACCCACCCCCACTCCCTTACTTAGATACCCACTCCCACTCCCATACCTAGATAACCACTCTCCACTCCCACACCTAGATACCCACCCCCACTCCCGCACCTAGATACCCACCCCCACTCCCACACCTAGATACCCACCCCCACTCCCACATCTAGATACCCACCCGCACTCCCACACCTACATACCTACTCTCCACTCCCACACCTAGATACCGACTCTCCACTCCCACACCTAGATACCCACCCCAGTCCCACACCTAGATACCCACACCCACTCCCACACCTAGACACCCACCCCCACTCCCACACCTAGATAACCACTCTCCACTCCCACATCTAGACACCCACCCCCACTCCCACACCTAGATACCCACCCCCACTCCCACACCTAGATACCCACCCCCCACTCCCACACCTAGATACCCTCCCCCACTCCCACACCTAGATTCCCACACCCACACCTATATACACACCCCCACTCGCACATCTAGATACCCACCCCACCCCCACACCTAGATACCCACGCCCACTCCCACACCTAGATACCCACCCCCACTCCCACACTTATATACCCACCCCCACTCCCACACCTAGATACCCACTCTCCTCTCCCACACCTAGGTACCCACCCCCTCTCCTACACCTTGATACCCACTCTCCACTCCCGCACCTCGATACCTACTCTCCACTCCCTCACCTAGATCACCACTCCCACGCCCACACCTAGATACCCACCCCCACTCCCACACCTAGATACCCACCGCCCACTCCCACACCTAGATACCCACTCTCCACTCCCTCACCTAGATCACCACCCCCACTCCCACACCTAGATACCCACCCCCACTCCCACACCTAGATACCCACCGCCTACTCCCACACTTAGCTACCCACCCCCACTCCCACACCTAGATACTCACTCTCCACTCCCACACCTAGATACCTACTCTCCACTCCCTCACCTAGATCACCACCCCCACTTCCACACCTAGATACCCACCCCCACTCCCACACCTAGATACCCACCGCCCACTCCCACACCTAGATACCCACCCCCACTCCCACACCTAGATACCCACTCTCCACTCCCACACCTAGATACCCACCCCACTCCCACACCTAGATACCCACCCTCCACTCCCACACCTAGATACCCACCCCCACTCCCACACCTAGATACTCACCCCCACTCCTAGATACCCTCTCTTCACTCCCACACCTAGATACCCACCCTCTACTCCCACACCTAGATACCCACCCCCACTCCCACACCTAGATACCCACCCCCACTCCCACACCTAGACACCCACCCCCACTCCCACACCTAGATACTCACCCCCACTCCTAGATACCCAGCCTCCACTCCCACACCTAGATACCCACCCCCACTCCCACACCTAGATACCCACCCCCACTCCCACACCTAGATACCCACCCCCACTCCCACACCTAGATACCCACCCCCACTCCCACATCAAGATACCCACCCCCACTTCCACACCTAGATACCCACCCCCACTCCCACATCAAGATACCCACCCCCACTCCCACACTTAGATACCCACCCCTACTCCCACACTTAGATACCCACCCCCACTCCCACACTTAGATATCCACCCCCACTCCCACACCTAGATACCCACCCCCACTCCCACACCTAGATACCCACCCCCACTCCCACATCTAGATACCCACCCGCACTCCCACACCTACATACCTACTCTCCACTCCCACACCTAGATACCGACTCTCCACTCCCACACCTAGATACCCACCCCAGTCCCACACCTAGATACCCACACCCACTCCCACACCTAGACACCCACCCCCACTCCCACACCTAGATACCCACTCTCCACTCCCACATCTAGACACCCACCCCCACTCCCACACCTAGATACCCACTCCCACTCCCACACCTAGATACCCACCCCCCACTCCCACACCTAGATACCCTCCCCCACTCCCACACCTAGATTCCCACACCCACACCTATATACACACCCCCACTCGCACATCTAGATACCCACCCCACCCCCACACCTAGATACCCACGCCCACTCCCACACCTAGATACCCACCCCCACTCCCACACTTATATACCCACCCCCACTCCCACACCTAGATACCCACTCTCCTCTCCAACACCTAGGTACCCACCCCCTCTCCTACACCTTGATACCCACTCTCCACTCCCACACCTAGATACCTACTCTCCACTCCCTCACCTAGATCACCACTCCCACGCCCACACCTAGATACCCACCCCCACTCCCACACCTAGATACCCACCGCCCACTCCCACACCTAGATACCCACTCTCCACTCCCTCACCTAGATCACCACCCCCACTCCCACACCTAGATACCCACCCCCACTCCCACACCTTGATACCCACCGCCTACTCCCACACTTAGCTACCCACCCCCACTCCCACACCTAGATACCCACTCTCCACTCCCACACCTAGATACCTACTCTCCACTCCCTCACCTAGATCACCACCCCCACTTCCACACCTAGATACCCACCCCCACTCCCACACCTAGATACCCACCGCCCACTCCCACACCTAGATACCCACCCCCACTCCCACACCTAGATACCCACTCTCCACTCCCACACCTAGATACCCACCCCACTCCCACACCTAGATACCCACCCTCCACTCCCACACCTAGATACCCACCCCCACTCCCACACCTAGATACTCACCCCCACTCCTAGATACCCACCCCCACTCCCACACCTAGATACCCACCCCCACTCCCACACCTAGATACCCACCCTCTACTCCCACACCTAGATACCCACCCCCACTCCCACACCTAGATACTCACCCCCACTCCTAGATACCCAGCCTCCACTCCCACTCCTAGATACCCACCCCCACTCCCACACCTAGATACCCACCCCCACTCCCACACCTAGATACCCACCCCCACTCCCACACCTAGATACCCACCCCCACTCCCACATCAAGATACCCACCCCCACTTCCACACCTAGATACCCACCCCCACTCCCACATCAAGATACCCACCCCCACTCCCACACTTAGATACCCACCCCTACTCCCACACTTAGATACCCACCCCCACTCCCACACTTAGATATCCACCCCCACTCCCACACCTAGATACCCACCCCCACTCCCACACCTAGATACCCACCCCCACTCCCACATCAAGATTACCACCCCCACTCCCACACCTAGATACCCACCCCCACTCCCACATCAAGATACCCACCCCCACTCCCACACTTAGATACCCACCCCCACTCCCACACCTAGATACCCACTCTCCACTCATAACCTCTCGTTTGACCACGACCCACATCACAAACCTGTCACCCAGAACGAAGGGGAAGCAGTTGGATAGTCAATGAGTATGTGTGCCTGGAGGGAAATGGTTGAGAGATTATGGGTATGTGCGAGAGTGGGATAGAACTGTTCACTGCTGTTCTAGAAGGACAAGGAGAAAGGAGCCACTAAATTGAAGCATCAGATCCTGCTCCTGGGCACTCAGTCACGTTACTCATGCTCATAATAAAGCTATTTCGATATTTTTAATGTTTCAGAATTGTTTTTGCCACCTAGTTTGTCTAGTCTACCTGTCCCTTTCCCTTAACCATCAAAGGGCGGCACAGTAGCACGGTGGTTAACACTGCTGCCTCACAGCGCCAGGGCCCACGTTCAATTCCAACCTTGGGTGACTGTCCATGTGGAGTTTGCACATTCTCCCCGTGACAGTGTGGGTTTCCTCCTGGTGCTCCGGTTTCCTCCCACAGTCCAAAGATGTGTAGGTTAGGTGGATTGGCCGTGATAAATTGCCCCTTAGTATCCAAAGGTTAGGTGGGGTTACAGGGGTTGGGTCGAGGATTGATCATGGGTGGGGTACTCTTTCAGAGGGTTGGTGCAGGCGTGATGGGTGAATGACCTCCTTCTGTACTATAGGGATTCTATGATTCTAGGAATCAACCTCCCCCCATAATTATCCTCTGTACAGGCCTGGAATACAGATTTTTCTCTTGTTTCTTTCCTGACTTCTCTTGTGACCTTCCCTCCAATTCATCTTGGCTGATGCCTACCTCCCTCTGTCTGGACCCTATTCCCATTAAACAGCTGACCATCCCGCTACCCTTCCTGGTCCCCATGCTGTTTCCCATTGTAAATGATGTTTCTCCTCAAGTGCTGTCCCCTCCCATTAAAACCACCATTAACACTTGCACTCCTCAACTCACCCGCTGTTTTCTTGCAAACTATGTAACTACTGTTAAGAAAATAAAGTGCAAGAGGAAAGGGGCTTTTAGTGATTTCTAGTTCATCAACATTGTGGTTAGCACTATGGCTTCACAGCTCCAGATTCCCAGGTTCGATTCCTGGCTTGGGTCACTGTCGGTGCTGAGTCTGCACGTTCTCCCCGTGTCTGCGTGGGTTACCTCCGGATGGTCCGGTTTCCTCCCACAGTCCAAAGACGCGCAGGTTAGGTGGATTGGCCATGCTAAATTGCAGGGGTTGCAGGGATACGGGGATAGGTGGGGTTATGTAGGGTGCTCTTTCCAAGAGCCGTGCAGACTCGATGGGCTGAATGGCCTCCTTCTGCAGAGTAAATTGTATGAAATCTATAAAACACCCCGATTTTGGCCTTGAGCTGCCCCCCCCCGCACCCCACCCCCCAACTTGCCTGTCTCACTTTCATCGTCTCAGGCACTTCTTAAAACTTACTTTTTTTAAATCGAATTCTTTTGGTCATTGTGGTGGTATGTATTAGGGGTATTATGGTACCCTGTGATGCCGAGAGGCTATTGGTGGATAGACGGTGGGTCCCGATTGGATGAGCCGCTTACTGGCTCCACCCAGTAAGGCGGAGTATAAGAGCCCGGGTTCTCCCAGCAGCCGCATTCTGTAACTGTGCTGCTGGGGAACAAGTCTGCGTAATAAAGCCATTGATTGACTTCATCTCTTCTCGTCTCGTGAGTGATTGATTGTGCTATAATTTATTATGCAGACTTAAAGGACATGGAGCTCCGAATCATTCCGGAGTGTCTGGGAATCAGCCCCCACGCGGCAAACTCAGCGGCCACTTTTAAACACTGGCCAGCGTGTTTTGAAGGATACCTCCGAACGGCCACCTGCGTACCTACAGAAGACCAGAAAATGCAGGTCCTTCATTCCAGAGTGAGCCCGGAAATCTACACTCTCATAGAGGACGCGGAGGATTTCCAGTCGGCGCTCGCCATGCTGATGGGAATCTATGTTCGGCCCGTCAACCAGGTCTATGCACGGCACCAGCTCGCGACGAGACGGCAGATCCCCGGGGAATCGCTGGACGAATTCTACAGTGCGCTGTTGATGCTGGGGAGAAACTGCAACTGCCCATCGGTTTCGGCTAATGAACATACGGAACTACTAGTTCGGGATGCCTTCGTAGCAGGTATGCTCTCGTCCCAAATTCGCCAGCGATTGCTTGAGAGAGACGCACTAGGCCCCAAGGTGGCACGGGCCCTCGCTGCCTCGCTCGATGAGGCAGCACAGAACGCCCGTGCCTACGCCCTCGACCGCGAGGCTGCCCCTTGGGCACCGTGGACCCCCGCCACGACCGACCCCCCGGCACCCCCCCACCCCCCTGCAGGCCTGTGCTGCCAGAGTGCCAGTCCACCCGGGGGGGCCCCGCTACTTTTGCGGGCAAACGAAACACCCCCGGCTGTGCTGCCCGGCGCGCTCAGCACTCAGCAAAGGGTGCGGCAAAAAAGGGCACTTTGTAGCGGTGTGCCAGGCCCAGGGGGTCGCCGCAATCTACCGGGGAGAACCAGGACCCCAAACTCAACCCCCCCAACGATCCATGTGCGGCCAACGGGCGCCGCCATTTTGGGTCCCGGACTCCATGCGGGAGGGAGGGGCGCCGCCATCTTGGGTCCCGGACTCCATGCGGGAGGGAGGGGCGCCGCCATCTTGGGTCCCGGACTCCATGCGGGAAGGATGGGCGTCGCCATTTTATGCTCCCCATGCCACGTGGGATCAATGGGTGGCGCCATCTTGTCCACCCCCGACCGTGTGCGACCCGTGGATGCCGCCATCTTGGCTGATGGCCAAGGACCCCGGAATGGACGACTTCACGGGGCCTGAAGAAAACACCCCAATGCAGCAACAGCGACTGGCTTTGGTGACCCTGGACCAGTCGCGGCCCCGAACGCTCCAAACGGCAACAACGACGGTACTCGTCAACGGGTACGAGACGCCCTGCCTGATCGACTCTGGGAGCACGGAGAGTTTTATACATCCCGATACGGTAAGACGCTGTTCTCTTTCGATCCACCCAAGTAATCAAAATTTTTTCCTGGCAGCTGGATCCCATTCCGTAGAGATCAAAGGGTTCTGCATCGCGAATCTCACGGTGCAGGGGAGGGAGTTCAAGAACTACCAGCTTTACGTCCTCCCCCACCTCTGCGCTGCCACAATCCTGGGGTTGGATTTTCAGTGCAACCTCCAGAGTTTAACGTTCCAATTCGGCGGCCCTATACCCCCACTCACTATCTGCAGCCTCGCGACCCTCAAGGTTGACCCGCCTTCCCTGTTTGCTAACCTCACCCCGGATTGCAAACCCGTCGCCACTAGGAGCAGACGGTACAGCGCCCAGGACTGAACCTTTATCCGGTCAGAAATCCAGCGGCTGCTGAGGGAAGGCATAATCCAGGCCAGCAATAGTCCCTGGAGAGCTCAGGTGGTAGTAGTAAAGACCAGGGAGAAGCAGAGGATGGTCATAGACTATGGTCAAACCATCAATAGGTACACGCAGCTGGATGCGTACCCTCTCCCCCGCATATCCGACATGGTCAATCGGATTTCACAGTACAAGGCCTTAAGTCCGCCTATCACCAGCTCCCCATCCGCCCGCATGACAGCCAATACACTGCCTTTGAAGCAGATGGGCGGCTCTATCATTTCTTAAGGGTTCCATTTGGCGTCACTAACCGAGTCTCGGTCTTCCAACGGGAGATTGACCGAATGGTTGACCGATACGGTTTGCAGGCTACATTCCCGTACCTCGATAACGTCACCATCTGCGGCCACGATCAGCAGGACCACGATGCCAACCTCCGCAAATTCCTCCAGACCGCAAACGCCCTGAATCTCACGTACATCAGGGAAAAATGCCTGTTTAGCACCGACCGTCTAGCCATCCTTGGCTACGTAGTGCGAAATGGAGTTATAGGCCCAGACCCTGAATGCATGTGCCCCCTTATGGAGTTCCCCCTCCCTCGCTGTTCCAAGGCCCTGAAACGCTGTCTGGGCTTTTTCTCTTATTACGCCCAGTGGGTCCCCCACTACGCGGACAAGGTCCATCCGCTAATCCAGTCCATGGTCTTTCCCCTGTCGACAAAGGCCCGCCAGGCCTTCAGCCGCATCAAAGCGGATATCGCAAAGGCCACGATGCATGCGATCGACGAATCCCTTCCCTTCCAAGTCGAGAGTGACGCGTCCGACGTAGCTCTGGCGGCCACCCTCAACCAAGCGGGCAGACCCGTGGCCTTTTTTTCACACACCCTGCACGCTTCAGAAATCCGCCACTCCTCAGTGGAAAAGGAGGCCCAGGCCATAGTGGAAGCTGTGCGACATTGGAGGAATTACCTGCCCGGTAGGAGATTCACTCTCCTCACTGACCAACGGTCGGTTGCCTTCATGTTCGATAATGCACAGTGGGGCAAGATCAAGAACAACAAGATCTTGTAGTGGAGGATCGAACTCTCCACCTCTAACTATGAGATCTTGTATCGTCCCGGAAAGCTGAACGAGCCTTCCGATGCCCTATCCTGCGGCACATGTGCCAACGCACAAGTGGACCATCTCTGAACCCTCCACGAGGACCTCTGCCACCCGGGGGTCACTCGGTTCTATCACTTCGTGAAGACCTGCAACCTGCCCTACTCCATCGAGGAGGTCAGAACAGCCACCAGGAACTGCCAATTCTGCGCAGAGTGCAAGCCACACTTCTACAGGCCAGATAAAGCGCACCTGATAAAGGCTTCCCGTCCCTTTGAGCACCTCAGTCTGGACTTCAAAGACCCCCTGCCCTCCACCGACCGCAACACGTACTTCCTGAACGTGGTTGAGGAGTACTCCTGGTTCCCATTCGCCATCCCCTGCCCCGACATGACCGCGGCCACGGTCATTAAAGCCCTCTGCACCATCTTTACACGGTTCGGTTTCCCCACCTACATACATAGCGATAGGGGGTCCTCCTTCATGAGCGACGAACTGCGTCAATTCCTGCTCAGCAAGGGCATCGCCTCGAGCAGGACGACCAGTTACAACCCCCGGGGGAATGGTCAGGTCGAGAGGGACAACAGAACGCTCTGGAAGACCGTCCTGCTGGCCCTATGGTCCAGAAGTCTCCCAGTTTCCCGCTGGCAGGAAGTTCTCCCGGACGCCCTCCACGCCATCTGGTTGCTGCTTTGTACAACAATGAATCAAACACCTCACGAATGCCTCCTGGTCTTCCCTAGGAGGTCCTCCTCCGGAACGTCACTTCCGACCTGGCTGGTAGCCCCGGGACCCACCCTGCTCCGAAAGCATGTGCGGGCGCACAAATCTGACCTGTTGGTCAAGAGGGTTCATCTCCTCCACGCGAACCCTCAATACGCCTACGTGGCATACCCCGACGGCTGACAGGACACGGTCTCCCTGCGGGACCTGGCACTCTCCGGAGCTCCACACACACCCCCAACACCAATCACCCCCTCCCTCCCACCGGCGCACCCCACAGCCGCCCCTTCCCGGGTGGATCGGTCCTCCCCCCAGTCACGACTAGGGGTAGTGGAGCAGGAAGAGGTGTCACTACGCCCCCAGAGACGACGGTGCCCGAGCCAGCGCCTGCATCACCACCGGGGCTGAGACGATCGGGGAGGATGACCAGGGCACCCATTCGACTCATTGAATCCGTATAACAAAGCAAGAAATGCCTCTGTAAATAATTCAGTTGCCCAGTAAAAGTGGCATTGTAAATAGTACTGGTAGTTTGATATCGGAGCACAGCCGCCGTGTTAGCGGCATCCTAGGTACCGACCCTGTAAACCCCTGCCACCATACGGCCCACTATCCCCGCCAGGTTCTTTTTTAACAAGGGGTGAATGTGATGGCATGTATTAGGGGTATTACGGTACCCTGTGATGCTGAGATAGACGCTGGGTCCCGATTGGATCAGCCGCCTACTGGCTCCACCCAGTAAGGCGGAGGATAAGAGCCCGGGTTCTCCCAGCAGCCGCATTCTGTAACTGTGCTGCTGGGGAACAAGTCTGCGTAATGAAGCCATCGATTGACTCCATCTCTTCTCGTCTCGTGAGTGACTGATCGTGCTACAGTCATTTGACCTAACGTGACCACACACGCCTCAATGTAAGTTTAGTGAAACGCCCTGGACCCCTTTGATTCGTGAAAGGTGAAATATGAGAACAAGTTGCCGTTGACTCAGTCTATGTCACAGAATCCTGGCAAAATGGTTCCAATTTTCTGCATGTGATGTGTGGCAGACTGCTGTTCTCCTGGCGCCTGGATCTCGCGTGTCAGTGAACACTTCACACATGGGGACCCAGCGCCTCTCTGCTGGAATGTGAGTATTGCTACATTCAGCCGTGTGGAATCCACCTCGCACACGTTGAAGGACAGAAAGAGGACGCGAATAAAACATGAACATTTCAAGCAAAACTGTCACTCTAAATGCCAGAAGCAAACGGCACTTGAATATTTCCCTATTATAAAATCTGCAAAGGCTGATGATGTCTCAGCAATGCTGTCAATTACAAGGACCGAGAGGATGAGATTTCAAATAAAAATGACAAAAAGCTGAAATCGTCCTTGGGGATAGGACAGATGCTATTCTCCTGCCTGACCAGCATTGTTCAGATTGATTCTCCTCCTGGGCATCGTTTCATGTTTAGTGTAAGTGCCGGGGGTGGGGCTGCGGTTTGTGGATTTACAGGGAGTTGTCATCTGCAAAAAAAAACTCAATTTGGAAAGTGAGGCGGAAATGGTGGAGGGTGGGGTCCCAATTTATTATATCCCCTCCAGCGTGAGCAGCAATCATTTTTTAAAAACATATCAGTTTCGCACATTTCAAAGTTCTGTGGAAGAAAGTTTGGACTCTGCTCCAAGTGGGCAGATAGCAGCTCAGCCTGTTTCAAACCTTAATTTTAAACTGCACTCGTGTCGAATTAAAATACGCAAGTTTCGGCTTTTGATCTGACCAGGAGGTATTGTTAACACGTCGAAAAGAAAGTGATCTGCTTGGTCCTCCTGCCTGTCTAAATCCTGGCTCCACAATCCCCGCCTCTGTCAAATCTTCATTGGCCTCCTGGCGATCCATCAATGGTCAGAGGGACTGCCAGTCCTGACTCGGAGAACAAACTCGAGTCGTCTGCTTAGCTGTCGCACAGGAGAAAGATGATCGAACGCTCTTTGGGGGAAATATTATGCGGGGCTGCCCTTAATGTTTTGAAGTTGTAGCTTTTAAAACCGCGGGACAAATAAGCAGAGAATTAAATGATGTGAAACTCCAAAGTTGCACATTTCCTCCTCAATTTCTTGCTGCAGCCGATAATCGGATAATGTGCGATGGATTAAAACTAGTCACGCGAATTGATAGCAGACGAGGACTCTGTGCAAAAACACTGCATTTGCTTAACGTGACCAACAAACCACTTTAAATATCACATCCCATTGGACCCGCCCATTCTTTAACGAAAGGGAGAGAGATTCCTGTAAACCGTTAATTTTATCAGTAAAGCTACAAGCAACCCTAAACTGTCAAACCACTTCAGATCCATTAATATATATATATACATATCAAATTTCTCCACGTGTTATTTGCAGACCACAACTAAATCCAAGATGCCAAATTAGGTCATTTTGAATTGCTCTTTGTTACGTTATATTCAAATGAGTTGTAGTGTACAGTACATTCCTTTTCTGACCCCTCAGATGCCGCTGTCTGCTTTTTTTTATTAAGATGGGGTCCACTCGGTAGTGTTGATCTGCTCGCTTCCTGCAGAATGGAGTTCTCGGAGCTAATTGAAACTTCTAAAGTTGACCATGTCCTGCTCTCTCGCCCTTTCCTGCAGCCCGTTAAAGGGACCCTGTGCGTGACCAGCCACCATCTGCTGCTCTCCTCCAGGGCTGGGGACAAAGAGGAGCTTTGGCTGCTGATCAGGAATATAGATGGCATCGAAAAGAGGTCAGTTTATTGAAACTGCTGTCTAGTTGAAGCTGCATAATGTCACGCCTAAATAATCCGGGAAGATACTGAACGATGTAAAACAAAATCCTCCCTCGTGTGACTCCAACCCATTTCTAAAATGTAAATAGGGCGAAAAATCAAACGTAAAAGTTTAAACTCTCCCCGGATACGAACACGGAACCTGTCAGAAAACATGCCCCGTCTTAACTCACAACTTTATTTTAACTGAATCGGAAATACATCATTCTGACTTCCTGGAGTGCACAGTGTGTTCTGAAGATCTTTCTGTTGCTTGTTTTTAAAGGATATGCGAGTATCTCTAGGGCCTTTTGTATTTTAGAAATTTGCATTTAGAGTTTAGTAGAACTGGGACATCGCCCGAAGCTATAAATTATCTTCAGAGGTCCAGATGTTGGCATAAACCAATGTATAAATGTGATCTGAACCGCATCAGTGATATAATCTCGAACATGCTGTCAGACCTTTTGATAAAACTGTGTACACTTACTCTAGTTTGAGGCTTTATCCATTAGATTTTCTATATTCATTTAGTTATTTCCTATTTTTTCTCTGATTTCCATCCAACTACATCACCGTGTGGCCAACCAATGTAAACACATTTCAGCTGGCCGGTCAGCTTTATTGTACAATTTCACATAATCTAATAGCTCATACCAAGATTTTTTTTTTTTTAACCAAAACACAGCCATATGCATGTCCTCACAGGAGGGTAAAGTGTTGTACAGAAAAATAACATGCTGTATTTAACTTGATTGATGTGTGTATACACAAAGGTATATACCATTTAGAAAAATGTGTCAGTTGAAGAAAGTAAAAATGATGGGAACTGTTGAAAATATTCAAAAATGTGCAAAGATCAAAATCTAAAAATTTGCTTGATTCACATAAACCACAGTGTGGAGTTGCTGATATTCATTATACAGTCTGGCGTTATCCCTGGCTGTTTGTGCTGTTGTGCAGTAACTGATTTTGTCATTTGCTGTTCAGGAGGTGCCTTCAACACCACACTTTGTCATCCTCAACACTGATGCAGATGAGCCCGGATAAGGTTACATTTCAAATTTAAAGGAGACCAATCAATGGAGACCGAGCACTATACATTTCATACATTCCTCGGACAAGCCTATGTTTGCCAGTCGGTAGATTGGTGCTTTGTAACTTAAACATCTTTTAACATGGCCTGATGGTAACCCACTCCCCCAACACAGGGGAAATAGTGTGAGATCACAGTCTGCCAGTGTTCACTGTTTTATATCTGACAGCAAGGTTAGAAAATTACATTTCAACGGCAAACGATATAGATTCTGTATTTCTAACAACATCAGTCCTCTTTCCACACCTGGATGATACTTTTCAATAATTCAGATGCCAGTTTTAGGAATTTTTGGAGTTAATTGATTCCTATCTCCATCAGGATTCTCAACCTTTTTGCTTCTGAAGACCCCTGACCCATGCTATAGAAATCCCATAGATCCCCGTGATACAACACAATCGTCATCAAAAATATTATTATACAGTTACGCACATTTAAAAAATTTTGTTCAACATTATGTGAAACATGTGAGTGTAAAACGTTCAATATTGCTGAGATTGTGTCTGCAATCTCACACCAACAGCCACAGCAAGTTTCCACGTGGTATGAACTAGAGGTTTTCTGCCCACTCTACTCCAAGGATAATTACCTTTGGAAACGACCCATGATTAGACCTGAGTGCATCTCTGGCATTAACTGGCAGAATGTTGACACTAGTTTTGCCTAGATAGAGTTTAGTTAGCACAAGCCCGAGGATTGCAATAATCAGTTTATTTTCATATGTGCAGTACAGAGGGGGGCGGTGCAGAGGCTCAGAGCCTGATGTCTTTGGATGCTCCTGTCTCTGCTCCAAGCACCAAAGCATGTTTTATTTTATTTTGGTATTCTCTCCATGTCTCTGTCTCTCTCTTTCTCTGTCACGCTCTCTCTCACTCTGTTTCTCTCTCTTTGTCTCTGTCTCTCTCTGACTCTCTGTCACACATACACTATCACTTTCTCTCTCTGTCTTTCTCTCTCTGTCTCTGTCACACATACAAGCTCTCTCACTTTCCCCCTCTCTCCCTCTCTTTCTCCCCCATCTTTCTTTGTCTCTCTGTCACACATACACTTTCTCTCACTTTTCCTCTCTCTCTCTCCCTCTCCCCTCATATCTCTCTCCCTGCCTCCCTCTCTCTGTCTCTGTCACGCATATACTCTCTCTCACTTTCTCTCCCCCATCTTTCTCTGTCTCTCTGTCGCACATACACTTTCTCTCACTTTTCCTCTCTCTCCCTCTCCTGTCTCTCTCCCTGCACCCCCCCCCCTCTCTCTCTCTCTCACATACTCTCACTTTCTCTCTCCCTCTCTCTCCTCCTATCTTTCTCTCTCCTCTCTGACATTCTCACTCTCTCTTTGCTTTGTGTGTTTCAGTGTGTTGTACTTCAGGTTAACCTGGAGTTAGGCCATTTGGCACAGGTTCTGAAAATTGGTGGACCAATTGAAATTTTCTCATGGACCTGTAGAAGGCGTTGAGAACCCCTGATTTATATGATAGACTCACCACCTTTCCATCACTGCATTTTACTGCAATTAAATGAAGGTGTTGTTGCTCAAATCTAATTGATTAAATTCCCCATGTGTTTTACTTTATCTTTTTATCATAAATGCATTTCTCCTGTGTGTTGGGTTTGTCAGTTGCTGGCATCACATCTTGCAGGGACATGTTTAACATTAAAAGAAAAAGTCATCCACACAAACATCTGTATTTAGATATTCAGTGAGATTGATGTGATAAGGACCCGTGGTGTTGCCTGAAATGACATAAAAAACAACCAAATCACATATAAGTTAAGGTCAATATTTTGTAGTGAAAACTAAAAACTATATAGAAAGACTGATGCGAAATGTTCTCTTTATGATTATAATGCTACCTTGCTTTAAAACAAATCCTGGTTTGTAATGCTAAAATAAAAGCAAAATACTGCAGCTGCTGGAATCTGAAATAAATACAGATATTGCTGTAAAACCTCAGCAGTTCTGGTAGTGTCTGTGGGGAGAGAAAGTGAGTTAACCTTTTGAGTCCATGTGAATCTTTTTCAGAACTTGAAACTATGGGCATGATCTTTCGGCTCTTCACGTCAGTGGGACCCTGTGGTCCCGTTGAGGGTTTCCCAGCGGTGTGGGGTGGAATTAATGGCAAATCTCATTGATAGCACTGGGACCAGAGGATCCCGGCGCCGGCCAACAGCTCGTCACCTCCCACTGCCGAAAACAAGCTGTGGGGAGGCCAGAGAATCTCATCCATTAACTCTGTTTCTCTCTGGACAGGTAGAGGGCAGGATTCTTTCACCCCCCTCCGGGTCGGAGAGTCCCCGAGGGGCGGTGCAAATCCCGGTCCGACGCCCCAATGCTGGCTGCCGTATTCTCCAGCGACGGTTTTTGGGCAGGGTCCATGCCACGCCGGTCGGGGGCCATTGGCAGTGGACCCCCGGCAATTCTTCGGGCCCCGATGGGCCGAGCGGCCGTCGGCTTCTGGCCAGTCTTGCCGGGACATGGATTAGACATGGTCCCACACGGCGGGACCTGGCAGGTAAGTCGGCTGGGGCGGTCCTCGGGGGAGGCGCGGGGGGATCCGACCCCGGGGGGGCCCCCAACGATCCGACCCTGCGTTTGGGGCCCACCGATCTGCAGGCGGGCCTATGCCATGGAAGCACTTCTTCCTTCCGCGCTGGCCCCTGTAGGGCTGCACCATGGCCGGCACGGAGAAGACACCCCCCTGCGCCAGAATACGCTGGTGGTTCCGTGCATGCGTGGACTCACGCAGTCCCTTCGGCACTGGCTGGCGCGAGACAACCCCTCTGGTGTCCATCCAGGCCCTGGAAGTACGGAGAATTCCGCTACTTCCTGTCGGCCCAACACCGGAGGCATTCACGCCGTTTATGACGCCGGCGTCGGGTCATCGCACCGATTGTGGAGAATCCCGCTGAGAATCTCTACAGTGCAGAAGGAGGCCATTCAACCCATCGAATCTCCACCTACCCTCGGAAAGAGCACTCCACCCAAGCTCATTCCCCCGCCTTATTCAAATAATCCCTTAACCCAACCTACACATCTTTATTTTTGGACACTAAGGGCAATTTAGCATGGCCAATCCACCTAACCTGCACGTCTCTGGACTGTGGGAGGAAACCGGAGCACCCGGAGGAAACCCACGCAGACACGGGGAGAACGTGCAGACTCCGCACAGACAGTGACCCAAGGCCGGAATTGAACCTAGCGCTGTGAGGCGGCAGTGCTAACCACTGTACCACCGTGCTGCCACTATGCTGTCTTACCTGCTGGGTTATGCCAGCATTCTCTGTTTTTGTTCCTGGTTTCTAATGGCTGTTGTTTGTGTGAGTTGCATAAACTACCCATGAATGAAACTCTTTAATTGTGACAGTGGAGGTGCAGGAATGTGGGCCGGGATTCTCCGAGCCCGCGCGGTTTAGAGAATCTCCGGTGGGGCGCGCGAATCCCACCACGTCGCTCCGACGTCGGGTCACCGATTCTCTGGCGACCGGAGAATCTGCGGCAATCGCGCTGGAGCGATCGTAGCGGTGCCGGTCGGGGGCCACTGAAAGCGGCCCCCATGGCGATTCTGCGTGCTCAACGGGTCGAGTGCCCGCCGAGTCCCGCCAGCGTCGTTTGCATATGGTCTTAGCCGGCGGGGCATCGGCGTTCTGGCTGCGGGGGCCATCCTCGTGGGGGGGGGGGGAGCCGACTCCGGGGTCAGCAGCCTCCATGGTGGCCAGGCCCGTGATCGGGGGCAACTGATCGGCGGGCGCGCTAATTCCGGGGGGGGCCTATGTTCCTCCGCGCCGGGCCCCTGTAGGGCTCTGCCATATTGCCCGCGGGCTGGCGTGGAGACGGCCGTGGCGCTCATGCGTGGACCCATGCTGGCTGTGGCGGGCTGGCTTTCGGCACCGGAGCAGCGCACAGCACTCTGGCACCTTTCTAGCCCTGGTGGACAGGGAGAATGACTGGGCCGTTGATGGCGGCGTCGCTCACACCGGTTTTGACGCCGCCGTCAACACTTGGCCGGGATCAGAGAATCCCGGCCGTGATTTTAAGTTCTGTAGTTTTGAGCCAGTACAACATTCTAACAAAGGGGGATAGCTTTGAACTTGGCAATGAGAGTATTCTTTATTCATTGTTTTTCACTGAATTTTACTCATCTCTTGCCTTCCGTGCAAATGTATTGCAGACACAAGCATGGTCAGCACCAAGCAATCTCAATTTATTTTGGAAGAATAGCTGATTCTTCTTGACTCAAAATGGCTGACCTCCTGTCTTCCAATGTGGTGGTTTGAGACATGTACTGGAGGCTTCCAGTAGTTAAAAAGGGGTTTATTGATGAAAGACAAAGGCAGTTAGATATCAGACCCAGAACACGATACAACAGGGTCGGAATTCTCCATTATGAGTCTGCCTCCGACGCCACTAGTGTACACGGAGAATTTGGCACTAGCCAAATCGGCCATTCACTGCCCCAGGATTGGAGAATCCCATTGTCCTGATCGGACAGAGAATCCCGCCCCAGATCTTTACTCAACAGCTCCCTGGTCCACACTGCCTGAGGTCTTGCTCCCAAGGCCCCATGCAAACTCCCCTTTGGCAGAGGTTCGCACACTCCCACGCAATTGGCTCAGAGCCGGTCACGTGGGCCGTGGAGCTCGCTACCACATCCCTCCCCCTCCTTAGTGTCATAATATACACCAGTATATCATGGTGCAGATACACACACACTGATGGACACACAGCAAGACCAATCAACACACACAACACCGCAGCCAATCGCCAGTTAGAGCACACTCACTATAAAGACGGAGCATCAGAGTTCCCACTCATTCGGGATGTAGCCTCCTACAAGGACAGAGCTTACAGCTTACAGCACAGATCCGCACCATGTGCTGAGTGCATAGACTGGTTCGGACAGGCATAGGTCTTTAGTTTAATCTAACATTGTGTTAACCCACAGTGAAAGTATGTTCAACAGTTTCTAACTTAATAAAATAGTGTTGTACTATTTTAAGTGTTGGTGGCCTGTATGTGTTCCACGGACCCAGAGCACCCAACACATCATGGTACCAGGAGTTGAGGGATATTAGAACTTCTTAGACCTACCTGCAAGTTATCTGCCTTCCACCAGCATACAGTCATCCTGCAAAATGGACAGCGTCCACCCGCCGCCTCCGCTCCGCATCACCGGTAACCTGGGGGCCAACTGGGAGATATTCAAACAACGCTTCCAGCTCTACCTTGAAGCCACAGACCGGGAAGATGCCTCGGACACCAGGAAGATCGCTCTCTTCCTATCCACGGCCGGGGAACATGCTATCCACATTTTCAATTCTCTCACCTTTGCTGATGATGAAGATAAATCAAAATTCAAGACGGTCCTCCTCAAGTTTGACACTCACTGCAACATAGAGGTGAATGAAAGTTTTGAGCGCTATGTATTCCAACAGCGTTTGCAGGGTAAGGATGAACCTTTCCAATCCTTTCTCAGCCATCTCCACATCCTTGCGCAGTCCTGTAATTACGGGCCCACCTCCGACTCCATGATACGCAACCAGATCGTTTTCGGTGTTCAGTCGGACCCCCAAGCAGCTCCTCAAGGTAAAGCAGCTCACCCTAGCGACCGCCATCGAGACCTGCGTGCTACACGAACACGCCACTAGTCGGTATTCCCACATCCAAGTGGCTGAAACGGCGCGGCAAGGTCCCCACGAGGCAGAACGGGTCCAAGCAATCGAGCAACTCCAGGGCCTCAGCCTGGATGAGGGCAGCCATTTCGCGTGCTTTTCGCAGACTCCCGCGCTTGTGCGCACCGAACGAGGGGACGGCGACGTTGACGAACGTACTGCGCAGGCATGCACCACGTACGGCCGCACCGTGCATGCGCAGTGGCCGTACTGACGCTACAGCGTGCGGCAACTGTGGCTCCGCCCACTTAAAGCGACGATGCCCTGCCAAATCCCGACAATGCCTGAGATGTGGCAAACTTGGCCACTATGCTGCTTTATGCAGATCAGCTCAGCCTGCCAATTCGTATCGCTCCGGCCAGCCTCGCAGGAATGTCCGGGCCATTCAACCCACGGTCACCGAGTCCGATGGGGATCTACTACCCGATATTGACACCGAGGACCCGAAGGCACCTTTTCGAGTCGGTATCGTTACAAAAAACAGGGTGTCCCCGAAGCAAAGAATCCAGCCTGTATCAGTATACAGCATCGATCCAGACGATGAATGGTGTGCTACCCTTACGGTCAACCGGTCTTAGCTTGCTTTGATCCAGCAAAGGAGACCAAAATTTCGACCGATGCCAGTCAATCCGGCATTGGGGCAGTGCTCCTCCAACGTGATGAGGCCTCATCATGGGCCCCTGGTGCATATGCGTCACGTGCGATGACCCCCACGGAGAAGCGCTACGCGCAGATGGAAAAGGAGTGCCTGGGCCTTCTAACCGGTGTGGTTAAGTTTCACGATTATGTCTACGGACTTCCTCATTTCAACCTCGAGACCGACCATCGCCCGCTGGTCAATATAATACAGAAAGACTTGAACAATATGACGCCTCGCCTCCAGCGTATTCTTCTCAAGCTCCGGCGATATGACTTCCAGCTGGTATACACCCCAGGCAAAGACATCATCACTGCTGACGCTCTCTCCAGGGCAGTCAACACTCCATGTGACCCAGCGGGATTTGTCTGCCAGGTTGACGCCCATGTGACATTCGCAGCCTCCAATCTACCTGCCACGGATGAACGCCTCGTCCAAATTCGCTGCGAGACAGCGGCTGACCCCTTGCTACAGCGTGTCATGCGCCACCTAACGGACGGGTGGTTCAAGGGCCAATGCCCTCAATTCTATAATATCAAAGATGATCTGGCGGTAGTAGACGGGGTTCTTCTAAAACTGGACCGCATTGTCATCCCGCATAGCATGCGCCAGCTAATCCTGGAACAACTACACGAGGGCCACCTTGGCGTGGAAAAGTGCCGCTGACGGGCCCGAGAGGCAGTGTACTGGCCCAGTATTATTGAGGACATAGTCAACACAATTCTCAACTGCCCCACATGTCAGCGCTTCCAGCCGGCACAACCACATGAGACCCTGCAGCCCCATGAGTTGGTCACGTCACCATAGACCAAGGTGGGCATCGACCTGTTCCACGCGCTGGGTAGAGACTATGTCCTGATCGTGGACTACTTTTCGAATTACCCGGAGGTGATACAGTTGCACGACATCACCTCGTCTGCAGTCATTCGTGCATGTAAAGAAACATTTGCTCGACACGGCATCCCGCTCACGGTTATGTCGGACAATGGCCCCTGCTTCGCGAGCCAGGAATGGTCCAACTTTGCCAGGCGGTACAATTTTGCCCATGTGACATCCAGTCCCCTGTACCCACAATCCAATGGCAAAGCGGAGAAGGGAGTACATATCGTCAAACGGCTCCTATGCAAGGCTGCCGATGCTGGGTCCGATTTCTACCTTGCCTTGCTGGCCTATCGCTCCGCCCCGCTGTCCACTGGCCTGTCGCTAGCCCAGTTACTCATGGGTCGTACCCTGAGGACGACGGTGCCATCCATCCATGTCCCAGACCTCGATCATGTTCCGGTCCTTCGCTGGATGCAGCTGTCTCGTGCACAGCTCAAGGCGGCTCATGACTCCCGCGCAGCTGGTCTCCCTGCTCTGGCTCCAGATGACAATGTCCGCATCCATCTTCCGGATGGTGGCTGGTCTGCAACCACTGTTGTCCTTTGGCAGTTGGCCCCCCGCTCATTCCTGGTTCGTCTACCGGATGGCACTATTCTGCGCCGCAATCGACGTGCCCTTCGTCTCGTTCCACGCTCGCTACGTGATCCTCCTCTGTCGCCTTGCCCTCCTTCTGACCCTCCCACGGACTATGCAGAAATCCCTGTCACTCTGCATCCCCCTGACTCTGATGCAGTCCAGCCCGCTCCTGAACCGGCGGCTCTCAACCCACCCTTGAGGCGGTCAACCAGAATTCGTCGCCCACCTCAGAGACTTAATTTATGAACTTTGCGGACTTATAGACTCTCTGAATTGTTTCGTTGCTTTGTTTGATCGTTTCCCTGGTTTGTATATAGTGTTGATCTTGTTATTCTTGTTGCATACTGCTTCTCTGCACCAGGCACCTTCCCATGTAAATAGTTTAGTTCTCATGTACGTAGTCCTGTAAATATGTATTCGCACCACACATGTAGTTAGGAACATTCTCACCATACACTATTTATTGCCACACACATACATTCTTTCATAAAAGGGGGGATGTCATAATATACACCAGTATATCATGGTGCAGATACACACATTGATGGACACACAGCAAGACCAATCAACACACACAACACCGCAGCCAATCACCAGTTAGAGCACACTCACTATAAAGACAGCGGGCATCAGAGTTCCCGCTTATTCGGGATGCAGCCTCCTACAAGGACAGAGCTTACAGCTTACAGCACAGATCCTCACCATGTGCTGAGTACATAGACTGGTTCGGATAGGCATAGGTCTTTAGTTTAATCTAACATCGTGTTAACCCACAGTGAAAGTATGTTCAACAGTTTCTAACTTAATAAAATAGTGTTGCACTATTTTAAGTGTTGGTGGCCTGTATGTGTTCCATGGATCCAGAGCACCCAACACATCACTTAGCTCTCTTAATACACTTTCCCAAATCTGTGTACAGATATTACAATTGTTAACAGGGACAGCCGAGGAAAGAGAGTCCATAAAAAAATCAATCAGTCAGGAGCCTTCCTGCTCCTCCGAGACCCCTGAGCCCAACCACAGACTGCGCACTCTTTTGGGCAATCGAATGGTCCACAGTCGATGCCACCTCAGGAGGGACCATTTCAACAAAATGGCATCACCGGCCTCAACAGCCACAGATGATTGAACAGAAGCGGAGCCCTGACTCCCCTTGGCTAGACCGTATTACAGGAGTATTCATGGTGCGTGCTGGATTCATTGGCTCCACCTTGGGGGACAGCACCCATTGACTCCTCGGGTCGACATGCTTCTTGATGGTCTTCCCGTTAACATCAACACATAAGACACCAGCCCCAACTGGACCACGACCCATCCTTCTAACCAAGGCGAACCTGCCATGGAATTACGGACCTAAACCGGATCTCCCAACTAGAACAACCTGTTACCTCTCAGCTCTGACCGGTGACGTTTCTGTGAGACCTGACATGCCTCCACCCTCCCTGCCAAATTTGGAAATGCAAGATCCAATTGGGTTCTCACCCGGCGGCCCATGAGCAGCTCAGCTGATGAGACCCCCCGTGTTTGACTGAGGGGTTGAGTTGTACAACAACAAAATATTAGCCAACCTCTGGCTAATATTCATCTGACTTTTGTCATGGTGTTCTTGAATGCTTGAATGGTCTGCAGAACCAGGCTGGTTGATGCTGAGTGATGGGGGCTATCCCTCTGTATCGTATGCCATTTGCTTTCACAAAATGCTGGAAATCATCTCTGGTGAAAGGTGTGCCATTGTCCGAAATGATTGCCTTGGAAAGCCCATGAATGGCAAACATTCAACGCAGAGACTCTGGCCGGCGAGGTTGTGGTTCCCATCTACTAGACCAACAGTCACTTCGAGTGGGCATTCACCAGCAAAATAAAGCTTGCCCAATATTGGGCCTGCATAATGCATGTGGATCCTGGTCCACGGGTGGCCTGGCCATTCCCAGGGGTGAAGTGTGGCTGAATTCAGCAAAGATTGCTGCATTTGGCAAGGGTGGCACTGTTGTATGAGTTCGCCTATGGCTTTGTTTATGGCTAGCCACCAGATGTAACCGCGCACCAACACCTTCATCTTTACCTGCCCTGGGTGGTTGTTGGGTAACTCTTGAAGGCGGAGCCCCTACCCTGAGGCAGGATGACCACCCATGATTCCAAGAGAATCACAATGTCTTCATCTGTCAACTCATCTCGACCAATGATGTACAGTATCAGCAGTTCAGCCTTATATCACCAGCTGAACTATATAATTCCTTTGACCTCAGAAAGGATAGGGTCTCTTTGAATCCAGCTGCGAATGTGCTCCATAGACACTGGTAGAGTGCCTTGGGCTAGAAGGATCTCTGGAGACCAATGGTGGCGCAGTGCTCCTAGGTAATGTAAGGGGCCATCCTATTGATTCCCTTATTTCCCCTTTCTTTATTTTTGCTGTTACCAGCACGGCTCCCTGCCAACTGTGACAGTGCTGGACATAGTCCGCAGATGCCACGCTGGGTTTCTGACCGTTGAGACCATAAGTGAACCACGCCATCGGGAATTCTGCCCGGTGAATCACGGAGACCCCAGAGAATGGAGGGTCAGGCCGGCTAATGATATACCAATGGTGCTTAAACACTGCGCGGCGAGCGACGCACTTACTCCATTTTCGAGGCGCCAGAGGATCCCGATTTGGCATCAAATCGATGCCTACCACGATTTTGACGTCGGCCGACGGTGAGATCGTGAAACGCGATAGGGTGGAGAATAGCCTCCGACGCCAAAATCGCGGTAGGCGGTGGTTTGATGCCAAATCAGGATCCTCCGCTGGCAACAACACAGAGCCTCAGAAACGGTGAATCCAGCCCTCTAGCTTGAACCAGTCTCAGGAGACCTGAGGTAAACACTGCTCTGGGAGCAGGAATGATGAATGAGGTAGATGAGAGATATACAGGGTTTTAGTCTAAGGGGAAAATCACCCCATTTGCTACAATTGATATAGAAAGACCCATAACTATTTTAAGGGACACAGGTTCTACTCAAACTCTCTTGCTGGCGAAGGATTTAGTTTTCCCTTCAGAGAGTTCAAGGAAAGTTAAGGCATTGGTGAAGGTCACGAGTGGAGATTATATCCTGGTTCCATTGTATAACATACAATTGGAGTGTGATTTTGTATCAGGTCCAGTAGTTGTCAGAGTGGTTAAGGAGTTACCAGTGGACTGAGTAGACTTACGTTTGGGGAATGAGTTGGCAGGAGTGAAGATTGTAGCTTTACCCATGATTACAGAGTGTCCGAGGGAAATACCGCAGAAAAGCCCATGAGCTACCAATGGCATGACATATGGGAATTAGAAAAATTCATTGGGCAGTAAATGACTCAAAGAAAGAAATGTTGAACGGCATCAATCACACATCAAATGACAATGACAGTGAATCTGATTCTGCTGATACTGATGAAATTAACTCTATGAGAATGATTCCACACAGAAGTTTGTCAAAGATAAAATCTAGTAGCGAACCAGATTCTGAGGAATCCAAGACTGAAGGTGATCCTAAGAAAGAGGAATCTGAATCTGATAGTAACAACAGTGATGAAGATTCAGATGAGAGTTCTGAATCCGATTTGGGTTCTGATTATGAAGTAATGTTAAACAACTGCTACTAGATAGACCTGTCACTAACTGATCTTGAACAGATGGCAAATAATTCTTCCAAAACTAAGGAAGAAGACAGCAAATCGGAAGAAGAAAGTGATTTGAATTCATAAAAGTAACTTGTTACAGTCACATGCAGTAAACCCATTGCCATCCACTTCAGATACAAATATTTCCCAGAGCATGCCTGTCTTGAAGGAAAATATACATAATAACATGGCCTCAGCTATTCTGGGTAAGCATTGACTGTGAAATGACATCAAGCAGCTGGTTAACCCACCTCCATTTAAAGACACACTGTACCTCTTCAAGTTAAAGGAAGCAAATAGCAAAGGAGATGAAATAATTAGTGGTCAATTCATTTTGAAAGTGAAGAGGAAGGTGGATAAAGAACTACGTAGTGATTCTGCAATCACATCTGTTAACAAAAAACAGAAAGTTCATGGAACCAACAATGTGCTATCCTCTGATTCTGATAATGCTGTTAAAAGTAGTTGCAGGCCGCCGCCATTTCAAAGAACAATGTCTCTTCAATTCAATACATCCACCATGGACACTCCCAGCCACAGGCTTCACCGTGGTATATCTGAAAGTAAAGAAGAAAAGTTGAAATCTATAAATCGGTTTTACTAAATGGGGATAAAAGCTGTGATTACAAAGACTCTAATGAAGAAGTAAAAGTTGAAAAACAAAGAATGGTACATATAAAGCCAGCCAACTCGGCGAAGATTGAATCCTCAGCATTACTTGTCGCTGAAAGTAACCAGGTGAAGGGACAAAGAGAATGTAAAGCTGGAGGGGTTGAAAAGTGTTTATTAATTAAAAATGAACCAAATACGTCCCTCAGTATTGACGATACTGCTTGTAGTTTGGCTGCTGAAGATCCTTGAAATTTGGATAAACATTCATTGGACAATCAGAAAAGACTGGCTGCATAACACGAGAGGCAGAAAGACACGGAAATGCTGAAGAATGCATAGACACTGTTCTCTGGGAGCAGGATCGAGAGTACCAAAGGCTGGTGCCAGGATTCGGGATATCTCACCTGGGCTGCAGAGGAACTTGGAGTGGGAGGGTCAAGATTCAGTTGTCGTGGTCCACATAGGTACCAATGACATAGGTAGAACAAGGACAGAGGTTCTGCTAAGGGAATATGAGCAGCTAGGGGCTAAATTACAACGCATAACCAAAAAGGTAATAATCTCTGGATTACTACCTGAGTCACAAGCTAATTGGCACAGGGTCAATAAGATTAGGGAGGTAAATGCCTGACTTAAAGATTGGTGTGGGAGAAATGGGTTCCAATTCATGGGACATTGGCTCCAGTACTGGGGAAGGAGGGACCTGTTCCGATGGGACGGTCTTTATCAGAATCATGCTGGGATCAGAGTCCTGGCGAATTACATAACAAGCTGTAGATAGGGCTTTAAACTGAATGGGTAGGGGGGAGGTAGGATTCAGTTGCAGTGAAAATTAGACACTAAAATTAAAGGAGCTAGGAGTGCAGGTTAGCGATGTGGCGGATGATTACCAGAAAATAGAGGTGAGGGACAGTATGGGTGAATGTCCTTTTGCAACAGAGAATGCTAAAAGAGTAGGGAAATTTGACAATAGAACAAATTTAAAAGGTTTGCATTTAAATGGCCAAAGCAATCAGAACAAAATCAATGAGTTAACAGCACAAATAGAGACAAAAGCGTATGATTGGATGGTGATTACTGAGACATGGTTACGAGGACACCAGGGCCGGGATTCTCCGCTATCCGGTGGGGCGGGCCGTACCGGCGCCGAGGAATGGTGTGAACTACTCCGGCATTGGGCCGCCTGGAAGGTGCGGAATCCTCCGCACCTTCAGGGGCTAGGCCTGCGGCGAAGGGCCTCCGCTGGCCGGCACGAGTTGGCGCATGCACGGGAGCGCCAGCATGTTCTGGCGTTATCCCAGCACATGTGCAGGGGGGCTCTTCTCCGCGCCGGCCATGGTGGACCGTTACAGCAGCCGGCGTGGAGGGAAAGAGTGGCCCCACGGCACAGGCCCACCCGCAGATTGGTGAGCCCTGATCATGGGCCAGGCCACCGTGGGGGCCCCCCGGGGCCAGATCCCCCCGAGGACTCCGCAGGCTGCCCGCAGAGCCAGGTCCCGCCGGTAAGGACCTTGTTTTATTTACGCTGGCGGGACTGGCCAAAAACGGGCAGCCACTCGACCCATCGCGGAGCGGAGAATCGCCGAGGGGGAGCCACTGCCAACGGACCCCCGACCGGCGTGACGCGATTCCTGCCCCCGCCGAAAAACCGGCGCCGGAGAATCTGGCAGCCGGTGTCGGGGCGGGATTCACGCCACCCCCTGGCGATTCTCTGGCCCGGCGGGAGGTCGGAGAATCCCGCCCCTGGTCTGGGAATTGAATATCCAAGGCTACTCAGTATTTCAGAAAGATAGACTGAAAGGAAAAGGAGGAGGTGTAGCTTTGCTGGTGAGGAAATGGATCAGAGCTGGAATGAGAAATGATACAAGCACTGGAGGTAAAGATGTGGAATTGGTCTGGGTAGAAATAAGAAATAGCAAATGGAAGAAGTCCTTGGTTGGAGTAATCTATAGGTCCCCAAACAGTAGTTTCGCAGTGGGGCACAGTATAAACTAGGAAATACTAGGGGCTTGTAAGACAGCTAAGGGAATAATCTTGGATGATTTTTATATGCACATAGACTGGATTAATCAAATTTGCAAGGGTAGCCTCGAGGAAGAGTTCATTGAATGTATTAGAGATTGTATCTTGAAATAATATGTTGTGGGACCAAACAGGGAGCATGCTACTTTGGATTTAGTATTGTGTAATGAGGAGTGATTAATTGATGAACTCATAGTTAAGGATCCTCTAGGGAATAGTGACCATAGTATGCTAGAATTCAATATTCAGTTTGGGGGTGAGAAAGTGGAGGCCCATACTAGCGTTCTGGAATTAAATAAAGATAATTCTATACGTATAAGGACAGATTTGGCCCGGGTACAGTGGGCAGGAAGGCTAAAAGATAGGACAGCTGGTGAGCAGCGGCAGTTGCTTATGGAGAAACTCAATTCCTCACAACTAAAATATATTCCAGTGAGGAAGAAAGACGGTAAGAGAAGTAAAAAACATCCATTGCTAAACAAGGAAATAAGGACAATATAAATACAAAAAGTAAAGTACACCATGTTGCAAAGGCCAGTGGCAGGCTGGGAGATTGGGAAACTTTCAAATATAAACAAAGGGATAATAGAAATGTAATAAAAAAAAGTTCAGGTAGATTATGAAAGAAAGCTAGCACAAAATATCTAAAAGGATAGCAAAAGCTTCTATAAATACATAAAAGGGAAGAGAATTGCTTAAGTGAATGTTGGTCCGTTGGAAGATGAAACACAGAAATGGCGACGATGGTGGAGGACACTAATACCATTCCTTTAGGAATGGGGAATTCAGAGATAATACAAAGGGTGGAACTTAGAACTATCAGCATCAATAGGGAAACAGTACTTAACAATTATATCCTAGGGTATTGAAGGAAGAAGCAGCAGAGACATTGGATCCATTTGTTATAATATTCCAAAACTCCCTGGACATGGAGAAGGTTACGGTGGATTGGGAAAATGCTATGTAATGCCCTCATTCAAAAAGGGAGGGAGGCAGAATGTAGGAAATTATAAACCAGTTAGTTTAACATCTGTTATTGGGAAAGTGGTAGAATCTATTATTAAGGAAGTAATATGAGGACATTTGGAAAGTCAAAACGCAATCCATTAGAGGCAGCATGGATTTATGAAGGGTGAATCATGTTTGACTAATTTGCTACAGTTCTTTGAAGATTTAACAAGCCTCATGATGCAGCGGACCCGGGTCACTGTCCGTGTGGCGTTTGCACATTCTCCCCATGTCTGCGTGGGTCTCACCCCACAACCCAAAGATGTGCAGGGTAGGCGGATTGGCCACGCTAAAGTGCCCTTAATATTCTTTAACCAATTTCACTATCTAGTCAAAGGTGTTCAAGTCAGGTGCCTTCGGGGACATGTGGTTCTCAATCAAATAATAGGTCTAGAGCCCACAAACTGTCAGAGGTATCGCCTTCTGCTTGTCCTTGCCTGTGATTCCATTCGTGGCAAACAAGAAACAGCAGCTTGATGTACTGACATCATGATTCAACCCCTTGGTCAAATAAGTCTAGTTTCCCAATGATAGATATTTCCGCTCACAGTTTAAATTATTCCAACTCTTGTTGGAGCTTCTCTACTTTCTCAATTGTTCCTTTCCCACCCCCTCGATTCCCAACGACTGTCGGTTGCTATTGAAAACCTTTAAGCCACTGTGGTGGCTCACGATGCACACTGGAGGCTCCCAGTGGTTAACAAAGAGGTTTATTGATGAAAGGCAAAGGCAGTTGGTTAACAGTCACAGAAGACTTCACAACAGGGGCGGGATTCCCCCGTCGGCTGATGACAAAATCAGGAAAGGCGATTGGGCGGTTATGACGCCAAAATCTTGCCGGGTACCAGATTCACAGCAAATCGCAATTCTCTGGTGCCTGGACAGCGGCGTCACTGCATTCACGGCGTTGGCATATCATTAGCGGGCCTGACCCGGTATTGTTCGGGGCCGTCGTGATTCTCCACCTCCACGGGGAGGGGGGGTGGGGGGGGGTGGGGGGGGGAATTCCCAACGGCGAGGTTCACTTGTGCTTTCAAAAACCAAGAAACAGGCGCCATGGCTGCTGCGGGGAAGAGAGGGAGTATGGGAAGTGTCAAACATCGTCATAGTTTGCTGACAATTGTGCCGCTGGCAGGGGGGCTTCTGCCAGGGCCAGGGGGAGTAGCAGGGTGTGGCCAGGTGGTGGGCTGTGGGGTTGGGGTGGAGGGGCTCAGAACACCATTGGTGCAGCCTGCCAGGCAGCCATGCGGATGCAGACGCCACTGACTGCCCACTGTGAACTTAGGACCATGCGTCGTTTGGGTGTGTGTCCACCATACTGCCGGAGGTTCTGTTCCCAGGGCCCTGCGTAAATTCCCCATTAGCTCCCGTGCAATTGGCCCCGAGCCAATCGTGTGGTCGATGAAACTCGCCCCCTTAAAAGGGTCACACTACCACATCCACTTTTCATAAACATTAGCTCATCCAAACCCCTGCACACCATTTCTTACCCACATTTGGCCCACTCGCCCCTGAGTGTTTACCAACATTCATCAATGCTAACAATTTGATACTCATGTTTAAATCCCTTCATGGCCTCTCTATTGCCTTCTTTGGTAATCTTCTGTAGATCTACACCTGTCAGGACTCTACATTCCTTCATCTCTTGGCATTAGCAATAGGATGGGCAGATATCCAGTTTTGTACCAGACAATCTAATTTTCAGCCAGCTGGTTACTGTCCGATATTGAATGGCTTCTGACATTTTGACACTCAGTCCACTTACTTTAGGCCCTGGAAAGTGCCTAGTCTACCTCAGATTACCCTGGAGGGTAAGGTGTTTCAAAAGTTTGAGCTATTTAGTAGACTTTAATGTTCATTTTCATTTCCCTTTGAATAGTTTGGGGCAGCACGGTAGCCTTGTGGATAGCACAATTGCTTCACAGCTCCAGGGTCCCAGGTTCGATTCCGGCTTGGGTCACTGCCTGTGTGGAGTCTGCACGTCCTCCCCGTGTGTGCGTGGGTTTCCTCCGGGTGCTCCGGTTTCCTCCCACAGTCCAAAGATGTGCAGGTTAGGTGGATTGGCCATGATAAATTGCCCTTAGTGTCCAAAATTGCCCTTAGTGTTGGGTGGGGTTAATGGGTTATGGGGATAGGGTGGAGGTGTTGACTTTGGGTAGGGTGCTCTTTCCAAGAGCTGGTGCAGACTCGATGGGCCGAATGGCCTCCTTCTGCACTGTAAATTCTATGGTAAAATTTGACAGATTGAATGTGGTAATGTCCTGTTAATTTTTAGTAAGGTTTGTATATAATTTATTTTTAATGACTAACATAGGACAAAAATGGTTCAATTCCCCGAGTTCTCCGTTACCAATCCACAGTGGTCAGCATTGTTGCTTCAAAGCACCAGGGTCCCAGTTTTGATTCCCGGCTTGGGTCACTGTCTGTGAGGAGTCTGCACGTTCTCCCCGTGTCTGCGTGGGTTTCCTCCGGGTGCTCCAGTTTCCTCCCAAAAGTCCCGAAAGACGTGCTGTTAGGTGAATTTGACATTCTGAATTCTCCCTCTGTGTATCCGAACAGGCGCCAGGGTGTGGTGACTGAGTGATTTTCACAGTAACTTCATAGTAGTGTTAATATAAGCCTACTTGTGACAATAATAAAGATTATTGTTCTTATTATCATGGAATGGTTAACTAATCATCATCGTCAGCAAAAAGGGTGCATCAATGACATCCTGTGGGGTAATGGCTACCCTGATCAGGTCATTTAGTGTTGTGTATTGTCCAAATTCACTAACAGGCCTAAAGTCGAAAGAAAAAACAGGTCTCAAGCCATCAGCTTTGGCCCTGAAAAATACCAGTCTACCACAGATCAGCCGGAACAGTAAGGTATCTCAACAATTTGAGCAACAGGCGAAGCTGGATGTTTCACGCTGCGACTATGCAGTAGGAACATGAGTGCTATTCAACACGAACAGGATGCTGCCGTCAAGTCAAAAAGACCTTCTGGGACTAAGGCAACTTTCATTTCAAACAGGTTTAGGTCATATAGGGCTGAATGGCTTCCTGCACTGTAGGAGTTCTATGGTTCTCTGGTTCTATGGTTTACATGATAAAAATATATAGGCTGGATTCTCCGATTTTGAGGCAATGTCTGGAGGGTCCGAGGCATTTTACGTGGGAAAAATCGGCGGCGCCCCATCACCGATCCTCCAACCGGTGAGGGGCTGTCAGTCATGCCACATAAAACGGCCGGCCTCCACGAAGTAAATGGGCGTAGAATTACCGGGTCCGTGGCCGCGCAGGCGCACAGCGACGACCTGCAGTGGCCGCGCCATACAACATGGCGCCAGCCCTGCGCGGACCTGACCTGCCAGATAGTGCCCCCTGAACACCCCCTGGCCACCCTCCACCAGTCACCCCAGCCGTCGACGAAGCCCCTCCGGCCAACAGCATGGGTCCCAGCCGACTGAGGCGGCGTTGGACCCAGTCCGCAGCCGGGTTCCCGACCACTGAGACCACACGTCAATCGTGTGGTCAGGAATTCGGCCCATCAGAGGCAGAGCATTGGGGGAGGGCCTTCAGGTGACGTCCTGAGGCTGTCCCAACAGTGTGCGGTGAACGCTGCGATGATGCCGTTTTGAAGGGCGTGGAGCGTGCGCAACCTGCGTAAAACAGGCGCCACTCCCGATTCGGTTGTAAAAATGGATTCTCTGTCCGATCGCTGATTACGAAATCGCCGTCGGCAAACGGAGAATTCCACCCATAACATTTACAAATATCTATTTTTAATTTCAATGCAATTCGTTACAGTTCATGTTTTGCATATTCCTTATTAAAATTGCAAGACCCATGACGAAAGATAAGATGTAGCAAATGCCTTTAAGAAATCACGATCAAATTTCTGTTCCATTTCCACTCCAAGCAGATGTCTTTGAACAGGAAATGCTTTGTGCTGAGTACAAGTTAAATTTATTGCTAACCAATCAGAAAAGTTGTTAGTCCCATTGGCAATGAACTGGACAGAGATGAGAGAAAGTAACTGTTATCTTCAGGTGCAGGTCCAAATTTACTGTACGATGTTCAGTGTATGGAAAAGAGGGGCAGTTATAAAACAAACGATCATCATAAAACAATCCTGGCCTTCCTGCGTCTTGTATGTTTTCAAAAGCCACCTAACATCTGTTGTGTGTGGTCTGTTGTTTCGAAACCATTTCACAATTTGCTGAATTGTTGTCCTGTGAGAGTGTGGCATTCTCGACAACTGCATTTTCTGTTTTTTCAGCTGAAAATGCAATCCCAGCAACACATTCTAAGAATAATTTATGATCATAGCTAAAAGCACTGGGAAGAAGAAAACCAAACAAGGCCAAAATTCAGCTGTATGTACTTCAGAGTGTACTGAGTAAATTGGGCTTATATTCTCTGGGGTTTAAAACAATCAGAGGCGAGCTCATTGAGACCTGCAAAGTTCTAAAGCAGTTTGGGTGGACACTGAGAGATGTTTCTGCTAATCGGGGAACCTAAAACATGGGGGCCGAGTCTCGGATAAAGAGGCTGATCATTTTGGGCTGAAATGAGGAAAAATCACGGGCTGGATTCTCCGATTTTGAGACGAAGTGCTGATGCCGGCGTGGGAACGGTGGTGTTTTACGACAGCAAAAATGGCGCAACAGCTGCACCGATTCAGCAACTCTAAATGGGCCAGCCCCATCGCCACGTGGGACACAAGCGGTTCCAAGCAAAATGGCGCCGGATTCACCGGGTCCGTGATTGACGCACATGAGGCTCACCCACTGCAGCCGCACTTAAACGATCCAATCCCACACATACCGTCCCAGTCAACAAGATGGCTGGAAGGAGAACAGCGCCACGGTTCAGGGTCGCTGAGCTGGCCACCCTCCTTGATGCTGTGGAGGAGAGAAGGATGACCCTGTACCCCGGCCTGGGAGAAAGGCCATCAGGTGCGCAGGTGGCAGACGCGATCAGCACCGTTGGCTATGTCGTCCAGACTGGCATCCTGCACAACCTCCTCAGGGCTGCCAGGGTGAGTAGGCAGCGCAGAGCCCTTGGCACCAACCCCCTTCCCTCCCACACATGTAACCCGGATTTGCCCCCCCCCCAGGGACAGCCAAACGCCCATCCTGCCACACATGCCAGCATCCATGCCAGCCGCAGTGACCGGGTGCCCTGGCAACTGATGCCACCATCTACCCAACCCCTGGACTTTATGCATCGGAATGTCTAACAGTGTCATTGTTTGTGTTTGCGCCTCCCCCCCTCCCAGCCCACCTGACACACACAGACACACACCCCGGCCCGCTGTCAATTCATACATGTCGTCTTGTGTCTTACAGGACCTGGCGGAAATGGGCCCAGTCCATCCGAAGACTCCCGCCCCCAGCCAGTGCCAGAGCCGTAGCCCCCCCCAGGGGCCGAGCACTGACAGGAGAGCAACCTGAACACTGGTCGTCTGCCCGCGTCTCCGACACCCACCACCATCTCAGAGACTATCACCTCAGTTGGGCACTATCGTGAAGAGATTCCTGGGACTCCATCTGGTGCGCACCACCCAGTTGGTCCGGTACAGCAGGTGGAGATAGGAGCAGCCGAGGAGCCGGACGGTCGGAGGGCAGGCCGGTCCCAGGAACCAGCTGCCGCCCAGACGGGTCCCGGGCTCCTGGAACATCCAGTCCTATCCCCAGTGGAGGTGCAGTCAGAGACCCAGGGATTACGGGAGGGGATGCCAGCCGGCTTCCAGCAGCAGCGAGCGTAGGTGGAGGAGTCAATCCGCGTGCAGGAGCAGGGGGTGATGCCGGTCATCCGTGCCAGCCAGGCCAACACCGCGCGTGGAGGCAATGGGGGCGATGGTGTCGGATATGGATCAGCGTATGCAAGACCTGGGGCATTCTGTGCAGGCGGGGGTTGAGGCCCAGGACAGGGCTGCCCTCACATAGGCAGCCATGTGCCAGAGCCACCTGGACATCGCAGCGGCGCTCCTCAGCGTGGCCCAGTTATAGCAGGCCATGGCTGAGAATGTCGGCGGCATTGCCCAGGCATGGCACAGACTCAGAAGGAGGTGGCCCACACCCAGAGAGACGTTCACCACACCCAGAGGGACGTGGCCCAGTCACTGGCTGATGTGGCACAGACCCTCAGTGTGGTGGCACAGTCCCAGCGGAGATGACCCACTCCCTGTGCTCCATGGCCGCGAATGTGCAGCCCCTGTTTGAGACCAGAGCGGGCCTCCAGAGCTGGCAGTGCCAGGTGGCGGGGGGCCCTCAGGGATGGCTCCACTTGCACTCCCGTACCATGGAGTAGTCGAGAGCCATCGGGCACCCCGCAGGAGGAGGAGGTCCTGGGGTCCATGCCGGTGCCTCCCGCAGAGGACGTGCCGGAATAGCGCAGGATCTCGGACGCCCCCCTCTCCTGTCCATGGGGCATCTGGTGGGCAGCAGGCTGTATCATCTGGGGATCCAACGAGGCACAGTGTTAGGGCCTGTAAGGCCAGAAAGTTGGACACCAGTTAAGTTGGCACGGGTGCAGGGCACAGTTGAGTTATAGGGGCTAGGGCATAGGCTGTATATAATTGTTCACAATAAACACCTGTTAACAGAGTTCAAAACTGCCTTGGTGCTCCGTCTGATGGCTGTGGGGGTGGGGCGGTCAGCGTTGGCCAGTGGGGGGGTGGGAGGGATGAGTGATGGCCCTGTGGGTGGACGGTGCTCCCCCTGCCCCGACCGTTCCCAGCACCCCGACTCCAGGGATTCGACAGTGCCATGTGATGGACTGGCCGGCTCACATGCCGAGATCACCCAGGTGGAAGGTGCTGCTGTGTGCATGAGTCAGACATTGTCATACGATGTAAAGCATGGAGCTCATCGCAGAGCGGGTTGTCATCATCTTCCATCCCATGGACCAGACCCGCTGTCACTGCCAACCCAGTGCCCCCAGCTCGTTGCGCCACAGGTATGTGTCGTGGAGGGGGTCTGCATGCGGGTAATTTGGTGGTGTGGGAGGTGAGGGAGTTTGGTGGTGAGGAGGTGTGGGTCTTGGGTGGTGGAGTTCGTGCCCCTGGTCAGCAACCCCCCTCCCCCCCAGCCAGTGAAACGTGAGGCGACAAGGGCAACCCGTGCGCCTTGGCCCTGGCGATAGCGTCGTGCGGCCTCCCGTGCCTGGCCAGGCCCCATGTCCCACTCATTGTCCTCCTCCCCCTATCCTCCTCGGCTGATGAGGCCTGCCCTTCCTCCTCATCCTTCTCCAGCACATCACCCTCTGCTGGGCTACATTGTGCAGACGGCAGTAGGCCACCACGATGCGGGCGACCCTCCTAACCTCGTACTGGATGGCCCCTCCAGAGCAGTCTAGGCACCTGAAACGCATCTTCAGGACCCTGAAGCACCGCTCAACCACACCACTATTCGCTGTAAGGGCATCATTGTAGCAGGTCTCCGCGTCGGTCTGTGGCCTCCATATAGGCGTCATCAGCCACGACCGCAATGGGTAACCCCTGTCACCCAGCAGCCAGCCCCGCAGCTGGGGGGTTGCCCCTCAAAAAGCAGGGGATCACCGAATGCGCCAAGGTATCGGGCACAGACGTGCATAATGCACATCTGTTGGTCACAGAGCAGCTGGATGTTCATCGAGTGGTAGCCCTTTCTGTTTGTGTGCAGTGGCCTGTTATACGCCGGTGGCCGTAGGGCGACATGTATCCCATTGATCACCCCCTGGACCTGGGGCATCCCAGCGACGGCAGCGAACCTTGCTGCCCGGACATCCTGGTGGGCGCCGTCCACATGGTATTGGATGTACTGGTCCACCTGGCATATAGAGCATTCGTGATGGCATGGATGCATCTGTGCGGCGGTGACTGTAAAATGCCGGCCACGTCCCCACTCGGCGACTGGAAGGACCCCGTCGCGTACAAGTTGAGGGCGACCGTCACCTTGACAGTCACCGGGATCGGCTGTCCCCCCCCCCCCCCATACCCCCGAGGTGCCAGGTGTGCCATCATCTGGCAGATGTGTCTGATGGTCTATCTGCTCATCCACAGTCTCCCGGTCTGGCAGGTCCTCAAACGACATGTGGTGCAGTACATGCGAGGCCTCATCTGGTGCCCCCTTGGTACCTCCTCCTGCTCAGCCTGGTGGTGTCTGCAGGGGGTGAAAGGATAACATGTTAGCATGGCGCATACTCCCCTGCCCAACCAGGTACCATGGGCTACATGGTGGCCTCGGCTGGTACTGCAGGCCCCACCCCCGCACGCCCCGCCCGTCAGTGCCCTCGATCTTGGCGCCCATCCCTGTTGCCAGAGGCACCGTTGGCTGGCACTACTCTCACTGGGCTCTGCCATGCGTCTGGCCCTGAGTGGTCATCTGGTGGGTAGATGCCGGTTGGGTGGGGTGTTCAGGGGCAGGGGGGGTGGGCACACTGTGGTGGGTGGTGGGGTGCGGGGGTGCTCGCACCCATACGGCCAGTGTCACTGTGCAGAACCAGGGGCCGAGGTGGGTGGTCAGCAAGATGGCCGGTATAATGGCAGTCGATGCCTGGGACCGCCCTAGTCCTGTGGGGGTCTCCCCGGCTGCTCGGCCTGGCCTACCCCCTCCTCCTCCCCTCCCCTGACCCTGGCAGGAGCCCCCCCACCCCCCCCACCCCGCCACCGGCAGCAAGCCCGGCGTCCGGGCCGGCAGTCCGCAGTCACTTCACGCCATTTCCAACCTCCTCTCACTAGCAGCCAGGACGCCAGGTTCACGATTTTTCTAACCACAAGCGAACCACAGCATTGGGAACTCAGCCCATCGGAGGTGCTGAATCGCGGAGGCCCCGCAGCATCGGGCGTCAGGCCCGCTAATGATATGCCTACTGTACTTTCAGGCTGCACGGCGAGTGCCGCATTCACATCATTTTGGGGGTGCCGGAGCATCCCGATTTGGCGTCAAACCAGCGTCTACCGTGATTTCGCCGATGGAAGCGATTCTCTGCCCAATCACGTTTCACGATTTTGGCGTCGGGAAACGGAGAATCCGTCCCTTTTGTTCAAAGGGTTGGGAATCTTTGGAATTCTCTGCCCAGAGGGTTATGGATGCTCGTTGATTACATGCAAGGTTGAGATAGACAGATAGGTGCTCTCTCAGAGAATTAAGGGATATGGGGAATGGGCGGGAAAGGAGAGTTGAGGCCCAAGATCAGCCATAATAGCATTGAATGGTGGAACAACTCGATGGGCCGAGTGGTCTACTCCTGCTCCTAATTCTTGTGTTCTTGTATTCTTTTAAATAAAAATCAGAATTATATCCAAAGGAGTCTGGCCAGGCATCAATGATCTATCATTTAAGGACACTGTGCTGCCGTGCTGCCCCTTTGTCCATGTTTGAGTTTGATGCAAGACTATAATGAGGTCAGGAGCTCAGTGACTCTGACAGGGAGGCATGGACAGGCTGGGCTGAAGGGCCTGTTTAATGCTGTAAACATCTATGACTCTATAGGGTGGCACGGTGGTTGCCGCTGCTGCTTCGCGGTGCCGGGTGCATTTTGAATGCATTTTGGAAATCCGGGCACATAACATTGCCATGTTCCCTTTTACCCCACCCCTACCAGTTACATCCTCAAATAAACTCTAATAAAGCTGCCAATCAGGATTTTCTTTTGTGAAAACCATGTTGACTTATTCTAATCATACTATGCTTTTCTAAGTGCATTGTTAAGACTTCCTTAATAGACTTCCAGTGGCAGCTATTAGGTGAACAGTCGCACATGTGATGGCTCCTGCCTGAGGATTTGTTTTTGGCTCTTTCTGTCCAGTTAACAGGGGGGTTTCAGAACAAAGTGGTGCAGCATGATAGAATAAGATCGTCTCTTTCGAGTGATGCCTGGTGGATACAACATGAGACAGAAGTCAGGCAAGGGATTCTCGTCGGATTCAGAAGGTCCCTGAGCCTCAGTCGGGGAGAAAATGGCGGCGCCTTAGTGGCTTCGTTGTCCCCTCAATGGACGACCGAGAAGTTGGTAGACTTCTTAACAAGTGAATTTAAGAAGCAGTGACAAGTGGTTGCTGAGAATCTGGTGAAGGCGATTGAGGGGGCCATGACACCTATTTGGGTGTCCTTGGGCAGGATGGCTCAGCAGATGAGGGTACTTGGGGTGATGATCAAGATGGTGGAGGAGGCGCACACTGATGATAGTGATCGAATTGTCTCTTTAGAGACAGAAATGGCGTTGCTGGAGGAGGAGCGGAAGGCAATAAAGTCGATGATCTGGAGAATCGCTCCAGACGGCAGAATTTAAGAATTGTTGGGTTGCTGGAGGATCTGAAAGGTACAAACACCACGGATTACATCTCCATGTTTGGAAATTTGGTGGGTGAGTGGATCTTTCTGATCCTTCCTGTGTTGGACCAGGCCCATCGACTGCTGAAGCAGAAGCCCAGATCGGGGGAGCCACCACAGGCGATCATAGTCAGGTTCCATAGCTAGTTGGACAAGGAACGGGTCCTGAGATGGGTGAAGGATCGTCAAAATGGTAGCTGGGAGGGCCATGCCATCAGATTATACCAGGATGTTGAGGCTGAGCTGGCAAGAAGGCATGCGGCAGTGGCACCACAGCTGGCTCTCTTGTTCAGCAGAGACGGTCAAAGCACAGAAGAACTCAGGGGTACAGATAGGTGCATCTGTGGACGTGGAAGCAATTCCAGGATGGCATGTTGCCTCCCTGGTGCGAGGCTCAAGGATGTCTCTGAACGGCCATGGGCATTCTGAAAGGGGAGGATGATGAGGCATAAGTCATGGTACACGTTGGTACCGATGACAGGGGTAAAATGAGGGATGAGGTCTTGCATCAAGAATTCAGGGAGTTAGGTTGTAGACAAAAAAAGCAAGGCCACCCGGGTTGTAATCTCTGGATTACTCCCAGTGCCACATGCTAGCGAGTACAGAAATAGGAGAATAATGCAGATGAATGCGTGGCTTAAGAGTTGATGCAGGAGGTAGGGTTTGAGATTCCTGGACCATTGGGACCGTTTTGGGGGAAGGTGGGACCTGTACAACAGAACAGTCTACAACTGAACCAGAGCGGGACTAACATCCTTGTTGGCGGGTTTGATGGTGGTGTTGAGGGGAGTTTAAACTAATTCAGCAGGGAGAGGGGACGCAGATTGTTAGCAGAATAGGGACACAGCATAAAACAGAAAAGCAATCAAGTCAGAGGGAATACAGCAGTCGTATGTTTCAAGGTAAGATGAGGCTGGATGGCCTCTACTTTAATGTCAGGAGTATTCCAGGTAAAACAGATGAGTTAAGAGCGAGGATTGACATTTGGAATTGTGATATAATAGCCATCGCGGAGATGTGGTTGAGGGACGGGCAGGATTGGCAGCTCAACATACCAAAATATACAATCTTCAACTGAGACAGAGGAGGGGATAAAAGTGGAGGAGGCATTGTGTTATTAGTTAAGGAGTCAGTTATTGCATTAAGGAGAGATGATATCTTGGAGGAGACATCAAATGAAGCTGTGTGGATAGAGCTTAGGAACAAAAAAGGGACAGCACACTGCTTGGTGTTTATTATAGACCCCAGATAGTCAGCGGGAAATTGAGGACTAAATATGTGTGCAATTTGCAGAGGTGTGTAAAAATAATAATAGGCTAATTATATTAAGTGATTTCAACTTTCCCAAAATTAATTGGGATAGTCATTGTGTTAAGGTCTTAGATGGAATGGAATTCTTAAAATGTGTGCAGGCGAACCTTTTAACTCAATATGTAGAGAGTCCAACAAGAGACAGTGCAGTGATGGACCTGATTCTGAAGAATGAAGCCAGACAGGTAGTTGATGTGTTGATGGGGGAACATTTTGGCGATAGCGACCACAACATGATACGATTAGGGCAGCACGGTAGCTGAGTGGAGGGCAGCACGGTGGCTCAGTGCAGGGCAGCAGGGTGGCTCGGTAGTTGGCGCAGTTGCTTCGCGGCTCCGGGATCCCGGGTTCGATTCCCGGCTTGGGTCGCTGTCTGTGCCGGGTCTGCGCATTCTCCCCGTGTCTGCATGGGTTTCCTCCGGTTGCTCCGGTTTCCTCCCGCGGTCCAGGGATTTGCAGGTTGGGTGGATTGGCTATGCTAAATTGCCCTTAGTGTCCAAAAATGTTGGGTGGGGTTACTGGGTTATGGGGATAGGGTGGGGGTAGGGGTGGGCATGGGTAGGGTGCTCTTTCCAAGGGCCGGTGCAGACTCGATGGGCCGAATGGCCTCCTTCTGCACTGTAAATTCTATGATATGATTCTATGACATTGGACCACAAACACAGAGAGAACATAGGAAATAAGAGCAGGAATTGGGCAAAAATAAAAGCAAATTACTGCGGATGCTGGAATCTGAAACCAAAGAGAAAATGCTGGAAAATCTCTGCAGGACTGGCAGCATCTGTAGGGAGAGAAAAGAGCTAACATTTCTAGTCCAGATGACCCTTTGTCAAAGCTAAAAGACAGAGAAAGTGGAAATATTTAGACTGGAGTGAGAATGAAAGATGAGTCATAGCCACAGAAACCCAGGGAAATTGGGTGCTAATGGCCACAGAAACCAAAGGGAAAGACTGCTAATGGCAGTCCCCAGAGAGAACAAAAGGTGTGAAAGGTCAAACTGCAGAGAAACTAACATCAAAGGGTAAGCTGCGACAGATGTAAATGTGGGGGGAGGGGAAGGAGGAAGCAAAGGGGAGAAGGGGTAAGGAAAGGTGCATAAGATGGGGGGGGGGATGTCAAGAAAGACAAGAAAGAAAGAAATGGTAAAAGACAGTTAAAATGAAATGGGATGAAAACAAATGGGTCGAGGTGGGGTAGAGCTAATCATCTGAAGTTGTTGAATTTGATTTTGAGACCTTTATTTCCCAACTTGGGCTATGCGCCTCAAAGATGAAAATCCAGGGGGCTGAATGTGACTGCAAAAGCAATCCATGTATTTTGCATTTCGTTCCAATTTTCGTTTCTCCCAGTAGCTGTGAATCAATCCATTCAATCCCTTTGCTGGTGGGAAGACTCAGTGAGGAGCGGCTGCGGATTTCTTTAATGTGCCTGCCAGTGTTACAGGAAATGAGGGGAAGGGCTGGAGTTTCTTCAGAGACAATTTGGAGATGAATCAAAGGCCTCTGGACAGTTCCTCCCCAAATACAGAACCATCCAGTTGTTTTCATGTTTTTAGACTTTTCAAGCGTCAAGAATCTTCTGAATCCATCTGGCACCAGAACTCTCACTGAGTTATGGAAAGAAGAAAATCTGAGAGGATATTTGCATCTTTATCCAAATAATATTATTGTTAGCAGGAAAAACAGCAAAATCACGGCAAAGTGAAACATGACATGGGTTAGTATAGGGAGTCAGAAAGGATATCATTCTCTCATTGTTGATGTGCTATTAATATGCACTTTTTCAAAGGTTAAATTTTTATTTTCGATAGTCATAGCAACACAGGGAAATCCAGGACAAAAATAGAGTCTGCAATCCATTTGATGTGTTCCAAAAACTAATATTCTCCATTATTTGTCCCATTTGATATCGATTTTGGCAGGTTCACATTATCAAAATGAGTTCTAATTGGCGGCAGGGTGAGCACTTGCTGGGGAGGGCGATGAATGACAGGAGGCTGTCGAATATGGGGTGGGTCTCGTTAATCGTAGGGAAATGGGGCTTAAGTGGTGATATTTCATTTCTTGCCAAACTACGTCGAGACCCCGGGCGCCATTCTCCAACCCCCCACCGGGTCGGAGAATCGCCGGGGGCTGGCGTGAATCCCGCCCCCGCCGTGTCCCGAATTCTCCGCCACCAGAGATTCGGCGGGGGCGGGAATTGCGCCGTGCCGGTCGGCGGGCCCACCCCGGCGATTCTCCGGCCCGCGATGGGCCGAAGTCCCGCCGCTGTCAACCCTCACCAGCCGGCATGGATTAGACCTCCTTTTCAACGGCGGGACAAGGCGGCGCGGGCAGGCTCCGGGGTCCTGGGGTGGGGGGAGGGCGCGTGGCGATCTGGCCCCAGGGGGTGCCCCCGAGGTGGCCTGGCCCGCGATCGGGGCTCACCGATCCGCCGGAGGGCCGTGCCATGGGGCACTCTTTTTCTTCCACCTTCGCCATGGTCTTCACTTGTGCATGTGCGGGGATGCCGTGAGCGTCCGCTGACGCTCCCGCGCATGCGTCACCATGCAAAGTCCTTTCGGCGCCGGTTGGTGTGGCGCCAAAGGCCTTTCCCGACAGCCGGCGGAGTGGAAACCGCTCCGGCGCGGGCTTAGCCCCTCAAGGTGAGGGCTTGGCCCCTAAAGGTGCGGAGAATTCCGCACCTTCGGGGCGGCCCGACGCCGGACTGATCCGCGCCGTTTTTGGCGACGGGTAGCGGACATTGCGCCGTTTGTGGAGAATCCCGCCCCCCGATTTCGGCTACAGGAGCGGGCCAGTTGCATCGCAAACTGTTTGGCGCCTGGTGAGGATCTCATTTTTGGCCTCTCCCGCTATTCACCGGCCTTGTTATGCTTGAGCGAGAGTGCAAAGAGGCCGGATAATCACGCCCTCTATGTGGGCGGCATGGTAGCTCAGTGGTTAGCACTGTTGCTTCACAATGCCAGGAACCCAGGTTCAATTCTTGGTTTGGGTCACTGTCTGTATGGAGTCTGCACGTTCTCCCCGTGTCTGCGTGGGTTTCCTCCGAGTGCTCCAGTTTCCTCCCACAAGACCCGAAAGATGCGCTTGTTAGGTGAATTGGACATTCTGAATTCTCTCTCAGTGGGTGGGATTCTCTGACCCCCCGTCGGGTCGGAGAATCGCCGGGGGAGCAGCGTGAATCACGACCCCGCCGGCTGCCGAATTCTCCGGCGTCGGAGATTTGGCGGGGGCGAGAATCGCGCCACGCCGGTCAGCGGGCCCCCTCCCCAGCGATTCTCCGGCCCGCGATGGGCCGAAGTCCAGCCCGTTCTATGCAGGTCCCGCCGGCGCAAATTGGAGTTGGTCCCTTACCGGCGGGACCTGGCTGCGCGGGCGGGCTCCGGAGTCCTCGTGGGGGGGCGGCGCGGGGCGATCTGGCCCTGGGCGATTGGGGCCCACCGATCCGCGGGCAGGCCTGAGCCGTGGGGACACTCTATTCCTATGCGCCGGCCGTGTAGGCCTCCGCAATGGCCGGCGCGAAGGTGAACCCCCCCTGCACATGCACGGGGATGACGTGAGCAGCCGCTCATGCTCCCGCGCATGCGCCGACCCGTGCCGGCCGGCGGAGTCCCTTCAGCCCCGGCTGGGGTGGCGCCAACGGCCTTCCACGCCGGCCAGCGAGGCGCAAACCACTCTGGTGCCGGCCTAGCCCCTGAAGGTACGGAGGATGCCGCACCTTTGGGGCGGCCCGACGCCGGAGTGGTTCCCGCCACTCCACTGTCCTGTTTCTGCCCGCTCCGCCAATTCCCGGAGAATCCCGTCCAGTGTATCTGAACATGCAGCGGAATGTGGCGACTAGGGGAATTTTGCAGTAACTTCATTGCAGTGTTAGTGTAAGCCTACTTGTGACAATAGTAAAAAATTATGGTCTGGATTCTCCCACTACCCGATGCCCAAATCACGTTCGGCGACAGGGCGGAGAATCCATTTTGGCGCCAATATCGGGAGCAGCTCCGGTTTTTGTATTCTCTGCCCTCTGAAAAGCAGAGTATGCCATGCTGATTATCCACGGCCTCAGGCCATTGGCTGAGGCCCGCCCTGCAATGCTCAGTCCCCGACCGGCCAAGTTCCCGACGGCGTGGGACTCTCATGGTCTCACCCGTCGTGAACATAACGTGGCGGCTGCGGACTCAGTCCGGTGCGGCCACAATCGGGGGAGGGCCGATCCGTGGGCGGGGGGGGGGGGGGGGGCTTCATTGTGGGCGGGTGGTCTGGGGCACACGAGTGGCCGAAGGGGGGCTGTACATTTGCGGTCCGGGCCCGCGGGCTGTGAACTCCATGGAGCACGTCCCGGCCGCTGCAGGCCACCACCGTCCACATGCGCGGCCTCGGAACCGGAAGTGCTCAGGACCGGAGAGGCAGCTAGAGCTGCGAGCTCTACGCTGCCTCCCTGCTAGCCCCTAGCAAACCGGGGAATCAGTGGTTGTTTTATGCCAGTTTTCCGAGTGGCAAATTTGTCTCCAGTCCCCGTTCCTCGTCCTACTGGCCATAGCGGACTTCCCACTCCACGCCATACAAACAGCTCATAAGCATCCATTCGGATGTGATTAATGGGCTGGAAGCCCAAATCTCTATCCCCCGCCTTCCTGCTATGCTCCAACCCCCCCCAGCCAGGAGTCACGTGGGTATGATTTGGCGCAATTATTTACAATCGGGGGTGGGGGTGGGGCGCGGGGTCATGGCACCATGGCCTTTGATGAGGTGGAAGGGGGGCAATACATTTTTTATTGTCTTCGGGCTTGCTGGGGGGTGTACGCCTGGAGCTCTGGGACTAATGGGGGCCGAGTTGGTGGCAGGTTTGTGGTCTTGGGTTTGGGGTGTTGTTCCTGTACCTGTATGGATCCTGGGCCCACCTGGAAACCTGAACAGCTCCCTGTCACAACCCCTCCATTAAACCCAGGCTCCACATTACACTGCAGCTAAGCTCCCAGCATGCACACATCCCTCAGTGACCATCATCTATAAGAGGTGCCTGCACACCACCTCTTACACAGAGCCGCATGCCTGCACAGTATGAGCCAGATGGTGATCGACCTGGCACCGCAAGGGATGGGAAGAGGACACCCGCTCCCAGTGGACATTAAGCTGACAGCTGCCCTCAACTTCTATACTCTGACTTGTTCCAGAGCTCAAGTGGGGACCTGTGCGGGATCTCGCAAATATCCACGCACAAGTACATCCAAGATGTGGCGAAAGCTCTATGCACCCAGGCAAAGAACATAAACAAAGAATAGTACAGCACAGAAACAGGCCCTTCAGCCTTCTAAGTCTGCGCCAATCATGATGCGTGTCTAGACTAAAACCTCTGCACATCCAGGGTCCATATCCCTCTATTCCCAACCTATTCATGTATTCATCAAGATGCCCCTTAAACTTCACTATCGTACCTGCTTCGGCCTCCTCTCCTGGCAGCGCATTCCAGGCACTCAACAGCCGCTGTGTAAAAAACTTGCCTTGCACATCTCCTCTAAACATTCCCCCTCGCATCTTCAACCTAAGCCCCCTAGTAAAAATTGTCTGATTATCCACTCTGTCCATGCCACTTATAATTTTGTGAATTATAAACCCTCCAGACCAGGCAACACACTGGTAAATCTCTTCTGTGCCCTTTCCAAAGGATCCATCTCCTTCTGGCAGCATGGCGACCAGAATTGTATGCAATATTCCAAACGTGGCCTGACTAAGGTTCTGTACAGCCACAGCATGAACTATCAGTTTTTATACTCAATACCCTGAACGATGAAGGCAAGCATGCTATATGTCCTTTTGAGTACCTTATCCACTTTAGCCTCCTGTATCCACTTTAACTGACAATTTCAAGGCGCTCCTTCGGGTGATGAGCTGGCTAGTGGCTGACAAGGCCTACCTGCTGAGGGCAGGGCTGATGATGCCTGTGCGGAGGTCCAGGACACCTACTCAGCAGCCTTGAAATCATCGAGTGGTGCAGCGGGCTGTTAAAGGCTTTTGCTACCTGGACTGCTTTGATGGGGCGCTCCAGTACAGCCCCAGAGGGTCGTGCACATCATGGTGGCCTGCGGCATCCTGCATAACATTGCTCAACAGTTGGTTGACATGCTGGAGGAGGGGGAAGATCGGCAGGCATCGTCGGACGAGGATGTTGTCAGGATGAGCCAGACGGAGCTGTCTCGACAGGCTGTGGAAAGAGTCCTTCAAGGCTACTAAACCAGGGAGAACCTGATCAATTCTCGATTCGGCGACTAGGAGACCAAAATACTGTCAGCTCCATCGCTCTACCACCCCCCCCCCCCCTCAGCCCATTCTGTCCCATTGGTGGGGCTGGTTTAGCACAGGGCTAAATCGCTGGCTTTGAAAACAGCCAAGGCAGGCCAGCATCATGGTTCAATTCCCGTACCAGCCTCCCTGATCAGGCGCCGAAATGTGGCGACTTGGGGCTTTTCACAGTAACTTTATTTGAAGCCTACTTGTGACAATAAGCGATTTTCATTTCTTTTCAATTTTCATTTCATTCCCTCCCCCCAACCAACCCCTTAGTCTTTCACCCCTTCCCCCAATCACAGCTCGCGCTCCGAGGGTCACCTCAGCATCACAACAGGGTTTAGGGCCTGGGTTGGCTGTATCAGTGGGTTTTCTCTGTGGGATAGAGGATGACGTCTCGCTGTGAGATGAGCTGTGGTGCTCCTCATTATCTGACAAAATCGAGAATGAGCAAGCATTGGGCTCATAGACTGGGCAGGCTGTCATGCTCAGCTGTCTCACACTGCGACTCCCATGGCCTGTCCCTTCTTGGTAATGATGGACGTCTACAGGATGCCCATGGTCCAATGCACCACCAAAGCACCCTCCCGCCCTTGCTGATCACAGCCCTGGCTCAACCCTCCACCCATGGGACAACAGTGAGAGGCAGGTCCGACTGGTGGTGGAAAGGGGTTTATGCTGTGTCTTTATAGATTTGATGCCTGTAGCACTGTCAATATGACGCGTGGCAGGTTGAGGTAATGTCAATTGAAGGCTTTATTAAGCAGAACTTTATCCCCAGCAGCGTGGTTACAGAATGCAGCTGCTGAGGGAAATGGAGGGAAAAGCTGGGTTCTTATACCGGCATTTCTGGGTGGAGTCCAGTAGGTGGCAGATCCTATCAGGACCTGGCATCCCTCCATCAATAGCCTTTCGACACATGGTGTACCGTATTACCCCTAATACATACCACCACATTCACCCCTTGTTGAAAAAGAACCCGGCGGGATGGTGGTTTGCATGGTGGTAGGGGTTTACAGAGTCGGTACTGTGCTGTAACTTTGAACAAAACACAAAATTATCGCTTCAACTGGGCCAACGGGCCAAACAGGGTCGGCATGATGCCATAACTATAACAAGACACAATAACTGAAAACGTTGAGAGTTAAAGTGATTCGATGAGCCGGATGGGCGCCCTGGTCGTCCTTTCTGATCGTCTCGGGCGTGGTGGTGATGGTGCTGGCTCGAGTCCCGTCGACTCTGGGAGCGTAGCGCTGTCCCCTGTGTCCTTACTCCTGGGCAGGTCTGGGAGGAGAACCGAACCCCCCGGGAAGGAAGTGGCTGCGTGATGAACCGGCGGGAGTGAGGAGGTGGTGATTGGCGTTGGGGGGGGGTGTGGGTAGCTCCGGCGGGCGCCAGGTCTCGCAGGGAGACCGTGTCCTGTCGGCCATTGGGGTACTCCACATAGGCGGATTGTGGGTTGGCATGAAGGAGATGCACCCGTTCCACCAACGGATCTGACTTGTACGCCCGCACATGTTTCTGGAGCAGAATGGGTCCCGGAGCTGCTAGCCAGGTTGGAAGTGGCGTTCCAGAGGAGGACTTCCTAGGAACGAGGAGGAGGCGCTCGTGAGGCGTTTGATTCGTGGTGGTGTACAGCAGGGACTGGATAGAGTGAAGGGCATCCGGGAGGACTTCCTGCCAGCGGGAAATTGGGAGACTCCTAGACCGGAGGGCCAGCAGGACGGCCTTCCAGACCGTTCCATTCTCCCTTTCTCCCTGCCCGCTCCCCCGGGGGTTGTAACTGGTCGTCCTTCTCGAGGCTATGCCCTTGCTGAGCAGGAATTGACGCAGTTCGTCACTCATAAAGGAGTCGCTATGGATATAGTCGGGGAAACCGAACAGTGTAAAAATGGTACCGAGGGTTTTAATGACCGTGGACGTTGTCATGTCGGGGCAGGGGATGGCGAAAGGGAAACGGGAGTATTCGTCAACGACGATCAGGAAGTACGCGTTGCAATCGATGGAGGGGAGGGGGCCTTTGAAATCCAAACTGAGACGTTCAAAGGGTCGAGAGGCCTTAACCAGGTGCGCTCTATCTGGCCTGAAAAAGTGCGGTTTGCACTCAGCGCAGATCTGGCAGTTTCTGGTGACTGTTCGGACGTCCTCGACGGAGTAAGGGAGGTTGCGGGCCTTAAGGAAGTGGTAGAAACGAGTGACCCCCGGGTGGCAGAGGTCCTCGTGAAGGGCTTGTAGGCGGTCCACTTGTACATTGGCACATGTGTCGCGAGATAGGGCATCGGATGGCTCGTTCAGCTTTCCGGGACGGTACAAGATCTCATAATTGAAGGTGGAGAGTTTGATCCTCCACCGCAAGATCTTGTCGTTCTTGATCTTGCCCCGCTGTGCATTATCGAACATGAAGGCAACCGACCGTTGGTCAGTGAGGAGAGTGAATCTCCTACCGGCCAGGTAATGCCTCCAGTGTCGCACAGCTTCCACTATTGCTTGTGCCTCCTTTTCCACACTGAGGAGTGGCGGATTTCTGAAGCGTGGAGGGTTCGGGAGAAGAAGGCCACGGGTCTGCCTGCTTGGTTGAGGGTGGCCGCCAGAGCTACATCCCATGCGTCGCTCTCGACCTGGAAGGGGAGGGACTCGTCGATGGCGCGCATCGTGGCCTTTGCGATATCCGTTTTGATGCGGCTAAAGGTCTGGCATGCCTCTGTCGACAGGGGAAAAGTAGTGGACTGGATTAGCGCACGGGCCTTGTCGGCGTATTGTGGAACCCGTTGGGCGTAATAAGAAAAGAAGCCCAGGCAACGTTTCAGGGCTTTGGCACAGTGGGGGAGAGGGAACTCCATGAGGGGGTGCATGCGTTCAGGGTCGGGGCCTATCACTCCATTACGCACTACGTAGCCCAGGATGGCTAGACGATCGGTGCGGAACACGCATTTTTCTTTGTTGTAAGTGAGGTTCAGGGCGTGAGAGGTCTGGAGGAATTTTTGGAGGTTGGCGTCGTGGTCCTGCTGGTCGTGGCCGCAGATGGTGACGTTGTCGAGATACGGGTACGTGGCCCGTAAACCGTGCTGGTCAACCATTCGGTCCATCTCTCGTTGGAAGACCGAGACTCCGTTCGTGACGCCGAATGGAACCCTTAAAAAGTGGTATAACCGCCCGTCTGCTTCGAAGGCAGTATAGTTGCGGTCACCGGGACGGATGGGGAGCTGGTGGTAGGCGGACCTGAGGTCCACGGTGGAAAAGACCTTGTACTGTGCAATCCGATTGACCATGTTGGATATGCGGGGGAGAGGGTACGCATCCAGCTGAGTGTACCTGTTGATGGTCTGACTATAGTCGATGACCATCCCCTGTTTCTCCCTGGTCTTAACAACTACCACCTGGGCTCTCCAGGGACTGTTGCTAGCCTGGATGATGCCTTCCTTCAGCAGCCTCTGGACTTCGGACCGGGTAAATGCTCGGTCCTGGGCGCTGTACCGTCTGCTCCTTGTGGCGACGGGTTTGCAATCCGGGGTGAGGTTCGCAAACAAGGAAGGCGGTTCAACCTTGAGGGTCGCGAGGCCGCAGACAGTCAGTGGGGGTATAGGGCCGCCAAATTTAAATGTTAAACTCTGGAGGTTGCATTGGAAGTCCAACCCTAGGGGTGTGGGCGCACAGAGATGGGGGAGGACATACAGCCGGTAATTTTGGAACTCCCTCCCCTGCACCGTTAGGTTAGCGATGCAGAACCCCGTGATCTGAACGGAGTGGGATCCCGCCGCCAGGAAAATTTTCTGGGTGCTTGGCCGGATTACGAGGGAACAGCGCCTTACCGTGTCCGGATAAATGAAGCTGTCCGTGCTCCCAGAGTCAATAAGACACGGCGTCTCATAGCCATTCACTAGGACTGTAGTGGTTGCAGTCTGGAGCGTCCGGGGTCGCGACTGGTCGAGGGTCATCGAAGCCAGACGTGGTTGTTGAAGTTGAGCATCGTAATCAGGCAGTATGTGGCCGTCTGTGTCGGGGTCCTTCAGCCAAGATGGCGGCGTCCACGGATCGAGCGCGGTCGGGGGTGGACAAAATGGCGGCGCCCATCTCTCCCTCGTGGAGTCCGGGGTCCAAAATGGCGGCGTCCGTTGGTCGCACGTGGATCGCTGGGGCGGCTGGGTCTGTGGTCCCGTTTCGTCCCCGGAGATAGCGGCGACCCCGCGGGACTTGCACACCGTCGCGTAGTGGCCCTTCTTCCCGCAGCTTTTGCAGGTAGCCGCGCAGGCCGGGCAGCGCTGCCGAGGGTGTTTCGGCTGGCCGCAAAAATAGCAGCGGGGCCCCCCCGGTTGGTCTGGTGTTTTCGCCGCGCAGGTTTGCGGGGGTGGTGGGGGGGTGCCGGAGGGTCGATCGCAGTGGGGGTCCACGGAGCCCAAGGGGCTGTAGTGCGGTCGGGGGCGTAGGCGCTGGCGTTACGCGAGGCCACATTGAGGGATGCCGCCAGGGCCCGAGCTTCTGTAAGTCCCAGGGATTCTTTCTCCAGAAGCCTCTGGCGGATCTGGAAAGAAGCCAAACCTGCCACACACGCATCGCGGACCAGGAGCTCTGTGCGTTCCCTCGCTGTTACTGCTGGGCAGTTGCAGTTTCGACCCAGGATCTGCCGGGCGTTATAAAACTCGTCCAGCGATTCCCCCGGAAATTGCCGTCGTGTGGCGAGCTGGTAGCGAGCAAAAACCTGGTTGGCGGGCCGGATGTAGATATCTTTCAGCGCAGCGATGGCACTGGTGAAACCGTCCTCATCCTCGATAAGGGAGTAGACGTCTGGACTAACCCTGGAATAGAGGACCTGCATCTTTTGTTCGTCTGTCGGTGCGCCGGGGGCCGTTCAGAGGTAGCCCTCAAAGCATGCCAGCCAGTGCTTGAAAATAGATGTCGAGTTAGCTGCTTGGGGTGCGATGCGCAGGCACTCCGGGGTGATTCGGAGCTCCATGTTCCCACGTCGTTTTCTTCAATTTAAATTCTGCTTAATAAATTGTAGCACTGTCAATATGACGCGAGGCAGGTTGAGGTAATGTCAATTGAAGGCTTTATTAAGCAGAACTTTATCCCCAGCAGCGTGGTTACAGAATGCAGCTGCTGAGGGAAATGGAGGGAAAAGCTGAGTTCTTATACCGGCATTTCTGGGTGAAGTCCAGTAGGTGGCAGATCCTATCAGGACCTGGCATCCCTCCACCAATAGCCTGTCGACGCATGGTGTACCGTATTACCCCTAATACATACCACCACAATGCCCTTCTATGTTGAGCTACACCCATGCTAACTTAAGTGTCGTCTATCTTTCTGATCTTCCTTGGCCACCCGCTCCTTCTAGAAGTTCCACCAATTGCACATCAAGAGTGGTGGTGGCCTATCGTTTCTCGGCCTTTTGGCTCAGATCTAGCATGTCTCTCTTGTGGGGACCATGAATTGGATTCAATTTCAATTTGAATTGGTTTTTGGAGCAGATAAGGAGCTGGATTAGGGGTTCGCCCCTCTCCACACTCTGAGCCCTGGCTTTGTAATTCAGAAAAAGTAATTTAAAAAATAATAAAAAGAGCGGTGGCGGCCTACTACTCGTTTCGCCCTCTGTCCCATGATGCCCTTGGTGGCTGTTCTCGGTCGGGCCTGGGCCTGAATGGGCTCAGCAGACTTTCAGGTGTCACAGGTGACGGGTACTACCCTGTTCTGCCTGCTGCCCAGCAGATGCACCAGTGTTAGATGGGTGGGATTCAAAAGGGCTACAGTGTTCCTGCGCCTCCCGCCTGGAGGCCCCGGGTTGGGCCCCATCCCTTCCCCCTCATCCAAAGTGCTTTCTGGCTTCCGGGCTACTCCATGGGATGGAGGGACAATCAGAGTGAGCTCCAGAGGCCTCAATATCATCTGGTGCTGCCAGTCCTCAAGGCCTGCTCTTGTCTGAGCCATGGCGTCGATGCCCTCAACTATGTTGATATGTGACCAAGACATGTCCCTCAGCAAATGAGCCATGTCCCTCATTGCTCATTCATGTCCCTTTGTTACTGTGTCATGTCCATCTTTGACTGGCTAGGGTCAGTCAGAGCCTGGCCAATGTTCTTGATGCCCTCAGCCATGACCATTTGTGAGTGGGCCAAGTTCAGGAGTGCCACAGCTAATGTCCATCTGCACCTGGGACATGTCTGCCAGTGGCTGGCCATCGTGTCCTGCATCTCAGTTATGGACAGCACAGTCTGACTCAAGCCTTGGATGTTCTCACACATGTCTCTGACTTCTTGCCCTGGACTTTCCACTGGGGAGGCCACCCTTTCAGTGTTGGCTTGGGTGCCACACATTGTCGGCATCGTCTCCTGTGTCTGAAGATGATTAGACTCCTCCATTGTACTTGCAGGCACAGGAAAGTTGCTGATACACCCTCCTGTAAATTACTGCTCTGAATCTGCATCTGAACCAGTGATCATAGAATTTACAGTGCAGAAGGAGGCCATTCGACCTATTGAGTCTGCACCGGCCTTTGGAAAGAGCACCCCACTTAAGCTCACACCTCCGATCTATCCCCATAACCCAGTAACCCACCCAACCTTTTTTTTGGACAATAAGGGCAATTTAGCATGGCCAATCCACCTAACCTGCATGTCTTTGGACTGTGGGAGGAAACCGGAGCACCCGGAGAAAACCCACACAGATACGGGGAGAACGTGCAGACTCTGCACAGACAGTGACCCGGGAATCGAACCTGGGACCCTGGAGCTGTGAAGCAACTGTGCTAACCACGGTGCTACTGTGCTGCCCGTGATGGCACCGTTCTGGAAAGGGATAATCTTTTCCAGAAGTGCGACATCTGTCTTGGGGGCGGTTGTTCCCTGGGATCAGGCAGCCCGACTGTCCATTCCCTCGGAGTCCCTGTCTCCACCTGATGTGCTGCAGCATGTATGTGGTGCTTACCAGAGGGTGACCCAGGAGCCTGATTGTTAAAATTATCCACCGAGGTGATAGTCTCTACACTAGTGGCTGGTGCTGGTGGAAGCAATGCCGTGAAGTTTGTATCTTCCTCAGAGGTCTGCTCCTGGTGTTCTGAGGGTCTGGAGGGTGGGCTGTGACTCCGGATGGCCCGGCTGATGGGGATCCTGGAGGATAAATGACATGAGGCCAGCTGTTGGGAAGGACAGGGCTGTGGGCGATGAAAGACTCACTTGAGATTGGACATCTGGCTAAAGTTGCTCAATTCTCCAGAGCATGCGGAACTCCACGTCAGCCACAGCTCACCCCTTGGCCTCCCCTATGTGTTTCATGGCTCTTTCTTCAAAAGGGGTGTTGACCCATATGTCGGGCATGCCACCGTCCATCTTCTGATGCCCCTTTAAATTTTGGCCCGCTTTATCCTTGGGGACCCAGGACGGACATAGTGAGACACCGGCATGCCAGTTTTATGTGTGGGCTTTCTAGCTGGTAGAATATGTGGGCAAGGTGCCTGGCCAAAGAAGGCAGGGCAATGTTGGGGGTTCCTGGAGAGTGGGCTCTGAGGGACATGCTGGCAGGGGGAGTGTTACTGGCATATAAGGGTTTAGGGGCAGATGTCAGGGGTCATTGGAGGATTGCCAAGGTCACACAGGTGGTTATTCACCCGAGTTGCTCAAAGGAGGTCATTCCTCTTCTTCCTGCATTGCATGTCAGTCCTCTTGGTGGGGGTGCCAGCACTCACCTCATCTGCTACCTCATCCCAGGCTTTATTTGTAACAGCAGGCTGTTGTCTCTACCTCATTCTGCGAAGGATTCTCCAGCCTCCCAGCCGCATGCTGCTTGGCAGCGTGTGGCTGTGCGCCATTTACTGGCGGCAAATCTTTGGTTCCTGCCACTGTCAACGGGAATTTCCATTGAAGCCACCCCATGCAGCAGGAAACCTGTGGGCAGGGGCGCACTGCCGATGGGACCAGAGAATCCCGCTGCCAACGAACGGTCGGAGAATTCCAGCCAGGGTGTCCCTCCAATCCTCAAAGGCGTCCAACATCCTGCGGATTTCTGCATCAAGGAAGCGTGGTGCAGGCCTTTTAGCCGCCATCTTCTTCACTGGAATGAGTGTCTGGGGTGAGTGGAGCACTGAAAAACTGCTCCAGCTTGTCAGGCTCTGAATGTGATTCCCGACCCCAGTGAATACCATGCCTGGGGAATCGGGACTCTGGCGGGATGACGTGGGCAGCATGCTGGCCCATTTGTAGAGATGGAATCGATCCTCCCCAGCCCCTAGCGGCAGTGCAAAGGTGTTCCGGTTCTCTGCTGGCGGGAGCACTTAGACTCTTTTTAAAAGGCCACGAAGGAGTCCACACGGAGTAGTTCAAAGAAACTTAGTTTATCTACAATGACTATTATTTACATCACACGGTAGGTGCCAACTGGGTCTGCCTTGCTGGTGCCTAACTGGCCGGCTTTATATACCCTGCAACTATACATTGTTTAGAGGTCGTCGTCCCACCTCCATAACGGAGGAGCTTGTATTCCTCAATGTTCTCAGATACTTGTGATTATAACTATTCTGGAACGGGGAACCCTGCCCACTAACTCTGTGTAAGTGAATGAGTTTTGAGTGATTTGAAATCAGGCCCATTACATAAAGAGAGGAATTAGTCTATCCCTTCTTCAGTAACAATATTCTTGGCTCATATCCAACAAACACCCTCGAGATTCCCAATGAAGAAGGTCAGAGCTGCACTTTACAATAACGTGGGTCAAACTGACATGTAATTTGTTCGAAAAATGTGAAACTAAAATCCTCAAACCTCCGACTGAGGGGGATTTCCAGTTAATGCAGATTTTCTTCAACCGAAGAGCCTAGAAATGAAAAGGAACAGAAAACTAAAATACTCCAGCCTGGATGCATTATACATTTTACCAGAGTTTCCACCTCTATTAGTGCATCATTAAGGAGGATAACCAAAAGAATGTTTCATGATGGAGGAATATCTCACGTTAGCTTTGGCGGCACATTATCATTCAACAGCTTGACAATTATTAATATCTCTATAAAATCAAAGAAGTCATCCGCACTCCAGTTTACGTTAAAAAAGCCCGATAGAAATGGGCAGAAAACAAAAGGGTTTTAAATGTGGATCAAGATTCTTTGTAACTATTTCATTTTGGCAGTAGAATGGAGTTGTTGCTTTTAGTTTCTATTCTGCTTCATCTGTCAAGCTCCTCCCTGTCAATGAAAAGAAGCAGAAATATCTGCCGATCAGGAAATCTGACTGCTCACTTGTGAATAATGTTCCCAATGATGATAGCCCTTCTTTAGCGGTTACAGGTGATTGTTTCATTTGATTGACTTTCCAAAGGTCTAACTTCTGAAGCACAAAATTCGTCACAAATTCAGCATAAAAACAGAAAGAAAATTGCAAGCAATTGAAATACAGTTGAAATGATCTCCGGGGATTTATGATTGATGTATTTTTTGCAGTGTCTAAAATAAATGATTGTGTAATACCAGCTTTCCAATCCTGCAAGAGGAGCTCTGTCTCTCTTTGCATATGCAGCAGAACTCTTGACAAGGAACAAAACCATGGGGACTTCCAGTGATGGCAGGTGGGAGGCGGCCGCACAATGGAGGGCTCCCGTTCGGGAACGGCATTTTCGGGGCTTTAAGCCCGGTCCCAGGGTCCACGGAGGCGGCAAAAGCAGGGAGAAGGCACAGAGGCGGCAGAGTGAAGGCACAGTGAAGAAAAATGTCGAGGGTGAGCAAAAGAACGTCCGTAAGGAAAACAGCTGAAGGTCCGTCAGGGAGTGGAAAGATCAACGCGGGGTCACCAAGGAAAATGGAGGCTGGAGCACCAGGGGAGGCCGCATTGCTTACGGCTGAAGAAATAACTAAGGCGATGGCTGCGGAATTCGAAAGGCAGTTTACAAAATACATGGAGACAATGAGGAAGGAGATGAGGGAGGTTTTGAGTGTGCTGGTGGAGGAGGCGATTTCCCCGGTGACGAAGGCAGTGGCGAGCGCAGTGGCGGAGGTGCGAGAGCAAGGGGAGGCGCTGAAGGAACTGGAGGAGCCGGTATTGCAGCACGGTGATCAACTTGCCTCGATGGGGAAGGAGATGCGGAAGGTGATGGACGTTAACAAGGATCTGCAAGGAAAAATGGAAGATCTGGAAAACAGATCCAGGCTACAGAATTTGAGGATTGTGGGGCTGCCCGAAGGAGTTGAAGGACCGAGGCCGGCTGAGTATTTTGCCGCGATGCTGGCGAAACTATTGGGGGAGGGGGAGGATCCCTCCCGATATGAACTGGATCGGGCTCATCGGTCGTGGAGGCCTGTACCAAAGGCGAGTGAACCGCCAAGGGTAGTGACTCTGTGCTTCCGTAGGTACAGTGTGAAGGAGAAGGTCCTGAGCTGGGCCAAGCAGAAGCGGGTGGTGTAGTGGGCTGGAGCTGGTATACGTGTATACCAGGACATTACGGTGGAGCTGGCGAGGAGGCGGGCTGCCTTCAACCGGGTGAAGAGGGCACTGTACATTAGCAAGGTGCAGTGTGGCATTGTATATCCAGCGAAGCTGAGAGTGACTTATAAGCTCAGGGACTTTTATTTTCGAATGGCGGAAGCAGCGGAGGAGTTTACGAAGGCAGAAGGACTGTGGCAGAACTGAGAAATTGAGAAATGGCCATTTGCCGATGTAACCTCATGACTGTATTTTCTTCTTTTTTGTTTCACTGCGTGCGGGTGTATGGACTAAAGGAGTCAATGTTGTATATATTTGGACAAGGGAAGTGATGGGACTTTCACTCGAAATGAGGGCTCTTTAGGGTGTAGGTGGATATGCAGGGTTTGTGTGCTAAAAGGGGATTTCTGGGCTTTCGTAGGGCCGGGCAAGGGGGAAAGGGACCTGGGCGGGGGCCTCCACGCTTGCCGGTTTAAGCCGGCCAGTGAACGGGAGTGAGGTGGGGGGAGGGGCTGCGGCCATCGGAGCCTGGTAGAACAGGGTCCAAATGGTGTAGCCGGGGTGGAAAGTTGGGGGGAAGGAACTGAGGTTGGAAGGAGGAGATTTACAAGAGGCAGTGGACGGGAGGAGTTGGAGACTGTGGTGGGGGGGGGGGGGGGGGGGGGGCGGTGACAACTCTTGGGTATCATGTACGGTACTCTTTCAGAGGTTGGAGGGCGTTGAGTGTAGGGGGGGAGGGGGAGTGGACTCTATCGGTCAATGGTGACCATGGGCGATCCCGGACTCCTTTTTCTTTTTCTCCTTTGTTTTTTTTGTTGCCACCGTGGGAGGGTTTGTTTTATTGGATGCATATATTGACAGGTGGGCCGTTGTTTGGGGTGCTGGGAGGATGGGATCGTTGGTATTGTTAAGGGGATTGATTTTGTATTTGTTACCGTTTACTGTTTGTGGGTGGGGTGTAAATTTTGAAGGAAAATGTGAAAATGGAGAATAAAAACATTTTTTTAAAAAAGGAACTAAACCATATACATGCTGATCTCTGAAGTTAAAGATTACATACCTGCTCATATAAATACTTAACTATGATATTGACACTGAGATGTTTGGTTACATAGAATGGTTCAAGGTAGAACATTGTTTAACTAATGATTCGGTCTATTCAATAATTAACCATTAATTAAACATTGTGCAAAATTAAGACAGGAGTGTGTGTTTTTTAAAGTTTTCATTACATAAATGAATGAATCCTCACTGTCAAATGTTATTAGGGGCCACTTTCTTTCTTCATCTCCAGTGTATCATCAATCAACAATAAACAGGAATTAAGGATGAGGACCACACGGCCAAACGGGTTTATTTCTCTCTTCACACTTGACAAGTATTTGCTGTCAGTGATGAATAATTTTCAGATTAATGTTGGCCAATTAAGAAGTTAATGTTTTTCATTTTTAAATGCAGGAAAATCTTCTTGAACTATTTGCAATATTCCAGCAAGAAGATAAAACGTTAAAAGGTTAAAATGACAGGATTTAACTAAATGGGGACAAAGTCCCATAGCGAGCGTGTTTAGCCGCACGTTTCCCGGCGCTCGCAGTGCAACGCTATAAAGTGGCACCCCAGTTAGATAGGGGGCCTCAGTGAGGAACGCGCAGCCGAGGTCGCACATGGCCCCGTTTTGTGAACTGAGGAGCTCCGCTCTCCGGAACTCCTCAATGCAACAAGGGGTCGGGACTTCATTTTTAAATGGTGTTCCGATCTCTGGAGCCCCCAAAGCGATCCCAGATGCCCCACAAGCCCCAAAGCACTATGGGAGGGGGAGGGGGAAGGTTCCCTGCCCCCACCTCCCAACCCCCCAACACCCACGCAGGGCACCCCTGGCCCAATTGCTGCTGCACAAAAAATGTCAGCTCATCCCCGCCAAACTAGCACCCTGGCAGTACCCATGCCAGCTTACAGTGCCATCTGGGCACATTGGCTGTCACTCAGGTGGCACTGACGGGGTGCTAGCCTGGCACTGCCAGTGTGCTAGGCTGGCAGCTCCAGGGTGCCTGGGTGGCACCAGCTGAGCCAGGCTACAACCCTGCTCCAAGGGCATGCATCTTGGGGCCTCTGATCCTGTGGGAGACTTCCACAAATGCAGTTTTGTCTGGTCCCTCTTCGTGGAGACCAGTACTGAACAGCACTCGCCTAAGGTCTCCGAGGTGAAGTGGATAGATCCCACGCCTTGGGTACCTCGGGAATCTGCAAATTAAAATGAGACTAGCTGTCTCGCTTTAATGTGCAGATTTGCCTAAAAGTGATCCCGCCCACAATGGGCGGGATTTACATCGTATCATCTCACGAGATCACGTTAAATCTCGTGAGCCATTGCGAGCCGGGTGGATCCTGGGAGCTGGGTCTCCCGGCCTCTGTCGTCCACGCTGCGACGTGATGTGGCCGTAAATCGCTGGCTTTTAAAGCAGACCTAGGCAAGCCAGCAGCACGGTTCAATTCCCGTACCAGCCTCCCCGAACAGGCGCCGAAATGTGGCGACTAGGGGCTTTTCACAGTAACTTCATTGAAGCCTACTCGTGACAATAAGCGATTTTCATTTCATTTCATTCAATCGTGCTCGTAGTTAGAATGTACTCTTAAGGCCGAAGAAGGCCAAAAATCTGCAGCCCTCTCAGTGCATCACTATTGTGTGACTCCAGCAGAAGTGAGTGTGATGGGAGGACCACAAGTTAAATCAGGACCTTGCTCCACGTACTGGATCCGAGTCTTCAGTCGGAGTTTCATCATCTCCTTGAAAGGCATAGCTGCCACTGAATTTAAATAAGTACATAGGTGTAGGAAGTAGTGAGGGCTCCAGTTTCTGCAGCTATGATCAGCACAATATTGTCCACTGCTAGGGTCCTCCTGACAATCCAGACCTACACCATAACCTCACCCTGTACAGGGGAGAAAGCTTCAAAAGCAATTTATTTTCTGCCATTTAGGCAGTATCTCATTCCAGAGCTGGCAGGGGGATGGAATTCAGGTTCCCTCCCCGTCCCCAGAGCCAACACTACCTCATGAATAGGCTAGGAAGTGGACCGAGGGGCCAGGTGTCCACCGAAGTGTTGGCCCATTAACTCTGTGAACTGACCTTAACCAGCCAGGATCCACAAAACTCTGAGCTCAGGGGTATTTTAAAATAATGTTAAAGATGGCATAACAACATTAACAATAATCTAATTCCAGATTAACAATAATGTTCTGATGAACAAATCTTCTCTTTCAGCAACTTATTTACCTGCTGTGTGTTTTCACTATGTCTTTAATTTTTAAAGTTCTAAATTCCAATCATGTCTTAACTTTAACAATGATCTGTATTTAACCAACAGTAGCTAAACTAACTTTCTGCTGTAACATGATTAGAGGAGCAGGACTTGTTAAACCAGAATTCAAAATTTAACAAATGACACTTCTGACACTAATATCTCCTGTGTTTGTCTTTTTTCCCTCTCTCTGTTTTTTTGATCAGTGTGCAGAACCTAAGTGGATACCAAAGCATCAAATTTGTAAATCAGGAGAACGGGGACAGGTCTGATATTTAATTGCTGTCAGTCGCTTCTTTCATGTTAGGCTTAAAAGCATTTGTGCTTTTGCAGATTACGTTTGTCTCGAGTGACTTCTCAAGATTATTATTTTCCCTCAACAGAACAGAAACTTTAAAGGTCTAAATGGTCTTATTTTCTGCAAGGACTTTTTTTTAAAAAGACGTGCCTCAGTTATTGCTGATGTTATGTTGCAAAGCTGTTGTTTGTGCATTTTCTGCATCTGTTATATTCAATGGATTCTTTTCTGCTTTAATGTGACTGTAAACAGAGGAAAAGGGGGAGGCCATTCAGTTTCTTAAAACCTTAATGTTATTCCGTCAGATTATGGCTGATCTGTATCTTAACTCCATTTGTCTGACTTTGTTCTGTAACTCTTAAACCTTACCCAACAATGATCTCACAGTCTCAGTTTTTTGGAGGAGAGTGTTGCAGATTTCCACTTTGTGTGAAGAAGTGCTTCCTGGCAATGGCCTGCACAGTTTCTTGAGCTATTAAATAAGGAAATCGTTTTCCATCACTGGACCACAAAATCAACTCAGATCTATGCATTAATGTAATAACACCCACTGTATTGTTATATTATCATTTCACCCATTTAACTGAAGTATTGGGAGTCCGACCATTTTCTTTGTTCATGGTAACAGTCATTGAATGGACTCATATTGCTGCAGCATATGTACAACTTTACTGACCCATGTCTTCCACAAGCATTCCATTTTCTGAGTTCACATAGAAATCATGTTTTCTCATTATCTGCCAGTTAATGCCACGGCGAGCCTGATTTTGACGCAGGTTCGAAAACTTTTTGCGAGTTGCTAGTTGTAGATCTTTGAAGCAGTGGACACCCAACATTCATTGTATCATCACCATCACTTTTGAACTTACTGCGATGAATTTGTGATCAGTAAAATTAGTGCTGAGCAATATAGCATTATCATGCCAGGCATGGTTAGATGCAGAGTAAACGTTCCCCCTAATGTGCCACAGTAATGCTTAATGTGTTATTTAATGCATACTGGTATCTCAATCTTGTTGTTAAGTACAACTTCCCAAGGATATAAAACTTCAACTGATTCGCTTGTAAATATATAATAATCACACTTCTTTTTATGTGTTACATTCTGACTAAGTGTACACATTTTGTACAAGTCTATAAAATATACTTTTATTAGGTCAAATCGCAGTTACTAACGTCAGTCACATTTATCATCTTCCATCGCTAGAAATCACGATTAAACCCTCCAACTAAATGAGGTGTCAATTGTTCTACTTTTACACTCCCTTGAGAGGCGTCTAGCTTCACACGTTTATATGAACCGGCTACTACCTCAAAAATACCGTGTCCCTGCTATTCTTCTATTTAATTCAGCAGGGTGTGACCAACCCAAAATGAATATTGCAATATATTGTTCATGTAAAAGACATTTTCAACACTATCAGAATAGACAGGGTTCTTTTCAATACAATTGGAGACCATTGTGAATTCTACATTGTAAATTACAGAAGGTCAGGCGAGAACATGGAACCAAAAAATCCATTTGTGATGGTTCCTGTTCCTGGAAATCGGGGAAGATATCTTAATTTGTTTCTGTTTGAAACCCATATCTGCATTCCGCAATGTGTTTAAACAGCCCAAAACATCTTCTTTCTTTTCCAGATCGGCAGGGTCTTCAGGGATAATAACTATTAAGTGTAAAGACTTGTGTGTTATGTCCCTGGAGATACCAGGAATGGAAGAATGCTTGAACATTGCAAAGTCCATTGAGGTAATGCATTGAGTGCTAACATATCTGTAAAAATCCCTATTCCACTTGTCGAAGGATTAAGGAAATAAAAGATGAGGGTAGGAATTCTGCTGCTACACAATTGTCTCTAATAAAACTGACAGCAGAATCTTGCAGGTTGGGGATAACAGAAGCAGACTTTCTACCCATCATTTAACATGGGAAATATGGAATATTATGGGTGATTTCCGGATGTTGTGTTTCCAACTGGGTTTGAGGTCTCCAAGTTGTATGTCACAGAAGATCACAGAAGATGCACAGTTCTGCATTTATTAAATTTAATTCCAGGGAAGCACTCTTTTCAAGTGGCTCAATCTGCTGGATTGAGGAAGCCATGGATTGTGAAGGCATCCCGATTATTTTTTCACCTCTGAGATCTGAATGTGAATTCAGTGTAACCCAAAGGAATGGAAATGCCCTTTTGCTGATGGTTACCATGACAACCTGTGACTTCACCGGCTTGGCAACCAGCACCCACACCAAAAACAACATCACGCTTCATGTGCAGCGCCTGTGACAGGACCTGCCTCTCAAGGACTGGCTTTTACAGTCATCAGCAAAGTGCACCAAACAAAGAACCTCCACCTAAATGCACTGCTTGTTGCCTGTCCATCATCCCTCATAGATGGAAGGATGCTAACATATGATGGTCAAGTGCAATACATTTAAATAATAAGTTCCAGTTCAGATCACAAAACTGCCAACTAATTCTGAAATCAGAAGCACAGGTGAACATCAAATAATTCAAAGTCCTTCTCAAAGCATTGTGACTAGGGCTTTGCATTCAGGCACAGGGCGGCCAGGGAAAAGGTAAGATGTTTTGAGGTTAGATGCTAAAGTAGGAGGAGTGTCTTCTTCACATACATAATAGCAGATCAGAGGGGACCTACAAGTGAAAAATATACATTCTCTGCACTGATATCCTTTGCTTTGATGCACAAGAAACATTAAAAGAACAGTCATGGTAAATCAAGTCAGGTTTCATAACAGCTGTTAATTCTGATCCTTAAAACCAAACGATAACTTACAAATCATGTAAAATAAATTCCAAACTTTTGGTGCACAGTGAAAACCAATGTGGAGTGTCCGTCACTGTCAGTAAGGTCTCTGAAAAATAATAGATTTCCTCATTTCCCAGAGGGGAAGGTAAGTGAATTAAGAGTTAATATACAGATGGTCAATATGATCTTCAGATTGGATTTTCAATGCCTGGGAGGGTGGGAGACACATTTTCTAGGTTGGTTTATGTTCCTTTTCTCTGTGTTTTTTTGATTCTCATAGGATGGGTGTGGGTGATCGGGTCACAAATGTTTCACCATCCTGAATGCGGGGCTGGTTTAATGGCTCAGATTGCCTTTTCTTGTCTATCGATTGTTTATGTTGGGTAGTTGGTAGGAGGGACGGTGTAGCTTCATTTGTTTTTGATATTACTTCAGAAAATAGTTACAGATTATAACATATTTCTAATTGCTAGACAAATCCAACACTTCTCTGTATTACAAATCTTTTCATTTCCTAATTTTATTCCTACCTCGAAAGGCAAATATGCTACATCATCCTGATCCAATCATAAAATCTTGAGACATTTTCACTGATGTTTCTGGTATATTTCTTTGAGCCAATTTCCATTTGCTTTGATTTTGTTTTTAAGGCTTTGTCATCTCTGGAATCTACAAGTCACATGTACCCCTTCTTCTATCGACCAAAGCAACTGAACCTTCTGGAAGGCTGGGACTTATTTACTCCTGAAGAGCAGTTTACCAAGCTGTCTGTACATGTTAGTTTATTCTGGTACCTTCAACCTATAAAAAGCCTTAAAGTAAAAAAGTGTAAATATTGTTTAGATTTAAATACATTTAATTGATATTTTCTTATTTTTATTCTCTTGAACGTCTCTCCCCCTTGCTGTGGGGATGAACGGGAGTGATGAACATGACCAATGCACCCTGGCAATGCCCCTGCCAGCCTCTAAGTGCCATCTGTGCACCCTGGCAGTGCCATGGTGGCAGCCGGATGACACTGCCAGGCTGGCAGTGTGAAGCTACCCACGTGGCATCAGCAGTGCCAAGGTGCCACCCCGCGCAGAATCCGACCTCGAGGTCCTCTGATTGCCTGGGAGACCTCCCATTAATGCCATTCTGCCTATTTGTGGGGACCAGTGCTGAACGACACCCAGCTGGTCTTCTCGGCGTGCCCAGTAAATGCCAGGTGGCTGTTCAATCCGACATGGACATAGTTAAGTGGTCTTTTAAGGACTTTTAGCTATGTGAGTCTGGGTTCCTCCCATTGTGGCCAGGATCAAGATCAGAGGGGCTGGTTTAGCACACTGGGCTAAATCGCTGGCTTTGAAAGCAGACCAAGGCACGCCAGCAGCACGGTTCAATTCCCGTACCAGCCTACCCGAACAGGCGCCGGAATGTGGCGACTAGGGGCTTTTCACAGTAACTTCATTTGAAGCCGACTTGTGACAATAAGCGATTTTCATTTCACAACATCTCGTCAGATCTGGTTATCCAGGGGGAGGTGTCCCGGGAAGGTGCTCCCAGGATCCATCGGCCGCGTCCCAATCCCGATTTCTGCGGGACGCGGATGGTGAATCGTGCCCTAAATGTTTCTGAAGACCATGTAATCATTTTGTTTGTCTTTTTAAAATTCCGATTGCGAAGCCACAAAAGCAACAGGCCAAATCAAGATGGCTTTTCTTCCAGGAACCTTTGGCAGACAGCAGAAATCTATTGTGATTTGCAGACACCTGACATTGAATGCAAATTGCTGAATTGGAGCATTTATGTCCATTTTAACCTGGCTTCCAAGATAGGAAAGTGTTCCGATTCCACCTCCATTTACCATTTATTTACTGACTGTGGTAAACCACTGTTACACCTGTATTAGGTGATGTAAGGTAGGACCTGTACTACAGGTTCGCCGGTAGCCCCTGCCTGCTGGCTCCGCCCAGTAGGAGGAGTATAAATATGCGTGTCCTCTATTCAGCAGCCATTTCGCCAGCTGCTGTGGGAGGCCACACACGGGCAGCACGGTAGCATTGTGGATAGCACAATTGCTTCACAGCTCCAGGGTCCCAGGTTCGATTCCGGCTTGGGTCACTGTCTGAGCGGAGTCTGCACATCCTCCCCGTGTGTGCGTGGGTTTCCTCCGGGTGCTCCGGTTTCCTCCCACAGTCCAAAGATGTGCAGGTTAGGTGGATTGGCCATGATAAATTGCCCTTAGTATCCAAAATTGCCCTTAGTGTTGGGTGGGGTTACTGGGTTGGGTGGGGTTACTGGGTTATGGCGATAGGGTGGAGGTGTGGACCTTGGGTAGGGTGCTCTTTCCAAGAGCCGGTGCAGACTCGATGGGCCAAATTACCTCCTTCTGCACTGTAAATTCTATGAACCTTACTGCAATAAAGCCACAGTTGTATCCAACCTGAGTCTTTGTACAATTGATCGTGCATCAATTTATTGCAGTAAGATTTTCTAGAAGATGGACCTCCGAATCAAACCAGATCGCCAGCAGCTGGATCCGCAGTCTCGCAATGCCAGAAAGGACTTTAATCACTGGCTAGCTTGCTTCGAGGCGCACATCAACTCAGCGACCACCCTTTTGACGGAGGCTCAGAAGATACAGATCCTGTACTCAAGGTTGAGCTCCAGCGTGTTTCCGCTGATCCAGGACACCCCGAACTACGCGAACGCCATGGCGCTTCTCAAAGAAAACTATGCACAGAAAGCGAACACACTCTTCGCCAGGCATGTACTCGCCACTCGCTCTCAACTCCCTGGTGAGTCCATAGAAGACTTCTGGCGGGCCCTAATCCTACTCGTCCGGGACTGTGACTGTCAGGCAGTTACGGCCACCGAACATTCTAACCTTCTTATGCGCGATGCTTTTGTAACGGGGATTGGGTCGAACCTCATTCGCCAAAGGCTGCTTGAAGGGGCCACGCTCGACCTAGCGGGGACTAAGAAGCTAGCACTCTCCATGACGGTCGCCTCATGTAATGTTCAGGCCTACCCCTCCGGCCGAGCGGCCCACCCCTCCCATCCCTCGTGGACCCCACAAACGGCTGCCCCAGCCGGGGCTTTACCCAGCCAATACGCTGCGCCACACGCCAATCCGCGCACCCCGGGGGTCCCCGATGTTACTTCTGTGGCCAGCAGAAACCCCCTCGCCAACGCTGCCCGGCCCGCTCTGCCATTTGCAAGGCTTGCGGCAAAAAGGGCCACTTCGCCGCGGTGTGCCAGGCCTGCGCAGTCGCCGCTATCGCTCCTGACCCCCTGACCCACACACAGTGGGCGCCGCCATCTTCACCTCCTGGGGCCGCGAGCGGCCCGTGGGCGCTGCCATCTTCCCCCCGGCAGTCCACGTGCGGCCCAGGGGTGCCGCCATCTTGTCCAGCCCCCGACACGTGCGGCCCATGGGCGCCGCCATCTTCAACTCCTGGGGCCACAAGCGCCCAGTGGGCGCCACCATCTCCCCCCCGCAGTCCACGTGTGACCCATGGGCGCCGCCATCTTGTCCCCCGCAGGATCTTCAGGCGACGCCATCTTGTCTTCCCCACAGGGCATGGACGCCGACAACATTCCACGACCTGAGCCCCCCACGCTCTCCATCTTCGGACGCCAGCGACGACCAACCGCAGCTCGCCTCAATGACGCTCGACCAGTCTCGTCCACACAACCTGTCCACCGCCTCGACTACGGTGAAAATGAACGGCCACGTGACCTCTTGCCTGCTGGACTCCGGGAGCACCGAAAGCTTCATCCACCCGGATACGGTAGGACGCTGCTCCCTCGCGGTCCACCCCGCCAATCAAAGAATCTCCCTGGCCTCTGGGTCCCATTCCGTCCCGATCCGGGGGTTCTGCACGGTCACTCTCACGGTCAAGGGCGTAGTATTCAGCGGCTTCCGCCTCTATGTCCTTCCTAATCTCTGTGCTGCACTACCACTAGGCCTGGACTTCCAGTGCAATCTCCAGAGCCTCGCCCTCAAATTCGGCAGGCCCCTACCACCCCTCACTGTGTGCGGCCTCGCGACCCTAAAGGTTGACCCACTCTCCCTCTTTGCCAATCTAACTTCGGATTGCAAACCCGTTGCGACCAGGAGCAGACGGTACAGAACCCAGGATAAGACCTTCATCAGATCCGAGGTCCAGCGGCTGCTTCGGGAGGGCATCATCGAGGCCAGCAACAGCCCCTGGAGAGCTCAAGTGGTAGTCGTTAAAACTGGGGAGAAGCACAGAATGGTCGTGGACTACAACCAGACCATCAATCGGTACATGCAGCTCAACGCGTACCCCCTCCCACGCATATCTGATATGGTCAATCAGATTGCGCAGTACTGGGTCTTCTCAACGATAGACCTAAAATCCGCCTACCACCAGCTCCCCATTCGTAAATCGGACCGTCCATACACTGCTTTCGAAGCGGACGGTCGTCTCTAACACTTCCTCAGGGTTCCCTTCGGCGTCACTAATGGGGTCTCGGTCTTCCAAAGGGAGATGGTCCGAATGGTCGACCGGTACGGTTTGCGGGCCACCTTTCCGTACCTAGACAACGTCACCATCTGCGGCCATGATCAGCAGGACCACATTGCCAACCTTGCTAAATTCCTCCGCACCGCCACTCTCCTCAACCTCACCTACAACAAGGAGAAGTGCGTGTTCAGCACAACACGCCTAGCCATCCTCGGCTATGTGGTCCAGAACGGAGTTCTGGGGCCCGATCCTGACCGCATGCGCCCTCTCATGGAGCTTCCCCTCCCCCACTGCCCCAAGGCCCTCAAACTCTGCCTGGGGTTCTTCTCCTACTACGCCCAGTGGGGGCCCAAACTAGGCGGACAAGGCTGTCCACTCATTCAGTCCACCCACTTTCCCCTTATGACCGAGGCACAACAGGCCTTCGCCCGTATAGAGCTGATATAGCAAAGGCCGGGATGCATGCAGTAGGTGAGAAACTGCCCTTCCAAGCAGAAAGCGATGCATCAGAAGTCGCACTTGCCGCCACCCTCAACCAGGCAGGCAGACCCGTGGCAATTCTTTTCCCGCACCCTTCATGCCTCAGAAATTCGGCACTCGTCCGCCGAAAAAGAGGCCCAAGCTATCGTTGAAGCTGTGCGGCATTGGTGGCATTACCTGGCCGGCAGGCGATTCACTCTCCTCACTGACCAACGGTCGGTAGCCTTCATGTTCAATAACACACAGCGGGGCAAGATCAAAAATGATAAAATCTTGCGGTGGAGAATCGAGCTCTCCACCTATAACAACAAGATTCTGTATCGCCCTGGTAAACTCAACGAGCCCCCAGACGCCGTCTCCCGAGGTACCTGTGCCAGCGCATAAGTGGACCGACTCCGGGCCCTACACGACAGCCTTTGTCACCTGGGGGTCACACGGTTGTACCATCTTGTCAAGGCTCACAATCTGCCCTACTCCGTCGAGGAAGTACGGACAGTCACCAGGGACTGCCAGTTCTGTGCGGAGTGCAAGCCGCACTTCTACCGGCCGGACCGTATGCGCCTGGTGAAAGCCTCCCGCCCCTTTGAACGCCTCAGCGTGGACTTCAAAGGGCCCCTCCCCTCCACCGACCGTAACACGTATATTCTCAGTGTGGTCGATGAGTACTCCAGGTTCCCCTTCGCCATCCCATGCCCGGATATGACGTCTGCCACCGTCATCAAGGCCCTCAACACAATCTTCGCTCTGTTCGACTTCCCCGCCTACATCCACAGTGACAGGGGATCCTCATTCATGAGTGATGAGCTGCATCAGTTCCTGCTCAGCAGGGGTATCGCCTCCAGCAGGACGACCAGCTATAACCCCCGGGGAAACGGGCAGGTAGAGAGGGAGAACGGGACGGTTTGGAGGGCCGTCCAGCTGGCCCAACGGTCTAGGAACCTCCCAGCCTCTCGCTGGCAGGAGGTCCTCCCTGATGCACTATGTTCCATCCGGTCACTATTGTGCACCGCCACGAATAACACACCCCATGAACGTCTTTTTGCCTTCCCCAGGAAGTCCACTTCCGGGGTGTCGCTCCCGACTTGGCTCGCAGCTCCAGGACCTGTCCTGCTCCGTAGGCACGTCCGACTCCACAAGGCGGACCCGTTGGTGGATAGGGTGCTCTTGCACCATGCATATGTATGCATATATGGCGTACCCCGACCACCGCCAAGATACTGTCTCCCTCAGGGACCTGGCACCAGCAGGTTCCACTCATACACACTTCCATGGCCCGGCGCCACCCTCCCCGCCCCTGGCGCTCCCAACATTAACCCCATCAGGACCAGTCGTCCTTACGCTGCCCACGCCCGAGGATGAAGAGGATTTCGGCACACTCCCGGGGTCACCTGACATCAGGCCAGCACCGACGTTGCCAGCATCGACATCGCCGCCACCGTTACGTCGCTCCCAGCGGAGCGTCAAGGCACCAGACTGGTTGAATCTCTAACTGGCACCGGACTTTCAAAAGACATTTTTTTTCTCTCCCAATAAAACACTGTACATAAATGCATTACTGTATATAGTTCTCCACCACCCCTGCCCGACTGATTTTTAACAGGGGGTGAATGTGGTAAACCACTGTTACACCTGTATTAGGTGATGTAAGATAGGACCTGTACTACAGGTAGCCCCTGCCTGCTGGCTCCACCCAGTAGGAGGAGTAGAAATATGCGTATCCTCTATTCAGCCGCCATTTCGCCAGCTGCTGTGGGAGTCCACACATCTTATGCAATAAAGCCACAGTTGTATCCAACCTGAGTCTTTGTACAATTGATCGTGCATCACTGACTCAGCTGCACCTGTACCTGCCTTAAAATGTTACCCTCAAGTTGTTTGCTCGGAGGTGCAAGGTTCATCTTACAATTGTTAATTCCTGCAATGTGGGAACCTTTCCCAAGATATCCCACGTAATGTGAGAGACTCTCTCCATGTTAGCAGGAACTTGCAACCCGTCACTTCATCTGCCAGCTTTCTGGCTCGCTCCCTGTGTCCCACTGTCGATATATCCATTCATTTTCAAAGCAACAAATTCCTTCGCAGTTCAATAATTAACCAACAGTTGTCTGTTAACTGTGTTTCTCTCACATAGACTGATAATTGGAGGCTTAGTTATGTGAACAAAGAGTTTGCTGTGTGCACAACCTATCCTGATGCTGTGATTGTTCACAAGTGTATTGATGATGCAGCAATAAAGATGGTGGCCGGCTTTCGACAAGGTGGGCGTTTTCCAGTCTTCAGTTATTATCACAAAAAGACCAAAATGGTAAGAAACCTTATTCTGCTACCATTTCCAATATAGCGGTTCAAGACTTATCAGATTGTGATTATTGCAGTTGGAGTGTCATTCAGGCGGTTTTAATATATTGTCCCCTGTCATAACTGTCCTGCTGTGCTCAGCATTGCCACCAGTAGCAAGAAATTAATCTTTATTTAGAAAAACATCCTGAACGCTGTCCATCTTCCAAGCGACAAATAAGGAGGAGTTAATTTACTTTAGTCTGAGATTCAAATGATATTCACAAATATCTCACTCTGTTGCCATAGGTGATAAACTCTTCAAACACTTTAGCTGGGTAACATTGTACTCCTACCCACCAAATCTAAGGTGCAAAGAGTGCAAGTCAAGGAGCCCAGCATTCACTTACTTTTATAAAAATAAACTGATAGAATCGAAGCGAGAGGGTAAATATCTGTTGCTGGTGCATCCTGGGAGCTTGATTTAGTGAAAATACATCTGGGGCCAAAACGTCACATGGGAAACTGACAAAGGAAGTTTTAAAAACGACATTAGTGCTCAGAATCATAGAATCGCTACAGTGCAGTGGGAGGCCATTCGGCCTATCAAGTCTGCACTGACCTTCCTACCTAGGCCCACACCCCCAAGCTATCTCTATAACCCAGTCACCCCATCTATTCTTTTGGAAACTAAAAGGCAATTTAGAATGGCCAATCCACCTAACTGGACTGTGGGAGGAAACCGGAGCGCCTGGGGGAAACCCACGCAGACATGGGGAGAAAATGTAAACTCCACACAGTCACCAGAGGCCGGAATTGAACTTGGGTCCCTGGCACTGTGAGACAGCAGTACTAACCACTCTGCCACCATGCCATGCTATTTAATACAAAGACCTTGAAATTTCCAGGGAGATGATAAGGGAGTGGGGTGGGCTAGGGAAGAGCTGTAATGATCTGGACATGCATGTAACACACGGTCTTGCTAAATTTAATGCCCTGGTGATTGGGGCATCCGAGGCCTCAGATAGGGCATGGGGGTGGGAGAGCAGGAAGCATGGGGAAATGGGTAGAAGTTGTCGACTCAGAACAGAGAGGAAGGCTGATTGTGACCAACAAACCTGGGAGAGGCAGGGGGTACTTCCTGTTCCCCTTGGCCCACAAGCAGTGCTGGAAAATCTTTAAACCAGCTTGTCCTGTCCTTTCCTCCCTCCACTTACCCCATTTCCCAAACTATCAGAAATCCATCTTGCATCTATCAGCTTTTAAACTCTGTTAAAATCTGTGGCATGCATTTTCACTCACAAATCTAAATGATTTAAAAATGGCATCCCGATCTCGCACTATAGTGTTCAAAACGAGGCTATGTGCGGCTTGATCGCGCATTCTGCGTTGAGGCCCCTTATACAACTCGAGTCGTTTTGAATAGCCATGTGTTTCTCGGCACTGCGAGTGCCATGAAACATGTGGCTAAACGTGCTCACTATGGGACTTTCCCATTTGGTTGAATTGAACCAGTAGAGCGAAAACCTGGCTGATTTTCTGGGGAGAAACTCGCAATCTTTCAATTAGAACCTGACCCTTTGCTATTTTTTAGCAAAGTCCCCCCAACATCTTTAATTGATTCCATGAGGGAGAGGATCATTAATACATCAGCAGGAAGCATGTTTGGCTGCGTGTTTCATTTTCCAGTACAGTTTCCACACAGTGAATTGGACTCTGATTTGGATGGTGTTGTTTTTGCAGCTTTAGACTGATATGAAGATATTATTGTCTGTAGATAATAATGCGGAGCAGCCAGCCACTGACTGGGGCCAATGGAAAGAGATGTAAAGAGGATGAACACTTCCTGGCTGCTGTTATTCAGCCTGATAAGAAGGGTTATATCATTGATACAAGGTCAATACAAGCCGCACATCAGGCTAAGGTGAAGGGTGGTGGTTTTGAATCTAAAACTAACTACCATAACTGGAAGAGACTGCACAGACCCATAGCGAGGTAAGGACACTAACAATACAACAAAACAAGGTACAGGTAAGAGAGCAACATTTCTGGACCATGAGTATGAGGTGGAAAATATTCTGAATTACAATGCCATTTTCGAGTGAATTCATGTCCATTAATGAACAAGATTAAGGTGGCGAAAATTGACTTTATTTTCTGTGTAACCATTAAAATTGTAACAATCAGGAGAGAATCGGTACTAAGAGCAATGAACAATACAGCACAGGAACAGGCCCTTCGGCTCTCCAAGTCTGCGCTGACCATGGTACCTGCCTAAACTAAAACCATCTGCACTTACAGAGTCCGTATCCTTCCATTCCCACCCTATTCATATATTTGTCTGGATGCCCCTTAAATGCCGCTTTTGTACCTGCTCCCACCACCTCCCCAGGCAGCGCATTCCATACATTTACCACCTGTGTACAAAACTTGCCTCGCACATCTGTTCTAAACTTTTCCCCATTGTTTGTCGGACAGTGTGGTACTGCCTCAACACTGCCTGCCGGACAGTGTAGTACTGTCTCAATACCGCCTGTCAGGCTGTGTAGTATTGCCTTAACACTGCCTGTCGGACAGTGTAGTACTGACCCAATGCTGCCTGTCGGGCAGAGAGGCACTGCCTCAATACAGATTGTTGTACAGTGCATTACTGCCTCAATACTACTTGTCGGATAGTGTAGTACTGCCTCAATACTCCTGTCGGACAGTGTAGTATTGTCTCAATACCGCCTGTCAGGCTGTGTAGTATTGCCTTAACACTGCCTGTCGGACAGTGTAGTACTGACCCAATGCTGCCTGTCGGGCAGAGAGGCACTGCCTCAATACAGATTGTTGTACAGTGCATTACTGCCTCAATACTACTTGTTAGAGAGTGTAGTACTGCCTCAATACTCCTGTCGGACAGTGTAGTACTGTCTCAATACCGCCTGTCAGGCTGTGTAGTACTGCCTTAACACTGCCTGTCGGACAGTGTAGTACTGACCCAATGCTGCCTGTCGGACAGAGAGGCACTGCCTCAATACAGATTGTTGTACAGTGCATTACTGCCTCAATACTGCTTGTTAGAGAGTGTAGTACTGCCTCAATACTCCTGCCGGACAGTGTAGTACTGTCTCAATACCGCCTGTCAGGCTGTGTAGTACTGCCTTAACACTGCCTGCCGGACAGTGTAGTACTGACCCAATGCTGCCTGTCGGGCAGAGAGGCACTGCCTCAATACAGATTGTTGTACAGTGCATTACTGCCTCAATACTGCTTGTCGGATAGTGTAGTACTGCCTCAATACTGCCTGTCGGACAGTGTAGTATTGTCTCAATACCGCCTGTCAGGCTGTGTAGTACTGCCCCGATACTGTCTGCTGGACTGTGAGGCACTGCCTTGTTACTGTATGTCGGACAATGTAGTACTTGATGTGTTGGGTGTTCTGGATCACAAACAGGCCACCAACACTGGAAGTGGTGCAACTCGATTTTATTATAAGGTTAACTATATTAACATACTTGAACTGTGGGTAAATGCAATACCAGCTTTAACTGTTGATCCTTGCCGAGTCCTAACCAGGTGATGCACTCAGCACATGGTGAATGTCTGTGTTGCAGGCTGTGAGCTCTGTGCTCCGAGCTGGCTGCTACTAGAATGAGCGGGAACTCTCCTGTCCCCTGTCTTTATAGTGCGTGTGCTCTCACTGGTGATTGGCTGCGGTGTTGTGTATGCTGATTGGTCCCACTGCATGTCCATCAGTGTGTGTGTGTGTGTGTGTCTGCACCATAATATACTGGTGTATATTATGACAGTACTGTCTGAATACTGCCTGTCGGATAGTGTAGCATTGCCTCAGTACTGCCTGTCGGACAGCGTAGTGCTATCTCAATATTGTCTGTCGGACAGTGTAGTAAGACCATAAGACCATAAAACCATAAGACCATAAGACATAGGAGCAGAATTAAGCCACTCGACCCATCGAGTCTGCTCCGTCATTCAATCATGGCTGATATTTTCTCATTTCCATTCTCCTGCCTTCTCTGCAGAACCTCTGATCCCCTTATAAATCAAGAACCTATCTATCTCTGCCTTCAAGACACTCAGTGATTTGGCCTCCACAGCCTTCTGCGGCAAAGAGCTCCACAGATTCACCACCCTCTGGCTGAAGAAATTCCTCCTCATCTCTGTCGGACAGTGTAGTACTGCCTCAATACTGCCTGTTGGACAGTGTAGTACTGCCTCAATACTGCTTATCGGACAGTGTAGTACTGCCTCAGTACTGTTTGTCTGACAGTGTGGTACTGTCTCAACACTGCCTGGCGGACAGTGTGGCATTGCCTTAATACTGCGTCTCAGACTGTGTGGCTGTTCCTTAGGACTGCAATGGAGTGTCAGCCTTCATGTTTATGCACAATTCTCTGGACTGGAACTTGAACCCACAACCTTGTGACTCAGTGGCAAGATAGCAACTCACGGAAGTGTTCCCTAACTGTACAGAGCAAATAATTTAGGCTCTTAGCATTGTAATAGGATCCAATTCAGGTCTTGGGAACTGAAATCCAGTAAGACTGCTGCATTAGTGAGATGTGGATGGCCTAATGTGAGGTTGTAATCTTCAAGGACTTGTGTTTGTTCTGCCATCAGCACATGTGAATTAAACAGTTCATTTCTCACTGTCAGCAAGAGGGAGCATGTCTGGTAATAATTCGGAGGGTTGCCAGCCTCTCATGATTTCCCGAAAATGTGGTGAATATTCAGAGTAGGTACAAATGGTAGAAGCCTTCTGAAGAGAGTTTTCGTAAAGGAATTCATATAGAAGCAAGCTATCACCTGTGCCATTATTTTGTACCCCTTCCAAATGAGTACTACAAATTAAAGGCATTTTTCTGCAGATCAGGATACCTACCCAATGACCTCCGCACATTTACTGACAACCCACGAAAAGGGATGAAAAATAGTTCAAGCTCAGAAAAGATTCCCAACTGTAAATTTCTAAAGGTCGTCAAAAGAAGACAAAGAAAAGTAAAACATTCTATTGTTGAAATTGCTGGGTTCTCTGTCGTTTGTCACCACATTAGAACAGACACCGGTGCGGGATTCTCCGATCGGCGATGCCAAAATCGCGTTTGCCGATTGGCCGGAGAATCCACTTTTATGGCGAAATCGGGGGAAGTGCTGTTTTTCTGTTGCTCCGCCACCCTCAAAAACTCAAGGAGTATGCAGCACGTTGTTGGGAGGGCCTCAGGACGTCAACCGAGGCCCTCCCTGATGCTCCGCCCCTGATGGGCCGACTTTCCGACGGCGTCGGTCGCTTGTCCTCTTACTTTTCGTAAACCTGGCTTGGGATTTCGTAAATCCAGCCTGGGATTTGTGCTGACAGATTGAACTTCATTTCCAGTTAGCATTAGCCTATAACTTCTAAAATCAGTTACAACTGTGTCCCAATGAACTCACATCAAAATTTCCCAATGCGTGGGCTGAGACTTTCTGCTCCCATTCGTGTTGCGTGGGTTTGTCGACGGGAGCGGAAAGTACCACGGGAACTCAAAATTGGTGTGAAAGCTTGCCGCGTTCGTTTTCTGTCCCCCCCCCCCCCCCCCCCCCCCGAGATCAGTGGCAGGCTGCATTTCCCACTATTTGATGTCGGGAACATCATTGTAATACATTTGCATCTCATTATTGGGCACACACATTGTAATCATAACCCTCCACCCGTCAACTAGTCCACCAACGGCAGAGTTCTAAGGTCACTGCAGTGCTTGCAGACCACCTCCGCGCATTTAGGAGGTTGACCTGGGGGCACCGGGGTATCACTCAGGGAGATCAGGCTTGACTCAAGGTAAACCAGGGTAACACTTGAGGGAGGCCAAAGTAACATTGGATGTGTACCGGGGGACGGGGAACGGGGGACGGGTGGGGGTGGGTGGGTGATGCACGATCGATTAAACTCAAAGCCAAAGTTGTATCATAACTGAAGGCTTTAATAGACTAGATCTGTTCCCCAGCAGCTTTGGAACAGAATGAGGGCTGCTGGGACGGCACCTGTTCTTATACCCCGCCTGTCAGGGCGGAGCCACATACCAAACAGCCAATGGTAAACTGCTAGACTTACCCAATGGTCTACAGCCTCTCGGGTACTGCAATTCCTGATACTACCACGGGGGGGGGGGGGGGGGGGGGGGGGTGGAGGGGGGAAGCGGGGAGTGTTGACTTCAAGGTCCTGGATTCTTGACTCCAGGGTACCAAGGGGGAGATTGTCGAGTCCAAAAAGCACTGTTCCTGAGTATGTCTTCTGCTGCTGGGTCACAGGCTTCTTAGAAGGGCCTCACAGAGGAACGGAAACCTGGGGGGCTGCGGTGGGGATGTTGGGGGGTGGGGGAGAGGGATGGGCAGTCATCACACACTGACAGTTCCACTCAAATATGCGGGGCAGAAGTAGCTTCTGGAGGTGGGATGTTGACAGGGGCAAGGCTAATGGGAAGACATGTTGGTGATCAGTCTTCCATTGCAGATGAGACCATTCAGCTGTAGCTCAATTGATATGCCTGGAGTCAAACCAGTCACAAAATGATGCCAACTCAAGCACCACTTATGTATATGTGTGCCACTAATTGCTGCTTAGAACTGAACCCTTGGAGCACTGACTTCCAAAATTTCCGACTGGGTCAAGGGTGTGGACACATGGCTCTGGACTGAGCACTCTGCCTTTTTCTGGTGCAGGAATCCAGTTTTCAGGTTGGGAACACAGCTCATCAGAAGAAGGAGCCATTGAAAAGGTGTAATTAGTGGGAATTTGTTTACAGAGGTGAACATTATGTGCAAGTGCTTGCTCTTACACTGTGCAACTAGAGCTTCTTAACCTTTCTAACTCTACCCTAACATCTTGGTGCATGCCCAACATCCACAGTGGAGGCAACCTGCCTTCTGCCATGCCCTATTTTCTCTGATTACCTTGGTGGGCATTTACTGGAGGGCTGAGACCTGGGAAGGGCCCTGGCCTGGTTTTGGGGCCCTGCTGTGTGGTAGTGCCCCCCTCCTCAGCCTGTGGAGCTGGAGCTGAAGCATTCACAAGCAGAGGGAATCGGATGGATAGGACACTCCCGGAATCACGTGCGGTGTGCACTAGCTGATCCTCCTCCCTGTGGGTGCCTGAGGGCCCTTGACTTCCTTCTTGGGATAAAGGAGCAGCTGGTGTGAGCCAAAGAGGCCAAACATCCTCTGGCGTTGACGCTCATTGATCCCAGAAAGTGCCTGCACAATGGCATGTGTATCCTATAGCAGTGCAGGACAGAAGTCTTGCGCCAAGATTTTCACAGACATCAAACAGACAGAGTCTTCCATGCAGCCTTTCACTCTGAGGAGTGTACCAGACATCCCTTCCTGATATGGTATGGAACCTGTGGATGTGCATTTCCCACATCTGAACTGCCCCCACTGAGTTTTTCGGCACACAATCCCTCTAATCTAGTCAATAGAACTGTAACGATAATAAGACAGAACATCCATGAAGTTTGTGAATCCATGGGGCGGGATTCTCCACTCCCACGCCGAAGTGCCCACGCTGGCGTGAACGCCGTCGAGGTTCACGACGGTGCGAAACGGCCCCTATCCCGACCGATTCAGGCCCCGACAATGGGCTAGGATCGGGGCCGCGCCATCTACACGCGCCAGGACTTGTCGCCGCGTAAAGGCGGCGCTGCATAGATGACGCGGCCGGCGCCGCATAACTGGTGTCACCCGCGCCTGCACGGGTTGGCCGGCGCCAACCCGTGCATGCGTGGTTGCCGTCCTCTCTGAGTCCGCCCCGCAAGAAGATGGCGGACAGATCTTGCGGGGCCGTGGAAGGAAGGAGGTCCTCCTTCAGAGAGGACGGCCCGACGATCGGTGGACACCGATCGCGGGCCATGCCACATTTGAGGTACCCCCCGGTGCAGGATCCCCCCCCCGCAGGACGCCCCCCCAGCGTTCCCGCGCTGTTCCCGACGGCAGCGACCAGGTGTGGACGGCGCTGGGGGGAATGCGCCGTTTTGGCCTGGTCGCTCGGCCCATCCGGGCCTGAGAATAGTGGGGGTGCCGGAGAATCGCCATTTTGGGTGTCTCCGGCGATTCTCCGGCCTGCGGCCCGCGGAACTCAACGGGGCCGTTCCCGCCGCTTGGGAGAATCGCGGGATGGCGTCGGACCGGCGTCCCGGGAAATTTTGGCGGCCCAGGCGATTCTCCCAACCAGCGCGGGAGTGGAGAATCACGCCCCATGGTTTCTGAATTATTTTTTACGGATTAATGTCAGCAAAACTATGCTTTTTCTAATTGACCTCAATGCATTTCTTTTATTGCAGAGGCAGAGTCCTTCAGGAAAGCCTGATTAAGTTGGTTGATGCCTGCAATGACCAATCCAATAGCATTGACAGATGGCTCAGTAAACTGGAGACTTCAAAATGGCTGACCCACCTTAAAACTGTACTGACAACAGCTTGTATGGCTGCACAGTGTGTCGACAGGTAATGGACTCTTACTTTAGTTGCTTTTTAAACAACAGGAGCTCCATGGAGATTTGTGTTCCCCAACCTTCTTTCTCTTCTTGGAACTATCTTGCTTGAACATATTCCATGTGGCAGCAGCCATCTCCCCCATGTGTCTGTTTCTCCTGTGTAAAACTAGATTATCAGCAGTCTCTTCAACTGTGAGTCATTACAGTCAAACCTAATCTTGCCCTTGTGTGGTGTTCACAAAACCACACTTCCTCACAGGGTCACCTAATAGATATCAGGAGAAAGAGTCTTGTTAAGCACACCTCTCGCAAACATTGAGACCAGTTACAGTGACCTAACTGCCATCGCAACAAGAAATGTAGAACCTCTTGTGATAACTTTATGGATAAATGTTTACAATATTGGGACTTCATAACTTTGCTTGTTTATATTAAACATTTGATTATTAGTATTCCTGTAGGAGTGAAGCATAAATGCACACTTCCTGTTTCTTGATTCTACTGCTAAATGGGACTTTGAAATAAGTTTCTAAATTAAAGGCCTCTGCCAGTCTAGTATGCCTTATACGAGAACAGACAATGCTGGAAAAACTCAGTAGGTTAGTGAGAACAGGGGAAGGGGACGTTGTGAGGCTGACACAGGCAGCAGAGTTTTGGAAGATCTCGGACTGGATTCTCCGCTGGCGGGATTCTCCGTTGCGCCGGCAGCGCACCCACGCCTGGGGATTTCCCGGCGGCATGGGGCTGCCCACAGTGGGAAACCCCATTGGCCGGCTGGCACGACGGAGAATCCCGCTGCCGGCGGGGGTGCGCTGCACCAGAAAACTGGTCCGATGGGACGGAGAATCCCGTCCCTCAAGTTTGTGGCAAGAAGATCATGAAAAACCAAGCAGGGGTTTGATGAAATGGTGAAGTCTAGGGTTAACAAAGCATGGACAAGGGTTTCAGCAGTAAAGGAACTGAGACAGACAGAGTCGGGCAATGTTACAGATGTGGAATACGCAGTCTTAATGATGGCGGAGATATATAATTGGAGCTCGGCAACAATCAAAATTGAGGAAGTTCTGATTCAGACTCCCAGTTTTTAGGGAGAGGGAAGGAGTCATTGACTAGGGAACTGAGTTTGTGATAGGGTCCAAAGACAATGGCTGCAGTCTCCCCAAGATTTAAATGGGTGCTCGTAACATTAGCTTACTAATTTTAATATCTAAAGATTGCCTGCAACACATTGATCAAACTTCAAAATGTAATTTATTGACTATAAAAACCTTCAGGACATTTATTTTGTTTGGTGTTGTCTATTTTCTTGTTTGGAGAAAGAAATGGGATTTTAGCACAGAATTTGATTGCGTTAACATTAAACATCAAGCTGGTTTAAAGTTAATTTAAGTAACTGTAACTAAACCTGAAAAAGTACACGGCTGAATATTTGAATCAATGATCGAATTCCGCTGTCACTCTGTCCAGGGAAGGAGCATCTGTCCTGATCCATGGCTCTGAGGGGAGAGACACAACACTACAACTTACATCTCTGGCACAAATCATCTTGGATCCAGACTGCAGGACTATTAGTGGTTTTCAAGCACTTATTGAACGGGAATGGTTACAGGTATGTAAAATCAGAGAAACGCATGATTAAGAAAATTTTGATCTCTGAGTACACATTGAGTACAGACCGTGTGCAGTCTATCCTATCAGGGACGCTATTCAGCCTATTTAATCCCTTAAGGATAAAGCCTGTATGAATATGTAAAGGTGCAAAAATAGCAATCAGGGCTGGAGATTCTCTTTTCCACCTGGCAGCGCATCCCCAACCGTGGCAGCGTGGGAAGAATGTGGCTTCATTGGGAAATCCCATTGACAAGCGGTGGGAAGAAAGAATTCCACTGCCAGCGAACAGCACGGCTGGAGGACCGGAGAATCCCAGAATATTGATCCTCAGATCTTTGATATAGCAACAGCATCAGGTATTCACACTAACCTGCCCCACCCTCCAGCTCAGCAGCAGACTAATGATCTCTGAAGTTTTTGATCCAGAAGGCTGCAACTACCTCTCGAACCCTGAGAGATTGAGGGAATTCACAGTTAACGGCTGGAATTCTCCGGCCGTTGGAATTCTCTTTTCCTGCCGGCAGTGCGCTCCCACCTGCGGGTTTCCGAGCAGCGTGGGGTGGCTTCAGTGGGAAACCCCTGTGGCAGGAGTAGAGAATCCTGCCACCAGCAGACGGCACGCTGCCAAGAAACACACGGCTGGGGGACCAGAGATTCCCGCCCAACATCTCTCGTGGAGAGGATCATGTGGGACTCAGCTACCTTCAACGGAAGGTCCAGTTGTTCACAGCCAACATACTGGCTTGTATTTTACAAATGGCAAAGCATTGTTGAGCTAAGAATGGGAGACGACCAGCTAATGAGATTAAATAAATTGCTCTTTGAAAGAGACAGCAGACATTTGATGAGTCGAATGGCCTCTTTCTGTGTGTAGGTTTTTATGATTTTATATGATTCTAGAATCCCAACTTCTGATTTCTACCTGGTAATCCTTCTGGGAAATCTCTTCACGTTTACATTGCATGGAAACAGGATAATGCACAGCTGTGATGCCTTACTTGGTTGAATGGCCTGCTAGTATTTATTATCCAAGCACACAGAATGAAGAGACTTTCTTTGAGAAACAATATTAATGCTATTCCTCTTTCACTGATCCTGAAGTTGTCTCTGTTCTGATATCTTTGAAGAAGTGAAAGGTCAGTGTTGCTCTACCTGAAGCACTCAGTCTCATTGTGATTTTCCTTTTCTTCAGGCAGGTCATCCTTTCCAGCTTCGCTGTGCGAGTTCAGCTTATTCTCATGCCAAGCTGAAGCAAGAGGCACCAGTCTTCCTCATCTTCCTTGACTGCTGCTGGCAGATGAGCTGCCAATTCCCCTGCTCATTCCAGTTCAATGAGCAGTTCCTCATCACCCTGTTTGAACATGCATACGCCTCCTGCTTTGGGACATTCCTGTGTAATAATGAAAAGGAACGGTAATGTACGAGGAAATCATTTTACCAAACTCCGCCTAATGCGGAGGTCATTGTCAGTGAATCACTGTAAAGTTCTTTAAAATAGCAGTCTGAGTAACAATATTCTCACGACTTAGCTGCTATAGGTCAAATTTTTCGTGCTTGTTTTAAGATGCTACTAAAGTGTTAAATGTTTTGAAAACTAAATTATAAACATGTGTGGTGTGAATAAAATAATTCTTTACACAATGGATGACCAAATATACCCCACCTTTATCCCATCAACCTGCTCCATGCTTCCCTTGACAACAGTTTCCTGTTTTCCCAGTAATTAATGTAGTCCTTTAAAATGTCAAAGGATTGTAAAGGTGGGAGACACCAAGGTTGACTTTAACCCTACCCATACAACAGGAATGGTGCAGGTGGGAGTGGTAATATTTTGGGGGTGGGGGTATAATGCGATATTCCAAATCCACCCTCTTAACTGACCCCAGATCAAGCAAAGAATGTTTGACTGCCCCTGGCAGAGGGTAGGGGAAAGCTATGTTACCTGGACAAGTAATGCCCCAATGACTGATCCGCAACCCCATTTTAACTGAAAAATCCGTGAGGCCAGTAAACCTGACAACACATCCTGGCAGGAGCAAGAAGACGCCACAGCAAGTATCAGCATTTTAATTTCATGTGGAAAGTCTGGGGGCCAGGAAGAATGGGGATTCCCCCCTGGGTTTCACAGTGAATCCCTGTCCTCCTCATCAACAGCCTTACCTCCTTCTCCCAGTGGCAACCTCCTCATTTAACCCCCCTCCCCAGCACCAACACCACCGGGACAGGTTCCTTGTGAACCAAGCATCCTCAGACCCTGACCATCAGCTGGGAGGTCCTTCTTCTGAGTTTGAATGGGGAGATGATCCAGCTTTATTCAAATAACACCCAAAAGTTTAAATATTTCAGGAGAAGGACTGTAATAAAATTAAAGAGATAAACAGAGACAGAGAGGAGGTTCTGAGTGGTCTGGCAGGCTTAGAAGTAGACAAATCTCCAGGGCCAGATGAAATGTATCCCAGGCTGCTGAGTGAAGCAAGAGAGGAAATAGCAGAGGTGCTGGGAATAATTTTCAATTCCTCTCTGGCCACAGGAGAGGTGCCGGAGGACTGGAGGATAGCCAATGTGGTGCCATTATTCAAGAAGGGAGGAAGGGATAAACCAGGAAACTACAGGCCAGTCAGTCTAACTTCCATGGTGGGGAAACTATTGGAAGCAATTCTGAGAGCCAGTATTAATCTGAATTTGGAGAGGCAAGGATTAATCAAGAAAAGTCAGCATGGTTTTGTTAAGGGGAGGTCATGTCTGACCAACTTGATTGAATTTTGTGAAGCGGTGACCAGGTGTGTAGATTAGGGAAGTGTGTAGACATAGTCTACTTGGACTTCAGCAAGGCTTTTGATAAGGCCCCACATGGGAGACTGATAGCGAAGGTAAGAGCCCATGGGATCCAAGAAGATTTGGCAAATTGGATCCAAAATTGGCTGAGTGGCAGGAAGCAGAGGGTGATGGTCAAGGGTGTTTTTTCTGACTGGAATCCTGTGTCCAGTGTGGTCCCACATGAGTCAGTGTTGGGGCCCTTGCTGTTTGTGGTTTATATAACTGATTTAGATATGAATGTAGGAGGGTTGAGCAGTAAGTTTGTGGATGATACGAAAAGTGATGGGGTTGTAAATAGTGAGGAGGATAGTCTTGAATTACAGGAGGATATAGATTGGCTGGTCAGATGGGCTGATCAGTGACAAACAGAATTCAATCCAGTTAAGCGTGAGGTAATGCTCTCGGGCAGGACAAGCAAGACAATGGAATACATGATAAGCAGCAGGACTCTGGAAAGCACCGAGGATCAGAGAGACCTTGGTGTGCATGTACGCCAGTCCCTTAAGCTAGCAGAGCAGGTGGATTCAGTGGTTAAGGATACATTTGCCTTTATTAGTTGCGGCTTAGAGTTTAAGAGCAGGGAGGTTATGCTGGAACTGTATAAAATGTTGGTTAGGCCACAGCTAGAGTATTGTGTGCAGTTCTGGAATCCACATTATAGGAGGGATGTGATAGCACTGGAAAAGCCGCAGAGGAGATTTATCAGGATGTTGCCTGTGTGGTGTTGGGCGTTCTGACAAACAGATGAGCCAACACGGTTGTATATGGTACAACGCTATTTTATTTAAACTTTCTTTGTACAGTTTTGTCTTGATACTCTGCACGTGGGGATTCCCTGTTTGTGATCTTGTAACAGGTCTTGTCCGTGTCTTTGTCCCCAGACCTACTGACCACTAGGTGTCGTGCTCGTGCTTTTTATGTGGTTGGTGTCCTTGTGTGTGATTGGTTGTGGTGTTGTGTGCTCTGATTTGCCTGTTGGTGTGTCCATCATGATGTGTGTGTTTGAATATCATGACATCCCCCCTTTTTACAAAGATATGTGCCTACGTGGTAATAAATATGATCGCGTTGTGAGTGCATCTAAGAGTGCGTGTGTGTTGTGTACAGCATGTGCATATGACGTAACTATTTACATGGGGCGATGTCGGGTGCGTCACATGAACAAGGTTGTACCATAACAGAACATGAATGCGAACGAGAAAAAAAACTTGAACAGTGGTCCAGTCAGACGATATCTGGAACGATAAACAACAACAGGTTATCATATAAAATTGTGTAACTTGGTAGACATATGAACGGTGTTATAAGTCCAGTCTAATGGGCTTGCGACGAGTTTGGGTTGACCGCCTCAAGGGTGGGTCAAGAACCACCGGCTGATGTGGAAGCATGGCCATGGGTGGCGATGGAGAGGGCGTGATCTGCGGCAGCTCCACAAAGTCATCCTCGGAAGCCTGTTGAGGATCTGGCGTGTGCGTACTGTGTGGCTGCAAGCGTGGAAGTCGGCGAAGGGCGCGCCGATTGCGGCGACGCACTGAACCATCCGGCATGCGAACCAGGAACGAGCGGGGAGCCACATGTCGGAGGACTTCGGCCGGTGCTGACCAGCCACCATACGGTTGATGGACGCATACTTTGTCCCCGGAGGACAGGGGGGGCAGGTCCGTCGCTCGTGTGTCGTACTGACTTTTCTGGCGATCACGCTGCATTTGCATGTTCCGAAGAACCGTCTCATGGTCTGTTGTTGGTGCCAGGATGGACGGTACCGTCGTCCTGAGGGAGCGACCCATTAGGAGCTGCGCTGGCGAGAGACCTGTGGATAGCGGGGCCGATCGATAGGACAGCAAGGCGAGGTTAAAGTCCGATCCGGCAGCAGCCGCCTTGCACAGGAGCCGCTTGGCAATGTGGACGCCCTTTTCAGCCTTCCCGTTCGACTGTGGATGTAGAGGGCTGGATGTCACATGAGTGAAACCATATGCTGCGGTAAAGGACGACCATTCACGGCTGGCGAAGCAGGGTCCATTGTCTGACATGACAGTCCTTGGAATGCCATGGCGAGCAAATGTTTCCTTGCAGGCCCCAATGACTGCGGACAACGTCAGATCATGGAGAGGCATGACTTCCGGGTAGTTTGAGAAGTAGTCTATAATAACGATGTGATCTCTGCCGAGCGCGTGAAATAGGTCAACACCCACCTTCGCCCAGGGGGACGTCACCAACTCGTGTGGTAGAAGCGTCTCCGGAGGTTGCGCCGGCTGAAACCTCTGACAGGTTGTGCAATTGAGCACCATGTTGGCTATGTCTTCATTAATACCCGGCCAATATACCGCCTCTCGGGCCCTTCGTCTGCATTTTTCGACGCCCAAGTGGCCTTCGTGTAGTTGATTAAGAATCATCTGGCGCATGCTGTGCGGAATAACGATCCTGTCTAATTTCATAAGGACCCCGTCTATGTTGGTAAGGTCATCTCGCACATTATAAAACTGGGGGCACTGCCCTTTGAGCCACCCTTCCGTCATGTGGCGCATCACTCGCTGCAGAAGGGGGTCAGTCGCCATCTCTGCGCGTATGTGGGCCAGACTTGGATCATCAGCTGGCAGATTTGCTGCTGTCAGAGTCACGTGTGCCTCAATTTGACGCACGAACCCCTCCGCATCTGGTGGTGTGCTCACTGCTCGGGAGAGCGTGTCCGCCACGATGAGATCCTTCCCCGGAGTGTAGATCAGTTCGAAATCATACCTCCTGAGTTTAAGTAAGATGCGCTGGAGGCGAGGGGTCATGTCGTTCAGATCTTTGTTAATGATGTTGACCAGGGGGCGGTGGTCAGTTTCAACCATAAATCGTGGCAGGCCATACACATAGTCGTGGAACTTGTCCAGTCCAGTTAACAAGCCCAGGCATTCTTTTTCTATTTGCGCGTAGCGCTGTTCGGTAGGGGTCATGGCTCGTGAAGCATATGCAACCGGGGCCCATGACGACGTGCTGTCTTTTTGCAGGAGTACCGCTCCAATACCAGATTGGCTGGCGTCTGTTGAGATCTTTGTAGGGCGAGTCGTGTCAAAGAACGCCAGCACTGGTGCCGTGACCAGTTTGTGCTTGAGCTCCTCCCATTCCAGCTGATGCGATTGCTGCCAGTGGAATTCTGTTGATTTTTTTACGAGATGGCGCATATTCGTTGTACGAGAAGCCAGGTTGGGAATGAACTTCCCAAGGAAGTTGACCATGCCCAGGAATCTTAGGACAGCCTTCTTGTCAGCCGGCCGTGGCATGGCTGTGATGGCGCTAACTTTGTCTGCATCGGGACGGACCCCTGATCGTGAGATGTGGTCCCCGAGGAATTTCAGCTCCATCTGGCCGAAGGCACACTTGGCGCGGTTGAGACGCAGGCCATTTTGTCGTATGCGGGTGAAGACACGTCGTAGACGATGCATGTGTTCCTGCGGAGTGGTGGACCAAATGATGATATCGTCCACATATACACGTACCCCTTTGATGCCTTCCATCATCTGCTCCATAATGTGGTGGAAAACTTCAGATGCTGAAATGATGCCGAATGGCATCCGGTTGTAGCAGAATCTGCCAAAAGGGGTGTTGAATGTGCATAGCCTTCGGCTGGCCGGGTCCAATTGGATCTGCCAAAATCCTTTGGACGCATCCAATTTGGTAAATATTTTGGCTCGCTGGTGAGGTCCTCTCGTTTCGGGATGGGATAGTGTTCCCGCATGATGTTGTTATTCAGATCTTTAGGATCTATACATATGCGGAGCTCGCCAGAGGGCTTCTTTACACAGACCATGGAGCTGACCCATGGCGTGGGCTCCGTGACCCTGGATAGGACCCCTTGGTCCTGAAGATCCTGCAGTTGTAACTTGAGGCGGTCTTTGAGTGGCGCAGGAACCCTGCGAGGTGTGTGAACGACAGGGATGGCGTCCGGTTTGAGTCGAATCTTGTACGTGTATGGCAATGTCCCCATGCCTTCAAAAACCTCCTGGTTGTGAGCAAGGAGGGAATGGAGATTTGCGTGGAACTCAGCATCCGGGAAGTCGGATATCTCATCTGGAGAGAGAGACATAATGCGCTGTACCAGGTGAAGGACCTTACACGCCTGTGCGCCCAGTAACGAGTCTTTTGATGAGCCGACAACTTCGAAGGGGAGTGTGGCCGTGTACATCTTGTGAGTTATCTGTAGCTGGCAAGATCCTATGGACGGGATGACGTTCCCGTTATAATCAACCATCTTGAGCCGGGATGGCGTGATGGGTGGTTTGACCTTCATGGCCTGGAATGCAGAATGTGCAATCAGGTTGGCGGATGCGCCGGTGTCCAGACGGAAGGTGACGCGCGATTGGTTGACCGCCAGGGTGGCACACCACTCATCAGCTGGATTGATGGCATTGACCTTGTTGACATCGATGACGGAAACGCGGAAGGCATCCTGGTCATCTGCATCACTTAACTGGAAGTCTTGATGCATGGGCTGGACGGTCCTGACTTGTCTGCGAGATTGTCGGGGATGTGCAGGATCCATGGGTTGAGCCGAACGACAGTGGGCAGCATAGTGGCCCATCTTGCCACATCTGAGGCACTGTCGGTTTTTTGCAGGACATTGCCCTTTTAAATGTACAGCTCCACAATTGCCGCACGTCATGACGTCACGGCGTTCGTTGCGCCACTGCGCATGCGCAGTGCGATCTTGCGGTGGGCGCGCCTGCGCAGTGCGTCCCTCGATGTGGCCGTTATTTTTGGCGCGCACCATCGCGGGACACCGCGAAAAGCGCGGGAAACGGCCGCTGTCGTCCGGGCCGTGGGTCGGGAAGTAATCGACGGCCTGGATGCGTTCGGCGTCGTGGGCGGCCTGGCTTGCCGATTCGACGGCTGGGGACCCCCTCCGTGCCAACTCGGACGCCTGAAATCGGGCAAAACGGCAGGTAGCATTTTCGTGGAGGACACAGGCTTCCACAGCAGACGCTAAGGTGAGGCTTTTTATTTTAAGAAGCTGCTGGCGTAGGCCACTAGAGGCAACGCCAAAAACAATCTGGTCCCTGATCATGGACTCTGTGGTGCTGCCGTAACCGCAGGACTTCGGAGGTGCGTCAAAAAGGGTTGAAAAAGCTCCTCCTTACCTTGCAGGCGTTGCTGAAAGAGGTATCTTTCAAAACTTTCATTCACTTCAACCTTAAAGTGCTGGTCCAGTTTGAGGATGACCGTGTCATACTTGGATTGGTTTTCGCCTTCTTTGAACACCAGTGAGTTGAAGACGTCGAGGGCGTGCCGACCTGCGTAGAAGAGGAGCATTGCAATCTTCGTTTCATCCGAGGCACTCTGTTTTTCGGTGGCTCGGATGTACAGGTCAAATCGCTGCCTGAAGAGCTTCCAATTGGTACCTAGGTTCCCCGCGACTTGCAACGGCTGCGGTTTGTCGGTGCGGTCCATGTCCAGAATGGCAGGTTAGTTGGCAGGTATCGATCCACTCCTGTACCATGTGGTGTTGGGCGTTCTGACACACAGATGAGCCAACACGGTTGTATATGGTACAACGCTATTTTATTTAAACTTTCTTTGTACAGTTTTGTCTTGATACTCTGCACGTGGGGATTCCCTGTTTGTGATCTTGTAACAGGTCTTGTCCGTGTCTTTGTCCCCAGACCTACTGACCACTAGGTGTCGTGCTCGTGCTTTTTATGTGGTTGGTGTCCTTGTGTGTGATTGGTTGTGGTGTTGTGTGCTCTGATTTGCCTGTTGCTGTGTCCATCATGATGTGTGTGTTTGAATATCATGACAGCCTGGACTGGAGAGTTTTAGTTATTAATGAGAGATTGGATAGACTGAGGTTGTTTTCCTTGGAGCAGAGGAGACTGAGGCAGACATGATTGAGATGTATAAAATTATGAGGGGCATAGATAGAGTCGACAGGAAGAAATATTTTCCCTTGGTGGAGGGATCAATGACCAGGGGGCAGAGATTTAAGGTAAGGAGCAGGAGGTTTAAAGAGGCTGTGAGGAAAAGGTTTTTTACCCAGAGGGTGGTGGGAGTTTGGAACTTGCTGCCTGAAAGGGTGGTGGAGGCAGAGTCCCTCATAACATCCAAGAAGTATTTAGATGTGCACTTGCGATCCCAAGTCCTACAAGGCTATGGGCCAAGTGCTGGAAAATGGAATTAGAATAGTTCGGTGGTTGTTTTTGACCGGCAGATGTGATGGGCCGAAGGGCTTTTTCAGTCCTCTAGGACTCTATGGCTGTATGGCCTGGGCCTCACTGAACTCTCTGAGAGACATCTGCCCTGACTGTACCCTACCCAATGATGATCTCCTGTTAACTGTCTTGCTAAAATGCCAATTACATGGAAGTCAATTCACCATTTTGTGTCTAATTCAATTCCGTTTCCTCGTTGGTTCTGGGAAAAGCCATACATTCAGTCGGCAACGGGAAGTGTGAAATCTTACTCGTGCAATAAATTACTTCCTTAGCTTTAGTATAGACGAGCCAAACACCAAAAAGTCAAGTTTAACAGAAGTTAAGACACAGCTACCAGTATTCCAGTGAGTGAGGGTGGAACAATAAGAGAATCAGAATTTGCCTTTGATTCAAGATGGTGTCCAATATAAAGGCCGTGTATGACATGACCTTGGTTTCAGATTTCCTAAATCTACAGGAATACAATGATTAGTCAAGATTCTGCTACCCACATTCTTGAATAACCAACATGGCAGTATTAAGTTTGGAGACTAGTGGGAACCTACCAGAAAGAAAAAATATCTTCCACATTCAAAATAAAACACAAATTTAGCAGATTTTGGAATTCCCAATGATCTGTTATTTTCCATTATCCAAAGTGATCACAATGGCCAATAATTCCATTTAATAAATACATTTTGCCAATGAAGCGAGTTGGCTCTCTAGTGGGAAAGCATAGTTCCTGGTGGACCGTCCATCCTCCAGTCATTCAGTGACACATCAGAGGGAGTTGCTTCACACAGTGCATCTCAGATTGGTCCTTTCACTTTGACCGAGGAAGCAGATTTAGATTTCAACATCTTTTTTTTTCTTTATTCTATCATGGGATGTGGCATCGCTGACAGGCCGGCATTTGTTGCCCATCCCTAATTGCCCTTGAACTGAATGGTTTGCTCAGCCATTTCAGAGGGCAGTTAAGCGTCAACCACATTATTGAGGGTCTGGAGCCACATGTAGGCCAGGCCAGGCAAGGATGGTAGATTTCCTTCCCTAGATGGAGATTTTAACACTACCGACAATGGCTTTATGCTAATTAATAGTCTTGTAATTATTGAATTCAAATTTCACCATCTGCTATGGTGGGATTCAAACCTGGTCCCCGGAGTAGTACCCTGGGTCTCTGTACTACTAGCGCAGTGACAATACCATCACTGCACCACTATGAAAGAGGAAATGGTCACATTTGTTGTTATCTCCTCTTGGAGATCTGGCACATTTCAGGCAAGTAAAATTGTCAATTGGGGAATTGTAACTGGGAATGTGTCAGAGAGAGCAGAAATGGTCAGTATCATTACAGTTTGGATCAAGCCTTTTTAATGTGATTTGGCAACGATGTTACACGAAAGAGGCTTGACTGTCTCTTCTGCAAATCATGACACTTTTATATTGATATCGCGCTGCTGGCAACAAGTCTGTGCTATTCACAACATGGGCAATATCTGTTTATACAAATAATGTGTGGCGGCATGGTGCCACAGTAGTTAGCACTGCTGTCTCACGGCGCCGAGGACCTGGGTTCGATCCCGGCAGCAGGTCACTGTCTGTGTGGAGTTTGCACATTCAACCCGTGTCTGCGTGGGTCCCACTTCCACAAACCCAAAGATCTGCAGGATAAGTGGATTGGCCATGCTAAATTGCCCCTTATTTGGAAACAAAAATAGAATTGGGTACTCTAAATTTATTTAAAAATATATACAAATTCAGTGAATTCCATGGCCATACTTTGCTGAAAAGAATAATTTCACTTTCACAATGCATGTTGTTATCACGGACCAACATTTCCAGTAATTTTGTGGGCAAAAAACTTTAAAAACGAAATATGCACAAACTAATCTAACTTGCATGCGGCTATATGGTTTATTCCAGTAAAACCTTGTCCTATATCTCAGGTGACTTTCCAGAGATGACTTTTCCTAAGTCCTAAAATGGATAATCAAAGACATAGAAGACAGGTACTGCTGCCTATTGACTCCCCACCCAGGTCCATATAAAAAGATGAGAAGGACACTCAGAGACCCAAGGGCTCTCTCTGAACATCATGGAACCTCACCATCAATATAAAATGTCTTTGCTCCTTGAGTCTCTTTTTAAAATAAAAACATTTATGGGATGTGGGCGTCACTGGTTCGGCCAGCATTTATTGCCCATCCCTAGTTGCCCTTCAGCAAGTGGTGGTGAATTGCCTTCTTGAACTGCTGTGTAGGTACACCCACTCTGCTTTTCGAGAGGGAATTCCTGGATTTTGCCCCAGTAACAGTGAAGGAACGGCAATATATTTCCATGGTGGTGAGTGACTTGGAGGGGAACCTCTAGGTGGTGGGGCTTCCGGGTATCTGCTGCTCTTGTCCTTTGAGATGGCAGTGGTCGTGGGTTTGGACGGTGCTGTCTCAGAATCTTGGTGAGTTACTGCAGTGCATCTTGTGGATGGTACACACGGCTGCCACTGTTCGTCAGTGGTGGAGGGCTTGAATGTTTGTGGAAGGGGAGCAATCAAGAGGGCTGCTTTGTCCCTGATGGTGTTGAGCTTCTTGAGTGTTGTTGGAACTGCATTCATCCAGGCAAGTGGAGAATATTTCATTATTTGTGCCTTGTAGATGGTGGACAGGCTTTTGGGGGGGGGGGGGGGGCGTCAGGAGGTGAATTACTCGCTGTAGGATTCCTAGCCTTTGACCTCCCCTGGTAGCCACAGTATTAATGTGGCTAGTCCAGTTCAGATTCTGATCAATGGTAATCCCCAGGATGTTGATTGTGGGGGTTCAGCTATGGTAATGCCTTTGAATGTCAAGGGGCGATGGTTAGATCCTCTCTTTCATAGAATTTAGAGTGCAGAAGGAGGCCATTTGGCCCATCGAGTCTGCACTGGCTCTTGGAAAGAGCACCCTACCCAAGATCAACACCTCCACCCTATCCCCATAACCCAGTAACCACACCTAATACTAAGGGCAATTTTGGACACTAAGGGCAATTTATCATGGTCAATCCACCTAACCTGCACATCTTTGGACTGTGGGAGGAAACCGGAGCACCCGGAGGAAACCCACGCACACACGGGGAGGATGTGCAGACTCCGCACAGACAGTGACCCAAGCCGGAATCGAACCTGGGACCCTGGAGCTGTGAAGCAATTGTGCTATCCACAATGCTACCGTGCTGCTCTTGTAGGAGATGGTCATTGCCTGGCACTTGTGTGATATGAATATAATCTTCCTGCCTTTTAGAAAGAGCAGTGTGTTTAGCACAAAACAGAGTTACTACTGCGAAAATATTTTACTTCTAACCAATGTATAAAAAGGAAGATTTACTTAGTGACAGTTGATATTATCTGGTATAAAACCTAACACAATGATCAAAGATAAATTAGCAGATTAATTGAGGACCTGATTTATAAATTGCCATTTTATTTCAACTCCCAGAAAAGGAGGTTTCAAACTAATCAGCAGCAGAGTCGATGTCTCAGACTCTCAATCGGTGCAATTAATGAGCAATATTGTTATTGTATCCTAATTCTTGCCACTTGTTTCATTTGTAAATTAGAAGAGAGTAAAACACATTTGTTGTATCGAATTTTATCCCATACCCCAAGTTTGCAACAATTGGCAGAAAATAGAGAGAAATGATAAGAGAAACACTCTGGAAAGTACATTCACTTTTGGAATATTTTCTCCCTTGTTTGCAGGTTTACCCTGAATGTGAAGGAACAGACAATTTCCATTTGGGCTCGGATGAATAGCCCTTCTGAGCGAAAACACTATGTTAATCCTCTGTATGAAAGAAACAACTTCACCATTTGGCCATCAGTAGCTCCACAGAGCTTGCAACTTTGGCAAGGTATGTCTGATTAAAATATTCAGCAAACCGGCATCCTGTATTCCCCTGTTTGCCTGCTCTCTCTGGCGCATCTATCAGCTGGTGCAGCAGGTGACAGGAAACAGATTTTGGATGAGACTTTAAACTAGATTCTGCCTTCGCTCTCAAAGTGGCACTATTTCAGAGAACAGCAAAGGACCAATATTTACCCTCCGATCACCATCAGTAAAAAAACAAATGTCATGATGACATTGCTGTTTGTGGGAGCTTGCTGTGCACAAATTGGCTGCTATGTTTCCTACATTACAACAGTGATTACACTTCTAAATATTTTATTAACCGTGGCGTACTTGAGTCATCTTGAGGTTGTAAAAGATTGTTTATAAATACTAATTCTTTCTTTCTCCCGTTCTCTCCTTCTCCCCTCTCTCTCTCTATTTCTCAAACTCCCACTACTACCCGTGTTTCTCTCTTGTCTATTGTTCTCTCCTTTGCCAATGCCACTGTGCTTCAAGAAGTCTATGAACGGACTCTGGTGTCGTCATTCCCCCATGAGGGAACAGACATGACCAATGTCCAGTTTTTTGCCACACAAATAACATCTGAAATGTTGGAAAACAATTGCAGAATTTACTTAGTTAAGGAGTTGAAGTTCTGGGAAAAGCGATGAGAATAGTAATGGTGAAACAGCCATGGAAACATCAGCAATGCTGACATTTAGAGAGAGTTGACAGTCGTTTAGAGAGAGTTGACAAATTAAGGGCGGGATTCTCCGACCCCGGGCCAGGTCGGAGAATCGTCGGTGGGGGGGGGCGCGATTCACGCGATGCTGCTCTGACTCCGATCCGTCGATTCTCCGATGACTGGAGAACTGGCGCCATTGGTGTTGGCGCGGCGCCGATCGGGGGCCGTTCTACGCGGCCCTCCCCCCGGCAATTTCCGCGTGCGATGGGCCGAGTGGCCACCGATCGGCAGGCCAGCTTGTCCTGGTGGGGGCCTATGTTCCTCCACGCAGGGCCCCTGTAGCTCTCCACCATGTTACGTCGGGGCCGGCTCGGAGAAGGCATGTGCGAGTTCACACAGGCCGTAGCGCGCATGCGCGAGTTCACGCCAGCTGTAGAGCGCATGCGCGAGTTCACGCCAGCTGTAGCGCGCATGCGCGAGTTCACGCCAGCCGTAACGCGCATGCACGAGTTCACGCCAGCCATAGCGCGCATGCGCGAGTTCACGCCAGCTGTAGCGCGCATGCGCGAGTTCACGCCAGCTGTAGCGCACATGGAGGAGTTCACGCCAGCCGTAGCGCGCATGCGCAGACCCGTGGCACCCGTTTGAAGCCGGTATCGGCAGCTGAGGCTGTGTGAGTCACTCCAGTGCCGTGCTGGCCCCCTGTAGGGCACTGGATCACTGCTCCTCGGTCATGTTGTCGCCATCGTAAAACGCGACAGCGTTTACAACGGCATCAACACTTAGCCTCAGGATCAGAAAATCCCGCTCTAAGATGCTGGGTGAAAAGTAACTAAATTCAAAGGAAAGGAGAGTTTGGTGAGTACATGGTAAGTGTCTGGGGAAGCGGTAGCGTAGTGGTATTGTCGCTGGACTAGTAATCGAGATAGTCAGGCTTATGCTCTGAGGACCAGGATTCGAATCCCACTACGGCAGATGGTGAAATTTGAATTTAATTTTATATAAATATGGACTTAAGAGTCTACTGATGACCAAGAAACGAATGTCATAAAAAAACATCTGGTAAAAGCCCATCTGGTTCACAATGTCCTTTAGGGAAGGAAAGTCACCGTCCTGACCTGGTCTGGCCGACATGTGACTTCAGACCCACAGCAATGTAGTTGACTCTTAAATGCTCCTCAGGGTTGGGTAATCCATGAACAAAACAAAAAATGGGTATGTTCTATTCGATCGCAAAGGTTCAAAATAATACACAAATTGTTAGTAAAATATATTAAAAAGCAACATAAATAAGTAAATACTAGAACTAAGTAATTAATAAAAATGCATTAAGGATGCAGGGACAGGTGATGTGTCAAGGTCGCAGCATGTGGGAACTGTGAATCAGAAGACCGGGGAAGTCATGCTTGCATTGAAGTGAGTGGGATCTAGGCTGCAAAGACCGTGCACATGGCGAACATACATGGGCTGGAGGAACGGGTGTTTGAAGTCTGCTGACTCTGCACAGGCCACTACTCGTGCGAAAGTCGAAATACTCATGCATAAAATGGAAAGATTTCCTAGTTGCTTGTTCAAGGGATTGTTTGTGCCATACTTTCCAACACATTCGGAAGGGCGGAAGTAGAGCAAGGATCAAAAATGCCGGAAAAGCAGGTGCCATGGATGCGTTTGATGAGGATTATGAAACATGGAATTCATATGAAGAAAGATTCCAATTGTTTTCAATAGTTAATCAGACACTGGAGGGCCTAAAGGTCGCAACACTTCTCAGCTCAGCTGGCAGTAAAACGTTTATGCTGCTAAAGAATCTTGTACACCAGAAAAACTAGGAGAAAAGTTCTTCAGTGAATGAATGAACATTTCAGGCGGATATTTCTCTCCTAAACCATTATTGATTGCAGAAAGGTTTTGGTTCCACTGCCATAGCCAGGAAGAAGGTGAAAGCATTTTACCGTTTGTAGTGTCTTTAAGAAGTAGGTATTGTGAATTTTGTACAACACTTGATGATACTCTTCGAGACAAGCTGGTTTGCTGACCTGACAGTGAAGCTATTCAGAGGAAGTGATTTAACTGTAAGAGCTGCTGTGGACATTGCCACATCTATGGAGATAGCAATAAAGGACGCTTCACAGATAGGGTCTGATGCACAAAATGGATACCTCAGGGGAAAGGACTATAAAGGTGCCACCATGTCATCGTTGTAGACAGGGTGGACACTCAGTGATGGAATGCTGGAGTAAATTGAATACATGCAAGAACTGTGACATGAAGGACCATATTGTCAAAGGGCTCAGAAAACCTCTACGCCAAGAAGAACAATACAAGTAAACAATCTGGTCTTGCTTACAAATTAGTGGATGAAGTTCAAGACATATCAAAAGACAGTGAAACAGTGGTTTGATATATCTTCATCAATACAGGGCGATCAACGGTGTTTTGGGGCATTTCCAAAACATGAAGGTCATGAAATTAAAATGGAAATGGATACAGGGGCAGCAGTATCACTAACACCTGAGAAAATTTATCATCAAAAGCTGAAGCATCTGTCTTTAAAACCATCAAATGTGATTCTAAGGATGTATACTGAAGAAATCTTCCCATTAAAAGGATGCACTATGATGAAAGTAGAAACAAATGGGCAGAGGTGAAGTTACCTCTTCACGTTGTGCATGCAAATTTTCCTGATCTATTTGGCAAAGCATGGTTGGCAAAGATAAGGTTTAACTGGGAAACAATCAATCAATTAGTGGGGTTCAAAGAACAACTTGCAACAACTTCTGAAGAAGTATGAGAAGGTGTTCTATGATTCACTAGGCTCCATGACAGGAATTGAGCTACACCTAAAAATCAATCCAAACAGACTACCTAAATGTCTCAAAGCTAGAACCACGCCATATGCCATTAGGCATAAAATTGAAGAAGAACTAGAAAGAATATTGAGGACAGGAATCATTGAGCCTTTTGTTACAAGTGATTGGGTGACACCAATCATTCCTGTATTAAAACGGGATGGCTCAGTGAGAATTTGTGGAGATTTTAATACTACTATGAATCCAGTTTTGTGCGTAAATCATTATCCACTGCCGTTGATTGAAGGGCTATTTGCTGAATTTTCTGGAGGACAGTAATTCAGTTAAATTGATCTTTCATAAGCATACCTGCAAATGAATGAGGCTGCCGAACCACAGCCACTACTCACCATCGTGACGCATAAAGGTCTGTTTCGGTCCAGAAAACTTCATTTTGGAATAACATCTGCAATTGCTCTTTTTCAAAGATCTATGGGTCAAATTGGGTAATTCAGGGCAGCACGGTAGCATTGTGGATAACACAATTGCTTCACAGCTCCAGGGTCCCAGGTTCGATTCCCGGCTTGGGTCACTGTCTGTGCGGAGTCTGCACATCCTCCCCGTGTGTGCGTGGGTTTCCTCCGGGTGCTCCGGTTTCCTCCCACAGTCCAAAGATGTGCGGGTTAGGTGGATTGGCCATGATAAATTGCCCTCAGTAACCACAATTGCCCTTAATGTTGGGTGGGGTCACTGAGTTATGGGGATAGGGTGGAGGTGTTGACCTTGGGTAGGGTGCTCTTTCCAAGAGCCGGTGCAGACTCGATGGGCCGAATGGCCTCCTTCAGCACTGTAAATTCTGTGATAATCTGTGAAATTCCAAGAGGGTTGAATGGGAGGGCAGTGTCATTTAGATGACGTACTCAGCACCAGTTCAAGTGATCGGGAACACTTGGAGAATTTAGAAACTACCTTGAAGCGGTTACTGAGCCACAACCTGAGAGTTAAGAAGGAAAAGTGTGACTTCTTCAAGTTATCCATAAATTACCTTGGTCACATCATCTACCCAAAGAGCCAAATAAAATGTCAGCAATTTTAAAAGCACCACGTCCTCAAAATGTGTCACAATTAAGGTTGTTTTTTGGATTGATCAATTATAATGGTAAATTTGTGTTGGATTTAGCAACACAATTGATGCCTTTATACACGTTGCTATGTGTCAAACAGTATGGCACTGGTCAGAAGAATGTGAAAATGCAAAGTGAAGTGAAAGAAATTTTACTGAAGTCAGAGCTGTTTGTTCATTATAATCCCCAAATTAAGTTGCAATTAGCTTGCAATGTGCCACCCTATGGGGTTGGTGCAGTCGTCTCGCACACTATGTCTTCAGGCGAGGAAGGACAGATAGCACTTGCTTCACAGAAATTACTAGCACAGAAATTAATTATGCTCAGCTAGAAAAAGCACCTTTGAGCATTATTTTTGATGTAAGAAGATTTCACCATTATCTTTATTGGCGTCATTTTGCACTTTTGATGGATCATTGAAGCTTGACTACAATTATTGGCCCGTATAAATGTATACCTGCCTTGGCAGCTAGTAACTTGTTGATGCTCGATCAATAACTCCAGAAGTGAGATTGGATGACAATTGAAGGCTTTATTGGACTAGATGTTTCCCCCAGCAGCGCAGGTACAGAATGCAGCTGCTAGGGAGACACAGACTCTTATACTCCGCCTTACTGGGCGGAACCAGCAGGCAGGCTTCACCAATGATCTTCATGTCTCAGGTACCTCCCACACCAATGGTCTTACAGCCTCAACCGTAATACCCCTAATACAGACTACCACACTTGTACAGATGGTCATTGATATTGGCGGCACAAACATATGGGGAGGGATTCTCTGATCCTCCGCGCTGAAATCTCGCTCGGCGTGGGGGCGGAGAATTACCCAAAATAAACTCCCACGCCGGCGCGCGATTCTCCAGCGACCGGAGAATCACCACCAGTTGCGCGCACGGGATCAACGCGCCGCTGGTCGGGGGCCGTTGAAAGTGGCCCCCTCGGCGATTCTCCGCGCTTGATGTGCCGAGTGCCCGCCGAGTGCCACCGAGTCCCGCTGGCGTGGTTCACATGTGGTCCCACCCAGCGGGACCCCGACGTTCTGGCTGCGGGGGCTGTCCTGGTGGGGGGGGTGGGGGATCCAACTCGGGGGGGGGGGGCTCTCGCGGTGGCCAGGCCCGCGATCGGTGGCAACCAATCAGCGGGCACGCTCATTCCAGGGGGGCCTATGTTCCTCCGCGCCGGGCCCCTGTAGGGCACCGCCATGTTGCGCAGGGAAAGGCGTGAAGACAGCCGCCGCGTGCATGCATGGACCTGCGGCCGGCCGCTGTGTGCATGCATACCGTGTGGGCGTAACTGCAGGGCCCCGCCAGCAGCCGGAGCTGCGGGACGCACATCGGGCCCTGCTGGCCACCTTGAAGATGGAGAATCACTCCGGACTTTCTAGGAAAAGGTCCAGAGTGATTCTCGCCCGTTTTCTGGCGGGCATGGGGACTTAGTACCCAGAAGGGGGAATCCCGCCCATGACATACAATATCGGGTGGCATGGGTGGTGCAGTGGTTAGCACTGCTGCCTCATGGCGCCGAAGACCCAGATTCGGTCACGGCCCCATGGCATTGTCCATGTGGAGTTTGCACATTCTCCCCATGTCTGCGTGGGTGTCACCTCCACAACCCAAAGATGTGCAGGGTAGGTGGACTGACCATGCTAAATTGCCCCTTAAATTGGAAAAAAATAATTGGGTACATTAAATAAAAAAGAAATGATACCCAGAATTATAAGTCAGAGCACCATGTAAATGCTGATGCTTTATCATGATTGCCGTTACAAGTCAAGCATGACCCAGAAGAAAATGTCATCAATATTTTATATTTCCCGTGTGAATAGTGTACCTGTGACTTCATCTCAAGTTCAAAGATATACAAAAATCAATCCACTAATGGGGAAGGTGCACAGTGGCGCAATGGTTAGCACTGCCATCACAAGGTGCCGAGGACCCAGGTTTGATCCCAGCTCTGGGTCACTGTCCCTGTGGAGTTTGCACATTCTCCCCCTGCTTGCGTGGGTTTCGCCCCCACAACCCAAAAGATGTGCAGGGTGGGTGCTGGACTTGGACCAAAAAGGAACGCTGTGAGACATTCATTGGAAAAATCCAGACCTCAAGCCAACATCACATGAAGACTTGAGCTGACAGTTCAGAATGGAGTTCGATTGTGGAGAATCTGTGATTATTACTCTGTGCTTATGTATGAGAATCCTTGACCAACTACATGAGGGACATCCTGGTGTGAGGATGAGAAAATTGGCATGAAGTTATTTTTGGTGGCCAAGAAGATCAAATTGAAGAGTAAGTTGGGCAATGGCAATCTTGTGCAAAACTAAGGAACATTCCACCTTTACAACCATTGCATCCGTGGGAATGGCCAACACAGCCATGGCAGAGAATAGACATCGATTATGCTGGTACACTGGAGGGACACATGTTCTTCGTGATTATGGATCAGGGAACATTATCAAAAAGAGTAAACAAATTTCTGATATCTTATCGGAAGACTGTACATGCTACCACACAATGTTCCCGTACCAGCCTCCCTGTGATGGTATGTATTAGGGGTAATACGGTACACCATGAATGACGAGGAGCTATTGGAGGACAGATGCTGGGTCCCGATTGGATCTGCCGCCTACTGGGCTCCACCCAGATAGGTGGGGTATAAGAACCCGGTTTACTCCCCGCAGCTGCATTCTGTGACTGAGCTGCTGGGGAACAAGTCTGAACAAGTCTGCTCAATAAAGCCTCGATTGAAGTTCTCTACGTCTCGCCTCGTGTGTGATCGATGGTGCTACAATTTATTGAGCAGACTTAAAAAGGAATATGGAGCTCCGGATTGCCCCCAGAGTGCCTGCGAATCGGCCCCCAAGCAGCTAACGCAACATCGGCGTTTAAACACTGGCTGGCGTGCTTTGAGGGGTACCTCCGAACGGCCCCCGGCAGACCAATGGAAGACCAGAAGATGCAGGTCCTGCATTCCAGAGTGAGTCCCAAAATCTACGCACTCATCGAGGACGCGGAAGAATTCCCAGCGGCGATCAACTTGCTGAAACAGATCTACATTAGGCCCGTCAACCAGGTCTACGCACGCTACCAGCTCGCGACGAGACGACAAATCCCCGGGGAATCTCTGGACGAATTCTTCAATGCGCTGACAATCCTGGGAAGATACTGCGGCTGCCCAGCGGTAACTGCGAATGAACATACGGACCTCCTGATCAGAGACGCTTACGTAGCAGGTTTGGCATCGTCGCAAGTTCGCCAGAGACTTTTAGAGAAAGACTCTCTCAGACTCACAGAGGCACGGGCCCTTGCAGCCTCCCTCGACGTGGCCTCCCAAAACGCCCACGCCTATGCCCCCAACCGCACTACAGCCCCTTGAACTCAGTGGACCCCGGCCGCGACCGACTCCCCCGGCACCCGCCACCCCTCCGCAAGCGTGCGCGGCCAGAATCCCAGACCACCCGGGGGGGCCCCGCTGCTACTTTTGCGGGCAGCCGAAATACCCCGTCAGCGCTGCCCGGTCCGCTCGGCCACCTGTAAAAGCTGCGGCAAAAAGGGGCACTACGCAGCGGTGTGCCAGTCACGTGGGGTCGCTGCTATCTCCGGGGAACAAACGGGACCACGGGCCCAACCCCCCCAGCGACCCACGGGCGCCGCCATTTTGGACCCCGGACACCACGAGGGGGGGACGGGCGCCGCCATCTTCCTACCCACGTGCCGCGTGCGATCCATGGGAGCGGACATTGTGTCCAGCCCTGGTAGCGTGCGATCCATGGACGCCACCATCTTGGCTGACAGGCAAGGACCCCAGCGTGGACGGCTCCACACTGCCTGAAGACAACGATCTGATGCACCAACCACGTTTGGCATCGGTGACCCTCGACCAGTCGCGGCCCCCGACGCTCCAGACGACAACGACAAAGGTGCTGGTGAACGGGCACGAGACGCCGTGTTTGATCGACTCGGGGAGCACGGAGAGTTTTATTCATCCGGACACGGTAAGACGCTGTTCCCTGGTAATGCAGCCAAGCACCCAAAAAATTTTCCTGGCGGCGGGTTCCCACTCCGTTGCAATCAAAGGGTTCTGCATCGCAAACCTAACGGTGCAGGGGAGAGAGTTCGAAAATTACCGGCTGTATGTCCTCTCCCATCTCTGCGCTCCCACTCTCCTGGGGTTGGACCTCCAACGCAACCTTCAGAGCTTAACATTTAAATTTAGCGGCCCTATACCTCCACTGACTATCTGCGGCCTCGCGACACTCAAGGTCGAACAGCCCTCCTTGTTTGCGAACCTCACCCCGGATTGCAAACCCGTCGCCACTAGGAGCAGACGGTACAGCACCCAGGACCGGACGTTTATCAGGTCCGAAGTCCAGCGGCTGCTGAAGGAAGGCATAATCCAGGCCAGCAATAGTCCCTGGAGAGCTCAGGTGGTAGTAGTGAAGACAGGGGAGAAGCAGAGGATGGTCGTAGACTACAGTCAGACCATCAACAGGTACACTCAACTAGATGCGTACCTTCTTCCCCGCATATCCGACATGGTCAATCGGATTGCACAGTACAAGGTCTTCTCCACCGTGGACCTTAAGTCCGCCTACCACCAGCTCCCCATTCGCCCCAGTGACCGCAGGGACACTGCCTTCGAAGCAGACGGGCGGCTATACCACTTCCTAAGGGTTCCATTCGGCGTCACAAACTGAGTCTCGGTCTTCCAACGGGAGATGGACCGAATGGTTGACCAGCACGGTTTACGGGCCACGTTCCCATACCTCGACAACGTCACCATCTGCGGCCACAACCAGCAGGACCACGACGCCAACCTCCGCAAATTCCTCCAGACCGCTAACGCCCTCAACCTCACCTACAACGAGGAAAAATGCGTGTTTAGCACTGACCGTCTAGCCATCTTGGGCTACGTAGTGCGTAATGGAGTGATAGGCCCCGACCCTGAACGCATGCACCCCTCATGGAGTTCCCTCTTCCCCACTGTGCCAAAGCCCTGAAACGCTGCCAGGGCTTCTTTTCTTATTACGCCCAGTGGGTCCCCCAGTACGCAGACAAGGCCCGCCCACTAATCCAGTCCACTACTTTTCCCCTGTCGACAGAGGCCCGCCAGGCCTTCAGCCGCATCAAAGCGGATATCGCAAAGGCCACGATGCGCGCCATCAACGAGTCCCTCCCCTTCCAAGTCGAGAGCGACGCATCCGACGTAGCTCTGGCGACCACTCTCAACCAAGCGGGCAGACCCGTGGCCTTTTTCTCCCGGACCCTCCACACTTCAGAAATTCGCCACTCCTGAGTCGAAAAGGAGGCCCAAGCCATAGTGGAAGCTGTGCGACATTGGAGGCATTACCTGGCCGGTAGGAGATTCACTCTCCTCACTGACCAACAGTTGGTAGCCTTCATGTTCGATAGTGCACAGCGGGGCAAGATAAAGAATGACAAGATCCTGCGGTGGAGGATCGAACTCTCCACCTACAACTCTGAGATCTTGTACCGCCCCGGAAAGCTGAACGAGCCGTCCGATGACCTATCTCGCGGCACATGTGCCAACGCACAAGTGGACCGCCTCCAAGCCCTCCACGAGGACCTCTGCCACCCGGGGGTCACTCGCTTCTACCACTTTATAAAGGCCCGCAACATCCCGTACTCCGTCGAGGAGGTACGAACAGTCACCAGGAACTGCCAAATCTGCGTAGAATGCAAACCGCATTTTTTCAGACCAGATAGAGCGTACCTGATAAAGGCTTCCCGTCCCTTTGAACGCCTCAGTCTGGATTTCAAAGGCCCCCTCCCCTCCACCGATCGCAACACGTACTTTCTTAACGTCTATGACGAATACTCTCGTTTCCTCTTCGCCATCCCCTGCCCCAACATGACCGCGGCCACTAAAGCCCTCTGCACCATCTTTACCCTGTTCGGTTTCCCCGCCTACATCCATAGCGATAGGGGGTCCTCCTTCATGAGTGACGAGCTGCGTCAATTCCTGCTCAGCAAGGGCATAGCCTCGAGCAGGACGACCAGCTACAACCCCCGGGGGAATGGGCAGGTAAAGAGGGAGAACGGAATAGTATGGAAGACCGTCCTACTGGCCCTACGGTCTAGGAGTCTCCCAACTTCCCGCTGGCAGGAAGTCCTCCCGGATGCCCTTCATTCTATCCGTTCCCTGCTGTGCACCACCACAAACCAAACGCCGCACGAACGCCTCCTTGTCTTCCCCAGGAAGTCCGCTTCTGGAACGTCACTTCCGACCTGGCTGGCAGCCCCGGGACCCATCCTGCTCCGGAAATATGTGCGGGCGCACAAATCAGACCCACTGGTGGAAAAGGTACATCTACTCCACGCCAACCCGCAGTACGCCTACGTGGCGTACCCAGAAGGCCGACAGGACACGGTCTCTCTGCGGGACCTGGCGCCCGCCGGAGCTCCCCACACCCCCCCAACACCAATCACCACCCCCTCACTCCCGCCGGTGCACCCCACAGCCACCCCCTTCCCAGGGGGATTGGTTCTCCTCCCAGGCCCTCCCAGGAGTAAGGAAACAGAGAGGGACAGCGCGCTGCTCCCAGAGTCGACCGGACCCGAGCCAACACCACCACCACCCGGGCTGAGGCGATCTGAGAGGGCGACCAGAGCACCATCTTGACTCATCGAGTCGACTTAAGATGTATATAATTCAGTGGCCCAGTAAAGGGGCATTGTTGTAAATAGTTAACGCTGCTAAAAGGTAAAATGTGAATAATTCAGTGGCCCAGTAAAAGCGGCATGGTTGTATAGAGTTCAATGGTTAAGGTACCGACCCTGTAAACCCCGACCACCATACCACCCACCACCCCGCCAGGTTCTTTTTTAACAAGGGGAGAATGTGGTGGTATGTATTAGGGGTAATACGGTAGCCGAGGAGCTATTGGAGGACAGATGCTGGGTCCCGATTGGAACTGCTGCCTACTGGGCTGCACCCAGATAGGCGGGGTATAAGAACCCGGTTTACTCCCCGCAGCGGCATTCTGTGACTGAGCTGCTGGGGAACAAGTCTGAACAAGTCTGCTCAATAAAGCCTCGATTGAAGTTCTCTACGTCTCGCCTCGTGTGTGATCGATGGTGCTACACTCCCCGAACAGGTGCTGGAATGTGGCGACTAGGGGCTTTTCACAGTAACTTTATTTGAAACCTACTTATGACAATAAGCGATTTTCATTTTCATTTCAATGCTGTTGTTCTAGAGGAAACTACAAACACATTTTGATTTGTTAACTCCACCTGATACTTCAGAGATTGTCAAACGACAACAACAAGCACAAATTGCTGGGAGGGTGAAAATGTCTAAAACGCGGCTTTTCAACCAGGTAGAGCAAGTGCCAGCTAGGAATTACATCACCAACAATAAATGGGTACCAGCTATGATCCTAGCAAAGGCAGGTCCACTATCATACACCGTACAGACGGATGATGAAAGAGTTCGGCGATATCATGCTGATCAGTTACTTGCTGCGTGAAGTGAGTTTGCAGAAGCTTCTCAAGAGGTTCTACCTTTAGAAGGTCCAGAGAGCTTTACTTTGGAATGGAGACAGAGACAGCGATGAGTTCGGATTCTGTTCCAGAGGACTTTACAATGCTTATAGTGACAGATACTGAAATAACTACTCAAAAAGAACCATCTACAGAAAGGAATGAGGACACTTCTGATGCTGCAAGTAGTCGGGTTCAAGAATGCTGAATTCTACCAAAAAGGAATAGACGTCCACCACAGCGACTGTCCTATTGAATTGTATATATGTACAGAAATAACATATCAAGAAAACCATTGTAAAAATGTTAATTGTGGTTGTAGCACCAATGAAGTAAAAGGGGAGGGGTGTTATGTTTCTGGGAATACATTCGAGCTGATTATGCATCACATTATGAGTAATGATGTCAGCAGAGTGTTTGCGTGGGCTTTGGGCAGGTCATCATCTTTATTATATGAACAACACTCTTAATAAGTGTCTCATCATGTTTTACAAGGATCAGAATGTGGGCACCTCCATTCCTTTTCACTTTAGCAACAAATAAATATAACAGTTTAGTTGAGAGTGATGGCTACAGGGTGGATGAGAAAACTAACCATGGCACCATGGTACAAGAAGCCATTCAAATGGGCGAAGCAATAAGGAATGTCATGATTGTGGTGGGCTGTATAGTGAGGGGTTTGATATTGTTCTCTGCAGCAAAGAGGAAGAGTCCAAGTGGCTGTGCTGCCTTGCCGGTGCCAGGCTTCAGGACATCTTCTCAGGGCTGGAAAGCGAAGTGCAGTGGAAGGGGGAAGATCCAGTTGTCATGGTCAATGTAGGTGTAATGACATCAGTAAACTAGGAAAGAGGTTCTTCGTAGAGAATATAAGGAGCTGGGCACTGAAGTAGAAAGCAGGACCTCATGGGTTCTAATCTCTGGATTATTACCTGAGATGTTTGCAAATTGGCATTGGATTTATAAAATTAGAGAGATGAATGCATGGCTCAAAGACTGATGTGGGAGAAGTGGGCCAAGTAGGCGATTCTCCGCGCGGGATGGGCAGAGTGGCCGCCGAGATAGCCCAAGTCCCGGCGGTGCCGTTCACGTGTGGTCCGAGCCGGCGGGACCTCGGCGTGCATGCTGCAGGGGGCGGCCTAGTGGGGGGGGGGGGGGCGGGGGGGATCTGACCCCGGGGGGGGGGCTCCACCATGGCCTGGCCCGCGATCGGGGCCTATCTATCGACGCGCTGGCTTCTCCTGGTGGGGGCCTCTTTTACTCTGTGCCAGGCCCCTGAAGCTCTCTGCCATGTTGCATCGGGGCCGGCGTGGAGAAGGCAACTAGAGCACATGCGCGAGTTCACGCCGGCCGCAGCGCGCATACAAGAATCCGCGCCAGCCGCAGCGCGCATGTGGCGCCCATTTGATGGCGGCATTGGCAGCTGGAGCTGTATGACTCGCTCCAGTGCTGTGCTGGTCCCCTGTATGGCGCAGGATCGCTGATCCTGGGGGCCTGTTGACGCCGTCGTAAAACGCGACGGCGTTTACGACGGCGTCAACACTTAGCCACAGGATCAGAGAATCCTGCGCTTTGTATCTGAATGAACGTAGCATTCATAACAAAGTAAACAAATTGATAACGTACATTGAAAGAAAGAAATCTGATCTGACAGCCATTACGGAGACCTGGATGCAGGATAACAAGGATTGCATCCTCACTACCATGGGGTATATGATATTCAAGAAGAAGAGGAAGCTAGGTAAAGGTGGAGGGGTAGCACTGATAATCGAGGAATGCATTTGTGTAATAGTTAGAGATGGCCTTGGACCCTAGGATCTGGAATCGGTTTGAGTAGAAATGAGGAATATTCGGGGAGAAAAGTCACTAGTGGGTGTGGCCAACAAACCCCCTGACAATAACCACGATGTAAGACCAAATATACAAGAAGAAATATTGTGGGCTTGTGATATGGGGATTGCAATAATCATGGGCGACTCTAATCTACACATAAACTGGAAAAATCAGATTTGCAGTCATACCCTGGATGAGGGGTTCATAGAATGCTTCTGAGATAGTTTCTTGGAACAATACATTCTGGAACCAACCAAAGAGCAGTTTATATTAGACTTGGTATTGTGTAATGTGACTGGATTAATTATTGGCCTCAGAGTAAAGGCATACCTGGGTAGTGGTGACCACAATATGATTGAATTTTGGATCTATTTTGAAAGGGAGGAGAGTGGATATAAGACAAGTATTTTAAACTTAAATAAAGATAATTATGTGGGCATTAAAGCTGAGCTAGCTGAATTAAACTGGGATACTAGGCTCAGGGACAGATCACTAGGGAAGCAGTGGCAGACATTGAAGGGATATTTTAGAATACTCACAAAAGAGTCTCATACGATAATCTCCGGACATTCGAGAGCCCCAAGAAATGACCAACCTTTGCAGACACATTATTATTTCTAAATAGACTTATGTTCCTTGCCATCCACACTCACTTAGCCATGCACTGCCTCCCCACTCAGCTCTCCATCCATTCACCATATTCTGTCTTGGAGTAGAGAAAGAGAACCGCCAGGGCCCAAACGCCAGACCCAAATTTGCATCCTTACTCTCTTGGTCTGACTCTCGGCCTCCTCCACCTCACCCCACTCCCAGCCTCCACCCTTCTCCAGCCTCAATCGCAGAGTCTCAGAAATCGGGCTGGAGCAGTCAGGTTAGAGTTGGGCTGGTGGATGGACCCAGTCAAGGCTTTGCCCAATTCTGAAGAATGATCCAGGTTAATCTCTCCATTTCATAACTGCCCAGTTTATCTGTAAATCCTCATTTTATTTGTAAAAAGAGACACATGTGACTTCTGGGGCGGGATTCCCGCCGCTGCCGGTTGCCGAATTCTCCGGCACCGGATATTCGGCGGGGGTGGGAATCGTGCCGCACCGGTTGGCGGCACCCCCCCCCCCCCCCCCGGCGATTCTCCGGCCCGCGATGGGCCCAAGTCCCGCTGCTGGAATGCCTGGACCGCCGGCGAGAATCAAACTACCTCTCCGGGGTTCTGGGGGGGGGTGCGGGGCGACCTGGCCCCGGGGGGGTGCCCCCACGGTGGCCTGGCCCGCGATCGGGGCCCACCGATCCGCGGGCGGGCCTGTGCCGGGGGGGCACTCTTTTCCTTCCGCCTTCGCCATGGTCTGCACTATGGCGAAGGCGGAAGAGACCCCCTCCACTGCGCATGCGCGGGGATGCCGTGAGCGGCCGCTGACGCTCCCGCGCATGCGCCGCACGGCAAAGTCATTTCCGTGCCAGCTGGCGGGGCAAAGGCCTTTCCCGCCAGCTGGCGGGGTGGAAATCAGTCTGGCGCGGGCCTAGCCCCTCAAGGTGATGGCTCGGCCCCTCAAGATGCAGAGAATTCCGCACCTTTGGGGCGGCGCGATGCTGGACTGATTCGCGCCGTTTCTGGCGCCGGTCGGCGGACATCGCGCCGATTGCGGAGAATCCCGCCCCTGAATCGCTGTTTGACCCACCTGCTTATTATTTTTGAATTTTTACCCTGCAGACATCAGCCAGACACTTTTGGAAGAAAACTACTTCAATATATATTGAAGAGTTTGCCAGAACCTGATTCAAACAGGATATATTTAGATAAGCGAGCGATTGGTACAGGCCAACAATTGAAAATTGAAATACATGCATGAATGTAGAAATATCTGTTCTCAAAGAACAAAGAGAAAACATTCTAATGGTTAAGTACAAACCAATGACGTATGATGTTAAAAGAATCAAACTGTAATGAGATTTGTCATACAAGATTCACGGGAGCTTTTAAAAATGTGTAACATGCTGCTGACAGCGTAAAGTTTCAGAAACTACCCAAAGTGGATGAGAGGGGAAGGAATTGTAACTGAATCAAAACCAAAGATGACGGTTTGCAAGCTGAAAAGGAGAACTTAAAGTGGGTGATAATATTTCCCAAGTATGTAGACATAATTTTGTTAGCAACTCAAAGGTTTTGTAAGCCTATTAGTTTGCAAGCTGGAGAATCTTTTATTACGCTCCTGTATTATCTTTGATTACACTTCTCTGTATGTTTTGATATACTACGGAGTGTAATATGTGTTACTCAAACCTTGGATACTGATGAGGTCTTCTGAATCTCGATGAAGAAGACTCAAACTCGTCCAATAGTAACAAAAGGTTTATTGAGTAACTATAACAATAATTGTGTGAGTTCTTTACTTTAACATTGATACTAGTGATAAGGTTAACAAGATCTAACTACAGTAACTATACGTAATTCCACTAACCATCTGAACTAATCTGATACTGCCCTGGTCACAGTACACCCAAAAGAAAGAGAGAGAGACCCAATGTGGTTGCCTTGATACCCCTGTTGGTCCGGCCGTCTAGTGATCATGTGGTGCTACTGATTACACATTAACCCCTTATGTACATGTGCATACAGAGATCACTACATCCCCTTTTTTTCTTGTGTTACATGTTTTCTGTATGTTGTAAAGAAAATTGAACAAGCATAATGGATGCAGTTTGCAAATGCATTACATAAAATCAATGAGTTAATCAGTCAAATGTTAATACATTTAGTTTTTTAGGGTTTTTTTTTTCGTTTGCTTGAAGCAGGTAGATAAATGATGATATGCACAAGTTGTGATGATAGTGATGATTATACAAAGCCCATTAATATTTATGAGTCCAATCTTAATTAAAAAATGTATGAGTCCAAACTTTATGGATTTAGTCGGTTGAGTTGCTTTCTTCTTCTGTTGTTGAAGTGGTACATAGAACATACAGTGCAGAAGGAGGTCATTCGGCCCATCAAGTCTGCACCGTCCCACTTAAGCCCTCACTTCCACCCTATCCCCGTAACTCAAACCCCTCCCCCTTTTTGGCCATGAAGGGCAATTTATCATGGCCAATCCACCTAACCTGCCCGTCGTTGGACTGGTGATGTTGATGTTGTCATTTCTTCGTGAACGTCGTCAGTGTTCTTAAGTAACTAAGAAGTCATCATGAGGTATTCGAATGGTCAAATCACTTTGTTGTCTGATTTTGACTTTTATTTCTATGCTTGTGGTAGCGATTCTGTGTTACATCCTTGTTGTCTGACCTGGACTTTTTCCTGTGTTTGCAGTATTGATTCTGTGTGTCATCTGCCTTGAAAGCTGGTTTGCTTGTTTGTTGTGGAGCAAATGTGAATTTGTGAGACTCGTTGTCATGCCATGGTATGTTTGTACTCTTGCCATTATTTGGAACTGTGCTGTTACATTGTCCTTCATGTGCAGAGTTGTACCATGTCGTACAAGTTGTTGTTTCATTGTTGCTATTTTTATTATTTCTGTCGTTTCTGTCTTTGCTGTTCCCATTGTTGTTGCTTTTGTTGTGCTTGGTGTTTCTGTTTTTGTTGTTGTTGTTGGCTTTGTTATGCTTCTTGTTGTTGTTTTTGTTGTTGTGCTTGTAGGTTTTGTTGTTGTGCTTGTAGATTTTGTTGTGCTTGTAGGTTTTGTTGTTGTGCTGCTTGTTGTTTTTGTTGTTGTGCTTGTAGTTTTTGTTCTTGTTCTTGTTGTGCTTCTTGTTGTTTTTGTTGCTGCCGTTGTTGTTCTTGTTTCTGTTGTGCTTCTTGTGGTTTTTGTTGTTGTTGCGCTCAATGACTGTTCCGTGTGGATAATTTGAGTCGTTCTCAAAGTTATTTGTGTCAGTGTCCTTTGTGGTATCTGATGTTTCACTGAGCATTTCTTCTGGAGGACTGTGAGAATGATCTGATGTTGTATTGATCTTGGCGACATCATTCCTTTGTGGTTGATGTGATTCCTCTTTGATTCCTTGGTGATCCTCTTCTGGAGTAATTTCTGGTCCACTTGAATCATCATTGATTTCTTGGTGCTCCTCTTTTGGAGTCAAAATCTTCAAGATTTCATTTTCTTGTGGGTAGTTTAGAGTAGATGAGGTTTTAATTGACGTGGTCTCACTGGACTCAAGAGTAGTTTCACTTTGATTGTTGGGTGCTTCTGTACACACGAGCTGAAATCTGTCAGTCTCGCTGTGATCTTGCACATCTTGTATGTCCTTGCGATCACATTATCACTATGCTCACATACAATGGGTAGACACTCAATGTCTTCTTGTTGGTTAAATGAGCTGGGTAGACTTTCATAGTCTTTTTGTTGTTCACGTGAGCTTGATAGACTTTCATAGTCTGCTGCCGGTTGCTCATATAAGGTGGATAGACCTTCATAGTCTTCTTCGTACACGGTTGTCGCTCTGGAGTCTTTAATTGTATCCATTCTGGAGTCTGTCAACGAGCTCTCTGTTGAGGCTTGCTTCACTCTCTGTGGAGTCTTTCATCGCTCCCTGTGTGGAGTCATGCAGTGTTCTCTCTTTGGAGTCGATCTGTGCTCGCTCAACAGAGTTGTTCTGTGCTCTCTGTGTGGCGTTGTCTTCTTCTTGGCTGATTGACAGGTTGCTGTCATCCAATGTTTCAACGATCTGCCACTGCATCATGGTATTAGATTCATCTACCATGAGTAGATTCGTATTGAGCTTTTCAACCATGTTGCTGATGCTATCTATGATCATCATATGCGAAGAACTCAGCCATGTCTGAGTAGTATTCTTCAATATACAAATCATCTGTTTTTGTTTCGCATTCGTTATTGTGCTCTTCATGTTCAATGAACAAATCATCTTCTTTGGATTCGGATTTGTCATTGTGCTCTTCACTTTGGGTGGTGCAAACTGCTTGTGCCAGGGTGCTGAGGAGGTTATTTTCAACTGCTGGTAGAAGCTCAGGCATTGTTCTGTCTTTTGAGGTAAAATAATTGGGTTCTGTAGCTTTAAAACCCTTTTTTTCAATTTTTGGGCATTTCCCTTTTACGTGGGCATGGTCTGACATCATGACGCTCATGATGTCATGCGTAGGACTCGATTGCGCATGCGCAATCCGAGTTTCCTTTACAGTGCGCTCTTTTCGTAACTGCACATGCGCGGCTTCTCGCGCATGCGCAAAACACTGTTTTGCCGGTTTGCGAGTTTTAGTGCGCATGTGCGGATTGGTCAGACTGCACACGCGCAAGATGGCTGCTGCTCAGAACTTCCATCTTCTTAAGTTTCAACCCTGCCTGTGCCTCATGGCGAGTATTCGCGCCATTTTTACGAATTTCATTTTCTGGATACTGATTCTTTGTGTGTAAAGACTCAAAGTATTGATTTTGTTTTTGTTCATAAGCAAGACATTTTTGTATAGCGATTTCTAGAGTTAGATACTTATTTTGTGAAAGATAGTCCAGAAATTAATTGATCCATTATCATAGTGTCTCTGAAATCAGCATAATTACAGCCTTGTGCTATTAACTTGAGGTCTGTAATAAAATCAGTGATGGGCTCTCCGTTTCTCCATTTCTCTGGCATCTATGACAAAAGTTAAATCTTTCCAGCATCTCATCAGACTGATTTTTACAGTGTTCATCAAATTCTTTGAGTATTACTTCTAATTTGGTGTTGTCTTCACCTTCTAAGTAATTAAAGCAATTATAGATTTCTCATGCTTCATGCCCTCCTGTTGAGAGTAGCAGTGCTATTTTCGTTGCGCCAGAGGCCGTGCTCAAATCATTAGCTGCGATAAATATTTGGAACACCTGTTCAAACATTTTCCAGTTATAACTTAAATTACCGGTTGTTTCCAGCTGCCATGGAGCTCAAACGAGTTCCATCGAATCAGTTAGTCGTCAAAGATCCATTTGCTGCAAAGTCTTCCACAGTCGAATATCCGGTTTGAATTTTCTTCTCTTTTTGTCTAACCTAATCTAACTAGTTCTTTTAAAGCCAATATGCCTGGTGCCATCTTTTATTATGCTCCTGTATTATCTTGATACACTACAGAGTGTAATATGTGTTACTCAAATCTTGGTTACTGATGAGGTCTTCTGAATCTCGATGAAGAAGACTCAAACTCGTCCAGTGGTAGCAAAAGGTTTATTGAGTAACTATAACAATAATTGCATGAGTTCTTTCCTTTAACATTGATACTAATTATAAGGTTGACACGATCTAACTACAGTAACTATACGTAGCTCCACTAACCATCTGAACTAATCTGATACTGCCCTAGTCACAGTACACCCAAAAGAGAGAGCGAGGGCCCAATGTGGTTGCCTTTATACCCCTGTTGGTCCGGCCCTCTAGTGATCATGTGTTACTGATTTCACATTAACCACTTATGTACATGCACATACAGAGATCACTACAAAGAACAAATTAATAAAAGCAGACCCAGAGGTAGAAAGGATGGAATCGATTCATTCACTTGCAACTGGTTTAAAGGAGGAAGTGAGTACAGGAAGAGGATTCTAAATAAACTCTTCCCCCTTGATCAATCATTACCAAAATAGCAGAAAAGAATCTCATAGTTGCTGAAAGATAACCTTATTTGTAAATTTTCAGCCTTCTTGTCACTGACCTCTCTCGCACAATATAATTATTTTGTCCATATTGGTCATTCAAGCCGGCACTTGTGCTGCGAAGATCCAATGAAGAATTCAGGATAAAGCATTATGCTGTACAGGATAAATAGAAATCCCAAAGTCTAAAGGAAGAAGCTCTATTGTAGCAGCAGGAGCATATTGCAAAGAAGTTTAGAAGAATGAAGAGGAAGAAGAAGAGGGGTAGATGATTACAAAGATTATGAAGGTGCAGATGGAAGAATGAAGAATAACAAAGTAATATATATATTCGATAGACTGGAAGAAATTTTTTATGAAAGAAGTGAAGATGGTGGGAGGAACACGAGGAAGAAGAAAGTTAGTAAAAGAGGAACTAGGTGGATAAGGAATGAGGAATCTGTGAGGGAAGGAGAAAGCAATGAAGAGGAAGGGGTAACAAGTTAACAAAGCTGAGTGTGAAGAAAAGAAAATTCGATAAATAAAGAAGGGAGAAAATGTGAAGAGTTCACCTTGGTTTAAATGTGAACACAGAACTGGTCCAGATCGACACTCACCTCAGTCATATTTTGTTGTTTTTGTTTCAGGTTTGTTCCTAAGATGGATTCGAACACCAGAGCATCAAAACGAGGCTTGGGAGCAGATTAAGCACATCGTGGAACTCGGCAGTAGAAAAGCAAATCCATCAAGTACAGAACTGTCTGTTCTGAAAGAAGACTATGCTGCAAACTAGGAAACGTTCAGCTTTGATATTCCGAGGCCAGTGTAGCTCTGAATGATTTTCAGAACTTCTCAGCTTCATCCTTTCAAGGTTATCACCAGCTGTAAGGCTGTGGAAAAGACAAAACTAAAACGAGGACCGTGTACCCACAGAGGTGGACAGGGGAAACCATTGATCACTGAGTTGGAAGGAAAGTTAGGCGATAGCAGTTTCCATCCTGATAAATGCAACTGTAGCTGAATAAAAGTTTTAACGCATAGTTTTTACCTAATTATTTGCTCTGTTGATATGAAAACTATAATAAATCAGCCGTGAATATATAACAGTTAATAAGATGTGACCAGATCACTTGCTCCTTAGCTACTGATTATTTAGCCAACTGGCCGATACTTGTTTCCACCCCGAAGTAGATACATGGTTAGGACCAACAATACCACGTTCTCTGGGAAATGTCTCCAGTATTGGAACTGGAAGAGCACACGCTATTCTAATGGATACTATTTTTAAAAAATACAGAGATAGCATAGTTTAATTGAATGGCGGAGCAGACTCGAGGGGCCGAGTGGCCTAATTCTGCTCCTATGTCTTATGATCTTATGGTCTTGAGTTGAAAATTTCACTTGAATTCACACCATTATCTTGAAGCATGCTTTGGTTTATGCAGTGAAGTTCAATAAGAAATGTGCATTCACATTGAAAGATAATGGGCTGGATTCTCGCGTTCCCCAGCCGCGGATTTCTCGGCGGCGCACCGTTCACTGGTGGTGGGATTCTCTTTTCCCGCTGCTTGTCAGTGGAATTTCCCATTGAAGCCACACCACACCACCGGGAAACCCACGAGCGGAGGTGCGCTACCAGTGGGGAAAGGGAATCCCAATGGCTGGAGAATTCTGGCCAATATTTCAATGGGCAGTTATCTAAAGACGTGGAAGTTTGCTTTCCTCTATTGGAAGGATGACAGACAAGAGTAAAAAGGACACAGTTTAAGAGATGTGGGTCTTTGACCCGCAATAGCTAGGGATTTGTGCTTTAACTAACTGAACAGATACTAATTTTATTTCAGGTTTACTCTTTCAGAAAGTGCGATTTTCATTGTGTTTAGTAAGTGCTGCGATGTAATTGAAGATCATGGTTCCAGCAATGCAATGCCATCTAGTGCCGGTAAAGAAATACTGCAGTAATATTTAGTGAGGTTGGTTCAATGGACATGTGCCTAATTAATCCACCCAATTCAGAGCAAAGCTTTACACACTGACAAGATACTAAATTCTGAAAGTGAACAGATTTCCATATATGTTATTAATATATTTCAGAGAGCGTTGGAGTAAAGCTTTCCTGTATTTTTTACAGGTTGTTTCAGACAATCTGAAATTTGATGGTGCCAAGCAGACGTTTAATAGAAGCGTTAATAACATGACAGTGATGTGTTCTTCCTTTGCCTCCCCTATATATTTATCATTGTGACATTATTGAATATTGCTTCTCAATTGATGTGTGTTTTACTAAATGACCAAGAAATGTGTTCATAGGATTACAGCAGGTTTTATTTCACTTATAAGATCAAAATTAGTTTTGTTCATTCTGCACATTAATAAAGTTTCAAAGCATTTATATTTGTATAAAATCAAAATTTAAATAAAGTTTATCTGTACAATGCTCATTTGTAACATTTTATTTTTTAATACACGCACCCTTTGCTGTGCCAAACATTTAAATATGAATTTGTAATTTTTCCTTTTTTTGCATAATTTCTACCATTTTATCTATTCTAGGTTTGGTCACCAATATGTAACTTAACTGATATGAAATACAGTTTTCAATTCATTTGACAGTGTTAAAGTTGCATCATTGTGTTTCCACATGTACGTGTGTATTGGGAGAGAGAGGAATTAACGTTTGAAGGAGGGAGGGTAAATGTACCACAGCCTTCCTGTCCCCTCACAAAACAGAGCATATCTGGGGAGGTCCTTTAACTTCCTCAGGAAATCCCACCAGATAAATTTTCAGACAGGTCCCATACCTTTACTAGACTGAGATAATCAAACTCAAATAGAACCCATGACTTATTCTGTGGGGACAAAGGGTCTGCTGGAACAAAGGCTTTGGTTATCAGGGGGTCCAGAGTAAAGATTGGTCATAATTATTCAGTTAAGAAGTTCAGTGTACTTTCAATAAACAATCTGTAGACAGCTACTTTTCATTGACCGATGGTGCTAGGTACAGCTTTCATATCCAATGAATGAGTCCTCCATGGTACAATACCTTATGCATAAGCCCTAAATGCCCTGCGTGAAAAAAGCAGGACACCCCATTTATTAACAAAGCATTACTATGTGAGGCCCCTCTTTCTCCTTTCCCTCCTTTCTGTCATTCCTCCTAACCCCCTTTTCTCCACATTTTCCCCTTTCCTGTGCTTTCCTTCCCCATCTTCCTACCTTTATCCTTTCCTAGACCTCTCAATCTATCTCATTCACCTGGACCTCTCACCCACTGTTCAATTGCATCTTTAGACAGGTTCCACTATCTTGAAGAATAATATCCAACAGAAAAGATATTTGCTTTGTGTCATGGATCTGCCAAGTAACATCAGTAAAACAAATTTAACAAGGCATGATTGGATGCGATCTTCGCAACAAAAGGTAGAAATCTGCCTAGCGACAGCAGTAGCCGGCATTCAAAAGGCATGCTGAGATGTGACTTTCCCAGTAACGAGATCAGCAAGCATCTAAACATAATCAGGCTTAAATGACAATAGGCGAGATCTAATGGAAAGGTTTCTAATTGTGGAGGCAAGTGCGAATTTCCGGGTGCTTCCCGACGGCCTACCAGGCAAGACTGCCACTGGTATATAATGCCCATTAGGGTCGGTAATGATGCCCTGGGCACACGCAGGAAATGACTGTCCCACCAGCGGATTTATCTTGACCGTGCCCCGCATCGCCCCGCTAACAAGGGGAAGCAACTCTTTAACCCATCCTGCAGAGCAAGGCCCAGACAGTATGCCGCCATGCCACCACTCAGACCCACTCGACGATTCGGAGACGCTGACCTGGAGCCCAGACAGGACATTCCTCCGATGTGGTCGGAGGCTCAACCACAGGTCAGCCAGTGCCGTCTAAGAGGCAGTGGCAGCAGTCGTCAGCTTGGGGAATGTAACCAGGAGGACTGCCACCCATTGCCATAAGAGGCTCAACGCCCTCCACCAAGCCGCACGGGTGAGTTGACATAAACTCCCTGACACTGGTCTCGCCTGCCACCCCTGGCTGCACCATCCCTCCTGACGACCCTTTGGTTGGAACTGCAACATTCCATGCCCCCTCCTACCCCAGTGCAATACTGTACCTGTACCCCAGCACACCGTGGCACCCACCAGCACAGCACACCCATTTCCAGCAGTGGTGCCTGTGCCTGTCCCCTGCCATAGCCCCCCCCCCCCCCGCACCCCCCCCCCCCCCCCCCCCCCCCCGCCGCACCCCCCCCCCCCTCACGATGCATGAAGCATGCAGATCACAATGCCCTCTCTTTGTCCCTGCAGGAGAAGTTGGCCCATAACAGAGGGGAAAGGGCCCTGGCGTGTGGCGAGGTGCCGGAAATCAGAGCCCACACCCCTTATGAGGAGCGGGCCATGGAGATCATGGGGGTTGCCGAGGACGCATCGGTCACTGACATCGAGATTGGCCTGCGCTGGAGAGGTGAGTATCCACCCGCCCAGCCAGATGTCCTGTCACACGTGAGTTGTTCACACCAGACATAATGATCCTTCCCTCCCACTGACCACATATCCATTCTCCCGCAGGATCTCTATCTGATGGTGCCGACTCATCCGGGGTGAAATCAGGTGGAGGCAGGAACGTTCAGGGGGAACAGCGGTCGGAGGGCTGCTGGATCCCAGGACTCAGCTGGGTCCCAGGTCAATGCCGAACCTCTGAAGAAGGTATCCCGCAGCTGATGCAGACTTGAGGGTACAGCTGTGAGATTCAGAGGGGGATGACAGCGACACTCCAGCAGGTTCATAGCCAATTGGAGGAGTCCAAAAGGCTATGGGTGCAGGAGATGCTGCCAGTAATACGTGGCACTGAGGCCAACACTTGTATAGTGGCGCCCACTAGTGGGAAGCCTGGAGCATGACATCAGTGGTGGCCATGGCTAAGGGTCTTGACAGTGTGTCCCAGTCACTGAGGAATGTGTCCCAGATGCAGGTGGAGATTGGCAAGGCATTTCAGAGCATGGCACGGTCACAGCGGGGCCTCGTTGACGGCGCTGACAGCATGGTGCAGACAATGGGGAACCATCAGGGCTGGCAGAGCCAGATTTTGCAGGGGCCACTGGAGCTCACATCAGCCACAATGACCGGGAGGAGGGAACACTGGAGGCCAACCTGGAGCCTCCCTACAGGGAGACAATGGCGGTCACCAGCTCTCCTGAGCCCCCACTCCTGACAACATTACGTCTTGGGGTCAGGGGGCGGTACAAGGTGGCATGGCGAGGCATGTGCCACCGGCAAGGTGGCCGGGGCCCTCAGGCCCCAGAGCCCACAGAGGACACCCACCAGGGGCATCAAAGGCCACACGGCGTGGTACTCAGCAGGCTACCAGTACCGGCCTCCCCGAACAGGCGCCGGAATGTGGCGACTAGGGGCTTTTCACAGTAACTTCATTGAAGCCTACTCGTGACAATAAGCGATTATTATTATTATTACCTCCACTTCTGATGTACATCCTGGGGGCTCACCTAGGCTTTGCAGGCAAGCACGGAGGGCTCAGCAGTTTGAGGATCACTGAGAGGGCATTGGAGGGGGAGGGGACAGCGCCATCGGTAGCGGGGGACAGTTAGGGTCGCAATTATTCACCTTTAAAACACGTACACCCAAGACATGTGAAGCTTCTGTCATGTTATTCCGCACTGCAGGCAGGCCCACACCCCCAATTGCCCGCACCCCAATAGCCCTCCCCAACCACAGTTCCCTGGAAATGGCGGTGCTAGATCTGCGCCCACCCCGCTGAGGCATGCCATGTGCGGGTGATGGATGTGAGAGTGCTGCCAGCAGATAGAGAGGAGTCAGACTATGGCATAGATTGAGGAGCACCAGAGCAGGGCTCACAGTGGGTTATCATCACCCTCCTGCCTTGTATATTGACCCGCTGACAGTGCTAACACAGGCCTATTAATCTGGAGTGATGGAACACGGATCCTGGGAGGATGGAACAGATGATTGGGTGGAGAGGGGAAATGGGTTGGTGGGAGAATGGTTGGCGGGGGGAGAGGGAGAGGTGGATCAAGAGGGGGGGAGATAGGCTGGGTGGGCAAGTGGGGATGGGTAGGGGGGAAAGGTGTGTGGGCAGGGGTGGGATGTGAGATGATGAATGAAGTCACGTCCTATGAGAAGAGGGTGAGGGCCTCCTTAGTTCTCCTGACATGCTGGACCCCCGCTGCCGCTGTATTCCATGGCACAGGGACTGCACCGTCTCCTTGTTGAGGCAGAGCTTCCTGCGTCACAAGCTGCCTGACATCTCCTCATACAACCAGCGATGCCTGAACGCCTTGGGCCATCGCCGGCCTCCCCCTCTGGATCCCTCCCTGGCCTGATGGGCAGTCGGATCCTCAGGGTGTGGAGTGGCTCCTGCACATGGGCTGCACCTTGAGCCTCTGTCGACGCTGCTCCCGCTACCTTCCCCGGTGTCTGGCCGAATTCTTAGGTATTTGAGTCTTGGCTGCTGCCCCTGTAGTGTTGACGCCCCCAGTGTTCAGGCAAAGTGTCCAGGCCTCGCAGTCCGATTGGAATGTTAGGCAGTGACACTCGCCTGTGACATGGCATGTCTACCCATGGGAATCCACTTGGCAATATTTTGTATATTAAACAATTAACAGCACACAAAAGGATACAAAAGGATATAACCAAATCACTTTCATCACAATAGCTAATAATCGGCATTCGCCATCGGTATAAACACAAAACGTGTATAAAGAAACCCAAATGCACAGTAGACAGTAAACAGTCAGCAGTATATTAAATAGTCTGCAGGAACTTGCCTGCAGCAAACTGCTCATGTTCTCCCCGTACGCAGTTCACAGCAGAACCTCAAAGGTATCGTTCCAGTGCCTCCATTAAGGTGCTCAAGTCAAGTCTGCCTCCAGAGCTGGCAGCAGGTCAGTCTTCTGGAACCGCATTCTAGGCTCACTGAGGAGCCAGTTAGATCATGGGAGGTTGTCAGATAGGGGATTTGTTCCGTTAATGATATGGCGATTGGCCTTAATTGGTGTATATTGATTTCTTGCCATGTCTAGCTGGGACCTGGATTTCTGCAACGGGAGCTGGCCGGTTAGATCGGAAACTGATTGGTGCCTAGCGCGTATCCTGCTGTTGGTCTCTCCCGTGATCTAATCGGTTTGCTCGGATCCACGCCCGGCGCAAAGCAGTCGTTAAATCGCACCCCATATTAGTAAAACCAGCTTACCTACACAACTGAGGGATCAGTGGTGGTAGACATATGCTAATTTCTAGAGTCAAGGAATTTGAGGGAGGCATACAGCCAAATACACAAAATGAAGAATTAACGAGGAAAGTGGTATAATTGCCAGCACCCTCAGAAGCACAGAGGCCAGTTTACATCTACCAGTCTGAGAGGCCAGTCCACAATTCACAGCCAGAAGGCACAATCTCCATGTAATTCTTAGAGCCAAGGCCATGCAGAAACCTTCATAAAGGCAGTTTTAATATCTTCACTGGACCAGGAAAAGATGTCAGACTTGATTGTGTGGTGACTACAATCTGGATTTGACTTTTGTTCTCTGGCCCGAGCCAGTGAGGTGATCAAGTTAGTTGTGTCCACAGACACAAGGAGGACACCAATTTGGAAGGATCTTTATGGGGCAGACACATGTGGTGGGGGGGGAGGATTTTCTGCTCCGATTTATAGGGAGCGGAAAATCCACTGGAGACCCAAAACGGCTTTTGTGACGGTGGGATCTCCCCAATCGATTGTCCCCACCCCCGACAACGATATAATGGGGATCCCCATTTGAACACATTTTCATATCATTATCAGGCCGTTTGATGTGAGGGCTCACTGACGGGTCCTCCATGACATGAACCTGAGCCAGGAGAACCCACTCATGAAGGGAGGGGTTTCATTGTCCCTGTGGTAATACCAGGTATTGCAGTACCTGAGAGGTGGATGCCCATTGGCTAGACCTAGGAGTCTACCATTGGCTAACGCACATAGCTCCGCCCTGAGAGGCGGGGTATAAGAACCAATGCCATCCCAGCAGCCTTCACTTTCTGTATCGAAGCTGCTGGGTACAGTTCTAGCTGATTAAAGCCGATTAGTATGACTCTCCTTGTCTCGAGAGTAATTGATTGTGCATCAGTCCCTTAAAGAAACACCCTGAAGCCATTCCTCTCGGTGGCGAGCTGTACATTATCAGCCATCTTCAGGGCTTGTGTCCATTTAAAAAAATGTAAACTCAGATCTTTTTCAAATCCAATATTCCAGTGTATACATTGCATGTTTTGTTTTCTCCATCATCATAGCAATATTCAGTTTAAAATTCAAATTTAATTGAAACAAAGCATTGTTTGAAAATGATTGCACTCTATTGATTCATGCTCCCCCTCACGTTGGTCTTTTCACTCTGCGTGGGTATAATATTTTATATATGCACATACAAAAAGGAGCAGACATAAACCATTTGGCCCCTCAAGCCTGCTCCCACCATTTGATGAGATCATGGCGGATCCGTTTGTGTTTCGGGTTCCACATTCCCCATCTACCACCACCACCCCCCTACCACCTTCTGAGGCAGGGTGTACCAAAGTCGCGCAACCCGCTGAGAGAAAGCATTGCTCCTCATCTCACCCCTAAAAGGGTGACGCGTAATTTTAAAACATTGCCCCCTAGTTCTGGTCTCACCCACAAGAGGAAACGTCCTTTCCACATCGACCGAATCAATGCCGTTCAGCATATTATACACTTCAATCAAGTAATTCCTCACTCTTCTAAACTCCAATGGAAACAAGCCCAGTCTGTCCAACATTTCCTCATAAGACAATCTGTTTGACACGGGTCATTCATTCTGATATTCAGTCTCACCAAACCAGCATCGACCTGTTTGCTTTTAAATACCAGCAATAAAATCTCTGAAACGACAGTGTGATGCTTTTAGTAATGAATGTTGTCATTCTTTGAGAAATGGAATTCCTGGTGGACTAAGTCTTATTTCCAGTTTAACTGAACACAAGTAACCAGCTGGTCCTGAGGAATATAGCATAAATTTTCATCCTGTGTGTGCATTTGGTTTTAATGACTGTGCTAGTTTAAGGTTCATCTGTCCTCTTTTTGTTTCTTACCATCAGTTCCTGGCAGTTTGGATTCTCATGACAGAGAAGCTCGTTAATAAATGAGTCGCGTCCATCAGGCCTATGTACACTAGAAATGTTAAGATTTAGCTGTAACATGTTATTTGATACCACACAGTCATTTTGTGTGTGCCAGTGTTTCGGCAATTTTTCATTCCCAAACAGACAGTTCTTCCCTGTTGTGATTGGTTTGCCTTTCAGTGTCCTGATAGGCTGTTACGTCATAAGGCTCCTATTGGATAATCAGGGATTCCAGGGAGGGGCACAATGCGAATGGCTTTTCATGCGGCCAGAATGGAGTTTCCAGTTTTGAAGAATTCACTTGTTGAAAAAGAAGTCGCCTTTTACCAAACTGTGTGGAAATCACTGAAAGGTTTGATTTGAAGGCAAAATGCTTTGAAAGAATCCTGAATAATTGTTGTGGTGCGAATGAGAGACAGAATGGGAAAGAGGCGAACAGGAGAGGCTTTGGAAAAGGGGGAGAGTAAGAAAGAGAATGGAAAAAGGGCGAGTGAGTGAGAGACAGAATGGGAATAGGAGAGGGCTCTGCCTCTTTCCCTCTGCCTCCCCCACTCTGGCTCTCTCTCAGAGCTGAAGTGGGGTAGAAAAGTGATGGATCATATAATTGGAGAGGGTGGTGGAGGAAGTGGGATGGAATAGAAGGTCAGAGATAGGTCACAGCTAAGGAGAGATTGATAAAGGTGTAATGGACACAAGACAAATGCTGTTTTAATTGTAGCACTAAGGTTAAAGAAAGTGCTGATAGTGACATCAAGGTAAGATAGCAGAATGTGTCAATAGGAGAATAAAGTTCAGTGCTCAATGAACTCAGACAACTAAAGAACAAGTGACAAATGGCCCTGTTTGGGGGAAGCAGTGAGCTTTGCATTGGGACAAACAACAAAAACACGAAACAGAAAGGGGGTCAAGATGGAGGGAAATACTGACAGTCTGAAGTAGTTGAACTCAATGTTGTGTCCAGCAGGCATTAATATGCGCAAACGGAAGCTGAGGTGTTGTTCCTCCAGTTTGAGTTGTGCATCTCTGGAGCATTGCAGCAGGCCGAGGATGGCCATGTGGGTTCAGTGAAGGTTTTCCATAAAGTGGTCTATGTCTAGTATCCCCAATGTAGGGGAGGCCAAATTGGGGGCGGCGAATACAATAGAGCAAGTGCGTCATGGAGTGATCAGTTGCGACATTCCCATGGTGGTCCCGATCGCGGGAGAAGCACCCAACGGCTGCTACTGGCATTTTTATTGAGAATGGTTGCCACTGCCGCCTTTTAAATAAGAAGGAAATGAGGCTGTGTGCAGTCTTCCGGCCAGAAGTGGCAGGAGTGAGCAGGTTACATGCCCTGCACGTACACTTGACGTCAAGCACCCTGTATGTACACATTTTTGGCGGCAAATCCCAGAGGAGAGCTTCTTTCATTTTCTAGTTGCTGGCAGGAGTGCTGAGAAGATGAATGGTTTTCTTACAAATAAGAAACATCCAGACGCAAATAGGCAGTGTACCTACTGGACTGGATCACACAAAGGAATCTGCTGGAGAGAGCTAGTCAGGAGAGTCCATGACAGGACAGAGCGGTGCTAGTATTAGCTCTGTTCAGAGATATAGAACTGGAAATAAGACCAGGATGGTCCACCAGGAATTCCACCAGGAATTCTATTTCTCAAAGAATGACAACATTCATTACTAAAAGCCTCACACTGTCATTTCAGAGATTTACTCGTGATTCTTTCAAAAATTTTTTGCCTTCAAATCAAACCTTTCAGTGATTTCCACACAGTTTGGTAAAAGGTGACTTCTTTTTCAATAAGTGAATTCTTCAAAACTGGAAACTCCATTGACAGCCTACAAAGAAGAAACTTAATTTGGGAACAAAGCAGTACAAAGATGATTTCCTACAGTATGGTTTTGCCAATTCTGCCAATGCAAATAAGGATGCAAAGCCTATGTGGGTTCTTTGTGGGGAAGTACTGGCAAATGAGAGGAGAAGTTTCAGATTTTGAAAGAGAAGTGGTGGGTGAGGTTGAGACCCCAGCATCAGTTATTAACCTACAGCTGACTCCAAATGAAAAGACTATGCTGCTATACCTGACCTGTGATAGCACATTAAAAACAATCCAAAAGTCCATGAGGCTGTCAGAATTCTGGAGTAGCATCTCCCAGGGGTATACAGTGCTGAGTAAAACAAGTATTTTTTTTGCTGTTGCCCTTCCTGATGACCTACATGTGTGAGGATGGATTCTCCGTTATCACAAAGATGAAAAAAGCACAAAGGAACTGGCAGAAATCTGAATTTGAAATACGCATTGCTCTCTCCTCCTATGAACCTGATTGGAGTGAGATCTTGAGGTCCAAGCAGGTTCCCCTTTTGCATTAAATGTAAGTGAATGTGGCATGGGTCGCGAAAGTCAGCCGGGGTGGGTTCCGAAGGTTGGCCGGTTAGCAAAAGTGGGTCCTGGGAAAAGAAGTCTGATCAAAGAAATTGAAATTCGAAGGAAGTGTGAGTGAATCGCTGCTTTATCTGAAAAGAGTGTTTGGGCCCTTGGGCAGTGAGGAGGGAGGATGTAAAGGGGCAGGTGTTGCATCTTCTGTCATTGCCTGGGAAGATCTCTTCTGACTGAGTGGGCAATCAGAGCACCAAAGGTGAATCAATCGGAGCAGGGAAGAGCTGTCCTCTACCAAACTAGATCAAGAAAGAAAACTTTGCAGGCGGTAGATGTTGATCTTTCATCTTTATCACATTGCCCATAGCCATAATTCCAAATATCAGGAACATGACATTATTATATCCAAGATAATGGATAACTGGTAGTGTAGCCACCTAAAATGGCTGATTCCCTATTAATTTGGCCAAAACCCGATTTAAAATGGCTAACCGAAAAAGCTGATGGGAAAAGCAGCCAACAGGACACAAACGGACAGCTACAGACAGAATAGCGTATTCGGCTCTGGGGAAGTCGGCCCAGATGGATACTCAAGACTATTAGCAGCACATCAACCCAGACATCTGCAGTTTAATCGGCTATCCCCGGGAACAATTGCAACATATTAGCAATTGAATGCCGGACCAGACCTGTCGGCGCCTGCAGTGGCCGAAACAAAGACAGGTGAACGACCACCCCCCGATCGAGGATTCGGCCCGTTATTGGACATATCGAACCCAGTGATTGGGAACAAGTCCAATCACTTGGGACTCAGGGTCAAGGGCTGCCCCGAGAGGCGGGAAGCCCCTGGGCCCTATAAAATGAGGGGCCAAGTTCAGATCTCTCTCTCTCTCCCTTCTTCACCTGCTCGAGACCTTCGCAAGAACATCGACCAGAAACAGTCTGACTCCAGCGATCGCTACCCGATAAAGACTCCTAGCCATCGACCCGTATCAGCCTTTTTGAATCCCGTGGGCCAGATCCGATTCGATAAGCCATTTGTTTCCCTGACCTGGTGGGCCCTTCCTAAAGTTAAGTATTGGCCAGTAGTGATAGGTTGCTATATAGATAGTAGGATTATTGTGTAAGCATTAAATGTATATAATAAATGACCGTTGATTTCAATCTTACTAAGCGGTGTGCTGACTTATTAATCATAACTCGAGCTTTAACCATGTGGCGGTATCAGAAAGATACCTGGCGACTCGTGAGCAAAAGTGACATAATCAGAGGTAATAAAACTAAGGCTAAAAAGAGCAACAGTAGTGATTATAGAACGTTGATTTAGTTGGAGGAACAAAATAACCTCACATGTCATAAGTACAGTTTTAAACCTTTCCAATGTGGATAATGTATTTCAGACTTAGATTGACGTTAATAGTTACAGCTCTTGCTCTAATATATTTCTATTTTAGTTTCCTCAAATTATTCTCTTCTCTTTCCTGGTGATTTCCTGTGCCAGTAGCGACACTTCGCCCCAAGTCACTGAGACATTAATGCGTGTTACATTCCACACAGAATATATTAAATTATATTTCTAGCCCAGGTTAAGTGAATATGTGTGACCTAATTAGCAACCCCATCTCAAATTGCAATTATCCCAGAGAATAGTCCTAGTGCAATCCAATTAAACCAATCTCTTCCTTCTCACCCAATAAGTTTCCAGGGAGGCTCATTCCAAGGACTGTTTGTCAATAGTGACATGTCTTCTGTGAAAAATGTTCAGGAACCAAAGTAAAGATAATGATGTATTCCTAATTTTTATCCAAAATAATTAAAAGGTCCTGTTCACTCCCATGAAATTATAGTGTCCCAATTGTCATCATATTGGGGATGTGCTCAGTACTTTTTTTCCTATTTCAATCTATGTTTAGGTTTGTTTGGGCATGTTCATTAGGGGCCTATAAAGAATTATTGGCAAATCCAGGACTTCATTTTCTACCGATGAGAATCTATCAGTAAAGTGAGAGAACACTGGTAAATGTTGGGTAATACGTCTGCCTAGTAAACTCCTCATTCCTTCCAATGTTAACAGAGAATGCTCTATGACATTTCCTCAGAGTCGCAATATCTGGATCTTGAGAGTTGCTTCTGGCTCAGTAACTAACTCCATCTCAGTAACTAACTCCATCTCAGAAACTAACTCTCTCTCAATAACTAACTCTATATCAGTAACTAACCCTACCTCAGTAACTAACTCTATCTCAGCCAGTTCTGCCAGCTGTGTGTGGACGCAGAATTTTTCTAAGTGTTATTTACAGAGGATTATTTTTCCATTAAGTGCATGTAACCAGGGCAGCATGGTGGCACACTGGTTAGCATTGCTGCCTCATAGCGCCGGGGTCCCAGGTTCGATCCCGGCTCTGGGTCACTGTCTGTGTGGACTTTGCACATTCTCCCCGTGTTTGCGTGGGTTTCGCCCCCACAACCCAAAGGTGTGCAGTGTAGGGGGATTGGCCACGCTAAATTGCCCGTTAGTTAGAAAAAATGAATTGGGTACTCGAAATTTATGCAAGAAAAAAAAAGTACATGGAACTATTTACAGTACACCACATGCTCCCTCTCGAGGGACACCCAAATGTAGCCGCGATAGGGGGGGCAGACAGTTGGTTCGGATGACCCCCTCAGTCCCCACTGCCTGGACCTATTTATGGCGAGTTTGGCCAGGCTAAGGAGCAAGTTCACGAGGAGGTCCTCCTCCCTCCCAACCCCTCTCCCCACCGGGTGCCTGTAGATCAGGAGCGTGGGGCTGGAGCGCAAACAAAACTGTAATAAAAGGTTTTACAAAAAACTGAAAAGGGGTGCAGCCTAAACAACTTGCATATGCATGGTCCACAGACGCCACAAGACCGCAAAAAGACAGGCATCTTGAGAGTCCATGAGCGAATGCAGTCTACTACTGCATGGGACTGCTGCATGCAACACCCTCCACCCCAGATCCCCAAGCTCAGTCAGGTCTACAATGCTCTGTAATTCGCCCCCATTTAAACTACCAGCGGGGATAGGCAATCAGAATAATTGTCCTGATCTTTCAGGGGTAACTGTCCACCATTAACCCCAGATATTGTAGTAGAGGTCACTACGGGGTGAGATGAAACATAACCACTTCACGTTTCATAATGCAGTATTTAAAACATTTGAAGGCATGGGGGAAGAAACAGCTAAACAAGAGAAAAAGCTTCTGGTGTAATTATTCCAGCATATCCCTGTCCTTCTGTGTTTCGTATCTAGTTTACATAATGTATGTCGATATTTCTCCTTTTGTCATATTTTTTCTTTGTTGCCCAGCTGAGCTTTTTTTTCACAATTGAAATTGAATTCAAATGTCAGCCAGATAGTTGTGTCCGGCACACTGTTATTGCTGGCTGGGGTTAATCAGGTTCATTCTGTAAATGTCCACAACAGTTAACTGTATATTTTCAATGAATGTTGTTTTAGAAGCAGGGGAAGGGTGAACATGAGAATGTTGCTTCAATCACTTGTGGTTTATAGCTGATGGCGAATAACATGGTTTAATGTAGAAACGCGAGCTTACATCGAGGATTGAGTTTGAACAACTTCAAAGGCACAGACAGTCTTTCCAAATGAAAGGTAGTTGGGGTGAAGGGCAGCAACCCTGCCCAAGATCCAGCAAAACAAAACCTCACCTTTCATTACTCAAACCAACCAAATGTCAAAATGCAAACTAAATTTCTAAAAAATAAGGTTTAAAAATAAATAACTGAGAATTGAGATGTTTCAGTGGATTTAGATGAGTCAGTTTGTTTTGCAACGATTTTTGCAAACATGTTACTTGAGACATCCTTTCATTCCACTTAAGGACAGGTATCAGCCTTGGTAATATTTATCATATTTATCACTGGGTCGGAGAATCGCCGGGGGCTGGCATGAATCCTGCCCCCGCCGGTTGTCGAAGTGTCCGGCACCGGATATTCGGCGGGGGCGGGAATCGCGCTGTGCCGGTTGGCAGGCCCCCCCGCGCGATTCTCTGGCCCGGATGGGCCGAAGTCCCGCCGCTAAAATGCCTGTCCCGCCGGCGTAGATTAAACCACCTACCTTACCGGCGGGACAAGGCGGGCTCCGGGGTCCTGGGGGACGATCTGACCACGGTGGCCTGGCCCGCGATCGGGGTCCACCGATCCGCAGGCGGGCCTGTGCCGTGGGGGCACTCTTTCCCTTCCGCCTCCGCCACGGTCTCCACCATAGCGGAGGCAGAAAAGACTCCCTCCACTGCGCATGCGCGGGAATGCCGTCAGCGGCCACTGACGCTCCCGCGCATGCGCCACACGGAGATGTAATTTCTGCGCCAGCTGGCGGGGCACCAAAGGCCTTTTCCGCCAGCTGGCGGGGCGGAAATTCGTCCGGCGCCGACCTAGCCCCTTAAGGTTGGGGCTCAGCCCCCAAAGATGCGAAGCATTCCGCACCTTTGGGGCGGCGCGATGCCCGACTGATTTGCGCCGTTTTGGGCGCCAGTTGGCGGACATCACGCCGTTTCCGGAGAATTTCTCTCCAGGCGAGGTACAATATGGAGGCGGGATTCTCCGCCCCCCCCGCCGGGTCAGAGAATCGCCGGGGGCTGGCGAGGATCCCGCCCCCGCCAGTTGCCGAATTCTCCGGCACCGGATATTCGGCAGGGGCGGGAATCACGCCGCGCCAGTCGGCGGGCCCCCGGCCGGCGATTCTCCGGCCCGCGATGGGCTGAAGTCCTGCTGCTGGAATGCCTGTCCTGCCGGCGAGAATCAAACCACCTCTCTTACCGGCGGGACTAGGCGGCGCAGGTGGGCTCCAGGGTCCTAGGGGGATGGGGGTCGCGGGGGGATCTGGCCCCGGGGGGTGCCCCCACGGTCGCCTGGCCCATGATCGGGACCCTCCACCTCAGCCACAACCTTCACCATGGCCAATGAGTAAGAGACACCCTCCCCTGCGCATGCACGGGGATGACGTCAGCAGCTGCTGACGCTCCCGCGCATGCGCCGACTTCCTCCGGCCGGCGAAGTCCTTTCGGCCCCGGCTGGCGTGCTGCCAAAGGCCTTCCACGCCAGCCGGTGGAGCGGAAACCACTTTGGCGCGCACACTGTGAAGCGACAGTGCTAACCACTATGCTACCGCGCAGCCTGAACTGAAAAGAACTGGGCCGGGATTCTCCCCTACCCGGCAGGGCGGGGTGTCCCGCCGGGATGAAGTGGCGGGAACCTTTGGGGCGGCCCGACGCCAGAGTGGTTCCTGCCACTCCATCTCGCCGGGACCCCCCGTCCTGCCGGGTGGGGGAGAATCCCGGCCCAGTTCTTTTCAGTTCAGGCTGCGCAGTAGCACAGTGGGTAGCACTGTTGTTTCACAGCATCAGGGTCCCAGCTTCAATTCCTGGCTTGGGTCACTGTCTGTGCGGAGTCTGCACGTTCTCCCAGTGTTTCCGTGGGTTTCCTGCGGGTGCTCCGATGTCCTCCCATAAGTCCTGAATGACGTGCTGTTAGGTAATTTGGACCTACTGAATTCTCCCTCAATGTACCCGACCAGGAGCCAGAATGTGGCGACTAGGGGCTTTTCACAGTAACTTCATTGCACTGTTCATGTAAGCCTACTTGTGACAATAAAGGTCATTATTATTATATACTGAAGCCAGCCCTGGGGTTTTTTACAACGTGTTCAGTCCCTCCGTACAGTATGCTGTGGACATGACAGAGTGTGATGAACGGTTATTGTATTACTGTACCCTTATCATCATGTAAGGTGATGTCCCCTTTAAGACCGGGCTTGGAACCCTGGGGAACTCCGCCTCCGGCTCCGCTCACCTGGGAGTCGTATATAAGGGGCCGCCTTGCAGGCGGCACCCAGTAAGCACCCGTCTCGGCACCAGGCTTGTTCTTAGCTTATTAAAGCTTTCTTTACCGTTTTACTCTCTAGCGTCGTTATTGAGGGTACTCCAATTTAATAAGCTAAACTACATCAGGATGTGACGGGGGAAATCCATATGAACCTGCGCACCAGAGACGCTTTCGTGTCCGGCATCCGCTCGACCTGCATCCGGCAGCAACTACTCGAAAACGGGGCAAAGGACCACCAGGACACGTTAACCCTCACCACCTCGCTGGAAGTGGCCCGACATAATTTAGGCACGTACCCCGCGGACCCTGCAAGCTCCCCTCGGACTTCCCCAGACTCGGCCACGGTACGGGCCTGCGCGCGGGCGACCCGCCCAGACCGGGGACACACCGTGCTATTTCTGTGGGCAGGGACAGCACCCATGCCCACGCTGCCCAGCCCGCTCCGCCATCTGCAGCGACTGCGGGAAGAAGGGGCATTTTGCGAGGGTCGGCCTGACCAGGCCCAAGGGCCAGAAACACAAAGAACAGCAGGCCCGAAAATCAGGCTCACAGGTCCGCAGGCCTCGCAACGCAGCTGCGCATCAATCCGGCACGCCCCCTTCTGACGCGTCATCTGCCTCGTGCGAATCATGGGGGCAGCCATCTTGGCGGCAGCCATCTTCTTGGCCCGATACGTGCGACCGACGGCGGCGGCCATTTTACGAATCCGACTCGGATGAGGACTCGGACTGTTGAAATTGAGTTCTTTCTGCCCTCAGTCAAAGGCTGAGTCGGATTTATAGGTATTCCTTTATTTTATTTCAACACGCTTGCAAGCCTCACTCACCCTGACAAAGATCAGAGACCACAGCCTCCGACTTCTCCAGAGTGAGTGAACAAAGAGAGACAAAGCATGTGTTCTCATATACCTTCATGTAGCATCAAGTTTCACATACACACGACTAAATAAGGTAACGGTAACAAATGCAAGATTCTCATAGGTCTTTCTCACACATTCCTTAACCTGGCCATATAAGCTGACCCTGGGGCCCCTTTCACCCAGCATCCTATACAGCATCCTCTGCACAAAGAACCGGTCCTAATGGCTGTCCAACCCCCTTCTTCCTGCCTTGAATCCCACTTGCAGGCTGCAAATTATGATTTTACTCCTAACTTGGCCTATCTATCCGTCATGCCTTTCTGTTCATTTCCTCATTCCCTCCTTTATCATTCTATGATAACTACTATTCCGCCTCCTAACCAACATTCCCTTTCGCTACCCGCCGACAATGGGACACCGGTGGCATTGTGGCAGATGCATTGGCCTGACCTATGGGCTACGCTACACCTCCGTTCAGTGCAGGTAGAGAACAGACATGTTATATTTTCTTTCACCTCTGCCACGAGGGTCTCTATTGGTAGAGAAATATTTGGGTAGGTATTTCCCCTGATGGTCAAAAAGCGTGCTAACAAGTCGCCAGACCAACAATAGTACTGTTGCTATCTCGGTCCAAATTTGGATTTTGGTTAGGCGTACAACTCCCAGTGTCCATTATAAACATCCCCAGGTTAATAACCTGTATCAATATCTGGTCTGAAAGACCGTCCTACAATTCATTACATTCCGTACATAAACACCTCATCACATTTTTACAGCCACTGGCTCTCCGTCCGGGTTCCTTCTGGTTTGATGGTCGCCAGTAACGGAATGTCATCTTGGTGAGTGGTGATGGGCCAAGTCTATCGGCATCATCCGAGCCATAGTCATCTTACAACACATATTAAGACATCCAATGATTATACAATATATAATTATAATAACAAGTATTATCAATCCATGCATCAGGTAAAACTCCATGACCGAGCTATGAGAGCTATGAGAGCTGACTCTGAGCTGAATCCTGCTTTAGGGTTTATATCCCCTTCTAGTTGTACTGACTAGCAGATATACCCGATCCTTGTCATTTGTGTGTACATGTCGTGATTTGTAAACGGTGCACGGAAATCAATTGTAAATTCATCTATCTCGCAGACCAGTGTCGATAGACTCTTTGTATTGTTCTTTCCTCAAGTCCAATCACCGTGACCCATAGCTGTCGCTACTCAGGAAGGTAACACAATAGCTATATCCGTGTGTTCCACTACCTCCAAGGCATCTGACTACCTTGGGGTAGCAGCACAGTAGAAGCTTCCTCATGTCCCTTAGAAACAACACACAACTCAGTCCATCAGTGACCAAAAAGGTCTTTTGTCCCTCGCTGTTTTTTTTTTAGGAAGTGCTTTCCGTTTCTCATTGGAATGGTAAATTATGATATCATGTATTGTCCACTGATAATCTTGCTTTATTAATTGCAGAAGCTTCAATTGATCCTGTTTCTATTCCTGACTTCCTCACACTAACGTCTAACATTGTACTGAACCATGTAGTCTGCCAGCCCTGGCTTACTTGAGACAATAACTCAGTTTTCTTCAAATACCTTGTGTCCGTTATCATTTTCCTTCCAGCATGGAGTGTATACTTGCCATTATTTGTTTGTTTGTTTTTTACTTTGCAATAACACCACTTGCACATTTAATACAGTCAACTTTTAGGGTTACAACCCAATTGAATCCATACATAACAGTCCCCAACAATTTTCAGGACATTTCGTCTGTAATAACTATTACTCTCTATTACACAATATTGTTTGCTGCATTGATTACAAATTTCCCGCCGTGGCATCAAGCTGCCAAAATTCCTAAACTATTGTCATTTAAAATGCGGGGGTTCCACGTCAGTCGCTGCCGTCTGCCGAGAATCTTAATAACTCCACCGTGTAGTACATACCCCGTGGAGACCACAGATCATCCATCAGCTAATGTCCAGTTAGAGATGTCTGAACGGAGGTTTCACTATTCAGTAATAATTTGATATTTTGATTTGTTTCTAACCTGTAAGGTTTTTCCTCCGGGCTCTGTCATTTAATTCCCTCAAATATGTAGCCAATTGTATCATTAGTTTCCCCCCCATACTGTCTAAAACATTCGTCTCTGGAGTGTAGTTCTCGTTCTTCATCTGTATTATTTTTGCTTCATCTGAAACCCAAATCAACAGGTCAAAGGCGGAGAGGGACCTATTTCTTAATTTGTATCTTTCTATTCTTGTTTGGATGTTCCAGAAGTGCCCTCTCCAGGACTTCCGGATTTCCGTTCCCACCATTCCTTTTTTTTGCTTTAACTGATTTGTTTTCCTGATCATTTACATACATCATACGATTAAGGAGCGGAATTCTCCCCCCCCCCCCACGCTGGGTGGGAGAATCGCCGGGGCGCCGCACGAGTCCCGCCATGACGCCCCGGCACCCGCACACGATTCTCCCACTCCCCCCAAACCAGCGCGCCGAGAATCACGGCTGGCCGCTGGGAGAATCGCCGCTCACCGTTTGTAACGGGCGAGCGACGATTCTCCGGCCTGGATGGGATGAGCGGCCTGCCCAACACGACACGTTCCCGCTGGCGCTGTCCACACCTGGTCGCTGCTGGCGGGAACAGCGTGGGAACACTGGGGGGAGGGGGGGGCTTGTGAGGGGAGAAGGGGGGTTCCTGCACCGGGGGGGGGCCTCAAAAGGGGTCTGGCCCGCGATCGGTGACCACCGAGCAGCGGGCCGGCCTCTCTGAAGGAGGACCTCCTTTCCTCCGCCGCCCCACAAGATCCATCCGACATCTTCTTGTGGGGCGGCCGCGGGGAGGACGGCAGCCGCGCATGCGCGGGTTGGCACCGGCCAACCCGCGCATGCGCGGGTAACATCATTTACGCGTTGGCTGCGTCATTTATGCGGCGACGCTTTTACGCCGCGCCAAGGCCCGGCGCGCTTAAATGATGCGGCGCTGCTCCTAGCCCCCCGGGGGCGGGAGAATAGGGGGCTGGGAGCGGCCGCCGACGCCGGAGTGAAACACTCCGGTTTTCACTCCGGTGTCGGGACTTAGTCTCCTGATGGGAGAATTGCGCCCAAGACCTGTTAGGCCTCCTCCTCCTATCATTACACCCCTGAGTGAGACTCGAAGAATCTCAAACTCCTCCTCTTTTGCTAACTCAGTGGTCCAAGTGGGTCGAAACTTTCCCTGATACATTTCGGATATTGCTACTGCATTTACTTTAATTTCTTTAATTTTGATTACGACTGGATTTTTATGGAAGTAATTTCCAGCCATGACATTTTCACTTTATCATCTGTCCTATCGATGCTGCTAACAGGTTTCAATTCACTGGCATCCCGCTCCACTGATTACATAATACTAGTAAGTGCAGTAATCCCCTGACACTCACAACCAAACATTCCTTTTCCCTTGTCCCAGCGGCTTGGGGTTATGATCTATCCCGTAGCACGGCATCATTGCAGTGATACAGTCGCTAAACACTGTTAGGCTAATTTCACGTCCCCTGGTCATCCCAACATCTCTTAAACTACGTACTCCCTCACTAATTGGTACCACATGTTTGTCACTTCTCCACAATCCTGCACATCCTTTCCCAATCACTTCGTCATCAGCTTGGTTTTCTCTGCAGTAATTACAATTTGTAATTATCACACTATCCCATGGTCAAAATCTATCTTGTGGTCACAAACTTCAATCATCAGTGTTGCCTAATGTTTCACAAAACAATCATGACAAACTGAATTCCCCAAATTTCCCTGGGAGCCGAAGCATTTCCCCATTTTTGTTGTTCTAAATGCAATATCAACTCACCTAAATACTCTATATCCGCCATTCTCCTTGGTTTCATATGATTAGTCCCTGTCCAAACTACTGGGCTACAGAATGTGCCACATCCTTGACACGATGTTTCATTATGTTCACAATGAATCATTTTAAACTGAGGTCCATTAATAACAGCCCTTGATCTATCATCCCATATTCTCAATTCCTTACTGATTACCTTTCTTCGTTTGCTGCCGATAGATTGCCTATAGATTATAATAATCCCTCTGTTATTATTTAATTGGGTCGGATGTTTTAGTTCTGATACAATTCCTTTGCTCCAAATGCCACTGTTTCTCTAATTCAACTTCCCCCGTGCTGCTATCAGCTTTGATTAAAAAGTACAAATTACTTTTGCTGCTCCGAGGAAAAAGAGGGTGTGCATACTCTAATGACCATTCTTCCATTGGTGTCTTAGTTATTTTTTATGCTACTCCCTGTTTCTCCACCATTTTCTTTCCTGAATTTTTAAAAAATTGATGCCCACCTGGCTTGTTCTTCACCTCCTTAACTTTACTACCATCCGTATACACCACCCAAGCATTTACCAACTCTGTTCTGCTAACTGATTTATCAAGTTTCTGTCCCTTTTTAATGTTATGAATAAACATTAAGACAGGGTTTAAAAGAATGGTTTCCCATTGAGCTGTATTCGAGCCTTGCTGGCAACCCTGTCTCTTGGTCAACTCTGTCAATTCTAAAAATTCAATTGTGACATAAATTTCCTTCCCAGCTGATAAATTTTCAATCTCTGCTATCATTTTTGTTATGGCTGCCAAACATTTTGCGATGTCCAAAAACTTTTGTTCAGCCCTTGCCCAATTTCCTGTCAATGTTTGATAGGTGTCTGAGTACTATGATTAACAAGCACCATACCATATCCATTTGCGTACAGATCAAATTTAATGCTCAAATCGTCCTCTTCATGACTTTCCTCTAATGGCCCGGATGTTGCTACAGCTGTTTTTAACTGGTCCAAACTCCCCTGTGCTTCACTGGTCCACCTAAAATCCCCTTTCAAAGTTTCATAAATGGGTCTAGCATAAAGACTAAAGTCTTCCACTACTGGTCTCAAATACCGCAAAATTCCCATGATTTGCTGAACCCCGTTTCGTGAAACGGGCACTGTGATTCTAGCAACTTTCTCTCTCATCCCAACACTGCCTTCCCTACCTGCCTTTGACACTGAATACCCTAGATAGTCGACTTTGCTCCTGCCAATCTGGCATTTCTTTAACCCTCTCTTAAATCCTGCTTGACTAAGTGTTTTAATAATTTTGGTCACTCTTTCAACATGTGTCCCCCTGATCATCATCTCCAATTAACACATCATCAATATATACTAAAGCCAAATCATCTTTAATCAGCTCCCTTACTATTGCCTGAAAGTGGTTCGGGGAATTAACATATCCTTGTGGCAATTTACAGTATACGTAATGTTTAGTGCCAAAGGTAAATGCTGTCTTTTCCCTGCTGTCTGGGTCTAACGGAACACTCCAGAATCCGTTGGCTAAATCTATACTAGTTAAATAAGCTTTGCTTGCCACCTTCTCCAATATAGTTTGCGGCTTTATTAAATACCGTTTATCCATCCCTTTTTATTTGACCTTGTTTAATGCTTTGTAATTCGTTACCATTCTAAATGTACCATCAGGCTTGCTAACTGCCTGAAAGTGGGCAATTTTTCGATGCATATGTGACTTCTTGAATGATTCCCTGCTGTTCTAACTCTTTGATCATTATTTCCAGCTCGCATTTGGCACCTCGGATCAAGGGATATTACTTTTGCGGCCTGTGTTGGCCTCCCTGGATTGTGTGCTGGAATTGTGTGCTGATTAACCCTGTGTCATTCTTTCTATTGCTAGATTTGCTTTCCTTAATACTCCTTCTAAGTTCCGTCACTTAAAATACTTTTCTTTCTGTTTCCTTATTTCCTCTACGTTATCAATTGGTTTTCATATCTTAATTTTTTATTTCTGCATCTATTTTTAGTAATCTTTCCCTGCCATCAGATTCTCATTTGCTGATACTGCAAGTAATACTCCTAATCTAAGCTCCGGTCCCATATCTTTATTCCCTAAAGTTCTGTCTACAATGTAGTTAACATTCTAAACTTCATTTCTTCTGCTAGTGACTTTCTTGCATGTCAGCGGGCTCGAGGACTCGGTGGAGCTGTGTCGTATGAATTCCACCGACTACTTCCTAATACTGGTCTCATTGGCCTCCGTGTTTCTAGCCCCTTACTGCCGCAATGCCCCTCTCCACTATCCCAATATAATGTGAGGGCATGTTTTAATTAATTTTTTCTTGAAAGCGGTATCCTGCTACAGTCCCCATTCTACCTGCTCTTGGGACTGCCTACCCCCCTGGTGTGAGTGCTTGCAGCAGCCCCTCAAGTTCTGAGCGCTTATACACCAAGGCCCTACAGTAGTCGAATAGTCCCCAGTACTTGCCTAACCCCTCTTACGGTTTGGGCATCTCTAAAATGGCCTTCTTCCTTTCTACTGGGATCTCCTTTCCCCCTGTGCAATCTTAAAATAAAGTTTTTAAAAATCCATAGTCTTTGCTATATGAAAATCCCCGAATCTTAAATTTGATGTGTAGTGAGTTTACAGAGAAAATACTGAAATCTCTACAAATTTGGAACACACCGAACAAAGTTTTTAAATGTAGGTACATCACGGCTGCCTCTAACAAAGGAGCACATGGACCCAGCCCACACCGAATGCCTAGTCTTCGCATTTCAATTTTAGATTCCTTTGTTCTCTCCCCCCTTTTTTTTAAGCAGCCAAGACTATGCCGAGTTCAACTAATCATTTACAAATCCCAATTTATACATTTTGATTTTGCTTTTTGTTTACTTCCTGAGAATTGTGTTCTAAATAACTTCCACAATGTTAATCATTATTACTGATTTTCTAAAGAACTTTCAAATACGTACCCCGTTTTAAATCTCACTTTAACTGCCGTGTATACCTCCTAATTGATGTGCAACTTCGTTTTGCAAAACACAACATTTTAAAATCTAGGAATACCAGAGGAAGTTCACAAATTCTTATTAAACGCACGCACTCATTCATCCACCGAGATCTCCACTCAAACGAAAGGCATTCAAAGCATTATACTTTCATTCATCTCAACCAACTGAACAATAAAAGTTTGAATTTGCACAGAAACACAATGTAAAGGACGGGGCTTTCCCTTTTCCCTTCTTCAAAACTGTAAAGTAAATTTAAACAATCCTGAAGCCTCCTCTGTTCCGATACGGTTCTGAATTTTCCAAGTCTCTGGTTGCCCCTCGTGGCCATTCATCTCCCAACCTTTTTTCACTCATAAGACATCTCTCCCAAGAACAAAATCTAACTTAGCCAATTGTAATTGTGCGGAATTGAATTGTCTCCAGAACATTCCATCAACCCGTTAAAGACCTTAACCGAATTAAAGTGTAATTTAATATAACCAATTTTAATTTTCAACTCACATGCAACTGAATTACCAGGTAATATTACCTCAGTTACCAACTGAATTATTACCCCGTATTCCCTCAGTCACGTTTTAACCCTCAGCCATACCTAAATCGACTGAAATTAATTTTTCTAATCCGCCAGACTGACCTTTGATTTTGTCGAACGATCTTACCCGACCACAGGTGAATGACCAAACCCACTTCGGACTACGTGGCAGGGGAAAACCGATGTGGTCCTTTATAATCTACTCATACCAGGGGCCCATTTCCCCTCTCTCCGTCCAAGGCTGGTTTAATTCTGATTTCGCGAATAGTCGGGAATTCGCTCTTGAAATCCCACTCCCGACACCAAATGATGAAATTGAGTTCTTTCTGCCCTCAGTCTGGTTTCAGTCAAAGGCTGAGTCGGATTTATAGGTATTCCTTTATTTTATTTCAACCCACTTGCAAGCCTCACTCACCCTGACAAAGATCAGAGACCACAGCCTCCGACTTCACCAGAGTGAGTGAACAAAGAGAGACAAAGCATGTGTTCTCATATACTTTCATGTAGCATCAAGTTTCACATACACATGACCAAATAAGGTAACGGTAACAAATGCAAGATTCTCATAGGTCTTTCTCACACATTCTTGACCTGGCCATATAAGCTGACCCTGGGGCCCCTTTCACCCACCATCCTCTGCAGCATCTTCTGCACAAAGAACCGGCCCTACTGGCTGCCCATCCCCCTTCTTCCTGCCTTGAATCCCACTTGCAGGCTGCACATTAAGATTTTACTCCTAACTTGGCCTAACTATCCATCATGCCTTTCTGTTCATTTCCTCAGGACACTACCCGCAACTGGGAGCGATCACCCTCGACCAAACATGGCCAAAACACTTGCAGAACTCTATGATGCAGGTCCAGGTCAACGGGCGCGACACTCCATGCCTTTTCGACTCCGGGAGCACGGAGAGCTTTATTCATCCAGAAACGGTAAGGCGCTGCTCCTTGCGCAACCATCCCGTGTCCCAAACCATAGCCCTCGCATCCGGGTCCCACTCGGGCCAAATCAAGGGGTATTGTATTGCGGATCTCTCAATCCAGGGCGCTGAATACACCCGTTTCAAACTGTATATCCTCCCTCACCTCTGTGCCCCCCTGCTGCTCGGACTGGATTTCCAATGCAGCCACCGAAGTTCGGCGGACCTTTGCTCCCCTCACAGTATGCAGCCTTGCGACACTGAAAGTCGCACCCCTTTCTCTATCCGAGAACATCACTCCCGACTGTAAGCCCATCACTACCAGGAACCGGCGGTAAAGTGCCCAAGACATGACTTTTATTAAGTCCGAGGTCCAGCGTTTACTGGGAGAGGGGGTCATCGAGGCTAGCAACAGCCCCTGGAGAGCACAAGCGGTGGTAGTCCGGTCCGGGGAAAAGAAACGGATGGTCGTGGATTATAGCTAGACCATAAACCGCTTCACGCAGCTCGATGCATACCCCCTTCCTCGCATAGCAGGAATGGTAAATCGGATCGCCCAATACTGGGTATTTTCCACGGTCAATTTCAAATCCGCCTACCACCAGCTCCCTATCTGACCGAAAGACCGCCCCATACTGCCTTCGAAGCAGCCGGCCGGCTCTTCCACTTCCTCAGGGTCCCCTTCGGCGTCACAAATGGGGTCTCCGTCTTCCAGAGGGCGATGGACCAAATAGTGGACCAGTACAGCTTGCGGGCTACATACCCGTACTTGGACAACATCACCATCTGCGGCCATGAACAGCAGGACTATGACGCGAACCTCGAAAAATTCCTCCAGACCGCCCGAGCCCTAAATCTGACCTATAACAACCCAGCTAGCCATCCTCGGCTATGTCGTGGAAAACGGGGTCCTAGGTCCCGACCCCGACCGCATGCGCCCCCTTAAGGAACTTCCCCTCCCCTGTAGCCTCAAGGCCCTCAAACAGTGCTTGGGGCTTTTCTCCTAATACGCAGAGTGGGTCCCAAATATGCGGACAAAGCCCGCCCACTCATGTTGACCACAATATTTCCCTCCTCGGCTGAGGCCCGATCGGCCTTCAGCCGCATCAAAGTCGACATCATCAAGGCCGCTATGCACGCAGTGGACGAAACTATTCCTTTCCAGGCAGAGAGCGATGCATCAGACATCGCCTTGGCTGCTACCCTCAACCAGGAAGGCAGACCAGTAGCAAGCGTTCTTCTCCTGGACCCTCACCGCCTCTGAGATTCGGCACTCTGCAGCCAAGAAGGAGGCACAAGCCATTGTGGAGGCTGTGCGGCACTGGAGGCACTACCTAGCCGGTAGGTGGTTCACCCTCGTCACCGACCAATGGTCGGTAGTCTTCATGTTTGATAATGCACAATGGGGCAAAATAAAAAACGATAACATTTTGAGGTGGAGGATCGAACTCTCCACCTACACGTACGATATCAAGTATCGTCCAGGGGAGCTCAACGAGCCCCCAGATGCCCTGTGCGCCAACAAGCAGGAGTACCGCCATCCACAATGACCTCTGTCACAGCGCCAGGGTCCCAAGTTCGATTCGTGGCTTGGGTCACTGTCTGTGTGTAGTCTACACGTTCTTCCTGTGCCTGCGAGGGTTTCCTCCGGTGTTCCGATTTCCTCCCACAAATCCCGAAAGACGTGCTTGTTAGGTGAATTGGACATTCTGAATTCTCCCTCTGTGTACCAAAACAGGTGCTGGAATGTGGCAACAAGGGTATTTTCACAGTGACTTCATTGCAGTGCTAATGTAAGCCTACTTGTGACAATAATAAAGATAAAAACAATTAAACATTAAGACTTTTTACTGCCCTTATAGTATGGCAGGAAATTGGTCAATCCCAAAATCCTATTTCCTTTAAGGGACCCTGCGAAATGCGACCCCAGAAACGTAACCAGCGCCCTTGCCCCCGCCAGCGCCCCGGCCCCCGCCAGACCCAACCACCCACCTTCCACAAAGTCAGACTTCTCCCAACGGATCCCAGGACCATTCAGCCACAGCCACCGACCGAGGAAGCGAGGGAAACGCGGCGGTCTGCAGGTGAGACTGAAGCAACGCGGTTTCAAGACCCCTCTCCCCAGCATACTCCTGGCAAATGTCCAAGCGATCGAAAACAAGCTGGATGAACTTAACGCCAGACTTACCTCTCAGAGGGAAGTAAGAGGCTGCTGTGTGCTCTGTTTCACAGAGACATGGCTCACCCCTGCCTCACCGGACTCTGCCATACAACCTGAAGGCTTCTCAATTCATCGGGTGGACCGCACCACGTCATCAGGCAAAGCAAAGGGTGGAGGGGTTTGCCTCCTCATCAACTCCTACTGGTGCTTGGATGTGGCGACCCAGGCGACCTACTGCTCCCCGGACTTGGAATATCTGACTGTGAAGTGCTTCCCATACTACCTTCCATGTGAAGTGCTTCCCATATTACCTACCATGTGTGCTCACTTCAGCCACAGCGGTCCACATCCCACCCCAGGCAGAAGTGAGGAAGGCGCTGGACGAACTGTACACAGTTATAAACAACAATGAAACAGAACACCCGGAGGCCTTGTTCATTGTGGCCGGGCCTTCAATAAGGCCAACCTCATGAGTGTACCACCAAAATTCCACCAGCACATCTCTTGTCCCACCAGGGGCGACAACACTCTTGACCACTGCCAATCAAAAATCAAGGGTGCCTACCGTTCCATCCCCCGACCACACTTTGGGAAATCAGACCATTAGACGGTGTTCCTTCTCCCGGCACACAAGCAGAAACTCAAGCGGGAGAATCTGGCTAAGAAGCTCGTGCAGTGCTGGTCCGAGGAAACAGAAGACTCCTACGTGACTGTTTGGAGACAGTGGACTGGTCCATATTTAAGAACTCAGTGGCCAACCTACATGAGTATGCCACCTGTGAGTATGTCACAGACTTCATCAGCAAATGTGTGGACGACTGCGTGCCAAAGAAAGCAGTACATACATTCCCCAACCGGATATCCGGGATGCCAAGAGAGAATATCAGACCAAGCTAGAGTTCCAGATTAGCGTTACAGACTCTCGACGGTTGTGGCAAGGCCTAAACAACATAACGGGCTGCAAAGCGAAGCCGAGCAGTATCTCCGGCAGCACCACACCCCTCCCCGATGAACTCAGTGCATTCTATGCTCGGTTCGAGCAAGAAACCATTGATCCGCTGTCGAGTGCCCCAGCAGCCCAAAACACATCCATACCCACCATCACAGCTTCTGAAGTCAGATCGGCCTTCCTGAAAGTGAACCCTCGGAAGGGGACGCGTCCGGACAGGATCCCTGGTCGTGCACTCAGAGCCTGAGTGGACCCGCTGGCAGATGTGTTCGCGGACATCTTTAACCTGTCCCTACTCCGCTCCGAAGTCCTCACCTGCTTCAATGAGACCCCCATCATACCGGTGCCAAAGAAGAACCAGGCAACGTGCCTCAATGACTCCCGTCCAGTGGCCCTGACTTCAGTCATAATGAAGTGCTTCGAGAGGTTGGTCATGAAGCACATCGCCTCCATACTCCCAGAACGCCTTGATCCACTGCAATTCAACTGCGTAGTTAGCCCCCTACTATACTCCCTGTACACACACGACTGCGTGGTAAAGTTTGGTTCCAACTCCATCTACGACTTTGCTGACGACACCAAAGTAGGTCGGATCGCGAATAACGACGAGTCAGAATACAGGAGGGAGATTGAGAATCTAGTGGGGTGGTGCAGTGACAACAATCTATCCGTCAATGCCAGCAAAACTAAAGAGCTGGTCATTGACTTCAGGAAGCAAAGTACTGTACACACCCCTGCCTGCATCAACGGGGCCGAGAGAGAGATGGTTGACAGCTTCAAATTCCTCGGGGTGCACATCACCAACAATCTGTCCTGGTCCACCCACGTCGCGCTACCACCAAGAAATCACAACAGTGCTTATACTTCCTCAGGAAACTAAGTAAATTCGGCATGTCCACATTGACTCTTATCAACATTTACAGATGCACCATAGAGAGCATCCTATCTGGCTGCATCACAGCCTGGTATGGCAACTGCTTGGCCCAAGACCACAAGAAACTTCAGAGAGTCGTGAACACAGCCCAGTCCATCACACAAACCTGCCTCCCATCTATTGACTCTATCTACGCCTCCCATTGCCTGGGGAAAGGGGGCAGCATAATCAACGACCCCGCCCACCCAGCTTACTCACTCTTCCAACTTCTTCCATCGGGCAGAAGATACAAAAGTCTGAGAACACGCACAAACAGATTCAAAAACAGCTTCTTCCCCACTGTTACCAGACTCCTAAACGACCCTCTCATGGACTGACCTGTTTAATACTACACTCCTGTATGCTTCACCCGGTGCCGGTGTCTATGTATTTACGTTGTGTACCTTGTATTGTCCTATTATGCATTTTCTTTTTATTTTATTTTATTTTCATGTACTCAACGATCTGTTTGAACTGCTCGCAGAAAAATACTTTTCACTGTAACTCAGTACATGTGACAATAAACAAATCCAATCCAAAAAAAACAAAAACGTACAATAGTGAAAACTGTATTCCTTTCAATCTGCATATTGACATTGTCAAACAAACCACATCACTGGCATTCATTAACACATTACACAGCCGAGGTCACTATAAACCTCACAGAGCAATCTTAATAGGGAAAAGCCACCTGAGATAAACAAGAAACCATACTCATATTTATTCAAAATCTGAAATGAGGCAGTAAGTTTCCTTCATATTATTCCTGTCATTCTAACCTATGAACATACCAGTGCTATTTTCTGTACATCCTTGGCAGGGTCTCAGTTGGAGAATGGCATCTACTCAGTGCCATAAATTTCTGCTGTGACTCTGCATGTGATTTAACAACCCAGTCCTCAACTCACAGATCTTTAGGCCCACGGGGCAAGACAAGGTTGTAGGATTCATAGTTCAGGATTTGCTTCCTTTTCTTTCTTTCTCTGCCTTATCATTGAAGCATTGGGACCTAAAGCACAATGCAACATGATGGGTAAATTGACATCACTTTGAGCAATTGGTAACAAGATCCTGCCAGTAATTAAAGTCAATGCTGCTGCTCTATCTTTTGCAGTATATATTCCTGCACTCTTATCTCTGTTCTCCATTCAAAACACTGACTATCTTCAGGTGTATATGTGATTTAGTTTAACTTATTTATGTGACATCTCCAAATAATCTGTCCTTCTGGCAATATTTAAAAAATAATATCAATAGTTTAATCTCACTCAAAAGAGAGCACAGTTGATGCAGAATTTGGTGGTGTCAAGAAATAAAGACTTTTCAAAATATAGTGTTTGTGCATATGGGAGTCTTCAATGAATGCTACCTTGATATTGGACAATGATGTGTATCAGGATGATTCTTCTGTTATTTTGAATTATTATTATGAAAGTGAAGAATTCTTTAATTATCAATATTGTGTTACGATCTCTGTAAAGACCATTAATATTTAAAGTGAAATTTGAACTCTGTAAGGGTTCTTCCTGTTTATTAGCTTATTTTCCCTCTCTTTTATTTTGCCATTATTATTTTTGATCCATGGATGATTAATGGAAATGTGTCTTTAGGTCAAGCAGCAGAGAGGAGTGAGGAAATCAGAAGTTACAGGAAAGAACACTCTGCTCACCTCTGCTACTTTGAACAGGAGGCCTCAGACATTTCTGCACCAGAAATAGAGATGGGGTGGGACTTGGTTTGATTGATTGGCTGGTGGCCAATGAATTGGCCAAAAGGCCATACATACACTTCCCAGTAACAGGTGGTGATTAGATCCTATCCCAGTGGGGTGGTTCTCAGAGACCTGAGCGAGCAATTGAGTTCTAGAGACACCAAAACAAGGACCTGCTTTCTCTCCCTCTCCAGAATGGCTATGAGTGCTGTATTTCTGAAACTAGAAACCTGAATGAATCAATGGTTAAAAACCAATAAAACGAAAGCAAAGTTTGAAGAGGAGTAAGGTGCTTAAAACCATCATGTGGAACAAAGACTCTTTTTCCCTTTTACTTATGATTTTTATCCCTTTCTTCCCTTCTATGTTTGCCTGTCTTGTGTGTGTGTGTGTGTGTGTGCGTGTGTGCATGTAGAAGGTGGGAGCAAGTCAAAGTGGGAATTTGGGAATTATCTAATAGTTTTTTTAAAAATTTACAATATCCAATTATTTTTTTACAATTAAGGGCAATTTAGCGTGGCCAATCTACCTGGCCTGCACATCTTTGGGTTGCGGGGACGATAATAGTTAACCAATTGTATTTGCTGCACATTTCATTACAGTTCCTGGTGAGTGTAATTATTGGGCAGCCAAGGGCCAAAGACTTTGGGTATTTTTCTGAGAATTATTTGTTAATTGGCTTGTTTTGTGACTCCAGGGCACGCAGGGCTGGAATTGAACGTGTTCTAGCCCAGGATGTCACAACATAATTTGGGGGCACGGGTCCGGGATCGTTGGAACGGTAGATGGCGACATTTGGGTTACTTTATAAATTAAAAAGTGACATCTGGGGCGAAATTCTCCATTATCGGCGGAAAGTCCGCCGATCGGCGCAAAAAACGGCGCAAATCCCACTTGCGTCACGTCATAAAAATGGGCCGATAGTCTGCGGCCCGAAATGGGCTAGCAGCGAAGTAACGGGATCCGCGCTTGCGCAGTGGTTCACGCCGTGCAGCGTCATACGCGCTGCACGGCGTGACGGCTCATAAGGCCGCGCAGCTCCCCCCCACCCGACCGGAACAGCCGTCCGCAACACCCGACTTGATGGCTGGCCGTCGCTCAGCCCCGAGGTTCGAGTCACGCGATGTGGAGGCGCTCCTGGACGCGGTGGAGCAGAGGAGGGACGCCCTGTATCCCCCTCCCCCATATCCCCCCTCCCCCATATCCCCCCTCCCCCATATCCCCCTCCCCCATATCCCCCCTCCCCCATATCCCCCCTCCCCATATCCCCCATATCCCCCCTCCCCCATATCCCCCATATCCCCCCTCCCCCATATGCCCCCTCCCCCATATCCCCCCTCCCCCATATCCCCCCTCCCCCATATCCCCCCTCCCCCATATCCCCCCGCCCCCATATCCCCCATATCCCCCCTCCCCCATATCCCCCATATCCCCCCTCCCCCATATCCCCCATATCCCCCCTCCCCCATATCCCCTCCTCCCCCATATCCCCCCCTCCCCCATATCCCCATATCCCCCCTCCCCATATCCCCCCTCCCCCATATCCCCCCTCCCCATATCCCCCCTCCCCCATATCCCCCATATCCCCCGCTCCCCCATATCCCCCCTCCCCCATATCCCCCCTCCCCCATATCCCCCATATCCCCCCTCCCCCATATCCCCCCTCCCCCATATCCCCATATCCCCCCTCCCCCATATCCCCCATATCCCCCCTCCCCCATATCCCCCATATACCCCATATCCCCCCTCCCCCATATCCCCCCTCCCCATATCCCCCATATCCCCCCTCCCCCATATCCCCCCTCCCCCATATCCCCCATATCCCCCCTCCCCCATATCCCCCCTCCCCCATATCCCCCCTCCCCCATATCCCCCCTCCCCCATATCCCCCATATCCCCCCTCCCCCATATCCTCCCTCCCCATATCCCCCATATTCCCCCTCCCCCATATCCCCCATATCCCCAAGTGAATCCAGCCCTAACCTTAACCTCTGCAATGCACGCGCAACCGATGGCGTGCATTCATATACCTGCCTAACACTGTTGCCTTTTACCCCTGCCACCACCCCCCCCCCCCCACAGGAGAAGCGCGCACACAACAATAGGGAGCATGTGAGGACTGGAGGAGGGCCCGCTGATGAGAGGCCACTGACCGTACACGAGGAAAGGGCCCTGGAACTGGCTGGCGGACCTGAGGACCGGGAGGTTGCTGATGCAGAGGTCGGGGCCCCACGAGCAAGTGAGCCACCAACAGCCCGTCCCCATATCCCCCCTCCCCTATATCCCCCTCCCCCGTATCACCTGATCACTGCCTGATGTCTAACCATGCATGCTTCATTGTGTATCGCAGGACCAAACGTCCAGGCACCCATCCCCGCAGATGCACACCGCCCGCAGGATGCCCCTCGGAGACCACGGGAGACGAGAGACCCGCACCCTCCAGCATGCGACGCCCGCAGGATGCCCCTCGGAGACCACGGGAGACGGAGAGACCCGGACCCTCCAGCATGCGACGCCCGCAGGATGCCCCTCGCACACCACGGGAGACGGAGAGACCCGCACCCTCCAGCATGCGACGCCCGCAGGATGCCCCTCGGAGACCACGGGAGATGGAGAGACCCGGACCCTCCAGCATGCGACGCCCGCAGGATGCCCCTCGGAGACCACGGGAGACGGAGAGACCTGGAGCAACAGGGAGACGACACCCCCGTCACGTGCGGGAGCGACCACCCAGCGATGAGGGGGGCAGCCACAGGCCCCCGTCACATCCGAGCCAGGACACCACTACCCAGGACACCACTATCCAGGATACCCCTACCCGGGACACCACTACCCAGGACACCCCTACCCAGGACACCCCTACCCGGGACACCACTACCCAGGACACCCCTACCCGGGACAGCACTACCCGGGACAGCACTACCCGGGACAGCACTACCCGGGACAGCACTACCCGGGACAGCACTACCCGGGACAGCACTACCCAGGACACCCCTACCCGGGAAGACGAAATACCGGACAGTGACTCAGAGTGGATGGGTGGAGACGAACCCCCACCCCAAAGTGCCATGGACTCAGAGTGGGACGAAGAGCACGACACAACGCCACTGCTGTCACCAACACCCTCCACCATCGCAGAAACACTCACCACGGTTGGGCACTTTAGTGATGAGGCGTCTGGTACACTCACTGGTGCGCACAACACAGCCGTCCCGGTACAGCAGGTGGAGGTAGGAGCAGCAGAGGGACCGGGCGGTCGGAGGGCAGCCCAGGCCAAGCGAACATCTGCCGCCCAGATGGATCCTAGGTTCCTGCAGTTACCACACCCACACATAGATCCGATGCAACCACCGACACGGAGACGAGCGAATGGGGTGACGGGTGGCTTGCGGCGGCTGCGGTCGCAGGTGGAGGAGTCCACCCGCGTCCAGGAGCTGGGAGTGGTCCCGGTCATGCGTGCCACCCAGGCTGACACCGCACGGGTGGCGTCCGCGGTGGAGGCAATGGGTGCGACGGTGTCAGACATGGGGAACGGTTTGCGAGGCCTGGGGCCTTCCGTGCAGGCGGCGTCTGTGGCCCAGGAAATGGCTGCCCTCTCACAGGAGGCCATGAGCCAGTGCCAGCGCCAGATGGCAGAGGCGCTCAACGCCATAGCCCAGTCTCAGCAGGCCATGGCCCAGTCTCAGCAGGCCATGGCCCAGTCTCAGCAGGCCATAGCCCAGTCTCCGCAGGCCATGGCCCAGTCTCAGCAGGCCATCGCTGAGGGCATCGGCGCCAGTGGCCATGTGCGAGCTGGCGTCGCACTGTCGCAGACAGGGTTCGACAACCCCCTGGGCTCCGTGGCTGCAAACCTGCAGACCCCTGTCGATACCATCACGGGCCTCCAGGACTGACAGCGCCAGATGTCGGGGGCGCGTCGGATGGCCAGTCGGTTCGCATCCCCCACCCATGTAAAGGCCTGGGGGCCATCGGGCACCCCGAGGGAGGAGGAGGTGGTGTGGTCCGTCCCGGCTCCCTCTGTAGGGGAGGTCCCGGTACATCGCGACACCTCGGACTCCCCCCCTTCCGTCCCAGGTGCATCGGGTGGGCAACGGGCAGGACAGGCTGGCAGCTCGCCATCCCAGTCGCCTGGGCCGCAGCCTGGCCCATCTAGGCCAGGACGCCCCAGGAAACGGCCGCCAAAGGGATCCAGTGTCAGAGGGCAGGAATCACAGGAGTCCACCTCCAGTTCTGCTGTACCGTCTGGGGAACCACGTAGACGTAGTCAAAGGGCCCGTAAGGCCAAACAATTAGACACTGAGTAAGTTGGCACGGGTGCAGGGCACAGATGAGTTTTAGGGGCTAGGGCACGTGCATGAACTCCTTTGGTTATTAAAGTCAATGTTACACCTACCGAAGCTGCCTTTGTGCTCTGTCCAAAGTGTGCGGGCGTGTCATGTACGTTGAGCGCAAGTGTGTGTGTGACGGGTGGTCTTACCTCAGCCCCAGGTGAGTCTGCCCCCTTCCCCCTGGGCCGCCATCAACATCCCCCGGGCAGAGGACGGGACCGTGCGCTGCAGTGTCACAGCCGCATGCAGGGATGGTCCGGTGGATGGTGGTACTGTGGCCATGGGTCAGACATAGTCCAACGATGTAGAGCCAGGAGCTCATCGGAGGCGGGTTGTCATCATCCTCCATGGCCTGCGATAGACACGCGTCCACCCGCAACTGGGTGAGCCCGGCCCGTTGTGCCGCTGGTGGATCGGCAATGGGGGGGGGGGGCGGGGGTGGTGTGCATGCGGGTGGGGTGGGTGGGGTTGGGGAGTGGGGTGAGGGTGCTGGGTGGGTGGATGGGTGGGGGGTGTGGGTGGTCGGCTGTTGTCATGGTGTGCGGTCTGTGGCCATACTACCCGATTCCCACGCCCATCTAGTCAGTGAAGCGGGCGTCTATCAGTCTGTCCCGTGCCCGCTGGGCCAGCCGGTAACGGTGGACAGCCACCCGCCTGTGTCTACCCCGTCTGCCCTGACCATTGCCCCCATCCCCCTCATCTGGGGAGGACTGGGCCTCTTCCTGCTGCTCCTCCACTCCGCCCTCCTCTGCCTGCGGCACATTGCCCCCCTGCTGGGCTATGTTGTGCAGGACGCAGCACACCACAATGATGCGGCCGACCCTATCTGACCGATACTGGAGGGCGCCCCCAGAGAGGTCCAGGCACCTGAAACGCATCTTCAGCACGCCAAAGCACCTCTCGATCACTCCCCTTGTCGCTACATGGGCATCATTGTAGCGGTTCTCCGCCTCATTGCATGGCCTCCGTATAGGCGTCATCAGCCACGATCGCAATGGGTAGCCCCTGTCGCCCAGCAACCAGCCCCTCAGCCGGGGATGGCGTCCCTCGTACATGCCGGGGATGGATGACCGCGACAACACGAATGAGTCGTGTACACTGCCTGGGTGACGGGCGCAGACGTGCAGGATCATCATGTGGTGGTCGCAGACCATCTGTACGTTCATTGAATAGGTCCCCTTCCTATTAGTGAACACGGCCCTGTTCTCTGCAGGTGGCCGCACGGCGACGTGCATCCCATCGATCGCGCCCTGGTTCATGGGGAACCCGGCAACGGCAGAGAAGCCCACGGCCCGGGCATCTTGGCTGGCCCGGTCCACGGGGAAGCGGATGTAGTGGTGCGCCATGGCATAAAGGGCATCTGTCACTGCCCGGATGCACCGATGCACCAATGTCTGCGATATGCCGGACAGGTCCCCACTCGGTGCCTGGAATGACCCCGTTGCATAAAAGTTCAGGGCCACCGTAACCTTGACGGACACGGGGAGAGGGTGTCCCCCGCCAGTGCCACGCGGTGACAGGTGTGCCAGCAGGTGGCAGATGTGTGCCACGGTTTCCCGGCTCATCCGGAGTCTCCTCCTGCATTCCCGGTCCGTGAGGTCCTGGTATGACTGCCGGGGCCGGTACACACAGGGCGCCCTCGGGTGCCTCCGTTGCCGTGGGGCCGCGACGTCCTCCTCCCCCTCCTCGTCCTGTCGGTCAGGTGTCCCTCCAGCCTGGGCGGCTGCCGCCTGCCCCTCTGCGGCAGCCTGCGCCGCCTCTCTGGCACGCTCCTCCTCCTCCTCCTCCTCCTCCTCATCCAGGGCAACATAGACATGAGCGGCTGCCACCACGGCGGCCAACATCGCTGGATGGTCTGAAAACATGACGGCCTGGTGGGGGGGAGGGGAACGACGACATGTCATCATTGCCCATATCCCCTCCTCCCCCCAGCCAGGTGGCATGGACCGCATGGGTCCAACTGTTGGAGGCTGGCACCTGGCCAGGTGGACCAACTCATTTGCCCTCCCAATCACCCACCCCGGCATGGACCCCCTCCCCAACCCCCAACCCCCAACCTCCACCCCGGCACGGACCCCCCCCCAACCTCCACCCCGGCACGGACCCCCTCCCCAACCTCCACCCCAGCACGGACCCCCCCCAACCCCCAACCTCCACCCCAGCACGGACCCCCTCCCCAACCCCCAACCTCCACCCCGGCATGGACCCCCCCCCCCAACCCCCAACCTCCACCCCGGCACAGACCCCCTCCCCAACCTCCACCCCAGCACGGACCCCACCCCCCCCAACCTCCACCCCGGCACGGACCCCCCCAACCCCCAACCTCCACCCCGGCACGGACCCCCCCCCAACCCGCAACCTCCACCCCAGCACGGACCCCCTCCCCAACCCCCAACCTCCACCCCAGCACGGATCCCCCCCCAACCCCCAACCTCCACCCCGGCACGGACCCCCTCCCCAACCTCCACCCCAGCACGGACCCCCCCCCCCAACCTCCACCCCGGCACGGACCCCCCCCAACCCTCAACCTCCACCCCGGCACGGACCCCCCCCCAACCCCCAACCTCCACCCCGGCACGGACCCCCAACCCCCAACCTCCACCCCGGCACGGACCCCCCCCAACCCCTAACCTCCACCCCGGCACGGACCCCCCCCCCAACCCCCAACCTCCACCCCGGCACGGACCCCCTCCCCAACCTCCACCCCAGCACGGACCCCCCCCCAACCTCCACCCCGGCACGGACCCCCTCCCCAACCTCCACCCCAGCACGGACCCCCCCCAACCTCCATCCCGGCACGGACCCCCTCCCCAACCCCCAACCTCCACCCCAGCACGGACCCCCCCCAACCCCCAACGTCCACCCCGGCACGGACCCCCTCCCCAACCTCCACCCCAGCACAGACCCCCCCTAACCCCCAACCTCCACCCCAGCACGGACCCCCCCTCCCAACCTCCACCCCGGCACGGACCCCCCCCCAACCTCCACCCCAGCACGGACCCCCCCCCAACCTCCACCCCGGCACGGACCCCCTCCCCAACCCCCAACCTCCACCCCGGCACGGACCCCCTCCCGGCACTCCCCCGGAGCCCAGCCTACTCTAACTACCCCCCCCCCCCGCTGCACACACACACAAGCCGAGACACACCTCTCCTCACGCAATCAGTCTGCGGCCACGCCATTTCCTGCCCAGAGCCAACCCCCCAGGCCGTCACTCACCTCCTCGCTGGTCAGCGTGAGCCTGGAGCACCGGGTCACGCCGATGAAAAGGAGGTTTGATTGACGTCGACGTGAACGGTCATCACGTCGACGGGACTTCGGCCCATCCGGAAGGGAGAATATCGGCAGGCCGAAAATCGGCTGCCTTGCGCAGACCCGTGACATTCTCCGCGGCAGCGGCGCCATTAACGCCCTGCCGACTTTTCTCCCTTCGGAGACTTCGGCGGGGGCGGGATTCACGGCGGCCAACGGCCATTCTCCGACCCGGCAGGGGGTCGGAGAATGACGCCCCAGGTTTGTAACAATATAACAGGATGAATCTGGAAGCTGCTAGGGGTTTTCATCAGGTGGATGACTTGTCTCTCATTTATGTAAAAGAGCTTTGAAAAGACTAGCTAGTTGAATTGGCAGGCAAATTCTAAATAGAGGTTCCAGCTAGAGCTAAGAAGGTGTGGATAACTGACGTGATTGCCCAACATTTGAATTTGAAAGAGATGCTAAAAACACATGAGGGCTCAAGAGCACAGTGGTTAGCACAGTTGCTTCACAACTCCAGGGTCACAGGTTCGATTCCCGGCTTGGGTCACTGTCTGTGCGCAGTCTGCACGTTCTCCCCGTGTCTGCATGGGTTTCCATCCGGGTGCTCCGGTTTCCTCTCACATGTCCCGAAAGACATGCTGTTAGGTAATTTGGACATTCTGAATTCTCCCTCAGTGTACCCGCACAGGCGCCGGAATGTGGCGACCATGGGCTTTTCACAGGGACTTCATTGCAGCAGTGAAACCGCAAGAAGCAATATCAGACTTATTCAAACCATCTGTGGATGTAACATCTTCCATTCTGTATGGCACTATTGAGTTAGTTCCAGGATTTTCTTTAGTTCATCCTGCTGTTTGAATTTCTGGAGTCTCTCCTTCTCTGTAATTGTGTGAAGTGCTGTCAACCACTAGAAAATTCTTATCTCTTTGCAAATGTAATTTACACCAAATACTTCACATATTACAGGATAATTATTTTTGTATTAAAGAAAATGTTTTGTTCTACTGCCTTTCAAAAGTAAATATCTTGAAAAGTCTTAAGCTTTAGGAGTTTTAATTTGCCAGAGGAGAAATCCCAACAAGGGTAGCATTCATCAACTTGAATCTCAAATGCACAAATTCTAAGAGATGGATTTCACCTATATTTTTTCTAATGTTTGTATTATACTCATATCATAGAGAGTTAAACTTTTGTAATTTTTGATTGGCATGGCTTCTTTATTATTTACGAAAAGATTATCCATAGGACTTAATAACTTGACTTGTCAGGGAAACAATAAATGGATGAGAAGAGAAGATTGCTGATTGGTTGGCAACTGGATTCTGATTGGTAGAGGCATTGACATGAAGAATGCACCAGGTGATGGTGACTGATAGTTAACTGCTAAGCAGTATTTGAAATTTAAACCAGGTAGCTTGACTCTGATTGGTCAAGGTATTGCCCTGAGGAATGAGCCGGTGGATGGCTATCACTTTTGTTTAGCTAAAACAGGTAAAATGTGTATACATGTTACTTCTGCCTGCAAAGATACGGGCCCTGTGTATTATTATATATAAGTTTCAGTACACATAAATGTGCCACACAAATGTGCCACACTGCGAGTCTGATAATCTCAGTACTTTTAATGAGTTAACAAAATCATAAAATCTCACCAGTCTGTGAAAACAGCATCATTTCCACCCTTAAAAAATAAAAGCTGGAATCATTTTTTTATTCTTTGATGGGACATGGGCATCATTAGTGAGGCCAGCATTTTCCCTCGGACTGAATAGTTTATGCGGTCATTTCACAGGATAGTTAAGTGTCAACTACATTGCTGAGAACCTGGAGTCACATGTAGGCCAGAACCGGGTAAGGACAGCAGACTTCCTTCCCAAAAGGACATTAAAGCGTTCTAATGAAGTTATCAATTATAATTATACAAAGGCATGTAATAGATGTATCATTTCTCATTTTAAGTTTATATTATTTGCACTTTAGCTTTAGGCCATTGACCTCCTCGCTTCTTCTGCATCATCCTTTAAATTAAAATAAAATGCAAGAGCTATTAACACTCAAATAAAAATAAAATACCATTGATGCAGTAAATCTGAAATAAAAACAAAATGCTGACCTGCTGAGTTTTTCCAGCATTTTCTGTTTTTATTATAACTATTAACACTTTGTTGCTGACAGCATCGCACCCTCTGGATGTGCGACCAGAGCTATCTGATCTTGCTGCAAAAGATGGATGCTTGTTAAAGCTCTATAATTAAATTTTATTCCGATAATGTGATTGCCTTATTTCTCAAAGATGAATTAAAAAATTCATCCAGATTGTCTGAGGTCTAGGCTATGAAATGAAGTCTAGGTTATGAAATGAAGGTTTGTTTGATCTATGTTATTTGAAGGCACAGGAAAATGTTAGTAATTTTTCATTTTTAATTAAGTTCTTTCCACAATATGCCGGCTTTCCAACAGTTTGTATCTTACTCCCAGGCCCAAGCCTAATCAGTGCTGCTCTGTATCCAGTTATTGCGAGAGTGCTTTCTATCCTCCTGTCATTGTTTGTGACCTCCACAGTGGCAACATTGGTTTCAGAAAGCAGCAGTGTAAGAACTTCCAGCCCCAAACTACATGATCAAAGACCTTTGTAAAATATTTGTGTAATCCCATAACAGGATAATATATACATCAGTAAATTAGATTTATATTAAAATGGGCTTTGCTGCTGATCTGTAACAATATTTTGATCACTGTACTGTGAAGGTCATCAGCTGTCCAGTGGCAAAATAAAAGAAAATAAGTAAACAAAAACATCAACTTTTATCAGCAAAATTGGCCGTTATTAATGTTATGGACTAGGGTTTAGAAAACTCCAAAGTATTCTCCAAAGAAAACTCCAAAGAAAACTCCGAGGGCAGCACGGTAGCACAAGTGGAAAGCACTGTGCCTTCACAGGCTCCCAGGTTCGATTCCCCGCTGGGTCACTGTCTGCACGTTCTCCCCGTGTCTGCATGGGTTTCCTACAGGTGCTCCGGTTTCCTCCCACAGTCCAAAGATGTGCAGGTTAGCTGGATTGGCCATGACAAATTGCCCTTAGTGACCAAAAAAAGGTTAGGAGGGGTTATTGTGCTACGGGGATAGGGTGGATGTGAGGGCTTAAGTGGGTTGGTGCAGGCTCGATGGGCCGAATGGCGGCCTCCTGCACTGTATGTTCTATATCATGGAGTTCCCCTGACCCACAACGGTTTATAGATTTTGGTTATGAGGAGCACAAGGGCCTGCCTTTCAGGTGTTATTCAAGAGAGACCTAAGCACTTTTAATCAAAAACAAAGTTTATTCTACGAATTTAGTTAACGTATTTATAAACATACACAGTTAGCATTTTTATCAACTACAAAAATAAATACCCCACACAGCTACGTTACTCTATACATAACCCTTAATAACTTCTCCTAACTGTTTCAATTTAATTAATTTTGATGGTATCAGTCAGGAACTTTCAGAGGTAGATTGGGGGAGACCGTTGGCAGGCAAAGGGACGGCTGGTAAATGGGAGGCTTTTAAAAATGTGTTAACCAGGGTTCAGGGTAAGCACATTCCCTTTAGAGTGAAGGGCAAGGCTGGTAGAAGTAGGGAACCCTGGATGACTCGAGATATTGAGACTCTGGTCAAAAAGAAGAAGGAGGCATATGACGTACATAAACAACTGGGATCAAGTGGATCCCTTGAAGAGTATAGAGATTGTCGAAATAGAGTTAAGAGGGAAATCAGGAGGGCAAAAAGGGGACATGAAATTGCTTTGGCAAATAATGCAAAGGAGAATCCAAAGAGCTTCTACAGATACATAAAGGGAAAAAGAGTAACTAGGGACAGTAACTTAAGGATCAACAAGGACATCTATGTGCAGAGCCACAAGAGTTGGGTGAGATCCTGAATGAATATTTCTCATCGGTATTCACGGTGGAGAAAGGCATGGATGTTAGGAAACTAAGGGAAATAAATAGTGATGTCTTGAGAAGTGTGCATATTACAGAGGAGGAGGTGCTGGAAGTCTTAAAGCGCATCAAGGTAGATAAATCCCCGGGACCTGATGAAATGTATCCCAGGATGTTGTGGGAGGCTAGGGGGGAAATTGCGGGTCCCCTAACAGAGATATTTGAATCATCGGCAGCCACAGGTGAGGTACCTGAAGATTGGAGAGTGGCGAATGTTGTGCCCTTGTTTAAGAAGGGCAGCAGGGAAAAGCCTGGGAACTACAGACCGGTGAGCCTAACGTCTGTAGTAGGTAAGTTGCTAGAAGGTATTCTGAGAGACAGGATCTACAAGCATTTAGAGAGGCAAGGACTGATTCGGGGCAGTCAGCATGGCTTTGTGCGTGGAAAATCATGTCTCACAAATTTGATTGAGTTTTTTGAGGGGGTGACCAAGAAGGTAGATGAGGGCAGTGTAGTAGACGTTGTCTACATGGACTTTAGCAAAACCTTCGACAAGGTACCGCATGGTAGGTTGTTGCAGAAGGTTAAAGCTCACGGGATCCAGGTAGAGGTTGCCAATTGGATTCAAAATTGGCTGGACGACAGAAGACAGAGGATGGTTGTAGAGGGTTGTTTTTCAAACTGGAGGCCTGTGACCAGTGGTGTGCCTCAGGGATCGGTGCTGGGTCCACTGTTATTTGTGATTTATATTAATGATTTGGATGAGAATTTAGGAGGCATGGTTAGTAAGTTTGCAGATGACACCAAGATTGGTGGCACAGTGGATAGTGAAGAAGGTAATCTAGGATTGCAACGGGACCTTGATCAATTAGGCCAGTGGGCCGACGCATGGCAGATGGAGTTTAATTTAGATAAATGTGAGGTGATGCATTTTGGCAGATCGAATCAGGCCAGGACCTACTCAGTTAATGGTATGGCGTTGGGGAGAGTTATAGAACAAAGAGATCTAGGAGTACAGGTTCATAGCTCCTTGAAGGTGGAGTCGCAGGTGGACAGGGTGATGAAGAAGGCATTCGGCATGCTTGGTTTCATTGGTCAGAACATTGAATACAGGAGTTGGGACGTCTTGTTGAAGTTGTACAAGACATTGGTACGGCCACACTTGGAATACTGTGTGCAGTTCTGGTCACCCTATTATAGAAAGGATATTGTTAAACTAGAAAGAGTGCAGAAAAGATTTACTAGGATGTTACCGGGACTTGATGGTTCGAATTATAAGGAGAGGCTGGATAGACTGGGACCTTTTTCCCTGGAGCGTAGGAGGCTTAGGGGTGACCTTATAGAGGTCTATAAAATAATGAGCGGCATAGATAAGGTAGATAGTCAACATCTTTTCCCAAAGGTAGGGGAGTCTAAAACTAGAGGGCATAGGTTTAAGGTGAGAGGGGAAAGATTCAGAAGGGCCCAGAGGGGCAATTTCTTCACTCAGAGGGTAGTGAGTGTCTGGAATGTGCTGCCAGAGGTAGTAGTAGAGGTGGGTACAATTGTGTCTTTTAAAAAGCATTTAGATAGTTACATGGGTAAGATGGGTATAGAGGGTTATGGGCCAAGTGCGGGCAACTGGGACTAGCTTAATGGTAAAAACTGGGCGGCATGGACTGGTTGGGCCGAAGGGCCTGTTTCCATGCTGTAAACTTCTATGATTCTATGATTCTACATCCCATAAACTAGAAAACCCTTTTACCAAAACAGTAAGTATGAATTCCTTCCAGAAAAAGTTATTTCTTTCCAAGTTATCAGGCAGTCTAGAAACAGCTTTTAAAATACAGAGAGAGACAGGACAAGATGCTTGTCTGTCTGAATCCAGCTTCCAAAAGTGTAAACAAAAGCAAAGCTCAGAGTCACAGCCAGCTCCCAGCTCAAAAACAAAACTAAAAACCCAGGGCCACAGCCCAGCTCCACCCACACAATGACATCACTGAAGCCATTTGAGAAGACAAAACATTTCTTAAAGGGACACTTCCCACGACATTAATTTTGAACATTTAAATTAATGTCCTTAATTATTGCCTTTATGGTTTGAGCGGTAAACTGGAACCAGAAGAATACGTGACATTCTTGGAAAAGTGGCACAAAAATTCAAAAGAAGCTGATTTGAAAGAATAATGATTTTAAATAAAGCTCACTCAGGCCACTCAGTCTTTTCTCTTTCTGGATATGTTTAATTTTAATTGCTCCTTGAACTCACTGTAATAACTTATTCCACAAACTCTTTGAGCTGAATTAAATAAAATGTCTGTCCTAACAAATGCTCAAGAATCATAGAAAGATTTACGGAACAGGGGGACACTTGGCCCATTGTGTCAGTCTCAGTCAGAATTGCGCTGTGTTGCCTAATCCCACCTTCCAGCTTTTGACCTGTAGTGTTGTGGGTTACGGTGCCTCATTGGAATTTCATACCCAAGTGATTTTCAAAAGTGATGAGAATTTCTGCCTCTACCACTCTAACTGGCAGTCAGTTCAGATCATCACCACATTGGATGAAAATGTCTTCCCAACTTCCCTCTAATCCTTCCTCGCTTATTTTAAATATTTACACCCTGGTAATTGATCTCGTTGCTAATGTAAATAGATCCTTCCTATTCACTCTATCTAGCCCCCTAATGATTTACACACCTGTATTAAATGCCCCCCTCCGCCTCCTCTGTATCAAAGGTAACAAACACAACCTGCCTAATCTTTCCTCAGAGCAAACATGCTCTATTTTAGAGCAACATCCTTGTGAATATGTGTACCCCATCTAGTCAGATCACACCAATCCTCTAATGTGGTGACCACAACTGTGCTCTAGATGTGGACTAACTTGTATTTTATGCAGTCCCAGCATCACCTCCGAACTTTTGTAGCCTAGACTTCAGCCAATAAAGCATTCTGTGTGCCTTCTTGACCAGCTTGTTTACCTGTCCTGCTACCTTCAGGGGTCTGTGAGTAAACATTCCAAACTCCTTCTCAGAATCCTACCATTTCATGATGTATTCCCTTGCCTAGTTTATCTTTTCCAAATGCATTACCTCACTTCTCTGAACTGTATTTTATTTGCCATTTTACTGCCTACCTAACCAGTCTATATCTTCCTGCTGTCCACTGCTTTCTTCCTCATCAACTCAGCCAAATTTTATGCAAGTTGTTTTTTAAAAAAGAATTATGGCCCATAACCTCCTGCATGATTCGCGACATAAGTCGCTGGTGCGCCGCACATGCACAGCATGATGGCCCTGAAGTGTGGGCATTCTGACATACACACTGGAAGCGTGCGGCGTTTAAACTTCTGGCTGATTTTCTTCCCCCTGCTTGAAGCTCTGCGCTGTGCTGGAGCAGCTGAATGAAAAGTCCAGCTGCAGCGCTAACTTGGGCCACTTACCCGGATATGTTGCGAGTTTTTACACCTTTATATTTACACAGACTTTATCAGTCTAGCAGAGGCAGGAAACATCGGGAGACTTGTTTTTGGTGAGTTAATGTTTATATTATCAGTGTTCAGCGTTTATAAATATGTGTAAAATGCTGTAGCGCACAAAGACTCACGAGAGACGAAAATAGATGAAGTCGATGAGGCTTTATTAAGCGTGACTTGTTCCCCGCAGTTCAGTAACAGACTGGCCTGCGGGGGAGAACTCCTGGTTCTTATACTCCGCCTTCAGGGCGGAGCTAGAGGTCAACAACCAACCAGGACCCGGGATCTGTCAGCCAATGACATCACGGCTTCACAGTCCCACATGACCCCTAATGCGTACTACCACATTCACCCCTTGTTAAAAATGAACCCGGCGGGGTGGTGCTTCGCATGGAGGTAAGGGTTTACAAGGCTGGTCCTGGGAGGAAAAACTTTTGCATGTCATCACAGTATGTACAGGGTTTTTTGTTTTGCACTATTCACAGTAGTCAAGGGGGAAAAGAAAAAAGGTTCTCGTTAAAGTCCACAACATTGTAGTGTTACATCCATGCCCCGAGTCGGTCGGGCGGTCTGGTCGTCCTTGTCGATCGCCTCGGCCCCCGTGGTGGTGCTTGTTCCCGTGTTGTCATCTCCGGGAGCCTTACGGTTTCTGCTTCAGCTTCACTTCTGGTCGGACCTGGGAGAAGGACCGATCCTCCCGGGAAGGGGGTGGTGGCGGGGTGCGCCGGTGGCAGGGAGGGGGTGATTGGTGTCAGGGGGGTGTGCGTGTTGCCGGCGGGCGCCAGATCTCGCAGGGAGACCGTGTCCTGTCGGCCGTCGGGGTACTCCACGTAAGCGTACTGCGGGTTCGCGTGGAGGAGGTGAACCCTCTCGACCAACGGGTCCGACTTGTGCGCCCGCACATGTTTTCGGAGCAAGATGGGTCCTGGGGCCGCCAGCCAGGTCGGCAGTGACGTTCCAGAGGAGGACTTCCTGGGGAAGACGAGGAGGCGCTCATGGGGCGTTTGGTTAGTGCTAGTACACAGTAGCGACCGGATGGAGTGGAGAGCGTCCGGGAGGACCTCCTGCCACCGTGAAACTGGGAGGTCCCTGGACCGTAGGGCCAGTAGGACGGTCTTCCAGACCGTGCCGTTCTCCCTCTCTACTTGCCTGTTCCCCCGGGGGTTGTAGCTGGTCGTCCTGCTCGAGGCGAGACCGTTGCTGAGCAGGAACTGGCGCAGCTCGTCACTCATGAAGGAGGACCCCCCTGTCGCTGTGGACGTATGCGGGGCAACCGAACAGTGTGAATATGGTGTTAAGGGCTTTAATGACTGTGGCCGCTGTCATGTCAGGGCAGGGGATGGCGAAGGGGAAATGGGAGTACTCGTCCACCACATTCAGGAAGTATGTGTTGCGGTCGTTGGAGGGGAGGCGCCCTTTGAAATCCAGACTAAGGCGTTCAAAGGGACGGGAAGCCTTGATCAGGTGCGCACCAGCCAGCCTGAAAAAGTGCGGTTTGCACTCTGCGCAGATGTGGCAGTTCCTTGTGACTGTACGGACCTCCTCCACGGAGTAGGGGAGGTTGCGGGACTTTATAAAGTGGTAGAACTGAGTGACCCCCGGGTGGCAGAGGTCCTCGTGGAGGGTTTGGAGGCGGTTAATTTGTGCGTTGGCACATGTGCCGCGGGATAGGGCATCGGACGGCTCGTTCAGCTTTCCGGGACGGTACAGGATCTCATAGTTGAAGGTGGAGAGCTCGATCCTCCTCCTTAAGATCTTGTCGTTTTTAATTTTGCCCCGCTGTGCATTATCGAACATGAAGGCTACCGACCGTTGGTCCATGAGGAGAGTGAATCTCCTGCCGGCCAGGTAATGCCTCCAATGTCGCACAGCTTCCACTATGGCTTGGGCTTCCTTTTCCACTGAGGAGTGGCGGATTTCTGAAGCTTGGAGGGTTCGGGAGAAAAAGGCCACGGGTCTGCCCGCTTGGTTAAGGGTGGCCGCTAGAGCTACATCGGAGGCGTCGCTCTCGACCTGGAAGGGGAGGGACCCGTCGATGGCGCGCATCGTGGCCTTTGCGATATCCGCTTTGATGCGGCTGAAGGCCTGGCAAGCCTCTGTCGACAGAGGGAAGGTCGTGGTCTGTATTAGGGGGCGGGCCTTGTCTGCGTACTGGGGGACCCACTGGGCGTAGTATGAAAAGAACCCCAGGCAGCGTTTTAGGGCTTTTGAGCAGTGAGGGAGGGGAAATTCCATGAGGGGGCGCATGCGTTCGGGGTCGGGGCCGATTATCCCATTGCGCACTACGTAGCCCAGAATGGCTAGCCGGTTTGTGCTGAAAACGCACTTGTCCTCGTTGTATGTGAGGTTCAAAGCTTTAGCGGTCTGGAGGAATTTTTGGAGGTTGGCGTCGTGGTCCTGCCGATCGTGGCCGCAGATGGTTACGTTGTCGAGATACGGGAACGTGGCCTGCAACCCGTGTTGATCAACCATTCGGTCCATCTCTCGTTGGAAGATCGAGACCCCGTTTGTGACGCCAAATGGGACCCTTAGGAAGTGGTATAATCGCCCGTCTGCCTCGAAGGCTGTGTACTTGCGGTCACTTGGGCGGATGGGGAGCTGATGGTAGGCGGACTTGAGGTCCACGGTGGAGAAGACCTTATATTGGGCAATCCGATTGACCATGTCGGATATGTGGGGGAGAGGGTACGCATCTAGTTGTGTGTACCTGTTGATGGTCTGGCTATAGTCTATGACCATCCTTTGCTTCTCCCCTGTCTTTACTACTACCACCTGTGCTCTCCAGGGACTATTGCTGGCCTGGATTATGCCTTCCTTCAGTAGCCGCTGGACTTCGGACCAAATGAATGTCCGGTCCTGGGCGCTGTACCGTCTGCTCCTAGTGGCGACGGGTTTGCAATCCGGGGTGAGGTTTGCAAACAAGGATGGGGGCTCAACCTTGAGGGTTGCAAGGCCGCAGATAGTGACTGGGGGTATTGGGCCGCCGAATTGGAAGGTTAGGCTCTGCAGATTGCACTGGAAGTCTAATCCCAGTAATGTGGGCGCGCAGAGTTGGGGAAGGACGTAGAGCCTGTAGTTTTTAAACTCCCTCCCTTGCACCATTAGGGTTACTATGCAGAAGCCTTTAATCTGTACGGAGTGGGATCCTGCAGCTAGGGAAATCTTTTGCGCACTGGGACGGATGGTCAAAAAACAGCGTCTTACCGTGTCGGGGTGGATGAAGCTTTCTGCGCTCCCGGAGTCGAGCAGGCATGGTGTCTCGTGCCCGTTTATCAGCACCGTTGTTGTCGTCGTCTGGAGCGTCCGGGGCCGTGCTTGGTCCAGCGTCATTGAGGCCAAACGTGATTGTAGTGCTTGAGCGTCTTCCTCGAACCCCGTGGAGCCGTCGGCACTGGGGTCCATTGTTGCCGTCCAAGATGGTGGCGGGGGTGAACAAAATGGCCGCCCCCATGCATCGCATATGGCTGGGGGGTCACAAGATGGCGGCGGGGTGGACAAAATGGCCACCCCCATGCGTCGCACAGGGCTGGGGGGTCCCAAGATGGCGGCGCCCCTCCTCCCCTCGTGGTGGCCGGGACCAAAAATGGCGGCACCTGCGGGTCGCACATGGGGCGCTGGGGGGGGTTGGGGAGCATTTGAAACGCGCAGGACTCCTTGTTCTCCGGGGACAGCGGTGGCCGGGACCCAAAATTGCTGCGCTTGCGGGTCGTACATAGGGCACTGGGGGGGTTGGGGAGCGTTAGAAACGTGCAGGACTGCTTCTTCTGGGACAGCGGCGACCTCCCGGGACCAGCACACAGCCGCGAAATGGCCCTTTTTCCCGCAGCTCTTGCAAATCGCTGCGCGGGCCGGGCAGCGCTGCTGGGGGTGTTTCGCCTGGCCGCAGAAATAGCAGCGGGCTCCCCCGGGACGACTTGGAGTCTAACCGCGCAAGCCTGTGGGGTGGGGGGGGGGTTTGTCGCGACGGGGGTCCACGGAGCCCAAGGGGCTGCCGCGCAGTCGGGGCCGTACGCGCGGGTGTTTCGCGCGGCTACATCCAGGGAGGCTGCAAGGGCCCGTGCCTCTGAGAGTCCCAGCGACTCTTTTTCCAAAAGTCTTTGGTGGATTTGGGGAGTGTTCATACCTGCGACAAAAGCATCGTGCATCAACATGTCCATGTGTTCAATCGCGTTTACCGGCGGGCAGCTGCAGGCCCGTCCCAAAATTAGCAGCGCGGCGTAGAATTCGTCCAGCGATTCTCCGGGACTTTGCCGTCTCATTGCGAGTTGGTAGCGTGCGTAGATCTGGTTCACTGGGCGAATATAGATGCTCTTTAGTGCTGCGAACGCCGTCTGGAAATCCTCTGCGTCTTCGATGAGAGGGAAAATTTCCGGGCTTACCCTCGAGTGCAGGACCTGTAGTTTCTGGTCTTCTGTGACCCGGCCGGGGGCCGTTCTGAGGTAGGCCTCGAAACAAGTCTGCCAGTGTTTGAAAACTGCTGCTGAGTTCACTGCGTTGGGGCTGATCCTCAGGCATTCCGGGATGATCCTGAGCTCCATAGTCCTTTAAGCATGCTTAATAAATTGTAGCGCACAAAGACTCCCGAGAGACGAATAGAGATGAAGTCGATGAGGCTTTATTAAGCGTGACTTGTTCCCCGCAGTTCAGTAACAGACTGGCCTGCGGGGGAGAACTCCTGGTTCTTATACTCCGCCTTCAGGGCGGAGCTAGAGGTCAACAGCCAACCAGGACCCGGGATCTGTCAGCCAATGACATCACGGCTTCACAGTCCCACATGACCCCTAATGCATACTACCACACACCTTTATATTTACACAGACTTTTTCAGTCTAGCAGAGGCAGGAAACATCGGGAGACTTATTTTTGGTGAGTTAATGTTTATATTATCAGTGTTCAGCGTTTATAAATATGTGTAAAATGCAAAGGAAGATATATTTTTTTACACTTTGGTTTCTCATGAGGCTGTTAATTCCATTAAAACGGTACTTTACTGTATAAAGTGAGTTTGAAGTCACAAAGGTGGAATTATTTTTTTTAAACTTTGGTTTGTCATGAGGATGTTAATTCTATTAAAGGAACTATAATGGATAGAATGCAACAATCACTCGCCCATGAATATGATTGTCCATCTAAGATACTCACTGTTACTGGTCACGTGTTCTGTGGGTCCTTGCGTGGCTGATGAGTCCGATCCTAGAGCCGCACCTTCAATCACTCACTTGGCAGGAGTTTCCCGAAGATGGGATCAGTCCTTGAAAACTAGGCCGTGGTATTCCTTTCTCAGGCTCCTTTACCAGGCTTCCTCTTGCTGTCAGGTGATCTCGAAGAATTGTGACTCTTCGATCAGGAGGTTCCTCCAAGTAGGTTTCTATCACTGACATCTATATTCCATTTCTTGAGGTAAGCCTATAAAGTGTCTTTGAAGAGCTTCCTTTGCCCTCTTGTTCGAGATCCTTGCTTGAGCTGGATGAGGAAGATTTGCTTTGGAAATCAGGACTCTGATATCCTAAGCATATGGGAAACCAGCAGAGTTGGTTTCAGATGATCATGGCTTCGATACTGGTGCTATTGACTCCTCCAAGGACACTAATGTTAGCACGCCTGTCCTCCCAGCTGATTCAGAGCTCAAGTACATTTGGATTTTGCAATGTATTTTAAGCTGAGTTGTTTACAAGTCTCCCTGATGTAATGTTCATTCTTAGAAGCCTCAATGATTACTTCAAATGGTTTAACAAAGTTTAATGTATTAGTTGATATTTGCAAGCCTCCTGTAAGCTAACGTGAACTATATCTGACAGATATTGCAGAGAATCAATCAGCCACCCCCAAAAGTGTACTGTCAAAGGGCATCCCGAAATGTCAGGGATGTGTGCCAGAACACTGGACTTCAGCAACTGCTGCTTCTGGACATTGAGCTCGTCAATTAACAATTGTCAAAGCTCGCCACTTTGCCCCTCTTCCCTCAGTCCCCTCACTCCCACAAGGAGACAGAACCAGTGTATTTAAGTGAGAAAACATATGTTATAGCAAGAAATTTGTAAAAGTTGTTTGTTTTATGACATTGTTCAGCTGATAGTTCAATGTTAAGTGAAATGTTAACTGGTTTCAAAGTTTTGTATTTATAAAATTATTTTTGTGAATTAATGTTTTACATTAACCTTTACAAACATCAGTACACACATTTAATTGAGATAATTATAAATGAGTATGAGAATTGAAGTAAACAATGTATTTAACATAGTGGCACACTAGTTAGCACTGCTGCCTCATAACACCAGGGATCAGAGTTCAATTCAGACCTTGGATGACTGTGTGGTGTTTGTACATTCTCCCCGTATTTCCAAGAACCATGGAATAGAACCATAGAATTCCTGTAGTGCAGAAGGAGGCCATTCAGCCCATCAAGTCTGCCCCAATCCTCTGAAAGAGTACCCTACCTGGGTCCACTCCCCTGCGGAACCAAACCTGTCCATCCCCGAACACTAAGGGACAACTTAGCATGGCCAATCCACCTAACCTGCACATCTAGCACAGTGGGCTAAATAGCTGGCTTGTAGTGCAGAACAAGGCCAGCAGTGTGGGTTCAATTCTCATACCGGCCTCCCTGAACAGGTGCCAGAATGTGGCGACTAGGGGCTTTTCACAGTAACTTCATTGAAGCCTACTTGTGACAATAAGCGATTATTATCTTTGGACTGCGGGAGGAAACCAGAGCACCCAGAAGAAACCCAAGCAGACATGGGGAGAACATACAAACTCCACACTGACAGTCACCTAAGGCCAGAATTGAACCCGGGTCCCTGATACTGTGAGGCAACAGTGCTAACCACTGTGCCCGAGGCTGCTGCAGAGAAAGGAAGGTTCCACACATCATTGGAGCGCAGGCAAATGTGCACATTTCTCTAAAATCAGTGGCGCTTGGCATCCTACCGCTAGCAGGAATTTACAGGCCTATGTTTATTGACTTTTTACATAATAACAAAACAACAAACAACCAACGAGAATGCAAGAAAGCATAAAACAAAAACACATAATTAATTTAAACACTATAACTAAATCCCTAACAGCTGACAGTGTCTAGATCCTCAAAAAAGGAAACAAGTGGTTGCCATCCTAGGTAGAACCTCTCTACGGACCCTTCTGATAGTGTATTTGACTTTCTCCAAGTGTAGGAATTGCATTAAGTTACCCAACCAAGCAGATGCACTGGGTGGAGTGTGAGAGCTCCGACCAAACAATATTCACCTCCGGGCTATCAGTGAGGCAAAGGCAACAACATTCACCTTCATCCCAGAGTGAAACACCGACGAATCTAAAACCCCAAAATGTCTCAGTGGACATGGGTTTAAATCCACTCGGATTTTCTCCGGCATAGTACTAAAAATGGAAGCACAGAAGCTGGCAAGTCTGGGGCAGGACCAAAACATATGCGTATGGTCAGCTGGGACAAGCGATCCGTGACCACATCTGTCCCCAACGTTTGGAAAAAAAACCCACATCCTTGCATTGGTCAACACCTTAAACTGAATTACACTCAACCGGGAAGGACGTGGAGTTGACCTTGTAAAGGGCTTCCCCCCAAGCCTCACTAATAAGTATCTTTCTCATCTTCTGTGAGAAAGCTCACTCTCTCATCTTGCTCTCATCCCATTTCGTGAGGAGGGATCTGACGAGAGAATATTGCCATATAGGTCTGAAATAGACCCCTGGTCAGGCTGAGCCAAGGATAAAGTCCTGTTCCACAAGGAGGACGGTGCAGCCAAAGGAAAGAAAGGAAAAGCCATACGAAAGAAATTGCGAAATTGAAATTAACGAAAAAGGCTAGAATTGGGTAGCTCAAATTTGTCAGCTAGCTCTCTAAAACTGGCAAACCTACCCTCCACAACAGGTGGTCAAAAGGCTCAAGTCCCTTCGCTTTCCAAGATTTAAATATTGGGTCCAATCCAAAAGTTGAGAGGGGCCAATGAAGACAGGGAAAGGAATAAAATGTTGTTGAAACTGTTTCCAAATCCTAAGTGGAGAGATGACCATGGGGTTAGAGGAAAGTCTAGCAGGAGAAAAGGGCATTGGCACAGTAACTATGGCAAGGAGAGTAGACTTAATACAAGAGTGAGTCTCCATTTGTCCCCAAATAGAATCAGGGCCACTGATCCACAACAATATTTTTTGGCTGTTAGGAGCCCAGTAATAAAACAATAAATTTGGAGGGCCAAACCTCCTGTCTGTCCCTCTGGAGTAGAACGCTGTGGATTCTGGGATTCTTACCACCTAATAAAAGATGTTAATTTGTTGACCTTAATAAAAAAAGATTCGGCAGAAAAATGGGGAGACATTGAAAGAGAAATAAAATCCTTGGACGTACGTTCATTTTAATTGCTTGAATCCTACCCGCCAAAGAGAGAGCAGGGCTGTTCCACCTCCGTAGGTCCATTTTAACATTTATCAGGCTTGAATAATTCAGCTTATGAAGTGAGGCCCAGTTGTGGGCCACCTGGACCCCCAAGTAGCGAAAACTTGTATTAGAAAGGTGGAAAGGTAATGCACATAATTGGGCTCACCTTATGGGGGAAGTTACTGCAAGTTTCTTAGCCATACCCCCTACTTTAATCATTGATAAGCACCATGAACAGTAAGGAACCGTGCATTAAGTCTTGTTAAATCCCAGCAGAAGCAGCATTCCGGTCATTAAAAAACTTTGCTTCCTGCAAATGGTGGTGATTTTGGATCCAATTTGATACTTGGCTGATCAGTCTGTCACATAAGATCTTGTGAAAAGATTTGCTAAAATCCATGCAGACTGCATCAAACACACTATCCTTATAACTGAAGATCTTTTAAGTGAAACAGGGGGGAAACAGGGAGTCATACCTAGCACAGAGGAAGATGGTTGTGGTTTTTGGAAGTCAAACATCTCAGTCCCAGGACATCACTGCAAGAGTTACTGAGGGGAGTGTCCGAGGCCCAACCATCTTCAGCTGCTTCATCAATGACTGTCCCTCCATCAGGTCATAAGTGGGGATGTTCGCTGATTGATGCTGAACATTGCACCTTTGCGACTCCCAAGATGCTGAAGCAGTTCATGGACAACATCCAGGCTTGGGTTGAAAACATCACACAAGTGCCAGACAATAACCGCTCCCAACAAGAGAATTCAACAATTGCTGAACCCCCACTATCAACATCTTCAGGCGTTACAGTTGGCCAGACACTGAACTGGAATGGCCATAGACTGTGGCTACAAGAGCAGGACAGAGGCTGGCATTTCTGTGGAGAAAAACACATGTCTTGACTGTCCATAGCCTGCTCACCATCAAGAAGGCACAAGTGTGATGGAATACTCTCCGCTTGCCTGCATGAGTGCAGCTCCAACAACACTCAAATAGGTTGACACCATCTAGGACAAGGCAGGCTGCTTGATAGGCACCCATTGATCACCTTCAACATTCATCCTCCCACCACCAATGCACAGTAGCAGCCGTGTCTACCATCTACAAGATGCACTGTAGAAACTCACCAAGGATCCTTTAATTCCACCTTCCAACCCATAACCTCTGCCAACTAGGACAAGGGCATGGGATTTACATTGGAACCACCTGGAAGTTCTCCTCCAAGCCACAAAGCTTCATGACTTGAAAATATATCGCCGTTCCTTCAGTCGCTGGGCCAAAATCATGGAACTCTCTCCCTGAAAGCACCGTGGATGTACCTACACATGGACTGCAGCGGTTTACAATGGTGGTTTCCCCAAGTGCAATAAGGGATGGGTAATAAATGCTGACCTAGCCAGTGACACCCAACCCCATAGAAGAGTATAAACAAAAACTGATAGTTGGCCAGATATTGACACTATGCATATTGTAGATAAACCTATGCTTCTCTCCCCCACCCCCCTATAAAATATTTTTCTTCCTTTTCTCTCAACTGTTTATTTTCACTGATGGATGGCCAATGAGCTTGGAAGACAGCAATGCTCAGAGAGACTGGGGTTGGAAGCACGAGTATAGTCTCCACGACCTGGTGACGGACATGCTCCAACAATCATGGACATGGCGGATCGAAATTTAAAACTGGAGAGTCCGCTTTATGCATTTAATTTCAAACCCTTTTTTTGAAAAATGTAATAATATTGTCCAGACATGAAAAATTTGCATCACTGTATCTAGGTTAGTGTAGATGGCCAAAATTGAACAGACTATAAAAATCAACTTTAATAGCTCAAGGTGCACCAGGTTTGCAGCTGGACATGCCCATTTTACTTTCCTTTTCAAGTCATTATCTTGGATACGCGACTATGTTTTGAGCCTTTTTAGATTTGTCGGTATTAAGTTACAGTAAGAAGTCTTACAACACCAGGTTAAAGTCCAACAGGTTTGTTTCGATGTCACTAGCTTTCAGAGCACTGCTCCTTCCTCAGGTGAATGAAGAGGTAGGTTCCAGAAACATTTATATAGACAAAGTCAAAGATGCAAGACGATACTTTGAATGCGAGTCTTTGCAGGTAATAAAGTTTTTACATATCCAGAGATAGGGGTAACCCCAGGTTAAAGAGGTGTGAATTGTCTCAAGCCAGGACAGTTGGCGGGATTTCGCAAGCCCAGGCCAGACGGTGGGGGGTGAATGTAATGCGACATGAATCCAAGGTCCCGGTTGAGGCCGTACTCATATGGGCCGTACGATACGGCACTCGACTCATCAATCAACAGTTCCAACGCGCCACAGCAAAAAACCCGCTCCGACCTCCTCAGAAGACAAACACGGGACACAACCGACAGAGTATCCTTCGCCGTCCAGTACCTCCCCGGAGCAGAGAAACTACGACATCTTCGCAGCCTTCAATACGTCATCGATGAAGACGAACATCTTGCCAAGGTCATCCCCACTAATTGCCTTCAACCGTGCAACCTTAAACAAACCATTGTTTGCAGCAACCTACCCAGCCTCAGAACAGCGACCACATCACACAACCCTGCCATGGCAATCTTTGCAAGACGTGCAAGAGCATTGACATGGGTACCACCATTACATGTGAAACACCACCCACCAGATAAGTGGTACATACTCGTGCGACTCGGCCAACGTGGTCTACCTCATATGCTGCAGGAAAGGATGTCCCGAGCGTGGTACATTGGCGAGACCATGCAGACGCTGCGACAACGGATGAACGGACATCGCGTGACAATCGCCAGGCACGAATGTTCCTTTCCAGTCGAGGAATACTTCAGCAGTCGAGGGCATTCAGCCTCTGATCTTCAAGTAAGCGTTCTCCGAGGCGGTCTTCAGGATGCGGGACAACCCAGAATCGCCGAGCAGAAACCTATAGCCAAGTTCCGCACACGAGTACGACCTCAACCAGGACCTTGGATTCATGTCGCATTACATTCACCCCCCACTATCTGGCCTGGGCTTGTGAAACCCTACCAACTGTCCTGGCTTGAGACAATTCACACCTCTTCACCCTGGGGTTACCCTTCTCTCTGGCTCTGTAAAGACTTAATTACCTGCAAATGCTCGCATTCAAAGTATCGTCTTGCGTCTTTGACTTTTTGTCTATCTAAATGTTTCTGGAACCTACCTCTTCATTCACCCGAGGAAGGAGCAGCGCTCCGAAAGCTAGTGATTTGAAACAAACCTGTTGGACTTTAACCTGGTGTTGTAAGACTTCTGACTGTGCTCACCCCAGTCCAATGCCGGCATCTCCACATCATGGGTATTCAGTTAGTTTGGCCCAAAATTCCTTGCATGTTCTGCTGGTCTCCGCTGTAACCTCATTGGGAGGCTTTCCAATTTTAATATATAATAGGTAGTGATTGCAAACAAGCCATTAAAATTGTGCGTTGGATCACTGAACCCAGAAATTCAAGATTGAAATATCAGCAGCTGTTATATTGCATATTAACTCTGAACATTGATAATGGTGTTTTGAGAGAAGACAATATAGTCCATTTATAAAATAGTCATTAATAGTTTTCACTCGGGCAACTACAGGTACTGGATGCAAAAAATATCACTTATATACTTTTGCAAGTTATGCAAAAGGTATAGTAGAGATTTTATGCAATAGAAATATCTAACTGTTCAGTGACATGTGCAAAGATTAAGGCAAAATTTTTTAAAAACCAATTGGCTTAAGTTTAGGGGAAAAATGCTAAATAGATTGAACAGTGAAACCCACTCAGGATCATCTTTTGATGCAAGATATGATTGATTTGTAGCGATGAAACGGAGAGAAATAGGAAAACTCCTGCTCGAACATCCTTCCTTCACAAATACACTACAAATGTAAAGGTTTTCACTAAACACAAGATGAATCAGGTACAGGAGCCTGAGCATTAATCATTTGGACAATATAGGTTTAAAATAATTTCACAGATAACCAACTTTTGTGCTCAAATGGCTGATTTTTATTTCAGAAGTGGTGAAACAGTCCTTCATGCCAGTGTTCTAACTCAGAATATAATTTATAAGGAAACTGAATTACATATTCTGCGAATTTCATTAAAACTAATTTTTTGGGTGACCGTTGCAATTTGGTCCAGATTATGTATCTACAAAATGCAATTAAATTGTATGTTTGCGGTGCAAAGATCCAATTAATCAGAACAATTGAATAAATGAATTAAAGTGTAGTAAATGCTGTTAATGTTCTTTTGTATTCATTTATTTAACAAAATAAATCTTGTAATACAATTTGAAAACAATCTCTCCTTACTCCTTAAAATTCCATCTCAAATTCAAAATACTGTGGGTCAAAATGATGTATTCGCACGTAACCATCTTCACCTCCACTACTGTAACTGTAAAGAAGAACAATTATTAGATTTGATTCTTGCACATTCAAGTCTTCCCCAAAATTTGAATTAGCAAACAGGGAAAATAAACATTTAAGTACTAAGATTGGTGTAGATGTTCAACAACATTAACAACTTTGGAATTAAGTTTGGCTGCACTAATTCCTTCCTGCACTCTTCACTCACACCGTTCGTTATTCTTGCAATATTTTAATAAGAGTTTCCAGATTTCAATCTGTTCTGGCAAATTCATACCCTTACTGCACATCTATTAAATTAATTTCCACTATCTAAATCATGTTACTCAAGACATCTATAAAATGGCGAAGACAATTTCTGAAATGCCACCATGAGTATCTTCTAAGTAGTCAGCCATTTGGTCTCATTTTTATAATTTACGTAATGATAATTTGATTTCATTAAAATATAAACTGAAGTTATTACAGTAATATATCTACAATATCTTTAAATTTACCAGCAGTGATGGATAAACTCCCTTTAGTCTCCTACATACCCTCGGAACCAAGAAAACAAGAAGCCCCAGAAGACAAATTCTCTCTAAACATTTCTAAACTGTGATGTGGAGATGCCGGTGTTGGACTGGGGTGAGCACAGTACGAAGTCTTACAACACCAGGTTAAAGTCCAACAGGTTTGTTTCGATGTCACTAGCTTTTGGAGCGCTGCTCCTTCCTCAGGTGAATGAAGAGGTCTGTTCCAGAAACACATATATAGACAAATTCAAAGATGCCAAACAATGCTTGGAATGTGACCATTAGCAGGTGATTAAATCTTTACAGATCCAGAGATGGGGTAACCCCAGGTTAAAGAGGTGTGAATTGTACCAAGCCAAGACAGTTGGTAGGATTTCGCAGGCCAGATGGTGGGGGATGAATGTAATGCAACATGAATCCCAGGTCCCGGTTGAGGCCGCACTCACGTGTGCGGAACTTGGCTATAAGTTTCTGCTCGGGGATTCTGCGTTGTCTCGGGTCCTGAAGGCCGCCTTGGAGAACGCTTACCCGGAGATCAGAGGCTGAATGCCCTTGACTGCTGAAGTGTTCCCCGACTGGAAGGGAACATTCCTGCCTGGTGATTGTTGCACGATGTCCATTCATTCGTTGTCGCAGCGTCTGCATGGTCTCGCCAATGTACCACGCTTCGGGACATCCTTTCCTGCAGCGTATGAGGTAGACAACCTTGGCCGAGTCGCACGAGTATGTACCGCGTACCTGGTGGGTGGTGTTCTCACGTGTAATAGTGGTATCCATGTCGATGATCTGGCACGTCTTGCAGAGATTGCCATGACAGGGTTGTGTGGTGTCGTGGTCACTGTTCTGAAGACTGGGTAGTTTGCTGCAAACAATGGTTCGTTTGAGGTTGCGCGGTTGTTTGAAGGCAAGTAGTGGGGGTGTGGGGATGACCTTGGCAAGATGTTCATCGTCATCAATGACGTGTTGAAGGCTGTGAAGAAGATGACGTAGTTTCTCCGCTCCGGGGAAGTACTGGACGACGAAGGGTATTCTGTCGGTTGTGTCCCATGTTTGTCTTCTGAGGAGGTCGGTCCGGTTTTTCGCTGTGGCGCGTTGGAACTGTCGATCGATGAGTCGAGTGCCATATCCCGTTCGTACGAGGGCATCTTTCAACGTCTGTAGATGTCTGTTACGCTCCTCCTCGTCTGAGCAGATCCTGTGTATACGGAGCGCTTGTCCATAGGGGATGGCTTCTTTAATGTGTTTTGGGTGGAAGCTGGAGAAGTGGAGCATCATGAGGTTATCCGTAGGTTTGCGGTAAAGCGAAGTGCTGAGGTGACCGTCCTTGATGGAGAAGAGTGTGTCCAAGAATGCAACTGATTTTGGAGAGTAGTCCATAGTGAGTCTGATGGTTGGATGGAACTTATTAATGTCATCGTGTAGTCGTTTCAGTGATTCTTCGCTGTGGGTCCAAAGGAAAAAAATGTCATCGATGTATCTGGTGTATAACATCGGTTGAAGGTCCTGTGCGGTGAGTAGGTCCTGTTCAAACTTGTGCATGAAGATGTTGGCGTATTGGGGTGCGCATTTGGTCCCCATGGCTGTTCCGTGCGTCTGGATGAAGAACTTGTTGTCGAAGGTGAAGACGTTGTGATCCAGAATGAAGCGGATGAGTTGCAGAATTGCGTCTGGAGATTGGCAGTTGTCGGTGTTGAGTACTGAGGCTGTTGCAGCAATGCCGTCGTCATGGGGGATGCTGGTGTAGAGTGCCGAGACGTCCATTGTGACGAGGAATGTTTCTGGTTCAACTGGTCCATGGGTGCTGAGTTTCTGTAGGAAGTCCGTCGTGTCGCGACAGAAGCTGGGTGTACCTTGTACGATGGGTTTCAAGATGCCCTCGATGTAGCCAGAGAGGTTCTCACACAGGGTCCCATTGCCTGAAACGATAGGGCGGCCTGGTGTGTTGGCCTTATGTATTTTCGGGAGGCAGTAGAGATCTCCAATGCGGGGAGTACGTGGGATGAGAGCACGTAGGGTGTTCTGAAGATCTGGATCCAAGGTCTTGATCAGTCTGTTAAGTTGGCGGATGTGTTCCTTGGTCGGATCTGCGGGTAACTGTCTGTAGTGTTCTTGGTTGTTCAGTTGTCGGTATACTTCTTTGCAGTAGTCCGTTCTGTTCAGTACGACAGTGGCCCCCCCTTTGTCTGCTGGTTTGATGACGATGCTGTGGTTGGTCTTGAGAGCGCGGATGGCATTGCGTTGTGCTTGGGTGACGCTCGGGGCTGTCTTGTGAATGCGACTGATGAATCTGGCATTGACGCGACTCCTGACGGCTTGAGCATACATGTCGACTCTAAGGCAGCGGCCTTCCGGAGGGGTCCAATTCGACTCTTTCCTCTTCGGTTGCCGCACCGCAGATCTCTCGATCTGCTGTTCCGGTTCATTGGTAGTCTGCTTGGGTTCGCTGTTGGCCTCTTGGGCCTACGGATAACCTCATGATGCTCCACTTCTCCAGCTTCCACCCTAAACACATTAAAGAAGCCATCCCCTATGGACAAGCGCTCCGTATACACAGGATCTGCTCAGACGAGGAGGAGCGTAACAGACATCTACAGACGTTGAAAGATGCCCTCGTACGAACGGGATATGGCACTCGACTCATCGATCGACAGTTCCAACGCGCCACAGCGAAAAACCGGACCGACCTCCTCAGAAGACAAACATGGGACACAACCGACAGAATACCCTTCGTCGTCCAGTACTTCCCCGGAGCGGAGAAACTACGTCATCTTCTTCACAGCCTTCAACACGTCATTGAGGACGATGAACATCTTGCCAACGTCATCCCCACACCCCCATTACTTGCCTTCAAACAACCGCGCAACCTCAAACGAACCATTGTTTGCAGCAAACTACCCAGTCTTCAGAACAGTGACCACGACACCACACAACCCTGTCATGGCAATCTCTGCAAGACGTGCCAGATCATCGACATGGATACCACTATTACACGTGAGAACACCACCCACCAGGTACGCGGTACATACTCGTGCGACTCGGCCAACGTTGTCTACCTCATACGCTGCAGGAAAGGATGTCCCGAAGCGTGGTACATTGGCGAGACCATGCAGACGCTGCGACAACGAATGAACGGACATCGCGCAACAATCACCAGGCAGGAATGTTCCCTTCCAGTCGGGGAACACTTCAACAGTCAAGGGCATTCAGCCTCTGATCTCCGGGTAAGCGTTCTCCAAGGCGGCCTTCAGGACCCGCGACAACGCAGAATCGCCGAGCAGAAACTTATAGCCAAGTTCCGCACACGAGTGCGGCCTCAACCGGGACCTGGGATTCATGTCGCATTACATTCATCCCCCACCATCTGGCCTGCAGAATCCTACCAACTGTCCTGGCTTGGTACAATTCACACCTCTTTAATCTGGGGTTACCCCATCTCTGGATCTGTAAAGATTTAATCACCTGCTAATGCTCGCATTCCAAGCATTGTTTGGCATCTTTGAATTTGTCTATATATGTGTTTCTGGAACAGACCTCTTCATTCACCTGAGGAAGGAGCAGCGCTCCGAAAGCTAGTGACATCGAAACAAACCTGTTGGACTTTAACCTGGTGTTGTAAGACTTCGTACTATTTCTAAACTGTGTTTGGAATTGGTCTATTTGAAGAACAATGTCATTTGGGATCTAAAAAAAAAAAAATGAGAATCCTTCTTTTGCTAGTTTCAGTGCAACTCATAATAGCAAGTTTCTAATTATTGTACCAACCTTTTTCCATCGGGGTGGAAAGCTACGCTGTTGATTGGTCCAAAGTGACCCTTCACTCTACCAAACTCCTCTTCAAATGACAAATGGAAAAATCTAAAAAGGGAAAGGAATTGATTAAACAATCATACAGTTCCATAGCTATTAGTGGACAACAGCCCCCAACTACAGTGTGTTTTCTCTGAAGCCACGAGGGCAAAATAATCTGATTTACAGATTGTTTGGCAACTCCTGCCAATATTACCCCTGTAAGCATTCAACAACACATTCTTGTGTACATCACAGCCTTTGCTGATATCTTTTCTTTTCCCAATTCCTTTTTAGAAAAAATAACTAAATATGTTTGAATATTCCACCTAATCTCTGGTCAATATCAGATTCATTAATAATGAGAAAGTTTCTAATGACCACATAGAATTGTATTCATTGAAACTCAATCAGGGTCATCTGCAATCAGGAAACCAAGTTGAAAAGTTTATTTAAATGCACTGCAATCCGAAAGCTAATCACTATCAATAAATTCCCTCAACTAAGATTATTAATAACAATTTTAATTTAAAACATGTATAAGGAACTGTTTTGAAGACAAAGTAAATTCTCTGTCTCAGCTATCAAAAGTAAAATGTTCCTGGTTGAATTGCCGGTGTGTGCGGAGTTCTCAGATCGGGAATAGGCAATAGGGTTCGACTGAACTGTCCTCAAATTCAGGTTGTGGACATATGGTGCAACAACATCCAGGGATGGCAGGACAATTAACGTAACAGTTTTATAAAACAAAAATAATAAAAGATTTGCAATGGAACAATGTCTGGCATGAGACTGAAATAACTTTGACAGAGCTAGAGACAAAGCTGAATGCGGATAATTCACGTTCCACTGAAATGAATAAAATGAAATGAAAATCGCTTATTGTCACAAGTAGACTTCAAATGAAGTTACTGTGAAAAGCCCCTAGTCGCCACATTCCGGCGCCTGTTCGGGGAGGCTGTTACGGGAATTGAACCATGCTGCTGGCCTGTGTTGGTCTGCTTTCAAAGCCAGCGATTTAGCCCTGTGCTAAACAGCCCCCCTGTGAAATCACACAAGAGTTAAGTAGACATTTCCCATTTCAAATACTTGAGTTGCATTAGCTAATTGCATTCTTCTTAAAGTAAACTTTTCAAAGACACAAGTCTGCACTTTGGAGAGTCTCCCGATGCTGCACAATATTATTCCGAACTAATGGAGAATAGGGAACAAAGTTTCCTGATGAGCAGGATATCAGTAATGACAGTTCGGACACACTCTTAAAAGAAGTCGAATTCAGCATATTTGCATAGTTCATAAATACATAGCATAATTCATGAATACACAAGTATTCATGTTGGGCTAAACTCACAAAACAAGCAGATAACATATCGAAATGAAGGTCAGTGAATTAATTCCACACCTGTGTTCGCTACTTACCGGGCCTCAAACTTGCCAATTCTGGTAGAGGTCGTTGTAACATCCATTGCTTCCTGACCACCACCAAGGACAACCTATCAAATCAAAATCTAGTGTTGAGACATTTAACCAAAGTAGAACAAAATAATACTATATTAACAACAGTAATACTTCATTCACTCGTCAGGCTTACAGAGATGTTCTAGGATGCAATACAATAAATGGGCTTTGGCAATTAACTGAAAGGGGATGATGCCCAGACATTGAAACATGTAATACACTGTATAAATGATAATGAACAGAATGCAGCCTAATTGAGAATTACAATAATCAGATGCGTACTACAGTTGTAAAGGTTTGGTACTTTTATATCAGCTTTTAAATTATGCATTGCATCAGATAAAAATCTTCGACATGACAAAACACCCTCAAGCCATAAAATGCAAACCAAACCGCACACCAGGTTTTAGCAAAAATAACCAATCACCCTTTAATGTTCACTTCATTCATTGCAATGTGGTGGGGGTGGGGGGGGGGGGGGGGGGGGGAAAGAGTCTCTTCACTATCTAGTTCAGCATTGGATATGGTCAATTAAACAGGAAAGTGTGTCATTTTTCATGAACACTGCTACTGTACGGATCTGCCCTGAAGATCCTGTTACATGACTTAACGCAGAAATGACTCGTGCTCATGATTTAATTTCACATGAACAGTGCGTTGGGTCACAAAATTACACTGACACTTTAACCTTGACTGACTAACATTTGATGACAGCAGCGTTAATAACCAAAATTGTTGCCTCATAAACCCACTTAGTTCCAAGCCATTATCGTGATGGTTTCAGAATTGGTCCTTAATCTGACACAATTTTTGTTGGCAGCCCTGATCACATCAGCAGACAAGTAGTTAATCTAAATCAGCAGCATTCAAGTTTTTTGTCTTTGTGGCTGATGAGCTGCAAACAAATTGAAATTAATATTTTGATTAATTTACACACAACCCAAGCCGCACATACTAGAAGATCATGGTGGTTAGATTTAGGATTTATACACAACATTCAAACTGGAGAAACTCGTGAATAAGGTTAAATTAAATTAAATCGAAACTGCTTTGCACTGCAGGCTAGATTCCCGTCTCCCAGGGCACATGACCCCCAAGAGGGTATATACTATAGTAACCCTTGGTCCAGATAAAGGTTGTGTAATAATTGGAAATTATGAGGCAAAACAATATGGCACATAAAGGTGCTATTTAATTTCAGTGACTATACTGCTTTTAAAAAGTGTTGCAGTGAAACATTATTTCTCCCACTTGAGAAAGAGTAACATTTTCCAGTTATGGGGAAATCTGTGGAAATACCTCACCCTTTGGTTCGCCCAGTTACAGGAGAATCACATATAGCTCACACTGGAAGCATGGATCTGGATTCATCTCAGGTCCAGAAACCAATCAAGGAGATCCAGCACGGTTTAAAACAATTCATCAAGCCAGAATTTAACTACTGTTAGATACTTTAGGTTAAAACGTTCACTTTTAAACGACAGGCAATATTAAACATTCGCTAATATCCCAGAGGCTGTAATTTTGTACATTTAGACAAAGCAATAATATTACCTACTCTAACCTGGACATCATTTTGATGTAAAAACAAAAATATGAAATGAGAAATATTAATTCAGTTCCTCTGCTTCTGTCACAGACCCGAGTCTACCTGTCCAGCTCTATACGGCAGTTGTGATTATTTTAATTTCTAGTAGTTTTCTGAATCGAATACTTATTGGTTATGTTCCAAACATCTTTCCAATGTGAGATATCCCAAGTAGCAGAGCCTACAATTGGTCTATAGGAAACAGATGAAGGATTTTCACACAGCACTCCAACCTCAGACAAAGCAGCTATAGTTTGTATTATCTTGCACCCCTTATAGAGAACAAACTAAAGGAAATTTGTAGATACCAGTTTAAATTATAAACCCCCAGTGGTGGAAGACACTGTTTCTTTAGTGGATTAAAAATGAAAGCTGTTGCCCCAATCTCAGTGCAGACCTCAGCAAGTAGAAATACAGAGAACATTAGTACCAACACATGAATAACTTTCATCTCTGAGCCACTGAGGCAGAAACAGCTTAATTGAAAATGACCTTTTTCCATTAAGCTGAATGTCTACAAAGGGTGATGCACGAGACAGTTACTGCATCCATAGAGGTAATGAGAGCAGTATCAGCTTTCGTCTATCCACACCATCAGTGGGAAAAGACTGCAACTTGTGAAAAATAGAGCTGGAAGGTAAAAGTGAAAGGTAGTCTTCTACATTGCAATGCAGTAAATGAAGTGTAACAGAGATTTAAGTGGAATACTAATCCTTTCTGAGACAGCCTACTCTAAACACAGTAGCGCTGTTCCCAACTGAATACTAGAGAGATAAATGGAAGTCACAGAATGAGGTTTATTTACAACCATGTACTACTAATTTATCAACCATCAAATCTGATTGTATGCTTCAACTACTTAAGAAATTCCTTAAAATTAATTTGCATTTTGTGTCTTTGACTTCATCATAAAATTACTTGTCCACCCCCAAGAATTTTCATTAAATACTTTAAATTATGAATAGCATTTAAAAACAAACTTTTAACTCAGATGTCACTTTCTAAATGAATAAAACATTTACACTTCACAATGCATATCCATCACACCTTAACTTCATTATGCACTGGAACAAACTTGTGAAACAATTTGAAAATTTTATGGCCCACTTTTAGCCACTCTGCTCTTGAGGTTTAACTGAAACATTGTTCCTCAAGTATTATCATTGTTTGTCACAGTGCTTCTACAAGACATGCATTCGTCAGTACTAATTAAAGCAGGAACTACAATGAGCTAGAAGCATGGAAGTTGAAGGTAATGGGAAGCTTTATTTTAATACAAACTGTATTTGTTGATTACAATGAACATTGTGGTAGAAAGTAATACCTCACCTACTCATTATAAACCACAATTAACCCTCTTGAAAATTAACAAAAAGCAGCCTGAAACTTACAAAATGGCAACACCAAAGGAATTAATATTGCTATTTTATGTGACACTTCGTAATATAATTAAATCATGTTAAATGGATATTGATCAAATCAACGTTTACTGTATGCAACAGGATCAGTTATGTAACTATTTACATAAATTTGTATGAACTATAGAAACAACTTGTTTTTATATAAAATGCTGTATCTAGCATATGTCTTATTGCACTTTCCTCATACGTAGGGGTAGTCCTTTCAGTCCCTTGTGTCTGCTCTGCCATTCAATAAGATCATGGCTTATCTGATTATAAACTTAATTCCACTTCCCTGTCTGCCCCCCATACCTTTTGATTCCCTGGCAGAAGGAAGATAGAACACTTCTGGTCTGGTTAGAAACTCCCAAGCACCCTCTATTGATTAGATTACACACAAATTAGTGAACAGTCAGATGGTATCCTGACATTGGTCAGTTATCAACTTCTCTGACCATTCATTTTGGAGTTTACAGAATGCACTGAAATAAAGTGCTTAAAAAGAGATGGCTAGGGAAATTGCAAATGTACTAGTGATAATTTACCAAAATTCACTACTCTGGGGTGGTCCCGGCGGATTGGAAATTAGCAAACGTGACACCACTGTTTAAAAAAGGAGGTAGGCAGAAAGCGGGTAATTATAGGCCAGTGAGCTTAACTTCGGTAGTAGGGAAGATGCTGGAATCTATCATCAAGGAAGAAATAGCGAGGCATCTGGATGGAAATTGTCCCATTGGGCAGACGCAGCATGGGTTCATAAAGGGCAGGACGTGCCTAACTAATTTAGTGGAATTTTTTGAGGTCATTACTAGTGCGGTAGATAACAGGGAGCCAATAGATGTGGTATATCTGGATTTCCAGAAAGCCTTTGACAAGGTGCCACACAAAAGGTTGTTGCATAAGATAAAGATGCATGGCATTAAGGGGAAAGTAGTAGCATGGATAGAGGATTGGTTAACTAATAGAAAGAGTGGGGATTAATGGGTGTTTCTCTGGTTGGCAATCAGTAGCTAGTGGTGTCCCTCAGGGATCAATGTTGGGCCCACAGTTGTTCACAATTTACATAGATGATTTGGAGTTGGGGACCAAGGGCAATGTGTCCAAGTTTGAAGATGACACTAAGGTGAGTGGTAAAGCAAAAAGTGCAGAGGATACTGGAAGTCTGCAAAGGGATTTGGATAGGCTAAGTGAATGGGCTAGGGTCTGGCAGATGGAATACAATGTTGACAAATGTGAGGTTATCCATTTTGGTAGGAATAACAGCAAAAGGGATTATTATATAAATGATAAAATATTAAAACATGCTGCTGTGCAGAGACCTGGGTGTGCTAGTGCATGAGTCCCAAAAAGTTGGTTTACAGGTGCAACAGGTGATTAAGAAGGCAAATGGAATTTTGTCCTTCATTGCTAGAGGGATGGAGTTTAAGGCTAGGGAGGTTATGCTGCAATTGTATAAGGTGTTAGTGAGGCCACACCTGGAGTAGTGTGTTCAGTTTTGGTCTCCTTACTTGAGAAAGGACGTACTGGCACTGGAGGGTGTGCAGAGGAGATTAACTAGGTTAATCCCAGAGCTGAATGGGTTGGATTACGAGGAGAGGTTGAGTAGACTGGGACTGTACTCGTTGGAATTTAGAAAGATGAGGGGGGATCTTATAGAAACATATAAAATTATGAAGGGAATAGATAGGATAGATGCGGGCAGGTTGTTTCCACTGGCGGGTGAAAGCAGAACTAGGGGGCATAGCCTCAAAATAAGGGGAAGTAGATTTAGGACTGAGTTTAGGAGGAACTTCTTCACCCAAAGGGTTGTGAATCTATGGAATTCCTTGCCCAGTGAAGCAGTAGAGGCTCCGTCATTAAATGGTTTTAAGATAAAGATAGATAGTTTTTTGAAGAATAAAGGGATTAAGGGTTATGATGTTCGGGCCGGAAAGTGGAGCTGAGTCCACAAAAGATCAGCCATGATCTCATTGAATGGTGGAGCAGGCTCGAGGGGCCAGATGGCCTACTCCTGCTCCTAGTTCTTATGTTCTTATGTAAATCAAGGAGGGTGTTTCAGGAATTTCATGGAAAATAAAGGTAGTTTTACAGGATTTATATTTTTATAACATTAGAAAGGTATACTTTTAAATGGGTTTAATATTTCTGTGCCTGGAAGGGTAAACCTAGTTAGATTCATGCTGGATAAACATGTTTGTCTGAGTGGGGACTGGTTAAATTCCAACTGTGTTTCTATTGTGCTTAGAGGGGGCTATGGCATGAAAAATAAATAAAAGGCATAAGCACATGGGGGTTGCTTAGCAACTGGAGCTTTGCAAGGTAGATAAACTTTTAAGTTTTAGTTAGCTAAATTGAATCCAGTTGGAGATGGATATTGAGAGAAGGCAGCTCTCACAGCTCTGCTCGAAGCAGTTGGTTTAAAAGGCTAGAGAGGGAACATCTCTCAGCTTTGCTAGAAGAAAGGAGTAATGATTAAGAAAACAAGTGCAGATATCTGAACAGCAGCTAGTTAAGGAAACTAGAGAAATGACGTGTCCAATAAGTCTGGAGTTAAGTGGATAGAGACCAAGGTATTCTTCAGAAGAGTTCAAGGAAGAGTAAACAAAGTGTTCGGAGTTAGAGACAATTTCAGTATCCAGATTTAAAGCGGGACAACAGCCTTCAAAAATGGCTGATGTCATTTTAATACAGTCTGGAGATCAAGAGTTAAAGCAATTGCGAGCAGTTTGCATAGCAGTCAGGACAAAGAAATCCTAAAAGGGGTTGGTGTGAAATCCTGGACTGGATTCAGTGTTAAAAGTGGAGCAGAAGCTTGTTTTAAAATTTTCATTTGGAAAACCTAGCCTGGATTTTAGAATGCAAACTACCAAAGGAAGCCCCCACGAGGCAATCATCTGGTGGGGGGTGAGGGGGGGTTCTGAGGAGACATCCAGAAACATTCACTTGGGGTTCAGAGTGGAGAGCATATTTGCCCACAGTCATCTGGTAGGCTTAAAAGGGACTTTGGTTTAATGAGGCCATTGTAGATTAAGATGTACTTTGTACTCCATGTTAATCCTAAAAAAACTGTGTATAATTGTTAGGGGGGGAAAGAAAGAGTAAAGGGGCAGCACGGTAGCATTGTGGATAGCACAATTGCTTCACAGCTCCAGGGTCCCAGGTTCGATTCCGGCTTGGGTCACTGTCTGTGCGGAGTCTGCACATCCTCCCCGTGTGTGCGTGGGTTTCCTCCAGGTGCTCCGGTTTCCTCCCACAGTCCAAAGATGTGCAGGTTAGGTGGATTGGCCATGATAAATTGCCCTTAGTGTCCGAATATGCCCTTAGTGTTGGGTGGGGTTACTGGGTTATGGGGATAGGGTGGAGGTGTTGACCTTGGGTAGGGTGCTCTTTCCAAGAGCCGGTGCAGACTCGATGGGCCGAATGGCCTCCTTCTGCACTGTAAATTCTATGATAAAGGCATATTATTCCAATTTTTTTATGTTCAATCATTTTTATTGTTAAAACTAATTAGCGGTCCTGTGACTGTTCCTCCACATTTTTTAAAAAGTAAAAGTTATGGTCTTTTGAGCCAGGGTTCCATTTTGGGACCTTCCTGTCCAGTTGTAACATTAACTGGATCGCAACACACTAATGATAGAAAAGCAAGGTGGGAGGAACACCAAAGCGGTAACTTCCACCAACTAAGCTGGGTATTATAGTTTAGGAAGAAAGCATTTCTAGCAATAAAATGCAGATCACATGAGTGAGCTTGGAGCTTTACTTTGTTTATTCAGAAGCATTCACGCACATAGGGTGTAGCGGTATTGCCACTGGACTAGTAATCACTGGACTAGTAATCCAGAGATCCAGAGTAATGCTCTGGGGAATCCGGGTTTGCATTCCACCGTGGCAGGTGGCGAAATTTGAATTCAATAAAAATCTGGAATTGGAATGTTGACCACAGTACCATTCACTAACGTCCTTACCTGGCCCACAACAATGTGGTTGACTCTTAACTGCCTTCAGAAATGTCCTAGCAAGGTTAAAGAGAAATTTGGGATGAGCAATAAATTCCCATGTCCCATCAGTAAAAAAAAATATGTTAATCAAGCAACTTACATGTTCCACAATAGGTGAAATAGCAGCGGAATTCACAGGTCGTTCAGTCCTGAATGTTTTCAAGTGTTCCAAAGTTGCAGAATCAAACAGCTTTAATAGAAAAAGAAAACTGAAAAAACTGGTGACACAAGGCGATATATATGTTGTTATTTTTTTTACTTTTGAGTATCTGATTCTATAGTCTTCACAGCTTCAGGCATTCTTAAGCAATAAACTTCCTACATATTATAATTAAAATCTTTCTAAAGATTTTTCTTTTGGTTGGAGGCAACAGGGGGTGGCCAGAGGGAGGGATTGGTGCCAATGTGGAGTATCTGGGTTGGCTTAAATGGCCCTGAAGAAAAATTACATAAATATGAGAAAGATCATCCCTTCAAAAATGTGCCGACAAAATGCGACAAGATAAACGGTATTTTGAATTGCAAAAATTGGAATTCAAACCATACTCCATTAATGCCCATTTCAAACATTGGTGACACCGACAACGTATAAACTGAGCATCAATGTTTAGTCAGGTTGTGCCAGAACTACGTGGTTCCGACCTTGTTCCAGCTCTGATCCAGGATTGGAAGCAAGAGCTGACTGCTGGGGATTGGAGAGCTGCTGCCCCTGACCGCACTGCTGCATCTGACTAAGATACCAAGGAGCCTTGGCAAAACCAGGCTGATCAAAGCTTATCCTTGCCAAAAAACAAAATTCCCCACTGTTAATAAACAGACTTTGTACATAATGTATTATATCCCCACAAGCTCAGATTGGAACAAGATGCAGAATCTGGTCCATCCACAGCTAAGTTTATAATCACACTATTAAAATTATAAGTGATGCTATATGAATCAATAACTCAAAGAAAAAAAATGCATACCTTAGCAGTATTATCTTTTGAAGCAGTGATAAACATGGTCAGGTCTAAGGATGTTTGGATGTCGTTTATTTGCTTGGTGTGTTCTTTTACTTTTGTCATTATTTCTCCAGACTGTCATTAAAGCAAAATGAGAGAAATGTCAATAATTACATAAATATGTTCTGAAGGAGTCACTTTGGTCTCAAAACATTAACTCTGTTTCTTCACAGATGCTGTCTGATCTGGGTTTTTCCAGCACTTTTGTTTTTATTTCAGAGCTTTTATGCAAATAATTCAGCATTGTTTAATCATCTTAAAGATATCCGCAGAATTCCTACTGTGCAGAAGGAGGCCATTCACTCCATCAAGTCTGCACCAACTCTCTGAAAGAGCACCCTACTTAGGCCTACTCCCCCACCCTATTCCCATAACCCCATCTAACCTGCACATCCTTGGACACAAAGGGGCAATTTAGTATGACCAATCCACCTAACCTGCACATCCTTGGACACAAAGGGGCAATTTAGTATGACCAATCCACCTAACTTGCACATCCTTGGTGCACAGTCAAGACTCCGAAATAACAAAGGAGAGTCCTCTCAATGTCTCAAATTCATTGACTGATGTAGAACAGAGACATACATCCCAGGAACACTCCTTTCATAGAAATACATTTTCCTCCAGACATTTTTGAATATCAAGCATTATCTAAAATGGTTAGTGCTGTTGTGAATGTAACCTGCAACACTTTAAAAGGACTTTAAATGTTCTTCAAAATTCACCATTCTCAAGAGCTGTGATTTTTCAAATAGATATTTATAAATCAAAACCGCTTATTGGAGAAACACTTTGAATCTCGTCAAAAGAATTACAAGCAACAGTATTCCTTGCCAAAAGTAGTATTAAAAACAGACATGGTGACAAGTTTGTAAAGAATTGTTTGAAAGGGGATGGAGGAACAGCTCAATTGTCACAATTTAAAATCATTTAAGAATTAAAGAACTAGACAATAGATTCTCTGGTTATCAGTGACATTTCAGATCAATACAGCAACAGAAATACCTTCAATTTCTGGCACATGACCAAAGTTTGAAAATTTTCCACAGAAATCAGATAGACCATCAATCAATTTACTGTTAATTTAAGTTTCTACATTACTAAAATTATCTTGATTGTATTTTCTCCTAGATGCCTGGGCTGGAGCGTGTCCGCTAGGAAGAGAGGTTGGTCAGGCAGTGAAGGCATTGATCAAAGTGTACAAAATGATGGACGTAGATGGGAAGGAACTTCCCCTTTGTAGACGGGGCAATAACCAGGGACAAGGTAATGGGCAGGAGCTTTAGAAGGGATTTGAGGGAAAACCGTTTTCACCCAGAGGGCGGTCGGAATCTGAAACTCACTGCTTGAGGCAGGAACCCTCAACATTAAAGAAGCGTTTAGATGAGCACTTGTAACTCCACAGCACACAAGGCTACGGACCAAGTGCTGGAAAATGGGATTAGTTTAGGTGCTTGATGGCCGGCACAGACAGGATGGCCAAAGGGCCTCTTTTTGTGCTGTAAAACTCCATGACTAGTGGATTAACAGCAATAACCAGCAACATAACCTAACTTCATCCATTTTTCAGCATTACTATGGTTGAGAAAAATTGGAGGCATATTTTCCTGGACAATTCCTTGTACATCGCTGATTTACAAGATAAATAATTCAATTATTACAAGGGAGCTGATAATACGTGGTCCATTCACCCTATGTAACTGCAAATCAAATAGGTTGTTGGGAATGGTGTTAACAAGGTGACTCCTAATTTAAACATAGACTATTGCATTTCTAATGGAAAAGTAAAATCAACTTAATTGTATAATCTAAAAGCTGTTTCTAACTTCAACCAAGCACCAAAATGTTAAATTCTTTGAAAAATGCATGTATAGTTTATTATAGATAATACACTTCTGTGCAACTCTATACAACATACTAATTACAACAGCTAGGAACAGCCCAATTGATAATCAGGTAGATGTTGCAATGTTACTCCAAGGCATCTGGACATCAATCTAGCACAAACGTGGACATCGTTACCCCAAAAGTGAAGTAGAGGCTTTATTTATTATTTTTCCCTCTATGAGAGATATACCTCATTGAACCCGACTGCTAATTATTTTCTCTATGTTCAGTTCATTTCCTACCTTCTGTTCTGAACAATGCAACGATTCTGAACAATGCAACGATTCATTTTCCAATTGCGCTCTTTCCCTCCTATTAATGCTACAAGTTGAGAAATTCTCTTTAACAAATTTACTAATACTTCTTGATGAAAATGAATATGACCTATAATTATTTTACAACCATTTGGGCAAACTTCCCTTCTCGCTCACATCAATACAGATGAGTTATACGTCACCGTTTAAACAGTATGACTTGCCACCCCAGCCACAGACAGCCCGATTTTAAAAGTTCTATATAGGGCCAGTAACAATATATTATGAGACTTTGGAAATAGCTAATCACTTTCACAATCGTGGTGCTTTTCCTCGAGAGACAGAGAACAAAACTGTCCTCTGAGGTGATGATCCCTGCCCCAAGAAGCATGCACAGTATTTATATTCCAATGCTGTCAATAGATTCCAGGCAATCATTCTGTACCTTCTTCTTACCTTAGCACTATACTGTACCAATTCACCATTCTCATGTCCTGCAATGACAAATTCTCCAAGAGGACCCCAAACAGCACTTGTTATCTTTGACTCACTGGCCGGAACCTTCATATACGGTTCATTGTTACCTAAGGATTAATGGGAAAATAAAAAAATGTAATTAGGCCCTTTAACACAGACAAATCTCCTTTAGAGGAGAATAGCAATAGGCACTGAGCCTTCTCCTTCAGTGGAGAATAGCAATAGGCACTGAGCCTTTCAAGGAGAGCTGATAAAGATAACTAAAATATGAAAATAGCTCATGATTTGAGAAGTTTCAAGTGTGAGGAAGAAGGGAGCATTCCAAAAAGCAGAGTTCATGTGGTTGCAAACTCTCCAATTGAAGGTGAAATGGGGAGAGTTGGTTGGATGTCTAGGAGGCTATAGTTAAGGGGGGGGATGCAAGGGTGAAGAAGATTGCAGAGGTAGGATGGGTTAATGTTAAGAGCGACATATTACTGAAATTACAATAATAGAATGGGGAGATGCAGTACTGGGAAAAAATTGTCCAACCAGTGGTACATGAATCAAGTGTAGGTGGCATCAGTTTACAGGCATTTGTGCACAATATTAAGTTCAGAATACTTTCGAGTAATTTGAGCTGAACAGTATAAATGTTTGTTCATTTGCAACTTTAAACTAAGCAAAAAATGGACAATAACATGATGAAAACAAGCATAGAAACCCTGTTTCCGTTGTTCAAAGATGTCACATTAGTGCATTGTTTAAATATAGTGAATATAAAACACATGGCAGCCAAAGTCAGAGCCACCAGAAGAAAAATGGGAAATATGTACCAAAAAAGGAAACGTTTATGAAGACCACACTGCCATAACCTCCAGGGCAATGGTGGATTCAAGATCACATCTACAGGTCTTGGGAGGTTCAACAGAAACACAGAACTTTATTTAGAAGATGTTAACACCACAGGTAGTGATATTACTGTCCGTTTGCCCATGCAAATGGCTGAAGCCATCAGTCTTGTGCTCCTTTTCAACTATAAGGCTGCTTGTGAGGAAACACTGAAAACAATATCAATACACAATATTTCCTCTCCCATTAAATCAAACATTCCTGACACAATAAACTGTACATTAACAATTAGCAACAGGAATGGTCAATCAATAAGTCAGACATTCAGAGGTTGTTGGCTGTCGGTAAACCTCAGGCACCTGCTTTTTATTACTTGCTGCAACCTCTGGTGTCGTTGGCTTGGTGTGTCATCAGTGGTTATTTTAACCAGAGTCGACATAGTGGTCGGAGGTTGACCCAGTGTTTGATTCGTAATTGGTGCTGTTGCCCCTCAATCGGTTCGGTTAGCGTCAGTTCTTGGGAAGGTCTAGGTCGTCTCCTGGCACAGCTGGATTTGGATTCGGTCGCTTCTGCCTCTGGTGGATTGGTTCTTTTCATCAAACGTTGATCCACATTCCTTCTCCATATTACATCATCTCGGGTTTGTATGGTGTAGGAGAGGTCCTGTCTGTGCCAAGATGGTATCATTTCTCGCCAGAATTCTTGACCCTGGCAAGAAACCCAACATTTTGCCTTCTCCCGCTGTGACCTGATCCTGCTGCTTTTCTCAACAATTTATTTTGTCTCGGGTGGTTTTAGTAAATCAAACGCTGTGCGTAGTTGCCATTTAAACATCATCACTGCCAGAGAAACTTGGGTAGTTGAGAGCGCAGTATTCCTGTATGTGAGCAGGAATTGACTCAAATGTTTAGATAATGAACCATAGATGTCATAGATGTTTACAGCATGGAAACAGGCCCTTAGGCCCAGCTTCTCCATGCCGTCCAGTTTCTATCATTAAGCTAGTCCCACTTGCCTGCATTTGGCCCATATCCCTCGATGCCCACGTAACTGTCTAACTGCTTTTTAAAGGAAAGAATTGTACCTGCCTCTACCACTGCCTCTGGCAGCCCGTTCCAGATGCTCACCACCCTCTGTATGAAACAATTTCCCCTCTGGTCTCTTTTGTATCGCTCCCCTCTCACCTTAAACCTATGCCCTCTAGTTCTAGACACCTCTACCATTGGGAAAAGATGTTGACTATCTACCTTATCTATGCTCCTCATTATTTTATATAGACCTCTATAAAATCACCCCTAAGCCTCCTACACTCCAGGGAAAAAATCCCAGCCTATCCAGCCACTCCTTAAACTCAGACCATCAAGTCCTGGTAGCATCCTCATAACTTCTGCACTCTTTCTAGTTTAACAATATCCTTCCTATAATAGGGCGACCAGAATGAACATGTGAGGTCTTACCAATGTCTTGGTCAACTTCAAGACATCCCAACTCCTGTATTCAATATTTTGACCAATAAAACCTAGCATGCTGAATGCCTTCTTCACGACCTTGTTCACCTGTGACTCCATCTTCAAGGAGCTATGACCCTGTACCCCTAGACCGCTTTGTTCTGTAACTCTCGCCAACTTCCTACCATTTACTAAGTAGGTCCTGCCCTGATTTGATCTACCAAAATGCATCACCTCACATTTACCCAAATTAAACTCCATCTGCCATTTTTCCGCCCACTGGGTCAAGATCCTGTTGCAATCTTGTATTACCTTCTTCACTATCCACCAATCTTGGTATCATCTGCAAACTTACTAACCATGCATCCTACATTCTCATCTAAATTAATAAATATCACAAATAACAGTGGACCCAGCACGGATCCCCGAGGCACACCGCTGGTCACAGGCCTCCAGTTTGAAAAACCACCCTCCACAACCACCCTTTGGCTTTGGTCGCCATGCGGTACCTTGTCAAAGGCCTTGCTAAAGTCCACGTAGACAACATCGACTGCACTGCCCTCATTTACCTTGATTACCCCTTCAAAAAACTCAATCAAATTTGTGAAAAATGACTTTCCCCTTACAAAGCCATGCTGACTTTGCCTAATTAGCCCTGCCTGTCTAAATGCCTGTAGATCGTGTCCCTCAGAATACCTTCTAACAATTTACCCACTACAGAAGGCTCACCAGTCTGTAGTTCCCAGGTTTATCCCTACAGCCCTTCTTAAACAAGGGCACAACACTTGCTACCCTCCAATCTTCAAGCACCTCTCCTGTGACTGTCGATGATTCACATATCTCAGCTTGGAGGCCGGCAATTTCCTCCCGAGCCCCCCACAACGTCCTGGGATAATTTTATCAGGTTCCGGGGATTTATCTATTCTGATGCACTTTAATACCTCCAGCACGTCTTTCTTTGTAAATGTACATTCCTCAAGACATCACTTTTTATTTCCCCAAGTTCCCTAACTTTCTCAACAGTAAATACGGACGAGAAATATTCATTTAGGACCTCTCCCATCCCTTGGGTCTGCACATAGATGATCTTGTTTATCCTTAAGAGGCCCTACTCTCTCCCTCGTCACCCTTTTACCCTTTATGTATCTGGAAAAGCTCTTTGGATTTTCCTTTGCCTTATCTGCCAAGACAATCTCATGTCCCCTTTTTGCCCTTCTTGATTTCTCTCTTAACACTACTCCGACAAGCCCTATATTCTTCAAGGTATCAACTAGATCCCAGCTGCCTATGCAAGTCATATGCCTCCTTTTGACCATGTCCTCAATATCCCGAGTCATCCAGGGTTCCCTCCTGGTTCTCTGGTTACCTTTAACAAATATTTCATTGCCTGTACAAAATGTTCTGCCAGCTCATTTGTGACAGGGGATAAGGAGCAGACCAAATGTGTTGAATTCCGTTGTCCTTCAAATAGTTTGAGATATGAACTGTGGTCCATTATCGCTCACCGGTAACCAAATCTGAATATTTCACCCAATCTCTCAATTGTTTTCTCCGACAATTCATAACTTCCTAAGGAAACTTGGCATGCCCACACTGACTCTTACCAACGTTTACAGGGGCACCATAGAAAGCATCCTATCCGGCTGCATCACAGCCTGGTATGGCTGTTGACTTCATAATGGCAACTTCAGGTCATTTTGAGTGAGCCATTCCCATTCCACACTTTTGCACAAGACGAACACATTTCCGCCCACTCCTCAATTTCGGCATCTAGCCCCGGCCACCATAGATCCTGGCTATCTTGGATCGGATTTGTTTATTGTCACGTGTACCGAGGTACAGTGAAAAGTATTTTTCTGCGAGCAGCTCAAACAGATCATTTAGTACATGAAAAGAAAAGAAAATACATAATAGGGCAACACAAGGTACACAATGTAACTACATAAGCACTGGCATCGGATGAAGCATACAGGTATGTAGTGTAAATCAGGTCAGTCCATAAGAGGGTCACTTAGGAGTCTGGTAACAGGGGGGAAGAAGCTGTTTTTGAATCTGTTTGTGCGTGTTCTCAGACTTTTGTATCTCCTGCTCGATGGAAGAAGTTGGAAGAGTGAGTAAGCCGGGTGGGAGGGGTCTTTCGATTATGCTGCCCGCTTTCTCAAGACAACGGGAGGTGTAAACGGAGTCAATGGATGGGAGACAGGATCGTGTGATGGACTGGGTGGTGTTCACGACTCTCTGAATTTTCTTGCGGTCTTGGACCAAACAGTTGCCATACCAGGCTGTGATGCAGCCGGATAGAATGCTTTCTATGGTGCACCTGTAAATGTTGGTAAGAGTCAGTGTGGGCATGCCACATTTCCTTAGTTTCCTGAGGAAGTATAGGCGCGGTTGTGCTTTCTTGGTGATAGTGTCAACGTGGGTGGACCAGGACAGATTGTTGGTGATGTGCACACCTAGGAATTTGAAGCTGTCAACCATCTCCACCTCAGCCCCATTGATGCAGACAGGGGTGTGTACAGTACTTTGCTTCCTGAAGTCAATGACTAGCTCTTTAGTTTTGCTGGCATTGAGGGATAGATTGTTGTCGCTGTACCACTCCACTAAGGTTCTCTATCTCCCTCCTGTATTCGGACTCGTCGTTGTTCGAGATCCAACCCACTATGGTTGTGTCGTCAGCAAACATGTAGATGGAGCTGGAACCAAATTTTGCTATGCAGCCGTGTGTGTATACGTGGAGTATAGTAGGGGGCTAAGTACGCAACCTTGCAGGGGCCCCGGTATTAAGGACTATCGTGGAGGAAGAATATGTTTATTCTTACCGATTGTGGTCTATGGGTCAGAAAGTCGAGAGCCCTGTTGCAGAGTGAGGAGCCAAGTCCTAGGTTTTGGAACTTTGATATGAGCTTGGCTGGGATTATTGTATCTCCTTCATCCTTACAATACCAGTGGCCTTTGTGTAACTGGCTTAATATAAGTTTTCTCAATAATGGTGGAATGATGACTCTCATTCCCCAAAACAACCAGTCTTCACGGATAACTGAAGTCTTCAGATGGAATATGGCTTTAACTCCGGGTTTGCTCCTGAAGTCTTTCCTTGAAGCACCATGTCCATAACCTCGGACAGTACTGGATCACTTCTGGTATGCTTCTTCACCTGTCCTGCAGTTAAAAGAGTGTTATGTACTTACTCGTAGAAAATATTTCCACACAAACTGCTTATTGATTAACTATTTGGTAAGGGGAGTCGAGAGAGCCCATCTGCGTTCCTATGAATGTTTGACTGACGATACTTGATTGTGTAGAGTAATACAGTACAGAAGTGGCTCTTTAGCCCATTGAGTTTGCACCGACAAAACTACACTCATCCCACTTTCCAGCGCTTGACCCATAACCTTGAATGTTATGACATTTCAAGTGCTCATCCAAGTACTTAAAGATTGTGAAGGTTGCCCTCCCAGGCAGTGCATTCCAGCCTCCCACCGTCCTCTGGGTGAATTTTTTTCTTTAAATCCCTCAAAACCTCCTGCCGCTCACCTTAAAAATATGCACCTTCGTTATTGACCCTTCAACTCAGGGGAACAGCTGTTTCCTATCCACCCTGTCCATACCAATCATAATCCTAAATGCCACAATCAGGTCCCCCTTCAGCCTCTTTGCTCTAAAGAAAACAACCTGAGCCTATCCGGCCTCTCTTCATAACTCAAAATGCTCCATCCCAAGCAACATCCTGGTGAATTTTCCCTGCACCCTCTCCAGTGTAATCACATCCTTCCTGTAGTGAGGCGACAGAACTGCACACAGTATTCCAGTTGTGGCCTAATCAGTCATGTACAACTCCAACATAACCTCGCTGCTCTTATAATCTATGTCACCACTGCTAAAGGCAAGTGCCCCGCATGCGTTATTAACTATCCTATTATCGCTGAAGGCAGCAGGACAGGTTCTGAGGTAAGCACCAGGACTCCTCTGAGCTTCCTATAGTACTGCCGTTCATGGAGTACTCCCTTGTCTTGTTGCTCCTTCCAAAGTGCATCCGCTTGCACTTTAAGGTTAAATACCATCTGCCACTGATCTGCCTATCTGACCAACCCGTCTATATCTTCTTGCAACCCAAGGCATTCTTCCTCACTATTAACCACCCTGCCAATGAAGTGTCATCCATAAACTTACTTACCATCCCCGCCCCCCCCCCAGCTTTGCTGAAATCCATACAAACTACATCAACTGCACTGCCTTCACCTACACACCCTATCACCTCCTTGGAAAATTCAATCAAATTCATTAGGCATGACCTCCCTATGACAAAGATATGCTGACTGTCCCTGATCAAACCATACATCTCCAAGTGGAGATTGATTCTGTCCTTCAGAATTCTCTCCAATAGTTTCCCTACCAGTGACGCGAGACTCGCTGGTCTGTAATTGCCTGGTTTATCTCTACCTTTCTTTAAAAGTGGAACTACATTAGCTGTCCTCCAATCCTCTGGCATCTCTCCTGTGGCCAGAAAGGAATAAAAATTTGTGCCAGAGCGCTTGTAATTTCTTCCCTTGCTTCCCACGGCAGCCTTGGATACAACTCATCCCGGCCTGGGAGTTTGCCCACTTTTAAGCCTGTCAAAACCTCCTCACTCCTCATGTCAAACTGTTCCAAGAACCTCCGCCCCTTTCCCCAAATACTGTACCTGCACCCTCCTTCTCCCGAGTGAAGACGGGTGCAAATTACTTGTTTAACTATCAACGTCCACCAGCTCCACGCACACATTGCCCTCCTGGTCTCTACCCTTTCCATTTATCCTCTTCCCCTTAATAGAGTATCTTGGGATTCTCCCTAATCTTAACCGCCACGGCTTTTCCATGCCCCCTCTTTGCTCTTCTAATAGCTTTCTTTTAAAAAACTTTTTTTAGAGCACACAATTCATTTTTTCCAATTAAGGGGCAATTTAGCGTGGCCAATCCATCTACATTGCATATTTGTGTGTTGTGGGGGCGAAACCCTCGCAAGCACGAGGAGAATGTGCAAACTCCACATGGACAGTGACCCAGAGCTGGGATCGAACCTGGGACCTCGGCGCCATGAGGCAGCAGAGCTAACCACTGCACCACCGTGCTGCCCTTCTAATAGCTTTCTAAAGATTCTTCCCCTCCCCGCAATTTCTATCCTCTACTAAGGCCTTCGCTGATTTGCTCCCTTTGCACCTGCTAAAAGCCTCTCTTTTCTTTTTATCCAGTCCTGAATATTCTTAGACATCCAGAGTTCTCTAAATATGTTGCTCCCACATTTCATCCGAAAGGGAACATGTTAATGTGTACTCTCTTCATTGCCCTTTTGAAAACCCCCACCCCCACTGCTCTACTGTAGATTTTCACACAAGCTGTTCCCAATCTACTTTAGTCAGGTCTTGCCTTATTCTAAAAAATCTGCCTCCCCCAATCCTATACCATTTTTTGCAGACCATCTTTTTCCTTTTACATAACAAATTAAATTGTACCGTGTTGTGGTCACCATCACTAAAATGTTCCCCCATTGCGACCTTTGACTTTTCCCAGTAACCAAGATGTCATCCAGGTAACATTGGACTCCCTCTAATCCACTGTTTGGCCCATAACACGTTGGAGCGCCTCTGGCACTGAAATTACATTTCTTTGTACAGAAATAGCCCTTTGTGTAACACAATAATAGCTGTGAATGCTGATCCACATTTATTTGAAGATATGCTTGACTAAGGTCGATTTCACTGAAGTGTTGGCCTCCAGCCAACCCAGGGAATAGGCCATCGATCAGGGGTACAGGGTACTGCTCTGCACACAGTACAGAATAGTGACTATAAAATTGCCACAAATGTGTACAGATCTGTCTTCATCGCGGGTATGACCGGTGTAGCCCAATCACTCATATTAATGGATTTAAGGCCTCCCGTTCTAATTCTACCTCTACCTTAGGTCTGATTACATACAGCACTGACCTAGCCTTTAAGCATCTCGCCTGACTTTTTTCCTTAATCTTTTGCTTTACTGAGATATCTTTCATGCTTCCCAATTCACCACTGAAGACAATGGCATGTTTCTTCAAGATTTTGGATAGGCCTGGTTCGGAATCTCCCATGAGATTTACTTGGCCCAAATGAATCTGATCTTTTTCAGCGAAGTTCTTCCCATTAGTGTCGGATAATTCCCTTTGAATATGTGCAAGGACAAATCTGCCATTTGTCCATTTGTTTTTAAAGATTTCTATTTAAATTAATGGATATCATTAGAAAATAGACTCCTCATTTTTATTGAATATTTGGAGGAATTCAACCATGCTTGTCAGTTATCCAAAATCAAATTTAAACTCTTAAGAAGAAACATTTGCAAAATATGATTAATCATTTCACAAAAAAACATTGACAGGTTTCATTGGTTTAGCTCAGTCTTCAGGTCTATACTATAATCTGTGTTCTGATTCACTCTTTCAGCTCCAGGTTTGTTTCCCACTGCAGTAGTTTTTTTTTTAAAAGACAAAATTAGTTTTACCTCACCTTTCCCTTTTCTTTTAAATATTTTTATTCTCCTCCTTTTTCATTTTCTCCCAAATTTGCACCCACCAACAATAAGCAATAAGCAGCAACTAATACAATCAATCCCCATATCAATAACAACGATCCCATCCTCCCACCAACCCCCCAAACATTCACCCGCATGTTAACATAAACAAATGACAAAAAGGAATCAGGAATCATCCAGTCACCATTAACACACACAGTCCCCCTCCCCCCAACCCTCCCACCGCAACTAATGTTCGATGTTATTCAGTTCTTGAAAGTGCATAATGAATAACGCCCATGAATTGTAGAACCCCTCCATCCTTCCCCTCAGTTCAAACTTAACCTTCTTAAGCATCAAGAATTCCAACAGGTCTCCCCGCCATGCCAGGGTGGAGAGGTTGATCTCCATCCTAACAGGATCTGCCTTTGGGCGATCCTGGAGACGAAGGCTACAACATCTGCCTCCGCCCCCGTTTCCAACCCCGGCTGGTCCGACACCCTGAATATGGCCCCCCGAGGGCCCGGGTCCAATTTCACGCGCATCACTTTAGAGATTACCCTAAAAACCTCCTTCCAGTGATGCTCCAGCTTTGGACAGGACCAAAACATATGAACGGGATTTGCGAGGCACTCCCGCAACGTATTTCTGCGACCAAGTGTCGACAAACGCTGTTCGCCTACTTAATTGCCAGTTCACATGTGGTGGATTCAAGACCAAGTCTGCAGGCTTTGGTGGTTCAACCAAAATGTAGAGTTTCATTTATAAGATGTTAACACTGCAGGATGCAATGTTAGACTGCCCATTTGCCCGCACAATAAAGCTGATTACGTCACACAATCGTTGTTTTAAAATGCCCCCGTTAGCTACAAGACAGCTTATGAGGAAACACAAAAAATACTCTGAATACACAACATAGGCCAAGCGCTGGAAAATGGGATCAGTGTAGTCAGGTCCTTGCTTGACAGACGAGGACACTGTGGACCGAATAGCTTCCTTCTGTACTGTTAACACCCAAGAATCTATGAATGAGGAAACTGCTACTGATGATCCTTATTGGCACAAAAGATTCTGTCAAACAAGACCATTTACTAGTGACCTGCCTCACTGTGGAATTAGCATCATCAAATGGAGGTTACTGAGAAAATCAAGTCCCATTTCAGTTCCAGAAGGTTAAAACTTGACTTTTCAGAAGTCCACTATAAGGCAAGTCCAACAACAGGATGTTCGATCTTTAAATTCAGCTAAACATTTTCAATAGTCTATTTTAACTAGCAAGGGATTTAAAAAACACTTCCAAATTAATTATGCTACAACATAAAATCCACAATGATTGTAAATATGTAGCAGAGGAAAAAACATTTATTATTTTTATATGTCCAAGTAACTGGAAACCACAATACTGCAGAATCAACTTGTTTTGTAAATGCGGGAGTTGAAAATGTTCATATCTACTGTCATGGGAATGTCACTTTAAGAAATGTTTGTCTTCTCAAGTGGCTGTAGTGATGTCATTGTGTGGGTGGAGCTGGGCTATGCTCTGCTTTTTACTTTCGTTTTGAGCTGGAAGCTGTTTTTGGCTCTTGAGTTTTAGTTACATTTTCAGTTGGGGAGCTGCATTCAAACCAAGGAGGTGTTCTCTCTCTCTGCCTACTAAAGAATGTCTGCAAATCGCTTGATGATTTCAAAGTAGTACCTGTTTCTGTAAGGAATGCAAACCTCCTGTCTTTGTTAAAAAGGATTTTTGACTTATGGATGTTATGAAAGTTATTAAGGGTTACCTGAAGAGTATTGTATCTGTGGGGATTAACAGTGTTGGTAGTTGATAAGATGTTTACTGTGTTTATAAAATGTTATCTGGATTCATAGAATAAACATTGTTTTTGCTTAAACATACTTTAGATCTCTGTTGCATCACACCTGTAAAGTGGGCCCTTGTGCTCCCCATAACCAAAATCTATTAAAAATTGTGGGTCAGGTGAACTCCATGATATACTTTGGTGTTCTCTAAACCCTGGCCCATAATACTACAGATACATCTATATGAAGACAAATGCTCTGGTGATCAATGAGGATTACAATATTAAACTGCTACATGTGAACTGCTCTTGTACCACATTTCACTAGTTTTCTCAAAGACAGGTTTCCTCTGTAAATTGAACAGCTGGTAACATATTTTAAAGACTGTTTTCTATTAAAATGCATTCTCCTTACTTATCTGAGCAGAATCACGTATGTCAAAGAAGCTGACGTAACAATGGTAGCCCATCTGCTTATCAGTCGTAAACATGATGATGTTGCCACTGAAGTCAAATCCGCCCGTTCTGACTGCAGAGCTTGTTTTAAACAAAGCAAGTTGCTTCCCTAATAATGAGAATGATCAATCTGATGAATGTAAAACAAACAAAACCTGCAACAAAAATGGACAGTGCTACAAATTATTTTTAAAAAACACATAACACTGCATTAAATGCTGCGGATAATATATTTAACATAATTACGAAACCATTTTTTTTTTACAAATTAATAATTTACAAAAACAAGAAAATAATCTTAATATGAAGGTTTTTGTAATCTTCATTCGACAGAAATTAAGTGCCACGTTTTTGGCAGTGCACATCAATCTGTAAACTGGTAAAATGAACGACAGACTTGAATTTATATAACACTTTTCGTGACCATGGGGTACCTCAGTGCTTTACAGCCAACAAAGTTCTTTTCAAGTGCAGTCACTGTTGTAATGTAGGATGCCTGCTGACACAACCATTTTATCTAACAAGTAACTGAGTTGTAGAGACTGGGAAATCTCTGATTCAAGATTTGTTCTATCCAGAATTAGCTGATCTGAGCTATTGCTGTGGTAGGGCACAACTACATTCAGTGAGATGGAAAATAAAAGTATTTGGCCAGACTTTCTCTCACCGATCACTTTCCAGCAACCCCTGTGGAGGTGCACGCGAGTAGAAGGCAACAAGCACAGTTTCCATGCTGATCACTTCAGAAACTATCCTCACACACACTCTTGTGGTTTGCACATCAATAATACTGAACTGGGCAATGTTCAAGAGAATGCAACTGCAAGTGAAGCAACCCCTGGCTGAAAAGTAATGGCATCATAAAGATGGGAGGGAAAATTAGCAGCGGCGAGGGGCAAACTCTTCTCTGATATAAGAAAGAATTACAAATGTAAATGTAGAGAGTAACATTGCAATATCTCACCTGTTGCACAGTCCCAAAGTCTGCACGAGTTATCTGCAGAACCAGTTAACACTTGTTTTGTGTCCCCTGATTATCAGATTAAGGATAAAATGAATCACCTGTATGGAAATTCAAAACACATGCACAAGTTGCTGCGCCAGCTACCAGATGTCCAGGAAGCAAGTTGAATCTCCCAAGGAGTTTCCAGAAGTGTATTCCCTCTGAGAAACGAAAGAGAAAATGCTGTAAAGTATCAGCAAGTCTGACAGCATCTGTAGGGAGAGAAAAGAGCTAACGTTTCGAGTCCGATGATTCTTTGTCAAAGCTTTGACAAAGAGTCATCGGACTCGAAACGTTAGCTCTTTTCTCTCCCTACAGATGCTGCCAGACTTGCAGAGATTTTCCAGCATTTTCTCTTTCGTTTCAGATTCCAGCATCCGCAGTAATTTGCTTTTATTCCTTATGAGAATAATGATGTGTACTATGGTCTTAATAAAAATTGGGACTCTTGGGCTCTCTAAGCTGTGAAAGTGGAAGAAATGCAACACCGGTTACATTGTGAAACTATCACACAATTCTAACTGACTGACCTGACTGTACCACATCTCTAGGCAGGCTGGCGCATTTAGAGCACATCAAAAGTGAAATAAAATGTCATACACATATAGAAAACTAGAGGTTTTGGTGTTTACAGTGAAGTTCACTGAACATCAGAGCAATGCTTAGCTGCATTCGGCTTGCATTCAAATCCAAAACCGCTTCAGAAATTGGTATTTCAGTAGAAAACACAATTTCTGGGTTGAGAGATAATGCCTACAATAGTTTTGGTCATTTTTATCATTATCACTCTACAGTACTCGCAACCAAGACTTTAGATTTCAACTAGGAATATAAAATATAGTGAGTGTATCCATGAAACATATTGGTTACTACCCAATAAGAGGAGCACAAATTACATTCTTGCCATTAAGGATACAGTCAACATCTACACACCATACTGCTCCGGTGTGTCCACTGTAAGTGCCAAGTCTCTCCCCATTCAGAGAATACCAGGCATTGACAACCTGTGCAGCAGAGAAAAAAAACCAGAATGAACATTATGGTTTTCCACAAGGTACTATGAACTTTTGTCAACTCTGTCAAAACTCATTTTCACTTGTCACCAGTGCTGACTGTATCATCCTTTTCATCAATGAAGCAAACTAAAATATAGAAGTAAACATTGTGTACCCCACAGCATTGTGGAGTACTAACTCAGTCTCAACAATCAATTGAAATTGTGGGCAACTTGCATTATTTTATCAAAATACAAATAAGTTACTTTTTAATATCGCAATTCCTTTGGCTGAAGTATGCATTTGTTAAAAAAACTGGATTAATTGAAACTAATTATAAATTAGATTTTATTTTAGCTAGTTAAATGTTTACACAAAATAACATTTGGCATTTACATTCTTCATACATGTGTCTGGCAGTAACAACGAACAATATCTACTCAGCAAGGTTAACACATGGGATTTATCCACTTTGAACAGTACAGCTATGGCCCAGCTAGAGCACTAAGAATATATAAAATACCACCATAATTCTCTAATGGTCTCTGAGCAATCAAGTTGATGGGTAATAAAAATTTCAACAGCCTGACTGCATTTTACAGCTAATTTTCTCAAATATTTAGTCCACTTCATTTTAGATATTAGAAAGTGATCAATGTTCTGACCTCACAATTCAAAGCTAGAAGAAATTTTCTACAAATTATTGGTTCAAATCATTCCCTGTTATCAGTGTAGCTATCCAAGAGATGAGCAGAGGGAGACTGACAGGAATTTATTTTATTCTCTATGGGGTACAAAATGCCACGTTGAAGGCATCCAATTAGAGAGTTTATTTTAAACCGGAGTTCATCAATATCACAGATGGCTACAGGCTTGCTTACTAGTCAGCATTGTGGAACTGGAACCTCAAGCAAAGTGGAGGTGAAGGCAGGAGCCACTTAAACTTTAAACAAGATTGCCATTAAAAACAATTGTGAAACATTGTCACACACACAATTTTAAAGTATTTGCAACCAAATGCAGATGCACATTATATCACATTTGGTATATTGATCCTTCATAAAATGTTTTAAATAATATTGCTTCACCAAAGATATAAGGCATAAAGATACATAGGACACGCACTCAATTCCCAGTCTGAACTGAATTAGCCTTTAGTCGAGCCAGTACAATTGTCCCCCCTGCCTCTGGGCTAGAAACAGGCAGAAAACAAAAGGTTACAGTCCATCATTTTACAAGCTGGGAAAAAGTAATGCTGGACCACTAGAAAATGCATCTGAACCAAGAAATGGGTTCTCTTTTAAAAGACAAGGCTTTTAAAAGATACAAGTGGATACGTAACAGCATTTCAAAAAGGCCGCTCACCATCACCATTGCAAGGGCAATTGGGGATGGGCAATAAATGTTGACCTTGCCAGCAATGTTCACATCCCATGAACACATTTTTTAAAACTGAAGAGTTTCAAAACATCACTTCAGAATTAATTTTAAAGAGCGCTGTTTTATTTTGTGCTTTGGGAAAGTCAGCAAACAATTTTCAGTCTGCTTGAGAGCAAGGAAGGCTCATAACTCTGTGCACTGCTGCTGAACGGAGTTACCAGGGACTTTCACAAAAGATGACAATATATCACTGTTTCAATGAGTGATCACAGCTAGGTTATTATTAAATACCTGACCACTATTTCATATATTCATGATTATTGATATCTTCACAACCTATGTCAATACCAACTTCATGAAATAAATTATGGCAATATTCTACTTACAGGATCTTTGGCACAGGAGAATACCAAATCCCCTTCTCTGTTGTATTTAATCTGTGTGATTGATCTTTCATGACCTTGTAACAGGATGGGTCTCTGGTATAGAGCAAAACAAATAAAATAGGATACATCACAGTGCTGATACAAGATAGATTAACCATTCAACATGAACACATATGTCTTTAAGTATAGGGTGATAAACCTATTGAGTTTTAGCAGTTTAAGGGCCACAATGATGCTTTGAATCTGAAAAACAAGTGAAAACATTCAACTTCAACACGAAGAACAGTGACAGGAAAGAGCGACCCGAAGATAACAGGACAATAATAACCAGCTAAAACAGTTTAATCGGCAGCTATAGTGGTTCAGTTCAATGAACACTGAATGCAAGAACAGCATTCTGATGCAAATTGATTCCCCAACCATTTCAACAGGTGAAGTGTAAAATGGTTTTATTAAACTGATTGGATTGGATTTGTTTATTGTCACGTGTACCGAGGTACAGTGAAAAGTATTTTTCTGCGAGCAGCTCAACAGATCATTATATACATGAGAAGAAAAGGGAATAAAAGGAAATACATAAGGCAACACAACATTGTTACAGCTTAATAAAGCAGTAACATTCTCCCAGCATTACCAAGGCAGGATCACGTTTCAGCCTTTGATATGACACCAAAGCTATTAAGATATATCAATGGTTTGCCAATTATTGCAGTATTAGCTTAGTTTTAAAGTATGTGTCCAAACTATTACATTTACCAATCCAAAAAATGTTTTCATCAGACAGGCACATCCACTAAATTAACGCACCACCTTTCTTTCTTACAAAACAATTAAAATTAGGTGGCAATTTTAGCATGGCCAATCCACCTACCCTACACATCTTTTGGGTCCAACTCCAGGGGCTTGGTGAAGCACTCCTCACTGACCAGTTTTCTGAGCATCCCTGCTACGTATTCTGTGGGATTTCTCTCCTGCGTTCCCTCCGGTAGCCCCACTATTCTCAGGTTTTGCCGGCGTGATCGGTTCTTCTGGTTGGCGACTTTATCCTTCAACCCCTTCTGGGTCTTGTCCAGGCTCGCTACCTCGCCCCCGAGTGCCACGATCCGGTCTCCTTGGTCTGTGGAGGTTTTTCCGAGGTCCTGTGTCATCTGTACCTGGGCTCTGCTCCATATTGTCCATGCTTCCTTCACGGGACAGTCGCAGCTTCCACTGCCACCTCGACGACTGTCAGGTCTTTTCTCATCTCCTCCCTATGTCTCTGGAGCTCAGAGGTGATGAAGCCTGTTAATTTGTCCACCTGTGCCTGGGTCTGCGATGGGAGCTCTGCGGGCCTCACTGGTTCTGTGCCTCCATGTGCTGTTCCCTGCTCCAAGGCTGAGGTTTCCCCACCCCTTGTCTTCACTGGCTTTTCAGCTGGGTGGCTGATTCTTTCCCATCCTGCTCGGCAGTGCGGTCGATGGAGAGTTAGTCTGGGGATTGTGAGTGCTTTTGGTGCCCGTTTGTTGGGGTTAAAAGGTCTCAGTTGAAGTTCTCAGACGACATCCACCTTTCATGCGACCACTCAGTTCATGCCCACCACCGCAAGTCTTCCTGCCATTCATTATGATCATGGCTGATCATCCAATTCAAAAGCTGAATTTTGCTTTCCCCCCATATCCTTTAATCCCTTTCACCCCAAGTGCTATATCTAACTGCTTCTTGAAAACATACAATCTTTTGGCCTCAACAGGCTCATCACTCGCTGGGTGAAGAAATCGCTCATCATCTCAGTCCTAAATGGTCTACCGTGTATCCTCAGACTGTGACCTCTGGTTCTGGACAGACCCACTCATCGGGAACATACTTCCTGCATCTACCCTGTTTAGTCCTATTAGAATTTTTTAGGTTTCTGAGATCCCCCCTCATTCTTCTGAACTCAATACAATCCTAACCGATTTAATCTCTCCATATATCAGTCCCGCCATCCCAGAAATCAGTCTGGTAAACCTTCACTGCACTTCCTCGAGAGCAGGAATATCCTTCCTCAGTTAAGGAGACCAAACTGCACACAATATTCCAGATGTGGCTTCACCAAGGCTCTGTATAATGCAGCAAGACATCCTGTACTCAAAACCTCCCGCAATGAAGGCCAACATACCATTTGCGTTCTTTACCGCATGCTGTACCTGGCTGCTTGCCTTCAGTGACTGGTGTACAGGACAAGTCTCGTTGCACATTCCCCTCTCCTAATTTATGGCCATTCAGATAATAGTCTGCCTTCTCGTTTTTGCTACGCATTTACCCAAATTATACTACATTTGCCATTTATTTGCCCACTCACTCAACTTGTCCAAATCACGCAAATGATCTCTGCTTCTTCCTTACAGCTCACCCTCCCACCCAACTTGGTGTCATCTGCAAATTTGGAGATATTACATTTTGTTCCCTCATCTAAATCATCAATATATATTGTGAATAGCTTGGGTTCTAGCACCGATCCCTGCAGTACCCCACTAGGCACCACCTGCCAATTTGAAAAAGACACGTTAATTCCTACTCTTTTTTCCTGTCTGCCAACCAGTTTTCTATCCATCTCAATATACTAGCCCTAATTCCATGAGCTTTAATTTTACATACTAATCTCTTATGTGGGGCTGTCAAAAGCCTTCTGGAAGGGCAAATATACCACATCCACTAGCTCCCCTTTGTCAACTCTACTACATCCACAAAGAATTCCAATAGATTTGTCAATCATGATTTCCCCTTCATAAATCCATGCTGACTCTGTCCCATCCTGCCACTGTTTCCCAAGTGCTCAGGTATAAAATCTTCGATAATGGATTCTAGAGTCTTCCACACTACCGACGTCCGACTTACTGGTCTATAATTCCCTGTTTTCTCTCTACCTCCCTTTTTAAATAGTGGGGTTACATTAGCTACTCTACAATCTGCAGGAACTGTTCCAGAATCTACAGAATCCTGGAAGATGACCACCAATGCATCCACTATTTCTACACAGCCACTTCCTCAAGTACTCTGGGATACAGAGTATCAGGCCCTGGGGATTTATCAGCCTACAATCCCAATAATTTCCCAACATTATTTCTCTACTCTACTCCTTCAGTTCCTCCCTCTCACTAAACCCTACATTCCCTAACATTTCTGGTATTAGATTTGTTCTTCATTTGTGAAGACAGAACCAAAGAGTGCATTTAGTTGCTCAGCCATTTCTTTGCTCCGTATTATACATTCCACTGTTTCTGACTGCAAGACATTTGTCTTCACCAATCTTCTCTTCATGGACATTTTGAAACTTTTAGTCCCCTGCAAGCTTACTCTCGGACTCTATTTTTCCCTCCTTAAATCGATCCCTTGGTCCTTATTTGCTGATATCTAAACTGCTCGCAGTCCTCAGACCTATTATTTTTCTTGGTCAATTTGTATGCATCTTCCTTCGATCAAATAACTTACCCTATAAACTGTGGATTGACCACCTTTCCCGTTTTACTTTTGTGCCAGACAGGACCAAACAATTGTTGCATTACCCCCGTACTCCTTGAATGTTTGCCACTGCCAATCCACTGTCATCCCATTAAGTAACGTTCCCCAATCGATCAAAGCCAATTCCCGCCTCATATCATTGTAACACAAAACATAGAAAATAGGTGCAGGAGTTGGCCATTCAGTCTTTTGAGCCTGCACCACCATTCAATATGATCATAGCTGATCATGCAAATTCAATATTGCACTCCTGCTTTCTCTCCATGCCCCTTGATCCCTTTAGCCGCAAAGGCCACGTCCAGCTCCCTCCTGAATATACCCAACTAACTGGCCCCAACAACTTTCTGTGGGAGAGAACTCTCTGAGAGAAATAATTCTTTGTCATCTCAGTCCTGAATGGCGTACCCCTTTTTCTTAGGTTATGACCTCTAGTTCTGGATGTCCCCAACATCGGGAACATTCTTCCCGCATCTAGCCTGTCCAGTCCCATCAGGATTTTATATGTTTCTATGAGATCCCCTCTCATTCTTCCGAACCCAAGTGAGTAAGCCCAGTCGATCCAGTCTTTTTTCATCTGTCAATCCTACGATCCCAGCAATTAGTCTGGACAACCTTTGCCTGACAGCTTCAATAACAAGAATGTCCTTCCTCAAACTAGGAGGCCAAAACTGCATACAATACTCAAGGCGTGGCGTCACCAAGGCCCTGTATAACTGCAGCAAGACAGCCTACCCCTATATTCAAATCATCTTGCTATGAAGGCCAGCATGTCATTGGTTTTCCTCACCGCCTGCTGTACCTGCATGCCAAACTTCAGTGACTATTCCACCATGACACCCAGGTCTCATTGCAGTTCCCCTTTTCCTCAACTGCCACCATTCAGATAATAATCTGCCTTCCTGTTTTTGCCACCAAAGTGGATAACGTCACATGTACCCACATTATATTGCATTTGCCAAGTATTTGCCCACTCAGCCAGCTTGTCGAAGTCATCCTGCAGCCTCTTTGCATCCTCCCGACAGCACACACTGCGACCAAGTTTAGCATTGTCTCCAAATTTGGAGATATTGCATGCAATTCCTTTGTCCAAATCATATTTATATTGTGAACAGCTGGCATCCCAGCACTGAACCCTGCGGTACCGCACTAGTCACTGCCTGACACTGAAAAGGACCCGTTTATTCCCACACTCTGCTTCCTTTCTGCCCACACTCTGCTTCCTTTCTGCCAGCCATTTCTCTACCCAGGTCAATACATTGCCCCCAATACCATGAGCTTTAATTATGCTCACTAATTTCTCGTGTGGGATCTTGTCAAAAGCCGTTTGAAAGTCCAGATACACAACATCTACTGGTTCAGCCTTGTCCATTCTACTGGTCACATCCTCAAAAAATTCCAGAAGATTTGTCACACATGATTTCCCTTGAGTGAATCCATGCTGACTTGGACTGATCCTGTCCCCACATTCCAAATGCATAGCTATTTCATCCTTAATAATTGACTCCAGCATTCTCACCCGCCCAAAAAAATTCCTTTATTAAGATTCTCCTGCCCACCCCCCAATCTTTTCTCTCTCTCTCTCCCCCCCAATTTTCTCTCTCTCACTCCCCCCAATTCTCTCTTGTCTCCCCCTCCCCCACATTCTCTCTCTTCTCGCCCTCCCCCCCATTCTCTCTCTTCTCCCCCTCCCCCCACATTCTCTCTCTTCTCCCCCTCCCCCCCATTCTGTCTCTCTTCTCCCCCTCCCCCCATTCTGTCTCTCTTCTCCCCCCATAATTCTGTCTCTCTTCTCCCCCTCCCGCCATTCTGTCTCACTTCTCCCCCTCCCCCCCCTTCTGTCTCTCTTCTCCCCCCTCCCCCCATTCTGTCTCTCTTCTCTCCCCTCCCCCCATTCTGTCTCTCTTCTCCCCCTCCCCCCATGCTGTCTCTCTTCTCCCCCTCCCCCATTCTGTCTCTCTTCTCCCCCCTCCCCCCATTCTGTCTCTCTTCTCCCCCCTCCCCCCATTCTGTCTCTCTTCTCCCCCCTCCCCCCATTCTGTCTCTCTTCTCCCCCTCCCCCATTCTGTCTCTCTTCTCCCCCCTCCCCCATTCTGTCTCTCTTCTCCCCCTCCCCCCATTCTGTCTTTCGTCTCCCCCCTCCCCCCATTCTGTCTCTCTTCTCCCCCTCCCCCCATTCTGTCTCTCTTCTCCCCCTCCCCCCATTCTGTCTCTCTTCTCCCCCTTCCCCCCATTCTGTCTCTCTTCTCCCCCCTCCTCCCATTCTGTCTCTCTTCTCCCCCCTCCCCCCATTCTGTCTCTCTTCTCCCCCCTCCCCCCATTCTGTCTCTCTTCTCCCCCTCCCCCCATTCTGTCTCTCTTCTCCCCCTCCCCCCATTCTGTCTCTCTTCTCCCCCCTCCCCCCATTCTGTCTCTCTTCTCCCCCCTCCCCCCATTCTGTCTCTCTTCTCCCCCTCCCCCATTATGTCTCTCTTCTCCCCCTCCCCCCATTCTGTCTCTCTTCTCCCCCCTCCCCCCATTCTGTCTCTCTTCTCCCCCCTCCCCCCATTCTGTCTCTCTTCTCCCCCTCCCCCCATTCTGTCTCTCTTCTCCCCCCTACCCCCATTCTGTCTCTCTTCTCCCCTCCCCCCATTCTGTCTCTCTTCTTCCCCTTCCGTCTCTCTTCTCCCCCTCCCCCCATTCCGTCTCTCTTCTCCCCACTCCCCCCATTCTGTCTCTCTTCTCCCCCTCCCCCCATTCTGTCTCTCTTCTCCCCCCTCCCCCCATTCTGTCTCTCTTCTCCCCCCTCCCCCATTCTGTCTCTCTTCGCCCCCCTCCCCCCATTCTGTCTCTCTTCTCCCCCTCCCCCCATTCTGTCTCTCTTCTCCCCCTCCCTCCATTCTGTATCTCTTCTCCCCCCTCCCCCCATTCTGTCTCTCTTCTCCCCCCTCCCCCATTCTGTCTCTCTTCTCCCCCCTTCCCCCATTCTGTCTCTCTTCTCCCCCCTCCCCCCATTCTGTCTCTCTTCTCCCCCTCCCCCCATTCTGTCTCTCTTCTCCCCTCTCCCCCCATTCTGTCCCTCTTCTCCCCCTCCCCCCATTCTGTCCCTCTTCTCCCCTCCCCCCATTCTGTCTCTCTTCTCCCCCCTCCCCCCATTCTGTCTCTCTTCTCCCCCTCCCCCCATTCTGTCTCTCTTCTCCCCCCTCCCCCCATTCTGTCTCTCTTCTCCCCCCATTCTGTCTCTCTTCTCCCCCCTCCCCCCATTCTTTCTCTCTTCTCCCCTCCCCCATTCTGTCTCTCTTCTCCCCCTCCCCCCATTCTGTCTCTCTTCTCCCCCATTCTGTCTCTCTTCTCCCCCATTCTGTCTCTCTTCTCCCCCATTCTGTCTCCCTTCTCCCCCATTCTGTCTCTCTTCTCCCCCCTCCCCCCATTCGGTCTCTCTTCTCCCCCCTCCCCCCATTCTGTCTCTCTTCTCCCCCCATTCTGTCTCTCTTCTCCCCCTCCCCCCATTCTGTCTCTCTTCACCCCCCTCCCCCCATTCTGTCTCTCTTCTCCCCCCTCCCCCATTCTGTCTCTCTTCTCCCCCCCATTCTGTCTCTCTTCTCCCCCCCCCCATTCGGTCTCTCTTCTCCCCCCATTCTGCCTCTCTTCTCCCCCTCCCCCCATTCTGTCTCTCTTCTCCCCCCTCCCCCATTCTGTCTCTCTTCTCCCCCTCCCCCCATTCTGTCTCTCTTCTGCCCCTCCCCCCATTCTGTCTCTCTTCTCCCCCCATTCTGTCTCTCTTCCCCCCTCCCCCATTCTGTCTCTCTTCTCCCCCCTGCCCCCATTCTGTCTCTCTTCTCCCCCCTCCCCCCATTCCGTCTCTCTTCTCCCCCTCCCCCCATTCTGTCTCTCTTCTCCCCCCTCCCCCCATTCTGTCTCTCTTCTCCCCCCATTCTGTCTCTCTTCTCCCCCCTCCCCCCATTCTGTCTCTCTTCTCCCCCCTCCCCCCATTCTGTCTCTCTTCTCCCCCTCCCCCCATTATGTCTCTCTTCTCCCCCTCCCCCCATTCTGTCTCTCTTCTCCCCCCTCCCCCCATTCTGTCTCTCTTCTCCCCCTCCCCCCATTCTGTCTCTCTTCTCCCCCTCCCCCCATTCTGTCTCTCTTCTCCCCCCTACCCCCATTCTGTCTCTCTTCTCCCCCCTCCCCCCATTCTGTCTCTCTTCTTCCCCTTCCGTCTCTCTTCTCCCCCCTCCCCCCATTCCGTCTCTCTTCTCCCCACTCCCCCCATTCTGTCTCTCTTCTCCCCTTCCCCCCATTCTGTCTCTCTTCTCCCCCTCCCCCCATTCTGTCTCTCTTCTCCCCCCTCCCCCATTCTGTCTCTCTTCGCCCCCCTCCCCCCATTCTGTCTCTCTTCTCCCCCTCCCCCCATTCTGTCTCTCTTCTCCCCCTCCCTCCATTCTGTATCTCTTCTCCCCCCTCCCCCCATTCTGTCTCTCTTCTCCCCCTCCCCCCATTCTGTCTCTCTTCTCCCCCCTTCCCCCATTCTGTCTCTCTTCTCCCCCCTCCCCCCATTCTGTCTCTCTTCTCCCCCTCCCCCCATTCTGTCTCTCTTCTCCCCTCTCCCCCCATTCTGTCCCTCTTCTCCCCCTCCCCCCATTCTGTCCCTCTTCTCCCCCTCCCCCCATTCTGTCTCTCTTCTCCCCCTCCCCGCATTCTGTCTCTTTTCTCCCCCCTCCCCCCATTCTGTCTCTCTTCTCCCCCCATTCTGTCTCTCTTCTCCCCCCTCCCCCATTCTGTCTCTCTTCTCCCCCCTCCCCCATTCTGTCTCTCTTCTCCCCCCTCCCCCCATTCTTTCTCTCTTCTCCCCTCCCCCATTCTGTCTCTCTTCTCCCCCTCCCCCCATTCTGTCTCTCTTCTCCCCCATTCTGTCTCTCTTCTCCCCCATTCTGTCTCTCTTCTCCCCCATTCTGTCTCTCTTCTCCCCCCTCCCCCCATTCGGTCTCTCTTCTCCCCCCTCCCCCCATTCTGTCTCTCTTCTCCCCCATTCTGTCTCTCTTCTCCCCCTCCCCCCATTCTGTCTCTCTTCACCCCCCTCCCCCCATTCTGTCTCTCTTCTCCCCCCTCCCCCATTCTGTCTCTCTTCTCCCCCCCATTCTGTCTCTCTTCTCCCCCTCCCCCCCATTCGGTCTCTCTTCTCCCCCCATTCTGCCTCTCTTCTCCCCCTCCCCCCATTCTGTCTCTCTTCTCCCCCCTCCCCCCATTCTGTCTCTCTTCTCCCCCTCCCCCCATTCTGTCTCTCTTCTGCCCCTCCCCCCATTCTGTCTCTCTTCTCCCCCCATTCTGTCTCTCTTCCCCCCTCCCCCATTCTGTCTCTCTTCTCCCCCCTGCCCCCATTCTGTCTCTCTTCTCCCCCCTCCCCCCATTCCGTCTCTCTTCTCCCCCTCCCCCCATTCTGTCTCTCTTCTCCCCCCTCCCCCCATTCTGTCTCTCTTCTCCCCCCATTCTGTCTCTCTTCTCCCCCTCCCCCATTCTGTCTCTCTTCTCCCCCCTCCCCCATTCTGTCTCTCTTCTCCCCCCATTCTGTCTCTCTTCTCCCCCTACCCCCCATTCGGTCTCTCTTCTCCTCCCATTCTGCCTCTCTTCTCCCCCTCCCCCCATTCTGTCTCTCTTCTCCCCCCTCCCCCCATTCTGTCTCTCTTCTCCCCCTCCCCCCATTCTGTCTCTCTTCTCCCCCATTCTGTCTCTCTTCCTCCCCTCCCCCATTGTCTCTCTTCTCCCCCTCCCCCATTCTGTCTCTCTTCTCCCCCTCCCCCATTCTGTCTCTCTTCTCCCCCCATTCCGTCTCTCTTCTCCCCCTCCCCCCATTCTGTCTCTCTTCTCCCCCCTCCCCCCATTCTGTCTCTCTTCTCCCCCATTCTGTCTCTCTTCTCCCCCTCCCCCATTCTGTCTCTCTTCTCCCCCCTCCCCCATTCTGTCTCTCTTCTCCCCCCATTCTGTCTCTCTTCTCCCCCTCCCCCCCATTCGGTCTCTCTTCTCCTCCCATTCTGCCTCTCTTCTCCCCCTCCCCCCATTCTGTCTCTCTTCTCCCCCCTCCCCCATTCTGTCTCTCTTCTCCCCCTCCCCCCCATTCTGTCTCTCTTCTCCCCCATTCTGTCTCTCTTCTCCCCCCTGCCCCCATTCTGTCTCTCTTCTCCCCCCTCCCCCCATTCCGTCTCTCTTCTCCCCCTCCCCCCATTCTGTCTCTCTTCTCCCCCCTCCCCCCATTCTGTCTCTCTTCTCCCCCTCCCCCATTCTGTCTCTCTTCTCCCCCCTCCCCCATTCTGTCTCTCTTCTCCCCCCATTCTGTCTCTCTTCTCCCCCTCCCCCCCATTCGGCCTCTCTTCTCCTCCCATTCTGCCTCTCTTCTCCCCCTCCCCCCATTCTGTCTCTCTTCTCCCCCCTCCCCCCATTCTGTCTCTCTTCTCCCCCTCCCCCCCATTCTGTCTCTCTTCTCCCCCATTCTGTCTCTCTTCCTCCCCTCCCCCATTGTCTCTCTTCTCCCCCCTGCCCCCATTCTGTCTCTCTTCTCCCCCCTCCCCCATTCTGTCTCTCTTCTCCCCCCTCCCCCCATTCTGTCTCTCTTCTCCCCCTCCCCCCATTCTGTCTCTCCCCCCCCATTCTGTCCCTCTTCTCCCCCTCCCCCCCATTCTGTCTCTCTTCTCCCCCTCCCCCATTCTGTCTCTCTTCTCCCCCTCCCCCATTCTGTCTCTCTTCTCCCCCTCCCCCCATTCTGTCTCTCTTCTCCCCCTCCCCCCATTCTGTCTCTCTTCTCCCCCCTCCCCCCATTCTGTCTCTCTTCTCCCCCCTCCCCCCATTCTGTCTCTCTTCTCCCCCTCCCCCCATTCTGTCTCTCTTCTCCCCCCTCCCCCCATTCTGTCTCTCTTCTCCCCCCATTCTGTCTCTCTTCTCCCCCTCCCCCCATTCTGTCTCTCTTCTCCCCCCTCCCCCCATTCTGTCTCTCTTCTCCCCCCTCCCCCCATTCTGTCTCTCTTCTCCCCCTCCCCCCATTCTGTCTCTCTTCTCCCCCCTCCCCCCATTCTGTCTCTCTTCTCCCCCCTCCCCCCATTCTGTCTCTCTTCTCCCCCCTCCCCCCATTCTGTCTCTCTTCTCCCCCCTCCCCCCATTCTGTCTCTCTTCTCCCCCCTCCTCCCATTCTGTCTCTCTTCTCCCCCCTCCCCCCATTCTGTCTCTCTTCTCCCCCCTCCCCCCATTCTGTCTCTCTTCTCCCCCCTCCCCCCATTCTGTCTCTCTTCTCCCCCTCCCCCCATTCTGTCTCTCTTCTCCCCCCTCCCCCCATTCGGTCTCTCTTCTCCCCCCATTCTGCCTCTCTTCTCCCCTCCCCCCATTCTGTCTCTCTTCTCCCCCCTCCCCCCATTCTGTCTCTCTTCTCCCCCCTCCCCCCATTCTGTCTCTCTTCTCCCCCCTCCCCCCATTCTGTCTCTCTTCTCCCCCCTCCCCCCATTCTGTCTCTCTTCTCCCCCCTCCCCCCATTCTGTCTCTCTTCTCCCCCCTCCCCCCATTCTGTCTCTCTTCTCCCCCCTCCCCCCATTCTGTCTCTCTTCTCCCCCCTCCCCCCATTCTGTCTCTCTTCTCCCCCCTCCCCCCATTCTGTCTCTCTTCTCCCCCCTCCCCCCATTCTGTCTCTCTTCTCCCCCCTCCCCCCATTCTGTCTCTCTTCTCCCCCTCCCCCCATTCTGTCTCTCTTCTCCCCCCTCCCCCCATTCTGTCTCTCTTCTCCCCCCTCCCCCCATTCTGTCTCTCTTCTCCCCCCTCCCCCCATTCTGTCTCTCTTCTCCCCCTCCCCCCATTCTGTCTCTCTTCTCCCCCCTCCCCCCATTCTGTCTCTCTTCTCCCCCCTCCCCCCATTCTGTCTCTCTTCTCCCCCCTCCCCCCATTCTGTCTCTCTTCTCCCCCCTCCCCCCATTCTGTCTCTCTTCTCCCCCCTCCCCCCATTCTGTCTCTCTTCTCCCCCCTCCCCCCATTCTGTCTCTCTTCTCCCCCCTCTCCCCATTCTGTCTCTCTTCTCCCCCTCCCCCCATTCTGTCTCTCTTCTCCCCCCTCCCCCCTCCCCCATTCTGTCTCTCTTCTCCCCCCTCCCCCCTCCCCCCATTCTGTCTCTCTTCTCCCCCCTCCCCCCATTCTGTCTCTCTTCTCCCCCCTCCCCCCATTCTGTCTCTCTTCTCCCCCCTCCCCCCATTCTGTCTCTCTTCTCCCCCTCCCCCCATTCTGTCTCTCTTCTCCCCCCTCCCCCCATTCTGTCTCTCTTCTCCCCCCTCCCCCCATTCTGTCTCTCTTCTCCCCCCTCCCCCCATTCTGTCTCTCTTCTCCCCCCTCCCCCCCATTCTGTCTCTCTTCTTCTTCTCCGCCGCCCCAAAGGCTGTCTCTCCATCCATCTATCTATCTATCTATCCTAGTTTCTCTCTCATACTCACCATGCTGTCGGTCTTTCTCTCTCACGGCGACAGAATTAGGAGGGACCGGAAACCGCACACGCGCCCCGGTAGCGGAAGTGAACACTGGTCGGGGTGAGAGGTGAGGGGTTAGTGAGCTGCCGCCATGGTGACTGCCAGTGAGTGACTCCTGAGCTGTTAACAGTCTCTGAGGTTTATGCATTTTGATAAATGTCTGCCCGACCGGAGTGTGGCTGCAATTTTGCACCAAATGAGATTATAAACGCCGAGATTCACTCAGCAAACAACAGCCACATTCTGGGCAACAGGAGGTTGTTTTGATTTGCCATCAATGTCAGTGAAAGTCCATTGAATTTGCTCAGAAACTTGATGTATGTTTCCTATTTCAGTGGAAGTTTTCTGCCTCCTTCTTGTGGCATTGCTGTGGGGTGGAACAAACCCCTTTCTGAAAAAGGGCACCGAGGGCCTGGAGAAGGTTCAGTCCAGAAACTTTGTGACTCAACTTTTTGCAGAAATGAGATTTTTATTTCTTAATTACAAGGTGAGAAAATTACTTTTAAACACTGGGCTGACTTTACCGCAGTCTTTGGACTATCACACGAGAAATGCCACATGGAGAAATTACCATTTTTTAGATTTAGCCATCTTTATTTTAAATACAAATTTGAAGTGGTGAATCGTTCTAGGTTGTGAACCTATCCATGATTTGCCCAGCTGACCTCCAACATCAGTGTTTATTTGTTAACTGCGTAAGACTGAATATGTACCCTTTTAGTACTTCCTTTCCAGCAGACTGCACACTGCAGTTATGCCAGATTCCCTCTGCTTTTCATTGCATACTCCCTAACCCTATCAGACTGTTCAACTGAACCCAAAAATCCATTCACTGACATGACGTTTTCATATCTTGGTTGGTCAATTCTCCAACTCTTGACAGCCATTAGTTTAACCATTTCTTCTCTCCGTCTCTCCCTGATATCCCTCCTGCTCTCTAGCTATGCCACAATGACGATCTGTTCCTTCTAGCTTCCCAGTACTTGCTTCACAGTCTTTGTCTTCATGCTCTACCATCTCTGACCAGGATTTGGTTAATTACTTGGACATTTATTCCAGCTGGCTATGTTATTATAGTCTACTGAAATGTTGTCCAACTTGTATTCAATTTTGCCCTGAATTGATGTTAAAATTGATGAAACAAAAATATGACAAAATAAACAGATATCAAAGATAAACACCAGAAGCTGAGAATCTTAAGTACAGCTTCAGCAGTAAAGAAGAAAGTCTTGCATCCAGACAGCAGTTTATCGTGGGCGAGATTCTCCACTCCCGCGCCGGTTAGGGGAATCGCCTGGGCCGCTAAAATTTCCCGGGACGCCGGTCCGACGCCCTCCCGCGATTCTCCCAAGCGGCGGGAACGGCCCCGTCGAGTTCCGCAGGCCGGAGAATCGCCGGAGACACCCAAAATGGCAATTCTCCGGCACCCCCGCTATTCTCAGGCCCGGATGGGCCGAGCGGCAAGGCCAAAACGGCGGGTTCCCCCCGGCGCCGTCCACACCTGGACGCTGCCGTCGGGAACGCTGGGGGGGGGGGGGCGGCCTGCGCCGGGGGGGGCGGGGGGGCTCCTGCACCGGGGGTTACCTCAAATCAGGCATGGCCCACGATCGGTGCCCACCGATCGTCGGGCCGTCCTCTTTGAAGGAAGACCTCCTTCCTTCCGCGGCCCCGCAAGATCCGTCCGCCATCTACTTGCGGGGCGGACTCAGAGAGGGCGGCAACCACGCATGCGCAGGTTGGCGCCGGCCAACCCGCGCATGCGCGGGTGACGCCAGTTATGCGGCGCCGGCCGCGTCATCTATGCGGCGCCGGCCGCGTCATCTATGCGGCGCCGCCTTTATGCGGCGACAAGGCCTGGCGCGTGTAGGTGACGCGGCCTCAATCCTAGCCCATTGTCGGGGCCTGAATCGGCCGGGATCGGGGCCGTTTCGCGCCGTCATGAACCTCGACGGCGTTCACGGCGGCGTGGGCACTTCGGCGCGGGAGTGGAGAATCCCGCCCCATATCTTTCAGCAGAATCGCAAATAATATCAGATACAACAAATTAATTTTGACATGCAGGAACTATTGCTTTGCAGACAGTGGGTAGCCATTTTACCCACAGCAAATTCCACAAATAGCACTGAGACAAGTGACCAATTTGTGGTGATGAAAGAGTAAAGTTATTCAAGACTCAAGAATATCTCTTATTCTTAGAAAACCCTATCACCACATTGTTAACAGAGTTACCTCACAATGCTGCTCCAAATACTCCAATAACCAGCAACAACTGTCCCCAATGCCCTCACCCTGGACTCCACTGAGTGCTACTCTTTGCTGACTCCTCAAAGCATTTCCAGACCTCTTTTTCCAGTACGTTCAAATATCAGTGCTCCTATCAGTGCTGCTTTTCTCTGCCCAACCCTCCCTATTGCCCTGAACTTCTCTAATGCTCTCACACCCCCAACTCTCCCTTCCATATTTCTTAACTCAGTGCAGAAGAGGGAACGGAGTGTCTGTGCAAAGTTTATTGAAGGTGGCAGGACAGATTGAGAAAGCAATTAAAAAAGCATACAGTATTTTGAGCTTTATTAATAGGTTTATAAGAGTACAAGAGCAAGAAACAAAGAAAATAGGAGCAGGAAGAGGTCATTTGCCCCTTCCAGCCTACTCCACCATTCAATGTGATCATGGTTGATCATGAAATGAAAATCGCTTATTGTCACAAGTAGGCTTCAAATGAAGTTACTGTGAAAAGCCCCTAGTCGCCACATTCCGGCGCCTGTTCGGGGAGGCTGGTACGGGAATTGAACCGTGTTGCTGGCGTGCCTTGGTTGCTTTCAAAGCCAGCGATACACTCCTTATTTAAAACCCTTGGTCCTGAAATTCCCTGAAACTCCAAAGAAACATCAGATTTCAACTCTTTTCACCCTCCCGTTTTATATTGCCGGAGCATCTGAAGGAAACCCACGCGGACACGGAGAGAACGTGCAGACTCCGCACACAGTGACCCAAGCCGGGAATCGAACCTGGGACCCTGGCGCTGTGAAGCAACAGTACTAACCATTGTTCTAGCATGATTCTCTTTAGTCTGATTCTGCCACTTTTTTCCAAGAGTTCTGCTATAAAATCCTTTATAATGGATTCTAACATTTTATCCATTACCAACGCCACATTGACTGGCCTATACTTCCCTGTTTTCTCTCAACCATCCTCTTTAGATAGTGGGGTTACATTAGCTACCCTGCAACTATAGAAAAATTACAGCACAGAAGGAGGCCATTCTGCCCATCTTGTCCATGCCAGCCCTATGACACCCAGGTGCCCTTTCTAATCCCAATTTCCTGCACCCGTTCCTTAGCCCTGTAAATCTGAAGGAACTGTTTCAGAGTCTATAGAACCTTGGAAGATGACCACCAAAGCATGCACTTATTTCTAGAGCCTCTTCCTTAAATACTCTTGGATGTAGATTACAGTCCCTGGGAATTTATTGGCCTTCAATCCCACCACTTTCCCCACAAATACTGATTTCCTTCTGTTTCTCCCTCTCACTAAACCCTGTGTTCCCCAACATTTCTGGTCTATTATTTGTGTCCTCCTTTGTGAAGACAGAACCAAAGTATGTATTTGTATTTTCAAAGTATTCCCGTAACAGCCTCCCCGAACAGGCGCCGGAATGTGGCGACTAGAGGCTTTTCACAATAACTTCATTTGAAGCCTATTTGTGACAATAAGCGATTTTCATTCATTCATCTCATTTGGTTGGTGAGCCATTTCTTTGTTCTCCATTATAAATTCCCCTGTTTCTGACTGTAAGGGACATTTGTCTTCACCAATCTTTTTCGCTTAACCTACCTATGGGCCATTCACAGTCAGATTTTATGTTCGGCACAAGCATACTTTCATACTGTTATTTTCTCCTTGTTAATCAATTCCTTTATCCTCCTTTGCTGAGTTCTAAACAACTCCCAATCCTCAGGTCTGCTGTTTTTTCTGGTCAATTTGCATTCCTGTTCCTTGGGTCTAATACTATCTAGAACTTCCCTTGCAAGCCATGGTTTGGCCAACTTTCCCATTTTGTTTTTGCACCAGAAGGAATGAACAATTGTTACTGTTCACCCATGCACACTTTGAATGTTTGCCATTATCCACCTATCGACCGTTTGACATTATCCATCTATCCATCGTCATAATATTCCCCAAGCATCAGAGCCAACTCGCACCTCATATCGTCGTAGTTTCCTATGAAATGAAAGTCGCTTTCGTCCCCAAGGACCATAGGCTGCTCTTTTGAGAGAGAGAGTTGACTGATGGTGATTTAGCCTCAGGCGAGGGGCAAGGTTGTGAATGCAGGCCTTCATGGATAACCTCAGCCAGTGCGGGAATTGAAACCACACTGTTGGCATCGCTCCGCATCACAAACCAGCCGTTCAGCCAACTGAGCTAACCGACGCCCAAGTTTCCTTTATTTAGATTCAGGATCCTAGTTCCAGAATCAGCTACATCACTCTCCATCTTTATTAAAAATTCTTTGACATTATGGTCATTCACCCCAAGGGGTCTCTCACAACTAGATTGCCAATTAGCCCTTTCTCATTGCACAATACCCAGTCTAGGATGGCCTGTTCTCTAATTGCTTCCTTAATGTATTGGTCCAAAAGACCAGCCCGTATACATTTCAGAACTTCCTCTTTTGATATTGTTACTAATTTGATTTACCCAATCTATATGCAAATTAAAGTCACCCATAATTACAGATGTTTCTTCATTGCATGTATCTCTAATTTCCTGTTTAATGCCATTCCCATTATCACTACTGCAGTTTGGATGTCTATATACAGCTCCCACTAATGTTTTTTGCCCCTTGGTTTTTCTCAGCTCTACCTGTACAGATTCCACATTGTCAGAGCAAATATTCGTCCTCGTTGTTACATTAATCTATTCTTTAACCAGCAATGCAACTCCACCATCTTTTCCTTTTTGTCTGTCCTTCTTAAATACTGAATACCCCTAGATGTTGAATTCCCATCGCTGGTCATCCTGCAGCCATATCTCCATAATCCCGACTATCTCATACCTGTTTGCATGTATTTGCAGTATTAATTCATCCACTTTATTGCACATGCTCCACATATTAAGGCACAAAGCCTTAAGCCTTGTCTTTTTAAAGTTCCTTGTTGCGTTTCCATTATTTTTCACTGTGGTCCTGTTTGTTTTTGGCCCTTGATTTCTCTGCCTATCACTTTTCTTATTCCCCTTTCTGTATTTTATTCTTGACCGTGTTTCCCCTTCCTCTGACTCCTTGCATTGGTTCCCATCCCCCTGTCATTTTGGTTTAAACTCTCCCCAACCACTCTAGCAAATACTCCCCTTCGGCAATCAATTCCTGTCCTGCCCAGGTGTAACTAGTCCAGCTTGTACTGATCCTACCTCTCCCAGAACCGGTCGCAATGTCCCAGATGTTATGACATCCTGGGCTAGTATGCGGTCAATTCCAGCCCCCCCCCCTTGACCTGGAGTCATAGCACAATTGAATTAACAATAATTCTTAGAAAAATACCTGAAGTCTTTGGCCCTTGGCTGCCCAATAATTAAACCATCAGGTCCGTAAATTTCAACACAATTACTTTTTATTCATAATAAGAGCTATAATGAAACATGCAGAAAATGCAACTGGTTAACTATTATTTAGTTCCTAATCCCCCATTTTAATTCCCCCACCCCCACACACACACACATGCCGTTTACACACACAAGACAAACAAACACAGATGGGAAGAGAAGGGTGAAAATAATAAGTAAAAGTAAACTAAAAGAATCTTTGTTTCAGATGATTGTTTCGAGCACACTATCCTTCAAACCAGGCTTTCAGCTCGAGATTTCTGCTTGCCCGTCTGTAATTTATTTGCAGTCAGTAGATTCATTCAGGTCTCTGCAGTTTCAGAAATACAGCAGCTTTTCTGGAGAAAACATGAGAGAAATAGAAAAAAAGCAGGTCCTTTCCCCTGAGTGTCCAAGGACCTGATTTTGCTTTCCTTAGGTCTCTGGAAATCATCCCACTCAGGCTGGATCAAATCATCACTTGTAACCGAGCAGAATATAGCCCTTTGGCCAATTCATTGGCCATCAGCCAACCAATCGAATTGAGTCTCACCCCATCTCTTGGGTCCTCCCAGAGTCTGTTCTGTTGTCCAAAGCTAGCAGAGTGTACTATATTGTAACTTCTTGAATTCCTCGTTCTCTCTGCTGCTTGACTTAAAGATACATGTCCATTAAGCATCCATGGAACAAAAATGATAATGGCAAAAATAAAGAATGGGCAAATAAGGAAATCATCAGGAAGGACCCGTACACAGGGATCTGAAACCCTCTCCTTCGTACCATCTCTTAAGCCACATGTTAATCTGCTATTTCTGATCTGACTAGCATGTGACACTGGTGGTAACCCTGAGATCACATTTGAGGTACTACTTTTCAACTTACTTCCCAACTTCCTAGATTCTGCTTTTGGGACCTCAACCCCTTTTTAAATTATTTTTTCTTTCTTAATTTTTTCCAATTAAGGGGCAATTTAGCATGGCCAATCCACCTACCCTGTACATCTTTGGGTTGTGGAAGTGAGACCCACGCAGACAAGGGACGAATGTGCAAACTCCACACGGACAGTGACCTGAGGCTGAAATCGAACCCCGCGCCGTGAGGCAGCAGTGCTAACCACTGTGCCACCGTGCCGCCCTTCTCATTCCCTTTATTAACCAATGTTGTTTGTTGCGATGAGTACCACTACCACCACTGGCTGTTCACCCTGCCTCTCAAGAATGTCCTGTAACTGCTCTGAGACATCCTTGACCTTAGGGAGGCAACATACTATTCTGGAGCTCAATTATGGCCCCAGAAATGGCCATCTATTCCCCTTACATTGAATCAACTATGACCCTTGCATTCCCACACTTTTTACTCCTTCCCTGTGCAACAGAGCCAACCATGGTGCAACAAATCTGTCTGTTGCTGTTTTCCCTTGAGAGGCCATTCCCCTCAACAGTATCCAAAGCGGTATACCTGTTTTGCAGGGGAGTGGCCACAAGAGATTTCAACACTGCCTGCCTAGTCCTCTTGCTCTGCTTGGGTAGTCACACATTCCCTTCCAGCCTGTGGAGTCTTAGCCAACTGTGTGACCATCCATCTATACGTGATATCCAGGATAATCTCTGCCTCGCGGATGCTCCACAGTGCCCCAGCCATTGCTCCAACTCTAAAACCTAGACTTCCTGGAGCTGCAACTGGAGACATTTCCTGCACATATGCTGGCCCCGGTCAGCGGAAATGTTCTTAAAATTAAATAATATTAATTACTCAAGGGCCTTTCTTCCCTGGTCCTCATTACGAATATCGCTCGTACAAACTACAAAGTATAGACCTTACTAGATGCGATAAAAGTAGTGAGTACTTACCCAACCATACCCACCCAGTTAGCTGCTTTCACTTGCACTGCATCACTTTTGAATCCTGATGCCACCTCAGGAACTTCAAACTCCAAGCTAGCGCTCTGCTCTCAATCTCGCTCTTTCTCCGGTTCCACTGATTTTCCTGTGATGCCACTTTGTTTATTTTCAACAAGAACTGACTGTAGGACACTGTTAGCTGACTGCTTCATTGCGATGCTGACTGCAGGACACTCTTCCCAGGTTATGTTCCAGAAGGTTATGTTGAACTTCTATAAGTCACTACTCAACCTCAGCTCGTGTATTGCAACCAGTTCTGGGTGCCACATTTTAGGAAGGATATGAAGGCATGAGAGGGTGCAGAAAAGATTCCTGAGAATGGTTCCAAGAATGAAGAACGTCAGCTATGAATATATATTGGAGAAGTTGGGACTATTTTCCTCGGAGAAAGGAGTTCTCGAGGTATTCAAAATCATGAGGGGCCTTGAGTAGATCTTAAGGGAGAAACTGTTCCCGGTCGTGAAAGGATCAAGAACGAGAGAGCACAGATTTAAAGTGATTAATAAAAGAAACAATTGTGATATGAGGAAAATCGTTTCATGCAGTGATGATTTGAGGCTTCTGCACTGACTGAGAATGTGGTGAAGAGAGATTTAGTCAAAGCATTCAAGAGAGAATTAGACTGTTAGCATAGAAGGAGACCAATCGGCCCGTGCTGGATCTTTGATAGAGATGTCTAATCAGCAACACCCCAATGCCCTTTCCCTGACATTTCTCCTTTTCAAGTACTCCACCCAATTCCCTTTGAAAGTCTGCTTCCACCGCCCTTTCAGGGAGTACACTGAATTTCATAGAATTTAAAGTGCAGAAGGAGGCCATTCGGCCCATCGAGTCTGCACCGGCTCTTGGAAAGAGCACCCTACCCAAGCCCACACCTCCACCCTGTCCATAACCCAGTAACTCCATCTAACATTAAGGGCAACTTTGGACACTAAGGGCAATTTAGCATGGCCAATCCACCTAACCTGCACATCTTTGGACTGTGGGAGGAAACCGGAGCACCCGGAGGAAACCCACCCGCACACTGGGAGAACGTGCAGACTCCGCACAGACAGTGACCCAAGCCGGGAATCGAACCTGGGACCCTGGAGCTGTGAAGCAATTATGCTAACCACTATGCTACCGTGCTGCCCATATGAAGATCACAACAACTTGCTAGGTAAAAAAGGCAGCGTGTGTGGGTCTGCAGGGCAAAGGCATGGGAACGGCATTAATTAAATTGCTTATTTGGAATGCTGGCGCAGACACAATGGGCCATATGGCCACCTTCTAGGCTATAACAATTCGACAATATTTTCTTTCTCAACATGAGCAAAATCATGGGAAATTGCAGGTATATTGCAATGGCCAATGGCTCTGGGCTGGATCTGGATTCACACATGTCCTATAAAATAGCCTCGAATCAGCTCCAATTACCTGGATTAATCTGTTTAGCTCAGGGACTTTAAAGGGAAGAGCCAAACATCAGACCTATTCCAGACTCCAGACAGCCCATGAACAACATAATCTGATAGTGTTGGAAAAAAGACCGAGAATTGGTGCTTACTTATCTTTCTTTCACTTACGTTTTTCAGTATTTGGTGCCTTTTCTTCTAAACCAAAGTGGATCAGTCATCTACTACTTCACACTGGCATCTACAGGTCAGTGCGCTTATTCATGCCAATAGATACTTTAAATTGCTGATGTTTGATTGAAGCCACTGGGCAGGATTCTCCATTTCTGAGACTAAGTGTTGACACCGGCGCAGAATTCGTGCAATTGGTGGAGTTCCACGACAGCAAAACTGGCACCGCACTTGGACTGATTCTGCAACTGTTAAGGGGCTAGCACTGGCGCCATGTGGAATACAATCAATTCCAAAGTGAAATGGTGCGGGATTCACAGGTTTCGCGATTGACACTCAGGAGGCTGACAAGCTGCAGCCCCATATATACACTTCACTTCCCACACACACCATCCCAGCCAACAAGATAGCAGCAAGATGCGCAGCTCCACGCTTCACACGTGCTGAGCTGGAGACCCTCCTGGATACAGTGAAGGAGAGGCTGTACTCCGGCCCGGGAGGAAGGCTGCCAGCCGCCGCCATTCTCCATACCTGGGCGCAGGTGACAGATGCAGTCAATGCCGTGGGACCGGACAGCAGTGCTGGAAAAAACTGCTTGACCTCTCTCAGGGCAGCCAGGGTGAGTAGGCAACACTGTGCCCCTGGCACCAACCCCTGTCCCACAGCCGTAACTCTACCCAACTCCACAGCCAGAAGGCGGGTGAACCCCCACCCTGCACCACATGTAGGCACCCATACCGGCTAACATGGCTGTGTGCCCTGGCAACTGAAGCCACCATCTACCCACTCCCTGGCCTGCATACGTCGGACTGAAGAATATTGTCGATTTTGTTAGCCCCCCCCCACCCGGAGAAAGCTCTCCATGCCCACCTGGAGTGGGAGAAGACTGGAGTGGGCATGCCGGACCTGCGACTCTTAACCATGGCCGAGCAGAAGGCACCCCCCGGCCTGCGGTCTAATCATGCATCTGGTCGTGTGTCTAACAAGACCTGCTGGAAATGGGGCGGATCCATCTGGAGTCTCCTTCCTCACCCAGTGCCACAGCTGGAGCTCCCGCCGTGAGCCGAGCAACGGCGCTGAGAGCAGCTCCGATGACAACTCTCCACCTGAGACGCAGGACACCCCAGAGCATGAGTACGGGGATGACACTGATTTCCCGTCACAGCTATCTCCAACACCCTCCACCATCCCAGAGACACTCATCTTGGCTGGGCATTTGAGTGAAGAGGCTTCTGGGACTATTTGACGCGTACCACACAGCTGATACTGTACAGCAGGTAGAGGTAGGAACACCGAGGGAGCGGACGGTCGGACGGCGGGCCGACCCCAGGGACTGGCTGCTGTCCAGATGGGTTTCGGTCTTCTGGAATGGACAGTCCCATCGATTGTGAAGATGCAGCCACAGAGCCAGGGATTACATAAGGGGTTGTCGGTGAGCATCCAGCACCTACATGTGCAGTTGGAGGAATCCAACCGCGTGCAGGAGCAGGAGGTGGTGCCTGTAATGCGGCATCTGTCACAGTTTACCCTCTAATTTTAGTTTCTCTGCTGTTTGGCCTTTCACACCTTTTATTCTCTCTGGGGTCTGTCATTAGCACTCTTTTCCCTTGGTTTCTTTGACTATTAGCACTCTTTTCCTTTGGATTCTGTGGCTATGAGTCACCTTTCATTCCCTCACCCCACAGTATAAATATCTCCCACTTTCTATGTCTTTTAGCTTTGACAAAGGGTCGTCTGGACTCAAAACATTCGCTCTTTCCTCTCCCTGCAGATGCTGCCAGACCGGCGGAGATTTTCCAGCATTTTCTCTTTTGGTTTCAAATTGTAGTATCCGCAGTAATTTGCTTTTAGCCTGGTGGGCTAAGTCCACATTGAAATGGAGGTATTGAGCCACCGAGGCATATAGGGCTTCCGTGACGGCACAGATGCACCTGACAACCGAGGTCTGGGAGAATCCGGACAGGTCCCTAATCGACGCCTGGAAGGACCCCGTGGCGTAAATATTCAGGGCGACCGCCACCTTGATGGCCACCGGAAGCAGGTGTCCTCCCATATACCACCGCGGTGCCAGGTGTGCCATGATCTGGCAGATATGTTGCACTGTCTCCCTGCTCATCCGGAGTCTTCGATTGCATGCCTGGTGCAGCAGGTCCTCGAATGACAGGTGTTGCCGGTACACACGAGCTCTCATGCGGCGCCTCCTTTGCACCTCCTCCTCGTCGGCCTGTTGGGTAGCCGCCTCCTGTACCTCTGTAGCCCGCTCCGCTGCTGCACACTTCGCCGCTGCAGCTTCCTCCTCCTCGAGCAACTCCAGCTCGTACAGCTGCAGGGCATCCCCCAGGACTGCGGCGATCACCAGGCAGGCCACTATTGTCGGTTAAATTCCAATATCCATTATCTGCAAGGATTGAAAGGCCAACATGTTATTATGGTGTGTATACCTGTACATGGTGGCCCCAGTTGGTACTCCAGGCTCTGCCCCCTCATGATGGCTGCCTTGCAGGCCACGGCAATGGCGGTCCGTGATTGGACACCTCCCCAGTCCCCAGTGGGGGGATCACCCCAGCTACGCCTGTTTACTTTCACCACCTTGTCCCCCCGACCCCCCTGGCAGAACCCCCCCACCCCAGCCCAGCCAGTGTCTAACGCAGCAGTTCATAGTCACCCCTCTGTGTGCTACCTCCTCTCTCTCTCCCTCATCAGTCACGACGCTGGATTCAGGATTTTTAAAAGCACAAGTGAACCGCGCTGTCAGGAACTTGACCCATCGAAGATGAAGAATCGCGGAGGCCCCAGAGAATACCACGTCAGGCCCACTAATGATATGCAAACGGTGTTTACTGTACGTGCATTCTGAACCGCATTGATGCCACTGTCAAGGTGACGGAGAATTGCGATTTGGCGTCACATCGGTGCCCACCGCGATTTTTGGTGTCAGAACCTATTCTCTGCCCAGTCGTGCATCGCGGCTTTAGCCAATGGAGAATCTCGCCCACTGTACTGGCATTTTCTGAGGCCTTTCTAATTATTTGAGATTGCAGGTATAACTTGGAGCCCATGCGTACATCTTCCTTAGATTTATTCTCATCGCCTTCACTTTGTCAAAGAACAACTTTGTGGTGGAATTTTCTTCACAAATAAATTTATCATGTTTCATTGAGAACTTTTTGCATGTAGGAATGTCTCAAGAATAATTAGGGATCAATGACGAATGCTGCCTTACTAGCGACACTCACATCCCATAAATAAATGAATCAAAAACATTTTAAATAAATGCTGTTTAATAATTCTTTATGGCAACATTAGTAAACCTTTGCAAGAGCATTAGGTCTGGAGCTGAATTAAGATGTTTAATTGTGAACTTTTTATTTTTCTCAATACAGTAATTTTATAGACCAAAAACACTAAATGCTTGTTCCTAGAACGAGTCAGCCATGTTTTGCAATTGCCCCATATGGGGTTCATGATTATGTGGGTTGGTTCAACCTCCGATGTTTCTACCTCTTGGAGGATGCTAAATACAAATGTGACATCAGGATTACACAGTTTTAAAAATAACTATGATCTGTGAACTGCTAGTCAGGTTGCATTTCTTGTCCACCCACTGTTGATCTGAGGTCGAACTGGGCCACTTTCTTGAACTGCTGCATTCTTCCACAATGTTGTTTGGTGGGGAATCCCAGGACTTTGACAGAGAACTGGTGAACAACCAAGGACTTGTGAACAAATTGGTGTTGATGTTGCTTTTAGCCCCCTCAGTGATTGACATCCAAGTGATTGACATCTTGGAGCTGGGAGATGCCGGAGGAAGTTAAGGACATACATATTTTTAGCATGTTGAAAACTGAAATGTTGGGAATCTGTCTTAAACATATTTATTGTTTCTATTTTTAATAAAAATATCAGAAGTTATCAAGTAGAAAATGTAATGAATGCATTTGACAGTGGTTTGGTGGTTCATCACAAATCTGCCGGAACTAACTCCAATGCCTCTCCTGGACAGTCCATGGAACTGCTGTCTCCCAATTCTATTCCTATATATCAAAATGCATAGGCTACATTAGCATCTTCACCTCTTCTTGAACAGTCACATCCTAACTGCTCATTTGCATCCTCTTATTTGCATTTTAATGTACTCCCCTTTCTTGATGTCAGCGAAGCATGCGAATAGCATTCCTATTTGCTTATAATCCCGAACTGTATACACTGCTCCGAGATTGATAAATGTTTACAGCACAGAAGGAGGAAATTTGGTTTATTGTGTCCATGTTGATCAACAAAGATCTGACTACACTAATCCCATTTTCCAGCGTTTGGCCCATAGCCCTGGAGGAAAGTGAATACCTAAATACTTCTTAAATGTTATGAGAGTTTTTGGCTCAACTACCGTTTCACGCGCATTCCAGACTCCCACCACCCTCTGGGTGAAAAAGTTTATCCTCAACTCCCTTCTTAGCCTTCGATCTCTTAAATCTATGCCCTCTGGTTATTGATCCCTCTATTAATGGAAAAAGTGCCTTCCTATCCACCCTATCATTGTCACTCATAATCTTATACACCTCCATCAGGTCCCCTATCAACCTTCGTCGCTGCAAGGAAAACTGCCCCAGCCTACCCAATCTCCCACCATGGCTCAGACCCTCCAGCCCAGGCAGCATCCTGGTAAATCTCCTCTGCACCCTCTATGGTGCAATCATATCATTCCTATAATGTGGTGACCAGAACTGCATACAGTACTCCAGCTGTGGCCTAATCAGCATTTTATACAGTTCCAGCAAGACCTCCCTGCTCTTATATTCTATGTGTCTGCTAATAAAGGCATGTATCCCATATGTCTTTACCACTTTATCTGCCTGTTCTGCCACCTGCAAGGATCTATGGATACGCACGCCAAGGTCCTTTTGATCTTTAGTACTTTCCAGAGTCTTATCATTCATAGTGTAATCCTTCGCTTTGTTAACCCTCCACGAGTGAATTACTTCACACTTTTCCGGGTTGAATCCCATTTCCACTGCTTTGCCCTCCTAGCCAGTCCATTGATATCCTCCTGCAGTCTAGGGCTAACCTCCTCGCTATTTATCACCCGACCAATTTTCAAGTAATCTGCAAATATCTTGATCATATCCCCTACATTTAAGTCCAAATCATTAATGTACAGCACAAATTGCAAGGACCCAGCACCGAGCCCTGCGGAACCCCAATGGAAATGTTTTAATTACAGAAACATCCCTTTACATCATCCACTGCCTCTTAGCCAATTTTGGATCCAATGTGCCACTTTGCCTTGGATCCTATGGGCCCTTACTTTCTTGACCAGTCTGCCATGAGGGACCTAATTAAAAACCTTTGTTGCTCTTTTTAACCTTAGTCTATTTGCTCTGATTACGTCACCTTTGCTCATGAGTCGCCAGGTATCTTTATGATACCGCCACGTGGTTCAAGTTCAGGTTATGATTAATAACACAGCACACCTACTTAGTAAGGATTAAAACAACGGTCATTTATTATATACAACAAGCAATATTAATACCCTAATACTACTTTCTATATAATAAACCTATCACTACTGGCCAATACTTAACTTAGGAAGAGCCCACCAGGTCAGGGAAACGAATGGCTTGTCCAATCAGATCTGGCCCGCGGGATTCAAAAGGCTGCTACAGGTCGTTGGCTAGGTGTCTCTACCGGATAGCGATCGCTGGATTCAAACTTACTGTTGCCGGCTGCTGTTCTTGCGAAGGTCTCGAGCAGGCGAAGAGGAAAGAGAGAGAGATCTGAACTTGGACCCCCACTTTTATAGGGCCCAGGGGCTTCCCGCCTCCCGGGGCGGCCCTTGACCCTGAGTCCCAAGTGATTGGATCTGTCCCCAATCTCTGGGGTCGATGTGTCCAATGGTGAGGCGATTCCTCGATCGGGGGGTGGTCGCTCACCTGTCTTTGTTTTGGCCACTGCAGGCGCCGACAGGTCTGGCCCGGTATTCAATTGCTAATATGTTACAATTGTTCCCGGGGATAGCTGATTTAACTGTGGATGTCTGAATAGATGGGCTGCAAACAGTCCTGAATGCAACTGCAAATACCTGGGTTGATGGGCTGTTGATAGCCCTGAGTATCGATCTGGGCTAACTTCCCAGAGCCGACTATGCAATACTGTCTGCAGCTGCCTGCTTGTGTCTTCTTAGCTGCTTTTCCCAGCAGTCTTTCGGGTTAGCCATTTTAAACTGGGTTTTGGCCAGATTAATCGGAACGCAGCCATTTTACGTGGCTACACCTTGCTAAAGTCCATATAGAGCACATCAAATGCATAGCCCTCATTAACACTCCGGGTTAACACATCAAGAAATTAGATTAAATTTGTCAAGCACAACCTTCTCTTAACAAATCCATGCTGATTATCCCCGATTAATCCGTGTCTATCCATGTGTAGAATTCTTTCTAGTATCTTCCACACCATCGGGGTTAGGCCGACTGGCTTATAATTTCCTGGTCTATCCCTCCCTCCCTTTTTTAGTAATGAGACAATTTTAGCAATTCGCCAGTCCTCTGGCACCTCACCTTTGGCCCAAGAGGATTTGAAAAATGCTACCAGTGTCCCTGATATCATCTCCCTTGCCTCCCTCAACAGCCTGAGATACATCTCAGCAGGGGCTGGTTTAGCACACTGGGCTAAATCGCTGGCTTTTAAAGCAGACCAAGGCAGGTCAGCAGCACGGTTGAATTCCCGTACCAGCCTCCCCGAACAGGCGCCGGAATGTGGCGACTAGGGGCTTTTCACAGTAACTCATTGAAGCCTACTTGTGACAATAAGCGAATTTCATTTCATTTTTCATCTCAGGGCCTGTGGATTCATCCACTTTTAAAGCTGCTAAACCTGCCGGTACCTCCTCTCTCTATGCTAATTTCCTCTAATATTTCACAGTCTTCCACCCAAATGTCTACACCTGCATCGCCCTTTATCATTGCGAAGACCGACACAAAGTATTCACTCTAACTACGTCTTCTGGGTGCACAAACAGATGACCAAAATTGTTCCTAATTGGTCCTACTCTTTTCCTAATTGCTCCTGCTCCAAAGTTCCTGCATTGATGCAGCTGCTAATTAGCCACCAGCGTAATGAATTACATATTAGAATGATTGAAAATACTGTCGCTGACAACATGGATGTTTGTGCCACATGTAAATCTCAATTCTAAGACCAGAACAATTGTGATCTGAAGCATACATGAAATGAAATGAAAATCGCTTATTGTCACAAGTAGGCTTTCAATGAAGTTACTGTGAAAAGCCCCTAGTCGCCACATTCCGGCGCCTGTTCAGGGAGGCTGGTACGGGAATTGAACCGTGCTGCTGGCCTGCCTTGGTCTGCTTTCAAAGCCAGCGATTTAGCCATGTGCTAAACCCAGCTCCTGATGAGACATAGCAATTACAGCTGCACTAGTGAGAATTGTGTGATGTGAGTGTGAGTCCTGTCATTGCAATTGCATTGTGTATAAATGGTTTGCTCATGTGAATGAGATTTACCCTCAGTGGCTGATGTATCAAGTTAGATCAATTTCAAGTCGAATTTTAACCTCTTCAGAAATTAAAACTATACTAATTATTTAAAGAATGTCAACTGTGGGATAAACGGACAGGATCAAGAAAGGTCAGTGTGTTCACCTTTTGTTTCTGTTCACTTTTGTCATGTATTTGTTGATACATGCATATAATTATTTCCTTTATGCTACCTTTGAGAGTTAAATATTCAGTGAAAATATCTATTTTTGCAGATCTGTCATTGGCTGTGCTCTTATCAAACTCTCTCACATTTCTCTTCACATTACTAACTGGAAAGTTGCTTGGTGAAGATATTGGTGGTAAACGTAAGTATCTTTTTTAAAAAATATTTTTATTCTCCTTTTTCACATTTTCTCCCAAATTTACACCTACCAACAATAAGCAGTAACGAATATAATGTCAATCTCCATTTCAACAACTACAATCCCATCCTCCCACCAACCCCCAAACAACAGCCCGCATGTTAATATAAACAAGTAACAAAAAGGAATCAGGAATCACCCATAGTCACCATTAACACAGACGTCCCCCTCCCCCCAACCCTCCCAACCGCCACCGCCCCCCCACACACTCACTAATGTTCGATGTTATCCAATTCTTGAAAGTGCATAATGAATAATGCTCATGAATTGTAGAACCCCTCCATCCTTCCCCTCAGTTCAAACGTAACTGTCTCAAGAGTCAAGAATTCTAACAGGTCCCCCGCCACGCCAGGGCACAGGGTGGAGAGGCTGCTCTCCATCCCAACAGGATCTGCCTTCGGCCGATCAACGAGACGAAGGCTACAACATCTGCCTCCGCACCCATTTCCAACCATGGCTCGGGTAAATGTAAGTATAACATGTTTGTAGATTAATACAAAATCTGTCACATACACCAGGATTTTCCGACCCCATCATGGCGGGACCTGCTGCGGGGGTTTCGGCAGCCCAGCCAAATGTCCATTGGCTTTGAGCGTCATCAGACCATCCCGTCAGCAGCTGGGTGGGAAAATCGCACCCATGGTATTTACAGCTTGGAAACAGACCATTAGGCAAAACAGACTCTGACCAGTGTTCGTGCTTTATTTGCGCCTCCTCCTAACCTTCGTGTCATCAACATTTACAGCAGAAAAAGAGGCCATTCAGCCCATCGGGTTTGTGCCGGCCATTAAGCACCTATCTTGTCTAATCCCATTTTCCAGCACTTGGTCTGTAGTCTTGTATGCTATGACGTATCAAGTGCTCATCTAAATGCTTCTTAAATGTTGTGAGGGTTCCGCCTGTACCACCCTTTCAAGCAGTGAGTTCCAGATTCCAATCACCCTCTGAGTGAAAAAGATTTTATCAAATACCCTCTAAACCTCTAGCCTCTTACGTTAAATCTGTGTTCCCTGGTTGACCTCTTGATGAAGGGGAAAGGTTCCTCCCTATGTCCGTCATAATTTTATACACCTCGGTCATGTCCTCCCTCAGCCTTCTCTGCTCTAATGAAAACAACCACAGCCTAACCAGCCTCTCTTCATAGCTGAAATGCTTCAGCCCGGGCACATCCTAGTGAATCTCTCCTTCACCCTCTCTAGTGTAATCACAGACGTCCTGTATTGTGGCAAGCAGAACTGCACACAGTACTCCAACTGTGATCTAACCAGCGTTTTATACAGCCCCATCATAACCTTCCTGTTCTCCTATTTTGTGCCTTGGGTAATAAAGGCAAGTATCCCATCTGCCTTCTTAACCACCTTATCTACCTGTTCTGCTTCCTTCAGGGACATATGGACATGCACTCCAATGTCCCTCTGTACATCCAAGCATCCTACTGTTCATTGTGTATTTTGTGCCTTCTTCTTAGTTATCCCCACCAACCCCCCACCAGAATGCATCATCTCACACTTTTTTCAAGGTTAAGTTCCATTTGCCACTGTTTTGCCATCTGACCAATCCATCTATATCGTCCTGTAATCTTTCAAAAAAAAATTTTTTTATTCTCCTTTTTCACGTTTTCTCCCACATTTACACCCATCAACAATAAACAATAATCAACAAGATATGTCAATCCCCATAATAACAACGATCCCATCCGCCCACCAACTCCCAAACCTCAACCCGCATGTTTACATAAACAAATGACAAAAAGGAATCAGGGATTACCCGTAGTCACCCTTAATCTACACCCCCCCACCCACCCCCCCAACCAACGCCATCCAGCCTCTAAGAGAGTACCGTGCATGATACCCCACAGTTGTACACCCCCCCCCCCCCCCAAGTCTCCAGCTCCTCCCGTCCACTGCCTCTTGTAAAACTCCTCCTCCCAACCTCGGTTCCCTCCCCCCAACTTTCCACCCCGGCTAGACCACTCGGACCCTGTTCTGTCAGGCTCCGATGGCCACAGCCCCTCCCCCCACCTCACTCCCGTTCACTGGCCGGCTTAAACCGGCCAGCGTGGAGGCCCCCGCCCGGGTCCCTTTCCCCCTTGCCCGGCCCTAGAAAAGCCCAAAGATCCCCTTTTAGCACACAAACCCCGCATATCCACCTACACCCCAAAGAGCCCTCCTTTCGAATGAAAGTCCCGTCCCTTTCCTTGTCCAAACATATGAAACATTGGCTCCTTTAGCCTCTACCCCCGCGCGCAGTGATACAAAAAAAAAAGAAGAAAATACAGTCATGAGGTTACATCGGCACATGACCATTCCTCAATTTGTCAGTTCTACCACAGTACTTCTGCCTTCGCAAACTCCTCCGCTGCTTCCGCCATTCCAAAATAAAAGTCCCTGAGCTTGTAAGTCACCCTCAGCTTCGCTGGATATACAATGCCACACTGCACCTTGCCAATGTACAGTGCCCTCTTCACCCGGTTGAAGGCAGCCCGCCTCCTCGCCAGCTCCACCGTAAAGTCCTGGTATACACGTATGCCAGCTCCAGCCCACTGCACCACCCGCTTCTGCTTGGCCCAGCTCAGGACCTTCTCCTTCACACTGTACCTACGGAAGCACAGAGTCACTGCCCTTGGCGGCTCACTCGCCTTTGGTACAGGCCTCCGCGACCGATGAGCCCAATCCAGTTCATATTGGGAGGGGTCCTCCCCCTCCCCCAGTAGTTTTGCCAGCATCACGGCAAAATACTCAGTCGGCTTCGGTCCTTCAACTCCTTCGGGCAGCCCCGCGACCCTCAAATTCTGTCGCCTGGATCTGTTTTCCAGATCTTCCATTTTTCCTCGCAGATTCTTGTTCGTGTCCATCACCTTCCGCATCTCCTTCCCCATCGATGCAAGTTGATCACCGTGCTGCAATACCGTCTCCTCCACTTCCTTCAGCGCCTCCCCTTGCTCTCGCACCTCCGCCACTGCGCTCACCACCGCCATCTTCACCGGGGAAACCGCCTCCTCCACCAGCACATTCAAAACCTCCCGCATCTCCTTCCTCACCATCTCCATACATTTCTCAATCTGTGCCAACTGCTTTTGGAATTCCGCAGCCATCACCTTAGTTAGTTCTTCAGCCGTAAGCACTGCGGCCTCCCCTGGTGCTCCAGCCTCCATCTTCTTTGTTGCCCCCACGGTGACCTTTCCCCTCTCCAACCGACTTTCAGCCGCTTTTTTCCCGGCCGTTTTTTTGGTGTTTTTTGACATCCTTCTTCTCCTTGCGCTATCTCCCAACTTTTACTGCCGTCGCTGGCCCTAGGACCGGGCGTTACTCCCCGAAAATGCCGTTCTGAACGGGAGCCCTCCAATGTGCGTCTGCCTCCCGCCCGCCGTCACCGGAAGTCCCCATCGTCCTGTAATCTAAGACTTATCTCCTAGCTATTTACCACACCAATTTTAGTGTCGTCTGCGAACTTACTGACCATATCTCCTACTTCCACGTCTAGATCATTAATGTACACTACAAATAGCAAGGGACCCAGCACTGATCCCTATGGAACACCACTGGACACAGGCTTCCAGTCACAAAAATAACTTTGGACCATCAGCCTCTGCCTCTTGCCACTAAGCCAATTTTGGATCCAATTTGCCAAATTGCTCTGGATCCCATGAGCTCTTCTTTCTTGAACAGTCTCCCATGCAGAACCTTGTCAAAAGCCTTATTAAAGTCCCTGTAGACTACATCAACTGCACTGCCCTCATCTACACACCTAATCACCTCCTCAAAAAATTCATTCAAATTTGTTAGACATTATCTCCCCTTGACAAAGCCATGCTGACTGTCCCTGATTAAACCTTGTCTCTCCAAATGGAAATTAATTCTGTTCCTGAGAGTTTTTCCCTATCACTGATATTGGACTCACTGGCCTAAATACCTGTTTTATCCCGGCTTCACTTCTTGATTAATAGTACCACTATAGCTGTTGTCAAGACCTCTTGCTCCTCTCCTGTGGTCAGAAAGGATTTGAAAATTATCGTCAGAGCTGTTGCCTCTCCCCTTGCCTCATACAGCACCTTTGTCTGGGCCTGGGAATCATCCTTTTGTAAGCCCACTAAAACTGCTAATACCTCCTCCCTCACAAAGAACAAAGAAAAGTACAGCACAGGAACAGGCCCTTCGGCCCTCCAAGCCTGCGCCGACCATGCTGCCCGTCTAAACTAAAATCTTCTACACTTCTGGGGTCCGTATTCCTCTATTCCCATCCTATTCATGTATTGTCAAGATGCCCCTTAAACGTCACTATCGTCCCTGCTTTCACCACCTCCTCCGGCAGCGAGTTCCAGGCACCCACTACCCTCTGTGTAAAAAAACTTGCCTCGAACATCTCCTCTAAACCTAGCCCCTTGCATCTTAAACCTATGCCCCCTATGAATTGACTCCTCTACCCTGGGAAAAAGTCTCTGACTATCCACTCTGTCTATGCCCCTCATAATTTAGTAGACCTCTATCAGGTCGCCCCTCGACCTCCTTTGTTCCAGTGAGAACATACCCAGTTTATTCAACCTCTACTCATAGCTAATGCCCTCCATACCAGGCAACATCCTGGTAAATCTCTTCTGCACTCTCTCTAAAGCCTCCACATCCTTCTGGTAGTGTAGCTACCAGAATTAAACACTATACTCCCAAGTGTGGCCTAACTAAGGTTCTATACAGCTGCAACATGACTTGCCAAATTTTTATACTTAATGCCCTGGCCAATGAAGACAAGCATGCCGTATGCCTTCTTGACTACCTTCTCCACTTGTGTTGCCCCTTTCAGGGACCTGTACACCTAGATCTCTCTGACTGTCAATACCCTTGAAGGTTCTACCATTCACTGTATATTCCCTACCTGTATTAGACCTTCCAAAATGCATTACCTCACATTTGTCCAGATTAAACTCCATCTGCCATCTCTCCGCCCAAGCCTCCAAACGATCTAAATCCTGCTGTATCCTCTGACAGTCCTCATCGCTATCTGCAATTCCACCAACCTTTGTGTCGTCCGCAAACTTACCAATCGCACTTTCTATACTCCTCCAGTGCTTCGACTGTTTTGAGTCCGCTGTTACTGTCATGAGCCTCCGCTTTTTTTCCTTATCCAACCATGTACATCCCTTGACATCCAGGGTTCTTTGGACTTGTTGGTCCCACCCTTTACCTTTATGGGAACATGTTGGCCCGTGCTCCCTCTATAGCAGTTTTGAATGTCTCCCACTGTTCTGATGTGGATTTTCCTATGGCTCAGAGTCCACTTCGGCCAGATCATGTACCGTAGAATTCCTACAATGCAGAGGAGGCAATTTGACCCACTCCCCCCCCCCCCCCCCCCCCCCCATCCCTGTAACCCCACATATCCTGTACATATTTGAAGGCCAAGGGGCAATTGATCATGCCCAATCCACCTAACCTGCACATCTTTGGATTGTGGGAGGAAACTAGTGCACCTGGAGGAAACCCATGCAGACATGGGGAAAAAGTGCAAACTCCTCACAGACAGTCCCCGAAGGCCAGAATTGAACCCAGGTGCCTGCCGCTGTTAGGCAGCAGAGTTAACCAGTGTGCCGCAATCGTGCCGCCCTGTCTTCTATTAAAATCAACTTCCCCCCCCCCCCCCCCCCTAATTCAGGACCTTTGTTTCCGATCCATCTTTATCCTTTCCATAACTATCAATGAAAGTCTCCCGCTCTGACATTTTTGCCACCTGCCAGGTTTCATTTCCTAAAATTAGGCCCAGTGCCAACCCTCTCTTTTTGGACTTTCTACTTGCTGGGTCAAAAAGCTCTCCTGGATGCACTTTAAGAATTCCAGACCCTCTAAGCCTTTCACGCTTTGACAACCCCAAATAATATTGGGATCTAACCCATCAACTCATCTTCTTATTCCTTTCTCTCTCTCATATGTTTATCTAGCTTCCCCTTAAATGCATCAATGCTATCCACCTTAGCTACTCCTTGTGGTAGGAAGTACCACATCCCAATCATTGTCTGGGTAAAAGATTTCTGCTGAATTCCCTCTTGGACTTACGAGTTAACTATCTTATATTTATGGCCCGCAGTTCTGGGCTTCTCTTCAAGTAGATACCTATCCTATTAAATTATTTTATAACCTTAAAGACCTCTAAGGGGTCACCCCAGCCTGCTCGATCTTTCCAGATAAGTATAACCTCTCAGTTCTGGTAAAACTCTTGTAAGTCTTTCTTGCATAGTGCCTCTGTACAAGTTTGACATACCTTCGCTGCTTTTAATTCTCACTTTCTAGAAATGTGCCCTATTACTTTGTTTGCTTTTTTATGGCCTTATTGACCAGAATTGCTACCTTTATAATGTATGTATCTGTATCCCAGGTCCCCCTGCCCCTTTTCACCTTTTAAAATCTTAATGTCCAAGAAGTATGTGGTCGCCTTGGTTTTCCTACCAAAATACACCACCTCACACTCTGCTATCTGGAAATTCATATAAAGCATGAACAGAATATGATTTGCTGACCTTAACTTTGCATCACTGTCTGAGCCATCCGTTAACAGCAAATTTGTTAACGCATTAGCCCGGATCGTCCGGTCTCCAGATTGCTGATGATTGGACATACAACCCGAGATGTGTCTTATGACACTGCAGGAGTTCTGACTCATTGGCCTCTCTGGGAGTTGCCCAGGAAGTTTGAACATCTGACGGGCAATTCCCCCGTTCCTTAGACCCTCCGCAAAAATCTTTGACTCTGAGTTGGAGTCTGAGACTTTGAACAGTTGCGCAATACTTTATAATAATCTTTATGTAATAATCTTTATTGTCACAAGTAGGCTTACATTAACACAGCAATGAAATTACTGTGAAAAGCCCCTAGTCGTGACATTCTGGCACCTGTTCGGGTACACGGAGGGAGAATTCAGAATGTCCAAATTACCTATCAGCACGTCTTTTGGGACCTGTGGGAGGAAACCTGAGCACCCGGAGGAAGCCCACGCAGACACGGAGAATGTGCAGACTCCGCACAGACAGTGACCCAAGCCGGGAGCCTGGGACCCTGGCGCTGTGAAGCAACAGTGCTAACCACTGTGCTGCCGTGCCACCCTACCTGGATAGTTAGACATGTGTCATTAGAATGTCACTTTAAGAAATGGTTGTCTGCTAAATTACTGCAGTGATGTCAGAGTGTGGGTGGAGCTAAGCTCTGGCTCTGCTTTTTAGTTTCACTTTGAGAAAAGCTTGGGTGTGTCTTTTTTTGGTTTCGTTTCAGTGTTGGAGCTGCAGCCAGCCACAGAAGGTGTAATGTTGTTCTCTCTGCCATGTAAAGACTATCTCTTGATCATTTGGTGAATTCAGAGTGATAACTGTTCTCAGTAGTGAATTTAAACCTGATGTGCTTCTGTTAAAAGTTTTTTTAAATGTCTTATGGATGTTAAAAGGAAAGCTTAAGGATTACTTTGCGTTGTATTCTTTGGGGGGGGGTGTTTGAATTGATGTTTGCTAAGATGTTCACTGTATGTTTTAAAAAGGTTAACTTGAGTTCATAGAATAAACATTGTTTTGTTTTAAAAAATACTTTTCGATTTCTGCTGTACCATACCTGTGGAGTGGGCCATGTGCTCTCCATACCACAATCTATTAAAAGTTGTGGGTCAGGTGAACTCCATGATAGACTTTGGGGTTCTCTAAACCCTGGCCCATAACAAATGTTCAACAGAAAAGTTCAAATCTAACTCGGGGGTAACTATAGAACTGACTGCCACCATCCCCCTCACTCACCTAAAGTGCTCACACTGACATCGACTACCCCCAACCTGATTACCCTTCCCAACCCCATTCATCTGCCACCTCACTCACATGCCACCCGGCTGACTATGATTACCATTTCATAGAAATTCCAAGCCATGATCATCATGTAAATAGCAATATTGTGATGGCTATTGTGTGTTTGTCAAGTCGCTCTTTAAAAACATGCTCTTTTTTTTCCATTTTCCCCTGTCTTTTTCAGAGGCTACAACAGGAATGCTGTTGATTATTGTTGGTGTCACGCTGTGTGTTGCCAGCACAGTCATCATGGAGAGATAACATAAAAGGAACCTGATGCACCAAAAGGATAAAATCAAACTTTTAGTTGTATAGCTGTACTTGATCAACAAGAAAAACTCTAATCTGGATGCATCTCAGAATTGGAGGAGAACAGATAATCAATTTCTAACTCGAACACTTTAAAGATATAAACCTGTCCCACAGTTGGTATGTTCACATTTACACTGGAGACATGTACAAGATAAGCGACTCTGGTTATCTTCAATCTGGTGTTAGATTGGAAGAAAATAATTTTCAATTCTTGAATTCCGCTCTTTCAGCAGTCAGCATTTTCAAATTAAGAACTGGTATTGATCTTTATAATAGTAAATGGAGGATACAGCCATGGCCTCGTACAAAACAATTATGTATATTTTTCTTCCTGTGAAGTGAATGGTTTTGCAATACTAAACACCAAAGAATGAAAATCATGTTGTAGAAAGTTAGCTCCACAGTGGTGAATCTGTAAAGTTGAGTGATAGTGACACAAAATATATGTGTGCTGACTCTGACCATTTTTATTTTTTTAAACATAATCCCAGAATAAACTGGAGTTAGACAAGTTTTTTTTTCATTCTGTGATACATTCTTCCTGCCACTAGATGGTGTTAATGCATTTATAAAGCATATCTGGACAGGAACTGATTAATAATGTCGCCCTGTTGTGGACCAGTAAATTCATGGGCACACATGGTTTCTACACACTGTTTTGTGAACTTTCAAAAGTTTTCATCAAATAAGTCTTCTGCTGTTTCCATCTCTTCCCCGTCACCATTTACTGACATTTAGGTTCTCATAAGAAGACTACTAATATGGATGAGGAACAGGAGATCACCCTGTTGTGGACCTGTAAATTCATGGGCACACATGGTTTCTCCACGCTGTTTTATGAACTTTCAAAAGTTTTCATCAAATAACAGTCTACTTCTACTGTTTCCATCTCTTCCCCGTCACCATTTACTGACATTTAGGTTCACATAAGAAGACTACTAATATGGATGAGGAACAGGAGATCTAATTCTCACCTGTGTCTAGGCTCACACTCCCTGAAGGTCTCAGTGGATAGTAATTGGGAGTGGTACCCATTTACCTCCTTAACTTATTTGTATATATATAATATATATGGAGGCCAATAATAGCACTCTTATGAATTTCCCACAGGGAGCTCTGGGATACAGAAATGATTTATTTGTTACATTAAGTAGATGAGTTTATGAATCTGAAGGACAAATTGGACAGCATGCAAATAGGAAACCAATCAACCAAAGGGAGTGACCTATTGTGAAGGGATCTTGTTGAATAACATTTATCATCCAGCCAGATATAACGTTAAGAAGGATAATTATGTTCCTCTTGAACTATTTTCATTAAAAGACCATCTTAAGTATTTATTTTTAATCTCTTTAGCCACTGGGTGCATGTGTGGAAAGTGTTTTCATGTGGCCAGTTTGTCCCTGTTCTAAATCGTAGACTAGTTGAAAACTGCAATACTGTACGTTGATATGGGTGTGGCAGAGACATTTCTTCTCTCAAAAACAAGCATATAAAATACCATAGTATGAACAAACTATGCAGAAGATAGGCACATATGACAGGAATGCGGAGATTGGATTATGTGCAATGTCCACCCATTTCAAATGCTTGATCTTCTGTCCTCGGAAAAACTTATGCAGCAACAGCAAGATTTGCAAACAGTAGCGGAAAATGTTGTAAAACTGAGTCAAGGAAATAAAACAATACAGTAGCATATTACAGATGATGATTGTGCATTCCAAGGTGATAGATAATGGTCTGTTCAATGCATCTGAGCAATAAAGTCTGATTGACTGCTGAAGGTCAAGGGTAAAAAAAATGTTAAGGATTTTAAATTAGAGTGGCTCACCAGAGTTTATTCACAGCACCCTTTAAACAACTATATAAGGATGTTTGGAGGACATCTGGACTATGCTGCCGTTGCTGTGGATACAGCAAAACCATTTTTGTGTGTGAGCCACGTATTAAGTGCGGTATTGTGCTAGGATGTAAAAGCATCTTGATTTAAAAATTTCTATAACATTTGAAATTTTACAATTCCTCCTTTATTCTGGTAGTTTTCACTCTGCCTTTGAAACCTTGCTGGGCATCATTTCATAATTAGCTATTCCCTTTTACGATTTTCTTGAAGGCAGCATTAACTCGACTGATAACAGTGCTGTAGGCTCTTCATAAGACATTGATTTCTTGCAAGGTTTGCCAGTTGATCTCGTGTACGTCATCCACATTAGTAGCCTTCTTATGAGAACCTAAATGTCATCAAATGGTGATGGGGAAGAGGTGGAAACACTGCACTGGTTTAAGTTTCACCTGATGTCAAGGCTCACACTTCCTGAAGATCTCGGTGGATAGTAATTTGGGAGGTGTGACCCATTTACCTCAAACTATTTGTATATATGTATTGTCATGACACCCTTTGCTCGTGCGCAGTCATTTTCAGTCCCACTTGACCTGGAGTCGCAACATAGTGAATTACTTTTTATTTACAACTAGAACTGTAATGAAATATGCAACAATATAACTGGTTAACTAATATCTAATTCCTAATCCCCCACTTTAACTTGCCTCCACCCTCTAAATAACATATACACACAGGACAGACAAACACAGGGGAGAAGAGGGGTGTAAAAATAATAATGAAGGTCAAGAGATGGAGTCTTTGGGCGGGATTCTCCGACCCCCCGATGGGTCGGAGAATCGCCGAGGGGCGGTGTGAATCCGCCCCCGCTGGCCGTCGAATTCTCCGGCACCGGAGATTCAGCGGGGGCAGGAATCGCGCCGCGCCGGTCAGCGGGCCCCCCCCCGGCGATTTTCCGGCCTGCAATGGGCCGAAGTCTCGCTGCTGTAATGCCGGTCCCGGCGGCATGAATTAAACCACCTCACTTACTGGCGGGACCAGGCGGCGCGAGCGGGCTCCGGGTCCTGGGGGGGCGAAGGCGATCTGGCCCCACGGGATGCCCCCACGGTGGCCTGGCCCGCGATCGGGGCCCACCGATCGCAGGTGGGCCTGTGCCGTGGGTGCACTCTTTCCCCTCCGCGTCGGCCATAGCCTCCGCGATGGCCGACGCGGAGGTGACCCCCCCCCCCCTGTGCATGCGCGGGGATGACGTCAGCTGATGCTCCCGCGCATGCGCGGATTTCCGCCAGGCGGCAGAGTCCCTTTGGCACCGGCTGGCGTGGCGCCAAAGGCCTTCCACGCCAGCCGGCAGGACGGCAACCACTCAGGCGCGGACCTAGCCCCTAAAGGTGGGGCAGCCTGACGCCGGAGTGGTTCACGCCACTCCATCCCGCCGGGACCCCCGCCCCGCCTGGTAGGGGAGAATCCCACCCTTTGTTTCAGATGGTTGTTTCTAGCATCTTTGCTTAATCAGGCTTCCAGTTCGAAGGTTTCACTTGATTCATGCAGATTCTGTGTACAGCAATGCAGTTTTTTCTTCCTTCCATCTAGTATTCAGTTCAAGGTTTTGATTGTAGATTCATTGAGGTCTCTGCAGTTTCAGAAATACAGCAACTCACAGCCTTTCTGGAGAGAGGGAGCAGGTTCCTTCCCTGTGTGAAGGTCTCAACTCTGCTTTCCTTAGGACTCTGGAAATCATCCCACTCAGGCAGGATCCAATCACTACCTGTTTCCGGAAAGGAAATGGCCTTTTGGCCAATTCGTTGACCACCTAAAAATCAATTGAACCGAGTCCCACCCATCTCTCAGGTGTCGAAAAGTCTGGGTTCTGCTGTCCAAAGCTAGCAGCACCAAATACTATGCTGCAACTTCCTGAATTCCTCGTTCTCTCTGCTGCTTGACTTAAAGATGCATGTCCATGAAACATCCATCGATCAAAAATGATAACGGCAAAAATAAAGAAAGAGGAAATAAGGCAATCAACAGGAAGGACCCTTACATCATTATATGTAGCACTTATATGAGCACTGTAGCTGAGATCAGTTATATTACAACCCGGTTTATATGGTCTGACTATTCACTGTCTTAGTCACTTGAGCCATTGCAGAAATGTTTAACTTTTAAGGAAAATCTTTAAATAATGTTTACAAATGTGGAGCTGGATTCTCCGTTTCTGAGACTAAGTGTTGATGGCAGCGGAGCATGTGTGTTTTTTCACGACCAAACAATTGGCGTGAGACCCTCACCGATTCCGATACTGGTGTGGGGCTAGCACAGGTGCCAACTGAAACTGCCGCCTCCTGCGCCAAAAACGACTGGAGAATGGCCAGGTCGCAGGCTGCGCACGCGCACAGCTGATGAACTGCAGCAGTCATGCCGTACAATATGGCGTCAGCCGTTTGAGAACCCAACCCGCCATCCGCAATCACACACTCCACCCCCTGGCCACCTCCCACCAGTGCCCCCAGCCCTAGTGGAAGCCCCCCCTGCCCCCGGCTAGCAGCACAGATCCCGGCTGAGTGTGGCGACGCTGGACACAGTCCGCACAGCTGACACGCCGGGTTCCCAACCACTGGGACCTCATATGGGAACTCAGCCCATCGGGGGCAGAGCATCGTGGGTGGGCCGCTGATGATGTGCCAATGCCGTTCAAACGCGCACGCCACGATGATGCCAGTTTGGAGGGGGCGGAGCATAGCAGACTGGTGGCAAACCGGCGCCAGCCCCGATTTCGGCGCGAAAATCCATTCTCCGCCCGATTGCCAAACACGATTTTGGCGTTGGGCTATCGAGAATCCCACCCGCAGTTTTTATTCTTTCATTAATCAGTAGATGGTGCAGACTAATTCAAGTGAGCGAAAATGAACAGAAAATGGGCCACTCAAGTGTACACTCCAAAAAGGTACAGGAGAACAAACAAATTCAGGTTAGCTATTCATTAATGCAGAAACACTGGCTAAATACAGTGTCCCCAATGATGTGCACCTGAGTTCAATTAATTCAACACCAACCAAAGGTGGAATCTCGGATCTTTCCGACTGTTGTCACCTGTACCAAAATAAGGTGACACATCAATGTATGCTAAATGAAATAATGCATTCAGGTGTGATGTTTAAGATGAGCCGATAAACTTTGGTCATCGGCTGCCCTCTTGAGATAGATGTGCAAGATCTCATGACACTATCCAAACAACATGGAGAAGACCTTTTGCTCGCACCAACACTTATTCGTGAACTAACATCACTTGAACATAATCTGGCCATTTCTCTGTTTGCTTTGTGTGGGACCTTGCTGTGTTGAAATTTGCTTTTGACAAGGTGCCACACAAAAGGTTGCTGCATAAACTAAAGATGCATGGCATTGAGGGTAAAGTGGTAGCATGGGGAGAGGATTGGTTAACTAACAGAAAGCAGAGAGTGGGGATAAATGGGTGTTTCTCTGGTTGGCAACCTGTAACTAGTGGGGTCCCTCAAGGATCAGTGTTGGGCCCGCAGTTGTTCACAATTTACATAGATGATTTGGAGTTGGGGACCAAGTGCAATGTGGCAAAGTTTGCAGACGACACTAAGATGAGTGGTAAAGCAAAAAGTGCAGAGGATACCGGAAGTCTGCAGAAGGATTTGGATAGGTTAGGCGAATGGGCTAGGGTCTGGCAGATGGAATTCAATGTTGCCAAGTGTGAGGCTATCCATTTTGGGAGGAATAACAGCAGAATGGATTATTATTTAAACGGTAAGATGTTAAAACATGCTGCTGTGCAGAGGGACCTGGGTGTGCTGGTGCACGAGTCATAAAAAGTTGGTGTGCAGGTGCAACAGGTGATTAAGAAGGCTAATCGAGTTTTGTCTTTCATTGCTAGAGGGATGAAGTTCAAGACTAGGGAGGTTATGCTGCAATTGTATAAGGTGTTGGTGAGGCCACATCTGGAGTATTGTGTTCAGTTTTGGTCTCCTTACCTGAGAAAGGACATATTGGCACTGGAGGGAGTGCAGAGGAGATTCACTAGGTTGATCCCAGAGTTGAGGGGATTAGGTTATGACGAGAGGTTGAGTAGACTGGGACTATACTCATTGGAGTTTAGAAGGTTGCGGGGGGATCTTATTGAAACAAAAAATTATGAAGGGAATAGATAGGATAGATGTGGGCAGGTTGTTTCCACTGGTCGGGGAAAGCAGAACGAGGGGGCATAGCCTCAAAATAAGGGGAAGTAGATTTAGGACCGAGTTTAGGAGGAACTTCTTCACCCAAAGGGTTGTGAATCTCTGGAATTCCTTGCCCAGTGAAGCAGTTGAGGCTCCTTTAAACGTTTTTAAGAAAAAGATAGATACCTTTCTAAAGAATAAAGAGATTCGGGGATATGGTGAACGGGCCGGAGAGTGGAGCTGAGTCCACAAAGATCAGCCATGATCTCATTAAATGGCGGAGCAGGCTCGAGGGGCCAGATGGCCTACTCCTGTTCCTAGTTCTTATGTTCTTATGTTTCCTTACAACAATGACTGCACTCTAAATTGTCTGTGAGGCACCTCAAAATGTCCGAAGGTTGTGAAAGCAGCTATATCAATGCAATTTGTTTTTAAAAAGCTGGTAAATTCAGCAAAGGATCTTCAGCACAGTAGCACAGTGGGGCAGCATGGTAGTGCAGTGGTTAGCACTGTTGCTTCACAGCGCCAGGGTCCCAAGTTCGATTCCTGGCTGGGTCACTGTGCGGAGTCTGCACGTTCTCCCCGTGTCTGTGTGGATTTCCTCTGGGTGCTCCAGTTTCCTCCCACTAGTCCCGAACGATGTGCTGTTAGGCAATTTGGACATTCTGAATTCTCCCTCTGTGTACCCTAACAGGAATGTGGTGACTAGGGACTTTTTACAGTAACCTCATTGCAATGTAGGCCTACTTGTGACAATAAAGATTATTATAATTATGTTAATCAATAAATATTGCCATTATCTTGTTGGACACTGACAGCTTAAAAACTGCTTTTTGAATGAATAGCGCATTGCATCATAGAAGCATGTTTAGTACCAGTTTTAGAAACATCTAAGATCACTGAAAAAGGCAAATAATGTGGAACTGGAAGGGCAAGCAATATTCAAATGATGTAATTTCCTGATATTGTGATGGATATTCCCCGTGCCAGTAGTGTGAAGTCAAAACATCATTCCTCAGTGATAGACTTGCACTTCGATTTTACTGGTACCGGTTTATAAAAATATTATTTCACGGGATGTGGGGGTTGCTAGCTATGCCAGCATTTATTGCCCATCCATAACTGCTCTTGAGAAGGTGGTGGTGAGCTGCCTTCTTGAACCGCGGCAGTCCATTTGGTGTAGGTACACCCACAATGCTGTTAGGGAGGGAGTTCCATTATTTTGATGCAGTAACAGTGAAGGAACGGAGTTATATTTCCAAGTCAGGGTGTTGTGTGGCTTGATATGGAACTTGAAGTGGGTGGTGTTCCCAGGCATCTACTGACCTTGTCCGAGGTGACGGAGGTCACTGGTTTGCAAAATGCTATCCAAGGACCCTTGGTGAGTTATTGGGTGCACCTTGTAAATGTTACATACTCTATGCCACTACATTGGTGGTGGAGAGAGTGAGTGTTGAAGGTGATGGACGGGTACAAATCAAGCTAGGGAGGCGGTATTAACGTACTATTGTCACTGAACTAGTAATCCAGAGACCAGGGATAATACACTAGGGGCCCGAGTTCAAATCCCACCATGGCAGATGGTGAAATTTGAATCCAACAGAAGCTGGAATTAAAAAGTAGTGATGTCGATGAAACCATTGTTGATTGTCGTAAACCACATCTCATTCACTAATGTCCTTTGGGGAAGGAAATTTACAATCCTTACCTGGTCTGGCCTACATGTGACTCCAGGTCCACACCAATGTGGTTGACTCTTAAATGCCCTCTGAATCACTCAGTACAAGGGTAATCAGGGATGGGCAAAAAATGGTGGCCCAGCCCGTGACACCCATATCCCATAAATGCATTAAAAAAAGCTGACTGCTTTGTCCTGCACAGTGTTGAGCTTCTTGTGTTGTTGGATCTGCACTCATCCAGGCAAGAGTATTCCAGTACACTTCTGACTTGTGCCTTGTAGATGATAGTCAGGCTTTGGGGAATCAGGAGGTGAGTTACTCTCCACAGTATTACCAGTCTCTGACCTGTTCTTGTAGCCACAGTATTTGTCCGCGAGTCCTGTATCAGTTTCTGATTAACGGTAACCTCAGGATATTGATAGTGTGGGATTCAGTGGTGGTAATGGCATTGAATGTCAATGGCAGGTGGTTGGATTCTCTCTTGTTGGAGATGGTCATTGCCTGACACTTGTGTAGTGTGAATGTTACTTGCCACTTATCAGCTCAAACCAGAATGTTGATGAGGTCATCTTTATATGGGCACAGACTGCTTCAGTATCTAAGGAGTCACAAATGGTGCTGAACATTGTGCAGTCATCAGAGAACTGAACTTATGATGGAAAGAAGGTCATTGATGAAGCAGCTAAAGATGGTTGGCCCTCAGGAACTCCTGCAGCAATATCCTGGGACTGAGATGATTGACCACCAACACCACAACCAACTTCCTGTGTGTTAGATATTACTCCAACGAATGTCAAGCTTTCCCCTGATTCCCATTGGCTCCGGTTTTGCTGAGGGTCCTTGATGCCACTTTGTTAAAGGCAATCGCTCTCACCTCACCTCTTGTATTCATCTCTTTGTCCATGTTTGAACCACGGCTATAATGAGAACAGGTGCTGAATGGCCCTGGAGGAACCCAAACAGAGCATCAATGAGGTTACAGTTGAGTAAGTGCTGCTTCAACCACACCTTCCATCACTTTACTGATGATCGAGAGTGGACTGATGAGGTGGTAATTGGTTGGGTTGGATTTGTTCTGTTTTTTGTGGATAGGACACACCTGGGCCACTTTCCAGAATGCCAGGTAAATGCCAGGGTTATAGATGTACTGGAGCAGATTGTCTGGAGCTGTGGCTAGTTTTGACGCTAGTCTTCAATACCATTGCCAGAATGTTGTCAGGGCCCATAGCCTTTGCTATACCCAGTGCAATCAGCCATTTATTGGGGTGTATCAAATTGACTGAAGACTGGCATCTGTGATGCTGGGAACCTTAGCGGGAGGAAGTGATAGATCATCCACTCAGCACTTTTGGCTGAAGGTGATTGCAAATACTGATCTTTTAGGCTGGCTTGGTAGTAATGGTAGAGTGGGGGATATGCTGGGCCATGAGGTTACAAATTGTGGTTGAGTACAATTCTGCTGACGGTGAGTCACAGCCGCTCATGGATGCCCAGTTTTGAGTGCTAGATCTGTTCAAGATCTATCCCATTTCGCATGGTGGTCATGGCACATGACATTGAAGGAGGTTATCCTCAATGTGCTGCAGACGCTGAATTTTGACGTTATTCATAAAACCATTGAATTGCACTACATAGAAGAAGGCCATTTGGCCCATTGTGCTTATGCTGGTTGTTTGGTACAGCTATCCATTTAGTGCCACTCCCTACTCTTTCCCATACTCCTGTATTTATTTCCTTCAAATATTTATCCCATTTTCTTTTGAATGCTCCTCCATTTTCTGCTTTCATTGCTCTTTCCGACTCTCCATCCAAATCATAACGTGCTGTCTAAATTTGTTTTGTCCCTGTTGCCTTTCATTCATTTATCAATTACTTTAACTCTGGATCTTGTGCCTCATTTGTCTGGAAATATTCCAGATTCACCAATTAGGAAGGACTGCCAGAAGCCAAACAGCGAAAGCAGCATGAGATAGACAGAAGAAGTGAAGAATGGTATCGTGTTTCACCTCCTTCGACTAAGTTAGAGGATCTGATTGGGCAGGCAGCTAGACCACATAAACTGAAAATGACATCCATAAATTTTTTTTTAATGGTTACAGGGAACTTTGGTCAGGAAGCCTTCTGGTTGCTATGTTTGGTTCAAAGGGCTGGATTTCTCCCATGATTCTGGGTGTTTACCTCCATTAAAGTCTCGGGAACTTTGGATCCATTCCAATTGCAGGTGGTTGGAAGTCTTGAAATGCCAGGACACACAAATTGGGTTGTATATGGAACAAAAAATTCCAAGGTTTAAATCTAATGTTACAGATTTTGTTGGAAAAGTGTGTAACAGATAAAGGTCAAGGAAATACAATAAATTCCAGTCTTATCAAATGGTAATGATAAAAGGGTCAAAGAATCTCATGCTCTGTGACATCACAATTATTTAGTTAAGAGTCTCTGTTACTAAGGTGATTTCCGAGAAACAAGCATATTTTTCACTTAGGATCTTTGATGCTTATTAGATATCTGAACATTGCTCTCCCATTGGTGCACTGTCAGTTTCAAAACTTGTGAGGTTTATCTGACTCTTAAGTCAATCATTTTTACACTTAGTAATTTAGCATTTACACTGTGCGGCTGGTAAGTTTAACAATATTTAAACAGAGAAGGAAACTTCTTTCCCCAAAGAGGAGTAAGAATGTGGAACTCCATATGGAGTGGTTAAAAATTTAAGGGAAACCTAAAGAAGCACATGAGAAACAAAGGAATAGAAGGTTATAGCAAATAAAAGCAAAATACTGCGGTTGCTGGAAATCTCGCCACAGATGCTGCCAGACCGGCTGATTGTTTTCAGCATTTTCTATTTTTATCGAAGGTTATAGTGATATGCTTGTATGGGCATTAGCACTGACCATTTGGGATGATTGGTCTGTTTTCGTGCTGTGCTTTGAAAAATATGTAACTCCTTGTGAATACATTGTATGTTGTGAATATTTCCTGTTTGTACTTCTTAAGTTATATTTTTGGCTCAAAAATGACTTGCTCGAACAAAATGACCAAGTGTGAAACTTTTATTCCCTGTTTGATTTTGAATCCATTCAGGAAGACCTGAAAGATTCTCAACAAAACAACAACTTGTAGCTGTACATCTTTTATGCAGTAGAAAGTACCAAGTGTTTCACAGGAGTGTTATCAAACACAATTTGGTACCAAGCCTCATAAAGGGATATTGAGACAGATAACCAAAAGCGTGGTCAAAGAAGTAGGTTTTAAGAAGCTTGTTAACAGAGGAACGATAAATAAAAGGGAATTCCAGATCATAGAGCCTTGTCAGCTGTAGGCATGGCCGCCAATAGTGCAGCGGTTAAAATTAGGAATGCTGTAAAGGCCAGAATTGGAGGAAAGCAGATGTCAGAGGCATGTTACTCTGGAGGAGATTATAGGGATGGGGGATAGGGAGGGTAGAGGCTGTTACCTAACACGGAGCCAATGTCAGGGAGCACAGGGGTGACTGGTGAATGGGATACTACTTCCCTTGTAGGCCACCTGCCCTGAAGTGCTTTCCATCTTGGACGAGGCAATTGGCCAAGCTGCACATCTCAACTTATAATTAATTGCAGTCTGTGCTAAACCAGCAGTGGACATGATCCAAACAGGCCTCTTCTCTAATAGGCTGGGCTATGTGAAAATTGACAAGCTCAGCAAATTGCAGCAGGCAAGTTTGAGTGTAAGGTTGCTCTTGGCTTTTAACTCATCACCTTTGCACTAGGAATCAGAGAGACTTGGTTGAGTTATCCAGTCAAGTGGTATATTTGGTCTTCTGATTAAGTTGTCATAATTTTTGGCAAGGGGGAGCTTCTGCTCATCACCTTTGAGATTATCCATATGTCATCGATCCAAGTTGAGAAAATTCAATCATTTCTTCTTCCTCTCTAAATTGCACCTGAAAATTTTGAGAGGGCACCCCCCCCCCCCCCCCCCCGCAATGCTCGCCCCCACCTCCATCTCCTGACACTTTATTCAGGAATCTGGTGTCAGTAACTGGTATTTCATCCAAATAACCCATTATGGTCAGGAAGTGTCAGCAGACTGTTGAATCATACCAAGCATGATAACCACGCTCAATTCAGTCTTCACCCCAGATACAGCAAGGATCACTAGATAACAGTTATGAATGGAAACATTGATTGATTGCTCCCCAATCCCTTCCCTCATCCCTTCCAGGTATGCTGTTGAATTTATGTGTTTGACCAATTCTCATTCCCCCTCACCCAGTACTATTGTATTTGTAGATTTTTATCGGCCTTATGTTCCGTGTTAATATGTGATGGCGTCCACATTGATGGACTAATGGTGAAATATAGTGATGTTATTACTGGGAAAATAGACATATCCTTTTGGTTGAGAGGAGATTTGATTGATGTATTCAAATTCCTGAATGGTCTGGAAAGAGGAGATAGGGAGAAACTGTTCCCACTTGTAAAAGGATGGAGAATGACCGGACACAGTTTTAAAGTTGAAAGCAACATAAGAAAAAACATTTTTACGCAGCGAGTGATTAAGGTCTGGAATGTGCTGCCTGAGAATGTGGTGGAAGCAGGTTCATGTGAAGCATTCAAAAGGGAATTAGACTGTTATCCGAGAAGGAAGAATGTGCAGGTTCATAGGGAGAAAGTTGGAGAATGGCACTAAGTGCATTGCTCATTTGGAGAGCTGGTGCAGACATGATGGGCCAAATGGCCTCGCCGTGCACTGTAAAAATTCTGTGATATCTAAATTTTAAACGATGTACAGATTTACCTTTGATGTAATATAGTGTGCATGAATAGTGTTAAATTATGTAAGGAAAAGTAGCTGATTGGTGAGATTGCAAGGCTGCAAATATTGAGATTTCAAATTATATCATAGACAAAGGGAGTAAGGCTAAAGCAATTTATAATCTGAACACTGAGATGGGATTACTGTCTCAGAAAAATGCTTCTTCACTGCAGGTTTTTTAAAAGCATGACTGAGGATTCTGTGGGTTCTGAACCTCAAACTGAGCCAGTGGCATTAAATCCCGAGATCAAAGCCCTCCCCAAGGATTGTGAAGTGCCTTCAGTACGTACAAAAGTGAAGAAAGGTATTGAACAAAATAAAAAGTACACTCGTGAGGTAAGTGATTCAAAACTATTTTAGCAGAGTTATTTATTATATATACATATAGAATAATAAAGCACATTTTCTAACATTCTCATTGCAGGGAATAATCGTGAAACTTTATTTGGTATTAGATTTTCTGCAAGAATCAGTGTTGCCTGGAGTGATTGCAGCCAATAAATATAAATAATTCACTATCCTATCCCATTTCTATATAGGATCCTGGGTTTATCACATTTTGAATGTTTTTATTCCTATCTCTTTTTTTCCATATAATGATGCTTCACCTAAAATAACCAGTAAACCTTATTGTTTAATACACCTCTAAAGAAGCAACAATTTGCTTCTATGGCGATAAACGACGTTATCTAATGTAGAAATGTTTATATTTTAAAAATAAATCTTTGTTTTTATGCAAACCTATTGCATTCAGATATTGGCTTCATAACTGTTAGGGGAAGCAGATGATACCATGAAACAGGAAAAATAATATTTTTAAAAATTTGGTAAGTGCATGACTTAATAGGTGCAATTTAATGGTCTCGTAGTGCTTAAGCGAGAGTGCAACAAGGCATTAGATCGCGGGAGAGACCAAAATCAAGAACCGCGCCAGTGTCGATCTGTTTGCGATCTAACCACCCCGCCCCCGTTGGCAGAACCCGTAGCGTGGCGAGAAACAAATAATCACCTCTTAAGGCCAATCTTCATGCAATTAACGGGAGCAACCCCCTATTTATTAGTCCCCTGTGATCTTTAATTGTTTTTATTTTTCCAATTAAGGGGCAATTTAGTGTGGCCAATCCACCTACCCTGCACATCTTTGGGATGTGGGGGTGAGACCCACACAGACACGGGGAGAATGTGCAAACTCCACATGGACAGTGATCCAGGGCCGGGATCGAACCCGGGTCCTCGGTGCCGTGGGCAGCAGCGCTAACCACTGTGCCACCGTGCCGCCCTGCCTCCCTTGAGCTAATGACCTTCCCAGCAAGTGGTCATATGGGCGCTGATTAATAAACCCCTCCCCACCCCATCCCGGTAACCAACCAAATAACCAATCAAAAAACAAAAGCCCCCTACCCCCATCTTAACCCTTAACCTAAACAAAAACCTAAGCTTAAAAAAGAAAGAAAATCGCATGGTAACAAGCTGCAGCCATCCCCTCTTCTCTGCTCATGTTACATAGCTACGCCACTAGCAGGGTGACCCTCACACAGGGAAAAGATCAAAGCCAATACAACATTATATCAAGATCAACACCACCCTCCCCCCTCCCCCCGCTGCCCAAAGCAAACTTTAATACGGAATCCTAGAGGAGAAAGAAACAATACCCAGTTCCCCCTCCAGCATAAACCAATGCTCAACAGTACAATATATAATCCCCAACTTCACCCCTTACAAACACCCACTGACAAGCCCACACACAATCCTAAATCATCCCCCACATCACAAAAATTCCCTACCAGGTACAAGAACAGATGAACTTAACCATAAACAAACAACAAACTCAATAGTCCTCATTCACTTTCGTTCATCCCAGTTCCTGACAAATTTGTTTGCATCTTCTGGAATGCCGATATAACAGTCTAGGTCCTCGAAGGTTACTGAAGACAAGACCACACCAAACCTCACATTGTTCTAATACAGTGCAACCTTGGCCTTATTAATTGCTGTACTTCTTCTCGTCACCTCTGTCCCAAGATCTTGATATATCCTGATGGCATGGCCCTTCCATCTACATACCCGATGGTCCTTCGCCCACCTCAGGACCTGCTCCATATCCAGGTATTGATGGAACATGCCTACAATGGCCCAAGATGGCTCCCCCGTTCTGTGCTTTTGCCTCAGTGACCTATGGGCCCGGCCCAACTCAGGAGGGATTGAGAAGACCCCCTCCCCCACCAACTTTCCGAATATCTTGAACATATATTCCATGGAGCTAGAACCCTCTAGGCCCTCGAGCAGCCTGGCGATCCTTAAATATTGCCATCTGGAGAGGTTCTTCAGATCGTCCACCTTGGCCTCCGTTCACCCGTCAACACCATCACCCCTCCTCCAATGAGACAATCTGATCACTGTGATCAGAGAGCGCCGCTTCAACCTTTTGAATTGTCTCTTTGTGTACCTCCATCCGTCAGCCCAACTTTTCTATGGTCGCCTGGATTGGGGCCAAATCTGCCTCCATTGCCTTCACTAGATCCTCAGTCATCGCCTGTCGCTGCATCCTAAATTCATCGACCAGGAAGCTAACCAACTTCTTGATTGTCCATTGAGGGGCCTCAGCAGAAGCCGTCGCCGCCATGTTTTCCCCTGATGGGCTCTACGAGCTCCAGACTTCGTTGACACTCCTTTTCCCAACTTCTGCTTGGAACTGCTCCTGCTGGATATTACATGAACAGGGGGATCTTATTCAGCCAATCTATTCCCGTTTCCTCAAAAAAGAATCACCCATACATCAGGCAGAAATGGTCAAACCCGAGTGCCCTGTTGGGAGCCAGTGCTCGTGCTGCTCAGCACATCGCTGCCATCGGAATCCTCGACAGGAAAATCTTATTACCAACCCTGACTTACTTTTTAAAAAAATATATTTTTATTCTCCTCCTTTTTCACATTTTTTCCCGAATTTACACCCACCAACAATAAACAATAATCAGCAGTAGATATGTCAATCCCCATAACAAAAGCAACGATCCCATCCTCCCACCAACCCCCAAACATCAGCCCGCATGTTTATATAAACAAATGACAAAAAGGAATCAGGGATTACCCATAGTCACCCTCCCCCCAACTAATGTTCGATGTTATCCAGTTCTTGAAAGTGCATAATGAATAATGCCCATGACTTGTAGAACCCCTCCGTCCTTCCCCTCAGTTCAAACTTAACCTTCTCAAGGGTCAAGTATTCCAACAGGTCCCCCCGCCACGCCAGGGCATAGGGTGGAGAGGCTGGTCTCCATCCCAGCAGGATCCGCCTTCGGGCGATCAACAAGGCGAAGGCTACGATATCTGCCTCCACACCCGTTTTCAATCCTGGCTGGTCCGACACCCCGAATGTGGCCTCCCGGGGACCCGAGTCCAGTTTCACGTGCACCACCTTGGAAATTACCCTAAAAACTTCCTTCCAGTAATCCTCTAGCTTTGGACAGGACCAAAACATATGAACGTGATTAGCGGGGTAGCCCCCGCTGCAATGCTCACACACATCTTCTACTGCTTCAAAGAATCGGCTCATTCTCGCCCTCGTGAGGTGTGCTCTGTATACCACCTTCAGCAGCATCAGCCCCAACCTCGCACATGAGGTGGAGGCATTTACTCTCCGGAGCACCTCACACTAGACCCCCTCCTCTATAACCTCTCCCAACTCTTCCTACCACTTTGCTTTGACCGCTGACACTACCCTCTTCTCCAGTCCCCTTGTCGTCAGCACCTCCTCCAGCAATGTGGAGGCCGGTTCCTCTGGGAAGCTCTGTATCTCCTTCCTGGCAAAATCTCGAACCTGCATGTATCTAAACAGTTCTCCCTGCTCCAGCCCATACTTCGCTTCCAGCTCCCTCTATCCTGCAAATCGACCCCGAAGAAACAAATCTTTGAGCATCTTAATCCCCTTCTCTTCCCATTTCCGAAAACTTCCATCCCACCTCCCTGGCTCAAAACTGTGGTTCCCCCGAATCGGCATTTCCCTTGACCCTGCCCCCAACCCGGAGTGTTGGCAAAACTGCCTCCAGATTTTCAATGAAGCTATTATTACCGGACTCCCTGAGTACTTCCCCGGGGCTATCGGGAGCGGCGCTGTTGCTAGTGCTTTCAATCCCGACCCCCTGCACAAACTCTCCTCCATTCTGACCCACTGGGAATCAATCCCTCTGACCCAGCTCCGCACTTTCTCCACATTCGCCGCCCAGTATTGTACATCAGGTTCGGAAGACCCAAACCCCCTGCCTGCCTTCCCCTCTGTAACAGCACCTTTCTCACTCTGGCCACCTTCCCTCCCCATATGAATGAGGTAATCCTACCCTCAATCTCCCTGAAAAAAGCGTTTGGCAGGAAAATCGGTAGGCATTGAAAAAAAAACAGAAATCACGGCAATACATTCATTTTAACCGCCTGTACCCGACCCGCCAGTGACAGAGGAAGGCCATCCCACCTTGCCAGATCGGCTTTCACTCTTCCCACCAAACTAGAAATGTTGTACCTGCGAAGCCTCCCCCACTCCCGGGCAACCTGCACCCCAGATACCCAAAGTGAGTCCCTGCCCTGCGGAATGGCAGCCCCCCCACCCCTGCCTCCACCCCCGGCCAAGACACCACAAAATACTCACTCTTGTCCAGGTTCAGCTTGTACCCCGAGAAAGACCCAAGTACTCGCAGTAGCTCCAATATTCCTCCTATCAACGCACTCGGGTCCGACAGCAGCAAGTCTTCGGCATATAAGGACACCCTATGCTCTATCCCCCCCCCCGCACTATTCCTTTCCATGCTCCCGAACTTCTTCATGCGATGGCCAACGGCTCAATCGCGAGTGCAAACAGCAGGCGGGACATAGGACATCCCTGTCTCGTCCCACAGTGGAGAGAAAAGTATCTCGAGCTGATGTTGTTTGTGCGGACACTTGCCTTCGGCTCCTTACATAAAAGCTTTACCCAGTTCACAAATCTTGGTCCAATCCCAAACCGCTCCAGAACTGCCATCAAGTACCCACATTCTACCCGGTCAAACGCCTTCTCGGCATCCAATGCCACAACCACCTGTTTCCTTCCCTTCCGCCGGTGCCATAACGACGTTCAATACTCTCCTAATGTTTGAAAACAGCTGCCTCCCTCTCACGAACCCCGTCTGATCCTCACCTATCACCTTCGGGAGGCACTCCTCCAGCCTACCCGCCAGTACCTTCGCCAACACTTTTACGTCCACATTCAGAAGTGATATGGGCCTATGCGACCCACACTCCGTCGGATCCTTATCTTTTTTTAGCAACAGTGAAATCGATGCCTGCCTCAAGGTTTGTGGCAACACCCCCTTCCCTATCGCCTCTTCAAACATCCCTACCATCAGGGGTGCCAGCTTATCCTTGAATTTTTAATGATATTCCACCGGAAACACTTCTGGCCCTGCCACCTTCCCCGACTGCATCCTTCCAATTGCATTCTTTATCTCCTGCTCCACTATTGCTCCTTCTAATGTAGCCCTGTCCCCCTCCCCTAGCCTCGGGTACTCCAACCCATCTAGAAATTCCTGCATCTCACGGTCTCCCCCGGGTGGCTCTGACCTGTACAACCTCGCATAAAACTCCTCAAAAACCTTGTTAATCAGCTCCGGAGCCACCACCAACTTCCCTGCCCTATCCCTCACCTGAAGAATTTTCCTTGCCGCTGCTTCACTCCGGAGCTGACCTGCTAACCCCGCCTTATCTCCATGTTCATAAACTGCACCCCTTGCTCGTCTCAGTTGGCGCACCGCCTTCCTGGTGGACAGTCGGTCGAAGCTCGCCTGTAGTTCCTTCCTCTTTTCCAGCTTCGCTGGATCCCCATCTTCTGATAACTCCTATCTACCTCCAGCATCTCATCTATTACCCTCTGCCACTCCAACCTCTCCTCTTTGTCCACCCTGGCCTTAAACAAAATTACCTCACCCCTCACCACCGCCTTTAGAGCCTCCCAAACAACTGCCTTCGACACCTCACCCGTACAATTGAAACCTACATATTCCTTAATTACCTTTTCAATTACCTCACAGAACACTTGGTTCCCCAAAAGCCCCACATCCAGTTTCCACCCTGGTCTCTGCGCTACCCCCTTCCCCAGTATCATAGCCACCCAATGCGGAGCATGATCTGACACTGCAATTGCCGAGTATTCCGACTCCTTGACCCCAGCCAGCAAAGCCTTTCTCACCACAAAAAAGTCGATCCGTGAGTATACCTTATGGACTGCTGAGAAAAACGTGTACTCCCGTTCCCTTGGGTGCAGGAACCTCCAAGGGTCCACCCCTCCAATTTCCACCATTAGCCCAGTCAGCACCTTCGTCCCCCTGATGGGACCAGCGAGCGCGGCCATGATCTGTCCAACCTGTTGTGTTGGGTGTTCTGGATCTGTGGAACACAGACAGGTCACCAACACTTGAAATAGTGCAACACTATTTTATTAAATCAGTAACTGTTTAACATACTCAGACTGTGGGTTAACACAATACTAGCTTTAACTAAAGACCTTTGCCTTGTCCGTCGATGCACTCAGCACATGGTGAATGTCTGTGTTGCAGGCTGTGAGCTCTGTCCTCCTAGCTAGCTGCAACTCGAATGAGCAGGAACTCTGATGCCCCCTGTCTTTATAGTGCGTGTGCTCTAACTGGTGATTGGCTGCGGTGTTGTGTGTGTTGATTGGTCCCACTGTGTGTCCATCAGTGTGTGTCTGCACCATGATATACTGGTGTACATTATGACAAACCTTCGCTCCTGCACCAAGTTCCAGTCCCCCCAACAATCAGCTCGTATGTGTCCAAGTCGGGAATGGCCGCAAACACCTTCTTCGCGAATCCCACATCGTCCCAATTGGGACCGTATACATTTACAGCGCCACTAATCTCCCCTCCAGCGCCCCTGTCACAATCACATATCTACCCCCCTGATCTGCCACCACCTTCTCCATCTGGAAGCGTACCCTTTTGTTGACCAACAACGCTACCCCTTGAGCCCGTTCATCAAATCCAGAGTGAAACTTGACTAACCCAGCCCTTATGTCTCACCTGGTCCTTCACCCTCAAGTGAGTCTCCTGCAGCATTGCCACATTAGCTTTCAAACTTTTAAGATGCGCAAGCGCCCTTGACCTTTTGACCGGACCGCCTAACCCTCTCACGTTCCACGTGACTATCTTTACTGGGGGTCTCTCACCCGCCCCACCTTTCTTATCCACCATCATCATACCACCGGGCCCTGCCCCATAAGCCTGACCCGCCCTTGTCCATTGTTAACATCAAACCCCTTCCCCCCCCTCCCAAGGAACCCCCCCCCTACATTTCCCCCTGAAAAAACATCTCCCAGCATCAATCCCTTCCCCCCCCCCTCTCGCTCACCTAGTCGGCCCATTGAAGCCTGCTATCCAGGCTCCAACGTCCGCAGCCCTCCTCTCACCTCACCTCCGTTCACTAGTTGACTTTAGTGGCTCCTCCCGCCAAGATATATCCTCCCCTTCCACCCAGTCCCAGAGAAAGAAATAAACAAAACCAACAATCCAACCCATACAATTCACTAACATAAGATTTAACCGTCGCAACACAGAATGCCAGTCAACCCAACCATTAACTTGAACTCTGTAACAATGCAAAGAGAAGTAAATTACAATACACAACAGTAAAAAGAAAGTTGTAGCATTTATACATTTTCCAGCTCCCCAATCACAGTCCACAGTCTCTCTTCCACTTCCGCCCCTCACGTCTGTCCCAAGCCTTCTGCCCTCACGAATGCCTCAGCCGCCTCCGCTGTCTCAAAATAAAAGTCTTTGGCGTTATACGTTTGATGCACGATCAATTGCATAAAGACTAAAGTTGGGTACAACTGTGGCTTTATTACAGTCAGATTCGTGGCCTCCTGCTGCAGCTGACGAAATGGCAGGGCACTGGAGGTCATGCATATTTATACTGTTCTCCGTGGGCGGAGCCAGCCGGCAGGAGCTACCGGCGAACCTGTAGTGCAGGTCCTACCTTACATCTCCTACAGTGGTTCACCACATTCACCCCCTGTTAAAAATGAGTCCGGCGGGGGTGACGTGAAACTATATACAATTAGTGCAATTATGGACAGTGGGAGGGAAAGAAAAGACCATGTTGACGGTCCGGAGTCCGTCAAAGGTTCAGCTGGTCCGGTGCTTTGGTGCTTCGTTGGGAGCGGCGTAACGGTGGCGGCGAAGTCGGTGCTGGCGGTGGTGGAGGTGGCACCGATGGCGGTGGTGGTGGTGCTGATGCTGGCCAGTCATCGGGGAACTCCGGGAGCGTGCAGAAGTCCTCTTCGTCCTCTTGTGCGGAAAAGGGAAGGGGGGGTTCTGGTGGGGTCAATATTGGCGGCGCGGTGGGAGGTGCGGCAAGAAAGGCCACTATGCCGCGGTCTGCCTAGCCCGCGCGGTGGCCGCGGTATCCAGCGAGTACCCAGAGCCCTTTTTCCAGGTCTCTGCTGTTCAAGGCCCACCGGTCTTCTGCGCCCCCGGAACGCCGCAGCACGCCCCGCTCCAGCCGCTCCAGGCCCCGACCGCCCAGCTCTCACCGCCCCGCGCATTGGCCGCAGCCTCCCGCGCCTCCGGAACGCTGCAGCACGCCCCGCTTGGCCAGCACTCACCGCCCCGCGCCGTGGCCGCGGTCTTCTGCGCCCCCGGAACGCCGCAGCACGCCCCGCTCCAGCCGCTCCAGGCCCCGACCGCCCAGCTCTCACCGCCCCGCGTATTGGCCGCAGTCTCCCGCGCCTCCGGAACGCTGCAGCACGCCCCGCTCGGCCAGCACTCACCGCCCCGCGCCGTGGCTGCGGTCTTCTGCGTCCCCGGAATGCCGCAGCACGCCCTGCTCCAGGCCCCGACCGGCCAGCACTCACCGCCCCGCGCAGTGGCTGTGGTCTTCTGCGTCCCCGGAATGCCGCAGCACGCCCTGCTCCAGGCCCCGACCGGCCAGCACTCACCGCCCCGCGCAGTGGCTGCGGTCTTCTGCGTCCCCGGAATGCCGCAGCACGCTATACTCCAGGCCCCGACCGGCCAGCACTCACCACCCCGCGCAGTGGCCGTGGTCTCCCGCGCCCCCGGAACGCCGCAGCACGCCCCGCTCCAGCGCTCACCTCCACCCCCCTATCCTAGGGCCACGTGCGACCCATGGGCGCAGTCATTCTATCCTATCCCGGCCGTCCAAGGCCCACCGCCGCCCTTCTCTCCCCAGGCAGCGTGCGACCCGCGGCCGCGGCCATTTTGCCCCCCCGGCAAACACGCTGGATGGGTGGGTGCCGCCATTTTGTCCATTGCCGACGCCATCTTGGATGGGGCCTCAAGCCCCCAGCACGGCTGACTACGCACTGCCCGACCAGAACCCCTTGCTGCATCTGGCCTCCGTTACCCTGGATCAGAGTCGGCCCCGGACGCTAGCGAAGGCCACCACAACGATCGCCATCAACGGCCACGTGACGTCGTGCCTCATCGACTCCGGGAGCACGGAGAGCTTCGTCCACCCCGACACGGTAAGGCGCTGTTCCCTGGTCACCTATCCCACCAAACAAAGTATCTTCCTGGCCTCCGGGTCACACGCAGTGGAGATAAAAGGGTTCTGCCTCGCGAACCTCACCGTCCAAGGCAGGGAATTCCGCAATTTCCGCCTATACGTGCTGCCGCAGCTCTGCGCAGCCACCCTTCTGGGACTGGATTTCCAGTGCCACCTACAAAGCCTGACCTTTAAATTTGGCGGCCCTATAACCCCCTTACTGTTTGCGGCCTCGCGACCCTTAAGGTCGACCTGCCTTCCCTGTTTGCAAACCTCACCCCGGATTGCAAACCCGTCGCCACCAGGAGCAGACGGTACAGCGCCCAGGACCGGACCTTCATCAGGTCCGAGGTCCAAAGGCTGCTGAAGAAAGGGGTAATCGAAGCAAGCAACAGCCCCTGGAGGGCTCAAGTCGTGGTGGTAAAGACCGGGGAGAAACATAGGATGGTCATCGACTATAGCCAGACCATCAACCGGTTTACACGACTGGATGCGTACCCTCTCTCCCGTATTGCCGACCTGGTAAATAGGATTGCGCAATACAAGGTTTTCTCCACGGTGGATCTCAAGTCCGCCTACCACCAGCTACCCCTCCGTAATAGTGACCGCCAGTACACTGCCTTCGAAGCAGATGGGCGGCTCTACTACTTTTTAAGGGTTCCCTTCGGTGTCACAAACGGGGTCTCGGTCTTCCAGCGTGAGATGGACCGAATGGTTGACCGGTACGGCTTACACGCAACGTTCCCGTATCTTGACAACTTCACCATCTGCGGCCATGACCAGCAGGACCACGACACCAACCTCCGTAAATTTCTCCAGACCGCGCACCTCCTTAATCTGACCTACAATAAGGAGAAGTGCGTGTTTAGCACCGACCGTCTAGCCATCTTAGGCTACGTAGTGCGAAATGGAGTCATAGGCCCCGACCCTGAACGCATGCGCCCCCTCATGGAGTTCCCACTTCCTCACTGCCCCAAGGCCCTAAAGCGCTGCCTCGGCTTCTTTAGCTACTATGCACAATGGGTCCCTAATTACGCCGACAAGGCTCGACCCCTGATCCAATCCACAACCTTCCCCCTGTCGACAGAGGCCCGCCAGGCCTTCTGCCGCATCAAAGCAGAAATCGCAAAAGCCACGATGCGTGCTATCGACGAGTCCCTCCCCTTCCAGGTCGAGAGCGACGCGTCCGACGTAGCTCTGGCCGCCACCCTCAACCAAGCGGGCAGGCCCGTGGCTTTCTTCTCCCGCACTCTCCATGCCTCCGAAATTCGCCATTCCTCGGTCGAAAAGGAGGCCCAGGCCATAGCAGAAGCTGTGCGGCACTGGAGGCATTACCTAGCCGGCAGGAGATTCACTCTCCTCACGGACCAACTGTCGGTGGCCTTCATGTTTGATAATGTGCAGAGGGGCAAGATAAAAAACGACAAGATCTTGCGGTGCAGGACCGAACTCTCCACCTACAATTACGAGATCTTGTACCTTCCCGGGAAGCTGAACGAGCCTCCTGATGCCCTATCCCATGGCACTTGTGCCACCGCACAAGTAGACCGCCTCCGAGCCCTCCACGAGGACCTCTGCCACCCGGGAGTCACCCAGTTCTTCCATTTCATTAAGTCCCGAAACCTGCCTTATTCCATCGAGGAGGTCAGGACAGTCACCAGGGACTGCCAAATCTGCGCGGAGTGCAAACCGCACTTCTACCGGCCAGAGAGGGCGCATCTGATAAAGGCTTCCCGCCCCTTTGAACGCCTCAGCATGGACTTCAAAGGCCCCCTCCCCTCCACCGACCACAACACGTATTCCCTGAACGTGATTGACGAGTACTCCCGGTTCCCATTCGCCATCCCCTGCCCAGACATGACCACAACCACCGTCATCAAGGCCCTCCAAAGTATTTTTACACTTTTCAGTTTCCCTGCATACATCCACAGTGATAGGGGGTCCTCCTTTATGAGCGACGAGCTGCGCCAGTTCCTGCTTAGCAAAGGCATCGCCTCGAGCAGAATGACCAGCTACAACCCCTGGGGTAACGGGCAGGTAGAAAGGGAGAATGGAACGGTCTGGAAGACCGACCTGCTGGCCCTTCGGTCCAGGAATCTCCCAGTCTCCCGCTGGCAAGAAGTCCTCCTAGTGGACCTTCACTCCATTCGGTCGCTGCTCTGTACTACCACAAACCAGACACCTCACGAACGTCTCCTAGTTTTCCCCAGGAAGTCCTCCTCTGGGACCTCGCTCCCCACCTGGCTAGCGACACCCGGACCCGTCCTGCTGCGGAAACATGCGACGGCGCACAAGTCGGACCCGTTGGTCGAGAGGGTCCACCTGCTGCATGCCAACCCCAGTATGCCTACGGAGCGATCCCCGACGCACGGCAAGATACAGGCACCCCTTCGTCCTGCCCTTTTTCCGACCCTACAGCGCATCCTAGGGGTGATGAAACTGCCTGGGAGGAAGACACCACGTTCCCGGAGTCACAGCCGCCAGGGCCCTCACCAGGATTGCCGCCGAAACTTAGACGCTCCAGTAGGACGACCAGGCCACCCGATCGTCTGATTGCAGCACCATATGAAGAAAATAAACAACACAAGAACTTTCTCCGTTACCCTCGACAGCATGGTACCTGCAATACCTGGTCCTACCATGAAAAGGCGACAGTAACACTGACCATCACCCCGCTGGCTCTTTTTTAACAGGGGGTGAATGTGGTAATACCAGGTATTGCAGTACCTGAGAGAGGAATGACCATTGGCTAGACCGCGGGGTCTACCATTGGGTAATGTACATAGCCACGCCCTGAGAGGCGGGGTATAAGAAGCGGTGCCGTCCCAGCAGCCTTCACTTCTGTAACATCGCTGCTGGGTACAGTTCTATATGATTAAAGCTGAATCGATATTAGTCCTCGTGGTCTCAAGAGTATTGATTGTGCATCACCTCTCATACCCCCTCTCCCTCTCACAGCCCCTCTCCCTCTCACAGCCCCTCTCCCTCTCACACCCCCTCTCCCTCTCACACCCCCTCTCCCTCTCACACCCCCTCTCCCTCTCACACACCCTCTCCCTCTCACACCTCCTCTCCCTCTCACACACACTCTCCCGCTCACACCCCTCACACACCCTCTCACACCTCTCCCTCTCACACCCCCTCTCCCTCTCACACCCCCTCTCCCTCTCACACCCCCTCTCCCTCTCACACCCCCTCTCCCTCTCACACCCCCTCTCCCTCACACACTCCCTCTCCCTCTCACACCTCTCCCTCTCACACCCCCTCTCCCTCTCACACCCCCTCTCCCTCTCACACCCCCTCTCCCTCTCACACCCCCTCTCCCTCTCACACACCCTCTGCCTCTCTCACCTCCTCTCCCTCTCACACCTCCTCTCCATCTCACACCCCCTCTCCCTCTCACACCCCCTCTCACCCACTCTCCCTCTCACACCCCCTCTCACACCTTCTCTCCCTCTCACACCCCCTCTCCCTCTCACACCCTCTCTCCCTCTCACATCCCCTCTCCCACTCACACCCCCTCTCCCTCTCACACCCACTCTCCCTCTCACCGCCCCTCTCCCTCTCACACCCCCTCTCCCTCTCACAACCCCTCTCCCTCTTCCACACTGTCTCCCTCTCGCACCCCCTCTCCCTCTCACACCCCCTCTCCCTCTCAAACAACCACTCCCACTCACCCCCCCTCTCCCTCTCATACCCCCTCTCCCTCTCACACCCCCTCGCCCTCTCACCCCCCTCTCCCTCTCACACCCACTCTCCCTCTCACACCCCCTCACCCTCTCACCCCCCTCTCCCTCTCACACTCCCTCTCACCCCCTCCTCTCACACCCACTCTCCCTCTCACACCCCATCGCCCTCTCACCCCCCCTCCTCCTCTCACACCTCCTCTCCCCCTCGCACCCCCTCTCCCCCTCACAACCTCTCTCCCACTCACACCCCCTCTCCCTCTCACACCCCCTCTCACTCTCACACCCCCCCTCCCTCTCACACCCCCTCTCCCTCTCGCACCCCCTCTCCCCCTCACACCCTCTCTCCCCCTCACACCCCCTCTCCCTCTCACACCTCCTCTCACTCTCACACCCCCTCTCCCTCTCATACCACCTCTCCGTCTCACACCCCCTCTCCCTCTCACACCCGCTCTCCCCCTCACACCCGCTCTCCCTCTCACACACCCTCTCACACCCCCTCTCCCTCTCACACCCCATCTCCCTCTCCCACCCCCTCCCCCCCTCGCAACCCCTCTCCTTCTCACACCCCCTCTCCCTCTCCCACCCCTCCCCCCCTTGCATCCCCTCTCCCTCTCACACCCTCTCTCCCCCTCACACCCGCTCTCCCTCTCACACCCCCTCTCCCTCTCACACCACCTCTCCCTCTAACACACCCTCACCCTCTCACACCACCTCTCCCTCTCACATACCCTCTCCCTCTCACTCCCCCTCTCCCTCTCACACACCCTCTCCCACTCATACCCCCTCTCCCTCTCACATACCCTCTCCCTCTCACTCCCCCTCTCCCTCTCACACCCCCTCTCCCTCTCACACCCCCTCTCCCTCTCACACCCCCTCTCCCTCTCACACCCCCTCTCCCCCTCACACCCGCTCTCCCTCTCACACACCCTCTCACACCCCCTCTCCCTCTCACACCCCCTCTCCCTCTCACACCCCCTCTCCCTCTCACACCCCCTCTCCCTCTCACACCCCCTCTCCCTCTCACACCCCCTCTCCCTCTCACACCCCCTCTCTCTCCCCCTCTCCCTCTCACACCCCCTCTCCCTCTCCCACCCCCTCCCCCCCTCGCAACCCCTCTCCTTCTCACACCCCCTCTCCCTCTCCCACCCCTCCCCCCCTTGCATCCCCTCTCCCTCTCACACCCTCTCTCCCCCTCACACCCGCTCTCCCTCTCACACCCCCTCTCCCTCTCACACCCCCTCTCCCTCTCACACCCCCTCTCCCTCTCACACCCCCTCTCCCTCTCACACCCCCTCTCCCTCTCACACCCCCTCTCTCTCCCCCTCTCCCTCTCACACCCCCTCTCCCTCTCACACCCCCTCTCCTTCTCACACCCCCTCTCCCTCTCACACCCCCTCTCCCTCTCACACACCCTCTCCCTCTCACACCCACTCTCCCTCTCACTCCCCCTCTCCTCACACACCCTCTCCCTCTCACACCCACTCTCCCTCTCACTCCCCCTCTCCCTCTCACACCCCCTCTCCCTCCCACACCCCCTCTCCCTCTCACACCCCCTCTCCTTCTCAAACAACCACTCCCACTCACCCCCCCTCTCCCTCTCATACCCCCTCTCCCTCTCACACCCCCTCGCCCTCTCACCCCCCTCTCCCTCTCACACCCACTCTCCCTCTCACACCCCCTCACCCTCTCACCCCCCTCTCCCTCTCACACTCCCTCTCACCCCCTCCTCTCACACCCACTCTCCCTCTCACACCCCATCGCCCTCTCACCCCCCCTCCTCCTCTCACACCTCCTCTCCCCCTCGCACCCCCTCTCCCCCTCACAACCTCTCTCCCACTCACACCCCCTCTCCCTCTCACACCCCCTCTCACTCTCACACCCCCCCTCCCTCTCACACCCCCTCTCCCTCTCGCACCCCCTCTCCCCCTCACACCCTCTCTCCCCCTCACACCCCCTCTCCCTCTCACACCTCCTCTCACTCTCACACCCCCTCTCCCTCTCATACCACCTCTCCGTCTCACACCCCCTCTCCCTCTCACACCCGCTCTCCCCCTCACACCCGCTCTCCCTCTCACACACCCTCTCACACCCCCTCTCCCTCTCACACCCCATCTCCCTCTCCCACCCCCTCCCCCCCTCGCAACCCCTCTCCTTCTCACACCCCCTCTCCCTCTCCCACCCCTCCCCCCCTTGCATCCCCTCTCCCTCTCACACCCTCTCTCCCCCTCACACCCGCTCTCCCTCTCACACCCCCTCTCCCTCTCACACCACCTCTCCCTCTAACACACCCTCACCCTCTCACACCACCTCTCCCTCTCACATACCCTCTCCCTCTCACTCCCCCTCTCACGCACCCTCTCCCTCTCACATACCCTCTCCCTCTCACTCCCCCTCTCCCTCTCACACACCCTCTCCCACTCATACCCCCTCTCCCTCTCACATACCCTCTCCCTCTCACTCCCCCTCTCCCTCTCACACCCCCTCTCCCTCTCACACCCCCTCTCCCTCTCACACCCCCTCTCCCTCTCACACCCCCTCTCCCCCTCACACCCGCTCTCCCTCTCACACACCCTCTCACACCCCCTCTCCCTCTCACACCCCCTCTCCCTCTCACACCCCCTCTCCCTCTCACACCCCCTCTCCCTCTCACACCCCCTCTCCCTCTCACACCCCCTCTCTCTCCCCCTCTCCCTCTCACACCCCCTCTCCCTCTCCCACCCCCTCCCCCCCTCGCAACCCCTCTCCTTCTCACACCCCCTCTCCCTCTCCCACCCCTCCCCCCCTTGCATCCCCTCTCCCTCTCACACCCTCTCTCCCCCTCACACCCGCTCTCCCTCTCACACCCCCTCTCCCTCTCACACCCCCTCTCCCTCTCACACCCCCTCTCCCTCTCACACCCCCTCTCCCTCTCACACCCCCTCTCCCTCTCACACCCCCTCTCTCTCCCCCTCTCCCTCTCACACCCCCTCTCCCTCTCACACCCCCTCTCCCTCTCACACCCCCTCTCCCTCTCACACACCCTCTCCCTCTCACACCCACTCTCCCTCTCACTCCCCCTCTCCTCACACACCCTCTCCCTCTCACACCCACTCTCCCTCTCACTCCCCCTCTCCCTCTCACACCCCCTCTCCCTCCCACACCCCCTCTCCCTCTCACACCCCCTCTCCTTCTCACACACCCTCTCCCTCTGACACCCCCTCTCACTCTTACCACCCCTCTCCCTCTCACACCCCCTCTCCCTCTCACACCCCCTCTCCCTCTCACTCCCCCTCTCCCTCTAACACCCCCTCTCCCTCTCACACCCCCTCTCCCTCTCACACCCCCTCTCCCTCTCACACCCCCTCTCCCTCTCACACCCCCTCTCCCTCTCACACCCCCTCTCCCTCTCACACCCCCTCTCCCTCTCACACCCCCTCTCCCTCTCACACCCCCTCTCTCTCCCCCTCTCCCTCTCACACCCCCTCTCCCTCTCACACCCCCTCTCCTTCTCACACCCCCCTCTCCCTCTCACACCCCCTCTCCCTCTCACACACCCTCTCCCTCTCACACCCACTCTCCCTCTCACTCCCCCTCTCCCTCTCACACACCCTCTCCCTCTCACACCCACTCTCCCTCTCACTCCCCCTCTCCCTCTCACTCCCCCTCTCCCTCTCACACCCCCTCTCCCTCCCACACCCCCTCTCCCTCTCACACCCCCTCTCCTTCTCACACACCCTCTCCCTCTGACACCCCCTCTCACTCTCACCCCCCTCTCCCTCTCACACCCCTCTCACTCCCCCCTCACACACCCTCTCCCTCTCTCACCCCCTCTCACACCCACTCTCCCTCTCACACACCCTCTCCCTCTCACACCCCCTCTCCCTCTCACACCCCCTCTCCCTCTCACACCCCCTCTCCCTCTCACACCCCCTCTCCCTCTCACACCCCCTCTCCCTCTCACACACCCTCTCCCTCTCACACCCCCTCTCCCTCTCACACCCCCTCTCCCTCTCACACACCCTCTGCCTCTCTCACCTCCTCTCCCTCTCACACCTCCTCTCCATCTCACACCCCCTCTCCCTCTCACACCCCCTCTCACATCCCCTCTCCCACTCACACCCCCTCTCCCTCTCACACCCACTCTCCCTCTCACCGCCCCTCTCCCTCTCACACCCCCTCTCCCTCTCACAACCCCTCTCCCTCTTCCACACTGTCTCCCTCTCGCACCCCCTCTCCCTCTCACACCCCCTCTCCCTCTCAAACAACCACTCCCCACTCACCCCCCCTCTCCCTCTCATACCCCCTCTCCCTCTCACACCCCCTCGCCCTCTCACCCCCCTCTCCCTCTCACACCCACTCTCCCTCTCACACCCCCTCACCCTCTCACCCCCCTCTCCCTCTCACACTCCCTCTCACCCCCTCCTCTCACACCCACTCTCCCTCTCACACCCCATCGCCCTCTCACCCCCCCTCCTCCTCTCACACCTCCTCTCCCCCTCGCACCCCCTCTCCCCCTCACAACCTCTCTCCCACTCACACCCCCTCTCCCTCTCACACCCCCTCTCACTCTCACACCCCCCCTCCCTCTCACACCCCCTCTCCCTCTCGCACCCCCTCTCCCCCTCACACCCTCTCTCCCCCTCACACCCCCTCTCCCTCTCACACCTCCTCTCACTCTCACACCCCCTCTCCCTCTCATACCACCTCTCCGTCTCACACCCCCTCTCCCTCTCACACCCGCTCTCCCCCTCACACCCGCTCTCCCTCTCACACACCCTCTCACACCCCCTCTCCCTCTCACACCCCCTCTCCCTCTCCCACCCCCTCCCCCCCTCGCAACCCCTCTCCTTCTCACACCCCCTCTCCCTCTCCCACCCCTCCCCCCCTTGCATCCCCTCTCCCTCTCACACCCTCTCTCCCCCTCACACCCGCTCTCCCTCTCACACCCCCTCTCCCTCTCACACCACCTCTCCCTCTAACACACCCTCACCCTCTCACACCACCTCTCCCTCTCACATACCCTCTCCCTCTCACTCCCCCTCTCACGCACCCTCTCCCTCTCACATACCCTCTCCCTCTCACTCCCCCTCTCCCTCTCACACACCCTCTCCCACTCATACCCCCTCTCCCTCTCACATACCCTCTCCCTCTCACTCCCCCTCTCCCTCTCACACCCCCTCTCCCTCTCACACCCCCTCTCCCTCTCACACCCCCTCTCCCTCTCACACCCCCTCTCCCCCTCACACCCGCTCTCCCTCTCACACACCCTCTCACACCCCCTCTCCCTCTCACACCCCCTCTCCCTCTCACACCCCCTCTCCCTCTCACACCCCCTCTCCCTCTCACACCCCCTCTCCCTCTCACACCCCCTCTCTCTCCCCCTCTCCCTCTCACACCCCCCTCTCCCTCTCCCACCCCCTCCCCCCCTCGCAACCCCTCTCCTTCTCACACCCCCTCCCTCTCCCACCCCTCCCCCCCTTGCATCCCCTCTCCCTCTCACACCCTCTCTCCCCCTCACACCCGCTCTCCCTCTCACACCCCCTCTCCCTCTCACACCCCCTCTCCCTCTCACACCCCCTCTCCCTCTCACACCCCCTCTCCCTCTCACACCCCCTCTCCCTCTCACACCCCCTCTCCCTCTCACACCCCCTCTCTCTCCCCCTCTCCCTCTCACACCCCCTCTCCCTCTCACACCCCCTCTCCTTCTCACACCCCCTCTCCCTCTCACACCCCCTCTCCCTCTCACACACCCTCTCCCTCTCACACCCACTCTCCCTCTCACTCCCCCTCTCCTCACACACCCTCTCCCTCTCACACCCACTCTCCCTCTCACTCCCCCTCTCCCTCTCACACCCCCTCTCCCTCCCACACCCCCTCTCCCTCTCACACCCCCTCTCCTTCTCACACACCCTCTCCCTCTGACACCCCCTCTCACTCTTACCACCCCTCTCCCTCTCACACCCCCTCTCCCTCTCACACCCCCTCTCCCTCTCACTCCCCCTCTCCCTCTAACACCCCCTCTCCCTCTCACACCCCCTCTCCCTCTCACACCCCCTCTCCCTCTCACACCCCCTCTCCCTCTCACACCCCCTCTCCCTCTCACACCCCCTCTCCCTCTCACACCCCCTCTCCCTCTCACACCCCCTCTCCCTCTCACACCCCCTCTCCCTCTCACACCCCCTCTCCCTCTCACACCCCCTCTCTCTCCCCCTCTCCCTCTCACACCCCCTCTCCCTCTCACACCCCCTCTCCTTCTCACACCCCCTCTCCCTCTCACACCCCCTCTCCCTCTCACACCCCCTCTCCCTCTCACACACCCTCTCCCTCTCACACACCCTCTCCCTCTCACTCCCCCTCTCCCTCTCACTCCCCCTCTCCCTCTCACACCCACTCTCCCTCTCACTCCCCCTCTCCCTCTCACTCCCCCTCTCCCTCTCACACCCCCTCTCCCTCCCACACCCCCTCTCCCTCTCACACCCCCTCTCCTTCTCACACACCCTCTCCCTCTGACACCCCCTCTCACTCTCACCCCCCTCTCCCTCTCACACCCCTCTCACTCCCCCTCACACACCCTCTCCCTCTCTCACCCCCTCTCACACCCACTCTCCCTCTCACACACCCTCTCCCTCTCACACCCCCTCTCCCTCTCACACACCCCTTCCTCTCACTCCCCCTCTCCCTCTCACCCTCCCCTCTCCCTCTCACTCCCCCTCTCCCTCTCACACACCCTCTCCCTCTCACACACCCTCTCCCTCTCACACCCCCTCTCCCTCTCACACCCCCTCTCCCTCTCACTCCCCCTCTCCCTCTCACACCCCCTCTCCCTCTCACACCCACTCTCCCGCTCACTCCCCCTCTCCCTCTCACACCCCCTCTCCCTCTCACACCCACTCTCCCTCTCACACACCCTCTCCCTCTCACACCCCCTCTCCCTCTCACACCCCCTCTCCCTCTCACACCCACTCTCCCTCTCACACCCCCTCTCCCTCTCACACACCCTCTCCCTCTCACACCCACACTCCCTCTCACACCCCCTCTCCCTCTCACACACCCTCTCCCTCTCACTCCCCCCTCTCCCTCTCACACCCCCTCTCCCTCTCACACCCCCTCTCCCTCTCACATCCCCTCTCCTTCTCACACACCCTCTCCCTCTGACACCCCCTCTCACTCTTACCCCCCCTCTCCCTCTCACACCCCCTCTCCCTCTCACACACCCTCTCTCACACCCACTCTCCCTCTCACTCACCCTCTCCCTCTCACAACC